>NC_057861.1:117329793-118698543 GCF_019393635.1 Dromiciops gliroides | reverse complement strand
GGCCACAGACACTTACTGGCTGTGTCTGATTGTGTTATTCTCTGATCAAGAAGATACATTGGCTCCCTATTATCTTTAGGATAAAATACAAATGCCTCCATTTGGCATTTAAGTTTTTTTCAGGCTCCAACATATCTTTTTCAACTTTTTTTTAGATTATTCCCTCTTACATACTGCAGTCCAGGAAAATTGGCCTAACTTATGTTACGGCCCCTACAACATCACATTCAATATCATTCTTTTCACTGACTGTTCCCTGTCCTCCAAATGATCTCCTTCACTTCTGCCTCTTGGAATCCTTAGGTCCCTTCAAGGTACCAAGCTGACTTTCCAATTCTCTCAATTGTCAATGCTCCGCTTCCTACTGGGTGATTACCTTGTATTTATCTTATATGTATAATGGGGGTAAACAGCAGGCCCCTTTCCCCTAGTAGAATAGAAGTTCCTGTGGGGACAGGGACTGTTTTGTTTTCATCTTTTTTATCACCATTGCTTATCTCGGTGCCTGGCACATAGCAAGTACTTAATAAATTTTCTTTTGATAATGTTGCTAGAATCTGTCAACGATATACATTTTTCAACATTACATAAAGGGACCTTTAATGTTTGCCAGTGCTAACTATGTAAAGAATATTGGTGTTGATTATATCCTATGGGTAACATTTATACCATTAATATCATAACTTTCCCATAACACCTGTGTTAAGGGCTAAAATTCTAGCTAAACTGTCTAAAATATCTAATGAGTGGTCGCCAATAAATTATAAGCTTTAGCAAGAGTTAGACTTTTAAGCATTTATTAAGGAGAATAAGAATTTGGTAAAGAGAGAGAGAAAGGCCCAGATTCCTATCTATTAAAGGGAGAGCACATTTCTAGCTCCCTTCTCCGCCAGCGTCCTCAGGAAAGAGCCTGAGCGCCAGTCTCTTCCTTCCTCCTCCCACTAGTCCGCGTCACTTCCTGAAGCCTGGTCTTGCCCTCAAAGACCTTTGCTTCATGGGCAGAACTCTTCTACAGTAAGTATCCAGCAGGTGGCGTCATTCCAATCGTTACACCTGGCACCTCTCTTGTGAACTTTCACACTATGCTTTTGCCATAATCTAGACTAATAATACCTAAGATTGGACCTTTTATCAAGGGCTGTGTGTACACATGACCTATGCAGGCCAAAACCATTCTGCAATGTGGTTGGAATCAGAGAAAGATGCAACTGGGAAATATCTAATAAAATAAATAAAATAGAATAGAATATAAATAATGTCCATATGTAGTTTTCTAAGTCAATATGCAGCCAGTTGGGATTTTTATGTGTGGTTTAGTGATTTCTGTTTCTATTTGAGTTTGACACAGCTGATCTATACCACAGATTCAGAGCTGAAAGGGACCTTGGAAGATTATCCAAGAATAAATTCTTTACCCCTAGTAGAATATAAATTCCTTGAGGGCAGGTACTATTTCATTTTTGGTTTCTCAACTCTAGCATCTTTTACAAGCCTGGAACAGTAGATGCTTAATAAATGCTTACTTACTTACTGAATTGAATTGAAACTAGTTCCCATTTACAGATGAGCGATAGAAAGGTGAAGGGCCTGATCAAGGTCACATAGTGGGTTAGCAGTAGAACTAAATTTCAATCCCAGGTCCTCTGATTCTGAATGACAATGATGATAATATAAATATGGTTGATATAATGACATTCTACATTCTAGCCACTATACCTCTGATGCCTCAGCATCAATTCCATTCAGGGAATCCTAACCAACATGGATCAATGAGATTAGTAACTGTGTCAATGGGACTAGTACAGCTGGGCCAGAGCACAAAAATGTTTCCTTTTAATCCTTTTTTTCCCCCAGTGGTAAAGTAGTAACTATGCTTAATTTCCAATAGTAGATTGGGTTACAGAGTTTAGTGCTATAATCAAATAAAACAACATAGACCTGATTAATGATATGCACAATATATTTTTATTTGTGAATAGGGTATCCTACCCACTGGTTTATACAAGTGAGCAGATAAATTAGAGGATCTTCAAAATTCCCTTCAGCTATAAATTCTATTAGCCTAAAATCCTACTCCTCCTTGGAAGCATCTGCTTCTTGTACTCCCTTTGGGGTTTAGTCCTATGCCTTGTGGAGAGTAAGCTCTCAATAACTTTTTGTTGAATTGGATTAATAGAGATGTTGATTAGTCAAATATTATTTATAGGGTAGTTATAAGAACAAATGGTTCTCTTTGATCTAAAATATAAATGGTATGCTTTTTAGTTTACAAGCCTATAATCTGCCTATGACCCGGGGGAAAATTTTGATAGGGCATGGTACTTTTTATCTTTCTGGACAGCAGGGGGCTCCCAGGCACTGGAGAGCAGCAAGTACCAAAAAATAAATAAATAAATAAATAAAATTTTTTGAATTGGGAAGCCAGTGATTCCCAGAGCTTTGGCCTGCTGACTTTTGTGTCAGTTGTTTAGAAAACTGAAGCAATCCCATCCGGGGCTATTGTCAAGGATGTTGTCAAAAAGCTACAGAGAGATGTGGTATCACTATTTCTAGGATCATATACTTGTCTCTTTCTCAGAGACATGGGATTCATCTGACCAGTGATTGAGACTAAGCATCCCAAATGTTTAAAACTGGATAAGAATTTAGAAATCATCCATTCTTATATCTTGCAGATTTTACATTTTATATATGAGAAAACTGTGGGTCAGAGTGGTCAAATGATTGGTTGGGCCAAGGTCACATAGCTAGTTAGCAACAGAATGAGGACTAAAACCCAGATTTCTTTTACTATAACACTCTGCCTTTCACCATAGGTTATAAGAAGAACAGTGAATCTCCAGCTTGTTGACCTAGAAATCTCTCTCTTTCTGTTTCTCTGCCTGTTTGTCTGTCTCTCTCAGAAAAAAAAAATCACGAAATTCTTCTGTAATCCATTTTTTCATAAAAGGTTTATAAATAATAGCTACCATTTATAATAAAAAGCTTTTCTCCTAGTTATATTTATTTTTGATTTTTATTTAGGTATTTTATATGTATTTTCCCAGTTTGCCTTTATTTAAAGTAGGACTATGTTTCAGTTATCAGCTTAATTAAATAATAATAGTAATAATGACAATGTTTCCTATCAAGAACTTAGCTTGATGCCTAGCTTAAATACTTAATAGGTGCTTAATAAATGTTTGTTGGCTAATTGTAGAGTATTATTAATCTGAAAACATTGCAGTTCAGCCTCATATGTGCAAAAAATTCTGTAGCTACCAAGATTTTCACTGTCCTTACTCACATTCATCAGTTCTTTCTCCAAGTTCATATACTCTCTCCTACAGAGCATAGGCTGATGCCTACAGCCAAATTCAAACAAAATGGACCCATTCAGTCAAGTTCTGTTTAACAACATAAAATAGACATTTAAAGAAAGTCAGGACTTATTATTTTAATTTTTTTTTAGGTTGAGCAATTTATTTTAAGCCTTAGGCAAGTAATGATAATATTTAGTTTAATATTTCAGAAGACCCATGATTTCATTTATATGGACATTCCTTTCCTGGACACAGATTATAACTGCCTTAGGAGATAATCTTCATGAATTACTGTGTTTAAAAAAATCATTATATGGTGCCAAACTTTTGGTAATGAGGCCCTCTAAACTTAGCAGGGATGGTTCTCCTATGACCATTGCACAGTCCATTCCTGGACCCATCCCCCTCCTATCTTGGCAGGATGGCCAAAGCCAGTGCTTTGCTAGCCCAAGTTGGCCACCTTCTTACCACAGTAAGGCACCAGAGGAGGGATTTTTGTGGGAGTAATAATAATAATGTATTGCCTTTCTATTTTACAATTTATAAAGGTTCTCACATACATTTACTTGTTTGATCCACATGGGTAGGGGGGAGATAAGGAAGATAGATATAATCATCATTTTACAGATAAGAAACCTGAGGCACTAAGAAGTCAAGTGACTTGCTCAGGGCTCATGAGCTGGTAAGTATGTATGGCAGAATTTGAACCTACTCATTTCTGACTTTAAGTCCCATGTTCTATGGGTTTTTTTTGTTTGCTTTTTTGCAGGCAATGGGGGTAAAGTGACTTGCTCAGGGTCAAACAGCTAGTAAGTGTCAAGTGTCTGAGGTCGGATTTGAACTCAGGTACTCCTGAATCCAGGGCTGGTGCTTTAACCACTATGCCATCTAGCTGCCCCCTCTCATGTTCTATTAATGACACTATGCCAAGTCATGGAATGAGAGGCAAAGGTCCCAAAGTGGCCAATCCATACTTGAAAAATAATTCTCTCTTCCACATATCTTATAAATGATCATCCAACCTTTGAAAATCCCTAGTGAAAGGGAACTCCTGTGGCTGCCCAAGCTCTTTTCGGAGAGAATTGTTCATGGAATGTTACTCCCATCAAACCAAAATCCACCTCTTTGCAACTTTTGTCCATAACTCATAGCTCTTCTTTCTGGGGCTGAACAAAATAAGTATCTTCCTTCTTCTGTATGACAGCTTTTGAAATACTTGAAGACAACCATCAACACTCTAATTCTTCTCTTTTCCAGGCTAAATGTCACCAATCCCTTTAGCAGATCTTCTTAAGGAGTGAACTCTAGACCCTTCATCATCCTGGTTTCCTCCTCAGGAAGTTCTCCTTATCAATAGCCCAATCTTAAAAGACTGAGTACCAAGCCAGTGTGATAAAATAATGGAATTTGTCAGATACCCAAGGGCCCCACCTGATTGATTTAGTATTGTTTGAATTGGGTAAGAATGAGAAACTAAGTACCCACTTAAGGATGATTGGATGGAGGCCACACCTGGCTGGCCCTGGGTGAAGTGTTGATGTACTACTGATGTCAGCAAGAGACCACTCTCAACCAACCAGCTTGAAGGACCTCCCCTTTGGGGGAGGGAGAGAGGAACTAGAACGTGGATTCTCGCTCATAGAAGAACTCTTTTTTTTTTTTTTTGGGTGAGGAGGAAGGAGCATGGCAGATGGAGAATGGTGGGGGGGAGAGGGGGGACTCTTAGTCATTTGGATACCAGCTTGGTGGTGAGAGATTTCACATGGGCTGCTAGGAAAGGAAATTGCTTTCTTTCTTTCTGGCTATACCGAATTAGATCTGAGCTAGGATTTCCATGCTATAAGGAATCTGTTCTCAATCTCTCTCTTCACTAACTTATAATATATATTTTAACAAATCTTTAAAGGCCTAAACTCTTGCTGAATTCATCAGTGATTTTAGCCAGCTTCCCCTAAAGACTGGGCAGGACAGATTAGAACCCACAATTTAGATTCTAAACAACATACCAGGAAGAAATAGTGTGTCTTTGAGTACTAACCCAGGACTAAGATGTATGAAAAAACCTAGGTAAGTAAAATGTAGTATCCAAAATTGAACACTATATTCCAGATGCTATCTGACTAGGGCAGAGGATAGCTAGGCTACTACCCTCCTTATCCTGGACACTGTGTACCTTCAACTGTCTTAATGTACTCAGTATTCACTGGCGCATTGTAGTAGAACAGCCACTGCATTCCTGGAATATGAAATTCCACATGGATAGATACACACAGTTTTTGATGTCAAAATACTTTTTAATGTGATCAAAGATGATTCTTATCATTGGTATGTTGATGTTTTTCCTAAAACAACAAACAGTAAATTGAAATACAAGTTGTTTGTTTGATTTTCTTTTAGGTCCACAAACATGAAATACTTTGCTTTTACTCCATCTTATGTTTTGCATTGCTTTCTTTCTAGTGTTTCTTCTCTTATACTCTGTGAAGTTTGCAGCATTATTATTACTTTGTAAATGTGTCCTTTTTGGAGGACTTCCATAAAAGCAACATTTGTGTGTGAGTTGGACAGAAAGTGAAATGTCCTTCTTTTCTCTATTTAATAGGAAGGAGATAAAAAGGAAAAGAATAATGATGCTTTCTTGGGGGAATTCTGATTGCATTTCTGATCAGACTTCCCATAGGTCAAATGGAAGTTGCCTTTTGTTACAAGAAATAGTCTCTCTATGCCTAACAGATCTACTCCATCTACTGATAAAAGCCACTTTTATTCAACCAAACATAATTAGCTCTAAAACTCACATTCAAGCTTTTTTCTTTTTCTCTTTCTCTCTCTCTCTCTCTTTCTTTTCCTTCCTTCCTTCTTTCTTTTTCCTTTTTTTGGACCCAGACTTACTTTCCCTTAACAACAATTAATTATTATATTTCTTCTAGTTAACAGGAAGAATAAGATGTATTTTTAAGTCCTTACTTAAAGTTCATTTTTTAAAGTCCTACTTCTAAGTAAATCAGAACCTCCTGAAGATTTACAAGTAAATTAGACAAACAAAAATGATATGAAATGATACTTGAATACATTTTCTTGATGTTCAGGGTTTTTAAGGATAGGATTTTAATTAGCCTCTGTAAGACTCAATTTCTCATCTGTAAAATGAGAGGCATTGGGCTAGATAGTTCCTAAGTTGCCTTTTACCTTTCTAAATACTATGAACATGGACTCAGTGCCTTAACAAAAAAATTTTTTTTTGATAAACAAGAGAAGAAGAACTTTGGAAATCTGCTTTTGCTGGTATGTAGAGGATGAGATGTTGTACCACCTTAAAAAATCAACATTAAACTCTGAAGTCACTTCATGCTCTCAATTCATTGTTCTATTCTCATTGACATTTAGGAAATGGAATGTTTTGTATGATTATTATTTTACAAAGGATGCACTGACTTTCAAGTTGTCCTTCTCCCATGGTGTTTTGACTAGGTTTTCAGAACAAGGTAAGCATTCTATATTTTTCATAATGGTGTCAAGGCTAAATCATTTGTGATCCAATAGAAAGAATTCATAAAGATATGTTATGCTGGAAATAGATGTAATTTAGAGCTATAATCTAGTCTAGTCATTTGCATTTTGTTTATATCTAATTTTGAAATAAGAATGGAAGGAAAATAAAATCAAAATGAAGACGAAATGAACCAATTCTAATTGGATTACAAATATACCTCTGAAAGGCCCCCAGACATTATTCTAATCCAGTATTCCTGTTTTCACAGTATAGTTGAAACAATCTTCCCAAATTGTCAATTTAATTCAACAAACATCTCTTAAAGCAGCTACTGTGCAGAGCCCTCCACTAAGTACTGGAGGATATGCATAGCTTAGGTAAAGCTGTTTCTCCCCTCAGAGAGTTTATAATTTAATAGTGGGGGCCTGGTATGAGGCATAAGCATATGTCTGATAACATGATAAATTGATTAGGGAGGGATACTTTATATTACTATTTACCATCTCATTTAATTATCACCTCAACTCTGTGGAGGGAGATAAGGAAGGTTGATATTCACTTTTTGCAGATGAGGAAACTAAAAGTTCAGAGAGTTTATATGACTTACTGTGGTTCCACAACTATTAAGTGACTGCCTCAAAATCATGTTTGTATTCTAAGTATGGTACTCCTTCTACTACATTGTTCTGTCTCACAGACTGATATTCACAATTAGTAAAATATGAAGGTGGGGATTTCCACTACTTGAAGCAGAGCCCATCTGTGTAGTAGCATCTGGAAGACCAGTTAGAAAGTAAGGGATTTCATTCTGGCTCTCTTTTCCCAGAAGCCCCTTAGAATCTTGGCTAGAATCAGGATGGACTTGACGTCAACAATCTTGGGCTCAAATTTCACTACTCATACTTACCACCTACACAATCATATAATCTCACTGAGCCTCAGTTTGCTCATCTGGAAAATTAGGAAAATAATACCTGTCATACTTACACACAAGATTCTTGTAGGGTTTGAGTGAGGGAATGAAATATGTAAAAATCACTTTGGGAACTTTAAATCACCCCCCCCCCCGCAAATATGTCAATTATAATTGTAGCTTGGGTGATCCTCTCATATCTCAGGTTAGTAAAGTAGCGAGTTTCTAATGTTGATTCATATTCAAAATAAGTGACTTTTGTAGTTATCAAGGATTTTCAGTTTGATTTGTTAGTCACAAAAGGCATATGTTGCTGGCCATACCTGTCTGTTCAGGGACTCCTAGTATGGGGCTATGAATGCCACAGCTAATCCAATGCCTGATGACCATTTCCTTTGGATAGTTTTTCAATTTCACTTTAAAGGAAGTTCACATTGAGAAAACCGCAAATATTGGCTCCAGGGAATATTTCCACATAGTGTTCAGAATGTTTCTTAGAAACTAAAATTCATAATAGAAGTAAATAGCTTGGACGGCAAAATCTGAATCCACTCATTGATATATGTGTTGTATTTACTCTTTGAGCAGATTTGATACTCATTGCATTTCCCAGAGTCCTTGATGATGCTAATACCCCCAAGGTCCCCTAGATACTACCATAAACTTTGTTCCATCAGCTTGCCTGGCAGCCTTAGGTAAGTCTTAGGAAAGTCCTTTCAAAGAAATAAATTTATGATGCAGAACATAAGGGCAAGATGAATATTCAAAACTCATAAAAAATAAACAGTCTTTTTGTTGTGGAAATGAGGCTGCGATTGTATTCACAGACTATAAACAGGCAGATTAAAATTGTATGGCTCCCTATGAGCCATTTCATAATCTCTATCAGCATCAAAGTTACCTTTAAACACATACATACATACACACACACACACACACACACACACACACAGAGTCTCACTAAGCACACATACTTTACCCAAGAAAAAAAGTAAACATTTGAACAATTACCAGAATTTCCTGGTTATACCACTCATTCTTCAAGAATCTCATTGTAGTGTGAGACAAATATATTTATCTTCTTTCCTAGGAAATGAAAACTCTGATTAAATGGAATGCTTAGGTAACCAGATACACCCTTCCCTCTCAACTTGCTATCCATGTTTAAGAAAAAGAAGCAGATCAGAAATAAGATATTGTAGGGTTTTTTTTTCTTCACAAAACAAACTGCAGGGTCAGGATATATTCAGCTGCCTCCACAATCCTCTTTCTCCTATAATTCCCACGTCTACAATACTCTAGGATTTAATAATCCACAAGGAATTCATATATATTAAATGTACATGAGAGATGGAATACTGCTAGATTCTGGGTGAGAGACTACTTAAGCATGGTCCTTATCTCATGAAATCTACAGTCTAGTATTGCTATGGCAGGTACACAATTAATATAAAAATACCATATAATAAACAATACCAATCAATCAACAAGTATGTATTAAGTTCTTAGTATGTGCTAGGTCCTGTGCTGAGCTCTAGGAAGGGCAAAACAGAAGTAGAAGTTGTGATGCAATAATGGGATTTAGCAGATACTCAAAGACCCACCTGGAGATTAATCTATACTGATTGAATCAAGTGAGAGTGATTGACTGCTGATTAAGCCTACTTCAAGTTAACTGGATTGTAATCACACCTGGATAGCCCTTAAGAAGGTATTGTTCTCAGAAACTAGACTGTGAACTCAACTTGAGAACACCTTCAAAGCCAATGGATTTGGATGACACCAACCAATCACCTTGAAGCAGTGTGTAAGGACCGCCTCTGTTCCAGATCTATAAAAAGCATCACAAAGTGAAGTAAAGAGCTATATAAGGTTCAAGTTGGAAACAGTTAATATTGATTAGAGGGATGGGAAAATTTTTCTTGAAGATGTGGTATTTGAGGTGGACTTACAGCATGGACAACTCAATGGGATAGAAAAAGAACAAAGGCATAGAGACAGGAAAGTGTGGGGGCATGTATAGGGTTTACAAACATCCCAACTTGGTTTACATTAAGAAAATGTGGTGATGAATAGCAAAGATAAGGATAGAAACATACAGTAATGCCAGATTATACATATCCTTGAAAGCTAAGTAAAGGAATTTACTTAGTAGTTCATAGGGAACCACTGATGATTATGGAACAGTAGGGTGATGTGGCCAGAAGTACACATAAATGATATGTTTGTCATCAGGTGTAGAGTGATTTAGAAGTTAGAGAAAATGGTGGCAGAAAGATTCATTGGAGGTTTTTTAAATAGTCCATATAAATAGTTGTAAAGTCCTATATTAATATGGAGACAATGGAAAAAGAAGAGGGGGGCAGAGGTAAGAGATATATCATTGACTGGATTGGTAACTGATGGCTATGAGAGGAGAAAGAACCCAAGTGTCACCAAGGTTTCGAAAATGGAAGACAGAACAAAATGGTGGTGTCACAGAAAGAAAGAATGAAGTCAGAAGGAAAAGCAGTTTTAAGGGGGAAAGATAATAATAAATTTGGTTTTAGACACGTTAAGTTCAAGTTGCCAGTAGGATAGACAAATGGTGATATCTTATAAAGAACTGAAAATTTGAGTTTGCTCTTCTGGACAGAGGTCAGGGTTACAAATATGCCTTAGGGAGACAGTTGTATATAGGTAATATCTAAAATCATGGAAATAAACAAGGTTGTCAAGGAGAAGTGGTGGAATGAATCAAAGAGTTCAGAACTTTGGGGAATACTCATCTAATGAGTTAGAAAGAAGATGAGGAGCTTGCAAAAGGAGACAGAAAAGGAGCTATTAAGAATGGCAGAACCAGTGGAATTTGATACCTCCTATGCCAAAGGAAAAGAAAGTATCCAATAGGAAAATGTGATCAACAGAGTTAAATGTTGCATCTGCAAAGAGGATGAAGACAAAGAAAAGGATATGGTATTTAGATTACTCACCAATGACGTTTGAGAACAGAGCGCCAAAAGTGGCCAGGCAGAAACCCGTTTGCAAAGGATTTCATTGAATCATAGGGTTCTGAAAAGGACCTTAGATGTTATGGAGTTTCACCCACTCATTTTATAGATGAGAAACTGAGGCTCAGGAAAGTTAAGTGACTTGACAAAGGTTACACAAATTTCAAGTGCAAGAGCTGGGATATAAACCTGCGTACTCTGACTACATATCCATTGTGCTTTACATTGTGGTATGTTGCCTCTCAGTTGAGAGTGGGTGGTGAAGAATGGAGGCATTTGGAATTGACAATTCCCCACCCCCCTCAATATATTTTTGTGTGAAGGAGAAAAGAAAAATGGGGTGGTAGATGAGTGGGTCAGAAGGGTCAAGGGAAGGATTTTTTTTGTCTTGGGGAGAATTTATTATTATTGTTACTGTTATTATTATTATTGAAATAGGGCCAGTAGAGAGTGAGAGATTGATGATGCATATGAGATAGGATGAAAGACAGAGTAAGATCCTAGAGGATACAAAAAGGAATAAGATGCTAGGCACAGTGTACAGTAGAAGAATAAGTCTTATTAAGGGGATACCCCTTATTTTGAGACAGGAAGGAAAGATGAGACATCATTCATTTATTTTTTTTTAAAAATTATTTTTAATTTATGGAATAAAACAAGTATTTCCATAACAATATAATAAAAAGATGATTGCACACAAAACTATAAATCTACTATGTATAACTTGCTATTACTTTTAAATATACAACAACGTGAACATGTAAATTTTTTCCCTTTTTTTCTTCCCTCTCACACCCCCTCTTAGAAATGGCCACCATAGGGGGCAGCTAGGTGGCACAGTGGACAAAGCATCGGCCCTGGATTCAGGAGTAGCTGAGTTCAAATCCGACCTCAGACACTTGACACTTACTAGCTGTGTGACCCTGGGCAAATCATTTAACCCCCATTGCCCTGCAAAAACAAAAAAAAAAACCCAAAAGAAATGGCCACCATTAGACACAAATAGGTATACACACATATTTAAAATTATTCTATAAATACTTCTACTTATCAGTTCTTTCTTTGGATACAAACAGTTTTTCTTCATATGTCCTTTATAGTTAATTTGGTTTTTTGTTTGTTTGTTTTGTGGGGCAATGAAGGTTAAGTGACTTGCCCAGGGTCACACAGTAAGTGTCAAGTGTCTGAAGCTGGATTTGAACTCAGGTCCAGGGCCAGTGCTTTATTTACTGTGCCACCTAGCTGCCCCATGGGTGTTTCTAATAGTCAAAATAATGTATTTGCTCATGGTGTTACTGTATACAATGTTCTCTTGGTTCTGCTCATTTATTTTTGCTATGTTGTTATAGAATAAATTGTTCATTCATTCACTCATTTACTCAACATACATTAAGGGCCTAGAGTGCACAGATAAATTTTAAAGAAGGAGATGAAGGGAGTCCACATGGCATAACCTTTTAATGAAATAGGCTAAGTCATCTGCAATACATCTGAAAGGTGAAATCAGTGGCGAGAGTTTGAGAAACGAGAAAAGGGTTAAAAAGAACTCATGGGAAAATGAGATAAGGAGTCAAACAGAAGAGAAAGGATTGCAAGCATCAGTGAGGATCTAGTTGAGTTTACTTATCATGTATTTAGAGCAACTAAAATCATCTCTTTTTTTGAAGATAAGCTGCTTTAATTTTAAAATAACCCAAATTGATATCATTTTATGGATTCTAATTCCCCTGAGTAAAATAATCTTTTAAAAACTTGATGCTTTAAAAAAATTGATGGCTTTGGAGTCATAAAGATCTGAGTTCAAATCCAGCTTGAGATTCTTACTCTGCCTATCAGTCAATAGACATTTATTCAATGCCACCTATGTGCCAAGTACTGTGATGAGTGTTGGGGATACAAAATAAGGCAACAGATGGTCCCTGCTATCAAAAAGCTCATAGCCTAATGGAGGAGACATCACATAAAGAATTATGTACAAACAAGCTATATGCAAGATGTATTAAATAATACAGAGAGAAGCTACTAGAATTAAGAGGGACTAGGAAAGGCTTCCTGTAGCAGGTGAGATTTTAGTTAGGACTTAAAGGAAACCAGGGAAATCAGGAGGTGGAGCTGAGGAGGGAGAACATCCCAGACATGGCACACAGCCAGAGCTGAAATAAGAAGTGTCTTGTTCATGGAACTACAAGGAGAACAGTGCCATTGGATCAAAGAGTACATGGAGGGGAGTAAGGTATAAAAGACAAGAAAGGTTGAGGGAGCCAGGTTAAGAACGGCTTTCAATGCCAAATAGAGGATTCTATATTTGATACTAGATGTGACAAGGAATTGCTGGAGTTTAGTGAGTAGAGGGGTGACATGGTCAGGCCTATACTTTAGGAAAAACCACCTTAGTGTCTCAGTGGACGACACTCCAGAGTGGGGAAATTATTAATTTTTTTCATTGTCATATGATTTGTTTTATTTAACTATTTTTCTTAATTACAAGGGAATGTCCTAATGCAAGGGGTGGTATATCACAAAATCACCATGTTAAAAAAAATAAAGTGAAACAAACAAACAAAAAAATTAAAACACACACACATACACAGACACACACCAAAGTAAGGTGTTCCACAAGGCAACCTGTTGAATCAACAAAAGAACATTTGCCTTGGAATCAGTAGTCCCCATTTCCAATTCTGGTTAACTTGGACAAGGCTTCTTGGGCCTCAGGCTCTTCCCTTCTAAAGTGGGTAGTTTTGAGGATCAAATGAGATAATGTAGGTAAAACACTTTGGAAAATGCAAAGCATTATATAAACATAGATTAGTGTAATGTGCTTCTTGCTCAACCCCAGAAGAGATGGGGAGGAAAGGGGAAGGAGCCTAGACTATAACAAAGGAGGGGAAGATTGGAGGAATAACATACAACTCAAGTCTAGGCTGGCACCTGTGCTTTTCTTTTTTTTAATTAATAAGTATTTTTAATTAATAAAGTATTCTATTTTTTCCGTTATATGTTAAGATAGTTCTCATCTTTTGTTTATACAAACTTTACAATTTCAGATTTTTCTCCCTCCCTCCCCTCCCTTCCCCTTCCCCTAGACAGCAGGTAATCTGATATAGGATATATATATATATATATATATATATGTATATATATATGTATGTATATATATATACACATACATATATACATATATACATACATATATACATATATACATATATATACACATAATAACATTAATCCTATTTCTGTATTAGTCATGTTACAAGAGAAAAAATCAGAGCACTGATGAAAAACCTCAAAATAGAAAACAACAGCACCAAAAACAAAAGAAATAGTATGGTTCATTCAGCATCTATACTCCACAGTTTTTTTTTCTTGGATTTGGAGATCCTCTTCCATCATGACTTCCCTGGAACTCTTCTGTACCATTGCATAGGTGAGAAGAATATAGTCCATCACAGTAGATCAACACTCAATGTGATGATACTGTGTACAATGTTCTTCTGGTTCTGCTCATCTCACTCATCATCAGCTCACGCAAGACCCTCCAGGTTTCTCTGAACTCCTCCTGCTCATCATTTCTTACAGCACAATAGTATTCCATTGTATTCATATACCACAACTTGTCCAGCCATTCCCCAATTGATGGGCACCCCCTCAACTTCCAGTTCCTTGCCACCACGTAAAGAGCAGCTATAAATATTTTTGTACATGTGGGTCCCCTTCCCCCTTCCATGATTTCTTTGGGAAAAAGACAGAGTGGGGAAATTCTTAAGGCAGGCCGATTTGCCAGCAGGGTATTCCAGTAGTCCAGGCATGAGGAGATGAGGCCTGTACTAGGTTGGTGGCAATGTCAGAGGAGAGAAGGGAGTGTATTTGAGAGATGCTGTAGAGGCAAAACTGATAGGCCTTGGCTACAGATTGGATTAAGAGGAATGTAAATAGTAAGGAGTAGAAGATAACTCCTATGTTTCAAGCCTGGGGGATTTAGAGATTGGTGGTGCCCTTGACAGTAATAGAAAAGTTTTGAAGGGGGGAAAGATTTTATTAAGGTGGGGAGGGATAATGATTTCAATTTTGAGTTTAAGATGTCTACAGGACCTTGAACAAGTCACTTAATTGCTGTCGGTCTCAGTTTCCTCATCTATGAAATGGGGATAATAATAGTAACCTATCTCCCAGAGTTGTTGTGATGATAAAACGAGACAATATTTGTAAAATGCGTTGCAAATCTGAAAATGCAATATAAATGCTATTTGTTATTGTAGTACCAGAGAGCAGGAACAGAAGGATCTGGTGCCTTGGGGTTATCCAGCTTTGAGAAGTGAAGTGGCAGGTGATGAGAAGTAGCAGGGGGAAGGGATTAAAATTTTACTAGCCAGACAATGGAGTTGATGCTGAAAGTGGAAGTAAGTAAAGCCAGAGTGGGGAGGTGTAGACAAAAGGGACCAAAGGACTCATGAAGTCAGTAGAGTATGATTAGCCTTATTATGGGAAGGGGTATTCCTTATTCTGAGATGGGAAGGAAGGATGAGAGAACACATGATTCATTTATTGATTCAACATTTTTACTGTGTTGTTATAGCATAAATTGTTCATTCATTCTTTCAACAGAATGAGTGTGATATGAGCGACTATCAGCTTTGGTATATGGATAAGTGCATGAAAGAAGCCATTAATATTCAGAAGCATGGCCTGGGGCAAGACTCTTTGTCTGATATGAGGATGACATTTTTTTTTTTGTTCTTGTTCAGTTGTATCTGACTCTTCATGTCTCAATTTGGGGTTTTCTTGGCAAAGATACTGGAGTTGTTTGCCATTTCATTCTCTGGTTTATTTTACAGATTAGGAGACTGAGGCAACCAGGGTTAAGTGACTTGCCCAAGGTTACACAAATTGTACGTGTCCAAGGTCAGGTTTGAACTCAGGTTTTTGAACTCCAGACCTGGTGTTCTATCCACTGTGCCAACTAGCCGCCAAAGATTAAATTATGCTCAGGCAACTAACTCTACTTACCAAGAATGGAAAGTAATACTAAGGCACTTTATGTGTTCAGTAACAATCACACTATCAAGGGTTTACTGTGTTTCAGGCACTGTGCTTAGTGATGAGGATATGAAGAAAGATAAATGCAGTTCCTACCCTATAGGAATTTACAATCTGGTCAGGGATGACAATATGTACATAAATAGGTATGTTGAAGGTACGTGTAGTGTAGATTTTTTTGGGGGGGCAGGGCAATGAGGGTTAAATGACTTGCCCAGGGTCACACAGCTAGTAAGTGTCAAGTGTCTGAGGCCAGATTTGAACTCAGGTCCTCCTGAATCCAGGGCCGGTGCTTTATCCACTGTGCCACCTAGCTGCCCCATGTAGTGTAGATTTAAAGTAACTTTAGAAAAGAAGGCAACAGCAGCTGGGGACCTGGAAAAGGTCTCCTGAAGAACAATGGCTGAAATAAGTTTTTGTCAGTTAACCTTAGGCATGCCAGAAAATGACCGTAACATCTGATCCCAATCGTTGATATCATCCTTGGGAATATCACTATCACTATTTGTGTTGATATCCCTTTTGAAAATCTGACCTCTCAGTTCCACAGTATTCTCAACTTCTCCTCCCTACTTCCAGCACATTATCAGATCAAGTCTCACCTACCACCTTCAAGATCCAGAACTTTGAAATTATATTGTCTGCTTCCTTCAAGGCTCAGCTAAAATCTCATCTTTTATAAGAAGCCTTTCCTTGTCCCTTTTAATTCTAGGGAAGGTAAGGGGAATAAGCATTTATTAAGCACTTATCATGTGCTCGGTGCTTTACAAATAGTATCTCATTTGATCCTCACAACAAACCTGGGAGATAGGTGCTGTTGTTATTCTCATTTCACAGATGAGGAAATTGGGGCATACAGGAGTTAAGTGACTCTCTTAGGGTCTCACAGCTAGTGGGTACCTGAAGCTGGATTTGAACTCAGGTCTTCCTGACTCCAGATTTGGCACTGTACCCAATAAGCCACCTACTGCCTTTCCTCTCTGTTATGTTTCTCATTTATCTTGTATATGGCCTGTTTATAAAGTTACTTGAATGCTGTCTCCCCTATTAGACTGTGAACTCCTTGAAAGCAGGAACTTTCACCTTTCTTTGTATCCCCAGTGCTTTGCACAGTGACTATCACATAGGAGGCACTTAATAAATCTTTACTGGCTAACTGATAACAATCTCTTGTCTTTATGTCTTTTCTATTCTTTTATTCATTCTTTTTCTTTAGCATGCTTTGATATCCAATCTCTCAGTCTGTCTATTCTCCCAGTTCATCTCTTTTATTCTGGATCCATTTGCCTCCAAGTCCTAGCATTGATACTAGGAGCCTTTACATTCTTGACCTTCTGCCATTCTAGACTTGAATTCTCAGTAGGAATCAAATCCCATTATCCTAATTCTCTGCTCCTGATGTCATGCTCCTGCATGACTGATAAGCTTCACTGGAGAAATTCATGCAATAAAGCCCACTACAAATATTATGGTATATAACCTCAGCTATTGTCCAGATTATAATATTACAGTTGGATGGATAATTTATTGAGCCAGTCCATCACCAAATTTATCTTGGACAAGCACTAAAGATGGATGATTACTTTTTTAATGATCTAAATCTGCTTCCTGCCATGGAAGCCCATCTTTTAAAAACCAATATACTCTCTTGAGATGTTGTATGGTTGTGAATCATGACACATTATAAATCTCAGAAAAATCAAAATTATAGGTGACTTAAAAAGAGAAAATTTTACCCCGAAGGAGTTTAGCAATGAAGGGGAAGAGAGAGATGGAATGGTACCTAAATGACAGAGAAGGAAGATAAAGGGAAGATTTCTTTTTAAGGATCAGAGAGACAAAGAATGTTTTTGGCATTTGAGAAGGAGCCTGCAAAGAGAGCATGATTGAAGATACATAAAGTAGAGGGGATGACAGCTTCTAGCAAGGTCCTAGAGTAGGAGGAAAGAAATGAGATTAAGGGTTCAGGTAGAGGGATTAACTTGAGTTAAAAGCAGGGATATCAAGTGATTAGAGGGAAAGAAGAGAAAGGAGGTGATCATGCTAAGAAATTTTGAGGTATAGAAGAGGGGCATTGGGGGAACTCCTCTACTGATGGCCTCTATCTTCCAAGTCATATAGAATATAGGTTTTCTGCTACAAGTGTGTGTGAAGAGGAAGCAAGAGAAATGCTGGGGGAAGAGGATAGAAGAGTAGAAAATTTTTGAATAGATGTTTTGAGAAATGAGATAGGGAGCTAAGGTAGTATAGTGTAATGGAAAAGGACTGGACTTGGAATCAGAAAATACCTAGATTTAGTCTCTGGTTCTGATATTTTCTAGTTTTGTGACTTTAGGTGGGTTAATCCTCCAAGACTTGGTTTCCTTATCTGCAAATGTATCTCAGACTGCCAACAGAACATATTTACTTGGATATACCAATAGCACTACAAGCATAAATCCAAGATTAAGCTTATTGTCTCTTCCCTAAATCTTCTCTGCTTTCTGATTTCACCATACCATGACCATTCTCCCTCTCTGCCATATTTGGAGCCTTGTTGTTATTGTTATCTCTTTCTTCTCCATGGCCTCATATTTGATAATTTAACAAGTCCTTTCACTTTTACTTCATTACCATCTCTTATACCTATCTCTTCTTTTATTCCCACCAGCTACTCTTGTATAGGCCCTCATCACCATCTGTAGGACAGTTAGGTGGCGCAGTGGATAAAGTGCCAGGCTTAGAGTCAGGAAGACCTGAGTTCAAATCTGGCCTCAGATACTTGCTAGCTATGTGACCCTGGGAAAGTCATTTCACCCTGTTTGCCTCAGTCTCTTCATCTGTAAAATGAGCTAGAGAAGGAAATAGCAAACCACTCCAATATTTTTGCTGAGAAAACCCCATATGGGGTCAATGAAGAGTTAATCACGACTGACCAACATTGCCATTTATTGAGACTATTGCAGTGTGTTTCTAAGATGTCATCCTGCTATTTACTCTCGCCTCTCTTTGGTTTGTCTTTCATATTACTGCCAAAATCTTTCTTAAGCACTTTAAGCACGTGTCGCTCTTCTGTTTTATTATTTAATATTCAGAGGATCTATTGACTGCTCAGTAAAATTTATCCTTCTTGACATTAGTGGAGGGGATTTCCACCTAGGATGTTTTTCACACTGATGAAATCACAGGTCTAGAACAACAATAACAAAAAATATCATTATAATGAAATAGTACAATGACATTAAAGTGAAAGTCATCAGAAGTAATTCAAAGTAAAGAAAGCATAACCAGAAGACAAATATAGATACTGACTAATGACCACAAAAAGAAAAATACCTAAGTGGAAAATGAAAGGGAATACAGAATTAGTGAATATATAAGACAGAGAAATTAATAGATGGAAATAAATAAATAAATAGATGGGAATAAATGTTTACTCGATATTATATTTAAAAGTAAGTAGCTAAAATTATTTTTAAAAGTTAATGTTACATTTCTCTTGGTGCCTAGCATGGTAATCTATACACAATGGGCATGTAAAAAATAATGGTTGATTTGACTGAACCAGAAAACTTTATATAATTAGACAAAATGGTAGCAAAATTTCCATGGAGGAACGAAAGTGAACAAAGTTCAAGAACAACAAGGGAAACAGTTAAAAATAGAAAGGGCATTTGATTGCCAGATAATAAATTATATTAAAAAGCATTCATTATTAAAAATCATTTGCTTCTGATGAAAAAGACAAAAGTTAAGCAATAGAATAGATCAGATAATGAAAGAGCAGTGGTAGTCTAGTGTTTGATTAATTTATAAACAAAAATTATTTCAGAAAAGACAGAGAAGAAGTACTGGGAAAATAGAGTGGAAGTTTGGTAGAAGATGGATTTAGAGTAACGTGTTATATCATGTATCAAGAAATTCTGAAAGGATAAAAAAATTGAATGCAAAGAAATGAAACTCTTAAAAAGTTAGAGGGGAGTGGGTTATAACTCTCAAAACTTTGGGCAAAGGAAGAATTCAAAACCAGATTCAAGATAGAGGAGATTATAAAAGACAAAATCAATCATTTCAATGACATAAAATTGTTAAAAGCTTTTGCACAAACAGAATCAATGCATATAGAATAAGAAATATGAAACAGGAAAGTGTATTAAATATATGTTGTTAAAGTCTATTATCAAATCTATAAGGAATTCATACTAATCTATAAAACAAATCTATCCCCCAATAATTTAGTGTTAGAGGTACCTAAAGCAACTTTCAAAAGGAGAAATACAAGCTATCAGCTTTTCAAAAACCTATGGATATCAACAATAATCAGAGGAATGCTGATTAAAACAACTTTGAGTTATCATATCATATCAATCAAATTGACAAATATGGAAAAATTCAATGTTGGAGAGAGTGTGGGACAATGGGCACACTACTAATGGAGCTGATAAATGGTACAATTGTTTTGGAAAGCAATTTGAAACTATGAAATAAAAGTTACTAAATTATTAATAATCAATCCACAAGCATGTATTAAGTACCTACTATGTGCCTGGCACTGACATTGATACTTTGATCCAGTATAGGGTTTATATCCAAAGAAGGTAAATTATTACAAGAAAAGGACCCATATATAACAAAACATTAATAGCAACACATAATGGCAAAAGTTTGAAAAATTCTATGTGCAAAATGGATAGATGATGGCTGAAATATTTGCTGTATATGAATATAATGGAATTTTATTGCACTAATGAACTAATGAAAAATGAAAAAAAACTAATGAACATGAAAAAATTAGAAAGTGGGAAAACTTGCATGAAGTAATGAAGGGTGAAGAAAGTAGCCAAAAGAAGAATACATACATTTTGAACTTGGTCTATTCCTACTTGTCCAGTCTTCTTACATTTTAATCCTCTCCACATATTCTATAATCTAGCAACACTAGCTTTTTGCTATTTCTTGCTACAGTCCCCAACCCTGTGCCTTTTCACTGGCTCTCCATACCTCTACCTCCTGGCTTTCCTAGCTTCCTTTAAGACTTTCCTCAAATCCTACCTACTGCAAGAGACCTTTCCCAGCACTCCCTATTGCTAACCCTTTACCTATGAGACTACCTTCCATTATTCTACATATATCTTATATATAAATACTATTTGCATATTGTCTTCCTCATTGAAATGTGAGCTCCTTATGGACAGGAATTGTGTTGGGGTTAAGTGACTTGCCCTGGGTCACACAGCTAGTATGTGTCAAATATCTGAGGTTGGATTTGAACTCAGGTCCTCCTGACTCCAGGGCCAGTGCTCTATCCACTGCACCACCTAGCTGCCCCTCCTTTTTCTTGTAAACCTACTGCTTAGCACAGAGTTTGGTTCTTATTAAGTGCTTAAAAATCCTTGTTGATTGCTGACTGCAGCAATGTAAATGAAAATGAAGTTAAAAGTTAATGATTATAAGGCCAAATACAATGTTAGAATAAATTTTTAAAAATTAAAACTCATATCCCTTTATTTTAGCAAGTGGTAAACTACAAAATGTAAAATGAAATACAATATTAGTTATAATTACTCTCTGTAGTGGTTCTACTTATTTTGTAGAAATATACTTTGTGGGGAATTTTAGATGTTTATTGGGAAGTGTTTACTATGTCAAAACAAAATGTATAAATTTTTAAAAATTTGCCTAGTGTGAACTACAAGTATTTGAATAAGTTAAAGAGAATGAGTAAACAAAACCCCAAACCCCCCCAAATCAATTATGTTGATGTACCTGATACTTTTACTAAATGAAAAAGTAAAAGGAGTAATAAACATAAATTTACTCATTAGAAGGCAAAAGCAGGAATGATGAAAACATCACAGTTTATACATAAACCTAGATCATACTCTCCCATCAATCCATGTAACGTCCATGGTAGAAAGCTGGCACACGAATATGTATATAAGTAGGGAGGCACTGAATTGGGAAACTACTATGCCTGCATCAACTCATAATTCTGTTCTATTGGTTTTAATGCTCCTTAGTTTCTTAAAGCAGGGTTTCTTAGACTTTTTTCACTTGTAACCCCTTTTTGCCTGAGAAATTTTTATATAATCCCAGGTATATAGGTATGTAAAATATGTATACATAATCATTCACTGTTGCCAAATTATTCATGACCCTCACATTCATATGGGGTCATATGGTAAAAACCAGAGGATCATGGAAGCTGAAAGGATTTTTTTTCACCATGGTTTCATTCAGTTCCTTCTCCATTTGAGGAAATAGATTCCTAGGAATATTTACCTCAGCTGGACGAAGACATGGGGAGTGGTAGAGAATGATAAGAATTAAGAAATAAAACGTGATTGTACTCATAAGTATTCTGGCAATCTGCTACTTTTTATGAAATGCCTATGTGACTTGATCTGCTTCAGGGCCATTAACAAGAGAACTGACTGAAAGTAGTTATGGCTCTCTCTTGCAGAGTAAAAGCAGTAGTTAGTGGAAAGAGAAGCAGGTGGCTTAAAACATAGTCTTTCAGGAGGATAGAGAAGCTAAGGACCTTTAGGGGGCCAAAATAGTTGTAGCATTTCCCTGCATGGGAGCATCACCCAGTGGAAGGTGAAGTGTTTGAAAGAGCTGGTTCACAGTGCTATGGACTTTCCTTATAGGGCAGAGTCTTATTATACACAGCATTTCTACTTGATATTAGATAGAATATTAAAAGGCTACGGAGGTAGCTTGAAAACAGACAGAACAGAGCTGCAACTTCCAACAAAGAGCAACAGAGACATGTAAGTCAGGAGGAAAAAGCTTGCTCTCTGATTAAGCTTGATCTCTGGCAGGGAGCTGGCCCATCAGAGAGTAGCATATGATCCTACCAGAAGACATAGCATAGGAGACATGAGTCGCTTCTCTACAGTCATATGCCCTGACTTCTCGTGCATCATGTATGTATATGCCATTAAATGGATACTCTGACTATATGTGTTTCCCATGTCTATATGCCCCCTATATTATCCCCTATTATTCTTCCAACTGAAAGAGTGCATGTACTTGTGGGAAAGTGAGCTCAAGATTTATGGGGAAAATGTTCCATTGGTTCTTTTGTTATGATAGTGCTTCATTAAATGACTTTACTACAAATTAAGTATATTCTCCAATTGGCCTAAAAAGAAGATACAATCAAAAGTCCTAAAAACTCACCACCTTGTAGCTCAATAAGCTGATTAGAGAACATACTTGATCATCATCCTATATTTTCATTTTCATTATCCTTTCTATTTAAACAATACTTTTCTATTCTAAAAATAAAATAAAATAAAATAATGCTATAGGGGGGTCTCTTAAAATTGGCATACTCTCTATTCCTTAATTTGTCTTAATTTGGTTTTGACTAGAGATCATATATTATGTATAATGGAGTAGCAATATATGGGATTCCAGGCATAGTTTGTCTCAGATGGATTTTGATTAAAGTAATATTTTGTATTTTAATTCAATTAAATTGAACTAATACTTATTAATCACCTATTATGTATAAGGCTCTGGATCGACACTGGGGACATAAGGATAAAAAATATCCTTTCCCTCAAGGAACTTAGAATAGGTAAGAACAAGAAATATACATGTATCAAAGCATTTCCCCTCCCCTTCTGAAAGGTTTCAACACTAATCACAGCCAATAATTCCACATACTCCTTTCTAGATGTCACTAAGAAATTATTTATGGCTATTTAAATAACCTAGCCCACCTGCCAGGGGGAGAAAAAAAGACAAATAGAAAGGAAGGAGGGCTTGACCAAACCCCAAGAGACTTAGTGGGTGTAAAAGTCTACAGACTTGCCATGAACCAACTCAGAAGCAAAACAGAGACCCATTAAAGTAGTCCTCCAAAGAGAAGAGAAAGTGGAGGCACCTTTTGTAGATGGCCTTTCAAGGAATTTAGCCACAAAAGGCAGAAGAGATATAGGACTATAGTTAGCAGAGATGGAAGGATCAAATGAGAGTTTTTTCAGCATAGGAAAGACATGAGAATGTAGGTAGGAGAAAATGAGTCAGCAGAAAGGGAAAGATTGAAAATAAGTGAAAAGAGGGGGAGGACAGAAGGGACAATCTATTGGAGAAGACAGGATGGAATCAAGTAGAGGAATTAGCTTTGGTAAGAAGTAAGGCCACTTCATCATGTAAAACAGAGGTGAAGGAGGAAAAAGTGGCAGAAGGCACCTGAGTGATAGGAGATGAAGAAGAGGGAAGAAGAGGGAGGTCACAGTGAAGGGCCTCAATTTTTTCTGTAAATATGAGGCGAGCTTCTCATATGAGAGAATGGGGGGAAGGGGAACCATGAGAGGTTTGAAGAAGGATAAAAAGGTTTGGAAGAGCCACTGTGGAGACAGAGATAGTGAATTGACAAGGTGGATACAGTATACAAAGCAAGTTATATATGGGATAAGTAGGAAATAATGAATAGTGGGAAGCCACTAGAAGGAAGAGGGGTTGGGGAAAGATTCCTGTAGAAGGTGAAATTTTAGAGGAAACTAGGGAGATCAGTAGTCAGAGTGGAGAGTGTATACCTGATGACATTGGATTATGAAGGAAACTGATTATGTTGACCCCTGACCCCTGGTTAAAAACCCCTGAATTAAAGGTTTTTGAGCAGGGGAATGACATTCCTGTATATTAGGAAGATGATTTTGGCAGCTATGTGAAGAACAAATTAGAAAGAAGAGTGAATGAAGGCAGAATGATCACTTAGGAAGATATTAAATTAGCACAGTTGAGAAGTTAGTGAGGGCATCAACTATAAAGGTAGAGGAAGGCACAGATTCGAAGATAGATAGGGCTTGGAAACAACAACAACACTACTAGCTAGCTAGCATTACAAAGCTCATTACAAATTTTATCTAATTCGATCCTCAAGGCAGTCCTAAGAGGCAGATGCTCTTATTATCTCCATTTTACAGATGAAGAAAGTAAAGTGGAAGAAGGTTATGTGATTCAGTCAGGGTCACACAGCTGATAAGCATCTGAGACATGATTCAAACGCAGATCTTCCTGACTCCAAGTCCAATATCCTACATACTGTGTTTCCCTAGCATGCGATTGCATTTCGGGGGTAAGGGAAAAGAAGAAAGCAAAGACAACACCGAGGTTGTGAGTCTGGAAACTCTGGAAGATGCTGGTGCCATTAATATGGACTAACTGCCATGCTGACTGTCTCTAGTAGGGCTTCCTCCCCATAAGAAGTGTGCAAAGCACTTCACACATATTATCTCATTTGTTCCTCATCACAACCTTAGAAGGCAGGTGCTATTTATGATCCCCATTTTCACAGATGAGGAAAGTGAGGTTAAGTGACATACAGAGTTATACAGCTAGTAAGTGTTTGAAGCTAGATTTGAGTTCAGGTCTTCTAGACTTCTGCTCTCTATCCAGTGCCATCTAGCTGTCTGACTTGTAATAATACCCTGGGGACTGATTTTAATATCCCACCCAGTTGCCATAGAGATATTCTGTGGGACCTGAGAGATAACTGGGCACTCGTTGGATTGCTTTGTCATCTTTTGAACAAGTGGAGAGTGCTTCTTTAGGTGGAGGGCAGTCTTCCTGGGTACCTATAGAAAAAATACATTAAGAATTGCAGCTACCATATTCAAACTTTGGCTTTGTCTTACTCTGCCTGGGACACTGTTGTACATAGAGGGTGTTGGGGTTCTGTCCCCTATGTAATTAGGAGTAGTGGGAAAGGGAACTAGCCTATGAAATAAGGTCCTTAGCCTGGCACTGTGTCATTAGAGCTGTAATCAAGTCTATCAGGGCAATGAATGTAACTGGACCTTGAAGGAGAATGCCTGCTTGTGGGTAGAAAATCTCCAGTGTTATTTTACATGAAATTAACTTGTGTCTCCTTCAAGACAGGGAAAATTCTGGAAACCATCCTCTCTCTGGTATGAAGAGACCTCAGATGAAATACAAAGATGTACACAGACAGGGTTGGACCACACCTGAGGGTAATGCCCTGCACCACCTACTGGGAATAATAGAGACCTTCAGGGAAAGCTATTTGTCCTATGAGGAGGGTAACAACTGACACCATCTGTTGGGAGCTAAGAAGAGCAGCCTCTGGAGACTAATGCCTAATGCTGTCTTCTGGGAGTTATGGGGAACTGCAAGGAGTTACACCTCTCAATACCAGCTGGGAGCAGCAGAAGGGGAACCTGCCCAGGTATGTGTGGGAGAGGATTCTTGATCAGGAGAGTTGATTGTTATATTTTCAGTGTGAGCATTAAAACCTTGGACATCAGTAAATGTTACCAGTCAGGGATTGATCTATCATTTTGTAGATTGTCTAGGCTTAAGAAAATAATAAAAAATATATTAATAGTAGAGATTAAATTTAAAAGTGGGATGTGGGTACATTCCTTTTTTCCCCCCTAGAGAGCCAAATGGTAAACATTTACCGGTACACAACTGAATCTGCCTTTTCATAACTATAATAGTCAATAAATATTTATTAAGCATCTATTATGCACCACACACTGTCCTGAGAGCTAGAAATACAAAGAATGGTGACAGTTCCTGCCCTCAAGAAGCTCACAATCTAATAGAAGACAACACAAAAAAAGAATAAGAAAATGGTGAGGGGAAGAGGATACTTTGCCAGAGGTGTATTAATTCCTGCAGTCAGCTGGGAAAGGATAAAATAGTTACTCTGGAACCTCTCCTTAAGGGGATGATCTGGGTATAAGTCTCCAATGTCCACCCTCTACCCTTTCCAACCAAAGGGCAATAAACAGTCCCTGCCCTCAAAGAACTTCCATCTATCTATCTATCTATCTATCTATCTATCTATCTATCTATCTATCTATCTATCTATCTATCTATCTATCTATCATCTATCTATCTATCTATCTATCTATCTATCTATCTATCTATCTATCTATCTATCTATCTATCTATCTATCATGAAAGTCTTACATTTATGCTCAAATAATCAACTTCCCACGTGCTAAATGGGGGAAAGGTGGCTACATAAAAATTTATCTGAAGAAGATCTAGGAGTTTTAGCAGAGTTTGAGGTTAACATGAATCAACAGTGTGATATAGCTCAAAAAAAGCCAATGTAATATTAAACTACATTAAGAAAGGCATAGTGTCTAAGAGTATGACGGTAATAGGATTACTATCTTTTCTGTGCTCTGTTTTGATCAGACCACATTTGGAGTATCTTGTTCAGTTCTCAGTCATTTTTGGGAGAGATAGATGATAGATTAGTTTCTCTACTATAGTTGATTAGTTTGAAGAATAGAAGACTTAGAGGGTGACATGGTAGCTGCTTTCAAGATTTAAAGGCCAAAGCATGAGAATGGTACTAGATTTGTTTAACTTGGTCCCAGAGGGTGTATCAATGGGTGAAAGTTTGCGGCGAGGCAGATTTAGACTTAATGGAAAGAAAAATAATTCTTACAATAAGAGCTGTCCAAAAGTGGAATGACCATCTTCACAGGAGGTACTGAGTTCTTCCTCCCTAGAGGTCTTCAGACAAAGACAGGACGTGGATTTATCAGGCACGTTATAAAGTGCGTTCTTCTTCAGGAGCAAGTTGGGCCAGAAATACTTCATATTTCTCTTCTAACTCAGAGATTCTGTGATGGCAAAGCTGTTAGAGTGAGAAATGCATTACCAGTCCTGAATATGACCATGTCCACGGAAGGATGGGTACAAAGTCTTTGCTAGTCACTAGACAGATGCTATATACTTGTACCCTGAGCAATGACAGGAAATTGTTATTTATTGTTTATAGGAGCTACTGTCACCTTAAGGGAAAAATTTGAGCTGTGTCAGCCATATGTTCTGAGACACTACAAGAATGACAGGTGTCAGGCACAGAAAAAGCAAAGACAATGTCTAGAGCCTGAGAGCCTACTCTTTATTGTGTTGTGTATTTTTAAAATAAAAAATCTTTCCTGTCACAGTGAATGCATGCTTGAGGGCAATGAATAATCACTTTTAGGGGTATGGAAAAGGTTGAATATATTTAAATTCAGGCCTTAAGTACAGATTAAGAGAGTGAAAAGTTTTTTCTACCTGGATGAAATTATAAGAGATACTACCCACAAGGGTCATTAAAGGTACAGTGACTTTAGGGTATATTCACTATAGTTGTCGACTCTTTTAGAATCTTTATAATCCCATTTTTTTTTGTTTTCTTGGCAAGCTACTGAAGTGGTTTGCCATTTTCTTCTCCAGTTCATTTTACAGATGAGGAACTGAGGTAAACTGGGATAAGTGACTTGCCCAGGGTCACAGGACTAGTAAGTATCTGAGGGCAGGTTAGAATTCATGAAAATGAGTCTTCATGATTCTAAGACCACACTGTACCACTTAGCTGTCCATTCACTGTAGTAGCTATAGTAATAATAAAGTTAACATATAGCACTTTAAGGATTGCAAATCTCTTTATATATGTTATCTCAACTTAGTAAGAGAGGAAGAATTTGAAATTGAGTCCTGGACTCTAAAGCCAGTGCTTCACTTTTAGGCCTTTTAAGCTGTATAAAATTAAATTTAATCTCTTTTGATGAAAAAAAAATCCTTCTTCTTTGTCTCCTACCTCTCTTCCCCAACCCTGCCCCAATGGAAAAAAAAAAGGAAAAATAAACATGTGTGACAAACATGCATAGTTAAGCAAAACAAATTTCAGAATTGGGCATATCCAAAAAATGTCTCTATCTGCACCCTGAGTCTATCAGTCTGTCAGGAGGCAGGTAGGTAGCATGTTTCATCTTTAGTTCTTTGGATTGTAGCTGAATATTGAGTCAGTGAAAGTTCTAAGTCTTTCAAAACTGTGTCTTTACAGTGTTGTCATTGTATAAATTGATCTAGTTCTGTTCACTTCATGTTGTATCAGTTCTTACAAATCTTCACAGGTTTCTTTGATTCCATACCTTTGTTCATTTCTTATTCATTTTATTAATATGCCATATTTTGCTCAGCCATTCCTTGATCGATGGGCATCCCCTTAGTTTTGTACATGTTGAAGCCCAGTGGGACATCCAAATGGAGAATTTGGAATGGCAGAGGGCTGATATTTGTTTATTTTTTTTTTAATGTATGGGGTATTTTATTTTTTCCGTTACATGTAAAGATAGTTCTCAACTTTTGTTTATACATGCTTTACAATTTCAGATTTTTCTCCCTCCCTCCCCTCCCTCCCCCCTCCCCTAGACAGCAGGTAATCTGATATAGGTTATATCTATATATCTGAGGGCTGATATTTGAATCTATGAGGGTGAGATTTTAAAGGGAGGGAATAAAAGAACAGAAGAAAAGAGGAGCCCAAGATGAAGCTTTGGGGGAACACCCACAGTTAAAGGCAGGAAGAAGACAGTAAATTGAGTGAGGTTTGAAAGCAAATGAGGAAGTCAACTAGGGCTGCCAAAAGTTCCTTTCTGTCCCAAATCCAGCAGCAGTTATCCAACAGTAGGGGCTATTCAGTTTTCCATGACTTATCCGTTACCAGCATTCTTCTCTAAACTGAGTGATTTACCCTTGCACTTTAAAGGGATCAAGGAGAGGCTGCCCAGCTGAACTCTCTTCTCAAATTTCCAACATCTCCTTTCTCGGTGGTGAGAGAGAGAAAGAGGTGGAGGTGGTGGCGAAGGGTTGCAAAGATAGAGATTTTCTAAACTGGAAAGAAACAATAAGGTCCCACATTTGCAATGGGCTAGTCGTTTCCCAGAGTGACACTTATAAAGAGTCCCCTTTCCCCACCTGACCCCTACCTAATTGCTAGGCTAGGACGCCGAAAGACCGAGAGAGGGGGGGAGCTGGAGGTGGGACTGAATTTCTTTTCTTTCCACTGAAGCTAACAATGACATTTCCTATGCTGCTAGAGAAGGTAGCACCGCCCTGGGATTTTGGAGCAGACCGAAGGGAGGTCCGAGCATTGGAGGGGGACCACTTTTGCCCTTTCCTTCCCGGCTTCTCTTTTGGGGATCAACGAGGAGTCAGGAATGGGGAAGCGCAGGACGAGGACGTTGCGTCCAGTTTATTGTTGGAGGACATCCAGAGGCGTCTCCGCAACGCTTTCCGCAGCCCCATCTCACGCCAGGATGTCCCACCACTGCCACAGGAGCCTGGGAAACAGCAGCTGGAGCATCAGCAGCCCTGGGAAGGCTCTGGGAGCAGGGCCACTGCCGTGCAGGAGGAGCTGCGCAGGGCGCACATAGACGGAACCATCGTTGGCTGCGGGCTGAACTGGTGAGCCCTGCCAAGACGGGCTGGGCTAGAAACTTTCGCCTCTCGCCTTCCTTCTGGTTTCCCCTATTCTTTCCTCTACTTTCTTCCTCCCTTTCTTCCTGCCATCCTGATCTCGCCTCTTTTCCCCTCTCCTAACTTTTGCTTCTTTATATTTGGACATTTGACTCCAAGCGTTTTAACCTCTGGTGGGATGGACTCACGTGAGAGAGAGCGCTCCTGGGAAGAATAGGATGTGTATGGGGAGTGGGGATGGTGGAGGATGGCTTGCCTTTATCCTTTTATCCACAGTCATTATCTCATCATCCAGTCAATAGGTTAGCATCTCAAAGAACCTCCAATCATTCTCACTCACCCACTCTTCCATTTTTCATCCTTTGGAAGGAAAAATGGTAGAATGATTCACTAGTGCTACTTGGGTAATTGGTTATAGTACCGACAGGCTGAAATTTCTCTAGTCATACTTTATAAAGAATCATAGATTTGGAGCTGAAAGGGAATGTAGAGGTCACCCATCCCTTAGGACCCTGAGAACACCAAAGGAGTTGTGCCTGGATGAGGTTTCACCTGGTACAAATAGGGCAGAACCAGAATTTGAACCAAGGTGTTCAAATTCTACTGAACCATTGCGATTTACCTTGGTAATGATTAATTCTGCTTGAAATATCCAGATCCAAATGGTAGATATATTTCAGTACTCCTGATAGCATATCAAGGACATGGAGTCAAATACTACCTCTGACACATTTCCTGGGTGAACTTAGGCAAGTCACAACTTCCCTGCGCCCCAATTTCTTCATCTGTAAAAAGATTAGATGGCTTTTAGGGTTCTTTCAAGCTCAGATCTATGATCCAGTGAACAAATTAGGGACTGGCTGGCTAGTGATGATCATTAACTGTGCATCTGCTCATCAGAGACCTTCAGACATACTCATCTTCTCTCTTTTCCTGTACAGTAATATTTTGGAAAAAGGAAAATAATTTGATTACATAGGGCTAGCTCCCCAATCTGCAAAGGGGCAACATCCATTCCCCTTTTTAGTAATTCAGTAGTGCTTATGACCACAATACATTGTGATATTGTCCTTTGGGTTGTAATTTTAATTCTTTGATGATTCTATGGTCTGCAGCCATACAGTCTCAGTGGGAGCACATTGGTGTTGAAAACAAGAGTTTTTTCTATCAATAAACAATGTAGGACCAATGAAAAAAACTGATGATTTTTCTGCCTTGACTTCCTAATAAATTCTGGGCTCTGCTCTTTATCTGCATCAATACTCAATAAATATGTACTACTGGACCAATTTAATGGGATGCTTAGCCAATGGGGATATAAATCGGTTAAAACTAAAATATTACAATCTTTTGACTAGCATGTTGCAAATAATAGGCATTCAATAAGTGTTGAAAAAATGACCGAACACTTCTGCTTGAAAGATTTAAAAGATATAGACAAGACTAATAGCTAAAATGGATTTTTGCAAATCACTTGTAGACTTTTGAACATCTATTATAAGTTAAAAATAAACATTAAAACCCATTTGTTGGATTTTGCTTTTCTGACCATCTTTCTTAGCTTATTCATTACCTAAGTAACAGTTTTTCTTTGTATCCTTACCCTTGCTGTCATAATATGCATGTTATATATTAGGGGGATGTGTTGTATTGACGGGATAATAGGCATGTTGATGTTCCCCTCAAACACCTAAGTGTTCGGTTCATAGGATAACAAGAGCTTTAAGAGATCCTTGATGCTATGGGGTTCAACTCTTTTATTATAGATGAGAATACTGAGGCACAAGGAATTTGTGACTTGCCCAGGGTCACATAGCTAGTAATTGTCTGGGGCAGGACTTGAATTTAGGTGATCCTGACTCCAAACCCAGCACTCTTACCAACATGACACCTAGCTACCTCAGCCTCCTCACTTCCCATGAACTATGTCTTTGCTTATACGGGTCAAAACAGGTATGTCTCACCATCATCAGTATCAATGCTATTTCCGTCATCCTGATCTATGAAACTTTTTGCCTGGTTATAGTCACCTGTTCTTCCATCTTTCCTTGTGCTTCACTCCTCATAAACCTCACTATGATCTTCAGTCCTTTACTTCTTTGTTCTCACAATCTATCATACCTCCTTTGGTTTTGCCATTGTCTCTTCACAGTCTTGATCTTACAGTTCATCAATTCAACCACACACTGTTCTTCATCCTTGAGTTATTTGCCTCCTTGTCCTACTGCTATTCATATCCTTCCAGTCCTCAAACATTCCATATACATTTTCTGTTTCTTTCTCCATCTTGCTGAATACAACTGGAGAGAGTCACACAACTGTGCCAACTGTGTCAAGCAAGTTCATGTTATCTCATTCTCAATCTTGCCCATACTGATGTATGAATCCTTTTATTCTTCTGTCATTCACCATCTTATTGCTTGAAATAGCTATTCTAATCATTATTTTAATGCATGTCTTTCAAATCTACACATCTAGTCCTAACTTTTCTCATGAATTTCAGTCCCACATTATCAGCTATCTATTAGATACACCCTTCCCCTCCTTGGAATGCTATTGGAATATCAAAATCAACATGTCCAAAACGTTTTCAGTCTCTTTCCTTCCGCATCTGCTTATATTCCAAAATTTCCTCTTTCCTCTTCCAGCCCTGCATCTTCCCAGTGACCCAGGTTCATTGCCTCAGAATCTTCCTTGACTTTTTCCTCCCTTACCACCCTCACCCCTAGCCCTAGTCAATCATTTGTCAAGTCTTGTCTTTCATGTCTCCTAATATCTCTTGAATCTGCCATTTCTATGCACTCATGCTCATCTTAGTTCAGGCCTGCACCATCTTCCATCTAGGCTTCTATAATTGTTCTCTTGGTTTCCAATTTTTCCTCTCTCCAATTCCTTGTCCCTCTACACAGTTGCCAAAATGCATATACATCTGATTTCTTGTTCTCAGTAGCCTTCACTGGTTCCCTGTTGACCTTTGAATAAAATGCAACTAGATCAGCCTGGTATTTAAGACCATTCATATTCTGGCTTCAATTTACCTTTGCAGCTCTGTCTCACATTACTTCTCTTTCTGCATTCTCAGTTCTGAACAAACTGGACAATTACTTTCTCTGATATCAGCATTACATTTCTTGGCTCAGTACATTTGTAAATCATACTGTCCCCTAAGGCTGAAATGAATTCCTTCTTGATCATTCTTCTTAGAATCTCTATACAGGGTTCAATATACCCTGAATTTTTCATCAGTTAATGAATGCTCTCTCTCTCTCTTTCCCTCCCTCATTCCCTCCCTCTCTCTTCCCCACTTTATCTCTTCAAATTTCCTTGAATTTAGTTATATATGCATTTGTTGTTTCAGCCCCCCCCCCTCCCCGCCCCAGTAGAAAATTAGCTCCTTGAGGAAAAGGAGTTTCTCTTTGGCTTTGTGTGACCAATATTTATCCCATTGACTTTTTTGATAGGTGCTAATACACAGTTATTTATAATAATAGCATTTATTTAGGACTTCAAGGTTTGCAAAGCACTTTACAAATATTACCTCATTTGATGTTCTAAACAACCTTGGGAAGCAGGTGCTATTATTCCCCAATTTTAAAGATGGAGAAGACAGGAGTTAAGTGACTTGCTTAGAGTCACACAGCTTTGAATTTAAGTCTCTCTTACACTAGGCCCAGTATTCTGTGCACCGTATCACCTATCCTCATTCATTCATTCATTCATTCATTCATTCATGGAATAAAACAAATATTTCCATGACATAGTAGAATTTTAAAAAAGATGATTGTGCATGAAACTGCAAATCTATTATGTACTTGTTATTCCTTTTAAATATATAATAAAGTAATCATATGATTTTCTTTTTTTTTTCCTTTTTTCCTTTCTCCCCCTCCACATGAGAGAGCTACCATTAAACACAAATTAGTATAAAATCATTTTTTTGCATACTTCTATTTACTAGTTACTTCTCTGGAAGCCGAGTGTCTTTCTTCATAAGTCTTTTTTATTTTTTATTTTTTTGGTGAGGTATTTTGGGTTAAGTGACTTGTCCAGGGTCACACAGCTAGTAAGTGTTAAGAGTCTGAGGCTGGATTTGAACTCAGGTATCTCCTGAATCCAGGGCCAGTGTTCTATCCACTGTGCTACCTAGCTGCCTCTTCATAAGTCTTTTATAGTTAATCTGAATATTTGTAATAGTCAAAATGACTTATTCACTCAGAGGAAAACAGTATTGCTGCTGCTGTATACAATATTCTCTTGGTTCTGCTCATTTTGCTCTTTATTATTTTGTGCAAGTCTTTCCACATTTTTCTAAGATCATTGAGTTCATCGTTTCTTATAGCTACCTCTTATATTTAGATATATTACTATATCCTATGACAAGCTCTGTGAGTCTAGGCAAATTGTTTTATCTGTACTTTGTGTTTCAATCAGAATCTAATACAGGGTTCTGCAAATAGTGCTTCATAAATATTTACTGGACTGAATCAAATACTAGTCCAGCAGGACTACGGCAGCTAGCTGGTATAGTGGATAGAGTGCTAAGCCCTGGGTCAGGAAGAACTGAGTTCAAATCCAGCCTTAAACACTTAATAGAGGGCAGCTAGGTGGCACAGTGGATAAAGCACCGGCCCTGGATTCAGGAGGACCTGAGTTCAAATCTGACCTCAGACACTTGACAGTTACTAGTTGTGTGATCCCGGGCAACCCAACCCTCATTGCCCCAACAAAACAAACAAAAAGAAAAGAACACACAACCAAAAACACTTAATAGCTGTGTTCCAGGACTGAGACATGAGCTAATAATAATTGCTAGCATAGAACTTTAAGGTTTGCAAAGTGCTTTACATGTGTTATCTCTTTTGACCCTTACAACAACCCAGGAAGGCAGTTATTCCAATTTGACTCACAAGAGTGAAGGTTATTATAATAATAGCAGCAGGTGCTATTATCATCCTAATTTTGCAGTTGAGCAACTGAGGCAAACAGGGATTAAATGACTTGTCCAGGGTTATACTGAATTTTAACTTGCATATACCTGACTTTAGGCTCAGTGCTCTATCCACTGTGCTACTTAATTGTAAGGTGTTGTGTGTGTGTGTGTGTGTGTGTGTGTGTGTGTGTGTGTGTGTGAGTTCAGATATTCTTTTAAGGCTGCAGATGTCAAAATGTTGCACAAGGACCCCTAATAGTCCCCACAACCCTTTCATGGGGGTTCATGAGGTCAAAATTATTTTAATAATAAAATTTACATGTTATTTGCTTTTTTTAAAATACTCCTCCTCTTTCCAACTATGTATCTGTGTTAACACCAGATTTTTTTTATATACTTCAACCAAAACAACAGATGGAATGCAGAAGCAGATATGAGAATCCAGCTGTCTTCTATTACGCTAGATATTAAAGAGATCTGCAGAAATATGTAAAACAGTATCACTCTTCTCATTAGATTTTTGAAAATATAGCTCCTTTTCATAAAAATATGTTATTTATTATAACATGTAATGGTTTATTATTGTTGTTTAAAATGAATTAATACATAAATATTTTTAAATTTTATCTATTTAAATTTCTAATATGGTAAATATTGATATATGTGGCCTACATAAACAAACACTCTTTGGGGTGCTTGAAAATTTTTAAGAGCATAAAAGGATTCTGAGACCATTAACTTTGAGAACCACTACTCTAAGGTATGCTTAAGTGTTTTCATTGAATGGTAGGAACCACTTATATTACTGAAGTCTCAAAATAACAAGTGTTTTGAAACCTCCATGGACCCAGAATTATCTAACATGGACACTACCTCCTCTGTGCAAATGGGAACCCAATCAGATGGTCACATTCTATGAAATTCTTGTATGTGACTTTTCCTAAGTCCTCCAGAGAATATCCACCTAGTGCTCAGGTGTCCTTCCTTGGGGCCTTTTAAAATTTCACAAACAAAAAGTAGGCTTCCTTCTCTGTTAGTTATGTTTGTTTGTTTTTACATGGTTTGGCCTCTTCCTTTCCCATAGTCTATATCCATGGCCATGCTTTTTATGTTTCTTCTTGTGTGATGATGTTAATGATTATGATAGCTAGTTAACCCTACTCCTGATCACCATGAAAGTTTTTAAAAAAAATTTGTTTCTTGGTTTCACGACTAGCTTCCTATAGCATTGCAACAACAATAACAACAATGGTAACAATAGGGATGATGGTGATGGTGGTGGCAGTGGTGGTGATAGATAGTATTTATATTGTGCCTTAAAGTTTACAAAGCACTTTACAAAAATCTCATTTAATCCTAACATTCCTGGGAGAGAGGCACTATAAGCCCTCATTTTATGGATGAAGTAACTGAGAACTATTGTTATTAATATGGTGCATCCTTCTTATGCCCACCATGCCTCTTTCTAGAGGTTGAGTGTTCAGTTAACACCTACACATGTATCTTATGGCCCTATAAGAATGGATGAATTTATATTTGGATAAATGGAATTGTGTTAAAATTGATTTCTATGCATAAAAACTCATTACTAACAATTTTGCTCATTAGTTACTTTTGCTTTAATTTCATTATCACTTTGGAAGTGATTCATATGGACCATACGCCATAAATTCAGAGTTGGAAGGGAACTCAGAGATCATCTAGTTGAAACCCCTCATTTTAAGATAGGGATGTAGAGGGCTAGAGAGAGGGTGTATGGAGAGGAGAAGAAGAAGAAGTAGGAGAGAGAGAGAGAGAGAGAGAGAGAGAGAGAGAGAGAGAGAGAGAGAGAGAGAGAGGACAGAGAGATTAAACAACTTGCCCAAAGTTACACAGATAGTAAATGTCAGAGCTGAGCTTGAACCCAGTTCTTTTTTCTTTTTTTTTTTTGGTGAGGCAATTGAGGTTAAGTGACTTGCCCAGGGTCACACAGCTAGTTAGTGTCAAGTGTCTGAGGCTGGATTTGAACTCAGGTCCTCATGAATCCAGGGCCGGTACTCTATCCACTGCGCTACCTAGCTGCCCTGAACCCAGTTCTTTTGACTTCAAATCCAAATGTTCTTTCCACTGCACCATATTGATATAGAAAGTCTGCTTTATAACCAGTAAGAAAGGTATAACTAAAGAGTAAAGACAACAGCAAATTTACCACCTATCTAATTTTCTTCTGACAAACTCCTTATTCATCATGCACAGTTATTCTTCTTGATGGTCTTCAGTTAACAAAATCCTCCCCTCCTCTTGTGTATTTTTCCCCTTCCTAGTTGGAGATGCGCTTCCAGAACCAGCAGCTCGCCAAAACTTGGGTGGATTTAAACTTGGAAATACAGCGACTGAAGATTGAAAATGAATTGTCCACAGCTTCTGAATGACCAGCCCTGGGAAAGATCACTGTGGCTCAGAATTGTAAAGTGTATGTCAGGAGACATAAAGCCCAAAGACAAAGTATATTTTCTACAAACGACTCTGACACAAATATGAACAAGATGCACAAGTTTCCAAGCTAAATTCCATAGAAGAATACAATAAGGTGTTGTGGGAAAATGAAAGGAAAAAGAAAATCAATAGTCAATGGGGAGAAAATGCTGCCCAGGTACATTTTGAAAGGTTCCATGGGAAATAGAGAAGAAAAGAATGTGGGCCATATATCGGGCTACTTTTACTTCTTTCTCCAAGCATCCCCTACTGCTTTCATTCATCTTTTGCTAATTTAGTTGTCCAAGGTCACTTCAGATTTCAGAAGTGGTGTCCCCTGTAGTTGTTTATTCATTACTTCATATTTTGCAGAGTCAAAATATTTCTTCTTCTTGAATGAAAACATTTAAAATACATAATTAAAACACTAGATTCTTTTTCATTATTATAGAAATTTTTCTTTTCATTAAAAAGATGAGGGGGCAGCTAGGTAGTGCAGTGGATAAAGCACCGGCCCTGGATTCAGGAGTACCTGAATTCAAATCTGGCCTCAGATACTTGATACTTACTGGCTGTGTGACCCTGGGCAAGTCACTTAACCCCCCATAGCCCTGCAAAAAAAAAAAGATGAAATAGTTTTAGAAATTGAGAAATCAAAAGGAGTCTATAAATCTAAGCATTCTTCTCTATTAAAAATACACACATATTGGGAAGCTGGGTAGCACAGTGGATGGAGCACTGGCCCTGGAGTCAGGAGTACCTGAGTTCAAATCCAGCCTCAGATGATTGACACTTACTAGCTGTGTGACCCTGGGTAAGTCACTTAACCCCAATTGCCTCACAAAAAACCCCACAAAAAAACAAAAAAATACCCACATATCAATAAACAAAAAACCACTAGCACACTTAGAATATATGTAACTTTAACACTAACTAATGATAAAAATACTGTTTTAAGGTCATGGAAAAAATCTGGCTCATTTGTCTGTCTTTTCCTCCCTCCCTCCTTTCCTTGCTCCCTTCATTCCCTCCCTCCTTCCTTCCTTCCTTCCTTCCTTCCTTCCTTCCTTCCTTCCTTCCTTCCTTCCTTCCTTCCTTCCTTCCTTCCTTCCTTCCTTCCTTCCTTCCTTCCTTCCTTCCTTCTTTCCTTCCTTCCTCCCTGCCTGCCTGCCTTTCATTTCTCTCAGTAAAAGGTGCAGTTTTCTTCCCAATAGTTGGGACCTTTGCTGACAACATGTATAGATCTTTTTGATTAGAATATATGAGAAGTGATCAGTTTTGTGGATATATAAGTAAGTAATTAACATTAAATAATTCAGATCTACAGATTGATTTTGTTGATGTTGTGGTATATTTTGGGATTCAAGAACTCTAGTATGGAAAAAATAATTAAAATAGTGCCACTGATACCTTTAAAAAGTATCACAGTAATTTCTACATATACATTCCTCCTTTCTCCATTGTACTCTTCCATATAAGAAAGAGTAAGAGTGAAGGAGGAAAAAAATCATTACAATGATTGCATTTGATGACAATGTATACAATATTCTGCCCTCTTGGTCCCTAGTCTCTCTGCTGACAGGATGAATGTTAGATGGAGGTATACCATATGATTTGTTTTCTGGGACTATTCTTGATTTATGGATGAGTTTGTTAAAGGGTACCTTGTATTGGACTTTTCTATAATTTTGGCAGAGGAAGTTTTTTTTTAAATGTTCTTCCTTTGGGGATAATCTTTCTTAGGTCAGCTATACGTTGTTGCTGTGGCTTCATCAGTCAGGGAACTTGGCCTGTGATGTGAGCCCAGCAACATGGAAATACAATGGAAGCTTTTTCTTCACAGTACTATAGTTATTTCAAGTTTTCCAGTCTGTATTCTACCATTCAATGAATTTTGTAGTGAATATGATATTCTATTCAGTAACAGAAAAACAAGTTTCCTTTGATTAAAAAATTCTTGTAAATCGTTTTTTTTAGCTGTTTAATGTTAATATGTTACTGATCTTAGGGTGGAATGTGGAGAAGCAGCAGGGAAATTAAAGGATACACTTTCAATCGGTTAACTTTTCCTCCTTTGAATTATCTTTTAAATAAACTAGAGGGACAATGTGACTTCCTAAAAAAGTAAGAGATGAAAGGAAACAAGCCATTACCATCAGGGAACTAGGAAGAGTAAGGAAAGGGAAAGTCATTGTAATCAAAATAGTGTACTGTGGGCAGTTAGTCCTTCAGAAAAGAAGAAAGGAATGTACTTAAAATGATGGTGGACACAGAGAACTACAAGAGGGGATCAAGTAGTTTAGTGAGAAAAATAGGGTGTTTAGATTTCTTAGAAGATAGTTCTCTTTCAACTCTTTAATTGGAGGTGGGAGGGACAGGAAGAAATCAACTGTAACAGACAAATTCCAGTCTGTGTGTTTCCTGTTATATAATAGCAGTTTTTGCAAGACATAGTTGAGAGTGGTTGTGAAAGAGATGGCTTCCTAAGGTTCCTTCGAGCTCTAAAAGACGGGGTTGTGGTCAAGAAAAGAATCAATTTAAATAACCAGAACATACACCTCTACTTTCTTTAGCATAAATTATCTACCTTTTAGTTTTGGGTCCAGACCTATGATTTCAGTGATGCAGGGAACTCTTGGTGAAGCAATATTGCTTATTATTGTAAATTTGCAATTGTCCTGCTATTTACCATCTTAGAAAGTTGTCTAGGTCACTACAAGGTTAATTGACTTGCCCAGGTTTGCGCAACCAGTGGGAGTCAGAGGTGGAACTTGAACCCAGGTTTTTTTTTTCTTTTAATTTTGACTCCAAGACCATCTCTCCAAACCCTAAGAAATGCTTGCCTCTTCTACCTATTAAATCAGTAAACAAATGAAGGAATGAAGGAACGAACGGATGACATTTAGAGATCAATTTAAGGTTTGCAAAATGCTTCCCAGGTATCATCTCATTTGGTTTTCACAACAGCCTTGATAGACAGGGAGAGCTTCCAGTATCATTATTGCTGTTTTATAGATGTTACATGTTGTATGGGATGCCTGCAAGACTCTGGCCTCATCAGAAGGATTAGATATGATTCTAGGGGCTAATCCCGGGAGGCCAGTTTCTCTGGAGTGACTATAAGAAAATGGCTAAATATAGCTGAAGTTTAGCTTATGTCTAGGTTTCCCCAAATGTGGGTAACAGGATCCCAGCACTCAAGCAGTAATACACATGGGTAGGACAGATTTTATGGTAGTTGACTGAAGACACAATTAGTCTATAGCAGCCCATAAACAGATAAACACATAAAACACTGAAATAGCCCATCATTTCATCTCAGAAGGGCACTGAAATTGGGGGGTTGCCATTGAAGTACTTTAAAAAACATTTTAGGTGATCCCTAGTTTTCTCTCAAGGTTCTATATAGTCTCCTACATCACTGTATCACTCAGGGCTTTAGATTCCCCCCACTCCCGCTGCCTCCACTACCCCAGAAGGCAAGTTTGTCTTGGGGCTGCTGAGTTACCTACTTTCCATTAAACTTATACTGTCTGAATAACTTACTAGCCAAGAGTGCTACTGCTCAGGAACCATGAGACCAATTCTTTTCTTTCTTAAAGGAGCACATTGAAATAATCTTTTCTCATAAGGTTTAGTATCTGAATTCTTTTTTTTTTTTTTTTTTGGTGAGGCAATTGGGGTAAAGTGATTTGCCCAGGGTCACGCAGCTATTAAGTGTCAAGTGTCTGAGGCTGGATTTGAACTCAGGTCCTTCTGAATCCAGGGCCGATACTCTATCCACTGAGCCACCTAGCTGCCCCATAATTCTTGATCTTAGAAAATCTCAAACTGGAAAATTCTTGAACTTGGGATTACTCAGGCAACCCTTTCCCCTTCCCCCCCATCCAGATAGATGACCATATTCTAAAATCACACTCCCTATGGAACTAAAATTCTTACTCCTTTGTTGAAGTACAGGAAACAATGCCAATGAGCTCCCTTCCCAAGCCAAGTCCACTAGTGCATGACATTTAGATATCACTTTTAATGTTTGCAAGGTTCTTTCCAAATATTGCTATTTCATGTTATTTCACAACAATCCTATGATGTAGGGAGAAATTTAAGTATTATTATTATTATTACAATTTTGTAGAAGTAATATTTGGTACAGTGTGGTTCTGTGTGGGCTCAAAGGAGCCCACATTTAAGTCTTTGTCATGCTTAAGCAGGAAAATCTATTGATGTCTTAGCCACTATCATCTTTTGGGATGGGAAAAGTCCATTCAGCATCTTTTTTCTGAGGCCACAAACAAACACATTACTTCCCCATGTACTTCTGCCTCAAGGCAGCTGTTTCCAGTTCCTGATGAGGAGACACTATGCATGGGCATGCAATTCTTTTCTCTGGGAACGTGACAACTCTGAAACATGGTGTTATATCATCCAGTGTATAAAGAAAGTTCAAGAGAGATGTCATTTTATATGCCTTGGAAAAGAGTTCACTGTCCTGCCAACCAATCACCAAGAAGAATTCTTAATAATTGGGAACCAAGGAGTTTTGTGGTCTCTCATCCAAGAACCAATACATGTCATGTTCACATTTTCTGTTGGGAGGTGCCCTTCATCTGCCTTCCAAAAAGGCTTATACTATATAATCCTGTCAAGTTGAATGTAGAACTCATCAATTGATCTAGGATTCCTTCTGATTAACCCCTCTTACACTGATTTTTAAATTAAAGGACCAAATTGATCAAGTCATCTCACCAGAGTTACACAGGTAGTATATAGCAGAGTCAGGATTTGGACCCAGACTGCCCTCAAATCAGGCATTACTTCATCACATTCTTGGTTTTTTCCAGTCAACATTTCAGACTTTTCTGTAAGATAGCAAGATTTCTATCAGATTGATATTTTGATCTCTATTTGGCTCATCATACCCTTCTGTAGTAACTATATTCAAATATTCAAAGACAAAGATTTTTACTTATCTTTTCTGTGATTTGTACCCTAAAATTTTTCTCTCTAGTATGCAGAGCGAAGGGTAAAATAGAACTCACATTTTGGGGTATTGTGAAAATAAGGGTACCACCCCCTGCTGAGAAAGGTATTGTGAGAACCAGGGCAGCGCTGCCCTGAGGAGAAAGCATGTAACTAGCATCTATTCATAGAACAGTTACATCTATTCATAGAACCACCTGTAAGTCATGTCAATCAATGCTACCAGCCAATTAGCTCAGAGATGTGTGTGGGGACCATGCTGGGGTGGTCTCGTGGGAAGCTTCCGCTCGAGGAGTACAGGGATCCTTCTTTTGGTTGGAGGTCACAGTAGGGGCAGCTGCAGGTGCAGGGAGCTAGGGTCTTTCCTTCTGAACTCCATGTGTTCTCTTTACTAACCCGTATTATACTTTAATAAATGCTTAATGCCCAAAGATTGGTGCTATTCGCTTCTAATTTAAGGCAACCACTCATTAGATTTTAATCATAATAATTAGATTTTAAACTTCACAGTATGGAATATCTTCAGTACTGTCCACACAGGGGTGTTTTGATAAATGTTTAATAATCAGCTCTCTGAAAATCCACAATATATTTTAATGCTTAATCTGCTCTGCATTGCTAACATTTTCTCCAAGAGCTTCTTAGATTTAGACAACCAACAAAACAATACATCAAGCCCTGATTTGTAGGTTTGTTAATTTCTGAGATATAAATGCTCACATTGAGAATTTGATAATTGACTGGCCCTAGAAAACCCCCTTTTCCATATATAAGTTGGTACTATAGCTACAATAAGTTGCCCTCAATGCAAAAGCACCCGCCTCCTTCCTGGGTCCAGTTTCCTTTTATGTAACTGCAAATTCATCTGCATATAGCATTTCATGATTTTATCACAAATTTCTTCACCATGCCCCCATCCCATATGATTCCTATCTTCTTCCCAACTTTGTGCGAACCAAAGGGAAACACTCTCAAATTATAGTTTAGAATGTATTTATTGCATGAAATCAGAATTAACCAGATTAAGTGTTGAAATTCTGAGTGGCTATATAGTACACAGGCAAAAACTGTCTTTTTCAGGACAGCAACTCCCCACCATTGAGAATTGGGTTCATGATATCACTTCTGGAGAGGGAATCACTGTGCCTAGGAGATTCATGGATAGGTGGTATCAACCTGTTACATCCAGAAGCACATCTAAAATGGTCTGAATTCCCCTAACTTGTTGTTCTCAGCCTTCAGCACCTTCCAGATGAGCTGGAATACTTTTGTAAGAGCATTCATTATTTTCCAAACATTGTAAAATCTTAAGGAGAATACTTAGCATTTATATAGTACTTTAAAGTATACGAAATACCTTACAGCTGTTATCTCATTTTGTCCTTAAAACAGCCTTGTGGGGTCAGTGCTATTATTATCGCCATTTTCCAAATGAGGAAATTGAGCCATGAACTGACTTGTCCAGGGGCACATAGCTTGTAAGTATCTGAGGTAAGAATGGAACCCATCTTCTCGAATCCAAGTCTGTCATCTATTCTAGTTTTCCTAAGCCTAGGGTCCCACAAACTCAAAACTGCAATCTTACCATCCATGTTATGGCTAAGGAAATATTTCCCATCTAGGCATCTGATGTAGTAACCTCTCCATTGGTTTCTAGGTAGCCAACTCTAACCTGTGGATCCACAGGAAAGCAGTAGAAGGAGGAAAAACAGAAGATTACCCTAATAGATATGCAGTATGACCTCTATTATGGTATGCCCCATTGTCCATATGGTCTTACTACAGAGTTCCTCCCTGGCTTAGCTGCCTGGCATGCTGTATAGATATGCCACTCTGACCTGGTACCATTAAGTAGATGAATTCTTTGGGTTTTGAGTTGCTCTACAGAAATGTTTGTTTTAATCCATAGTGTGATGGGGGAGGGAATCCCTTTTTCACAAAGGAATTTGGTTCTGGATTTATGTGGACCAGGGTTCATTCCTGTGGAAGCTTGATCCCAAAGAGAAGGAATAAAACTTTTCTTAAACTCTATGGCTCATTATGCATGCACCCTAGAGTAGGTTTCTGAGGAAAATCTTTAAAAAAAAGTTTGGCTTTGGCTCATGTCTAGTGCCCCCCCCCAAAAAAAAATTAGCAGGGATATCTTCTAGAAAAGTTACTCAAAGTACAAAGTATTAGATATCAGTAATAGGACAAATATTTAATTATTTTCTTCACCACAGAAGAAATATTAAAATACTCATAAGTGTTTTTGTTATTTAGTCATTTCAGACTCACCACGACCCCATTGGGGGGGCAGTTCCTTGGCAAAGTTACTAGAGTAGTTTGACATTTCCTTTTCCAACTCACTTTATAGATGAGGAAACTGAGGCAAACAGGGTTAAGTGACTTGCTTTGGTGTCACACAACTAGTATGTCTGAATAATAAATGTCTGAATAATGTCTGAAGCCAGATTTGAACTCATGAAGATGAGTCCTCCTGACTCCAAGTCCAGGGCTCTATCCACTGTGCCACATCAACAAATAATCAAAACATAAAAGAGTAACCAATCACTTATATTATACTTCTTTGGGAAGTAAGAAAGACTGAGGATTTAAGTATGCATGAAAAACTTAACAATTAGAGAATAACTATTTTGGAGTATAAAAGAGATTCTTGTTCATGTACAGGTGGGATGAAATGAATCATAGAGTTAGGGCTAGAAGGGACCTCAGAAGTCATCTAGTTCAGTTTCCTCGTTTTATAGAAATAATTTGTCCAAGGTAAGTGATGGAATCTGGATTTAAACCAATTCCAAATATAGAGTTGTTTCCAGTGTAGCATCTTTTCAGTCCTTACAATTTTTAAATTCTGTAATTGTTTGCAGTGTGAGGAGAAGTCAGAGCACAACACAGGCGAGAAATGACCAAGTGACCCAAGGACGCAGGGCTCATAATTTGGTGCTCCTGGATTTTCTCTTGTTGTCTCTTTGCTGTGTGTGGGCTTGGGGCCCCCCTTTTCCTCCTCCAATACTCTATCCCTAGGGGAGGCAACCAGAAGTATTTGATAAGTGCTCCAGGTAACTTTCAGGTAACCTCATAAAAAGAAAGACACAGAACCTCTTATGGTGATATTAAGGCAGGATGCCAGGTTACTAATTGCTTCTATCAATAAACTTCAATAGCTGAGAGTTGTCATGGGCATGGAAGAAGCAATGCTGATTGAGATTTTTCTTTTGCTTTTTTTTTTTTGCAGGGCAAGGAGGGTTAAGTGACTTGCCCAGGGTGACACAGCTAGTAAGATTCTAGTATCTGAGGACAGATTTGAACTCAGGTCCTCCTGAATCCTGGACTGGTGCTTTATCCACTTTGCCAACCACCTACCTCCGTGACTGAGATTTTTAAGAGGGGGTTAAATGAAAGGCTGAAGGATCAGTTAGCCAGGTGCATGGGTTTCAGTATCTTTAAATGCTAATGGATTGACAATGCACTTAGCAAACTTCTGTAGAAATGAAGGAATTGGGTGGGGGTAGCTAGGTGGCGCATGTCTTATTAGAAATGAAGGTATTGGTAGATGGACAAAGAACCTTGAAACAGCTAGAAGAAATGTGGAGTTGGGTCGGAGAGAAATCACTAGTATGTTCAGTCATTGGGCCTGTGGGAATATTGGGGTCTTCATGAACTGTGTTTCAGTTGTGATGCTTTTAATGAGCATCTGACTTGAATTCTGTCTCTGACCCTGTGTGACCTTGAAAAAGTCAATTCACCTTTGTAGTCGATGCCCATAAAGCCAAGGGAATTCTGTTAAAGGACAAAGAAATATGAGTTCAAGTAGAAATGAAGTAGAAATTTTGGGCTAATTGTCAAGACCAAATTTCAAAAGGGTAAAAAAAAAAATCCTTTTTCATCTTCCCACAAGGGGAAAAATATCCTTTATTATCTTTCCCATTTTGGGTAGAGATGCTGGGAGGACCTGGCTTAGAAGAGATGATATCCTATGATGTTTGGAGACACTGGTGCATTAGGGATTTATATAACCCAAATACGGTGATAAAGTGGAGAATGCCTCTCTACTAGGAAGCTGTAATTGGATAAGTATTGAGGGTGGATGGTTGTCATTTATCCTTCATTCTCCTCTGAAAGATTATACTCAGTTTTTCTGGGTACATGATTCTTGGCTGTAGTCCCAGTTACTTTGCCCTCTGGAATATATTCCATGCCCTCTGGTCTTTTGTTGTTGTTGTTGTTTTTTGTTTTTGCAGGGCAATGGGGGTTAAGTGACTTGCCCAGGGTCACACAGCTAGTAAGTGTCAAGTGTCTGAGGCCGGATTTGAACTCAGGTCCTCCTGAATCCAGGGCCGGTGCTTTATCCACTGTGTCACCTAGCCTCCCTGCCCTCTGGTCTTTTAATGTAGATGATGCTAGATCTTGTTTTATCCTTATTGGAGCTCCACAGTATTTGAATTCCTTTTTTCTAGATGCTTGCAATATTTTCTTCTTGACTTGGGAGCTCTGGAATTTGGCTATAATATTCTTGGAGGTTTTCTTTTTGGGATCTCTTCCAGGAGGTGATTGCTGGATTCTTTCAACTTATATTTTACCTTCTGCTTCCAGAATATCAGGGCAATTTCCCCTGACAAATTTTTGGAAAATACTGTCTAAAATCTTATTTTGGACATGGTTTTCAGGTAGTCCAATGATTTTCAAATGATCTCTCCTGGATCTATTTTCCAGGTCAGCTGTTTTTCCAAGGAGATATTTCATATTGTCTACTCACTATTTTTTTTTTTTAAATTCATTTGGATTTGCTTTACTGTGTCTTGGTTTCTCATAAAGTCACTAGCTTCCATTTATTCAATCCTAATTCTTAGGAAATTATTTTCTTCTGAGCAGTTTTGTATCTTGTTTTCCATTTGGCTTTTCAAGCTGTTGACTTTTTTTTCTCATGACTCTCCTGCATTGGTCTTGTTTCTCTTTCCATTCTTTCTTCCACCTCTCTAAATCGTCCTTCTATCTCTCTTACTTTCTCTTCAAAGTTCCTTTTTAGCACTTCCATGGCCTAAAACCAATTCATATTTTTCTTGGAAGCTTTGGATACAGGGGCCCTGAGGTTGTCATCCTCTTCTGAGGGTACACCTCAATCTTCCTTGTTGCTAAAGAAGCTTTCTATAATTATCAATTTTCTTTGCTTGCTCATCTTGCTGTCTTTTATTTGACTTTTAACTCCCTCTTACAGTGGGGCCCTACTTCCAAGCTATACTGTCTCATGCTTCAGAGGGTCCCAGGTGTTTTGGTTTGAGGGAGGGCAGGTTTTTTTCCACCTGGCCTGTTCTCTGGTCTGAAGATAACCTCAAGCAAACTTGCTAATTAATCAGCAAGCAGAACTTTATGTGCTGTTGTAATTTTTAGCTTCGAATAGCCTTCGCCTCTCTCCCACCTGGGCCTCCTGCCCCTCAAGATTTCATCTTGGTTCCCCACTGGTGGTATAGTTGGGTGGTATAGGTGAATTCCTCCTTAGGTCCCACAGACACCTCTGTATTTCCCCCCTGGCCAGCTATTCACTCCTCTCACCTGACCATAAGCTTAATTCCAGAAGATGCTGGTGCTGCACCTGATTTGAAGGCTTGGGGGTAAGTTCCTTTGTTGTAGCATGCCTGGGGTCTGTGTTGGTGTGATCATGGGGTTGGACTCTACTTGCAGCCCAGAACGGTACCCTTTAATCTGTTTTTGGCTGGAAAATAATCTCAGCCTATCTTTTTGTGTGCTTTGCTGCTTCAGGGGTTGTTTTATTGCTGTTTTGGGGGTAATTGTGTCAGGAGCTCTGTGTATTTAATGTCTTTCCTCTGCCATCTTGCCTCTGCCCCACTGTCCTTCATTCTCAAAGAGGACAATGACATCAGGCTGATGTCATGACTTGCACTGAATTGGATTTCTGAGGGAGGGCTGTGCAAGGTCACCAACCTCACTCTCTCCTCCAGAGTCATCTGGATCCAGTGCCAAGATATACATGGGGATAGCTGGAGATTGCCCCAGATGTTTAAAGCAATTCACACAGCTAGTAAGTGTCTGAGGTGAGATTTGAACTCAGGTCTTCCTGACTCCAGGACCAGTGCTCTATCCACTGCATCACCTACCTGCCCTTGATGGATAGTAGTTATTGGGATAGGAGGGGTCTGATTTGCTACTGAACTCATCTACTTATACAACAGACACAGTGTGGTATGAGACAGGTAGGTAGTCCTGGGGTGAATCATTATGGCATAGCACAAGTAATACTGGGGTTATCTGGTTTGTAATACATTATAATTGTAAATATAGAGCTGGAGGGAACTTTAGAAGGACATCTAATCTACCTTAACTTCTTTAAACCTCAGTTTCCTTATTTATAAAATGGGAGGGTTGAATTAGATGGTCTCTCAGGTACCTCCAACCTCTAAATTTGCAAATAAATGAATGAAGAATCTTTTATTAAGTACTTATATGCTAAGCACTGTGCTAAACACTGGCAAAAAATAAAAAGACAAAGACAGTTCTTTTGCTCTAGGACCTTACATTTTTTTAAAAAATTAATTTAAGTTTTTAAAAATTCATTTATTTAGAATTTTCCCCAAGTATTACATAAAAACATATTTTCACATTGATTCTTTTTAAAACTTTGTGTTCCAAATTCTCTTCTTCCCTCCCTCCCAACCCCTCCCTAAGAAACCAAGCAATTAAATATGTTTTAAATGTGCAGTCATTCAAAACAAGGGCCCTACATTTTAATGGGGAAAACAATGTGGGGCAGGGGAAGAGAAAGTGATGACCTGGGAGGGGCACTGGGATCTATAAAACTACAAGGATGAGAAGCCGGGTTGTGGGGAAATACATTCACACTCTCTCACACACACACACACACACCAGGAACAGCAGCAGAATTGATTTGATTATGTTTCCAGAACCAGAGATGGGCAGGGGAGATAGGACAAAGAAGAGAAGAGAGTTGAGAAATAGTGATAAAAGTAAAGTATGACTAGGGCTTATAGAAAACAGTGGACTAGGAGAGGCAGTCACAAGCATCATAGTGGGACCCTAAGGAAAACATTCTGGAGATGGAAGGGTTAAACTTCAAGGATTTCTAGTTCAACTGAACTAGGGAGTAGGAAGGAAAATGAAGCATGACTGGAGCTTCCTTTAAGTCTTTAAGATCCTCTTATTTAAATTTAATAAGTACTTATTTAATACCTATTTATACCTGATACTCTAGTAGGTGATGACAAAATACTCCTGCCTCCTAGGAGCTTACAAATTCAACTGGTAGGAAATCACCTGTATGTAGAGAATACTTACTAGAGGAATAAAGAAATTAGCCCAAGAAGTTTCTTTAGACTTAGGTAGCCATAGATAGGTAAGAAGCAAGAAACTGAAATACTCTTAAAGGATTAAAATTTATAAATACTTGTTAGCAAAGGGCAGGGATGGGGTAGTTGACCTGCCATTACATGAAAAATCTGATTGTTCAAACAGTCTCCTGCTTGGTTTCTGACTATCTCATAATCAACTGTTGGACATCTCCAACCAAGTCATAGGGTCAATGGAAGAAATGCCAGACACCATCTAGTTCAACCCACTAATTTTACAAATGAAGAAACAGACTCAGGAAGATTAAGTGATATCCAATGGGCATCTTTTTTTAAAGTAATAAACATTTTTATTTATAGTTTTTGGTTCCAATTTTTATCTCTCCTTCCTTCCCTCCCCTCCCCACTCCCCGAGACAGTAAGCAATTAGATATGGGTTATACATGTATGATTATGTAAAACCTTACCGTATTTGTCATTTGGTACAAGAAAACTTGGTTAAAAGAAAAAAAATGAAAGAAAGCGAAAAATAGCATGCTTCAGTCTGTGTTCCATCAATATCAGTTCTTTCTTTGGAGGTGGATAAAATGTTTCATCAATAGTCCTTTGGGATTTTCTTGGATCATTGTATTGTTGAGAATAGTTGTCATTCACAGTTCTTCATCAAACAATATTGTTGTCTCTGTTCATAATGTTCTCTTGGTTCTGCTCATTTCAGTATACATCAGTTCATACAAGTCTTTCCAGACCTTTCTGAAATCATCTTGCTTGCCATTTCTTATAGCACAATGATATTTTCAATGGACATCTTAAACTCAAAACATGTCCTCTTTCCCTTCAAATACTCCCTTCTTCCTAACTTTTCTACTTATGTCAAGGGCCCCATTATTTTCCCACTCAGCCAAGTATGTAACCCTGGAGGCATCACTGACTCCTCACACTCCATCACCCCACAAATCAAATTAGTTGTTAGTGTCACAGATTCTTCATCCATAATATCTCTTGGGAATGGATCTTTTCCTTCCTTGGGAGTGGATTCTTTTTCCATCTACAAAGCCATTCCTCTCATTTAGCCTCTCATCAACTCTTGGCTATTCTACTGTAGTGGTCCTAATTGGTTTCCTTGAATCTATTGTTTTGCCTCTCCAATCCTCCTCCACATAGATGCCAACTTGATATTCTTAAAACGCTACTCTGACTATGCCACTCCCCTGCTCAAGCAGGCCCAATGGCTCTTTATTTCCTCAAAAGCAACAATAATAATATGATTCTGCTAAATAATATTCTGTTGATTCTGCTATTAGACAAATAAGAATAGGCTGTATGGACTTAGAGTATGGCATTGTATGTAGGTGTACATTTTGAAGTAATATTTAAAGTAATTGAAATTTAAAAGTAATTAAAAAGTAATGTTCCCAGAAGGGTTTCTTATTTTATGAATATAAAAGAATCTTATGTAACAATAATAGCTAACACATATAGCTTATTGTGTTAAGCACTTTACAATTATTTTATCATTTGGTCCTCACAAGAACCCTGGTATTATCATCCCCATTTTATAGATGAGGAAACAGACAAACACAGATTAAATAACTGACTCAGGGTCATACAATTAATAAACATCTGAGGACAAATTTGAACTTATATCTTCCTGATCCTATGCTTAATACTTTATCCATGATGCCACCTAGCTCTCCCTAAAAATAATAAAATGGAAACTGTTCTGTTTGGCAATAGCCTACCTATGTTCTAGCCAAGGTGGCTTGCTAACTTGTCCTGGAACATAACATTCTATCCCCTGGCTGGAATACATCTATAAGCCTGGAATACATCCTCTCCTCACCTTCAGCCCAGAATTCCTGGCTTGTGTCAAGGTTCAATTCAGATGCCATCTGCTAAAGGAAGCCTATTCTGACTCCCCAAGATGACTAATATCCTCTTTCTTCAGAAATTAGCTTGTATCTATAAACTAGGCAGCTAGTTGGGCAGAGTACCAGGCTGGGAATGAGGAAAACTGAATTCAAATACCACTTCGGATATTTATAAACCATGTGGCCTTAGACAAATCATTGAACCTCTCAGCCTCAGTTTTCTCATTTGTGAAATGAAGGCTTAATGGATTCTAAGGCACATTCCTACTCTAAATCTAAGACTAGGACCTTTTCTATATATTTTAGATTTGATGTTTAGTATACACGGTTTTCCACCATTAAAATGCAAACTCCTTGAGCACAGGCATTATTTGGTTTGTCTTTTTCTCCCCAGCACCAACACAGTGCCTTAAGTAGGCACTTAAATGCATTTGGTTGTTCCATCAGGGAAGATTTATGTTAAATGAACAAGAAAGGAACATGATCCTTGTAAGTATCTATTCAGGAAAACACTACCAAAACCTCAGTATGTGACCGTAAGGGCAAGGCAAATCCCCACGTTGCCTTGAACCTCTGTACTCCCTCTGACTTACTCTTTGCTCTTATTGGAAATTCCAGCCCCAAACATGCTGTCATGAGTTCTTGGCGTCCACACTTCTCTAAGATCACACGCTGACTTCATGCCAAAATATAGGCTCTAAAATGTACACTCACAATCACTGTTTCACTTTAGTGTTCAAGGACACTCTGGTTTGTTGTTCCTTATTCCTGGTCACACATGCCAACACCCCATCTACTTTCTGACACGCTTAAATGGGCCCTGCAAAATTACAAACAAATGTCCCTCCTTCCTGGCTCTTTCACAGTAGTCCCAACATCTCTCCCCATTTCCGTCTTGTGGTGTCCTTATTCTTCTGCAACCTGGCTTGTGAGTGGGGGTAGACTTGTGGCAGTGTAGTTACTATTGCTAATATGGAAGGCCATCCTCATCATCATGGACCACCTTTCTCCACTACAAATCTGGCACCTGGTTTCATAACTGAAGTTTCCCAAGCATCACAAAAGGCTTGGTACTTTCAGAACAATATGGCCCCGTGTGGTGAACTCAGATATTGTTGGATTGGGGTCACTGATTATGGACAAATTTCAGGGGCCCTCTAGAAGAAACTAGCAGGATAACTTCTCTTTACAATCGCATATTTGCCCATTGGACATCAGTTAAATTTCACACATTTACCACTGAGGTAAACAAGTTCTGTGTTCCTACAAGTCCCATGTATAATGAAATTACTCACAATATTTATTCATGGTAGAGTTTGCTCATGAGAGTGGGTAGTACATTCAGTTCTTTGGGGTGTTTCAGGTCACCTGCTGAGACACTGTGCGCCTCTGCTTGGTAGCTGCTTCAGAAGCATAGTAACTACCTAATTTAGTGCAAGGAAACAGGACCTACAAGTGGGAACTGAGGCCATACCACAAACTTTGGAATAATTGTGGGAAGAAACACAAGTAGGGGAGATGCTGGAGGAGAGAGACCAAGAGATCAGTGCTGGCTACACTACACTACACTCTCCTTCCTTGGCCCTGGAGGATCAGCACAGAGGACCACTAAACAACATTCAATATTTAAATTTTGTCTTATAATGTAGGGTTACTAAATTCCTGGGCAATATATCTAGTATTCCCTATTTTCTACCTGAAATATGAATTCCTAAAGACCTCATACACTACCAGAAATGTTAAATAAGAATATTTGTAAAATACTTAGCACAGTGCCTGGCACGTAGTAGGTCCTATACAAATGCTTGTTTCCTTCCCTTCCTTTCCTTCAACATTGGCTTACAGGATGAATGTAAGCTATGATACTTACTAGATCAGTATTTTCCAGCTCAAATTCAATTCAATGAACATTTACTAAGTGACCTGCCACACGCAAAGCACTGTGTTTGGAGTAGAGAATATAAAGAGAAAATGAAAAACAGGCCCTACCCTCAAGAAGCTAACATTTTGCTGGAGGAAAACAACATTTGGATATGCAAGTGCAAAGTAGATACAAAATAAACAAAAAGGAGTTTTAGGTGGTGGTGGTGGGGATACCACTAATAATTGGGTGGGTAAATCAGGCCTTTTATAGGAGATGGCACTTGAACTGAGGCTTGAAAGGGAGAGTTAAAGAAGGGGGCTAGTTAGTCAACAAATATTCATTAAGTGTTTACTATGTGACAAGCCCTGTGCTGGGAATACAAGGACAAAAGTGAAATATTGCTTACCCTCAGGGAGATTATACTCTAATGAGGGAGAAAAAACGAATCAATGTAATTATATACACAATATATAGACAAGTAATACAAGGAAGGAGAGCAATAGCAGCTGGTGGAGAGAGCAGGGAGGGGAGAGGAAGGCTTCATGAAGTAAGTGGCACTTAAGCTATCTTGAAAAAAAACTAGGGATTCCAAGAAATAGGGATGGGGTGGGGGGTGGAATACATTTCAAGCATGGAGGATATACTTTGCAAAGACCAAAGAAAGGAAAATGGAGTGTGTATTTGTGTGTGTGTGTGTGTGTGTGTGTGTGTGTGTGTGTGTGTGTGTGTGTGTATCAAATACTTCAGGGAGGGAAGTAATGTGTAAGAAGGGTGGAAAGGTAGAAAGTGGTCAGAACCTCATAATATCACTTACCTCCCAGGGTTGTTGTAAGGATCAAATGATATTATAACCTTCTAACCCTCTGTGGACATAAATCATGCAGAATTCAGAGGAGAGAGAATTAACACAAGGACAACAGCAGGAACAGCCAGCCCCTGAAGAGTCTAGAAAAGTTAGCCTTGGACTTAGGACTGCTCTTGTGTCTGCCTTTTTCATTCATTGTAGATCTTTGTGACTTTCTGACATTAGGCTGCCTATTCATCTGCTCTGCTGATGGCCTTGTTCAGAAATCAGACCCTCAGGCTCTCAGGTTCTTACCCTGATCGTTAATACCCAGCCACCTACACCTCAGCACTGACTGTTAAGCAATTCCCTGTCACCCCTGGATATCTGTCTGCAGTTATTTTTCACATCTGATCTGTAACCAAGAGAAAATGTCACATTTGCACTTCAGGGAAAAGAGAGAACTGCTTGAAACTTTGTCTTTATTTATTTATTTTTCCAGTAGAAAGTTCTACAATCTAGTAAAGGACTGGATAGTGTCAGCTTTTCACCTTAGGGACTATCTCCACATTTTTAGTGCTTGGAAAGACTGGAATTTATGGGCATAGCAAAGGGCCTACTTAACAAGTGCCGGGCCCCCCCCCCCCCCGCCCCCAACTAAAAAGCTAACCCAGATTTGAGGAGCTTTGTGGGTTAGCCATTCATTCAAAATCATAACTAATGAGCTCCAAACAATATCTTTCCTTCCTAGAATGACCAGGGGACACATTCAAAGCAAGAGACTTTTAGTCAAATAGCATACTAAAATAAATGATAAAAACTACAAGGCTATACTCTTCCATGGATTCCGTACCAACTGTGAGGGAAGGAATAGACAGAGAATACGTGCGATCAGTACACATAGGTGGTTGGGCATCCCATGTCTTTGGTATCTTTTGGTATCTGACAATATGTCTTTCTGCTACTCTGGCTTCTGCTCTACCACTTTCTGCTGGGTGTCTATCAGAAAACAACACCGAAAGAAGTCAGAATGCTTCTTGTTGTTTGAATGTTTCTAATGTGCTCTTTTAATTTATAGATGAAACCTGTCATTATTAAATAGGAGCCCCAGAATTTAGTAGTTTAGATAGAAGTACAACCTACTCTTTTGAAGATTCCAGGGTGTCACAGTAAATGAAAAGGTCCAGATTGCTAAGAATTTGCTCCCATTCTTATACTTCCTAAATGCCTCTTGGTTTTGGAATCTGTTTGAACCTGATGGCTATGAAATTTTTTATTTAGTAACTAAAAGAAATGAGGATTAAGTAATGTCTTAAAATCACCATGTCCAAAACTAAAGTCATTTTCTTTCCTCTTAAGTATTCCTTACCTCTTACTTTCCCTAACACCAAAGAGGGCAACACCATTCTTCCGGTTCCTCAGACTTGCAACCTATTTTTCATCCTCAGCTCTTCATTATCTCCATGTCCAGTCTGTTGTCAAGGCCTACTCCACCTTCTCTTCTCTGACACTGCCCCACTCTATTGCACGTCCTCATCACCTCACACCTCATTGCTGTAATACCCTGCTGGTGGATCTGCCTGCCTCAAGTCTCTCCCCACTCCAATCCATTCTCCACTCAGTCACTAAAGTGATTTTCCTAAAGTACAGGTTTTACCACATAACTCTCCCCCACTTTCCAACTCAGTAAACTCCAGTGGCTTCCAGTCACCTCCAGGATCAACTATAAAATGCTCTGTTTGGCATTCAAAGCCCTTCATAACCTATCCCTTTTTTACTGTTCTGATTTTTTTTATACCTTATACCCTGCTATATAGTCTGCAATTCAGCAATATAGGCCTCCTGCATGCTGCATGAACAAGACGCTCCATCTTTCAGCTCCAGGCATTTCTCTGGCTGTCCCCCATGCCTGAAACATGGTTTCAACTCCTGGTTTCCTTTAAGTTTCAACTAAAATCTCATCTTCTAAAGGAAGTCTTTTGCAACCCCTCTTAATTAACTCTTAATTTCATCTCTAATTTATCTTCTATTTATCCTGCACTTAACTTGTTTGTACATATTTATTTGCTTGTTGTCATCTTCCATTAGATTGAGAGATCCTTGGGGGCCTGGCACAGAGGAGGTGGTTAATAAATGTTTGACTAAGAGTTACATTAATACTTTTAAAGTTTAAGGTGGTAAACTAGTGCTTTTTGTTGTTCTGTTGTTTCAATTGTGTATGACTCTTTGTGACTCAAATTGGGATTTACTTGGCAAAGATACTGGAATAGTAGGTCATTTTCCTTCTCTAGCTCATTTTCCAGATGAGGAAACTGGGGCAAATTGGGTTATGTGATTTGACCAGGGGCACACAGCTAGAAAGTATCTGAGGCCAGATTTGAACTCAAGAAGAGGAGTTTTTTCTGACTCGAGGATGCTGCACCATTTAGATGCTCATAAACTAGTTTATTGGCTCTTAAATTTATATCTCCCTGAGATTGTAGCAAAATGTTAGAAATAGCTTTCCATAGCTCCTATAGAAACTACTACTAGATCAATTTTAAAGGTGTGCTTATTGCCAAATTCCAGTAATACTATAAGTAATGGGTGGTGGTAGCTGCCTTCCCCCAAAATGTCCCTAGGTGTTGGTACAAAGTAGAGTTCAGAGTGGATAAAGCACTGGCCCAGGATTCAGGAGGACCTGAGTTCAAATCCAGCCTCAGACACTTGACACTTACTAGCTGTGTGACCCTGGGCAAGTAACTTTACCTTCATTTCCCCACAAACAAAACAAAACACCCCCTCCCCCCAAAAAAAAACCACCAACAAAGTATTCAGCATTCAGACTGAAAAGTGTTAGCAGGGCCAACCTTACATGTAGATGGAAGTAGTGTGATCCAAATGTATCCATTTTTTACTTGGGTGCCCCAAATTCCACCACCAGGCATTCATTTCTTTGTGTTAAACATCGCCCTTTCCTCTCAGTCCTCTATTAAAATGCTACCCCCCACCACAGGGGTGATAGATTACACTAATTGATGCTAAGGTATGAGGGGGCAGGATCTGATAAGTCACTGCCAAGAAGCAATATGATAGCATTGGGTTTCTGGTAGGAGAATGGGAAGGACACAAAGATGAATGAATGAATGAGTAGTGGCACAGAAAGGGGAGGGAAGTGGTGGCAGCATCAGGGACAGACGATCTATTTCATCATTTTGCCCAGGTCTGGTTTTGCATCCATTCTGGATGTTAATGGACTGAACATCTTCAGATGGGTGAACTTGACCTTTCTTGTGTCTCAATTACCTCATCAGTGAGATAGGGATAATGAATTCGTTTCCCTGGGAGTTTGTGAAAATGAATGAGCCACCTGGAAAATGCTCTTTTTTCTTTTTTTGCTCCTCTGAAGAAAGACCCAAGTATTATCTTCATCTCTTTGATATTAATTTAAGAGAGAGATAGGACTGTTATCTTTCCTTACTGCTAAAAACAATCTTTGAATCCAGGGCCCTTTTCCCATTATAGAATATAAGATGAACAGATCAAATCTAAGATCCTGACTGATATAAGTCCTAACCAAGAATCAATCCTCTTTGCCCCATTTCTGTTGCTACTTTTGTCTATCTCACAAAAAGTGCAGTGCAGAAAGGTTTTGTATTTTGAAGTATTTTCTCTTATCAGACAAACAACTCTGTTGATTTACACCAAGTTGGTGTTCACAAAACACTACTTAGGAGAGGGGAAAAAGATTCTTTCTTGGAAAGACCTCTCCACTGTAGGATGTGGTTAGTCTCCCTCCCGCCTTGTTCCTCTTTTTCCAGCTAAATAGTTGTTGTTCCTCCTTCATTTTTGAAGATGACCAGTGATATCATGGAGTGATGTCTTGACTTGTGAATGAATTGTATTTAAATGAGGCAGAGTTGTGCAAAGTCATCAGCCTCACTTTCTCCTCCAGAGTCCTTGAAGTCCAGTGGCAAGACAAAAGTCAACACTACTGTCGATGGATGGCCAGGGATGTAGGTCAAATAGTTATTTTCAAAAGAACTGATTGAATCAATTTAAATGATGGGTGATCTAAATTCATCTGCTTTGTGCACTGGCATAGTTCCTACCTATTAGTTTGGGAAACTAAAATTGCATAGAAACATGAGGATTACAGATTTAGAGATGAAAAAGACTAGAGAAGACAGCTAGTCAAAGTCCTTCCATGTACAGATGATAAAAATGATGCACAGACAAATTAGGTAAATTGTTACAGGTCTCACAGTTAGTAAATGGATGGCAAAGCCCATATCTGAATATTTCTAGTTCAACGCTTGTTTCCCTGACACATGCAGAGGAATTGAGCTTGCCTGCTGAAAAGAATAGAAAAGGGAGTTTAAAAACACAGATGATCTATCTAGAAGAGTATCTCTTTTCTTTGATTTTCAAATGAGCAAACAGAGTCACTACTAATCATGATCTTGATCTGTAGAGATCTTTCATTTGCTTAACTTCACCTCTTCCACTCTCTCACCCTGATCTTTGTAAGAGTGTTTTCTCCCACTCTTCCCAGGATGTTAGTGCTATGAAAATAACAAAAAAAAAAAAAAAACACCTGGCTGTGGGTGGTTTCCAAGGCATGCTACTAATGGTACTGGAGGAACGGGGATGTATTTCTGAATAGAGAATGAAAGTGACCTTTGTATAGTGGAAAGAGCACAGGGAGGATCTGGGTTCAAATACTGCCTCTGATGCTTACTCTCCGGGCTGACTCTGACTCTCTGGACATGTTTCCTTACAGGGGATTGTAGCCTTTGAAATCCCTTCCAGTTAAATGCATTTTCCAATGCATTTAAGGACTTTGAGGAGGGAGAAATTCTCCCAGACCCTGAAGAGATAGGTCCCCTATGTGATAAAGGGAGAAATGACATAAGCTGTGATTCCCTTTCTCCTAGGAACCTTAGAAAGAGCCTATATGAGGTTGAGAAGATTAACCCCCACCGCCAGCCTTCCAGAAGACCCCTAAATGAAGCATCCTGAGAGAATGAGAATCTCTCTATTAAAGATAAAATTATCTCCTTCAGCATCACCCTAACCTTCCCCCACCATCTGCCCTTGGTAACTCATTCTTCCTAGCAACTTCAAAGAGGTATTATGAAGATTAATAATCTTTGTAAAACTGTTTAAGGCCTCCATCCAGAAAAAAAGGCTTTATATAAATTAAAGGTATTATATTCTCAAGCATCCATTAAGGCCTAGCTTGCAAAAGGGGAGGTAGTTCCATAAATATACATGAAATCTGATTCATGTGTGTGTGTGTGTGAGGGTGGGCTTTCTTAATCTTTGAAGGACACAGTTCAGAGGGTACTGGTGTGACTAAGCTAACCTTTGTCTATGTTCAAATTATTGTTCCCAATAAAATGTCCCTAAATAGTTTTCTTTATTAAAATGGACATTTATTGTGAATTGTAAGCATACCAGTTCTGGTTGTGAAAATCTATTAGTTAATTTATTTCAGTTCATAGGACTGGCTTGCATGATGGTGAACTCAAATCCAAGAGCTATTAAATCAAAATGAATTGTAAAAGTGTGGCTTATCCAGCCACACACTCTGATTTAGCAGTCTTACACAATGACTTCTTGGAGATAACAGTGGTAAATGACAAATTAAACACAGGTAGCCTTGTTTCTGTAGACAGTACCTTTGAAAGGCACTCACTAGCTATTCAACCACAGCTACACTACAGTTGCTTAATCAGGTTTATGGAGGGTTGGTATTTGTTTTTGTTTTTAACATTCATTTTTATAAGATTTTGAATTCCCAATTTTCTCCCTCCCTCCCTCCTTCCTCTCTCCCCTCTCCAAGACAACAAGCAATCTAATATAGGTTATATATGTTTTGGTTTTGTTTTTATATTTATCTGTCAGCTGTGTAGTTAAAGAGTGCCTATCATCATAGCACCTGGGTGCTTAGATACAAGGCTCTTTGAGAAAAGGCTAGTTTATGGAGATTAATAAATCCAGAGTTTGTACACAATGATCCAGGTGGCCAGCTGATTTAATAGGCACAGTAGATAAACTAATATGCAGTGTACTATCTTCAAAATTTTTCATTCCGTGACTTCCCCCTAGTGGGTTTGTAGAAAGTCCCACATTCTATAATATCCTGCCCTCCTGTTCACTTCCCCTCTCTAACCCTAAACTCACTCTGACAGGTGAGGGGGAAGATCATGGAAGGTTTTCTGAAACCTTCTGCGTTAGAGATTAGAGGTTAGGTGGGAATTCAACAGGTGAAAAGAGGGAGGTGGGGCTTTTGGATATAGGGGATAGTGAGATTATTCAAAGGCAGAGAGTGAGGAAGGCACTGGGGAATTTTAGCAGGGTGGTCTAGTTCATCTGGAGCAAAGGGAGTTTGGGAAAGATTGAATGAATGAGTTTTTAAAAAGCATTTATTAAGTGTTTACTATGTGTCAGCTGTGTTTGGGGATGCAAATATGAAAATGAAGTGGTTCTTCATCTTAAGCAAGTGATATTCTAATAGAGGGTGAAAATGCAAATAGGGGAATGGTGGCCAGAAAGTGTCTCTGGGGAGTTACAGGGATGGTTAGTTGATCGACACGCCCTTTCCATGAACAATGGTGATTTGGCAGTATTACTTTGATTACTGAGCCCAGAGCAAGTGGTGGAAAGCAGAGGGTGTGGAGAGGGTCATCATGCAAGCAGGGCAGGTGCCAAGATGATCAGGGTCAACAGCTGGAGGGATGTGAATTTTGGACCAGTGTGGGGGAAGCCAGATGTAAATGGGGTTGTTGAGCTTGCATCTGCTGACTGTACTGTGGAAGGCCTCAAAGGCCGTTGAGGATTTTTGAATACTGGAGTGACATGATCAGATTAATTTCAGTTCAAATCAAAAAGTAATTATTATGGTGGCAGCTAGGTGGTGCAGTGGATAAAGGTGGTGCAGTCCTGGAATCTGGAGGACCTGAGTTCAAATATGACCCCAGACACTTGCCACTTACTAGATGTATAACCCTGGGCAAGTCACTTAACTCTCATTGCCCTGTAAAAAACACAACAACAAAAAAACAACAAAACAATAAAACCCCCACACAAAAACAACAACAATAACAACAAATAGGCAGATATTTTAAAAAAGTAATTATTATGTACCTGGAATGTGTAAAACCCCAAAATCCTTCTTCAAAAGCAATCCCCCTAAAGTTGAGGCTTACTTTGGGTTGTATCTGTTAAAACCCATATCTCACAAGCCCTCATCTGAGATTTTCCTTTCACCAGAGCAAGCCAAAGGGAGGAGAGAAGTGAATAAATATTTATTAAATGCCTACTATGTTCTGGGAACTGTGCTAAGCCCTTTTCATATATTATTTCATTAAATTAAATTAATTAGTAAAGCAAATAGCATGAAAAATAGCACCAAACATATTGAGTATTGAGTTAGAACTTATATTATCAGTAGGAGACTGAATATGCCTCTCAAACAACATACTTTTCTAAGTCTGTGTCCCAGCTGGAACTTCTGTCTGCTTAAAAAGATGGCACTAGCTGCTCTCCCACAGAGACAATCATTTCATCTCCTGATCTATGGATGGCATTGGCTGGGCTATTGTCTTTGCCTAGTTGTAAGCTGCTGCTGCTGCTGCTGCTGCTGCTGCTGCTGCCACTGGCTGGTTCTTTACTGAGCTACTACTGGCACCTACTGTTTTTTCCACTCACTTGCAGCTGGCAGAAGGTACAGCTTTTTTGATGTGCTTGGCCCATAACCCCCTGCTTCTTTTGGTTCTTTTGTTATTCAGACTTATAGCAGGACCCAGCCAACAGGGCCAAAAAAGTCCTTTAGGTCATATATGTCTTTTGTCCTGCCTTTTCTTTCCCAAAGCAGCAGCTCTGAGCCCAATCTGCTAGTGAGGGATTATTATATCCTTTCAGCTTCCATCATACCCTGTTACTAAGTTATGGTCATACAAATTACCCATAGGGCTTTTCATTAGCAAGGCCAATAAAGGGGTGGGGTGGAATTAGTTACATTTGTCCTGCATGTATACTCGAGTTTCTCTCCTTACATGTGCTGAAGAAAGATTAATTTGACAGCATTAGAAACTTTAGATTGTAGTAGGGAGAAAGAGAAGAAAGAACTATTCAAAGGCTATTATGACAGTTCAAGTGGGTGGTGATGTAGGCCTATACTAGAGTGGTGGCAATAGAAATGAAAAGGTAGGAGATGGAATCAAGAACTGTTGCTATTGATAGGACTTTGTTACCAATGCAACACGTGCTATTGAATTAAATTAAATAATGCTGTGATAATCTCCTGGTCTATGCAAGTCCCTGTACTTGGCACTTGGGTAAAAAAATGAAAAGCTTCAAGAGCTCTGCAGTTAAGGAACTCATAGTCTATGAGGGATTTAAAACATATTTACAAAGAAATAAAATGCAAAATAAAATATGATAGAAGTAGATGACAAATGCAAAATACTCCAGGAAATTTCAAGGAGAACTAACTTTCAGTGGTAGGAGGGAGGAGTGATAGTGCCAGAGAAGGCTTCATGCCAAAAGTGGTACTTGAGCTTGTAGGAAGAGGAGATTTTTGATCAGGAGAGTAGATAGGTTGACCAGTGCATTCAAAGATTGTTTTGGGAGCTGTTTAAAGGATGAATTATGAAGGGGATAGACTGAAGACAGGCAGACCAGTTAGGCAGTTATTATAATAGTCTAGGAGAAAGGTGATAAGAGTGTGAATTAGATTAGTGGCAGGATGTCTGGAGAGGAAGAGATGGATAGAAAAGACATTATGGAAATAGAATGGGATCTTGGCAACTGATTGGATGTGAGAGGTGAGAAATATGGAAGAGTCAGAGATTACTTAGAGATTTTTAGCTTAGGAGGGATGGTTCATTTAAAAATAGGGAAGTTGCAAAGGAGGGTGGGTTTTGGAAGGCCAATGATGAATCATTTTTTGATGTGTTTAATTTGTCGGGCTAGTATAATATCTGATTAAAAATGTCCAGGAGATAGTGGAGATGTGGAATGGAAGTTCAGAGACTAGAACTAATAGAGAGGTCTGGTTGTCATTTATATAGAGTCTATAGTCGAAGCCATGGTAGAAGAAGAGATCAGTAAAGGAGAAAGAATAGAGCTAAGAGGGATGAATGAGGACAGAGTCTTGGGGGATACACATTTAAGAGGCAGGAGAAAGAGTGTGAACCAGTAAAGGAGACCAAAGAGTCTCAAGTAGGAGGAAACATTGTCCATTGGAGGAAGTGGTCAATGCTATCAAAAGCTATCCAAAAATCAAGTAAGATGAGGACTGAGAAGTGGTCACTGAATCTGGCACTTGGGAGACTCCTTGGAGAGAGCAGTTTCATGAGATTTAAGGGATCAGGAACCAGACTGCAGGAGGTTGAAGAGAGAATAGTTGGTGGGGCAGCTAGTTGGCACAATGGATAGAGTGCCCAGTCAGGAAGACTCATCTTCCTGAGTTCAAATCTGGTCTCAGACACTTGACACTTACTAGCTGTATGACCCTGAGCAAGTCACTTCACCCTATTTGCCTCGGTTTCTTCATCTGTACAATGAACTGGAGAAGGAAATGGCAAACCATTAGTATTAGTATTTTTGCCAAGAAGACCCCAATTGGGGTCATAAAGAGTTGGACATGACTGAAATGATTGAAAAGCAACAAATCCCTCCCATAATTCTTTTTCTTATTCCCTTTTCATCCCTTACCTTCCTGTTTCCCTGTTGAAATGAAATATATTTCTCTATTCTGTACTCAATTATGTTAGTGTGTACATTTGGATGTGTATATTCTTCCCTTCTTTGATAGTTCAGATGAGAGCGGGGTTCAAGTGTCAACTTCCTCCATCCCTTTGCCCTTGTTTGTATAGAATCCTACTTATGCAACCTCACTATGTGATATAATTTTCCCCATCTTCCCTCTCCCTCTTTACCCACTAGTGCATTCCTATTCCAATCCCTTTCCATTCTTTTAAGATCATTGAAACAGAACAGAACCACTACCAAGCTCTTTGTCCAAGTTAACCTCTTTCTATGTCCCCTTACTAAAACAGGATTTAAAGAGACGCACATATAATATTCCCATATTAGAATTTAAACAATTTCCTCCTTTTTTAAGTTTCTTAAGAGAGCTCACTTATATTTACTTTTTTATGTTTCTCTTGATGCCTGTGTTGGCTCTTCAAAGTTTCTGTGCCTCTGTATTTTCATCAGGACTGCTCAGAAGTCTTCTATTTCATTAAAATCCACTTATATTTCAAGCTCTCTGCTCCTTTATAGTGGTGGCTGCCAAATCATGTGGTTCTGACTATGACTTCTTTCTTTCTGGCTGCTTGCAGTATTTTTTTCTTTGATCTGGAAACTCTGGACTTTGATTATAATGTTTGGGGAGTTTTCATTTTAGGGTTTCTTTTAGGAAGTGACTGGTGGAGTCTTTCTATTTACACTTTGACCTCTGGTTCTTTATACATTTCAGCAGTTTTCTTTTATGACTTCTTGACATATGTTATCAAGTCTTTTATTTGGGGGGAGGGTCATGACATTCAGGTAGTCCTGTGCTTCTTAAATGATCTCATCTTACTCTTTTCCAGATCAGTCATTTTTACTATGAGATATTTTGTATTTCTTCTGCTTTTTTCAGTTTTTTTCTGTTTTAATATTTCTTATTGATTCCTGGAGTCATCATCTCCTTTTGGTTCATTCTAATTTTTAGGGATTTTGTTGCTTGGGCAACACTTTGCACCTCTTGTGCCAGATTGTAAATTCTCTTTTCAGTTCTTCCATACTTCTTATTTCTTCTCCCAGCCCCAGTTTTTCCTCTAGTGCTTTCAATCAATTTTTTTTTTTTGCGGGGCAATGAGGGTTAAGTGACTTTCCCAGGGTCATACAGCTAGTAAGTGTCAAATGTCTGAGGCCAGCTTTGAACTCAGGTCCTCCTGAATCCAGGGCTAGTGCTTTATCCACTGCACCACCGAGCTACCCCCCGCTTTCAATCAACTTAGAAAAAAATATTTTAAAGCTCTTGCTTTAGCTCTTCTAGGAATTCTAGTTGAATTTATGTACAAACTATGTTTTTCTTTTATGCTTTACTTATAGATGTTTGGAGTCATTCTTTTCTTCTGTGTTTGTTTATTTAGCTTCCCTGTCACCATAATAGCTTTTTATAATGGGATTCTTCATCACCCCACTCATAATTCCAGCCTACTTATTGACTTCAGACCTGAAGTTAAAGACAAGCTCTGTGCATTTGTGGAGGGAATATATGGGTTGATATTTCTGTCCTCTAGATTCATATTACTACTTTTCCATGGGTATTGAATATTGTATCATAATCTTCTAGGATCTCAGGGACAACTCAAGCTAGGGACCTAGAAGTTTCCAGCCTGAGTTATCCCTAAGGTCCTAGAAGATTATAATACAATTTAGTCTGATCCAGGGCAAAGTCTGATCATTGCCATCCTGATCTGACTGCTTCAAGTTTCTGACCTAGACAACACATGGAGTTCCAGTTGACTTTTGCTTGACTTGGCCACTATAAGCCAGCTAGAAAGCTCGGCTGCTTTATAGTTACAGAACTCCTGGTTCCCCTTTGGTCTAGGATTCCCATCCTGATCATGTTGCCACATTATGACTGGGCTGGAAGCTGGAATTAAAACCCTGATCTGATCTTGGGGTCATAGCAACACAGCAGCTTCTTGCTTCTAAAATTATTCCCTTTTTTGGGTACAGAATTTAAGATCTGCAACCACTCATCACCCTGGAACTCCACCCCTATGTGCAAGTCCCTTCCTTAGTCAAATGAATTTTTGACCAGGAATTTAGTAGTAAGCAATTGAGCTGCCAGCTGATACCTATGGTACTCCATACACATTTAAGCCTCTCTGTGGTAGACTTGGCCCTTCTTGCCCTAGTGCACAGCTTTCCTCTGTACTGCGATGTTCCCCTTTACCTATCCCTAGGATCCACAGACCTCTCTGTCTGCCTCCCTATGCTGACATGGGCTGAAAAAACAAACATTCACAGTGATTTTTTTCATTGGATTTCACAATAAGAACACAAACATGTGCTTTCTGGATCTGTTTGGAGAAGCTGTAGGGTAGAGCTCACTTATATTTCTTCTTGCCATTCCACCATATTAGTCTAATTAAAAAAAAACACATATAGGTAGGGGCTCATAAACTGTAGTTTGAGTGAGTTAACAATCTTAAACCTTGTATAGCTTTCTGGTGGTGCATGCTCCATAGCATGTGGAAGGTCAACAGAAAATTTTAATTAAAAAAGATTAGCAGAGGGGATACCTGTGTTGTTATGGTAGGGAAGGGAGTGAATGAGAGATTAAATATCTGAGGGAAGGGCAGACAGTATGTTCAATGAGGATAGATGTAAGTACTATTGACACGAGTTGTGCAAATTGAATGAAATCCAACAAATATATATATGGAAGGGGATAGAATCAAAGGCAAAAGTAGAAGGGTTAGCTTTGGCAAGAGGGCCATGCTATCCTCTGAAATCAGAGAGAAGGTGAGGGTATAAAGGTTTTTTGAGGTGTGGAGAATGATGCATAACCTCCATGTTCTCAGGTGATTGGGAGACAAGGTCATCTACAGAGAGGTACAGTTCTTAGCAGTCACTGTAGGGACAGGGGGATAGGAAAGGATGGAATTAATAGGACTTACTCAGTCCTACTCTCTCTCTCTCTCTCTCATTTATTATTTCCATAAAAGTATTTTATTATTTTCCAGTTACATGCAGAGACAGTTTGCAACATCTGCCCTTATAAGATTTCTAGTTTCAATTTTTTCTCCCTCCCTCCCCTCCCTCCCCCTCCCCAAGACAGCAAGCAATCCGATACAGGTTACATATGTACAATCACATTAAACATATTTCCACATCAGCCATGCTGTCCTAGAAGAACCAGAGCAAAAAGGAAAAACCTCAAAAAAGAAAAACAAAAAAGCATGGTCCGTCCTGCATCTAGATTCCATAGTTCTTTTTTTTTTCTGGATTTGGAGAGCATTTTCTATCATGAGTCCTTGGGAAATATCTTTTTTTCTGGATATGGAGAGCATTTTCCATCATGAGTCCTTTGGAATTGTCTTGGACTATTGTATTGCTGAGAAGAGTCAAGTCTATCACAGTTGATCAACACACAATATCATTGATACTGTGTACAATGTTCTCCCGGTTCTGCTCATCTCACTCAGCATCAGTTCATGTAAGTCCTTCCAGGTTTCTCTGAAATTTGGCTGCTCATCATCTCTTACAGCACAATAGTATTCCATTACATTCATATACCACAACTTGTTCAGCCATTCCCCAATTGATGGGCATCCCCTCAATTTCTAATTCCTTGCCACCACAAAAAGAGCCCTGATGAATCTCTTGATGAAATCTTTGGAAGTTTGGCAGACATTAACAGGCTAAAAGGGCTGATAATTCTGCATCTCTTAAAGTATTAATTTAGACCCATCTTGTGACAACTAGGGTTGGATCTACCCTTTTTCTAATACTAAACCTTGCAAATATCTTCTTGCTTCATTTCATTTAGTGGGCAAACTTATCCAGGCCTACTCAGAGCCAAATCAATCAAACTTAAGGGAAGGTACCACATTACTTCCTCAATTCATTTCTCCCATTTAATTCATCATCTTGTTTAATCAGAGAATTTAAAATTGGGAGGGACTTGAGAGATCATCTAGTTCAACTGTGGTACAGAACAATGACCTAATTAGAAGCAAAAAGTTACTTAATGTGATACTCAGATTCCTCATCTTTAAAATAAGATCTTAATTATGGCCTTGACTCATTCAGAAGGTTGTTAGGTGGCTCAAATCGTATAACATAAACAAAAGACCTTTATTATTATTTTATAGTTAAGGAAACAAAAGTCCAAAAAATTCAATGGCTTATATAATGTTATACGTCTAGTTAGTTGGCAGAGCCTTGGGCTAAAATCTAGGTCTTGTGATTCCCAGTCTTCTGTTATAATCTAATTACAACACAGTAAGCAATTTAATGAACCTCTTGGTAGCCTGGATTCCCTAATACTTTCCTCCTTTTATAACTAATCTGAAAAATTTTGGATTGTATACTGTAAAAAGGTAAGGTTCGGGGGTGGTTATTAACTAAGAGAGAGCGGCATAAACTATTACCTATACCCACTTTGCATAAGCATTTCTTATGACAAACCTACTTTTACTGGTGTGCAAAAGGGAAATGAAATTGCTCAGAATCTGTTTTTATTTTCAGTAAGAGAGCTCATTTCAGAAAGAAATTGGGTTCATTAAATGAACATTAATCCTCTTCTTTGTAGGCCTGTCATCTTGGGCATTATAGACATACCATAAATTCTTCTATTTTGCTGCTCTATTTTGAAGAATAACCCCAAAGGGGTGATTTTCTAAATAATAATAATAGCAATAATTTAAAGTGCCCCATTGTCACGATGAAAAGTATCATGCCATAGGATGATTTTTTTCAAATGTGGCTTTATTTCTAGTGTGTTTAAATACATTATTACATGGCTCCCACATGAAAATTTAACCTGAATTTCCTTCCAATAGAGACTTTGCAATTCACTCAGCATTGAGCAGTATTTACAATGCATAAATGGAGACATCTTTGCAAATAAACTTTTTAATTAAAAAAGCCATTTGCCTCTTTGCTTCTGGAAGCAGGATAGATGCCCTTGTGAGAAGGAAGCCCATATGCCTCACAAACCTCACAGCTGATAATACTGATAATACAAAAGATAAATACTCAGAGGGAAAGAAATCTACTATCCAGTCTCTTCTTAAAAAGTACTGGGTAGGCTGTGTCAGAATATTGAATATTGCCACCCCTGCCCCAAACAAGACCAATTGTTGAACAGGATGCACTTGCTGTGCCCACCTACTCTTCAACACAAAAGATTTATTACCCAAGTGTCTAAATTGGGAGTTTGGGGCTATTCCAGAGTCAGGTGCTAAATGTCAGTGGGATGTTTCCTGTGGCGATAGCCCTTCTCAGAGAAGCAATATCATCTTTAGGAGGATTTTGCAGCTAAAGTGCTAAAGCTGAAGCTATACCCTGCCTTGATCCAGATGTTATAAATTGCTCAGACAGTACAAACTCAAAATGAATGTGATATATCTATTCAGCAGTCCCCTAAGTCTCTGGGGAGTTTTCCCTACCTCCTAGGAAAGCATAAAAGGAAGTGATGGGTTACTGTTTCATTTTTAAAATATTTGTCAAGATTCCCTTATGATTCTTTTGTGTTTTAAGCATTTCTTCTCCAGTGAAAGAGATAGCTTTCCTATAACTGAAATCTATTATTTTGCATATTGAATATTTCTCCAGAAGAGACCCTGTTAATCCCCTTTGGGGAGAACCTAGACATGAGCCATGCCTAAAATTTATTTAAGAGATTTTTCCCTGGAATTTTGGCATTGGGGCCTAACATCAGCCAGAGATTATTAGAAAAAAAAAGTAAATTTCTCTCCCTTTGAGATCAGACTGTCCCATGACTGAATCTGCCAGTGCCTGAGTCTAGGGCTTGAACCCTTTGTGGTAGAGCCCAAAGTAATTGACATTTGGCCATGTCCAAAAATTTATCTTTGATTCTGCATCACTAATCCACCACTTCTCTGTCAGATGAGAGGTATGTCTGCTTCATCATCAGATTAGTCACTGAACCGATCAGGAATCTACAGTCATTTAAAGTTATTTTCTTTTACATTGTCATGATCATTTAGTAAATTATTGCTCATTTTATTCTGCATTAGTTTCTGTGTTTCCCTAGGTTTATCTGAATCTATCCTTTGTATCATGTATTACTGCACAATAATATTGCATTTCATTCAAACACTGAACCAAACTTTCTTCAACCATTCTCCAATTGATGGGTATCTATTTTATTTCCAGTTCTTTTCAGAAAGAAAAAAAGTGCACATCTAGGTCCTCCTAATAGATTTTTCAAATAGTTAAATAACATATCCCACAAATGACAGTTATGAAAGAAAGCAAGACTTTAAGCCTTGATGCTACCTAACTGCATGTGTGCATATGTGCAGTGCAGAACCCAGGGCCATCTTGTAGCTGTATTGCATTCAAGACTCCTCTTCATTTTTTCTCAGACTTCCATGACTGAGCTGGTGGCCCCAAAATGTCCTTCACTAAAAGGATTTCCCTTTTTAGTTCACAAATCAAGTGCCTGTGACTCACCATCATCTTATCTTTAAAGGGTTTTTGTCTTCAGGGAAGAAAGTCTTGACTTTTCAAGGTATTCTTTGCTGGAGTAATTCAATAGCAATTGTGCCTGACATTACTCTTTCTCCAGATAACCTAAGGAGTCCAAGCACAGCTAGAGATTGACTGTCAAAGAGAATTGGGAAAGGAGATAGGGAAGCCTTCAGTTTCCTGTCACTTTTCCGACACCTAACAAGGTCAGCAGAGATGGGAGGTTTGTTATTCTCTGGTGGTTCCCCAATAGATCATGTGGAATTAGTGTTCTCAGGCCCATTCTCAGGATTCATTTGTCAGTGTCACAAAAGGTGTGAACTGAAATTTTTTGGAGTTGGAACTGAAGAGGAAGATGGAAACCAAAGTGCTGAACTATCTGAAGAACAGAAGTGTGCACATTTAGAGAGATACTGACATTATTCTACTGCCTCATTCTGTGAGTGGAGGATTTCAGCATGAAGTAATGAAAAGCACATTTTAAGTCAAAGGACCTAGGTTCAAATTTGGGCTTTGTCACTCAGGTCCTTATTTAACTTCTATGGACTTCAGTTTCCTAAGATGTGAAAGGGGATAGGAGTGAATCAGTTATATGATCCTTAAGGTCCGTTAAGAAAATTAATATTTTAATTTTTTTCCATTTACATGTAAAAACAATTTTAACATTCTTTTTTTTCAAAATCTGAGTTCCAAATTATCTTTTTCTACTCCCCTCTTCCCTCGCTGGGAAGGCAAGCAATTTAATATAGGTTATATATGTGTAGTCATGCAAAACACATTTCCACATAAGTCATGCTGTGAAAGACAACACAGGCAAAAAAAAATCCCAAGAAAAATAAAGTAAAGAAAAAATATCTTCAATCTGCATTCAGGCTTTACTAGTTCTTTCTTTGAAGATGGACAATACCTTTCATCATAACTCCTTCAGAATTGTCTAGGATTATTGTATTGCTGAAAATAGCTACGTTATTCACAGTAGATACAATATTGCTGTTACTGTGTACAATGTTCTACTAATTTCACTTTGCATAGGTTCATGTAAGATTTTCCAGGATTTTCTGAGAGCATCCAGTTTGTCATTTCTTAAAACACAAAAATATTCCATCACAATAACATACAACTTGTTCAGCCATTCCCGAATTCATGGACGTCCCCTCAATTTCTAATTCTTTGTCACTGCTAAAAGAGCTGTTATAAATATTTTTGTAGACATAGCCTTTTCCTTTTTGTTTTTTTATCTCTTTGGGAAACAGAATTTAAAGTTCTTTTCAGCTACGAATTCAGCCTCTTTTTTATTAAAATATATTTTTATTTTGTTAAATATTTCCCCATTACGTGTAAAAAACTTAACATTCATTTTTAAATATTTTAATTTCCAAATTCTCTTCCTCTCTCCAGCTCCTCACTCATTGAGAAAGCAAGCAATATATCGATTATACATGTAAAGTCATACAAAACATATTTCCATGTCAGCCATATTGCAAAAGAAAGCACACACACATACAAACAAGAAAAATAAAGACAGCAAAAAAAAAGGTATGCTTCTATCTGCACTGAGTTCCTCAGTTCTCTAGAGGTGGATAGCATTTTTCATCATAGGGCCTTTGGAATTGTCTCGAATCATTATCATGAGCAGAGTAGCTAAGATTTTCTTGTTTTTTATCATTCTTGCAATATTTAATTTGCCCTCTTTCAATTGTTAGGAACAACCTCCTAATAATTAGAGCTGACCAAAGTGCTTCATGTAGTGGGCTTCCACTCCTTGGAAGTCTTCAAGTAGAGGCTGGAAAAGCACTTGTTGGGTATTGCATAGTAGAAATTCCTTTCATGTATGGCTTAGACTAGATGGCCCCTGACATCTCTTCCAACTCTCAAATCCTGGGATTTCTGTGATTTCCTAATTCAATGAGTAACTTAGCTGTACAGCCTGGGGGAGGGGGAATAAGTAGGTTCCACAGGGTTTATATAATGCCAGTCCTGGGAAGGACCTTAGAGATCAACTATTCCAACCCATTCATTTTTACATGGGGAAGTGCCTTGCTCAAAGCCATATAGCTAGTAAGTTGCAAAGTTAAACCCAGGTCTCCTAAAGTCATCTCCTGAGCACTTTCCTCTGTAACAATCTACCCATTGTTAGCACTCATTTAGCACCAATTTCTTTTCTTGAGGACTTAATCTAACAAACTATCAATTAAAAAAATCCCTGGAAGCAGAAATAGGATATCAACCAGTCAATCGACTAACATTTATTTTGTGTCACCATATACCAGGCATGGTGGAGTGGATAGAGAGCTGGCCTTGAACCTATAAAATCCTGGGTTCAACCATGTCTTTTGCCATATACTAGTTGTGTGACCCTGAAAAAGTCATTTAATCCATCACTGCTCTGGTCAACTCTTTTTTTTTTTTAAGTGAGACAATTAGGGTTAAGTGACTTGCCCAGGGTCATACAGCTAGTAAGTGTTAAGTGTCTGAGGCCAGATTTGAACTCAGGTACTCCTGACTCCAGGACCGGTGCTTTATCCACTGCACCACCTAGCTGCCCCTTCTCTGGTCAACTCTTAAAGAATATAAGTTGCAAAGGTATATTGGTAAGAGGGTGTTTCCTGACTAGGGAGTTTCCTATATCCATAAAATCACAGGTCTAATTCTTAGTCTTACTGTGTACCAGGCACTGTGCAAAGACAAAAGCAAAACAATCCCTGCTCCCCCAAAAGCTTATATAATTTTTTTTAAGTGAGGCAATTGGGGTTAAGTGACTTGCCCTGGGTCACACAGCTGGTGAGTGTTAAGTGTCTGAGGCTGGACTTGAACTCAGGTACTCCTGACTCCAGGGCCAGTGCTCTATCCACTTCGCCACCTAGCTGCCCCCAAAAGCTTATATTTTAAAGAAAAAAGCCTGCCATTTTTTTCAGCAGTATCAGAAATAGTATTTGAACCAAGGTCATTAGTTTAATGGGCCTTCAAACTCTATCCTTTATTTACTTTTCCATGTAGCCATACCCAAGGGGAGTTGAAAACTCTCTAGGTATCATTTCTTTTTTGTTTGTTTGTTTTTGATTTTGATTTTGCAGGGCAATGAGGGTTAAGTGACTTGCCCAGGGTCACACAGCTAGTAAATGTCAAGTGTCTGAGGCCAGATTTGAACTCAGGTACTCCTGAATCCAGGGCTAGTGCTTTTTCCACTGTGCCACCGAGCTTCCCCCTCTAGGTATCATTTCTAAAGATATAAGTGACAAAACAGGGGGAAGACAAAAGTATAAGAATGAACTAGACTTTTCTGTTTGACTATCTTATAATGTCATAAGCATAAAGACTTTCTATGACTGTGATACACTTGTCAGCTGACAGTGTGATGTAATGGAAAGAACACTAGATTTGGAGAAAGAAGAAATGAGTCTCATCTCTGTCACTTACTGTATAACTTTGGACAAGCCATAGATCTCTCTGAACCTCAGTTTCCTCATCTATAAGAATCCCTGTCCTACCTACTTCATAGGGATCATGGTAAGATAAAGAAAGATCCTGAATGCCAAGGATGTAAGCTATGATTCTTCCTGTTCCTTTTGGAATGCAGAAAGATTCAAATAATTTACATTAATTAAATAAAGGCTTAACAATTGTCACACATAGGTGGTCAGGGACTATGTTACTTATTTTTCATTTTTGAAAGCAGGAGTTTCAGGAATACACAAATAGAAGAAAACTATATAAAATAAAGAAAAGGAAACTAGCTGAGATCAATCTTTTAAAATTTTAAATTTTTTTTCTTATTTTTAACATCATTTAAAAAACTTTTACTTCTAAATTTTCTCCTTCCCTCTCACTCCTTTCCACTCATCGAGAAGGTAAACAATATGATATCAATTATATACATGAAATCATGAAAAATATATTTCCTTATTAGTCATGTTGTGGAAAACCCCAAGAAAAATAAAGTGAGAAACCCATAGTTCAATTTGTACTCAAGGGGCAGCTAGGTGGCACAGTGCATAGAGCACGGGCCCTAAAGTCAGGAGTACCTGAGTTCAAATCCAGCCTCAGACACTTAACACTTACTAGCTGTGTGACCCTGGGCAAGTCACTTAACCCCAATTGCCTTGATAAATAAATAAATAAACAAACAAACAAGCAAATAAATAAATTTGTACTCAGAGTTCATCAGTTCTCTCTCTGAGGGTGGACAGCATTATTCACAAGGGTCCTTTGGAATTGTCTTGGATCATTATCTTGATCAAAATTAACTGAGATTAATTTTATATTTTACTCTGAGAACCATCACCACTGCATTTGAGGATGTACTCCCATAAATCATTGACACCATCATCACCATCATCACTAGCATTTATATAGCACTCTAAGGTTAGAGAAATGCTTTGCATATATTTTCTCATTTGAGCCTCTCAGCAGCACCTTGAGATAGGTGACAGGTAGCATTACCACCCATATTACAGGTGAGAAAACTGAGATTCCTAGAGTTTAAGGAAAATGCTGGTCTACCATTTTATGTAATTCCAGATGTCCTTTCAAGGAGAACCTAATAGATTCTAAGCTTCCAAGCAACACTTTGTGAAGTGAAAAATTCTTGATAAACACAGACATCTCTTGGTCTAGAAAAGTCCAAAACTTTCTATTTTTAACATTTATTGTTTTACAAAATATTTTGTTATTGTTGTTGTTTTTGGTGGGGCAATAAGGGTTAAATGACTTGCCCAGGGTCACACAGCTAGTAAGTGCCCAGTGTCTGAGGCCAGATTTGAACTCAGGTCCTCCTGAATTCAGGGCCGGTACTTTATCCATTGTGCCACCTAGCTGCCCCCCGTTTTACAAAATATTGAAGGAAGAATAGAAAAGCAATAGAATCTGGACTAAATGCTGGGCTTTTCTGAAGCAGGATCAAAAGAAATATGGTTGATTCCTGCTAATTATCTTCTGGGGGAATCAGTTAAAAAGAAGCATAGAGCAGAAGAAACTGGTAAAGCCCTGAAAGCTCATCTCAGGCTCACCTTATTAGATAAGCACTTGTTCCCAATGACATGTGTGAGAAGCTGCCATACTTTCTGGGAAAGAGAGGAAAAAGAAATTCCCTTGACTGCTATGGGAAATCTAGAAGAGAGTTGTCTGAATTCTAAGTCACTGTCCAGAAGAGGAAAGAAGAGAAAAAGCACAGAAGTCATCTCTACTGAGGGGTGTGTGTGTGTGGGTGTTCTTGCTGCTCAGTGACTAGTCCTCTTTGATTCAGTCTCCCAAGAGAGTTTGAGGAGTTGGGAAGGGGCAGCTCATTGGGAACCAATCAGAAGCTTCTGGTTGTACAAGAGGTCACACACATCTCACTGGAAGTAGCCAGGATTCAGGCTCAGTGCTCCACATGCCCCTTCCAAGCCCACTCCCATTGCAACCATCACCCCACCCCTCTCTTATGGGCAAATTGTAAATTTTTTTTAAAGCATGTAAATTGCGGGTAGCTAGGTGGCACAGTGGATAAAGCACCGGCCCTGGATTCAGGAGTACCTGAGTTCAAATTCGGCATCAGACACTTGACACTTCCTAGCTGTGTGACCCTGGGCAAGTCACTTAACCCCCATATCCCTGCAAAAAAAAAAAAGCATGAAAATTTCAGTTGCTGATATTATATACTCCATCTTCGCAAGGTTTCACAGTGACAGTTCACCTCTAAATACATCTTTAAGGTTTACAATGTACTTTTTTCCTTTGTGAAGCAGGTAGTACAATATTATTGTATCTATTTTACAGATGAAGAAATCAAGACTTACAGAAATTAAATGATTTTCCTGGGGTCACAGAGTTAGCTTGTGTCAGAGACAAGTCTTCTGACTATAAAAACAATGTTTCCAGTCCACTATTCAGGTCATTATCATTGACTGACTCATAAAAAAGGTATTGATGGGTTATGAAGTTTCAAACTCTTTTATTACAATGAAAGGTCTTTGAAGGAAGGCACCATTTCTTACTCATCTTTGAATCCCAGTCCTAAGCAGTCACTTTTAGTATCTTTGTCCACAACAGCAAGATTAATAACAACTAATGTTTTTTATAGAACTTTCAAGTTTGTCAAACATTTTGGTCTATTCAGTAAAGAGATTTTCCCAGAAGTGTGAATGACAGCTCTGGGCCAGAAAGCAGCCTGGGCCTTGCCTGTCATAAAGTTTCCAAAATAATTATAAATATTCCCTGTGCTTGGATTGACTTTTTTTTTTGTGGGGCAATGAGGGTTAAGTGACTTGCCCAGGGTCACACAGCTACTGTCAAATGTCTGAGGCTGAATTTGAACTCAGGTCCTTTTAAATCCAAGTCCCGTGCTTTATCCACTGTGGCACTAGCTGCCCCCTGTGCTTGGATTGAAAAAGAATTTCACACGTACAATATAGGGGTTATATGTGGATAGAAATCAGTTAAGGTTAAAAAAAAAGCCCAGAAGTTGTAGTGGGCTATAAGCTTAACATGAATCTTTGGAATTACATGGAAGTTCTCTTCCCCATGCCCCATTGTAAATACTGCGCCACCCCCCCCAAACCTAACTCCAAGACAAAAAAAAAAAACACCACAAAAATCCCAAACCCTGCTGTGATAGAAGAAACCTAAAGTGATGGGTGGAGGTAATAGTCATATTTGACTTTACCCTGGACAGACTATATCTGTAATATTGTGTTAAGTTCTGGGCACCATACTTTAGGAAGGGAATTGACAAGATGGAGAACACAAGGGGAGGGAGAGTGATCAAAATGGTAAGGAAACCACGTCCCACAAAAATTAGCCAAAGGAACTGGGGTTGCTCAGCCTGGAGAAGAGAAGACAGAAAGCATGATAACTATTTTTCAAGTATCTGAATAGCTGTCATATGGCAGAATAATTATACTGGTTCTATGTGGTTTTACTAGTACTAATTGTTGAATTAAATTCTTAAAAAAAACCCTCAAAGTATTTAAAGCACAATAACCAAACCAAAGTAGTTAGGTGGTGTAATGGGTAGGGTGTTGAGCCTGGAGTCAGGAAGACCGGAATATAAATCCGGCTTCAAGCACTTACTAGTTGTGTGACCCTGGGCAACTCACTTAACCCTTTTTCTTCAGTTTCCTCATCTGTAGAATGAGCTGGAGAAGGAAAATGGCAAACTACTCCAGTGTCTTTGTCAAGAAAACCCCAAGAGGGTCACAAAGAGTTGAACATGACTGAAACAAGTAAACCGCCACCACAACAAATAAACCAAATTCTCAGATTTGATGGTTGTTTATATAAATTTAAAGTCATGCGCATGACTTTAGGATCGTTACTTTTAAGTCTACAGCTTGAAGTGAACACAAGTGCTTCCTGTATTTTCTTACTTTCTCTCAGTTCTTCTCTAGACTTGACAAGAGTCTCCTATTCATCTGTCATAGGAACTGAGCTCAGGTTGTATGGAATAGCCTCTTGTAAATCTTTAACAGATGCACTCTGGGCTACATCTGAATCAGACATAGATAAAAAAGTGGGGCTCAAGGAAGGATAAAATTTGGGACTCCAAACTTTAAAAATGTTTATTATTTTTTTTTAAAAGAAAAAAGCAGGGCTCAACTTGTAGAGAATATTATTTCTCTAGCAGGCCCATCTTCGGGAATGTTTAAACTCTTGACTGTTCTCTTCTGCTTCTTTCAAATAATTCTTAGTTGGATTCAATTCAGGAAGGGCATACTTGGTGCCAGGCATGGTATTAAGTTCTGGTAATACAAAGACAATAAAAGGAAAGTTCCCGAAAAGAGTAATATGTACAGAAATGAATAAATGCACAATATATACCAAGTAATCTTGGGGAGTTGGGGTGAATGGGTTGTTTGTCCTTAGGTTTTGAAGAGGACCAATGACATCACAGGATGATGTCTTGACTACTGTGTGAATTAGATTTAAGTGAAGCCCAGTTGCACAAAGTCATAAGCTTCACTCTCTTTCAGAGTCACTGAAGTCATTGGTAAGATGAAAGTCAAGATGATTGGTGATAGTCCAGATGCAGCGGATGACCTTGTTGTCTTCCATGTCTGACCAAACTTTCAGTGCTCCACAACACCTGCGTCAGCGACCTTCATGGCCATCGGGACAAACTGTTTTCATTTACCCATTTCACTGGGGAAAGTCTTCACATACTTGGCATAGACTTCCCCCTAACTCAGTCACAAGTTTGAGGCCTGTTGGTTACTCTCAATCTGGTTTAGCTTGTCTGCTGAGATGGTCTTACCAGGGTGTGGCCACTGCATATGCTACAGCATCTTGGAGCCACAGGTGAGATTTGGGGGACAGATACCAAAGTGGATGAGCAGCCTTGAAAAGGGCTCAGCAAGCCCTCGCACTAGAGGTGCTATTCCTCCTTGAACACCCCATTCACCCTAGGGGAGAATATACTAACAACTGAAATGACAATTAAAGGGAGCTAGGTTTTAGTTCGGTATAAGGTAAAACTTTTATATAATTATATTCTTAACAAAGATAGAGGGGCAGCTAGGTGGCGCAGTGGATAGAGCACCGGCCCTGGAGTCAGGAGTACCTGAGTTCAAATCCGGCCTCAGACACTTAACACTTACTAGCTGTGTGACCCTGGGCAAGTCATTTAACCCCAATTGCCTCACTAAAAAAAACAAACAAACAAAAACAAACAAACAAACAAAAAAACAAAGAGCAGGTTGCACTGGGAAATGGTGGGCTCTGCTGTGCCCTACCCAGGCTCCCCCTAGAGGAACTGGCCCCCACTAGAAGTAAAGGCTGAACTAGTCCAATTACTTATCTAAACTTTTTTTTCCTTTTGTTTTTGTTTTTGTTTTTTTCTTTTTGGTGAGGCAATTGGGGTTAAGTGATTTGCCCAGGGTCACACAGCTGGTTTTAAGTGTCTGAGGCTGGATTTGAACTCAGGTCCTCCTGAATCCAGGGCCGGTGCTCTATCCACTTCACCACCTAGCTGCCCCTACTTATTTAAACTTTAAGCTCAATCCAAAGATATAAAAATAAGAAGTGTCTAAATCTGTTTTTTTTCTACCTGCTTCCAGAGTCTCTTTACCACAAAAGGGACATTCATATAAACATTTTTTACACATTTCATTGGGGTATACACCCAGGGAATTATTTCTGAAAGTTTAACATTTACTTAATCCTAATTAGAAAGATATTATTTTTATTCATCAAAAAATCAACAAGGGGGCAGCTAGGTGGCACAGTGGATAGAGAACTGGCCCTGGATTCAGGAGGGCCTGAGTTCACATCTGGCCTCAGACACTTGACACGTGCTAGCTGTGTGACCCTGGGCAAGTCACTTAACCCTCATTGCCCTGAAAAAAAAAATCAACAAGTATTTATCAAGCATTTATGTGGCATACACTAGAAGAGTTTCTGGGGATACAAATTCAAAGAATGAAAAGATCTACTCTCAACAAGTTTACATTCTAATGGCCGACTAAAGAAATAAAAACATAACTAAACTTAATTTAAAAAATAGCAACTAAACTTCATTTTAAAAACACGAACTTAAAAATGTAAAACAAAACACCAGTTTTGAAAATTTATTTATTTTTTTGGCATGAGTCTGTGCTCTGTAGTTTGTCCATATTCTGAATGCATGCCTATGGACATTATGGACTGTGGAAATACCTGTAAAGGCAGAAGTGTTGTGAGTTTTTTTAAAAACTGAAAGACTTATCTTTACAGGAAATTGTACATACATTTATTTCTTACAAGGCAATACCCTTAATAACTAGCCAAAATTCTCAATATGCTTCCATTTGATTTTCAATTACCAAAATAAAATAACCTAATTCTATTAGGTGCCCAAAGCCTTACTTTTGTCACTTGATTTGGAAACTCACAATTGGCTTCTTAGAAATCAAACAGAAGAAAAAATATTAGCAACATGGGATCATCTATCAGGTATACCTTAGTTCAACGTCATTTAACAAAATGCATCCATAAATGAAAGAAATCACACAGACATTCCCTTGCCATATGGTACAGAGAAGAAAATATTATGAGTTAGAAATACTGGTTGATGTTGATAGAGTCAGAAGATCAACTTCTATTGCTGGATCATGGCATGGAACTTCTTCTGCAAGATATCTTCTTTAAAGGAATTTTATGCAGAAGGAAAGGTTCTACTAACACTGGTATATCCAAATATACATCTTTAGGGTTGTCTATTTGGTGGTAGTTGGATCCCGTGTCTGTCAAATCACTGTATTCTTGCTTCAAGTCTTGAATGCCAGCATGGAGTTCCATCAGCTGCTTAATGAGTCTCTGATCCAAGCTTCGGACTGCTATCTGCAAAAGAAACAAAACCACTGTCTTTAAGGCTGACACCAGGGTAGCCTTTTTTCCCAACAAAGCCATTCCTGGACAAATTATGGGGGTGGGGTGGCAGTGGTTTGGCATTAGCATTCTCAGATCCCATTTTGACATACTTTTCCTGCTTTGGAACATGAGTTCCAAAGCAAAGTGCCCAGTCATCTATTCCAACAGTTTACCCAGGCCTTCACTCTGAGTGGTGCTATTTTGACCACCTATATTCTCTAAATGTTTACTTTTCTACTAAGTGTTCTCCATGCGTATGTCTATTCTTCCCGCTGTTGCTGAGTATAGTTGTAGAAGAGGGTGCCCCAGGATTTTTTGGTAGAATGTCTTATTACTATTGCTCATATTATGTCATCTCAGTTAATGTATTTTCTTTGATCTAATTGTGTTTAGTGGCTGACTATGAAAGGTTAAAAACAACCTGGAAGGGACACATGAGCTATTGTTTTAAAAGTTGGGACCTAGAGTACCTTGAATCTCAGAACTTGGGTTGTTTTTATTGTATGTCCTTTGTTTTTGTTGACATTATGATTTGGGGATAAAATAAGCTGGTGATTGCCTTTTTCATTTGACCATGAAGGTCAAATCCTGTCTCATGACTAGAACTTCTTTCCTCTACTTTAAATTGTGGCATTACACTAGTATTGGAACAAAATCTCTGAAGCTGACAAGCCTTATCAATGTCCAGGTATTTTCACAGCAAGACCCTGTCTTTTGCCTTGTTGGTACTGCTAGTTGACAGGCCAGAGCCCACAGACTCCTCACTCCTTATAGTTATATAATTAACTTAAAATGAATCGTTCTGGTAGAAGACTTCGATCTTTTTTTTTGTGTTCATTATTAAATAGGAATATTGCACTGGGGAAATTTATTTGGCTAAAGCATACTGAAATTACTTGCATCATTGAACTGTATTGTAGGTGAATCTCTCCATAAATTATGTAGTTGGGAATTCAAAAATAACCAGGTAGCAAAGCTTTGAAAATTCAGTCATGCTGAATTTTCCCTTTTGATTTGATTTTGCTTTATTTGAGTCTTCAGGTGATTTGGCTGTCTCCACTGAAAAATGATTGTGAAGAGAAGCTCAAATAAAATAGAAAAAACAGGTCCCAAACTTCAAGTGCCTATCATCTCAGTATATTTAGGACAATATAAAAATTATTTTTTTGGTTTTGGTTTACACTAGCAAGGGAATTCTTCAAAATTATTTAGGAAGAAAGAGTAAAAAATAATCACAGTTGAATTTAGCATTGAGATTTCTTCCTCTCTATACTGTACCCCTCTCACCAATAATATAAAATATTAATTACATTGGTATTTTGAACCTATGTGCTCCCACTCCCTTGTGCTTAGTAATAAAATTCAAAATGACTGAAAATGAACTGGAGTTGAAGAAAGACCTGAGTTCAAATTCCCTCAGTTCTTCCATGTCTAGTAATAGGACTCTAAAGAGTCATTCTAATATTTTTATGTGATTATGACAAAACAAGGAGGAGAAAACATAGTTCAATGATTGGAGGAGGAACTGGCAGGTCCTATCTCATATTCTGCCTTCGATGGCATGGTACAGCGGATAGAGCGCCTGTCTTGGAGTAAGGATAATAAGGATTCAAATTCTGTTTGAGAAATTTAGCTGTGTGACTTTGACCAAAATCAGTTAACATAACAGTCTCAGTTCTCTCATTTGTGATATGGGAATACTAATTACCAACCCAACAAACTTATTATTAATCTCAAAAGGGATAATGCATTTAAAGTATTTTGCATACCTTAAATCGTTATGTAGATGTCAGTTGCTCTTAATATTTGACTTACTAACTGCTCCAATGTAGAATGAGTGTAATAATATTTACCTAGTTCCATGGAAGCTTAATAGATTTTTGCTAGTTACTTTGAGATTCTTAGGTGCTCTAGAAGTGCCATTTTTTTAAATATATGAGAAACACATTAGAACTTTTATATAGGAAGTGTCCTTAGGTTCAACAAGGAATTGAAAATAAACCACCTAATGCAAAGAGAGATTCTATGATTACTGACAAATTTCCATTTCTTTCCACCACTTCATTGTAGAGTTTTAAAATTTTTTCCTTCACCATAGAAGTATTCTGGTTCAACTTCCTGCCCAATGGATGTGTTTTAAACTCAAATTCAGCAACTACTTATTCTAACCTAAGAAAAATCAAAATTGCAAATAACTCAAAGAGTGATCACATGATAAATGGTGACTATTTACATTCTGTTGGATATTTACCAGTGACAACTTGTGCATGAGAAATAGTATAGGGCATAGGGAATGGACCTGGGATTTCCTTGCTATAGGGATAAAACTGAAGATATAAATGACCAGAGAAAGAGATAGGCAAAGGAGATATAACAGAGAGCCTAGAGTGCACATTGGTACTCCCGAGATATTAAAAGATCAAGAAGAAGGCCTTCAAATATATTGGGTATACCCTATTGACAACCTAAAGGTAACTTGTATAAAAACTGCACAGGGCGAGAAGGCACAATGCAACATTGATGATCAACTGTGATAGATTTAGCTCTTCTCAATAACACAATGATCTAAGACAATTAATTCTGAAAGACTCATGATGGAAAATGCTCTCCACATCCAGAAAAAGAACTATGGAGTCTGAATGCAGATTGAAGCATACTATTTTCACTTTTTTTTTGTTTCTTCTTTCTTGGGGTTTTTCCCTTTTGTTCTGATTCTTCTCTCACAACATGACTATTGTGGAAATATGTTTAACATGATTGTAATATATAACCTATGTCTTTTGCTTGCTGGCTTTGGGATGGAAAAGGAAAGGGAGGAAGGAAGAAAAATATGGAATTTGAAATCTTATAAAAATGAATGTTGAAAACTATCTTTACATGTAATTGAAAAAATAAAATAAAATACTATTTAAAAAAGTAAAAGGTTATATATACCTATTTTGTCTACTTATATACCTTGGGTCATGTAAAAATTTCTCAGGTGAAAAGGGCTCAGGAGTGGAAAAAGTTTAAGAAGCCCTGATCTAGATGCCATAAGGTGCTCTTGGTCATGTATGGAGTACTCACCACCATCCCCAGAAAAGCTAAGTCTGGCATACTCTTAGGCTCATTTAGAGCTGGAAGGGACCTTAGAGGTTATTGGAACCAATCTCTTCATTTTGCACCTGAAGATACTAAAACCTGGAGAGCTTCAATGATTAGCCCAGTCTCCAGTTATTCTGAGTGGGGGTTCAAACCCACATTAACTCTCATGCAAACCCACACTTTTTGTGTGATGTCCATGTATTTGTCATGACTATTCAGGAACTGCAGTGTGTTTTTGCTGACCCACTAGGCTCATGTAATAGTCTATGACTCCACATTCTATTCTGCCTAGCCCATTGGTATCTAGGTACTCACAACAAAACAAAGTACATTCCATTCCCCGTGGCTATCATAGGCAAATAAATACTTTGTGAAGAGCAGAAACAAAGATGCCATAAGTAAATGGAAACGTGGCCAAACTCCAAAGCTTCAATATGTGGCACCACTTCCCGTAAATAGAAAGCAATTCAAAAAACCCAAACCTGGTTGCTTCATCACTGAGAAGCCGTCAGGAACATGTTCACTCATCAGAGTCTAATTTAGCAAAGAAAATATGTACAGCATTTGCACTACAATAAAGACAGTCAAAGATCTGAAAGGCCCTCAAAATCTCTGGTTCTGGAAACCTGTGAAGAGTGATGATATGCAAAGATACCACACATGCTGTGGGAAGCTAGTCCCTTAATGCAACTTTAAAAAAAAGAAAAAAAGGAATGTTCTAGGGACAAATGTGTAACAAATGAGGAAAAGAGTTGTTTGCTTGCTAACCTCAGGACTATCTTAACGAGATGGGCAGATAGCATAGTCCTAGCATTATCCATAATTTATTGCCAATGGGCCATAAAATGCAAAAACATTAATTTTTACAATGGTTCCTCATTATTTAAAATGTTTTCCCTGTTTTCTCTGAAAAGCTCCCTCACACATACTGGATTATTTACAAGGTGGCCGATGAACAGCTGTGAAGACGTTAGCAATTACAAAATTGGAGGGCAATAAAAAAAATATCGGTAATTTGCTTAGAAGATGTTTTTTAGTCCCACCACCTCTGAGCTGCATTAAGAATGAAACAGGGAAATGGCATTTATGCAACACATTCAAAATTGAACTGTGCAAATTTAATTCAAATGGAGTTCCAGAGAGAACATGCTGTAAGGGGTTTTGAAATTGGAGAGCAGAGTCATTGAATGCTACAGCTGGAAGGGACCTTAGAGAATATTTCACCCAATCTCTTCATTTGACAGATGAAGCCTTGAGACCTACACTTGCCCATGGACACAGATGTAGCTGGTAGCAGAACTGGGATTAGAACACAGGTTTTTACACTCCAGATCTAATTCTTATATTCTAAAATTCAGGCTAAAATAATTCTTTAGTAACTTTGGTCTCCAATAGCATTAAAATCTGTAACTTTATTTCCAGCACAAATTGATCATTTACATGTGTGTCTTAAAAAAAGAATCATGGAAATTGGTGTTATATCAACAATAGCACCAATTAAGAGCAATTTCTTATGAGGGTTTCTTTTTATTTTATTTTTTGCAAGACAATTGGGGTTAAGGAACTTGCCCAGGGTCACACAGCTAGTATATGTTAAGTATCTGAGGCTGCATTTGCACTTAAGTCCTCCTGACTCCAGGTCCAGTGCTCTATCCACTGCACCACCTAGCTGCCCCATAAGGTTTCTTTTTAATGAATACTTTTAAAATGACAGTATGATTTGTAATGAGCTAGGTCTGGAGAAAGAAATAGAACCAAGATGCATTTGGGTTATTGCACAATCATTCAATGAGCTTTATTAAATGCTTACTATCTACCAGGCATGGACAGTTAATCAACTAATAAGAATTAAGCACTTGACATATATCAGGGCATGTAGGTGACTCAGTGGATAGAGCACTGGGCTTAGAATCAGGAAGACTCATCTTCATGAGTTCAAACCTAGCCTCAGACACTAGCTGTATAACCCTGGGGAAGTCACTTCACCCTGTTGGCCTCAGTTTCCTTATCTGCAAAATGAGCCGGAAAAGGAAATGGCAAGCCACTCTAGCATCTTTTCCAAGAAAACCCCAAATGGAGTCACAAAGAGTCAGATAGACTGAATAATAACTACTGTGTATCAAGCACAGGGCTAAGTATTTAGAGGAACAAATAAAGGCAAAATAGTTCATGTCTTCAAGGTGCTTTTATTCTCCTAGAAGAGACAATCTATAGGGAATTAAATCCATACAAGATACGCACAGAGTAGATAGAAGATAATCTTAGAAAGAAGAATCTAGTAACAAGGGTAACTGGAAAAGTCTTCTGTGTTTCCAGATTGCCAGCTGTCACAAAATCCTTCTCTTTGCAGGCCATTTCCTCTTGGTGATGATATATGGCTGTCAATTATGTGACATAATGACCTCAGATGACCTTGGAAGAATTCAATTACAAATTTAACTCAATTCAAATGCTATTTTAAATGGAATGAAATGTAAGCTCCTTGAGATCAGAGATTATTTTTTTCTTTTTGGATCCCTAGCCCTAAGTATAGAGTCTTGCATATAAAGTTTTTTTTTAAAGAAATGCATGAAGTTATAGCATAATGGGCAATGAAGGGATAAATTTTATATATATATATATATGCATTACCCATAGCACCTTGGATTCCAGAAATGGTATAAAAGATATTATTGAAGACGAGGGGTGATCAGAAAAGGAAGGGAGTGGCAAGTTGCCTATAGAGAATGAAAGACAACAGACAGCCCCAGAGGCACACTGATAACCTCAAGATACAAAATGAACCCAAAGGAAGTTACCAGCATGCTGAGTAGAATCTCTCTGAAGAATTTTAAATAGCAATACTAAAAATAACTGTTGAAGTTTGCCAGGTGTTTTACATACATTTTCTAAACCATCTGAATCTATGCAAATTTACCTCACGTCCAATCTGTGTTTCACACACATGGTCCAAAGCACTGCTTATGAGGGAGCCTCAAGCGTTTCCTAGTCCAGTGATGTTATTGAACTTGACTTTCTGGGACTAATGGCCTTTTTTGAATCTTCTCTGCAAGATTTGACAAAATGTTAATTTCCTTCTCCTTTTGGATATTCTCTCTTCATTAGGTTTTCATGATGAAGCTTTCTCCTCTTTCTCCTTGCATTTGTCTGACTCCTTTTCCTATTATCCCCATTTTATGGATGAGGAAACTGAAGCAAAAGGAAGTTAAATGACACGGAGGTCACATAAACAGTAAGTGTCTGAAACTATTTGAACTCAGGTCTTCCTGACTCCATGCTCAGCAGCAGCTTGCCACCTAGCCATCTCAACAACCAACAAAATAAGGATCCCTGATTATTAGTGACATTTTACAGATGAGAAAACTGAGGTTCAGAGACTAAGTAACTTGTCCATAGCTAGTTAGCGTTAGAAATGAAATTTGAATCCAGATTTTCCTGAGTACATACAGGTGTAGCACTCTATCTTACTACTACATGGTGCCTGTCTACTTCTAACAGATATGGCAGCCTGAGAAACTCTTCCCTCTGCATGCCCCATATGTCTTATATGTCATGTCACACATTGTGGTTTTGTCACATGTATATTAAAATTGTATTTATTATTATTAATAATATCATCTACTTAGTACTTTAAGGTTTGTAAAACACTTTATATATAGTATCTTATTTGATCCCCACAACAACCTCGTGAGTCAGGTGCTATTATTTTCCCCATTTTATATATGAGGAAACTGAGGTGGATAGATGTTAAGTGACTTGCCTAGAATCACATAGCTAGTATGTGTCAGGCATGAGACTCTTTCCATTGAGCCACCTAAGGGTTTGGCCAAAGCTGGGTGACACCTTAATACTCTGAAGAAAAAGGAAAAATCATTTTCATCAATATATAGGTTTCCAAACAATGGAAAATGGTGGCATCATGAAAACTTCCAAATGACTAAATGAAGCTTTCACTTTTTATCTGGAAATTGTGTTGACACAGCCTTTTGTGTTTAAAAAGTGGGCAAAGCATTTTTTTTTCAGCAAGAAAACTGAGCTAGGGCAGTATCCCTTGGTGCCTGGGGCATGAGGTAGGGAGGAAATCAAATTGTCAAGGGCAGCTTGCTTCATGCTCCAATAGTCCAATTTCATTAGCAGCAGAAAGTTTGGTCCTTGTTCCACAAGCTGTCAAAAGAGTAACCAAGTTTTCTTTTCAATGCCCTCAACGCTCATCAGTCCCAATTCTTAATTTGGACACGTCTACCATTTTAAAAGAAACTAGACTCCTTAGTCCATAGCCACAGGCAAGATAAGAATGTGTAAACTCTAGTTTGCTAAAGTCAAATAATTCCTAGCACTAGGTGGAATTCTTTCCATTGCAAATTACACATCTCAAGATGCTCTTCAAACTGTTGTCCTAAAGACTCTAAATAATGCAGACGTTGTAAGCCCTTGAAGGTTTGTACTTAAGATTGAAGGCTTTTTGTTTCCAACTAAAGGCTTAAGTCTACCTTTTAAAAATCTGAAAACAAAATAAAACAAAAAAACCCAACCCTACTATAAAATGCCATACAAATCTTCAAGTCTTTTTTCTTTCTTTCTCCTTTGCCTAGTAATACAACATACAATTTTCCCCATGAGGTTCCATGGTCAAGATTACAGGCAGATAGCAACTTTGTTATGAAGCGACTTTTTATTGCAGTGCTGTAAATAAATGCAGTTTGATTTGACGCCCATAGTCAAACCAATTTAGCTAGATTTCATCGGTGAAATGGAGGTCAGATATCTAGGTTGATGACCAATCATTTCTTTTAAGCAAAACTCGAAGCATGAAGAAATGGTGTCATTAATAATTTAGCCTCTCTTCTAAGGCAAGAACATAGCCTTCCCAAGTTCTTAAGGCAGTCATAGTTGGAAGTGCTTTCTTACTGCTGAGATATTAAAACCAAAGCCCTGACTGCTTTCTGTGAAAGTTCCCTGCCCCGATGTGAACAGAGCAGGTAGCAATTTGGGTGCTGAGCTTTAATATTGTAGCCAGGTTCCAAAGGGATCAAAGTACAACAGAAGTGAGTCAAGTCATTAATCCAATTTTGGAAATTAGTGTCATTTTATTGCATTCATATCTCTCCATGTCAGATGCAATGGGGACAATGAGCTAGCAAAAGAGAAAACATATATGTATGTTTTATAGTGATCAAATTTATACAGAATAAATATGAAATAAGTAAAAGTGAATAACATAGAATATAGTTAAGGATGGGTGATATCTCATTCATGTCAAAGCTAATGTTGGCATTTCAGGAATGCACGGGGACTTTCAGGCTATGCTCTGACGTGCAGGGACCAAGAGCAATGTTGATTGACAGGTCAGGGTCTCTTGTCACAAAGGAGCCTCCCCAGGTATTTTTCATCTGATCAATGACAGATGAACTAACAGCTTTTGTAGCTACCCCAGTTGTTTTGAGTGAATAAGTGACATCACCACAACAATGCTCATCCCTGCCCAGGCTCTCTTTGATTCTAGGATGCTGATATAATTCCAGAGCAGAGATGCCTTCACATTCAGTGTTAAGAATGAAAGGCCAATGAGAGCACCACAAAACATATAGAGAACTGAAGAAATCTCAACACTGGAGAAAAGCTAGGTTGGATACATGAGATGAATGGATGACAATATGTAACAGAGCATAAGACAGCAAGAGAGAGACACAAAGAGAGAGATAGGCAGACAGACAGACATAGAGACAGAAACACAGACAGAAATACAGAGATATAGAGATACGCATATACAAACATAGAAACGGGCAGAGACACATGACAGAGTGAGAGAGAGACACACAGAGAGAAAGAGAGAGAGACAGGTAGAGGAAGAGGGAGAGGGAGGGAGGAAGAGAGAGCGAAAGAGAGGTAGAAAGGGAGAGGGAGAGGAAGAGGAAGAGGGAGGGAGGGAGACAGAGAGAGAGAGAGAGAGAGAGAGAGAGAGAGAGAGAGAGAGAGAGAGAGAGAGAGAGAGAGAATGGGAAGTCAGGCAGTCTTGGCTCTGAGATTAACTGGCTATGTGACTTGGATAATTCAACTCGATTCAGCAAGCATTAATTAAGTGTTTATTATAAGGCCAACACTGTTACATACTGAAGGTACAAAAATAAACATGAAAACCATCCCTGCTCTTAAGGATATTACATTCTACTGGGAGGGATACTATGGTAGTTTAAACTTTACAAAGCACTTTTTTTTTGTGGGGCAATGAAGGTTAAGTGACTTGCCTAGAGTCACACAGCTAGGAAATGTCAAGTGTCTAAGGCCGAATTTGAACTCAGGTCCTCCTGAATCCAGGGCTGCTGCTTTACCACTGCACCATCTAGCTGCTCCTACAAAGCACTTTTGATACAGTACTTTTGAATCTTTAAATAATCTTTTGAAACCCATCTAAGAAAGGATTGGGGGCGGGGCAGCTAGGTGGCACAGAGGATACGGTGCTGGCTGGGCCTGGAGTTAGGAAATCCTGAGTTCAAATCCAGGCTCCAATCTTACTAGCTGTGTTATTTTGGGCAAGTCACTTAACCCTGTTTGCCTCCATTTTCTCATCTGCAAAATAAGCTGGAGAAGGAAATGTCAAATCATCCTAGTGTCTTTGCTAAGAAAACCCCAAATGGGGTCATGAAGAGTCAGACCCAATTAAAAACGACTCAACGACAAGAAGAAAGGATTGAGAGAAAGGATTTGAAGCCTGTATTTCCTCCATCTAAGTCTAGCACTCTATCTGCTATGCAATGTTCCTTTTCAAGAGAAACAATTGACATTTATATAGCATTTTAATGACTTCCAAGTGCTTTACATAAGATTGTGAGGATGAAATGAGGATAAACTAGGAGAGAGGTGGTACTATTATCTCTATTTTATATATAAGTTAACTTAAGTCTGAGATGTTTAGTGACTTCCCCAAAATTACATAGCTAGTAACTGTCTCCAGTGAGATTCGATCTCAGGGCTTCCTGACTGCAAGTCCAACATAAATTCAGCTACAGAACATTATCAAGGGAATTAGCTACTTGTTTTCATTTTCCTTATCTATTATGAGAAGGTTGGACTATTAATCAAATCAGTCAGTTAATGAACAATCATTTATTAAGCACCTACTATGTGCCAGGGGATACAAATACAACCCTAAAAGACACTAAGTATACATATGAAAGGATATGCAAAACATATATATATGTATATATATGTATGTGTGTGTATACATGTCTAGTCTCCCTCTTCCTATATTATATATAATATTGTTTTAGTATATTATATTATGTATTATATATATGTATGTATGTATATAAATGCAAGGTAAGAAGTATCCCACACAGCATTCCATTTCCTATCCCCTTGCCTTTGTCTTGGCTATCTCCATGGCTAGAATACTCTGCTTTTTAGAATCCTTTAGCTTGCTTCAGTGCTCATCTTAATTGTCACCTTCCATATGAAGCCTTTCTTGAGCCTCCCGTTTCCTAGTAACTCTCTAGCCCCGACAATTATCTTGTATTAATTTTGTATTATAGGTACAGAGAAGAAGCATGGAACAGTGAGTGTAAAGTTAGCCTCAGAGCCAGAAAGACCTGGGTTCATGTCTCACCTGTTACACATGTTGTCTGTGTGACCTATCATAAGCTGTGTCCTAGACAACTTAACTCTAAGAATATGTTTGTATAAAATGATGTATTGTGATGTATGAAGTGATGTGTTGTGAAGTGAGCAGAACTAAGAGAACATTGTACACAGAGACAGCAATATTGTTTGATGAAGAACTGGGAATAACTTGACTATTCTCAACAATACAATGATCCAAGACAAACCCAAAGGACTCTTGATGAAACATACTATCCACCTCCAAAGAAAGAACTGATATTGATGGAACACAGACTAAAGCATGCTACTTTTCATTGTCTTTCATTTTTTCCTTTTTAATCAAGTTTTCTTTTACAAAATGACAAATATGATAATATTTTACATAATCATACATGTATAACCCATATATGATTGTTTGCCACCTCAGGATGGGGGAGGGGAAGGAGGGAAAGAGGGATAAAAATTGGAACCCAATAAAATGTTTATTATTAAAACAAAAACAAACAAAAAAGAATATAAGTTGTAGAGAAATCTCTGTCTTCCATTGGTAGAAGGAGTTTCTTCATCTTGGTTCCTTATACCAATCAAAACATAGCTCCAGTCCCTATATGTGTTGATGCCTCTCATAGAACTGTTTTACTTTTGTCTTTGTATCCCCAGAACCTAGTAAGGCACCTATTATGCACTTAATAAGTGCCTATTGATTGATGGACAGATTGAAAGGTGTCATGTAGAACCAAGTTGTTGAGTAGAACTTTGAAGAGAGCTAGGAATTCTAAGAGGTAGAGGTCAAGAGGAAGAGCCTTCCAGCATGGGGACAGCCTATAATGACGCAATGATTTCCAAGGTTCTTTTCAGTTCTAATAATCCTTGCACACCTGCCAGACAACTAAATAATTCCTATTTGGAGAGCAGAAATGAGGACAGTTGGGAACAGAGTGGGCAAACACTATCATAGCTATAAAAGTTAGATGAAACCAGGGACATAGGATGAATACTCCTCTCTTCCAGAACAATTAGAATCATAGTTATCCCTTCCACACTGCAAGGGTTAGGGGTGTGGTACCCCCATGATACAAAAAATCTGCATAAACTTTTTGGTTTTCCCTTCATACCAGAGAAGAAGTCTTAATTTTCTTTCTTTTTCTTTTAGGTGGGTGTTTACAGTACCTTATTGTAAAATTTGGGCTAAGTATTTGGTCATAGGCTATATTATACTATATATTACACACATACACAATTCCATAAATGTATTTTATGCATTTCTGAATTTCTAAACCTTTCCTGTGTCATCTGTGGCTTCTGTAAAACTCCCCCAAAATTCCCATTTAATTTCTTATGCTTACCCAGAACATAATGCAACTGTGATATTATTAAAACTATGATGGGGAAAATCACAATGTGGAAGGGATAACTTCACTCTTAGAAAAGAAAGGCGGGGGCAGCTGGGTGGCACAGTGGATAAAAGCACTGGCTCTGTATTCAGGAGGACCTGAGTTCAAATCCAGCCTCAAACACTTGATACTTACTAGCTGTGTGACCCTGGGCAAGTCACTTAACCCTCATTGCCTTGCAAAAATAAACAAACAAAAAATAAATAAAAGAAAATTAAAAAAAGAAAGGTACCTTCTCTAGTCTCACTTCCTGTTTGATACAGAAATCTTCTGACCGGTTGTCACCCAGTCTATGCTTGAACATACACATTTATATAGCATTTTAATGCATATTTTGCAAGATGACCCATTCTATTTGATGGCTCTATTAGAAAGTTGTCTTACGTCTTAGCATTTGAAATAAAGTTTATAGCACTTTAGCTAATGATCATAGACATACGTGGCTGGCATAAAATTCCCTTTACTTTAACAATGTTTAATAAATTGAGGCAGTAATAAGTGAAGGTGTGTTATGCCAAGATTTGATGAGCAACAGGAGATGGCTGGCCAGATGGTTTTGGCAAAGGAGCTTGCCTAGATGAGAAGATGGGCAAGTGAAAGGTGATATAATCCAGGAAGTCAAATAGAAAAAGTCTGATAAGGACAAGTAAATAGGTAGGAAAGGTATCTAGTTCAGGAAAGTATGCCAAGTCAGAGAAGGAAATACAGATAGTTCAAGCCCAGGAAGACAATGTTGAGGATCCAGGATGTTTGGAAGTAAGGACAAATAATTCAGGTTAGGAGGAAGGAGAGCAAAAATGAGGGAAGTAGGGAAGGGATACTGGAAAAAGAGGATGGGGAACAGAGGACAAGGAGTCTGGAGAACAACATGTCAGAAGCTTGTCAAAGGGTCTTGAAGGAATATGCTGGAAAATATTTGTCAACCAGCTCACCTTCCCCTCAAATGTCTGCAGAACATACTTTTAAGTTTAATTGGAATTATCAGCATTTTCTTCATTATTTTCTTGAGTTTAAACAGTGAATAAAACAATAAACCCTGATTTGTAGTATTTGCAATTTCTGAGGTGTTAATGCTCAAGCAGAATTTTTACCCATTGGTTCTTGAAACTTGGTACAAGTCAGCCCCAACACACCATTAGATCTGGGTAATAAATTTGTTACAGTGAAGAGAATAAAGCCTGATACTGAGGTGAAGGTGTTGTGAGTCAGGGCTCTCTATGTAGTTGTTGTCAAAGGTCACAACTTGTCTCAGACTTGGAGAAGAACTGAGAGAAAGTAAGAAAATACAGGAAGCACTTGTGTTTACTTCAAGCTGTAGACTCTCCCTCCCTCCCTCCCTCCCTTGGGTTTTGAATGCTGAAGAGGAGGCAAGGATTAATACTTGGCTGGAGTATGGGTTGGGGGATGAATCAGAATTGAATAATTTGACAGTGTGAAGAGACCTTAGCAGATATCTAGTGCAACCTATGTATCAAAGAAACCTTCCCTATCATAGACTTGATAAGTGATCAACCAGCCTTTGAAGATCTCTGAGGAGGGAAATCCACCAACTCCCAAGGCAACCCATTCCACTTTTGGAAAGCTTCAGTTAGAACATTTTTTTCTGACTTAAAGCTTCTATTTGACTTTTTGCAACTTCTGCACATTAGACTCCTTAATAGGGACTGGTTTTAATTAATTTTTAAATTTTTAAATTTTTCCTTTATTTGTATCTCTAGAACCTAGCACAGTGCCTGCCACATAGTGGGAGTTTAATAAATGCTTGTCTTAATTTTTTGACTTATGACTCTCCATTTTCCTCTAGTCTCTACTTTCATGTCTCCTCCAGGACTTTCTTACGAGGTTCCAAAAACCTCTTCTCCCTAGAAGTTCCCTCTAACCCTTGACTTCACACATTTAGAAGTACCCTCTGCCCCTATGGTCTTTGCTTCTGATTGGCTAGTTCTTCCCAGAACCTCCATTTTAAGGAGGATGCCCAGGTCACCCATGTCTTCATTTCCTTCCAGGCTACACTCCAGATTCTCCTCCTGCACTTTATTTACAATGCCCCAGCACTGGATACCTTCATCTTCCCCACCCTCTTTCCAGTTTCCTTTTATGTGTTCTCTTCTTCCTTTAGAATGTAAGTTCCTTGGGGCAGTTAGGTGGCACAGTAGATAAAGTAGCAGCCCTGGATTCAGGAAGGCCTGAGTTCAAATCCAGACACTTACTAGCTGTGTGACCCTGGGAAAGTCACTTAACCCTCACTGCCCCACAAATATATATATATATATATATATATGTATGTATATATATGTATATAAATGTAAGTTCCTTGAGGGCAGGGACTGTCTTTCTGCTTGTATTTGTATTCCCAGAACTTTGCATGGGGTCTGGTACTTAGTAAGCACTTAATAAAAGTTTGTTAACTTGACTTGATGCTCTCCTGATTCCATCTAGCTGGGGCCAAACAACAATTCTGATCCCACCATTACATGACAGCTTTTCAAATATTTGAAGACAGAAATAACATCTGCTCTTTGTTCAGTTGTTGCAGTTGTGTCTAACTCTTCATGACTCCATTTGGATTTATTTGGCAAAGATACTGGAATGGTTTGACATTCCCTTCAGCTCATTTTATGGATGAGAAAATGGAGGCAAACAGGTTTAAACAACTTGCCCAGGATCACACAACTAGTAAGTGTCTGAGGCTGGATTTGAATGCAGAAAGAGGAGTATATCTGGCTCCAGGCTCAGCATTCTACCCACTGTACCCTTTTCCTTCAGCCAGTCTTCATATTACATGGACTCCTCATTCTATACCTAATAATAGGGTGGAAGGACCTACAAATCAAATTCTAATATATCCAAACTAATTGGTTGTTTGTCACTGTGTTTAGATTGCTGCCAATGAAGAATCACATGGCCCCACTTTATAAAGAAAGCATACTTATCTAATATTTTTTATAAAAGAGAGAGACAGTCTGTCACAAGTCCCAAATATATTTGGACAACAAGTTTTGAACTAGCAGATAGATAGCTCAGGAGAAGACAGGCAAGATATTAGTATTTACAAATATCCTTAATATTCAATAGAAAAAATGAATTTTAGATGCTTAGGATAGTATTAAAAAGTTCCTTTTCTTTCTTCACTTTAGTTTTATGCTTTATGGTTGCAATTACACTGTCATCTACTTTTTAAATAGGTTTTTTATCTATGTCTCTAGTCCATGGTTTGTAATATCTTTCTAGCAGGTTCATAATAAGATAAAGCTAATAAAACCAGGGAAAGTCTATGTGGTTGATGTGTGGAATACTGATCCTGAGGCAGAAGACTTGGGTTTTCACTGTATTGCTGTGATCTTTTAGAGCTGTTTACTTGCTCTCTGCCTCTGTATCTCCATTTGTCAAATGAGGATGCAGTGTAAACTTATAAAAATAAATATCCTACAGATGATTTTGTTTCAATTCCTTTCTTATCATATTAAGTTGCCTGACCTCATCCCTCAACTGAAATTGATCTCTCCAAAGTTATCAATGATCTCTTAATTGCCAAATCCTATGGCCTTTTTGGTCCTCATCCTGTTTGATCTTTCTCCAGCATTTGACATTTCATTACCTTCTCCTCTGTGTTTTTCTGACATTGTCTTTCTTGTCTCTCCCGTTACCTGCCATACTATTCTTTATCAATCTTCTTTGCTACTCATCATCTAAATCTCATCACCTAATCTGGGGTGGACTCCAAGATTCTGTACTGGAGCCTCTTGTTTTTTTCACTATATACTCTTGTTTGGAGAATTCATTGTTTCACATGAGTTCAATGATCTCTATGTTGATAACTATGTTCATCCCTTAGTCTTTCCTCAAGGTCTAGTCCTGCATCATCAACTGTATATTGGACATTTCAAACTTAGACATCTCAAATTCAGCATGTCAAAAACAAAACTCATCTTTCTTCACAAACTTATCCTTCTTCTGAACTTCTCTTTTTTGTTGCTGTTGAGGACACTACCATCATTCTAGTACCCAGCCATTCAACCTTGGGGCCATTCTCAACTCCACACTCTTGTTCGCTCCACATATCCAAGTCTTCTTGATTTTGCCTCTCCAACATCTCTCAACATTCACCCCCTTCCCTCTATTCATATACCCAACACCCTAGTTGAGGCTTCTATCATTTCTTATCCCAATTGTTGCAATAGCTTCCTAGCTTCACTTCTAGTTTCTGGCCTTTCCTCTCTCCATTCTTTCTATGACACAGCTGCTAGATATTCTGACCATGTCCATCCCCTATTCAATAAACTCCACTGATTCTTCCTTAATTCTAGTATCCAATACAATCACGTCTGTTTTCACTTAAAGCCCTTACCTTTCCAAGCTTATTTACTCTGTTTCAGAATTCTATAGTTCAGGCAAACTGTCCTTGCTGTGCCTCACACACAACAATCCTTTCTCCAAGCTGTTCCTTTGTACAAGCTGTCTTCTATATCTCCAATGTATTTCTTTCCTCACTTCTGTCTCATAGAATCCCTGTTATTGTTCAGTTTTGTCTTACTCTTCATGACCCCATTTGGGTTTGGTTTTTTTTGGGAAAGATACTGGAATGGTTTGCCATTTCCTTCTCCAGATGAAGCCAACAGGATTAAATGACTTGCCCTGGGTCACACAGCTAGTGTCTGAGACTGAATTTGAACTTAGGAGGATGAATCTTCCTGATTCCAGGTCCAGAACTTTATCTACTGCACTACATAGCTGTTCATCCCTAACTTCCTTCAAAATTTAGCTCATGCAATTTACTACATAAAATCTTTCCTGATCCCACTAGTTACTAGTGTCTCTTTCTCTCCACCCCACCCCACCTCTACCACTGGGAAATACATTTACCCTGTGTTTATTTTGTATGTATTTTGCATGGATAGCTAGGTGACATAATAAATAGCATACTGGGTCTGGACTCAGGAAGACCTGAGTTCAAATCTAGCATTAGACACTTATAGCTTTGTGTCCCTGAGCAAGTCATCTAACTTCTGTCTGCCTCAGTTTTCTCAATTATACCATGGTGATAATAATAGCATTTACCTCACAGAGTTGTTGTAAGGATCAAATGAGTTAATATTTGTAAATTGTTTATCAGAGTGCCTGGCACATTGTAGGTGCTTAATGTACATTGATTTGTTGCTCATTTTCTTTGTTATAGTTCTAGTGTTGCCTATTTGTCTTTATTATGGTTCACTCAATCATTCAACATACATTTATCAAGCATCTACTAATAAAAAGGTATTGTCTTAAGAATGGGTGAAAGCAGTTAGTAGAGAAAAGATTGAAGGAGGTTCTTAAAAATATATAAAATTTTATTCTGGTCATTTCAGCTATGAGTCGATGACCTATCCTAGAATTTAAATAGGTGAACAAAACCATGGATGGACCTCAGGGGAAGGACTAGAGATGGACATACAGATGTAGAGTTATCAGCATAGAGATCATTGAACCCATGTGAAACAATGAAGTCCCAAAAGAGAGTATATAGAGAAAAAACAAGAGGGCCCAGCACAGAGACTTAGAGTCCACCCCAAATTAAGTGATGGGATTTGGATGATGGGTAGCAAAGAAGACTGATAAAGAATAGTATGACAGGTAATGGGAGAGCCAAGAGAGACAATGTCAGAAAAACACAGAGAGGAGTATGCAGGAGGAAAAAAGGTATAATTACTATTTGTATTTGAGTGATTTCCCTTCACATATAGAACAATATAATTTATCAGAATGTTCACTATTGTTCAAAGTTATAACTCCTAATTATAACACAGGCAGCCCACACAGCCTCATTCATTCTGGCTGCCTGATTATCTTACAGATACAATTTTCCCCTGTCCTTATCGGATTGTACAGCAGTTTCACCAGTGTCCAGACACATGAAGCTAAGAGCCTGCCCCATGTCTATCTTAGTCATTCTATTTGAGATGTTTTGACACTCATTAATAAAATTGCTGAATGAATGATAATTTGAAGGCGGGGCAGTGGCTCTGTGTGCATGTGTGTGTGTGTGTGTGTGTGTGTGTGTGTGTGTGTGTGTGTCTGTCTGTCTGTCTATGGGCTGGGAGGAACTTTTCAATGAAGTGTGAATTTCTGTTAGCTGCTTTGATTTGATACTGAGCCAAGCTTGGAATGAACTTGAGGCATTTGGGAGAAGTTGAAAAGGATAGAAATGTTGAATCAGCCCTTTGGAAGGGAAAATATTTGTTCAGCTCAACATATCTTTATTGTATCTACTACAGAGCATTGTGCTTGGAGCTTGGGAAGATGCAGAGTTTAAATAAAAGATGTAGCCTCTGCTCAAGGTAGATATGATACATACTCATGTAAATAATACCAATACCTACCATGTCATGTGTTGCAATGCATTCGGATTTGGTCTTAGACCCCTTATCTGTAAAAGGAGTGGATTGACTTAAATGATGTCTAAGATTCCTTCCAACTTTAAATCCATAGTCTTCTGATGAACAACAAATCAATGTGGCAAACAATTTATTTTGAGGTAACCCTATGGTCAGTCGATGATTCTGAATGCCTCTGCTTGCTACAAGGCAACCACAGGTTGTATCTGTCTTGTATACTTATTCTACAGCTTGTTGTGATTATTTGTGTACATTTCTCATCTAGAATACAAGCTCCTTGAGGGGAGGGACTAGGCCTTATTTATCCTTGTATCTCATTTAGCACTTAATGGTGCTCTGCATGTGATAGGTGTTCAATAAACGATTCACAGAGATAGCTAGCTAGGTGGCACAGTGGGAAGAGTGACAGACCTCCAGTCAGGAAGAATCATCTTCTTGAGTTCAAATCTGGCCTCAGGCACTTATTATTTGTGTGACCCTAAGCAAGTGACTAAACCCTGTTTGCCTCAGTTTCCTCATCTGTAAGATGAGCCAGAGAAGGAAATGGCAAACCATTCCAATATCTTTGAAAAGAAAGTCCAAAATGGGGTTACGAGTCATAGGACACAACTAAAAAAAAAGAAAGACTGAACAACCAACAATCAGTGCTAACTAGATTGAATTTTAAAATATTAAAATTCATTTTTTATAAAGAAACACGGGGCAACTAAATTATTCTCTGATCCTCAAATCCCTTCTGAATTCTAGAAAATAAAGATGTTATTAAATAGATAGGTGGCGCAGTGGATAAAGCCCTGGATTCAGGAGGACCTGAGTTCAAATTTGACCTCAGACACTTGACACTAGCTGTGTGACCCTGGGCAAATCATTTAACCCTCATTATCCCACAAAAAAAGCTGTTTTAGTTATTATAGTAGCTCTACCGTATAGGTTAAATTTATGATGTGGTCAAGTTGTATTTATTTTCTTTTTTAGCAGCCAATTTTTAGAATATTTCTAGACTTTATAATAAGATAAAATTTCTCTGAAGTCTTTTTCATGTTCAGAAAAAAATAAATAAAAAGATGAAATGGGCCCAGACACTATTTTATTCTGTCCAAAGGATTGAGATCTATTTCTTCTAGGTAACTTCTTTATTATCCTGGAACTACCAATCAAGATGTTCCCATCAGTGTGACACCCACATTTCCCCTTCCAGCTAGATGAACTCAATTACCTGCTCTCACCTGTGGGATCTGTGCTGTTTCTGACCTTATTTTGACTTCAATTTTAGAAGGAAGTATGTAAAGAGTTCTTGATGGGGCCAGAGCTTTGTTCATTCCTTTTATCTGTTCTACCCAACTTGCTTTAACCCTTCTCTTCCCGTGAGCATCCTGGTTCTTGATTACCTTTTGACCATTTACCTTGACCTAATCTTTCTGAATCTGTATTTACCTATTCACCTAGTTCCTAACCTTCTGCTTTACCCTGACTTCTGACATCTGTGTATACTCTGGATTCTGTTTCTTTTCTTGTTTTCTGACACTGCTTTCCACTGACCTTTTGTTTTGCAGGGTCTCTCATGCTCATTAGTAAACTGTTTGATTATGGATTTACCACAGTTAACTGATGATGCTGGTGATGATGCTGGTGATGGTGATGGAGGGGGTGGTGGTGATAACATTTATATTGTGCTTTAAGGTTTGCAGAGTATTTTGTATATGTTATCTCATTTGATTCTCACAATAATCTTATGAGGTCCTCATTATTATATTCATTTTACAGATGAGGAAACTGAGGCTAAGAGGTTAAGTGACTTGAGACAGCCATGTTTTTGAGAATGAAAAGCATCCGTTCCATCCAACATGTTCTTTATTATGTCTACTAAGAGCAGAACCTTGTGCTAGGGACTTGGCAAGATACAAAGTTTAAATACAAGATGCAGGGTGTGAGGCAAGGTCTGAATCTAAGCTCACCTCTCCATCCATGCATCCATCTATGCAACCTCAGTACCTTCTTATACTATCAGTTTGGATTGACTTCCCAGCCATGCCTTTTTCCTCTTGGTCCCAGCTCTTCACCCTCTTTCCTTGAGCCCTTGCTGCCCACTGTCCTAGCCTCACCATATTTACACAGTCCTAATATACTCTGTCATTACCTCTGCATGCACATTTCTGCACATTCCTTATGCATCCTATGTATTCTACTGGCTAATGATCACCATCTATCAGCAAATTAGGAGAATCGGCCCAGTGTTGACAGTTCTATTCCCAACCTAATGTTATTTAACTGAGCTCACTGCCCTTATTATGGAGTCTTAGCACATCAAGAGGGTATTTAAAAACAACAATTAGCCTTGGGAAGCAGAGAATGTAAACAAACTTACTTTATCACTTTGCCAAGCTAAACACATTGGGTTTTGCTAACAGACCCTAATGATACTAGCTATCAGTTAAATAAACAAAACATTGGACTGAAAAAGAAAGGTCAAAAAAGACCTAGTGTGCAATTTGATGATCCATGGTGGACATTATCTAGTTGCTGGTCTCTCCTTGTCCTAGTAAATATATGGGTTACACCTCATTATTAAGCAAGGAGTAGACATTTTTGTCCTTTGCCTTAAGTATTATCACCTCCACACATGAAAGAATACCATAATAAGCTATAAAATAAATATTGCTGGACCACATAAGGTCAGTAAATTCAAGAAATGGGAAAAATGTACAATTATTATTTCAGAAGTAAAATACAATATATTAAGGCAGCTTGAGTGTTTTGAAGAACTCAGTCAAGCTTCAAAACCTCTACTACATGTCCCTTGCCCATTGTTGAATATTGAGTAGCTACCCCATTTTAGGCAGACTGTAAGCACCAGGATAGCTATAACCACTGATTTCATCATTGTTTCTTCATCCAATTCTAGCGTATACTAAGGATGGGTTTTAGAGTAGCAGGAGCCATAATCTTGTGAACACACCCATGAACCACAGTGATCACACAGGGAAAAAGATCTGACCCCAATACCATTGGTTCCATAGCTGTGTCAAGCCTCTCAGTTTGGTCACATTCTACTCATGTTCCTGACCACAAATACACTCACTTGAGTCAAGTCATATCAGACCTGCCACCTGCTTCCTCTACTTATTTTAGTAGATGTGACAGTGCTATCAGACTCCTATCATTCAGTATTTTGTTACAGACCTAATACTATGAGAGCCTCCTGGAGAACATGTGCTTCTTCCAACTGTGCCTATATTATTTCCAAGACCCTACAGCACCTCATTCTCAATACTGCACAGACAGGCTTAAGGATCACTACCTGTATAATATGAACAACATTCTAGGCAATGGAGAGGCATAAATTACTCCTGTTTTCTATCTAAATAGGAGAAATTAGAGAACTTGCATGGGTTATCCCTCTGCTGTTGCACCCAAAGAAGATATGAATGTGCCATCAGGTAGAAATTTCCTCAAGAAGCACGGAGTCTCTCCATGAAGTTCTAAGTCAAATCTTTGGCAAATATTTATTAAGGTCTGGCTATCGACAAGCATTGTGCCAAAGCTACTAAGATTAAAATAAGACCCAATTTCTTCCCTCTGAGGAGTTTATAGTTTATTAGGGAGAGCAGCTAGGTGGTCTGGTGGATAGAGCAAGAGGCCTGGAGTCAGGAAGACCTGAATTCAAATCTGGCTTCAGACACTTACTAAGTTGTGTGACATGGGGAAAATCACTCCCTATTGGCCTCAGTTTCCTCATCTGTAAAATGTACTGGAGAAGGAATTGGTAAACCATTCCAATATCTTTGCCAAGAAAACCCCAAATAGGGTCATGAAGAGTCAACAATAGTAAAAACAAAGGGAGGCTATAGCATGTGGATAAATAAGGTAGAATGGGATGAAGGCAAGGAAGAGAGCTGCTCTATTATTAATCAATAAACAAACATCTATCAAGCACCTACTATATACCATATATTGTGCTAGGTACACAGTGATACAAATACAAATTAGGGGATACAAATATAAAGAATGAAACAATCTGTACTCTCAAACAGTATATCTTCTTGCAGGAGAGAGTAAGTCAGTGGGCTGTAGGAAAATTGAGGTGAGGGATAACTTTTAGCTGCATGGGTTTGATGGAGCCTGAACTGAACCTGGAAGGCTCCAGAAGAGGATTTCATCAGAGGGAAGAAAGAGATGCCTTCCAGGCTTGGAAGAATAGAGGAGGGATGACTGCATTGGTGCATAGAAGTTTGAGATGCTAAGTAGCTATGGAGAAGTAGATAGTGGTCCAGTCAGCCCAGGACATGAGAAATTAGAAATTTCTATCTCTTTTGGGAAATAAGTTTATATAGAACCAGAATATTCAACACTTTAAAATGCAGAGGTAAAAAGTTTCTATCTTATTCTAGGAATAATAAGGGGCCGCTATAGGCAGTGTGGTATAGACTGCTGGCTTTGGAATCAGAAGACCTGGGTTCAAATCCTGGCTTTGTCACTTATTATCTGTATCACTTTGGGCAAGATACTTAGGCTCTCTGGGCCTCAGTTTCTTCATCTGTAAAATGAGAAGGTTACACTAAAAGAACCCTGAGGTCCCTTCCATCTCTAGATCTATGATCCTATAATTTGGGTCCTAATCCCTGCATTAAAAAACCAGCTTTTCCACTTACTACCAAGGTGAACCTGAGAAGGCTTTAAACCAATTTGCACTTTACTTTCCTCATCTGTAAAATGAGAGGATTGGACCAGATGACCTTTAAGTTCTCTTCCAGGTCTAAATCATGGAAAAACCTCTTTGCATTATGAAGATTTTTTGGCATTAATATGCAGGATGAGCTGCAGGAGGGAGACACTGGTTAGTGGGCTATTACAATATTCCAAACAGGAGGCTCTGTGATAGAAGTAACCTTCCCCCACCACCAGCCCCCCAACCCCCAGCAAGGCTACTCATTCTATCCATTGTCTGAACCAAGGACAAAATCTAGGGTAGGTGAGGAAAGGAAATGAGAAGAATGGGAAAATGACCTTAGGAAACATGGTCTGCCTTACCTTCTTATGAGCTATGAATTCATACAGCAAAGAGATATCTGTGATAGACTCTATCAACTCCTAATGATTCAGCATAAAGCTTTGTACCCTGTGGGGGAACTTGAGAAGAATCTGATGATGATGCTAAATAAGGTGGGGAGCTGGTACTACTTTTTAAAGTACTCCTTTCAAACAATGTCACTTAGAACAGAAAAATTCCTCTCAAATCAAACATTTCTCAAGGTTCCTCCATCTAGCTTTGTGTTCTGCCCTGGCTCCACCTTTTCTGGCAAAGATCAGTGTTTTATTGTTTCCTGGGTTAATAGCTGGCAGGTTTTAATATATGACAATCATTTTCTGTCGAAACACCAGACATGCAGATAAAATGACAATCATTGGCAAAACTTGTAATTATTCAGTGGTGTGATTTTTAAATCTAAATTAACTGCTAAGAGGTTATTGTTAATTTTTTATTAGAGAGGAGTGCTGCAAAAGGAAAAGGAAAACCTGTTTGCCAATCAGCAGATTTGGATTCTAAACAAGATGTGGTGGGGAAATCTTGTAATAAAGGGATTGCCCTCTTCTTGCCATCAGGTAGATATTTTTCATCTGATAGGACTGTCTAGACAAAGTTATTTGTAGATGAAAAGCTTTTATGAGTTGGCAGTTTTCCCTTTGCTTATAATATCTCCCTACTCTGCTATCTTTTCTCCCTTCAAATAAGCAAATTGAAAGTTGTCTTCTAAATGGTGAGCAATTTGGCAAAGGAAATGCTTTCAAATATTTTTCTTTCTGGGATTGATCACTTCTCTAATAATAATAGATAGCTCAGTCTAGGCCTTGTGGACTCTATTCTCATGTGGAGTCCCAGAAAGTCATGCCAGATTTGAAGCCCTTCATGATTCAACCTCTACTTATGAGCCCATGAGCCCCCACTGATGTTTTCATTTATTAAGCCAACCAGAGGACACATTGTTTCAAGGCTAAAGATATTTAGTTGACTCACATGGAAAAATAAATAACAAGAAAGATTTTCCCCATATATCCAGGTTAACACACCATCACTGGGGGAGAGGACACGAACGGGGAATACACCAAACCAAAGAGCACATATGGAGGAACACCTATTTAGAGAACATGGATAGCCAGACACACACAGGGAACACTCATAGGCAGTATAAATCATGCCACCAGATGCTGAAGAGCCATATAGGTTCTCCAGTGATGTGATTGTGTTTCTCTCTGCTGGGTATCTCTGCTGAGCTGCTTTCTGCCATGTTATAACTTCTTCCCACTCATACCTGCTGATCTTTAGGTGTGTGAGGCAGCTTTCATTAATTTTATATATAGCTCCAAGGGCTATCTTTCAGTCCTTTGTGATTATAGACCCAAGTTAATCACTAGAGAAGCCTTTAGGGAATTTCTAAATCTGTGCTTTCCTTCTGTTGTCACTCAATTTCTTCTAGTCTAAAGAAGTCATCTGAATTATGGTCTAAAATTCCTTTTAACTTCCTATAATGCCTCTGGCTCACTAGTCTGGATCCCTTCAAATCATCCTGAGCACTCCCTTTAATAAGACTGCAAAGGAAATTGGTGAAGGAGTTTCAATCTACACCCCCATAATATACCTGGTTGCTATGGAAATCCACTAGGAAATGAGAATGAAAAGGACAGGGTTGGTGAATCTGGCAAGCTTTGCTCTCTTTTTTTCCCTTTTCTCACCAACTAAAATTGATGTACTCTTTATATATTTGAAGTGGATATTATAGGCCTTATCAGTTTTTACAGATGAGGAAACTGAGGTGTAGGGAAAAAAAGGCTTGTCAAAGTTAATGCAGCTAAGAAATGTAAGGGGGTGAAGGATTCAAATACAGGAATTCTTGACTTTAAATCCAGTGCCCTCTCTACCCTGGCTGTGCTTTCTTAGTTGGAGTTTTAGATTGATTTTTTTTTTACTTGCTGGTATTTCTTCAGAAATGAGCTGACTTTGTAATTTTCTGGCTTAGTATGAAAGTGTCCTGACTGCAAGCAAACACTGTGGGGAAGCAGAGTAGCAGCATAGATTTGGGGTGAGAAGACCTAGGGTTGAGTTGAGGCTCTGCCAGTTTACAGGAAACTAATTTTGGTCAAGTCACTTAACCCTTCTGAGTGTCTCTTACTTCGTCTTAAAGAGTATAGGGGGGGCGGCTAGGTGGCGCAGTGGATAGAGCACCGGCCCTGGAGTCAGGAGTACCTGAGTTCAAATCCGGCCTCAGACACTTAACACTTACTAGCTGTGTGACCCTGGGCAAGTTACTTAACCCCAATTGCCTCACTAAAAAAAAAAAAAAAAGAGTATAGGGGAATTAGACCAGATGATATCTCTAAGGACTCTGGACCCTGAATTCTATGATTTTCCCCTCCTGATCAAAGTGACCAAATAAGCCATGGGTGGAGTGGGGAACAGAGCTCACAGTTCCCACTTTCTGGGCCATTGCTAATTCCATTTAAAACACTTTTAATTTTTTAATTTTTTATTTGATTTTTTGCTAATTCCTTTTTTTTTTTTTTTGGTGAGGCAATTGGGGTTAAGTGACTTGCCCAGGGTCACACAGCTAGTAAGTGTTAAGTGTCTGAGGCCGGATTTGAACTCAGGTACTCCTGACTCCAGGGCCGGTGCTTATCCACTGCGCCACCTAGCTGCCCCTAATTCCTTTTAACTCTATGTCCTTGAGCTGACTGACTGACTGACTGACTAGTCAGTGCTTACTTGTGAAAATTTTGTTTTGTTCCAAAGAGCTACAGCTGCTGAAAATTCAGAAGAGCATCATGCATACAGCATGAGGGGTTGTTAGCAAGAGACACTCTCCTGAGACTCACAAATTCTATAGCTGTAGTCATAGGGTCATAATTATAGAGCTGGAGGGGAGCTTTCTAGTTCAACTCTCTTATTTTATAGAGAAGGAAACACATATAGTTTAAAAATGACTTCCCAAGTTCGGTTTGAAAGTTTCATATAGTCCCTCACTCAATAAACTCCACTCCTTATCACCTCCACTATTAATTCAAAATCCTCTGTTGAAAGGGCATTCAAGGCCCTTCATAGCTCATCCCACTCCCTTATAGTCTCTTTATAACCTTACTTCCCAACCAGTACTCTAATCTATTGACACTGATGTCTTTAAGTCTGTCTAGTGCAACCTCTACCTTAATGTAGAGTCTCTTCTACATTGTACCTGATGCCATGAAGTGGACTAATGACTTCCAAGAGAGAAAACGAGTTCTGTTTGTCCCAAGAGGAAAGAACCAGGAACGATGGCTAAAAGTTGTAAAAAGACAAATTTAGGATTAGTATAAGGCAGAACTTCTTAACAATTAGTTTTGGGTTCCTCTGGAAGTAGAACTTTCCCCTACATTGTAAGTCACCAGCAAAGGCTGATTGACCACTTATAGGCTATGCTGTAATAGGGATTCCTTTGTAGATATTAGCAAGACTAATATATTTTATATATATTAGAAGGCCACTGAGAGTCCTTCTAGCTCTAAAATTCATTAATTATGTGAACAGATAAGGACTTTAAAATACAAGGCCCAGATGCCATGCAATGCTAACTGAGGCCTTACTTCCTCAATACTGTTTATGTTTTGATCAGGAATATTATTTCCATCAACTCAGATGGACTGATTCCAAGATTGTATGTAGTTTCATGAGTTGCTTCAGCCCTTTCCTCCTTACCCCTCAATTAATCCCAAGTATAGCATCAATATATGCTATACTCACTAATAATTAGAGAAATGCAAGGTTAATGCCTTCTGGATGAATCTTGATGTACTTAACCAGACTGGAGCAAATGGTACAAAATACATTTTCAAATCAATTAAAAAATAAAACAAAATAACAATAACAAAAGCAGTTGGAGAAAGGTGGAGTGGAATGAAATAACAATAACAAAAGCAGCTGGAGAAAGGTGGAGTGGAATGAAGCTTGGTTGGGGAATAGTTTCTCAGGGGTATGGACATCAGTGAGAAGGTGCTATCTAGTAACTATTATTTATTTTTTTAAAAAAGATCATTATTAGTAACTTTTGTTTTTTACATTGTTTTTATTTTCTCCTATATTCCTCTTTTTTTTTTTTTTGGTGAGGCAATTGGGCTTAAGTGACTTGCCCAGGGTCACACAGCTAGTAAGTGTTAAGTGTCTGAGACTGGATTTGAACTCAGGTCCTCCTGAATTCAGGGCTGGTGCTCTATCCACTGTGCCACCTAGCTGCCCCCTCTCTTCTTTATAATAAATAATTTAGTTTTAAAAGAAGAAAGGGGGAAAATTAGCAATACTGGTCAAACTAAAGATTATTCTATAGAGCCAGAAAAAGTAATAATGCAACTTATATGGAGACAAAAAAGTTCAAGGCCAAATAGAAATCACAGGGCAAAAAAAGTGAGAATGAAGAGAGCCTAGCAGTACCAGATCTCTAATTATACTACAAAATTGTAATTCCCCAAACAATTTGGTACTAGTTAAAAATAGAGATCGATCAGTGGAACATATTAGGTATACATACAACATACACCATACAACATATAGAAGCAAATGAAGCTGGTAGCCTAGTATTGGATAAACACACAGACTCCAGCTACTAGGATAAGAATTCTATCTGATTAAAAAAGAATGCTGGGAAAATTGGACACCAACATGGAAGAAATTAGATTTAGACTAATATCTCACACTTTATACCAAGATAAGCTCCAAATAGATATTTGACTTAGATATAAAAGGTCATATCATAAACAAATTAAAGAAGCAAAAAAAAAATTTCCTATTAGATCTATTAATAGAAGAAAAATTTAAAACCAAACAAGAGATAGAGAGGATTACAGAAAATAAAATAATTTTGATTATATAAAATTTAAAAGGTTTTTACACAAATGAATGGAAAAAATATTTACAACAAGATTCTTTCGTAAAGATGTGTGTGTGTGTGCGCGCGCGTGCGCGTGCATGTGTATATGTATGTGTATGGGACTGATTCAGATTTATAAGATTATGGCTTTTATTCTCCACTTGATAAGTGGTCTAAGGTTATGAATAAACAGTTCTCAGGGGAAAAAATCCTGGCTATTTTCTTGTTCAATTGTTTCAGTCATGTTGATTCTTCATGACCTCATTTGGGGTTTTCTTGGCAAAGATACAGGAGTGTTTTGGCATTTCCTTCTCCAGCTCATTTTACAGATGAGGAAACTGAGGTAAACAAGCTTATGTGATTTGCTTAGGGTCACATGGCTAATATCTGAGGTCAGATTTGAATTCAGGATGATGTACCTTCTTGATTCCAGGCTCCGTACTTACAGGGTAGGCCAAAAGTCATGAAAGGGTTTCAACATTTAATAACTCCTTTAGTTTTTGTTTTTAATTTATAACACATAGCATCATATACAGTATACATAGGAAATGAATTTATACTTTGTGTGAAAAATCAAGTCTCATAAATGGCAAAAAATAAAGAAAAATAATTTTCAAAAAGTTATTAAAACATTGCGACTTTTGGGCAGCCCTGTATATCCACTGCATCAACTAGTTGTCTCTATCTTTATATACTATCTATAGCCATATGAAAAAAGCTCTAAATAATTAGAGAAATGCAAATGAAAGCAATCTGAGGTCTACCACACACCCATCTGATTGGCAAAGGTAACAGAAAATAATAACAAATTTTGGAGGTGTGATGTTTAAAATCTAATGTGTGTGTCCTTACCTCCCCCCCCCCCCCTGCAGTGTGTGTGGGGAAATGAGCTAGGATTTACTTATAAATTCAGCAACAGTTTAGGCTTTTAAGCATTTATTAAAGTATATTAGAAGTTAGTAAAGAGAGAGAGAGAAAGAGAGCACATGTCTCTGAAAGAATGGAAAAACCCTAGCTCAGATCTATGCTAGAGAGAGAGAGAGAGAAAAAAAAAAAAAGCTCCTTCCCCTAGCTGCTCAAGCTTCCAAAGAGACTGAATCCCAGTCAGTTCAATAAGAAGCTCTCTATGGAACAGGAAGCAGGACGATCCACACACACAGCTCCAAGCTAATTCGCTGGTTGCATTCAAGTCCACTGATTGACATCACTTAAAGGTGGTCCATGAACTTCCTGGACGCCAATTTGACCTTAGAAACCTCAGAAAGGTCATCTCATGCTTTCTCGGCAGAGGGTGAAGGGGCCCCCCTGGTTCTCACCGAGGGAAATAAGAGAAAATAGGCACAATGATACACTCTTAGTGAAGCTGTGCATGGGTCCAACATATTCTCAAAAGTAATTTGTAATTATACATAGAAAGATACTAAACAGTGACCCAGCTATAGCTCTGCTAGGCCTATACTCTAAAGAGATAAAAGAAAGAGGAAAAGTTCCTAAATATACACAAATATTTATAGCAGCTCTTTTTGTGGTGACAAAAAACTCAAAACTATGGGGATACTCATCATTTGGGGAATGGCTGAACACAATGTGTTATATATAATGGAATAGTACTGTGCTATAAGAAATGGGGGAAAAGATTTCACAGGGACATGGAAAAACTTGTATGAACTGATACAAAATAAGGTGACCAGAAACAGAAGAACCATTTATATAACATCAATATTACAAAAGTGAACAACTTTGAAAACTTTTAGTAAACTGATGAACGATGAAATGAGTAGAGCCAGGAGAACAACTTATTCAATAACAATAACAGTGTAAAAAATAAACATTGAAAATCTTAAGAACTCTGACCAATACAATGGTCATCCATGCTTCTAGATGACCAGTGATGAAGTGTGCTATCTTCCAACACATGGACTAAGGTACAAAATTAGACATAGTTTTTGGATATGGCCAATGAGGGAATTTATTCTGATCAGCCAAGCATGTTTCTTTTATTCATTTTTCTTTTCATTGGGGTTGGGGATGGGAAAGAAAATAGATTTCTTCTAATTAAAAATTTTAGTTAAAAAAAAGAAACAAAACCAATCAACCCGTCAAAACATATCTGACATATGCAATGTTCTATTCCTATGGATGACCGACCATCTCTGCACAGGAACAAAGGGATATAGCTTCTCACATACACACACACACACACACACACACACACACACACACACACACACACACAGACATATAAATATTTGGTGAGGCAATTGGGGTTAAATGACTTGTCCAGGGTCACACAGCTGGTAAGTGTCTGAGCCCAGATTTGAACTCAGGTCCTCCTGACTCCAGGGCCGGTGCTCTATCCACTGTGCCACTTAGCTGCCCCTTCTCATATATTTTCAAGCTTGAGATTACACTTGCTCTTAATTCTGTAATTTTTTTTCCATTGTGTCATAGTTTATTTTTTTCCCACATTTACATCATTGCAGTCATTTTGTAGATTTTTTTCCCTGGCTCTGCTTGCTTTGCTTCAGTCCATCTAAGTCTTTCCATGTATCTCATTATAATCATTGTTTCTTATGGCACATTAATATTGCATTTTATACATGTACCACAATTTGTTTAGCCATTCTCCAGTTGATGGGTATCTCCTTTGTTTTCTTTTCTTTGATATGTCATAAAGTGCTGCAATAAGTACTTTAGACTTTATTGGATGTTTCTGTCTTTGAACTTCTTGGAGTATATGTCTGGAAGTGAGTTCTCTAGGCAAAAGAGAATGATATTTTACTCACTTGCTTATCCTAATTCGAGATTGCCTTCTATAATGTTTATACCAATTTATAGAAAGACAGTATCTATCTTTCTATGACCCCTTCAACATTCATTATTCCCATCTTTACCAATTTGCTAGACATGAGGTGAAACCTCAAGGTTACTTTGATTTGAATTCCTTTTATTATTAGTGATTTGGTGTATTCTTTTATATGATTGTTAATAATTCACAGTTCTTCTTTTGATACCTTTTTGTTTCTATCCTTTAATCTCTTATCTATTTATTGGAGAATGGCTTTTGAGGTAGATTCCTCTTTAAATTTATTATTCTTCTAAACTAAACTCAAATGTTTTTATGCTGCTGAAGGACTGCAAATCCTATGGATCCTTAAGTTTTCACACCCTAAAGCAAAGTTCTAGTCACCTCTACCCTACTTATGACTATAATTCCTAGCAGAGCAGTCATGCCTTCTATCCATCAGTACATAATTGAAGCCCATCTATCTATCTGGGTAGGATTTGCCAAAGCCTGCACTCTGCTGTTATGGCCTTCAATAGCCCAGGGTCAGTTCCATGCCATCGTGAATTTACTAAAGAGAGTCAGCAACTGCAGAGTAAGCATTTTCACTGACTATCCCTCATGTGGAATATTGTCCCTCCTAAACTCCACCTCCTGGCTTTCTTGGCTTGCTTTAAGTCCCAGCTAAAATCCCATCTTGTGAAAGAAGCCTTTCCTGATCCCCCTTAATGCTAGTGTCTTTCATCTATTGATGATCTCCAATTTAGCCTGCATATAGCTCGTTTGTACATAATTGTTTTCCTGTTGTCTCTCCCATTAGATTATAAGCTCTGTGAAACAGGGGCTGTCTTTTGGCTTTCTTTGCATTCCTATCACCTAGCACAGTACCTGACACATAGCAGACATTTAATGAATGTTTAATGACCATGATGACTTCAAGCTGAAGATTAGTGGTGACACCAGTGGATTTGAAGTTTCAAAGTCAAAGCTTTCAAGGCTTCTATTGGGTTTAGGCACTAACAGATTTTTTCCCCCATTTCAGGTTTTCAGCCTTATTTGTTCTTAGAATTGAGCCTGTCCTTTGGAGTTATATAATGCAGACCAAGGAGAGGAAGGGAGGGAAAATGACTTGTCTCTTTAGCAGCAACAAAGTGCTCATTCAGTGAATCTTGTTGATTACAATCTATTGGTGACTTCTACATGCTTCAGTTATAATTAACTTCCCTAAATTTTTATTAGAATTAGTGACTTGTCAGCATTTCTGGAATGTATATTCAGAATTTGGAATAATAACACTATTTATCTTCCATGTTTTAGTTTGGTGGATAAGTGAAGAGGAACCATGAGTTTTTGTCTAACTTTATTTTGCTGGTTGTTTCTTAAGGGGACCCTTGCAATGACAAAAGCTATTTAATCAGAAACAAATATATTCTCAAGAAACTTTTGTAAGTTTCAGATTAATGCACAGCCCAAAATCATTCTCTTAGTAACTGCCCTTCCCCTCCCTGTGGATTTCAACATCCTGAGGACACTTACAGCCTTGAATCATGCATCTTCTCATCTTCTTTATTCACCTTTATTCGCAATTATTCTCAGCTCTTGTATATTTTAAGAATGAACTAGAAGTGGAGACTGAAGGAAATAGAAACATTCTTGCTGGCTTGAGGATAACTTCCTAATTCTTTTGGTAGGCAGTGTAGTACAATAGAAAAGAGGGATAAATTTGGACTGGGAGGAACTGGATTTGAATCCTGGCTCTGTCCCTGACTACATGTATGACCTTGGGCAAGTCACAATCTCTGTAGGCCTTAGTCTCCCTATACATAAAATAAAGGCTGTTGGAATAGATGGTCTCTAAACTCCCTTCAGCTCGAAATCTATGATCTTATTTACTAACCCCCTCTAGTAACCTTACCTCACATGGTCTCAGGAATTCCTGATGAGAAAGATACATTAAAAGTGAGTAACAAGTAAATATACTTTCTCCCCTTCTTGACTGGCTTACATTCTTTCCCAGTGTGCTGTGAATCATCATTCTACTGCTAAGAAGATACGTCATTCTCTTTCCCTGGGAAGAAGAGATGATGAGCTTTAGAGTAGAGAAGGGAAGATCTCCTAAGTAGAAAGTGATGGGACATGATTAAGAGGTAACCCCTTGGGGCAGCTAGGTGGTGCTGCAGTGGATAAAACACGGGCCTTGGATTCAGGAGGACCTGAGTTCAAATCCTGCTCCAGATGCTTGGCACTTACTAGCTGTGTGACCCTGGGCGAGTCACTTAACCCTCATTGTCCCGCAAAAAAAGAAAGAAAGAAAGAAAGAAAGAAAGAAAGAAAGAAAGAAAGAAAGAAAGAAAGAGGTAACCCCTTGGCAAGGAGCAGTCCAAAGCAAAAATGTGAAGTAGGTAAAGTGTGTAATTGGCATCTGATGCAGTCTAGTTAGACTGGGCCCCTTTCCTCAGGTGAAGATAGAGACAGCTTGAGTGACTAATCAATATTCATGAGTGTGACTCTTGAAATGAAAGAAATTCCATCAAACTGTGGCTTAGACATGCCAATGGATCCATGTATTCAAAGGCATTTGAGGACTGCTTACCCTAGCTTGGGCAATTTGTAAAAGGATCTAGCTTCTTTTGTCAGACTCAGGATAAAACTGCATAACCCTAATAGCCATGGGTCACCTGGGGTCAGCATTAGTCTGAATAGAACCAGATTCCTAGGAATAATTTACACGTGTACCTTCATTTCTTTGAGCTAGAAAAAAGACAAGGACTGAGTGTGTGGTATTGAGGTGAAACATACACCTCTGAATCCCTTTTGCATGAGTGAGTATGTTAAGTGTGGATTTGAATGCTATTAATATATACTGTGTAGCTAGGTCAACTGAGTGTAAACTTCTGTCTCTTATCCTGAAATCCTGAACCTGATTTATATACTCTCTCTTCTTGCTGCCCATCCTTAACATTAGAGAGGTGGAAAAAGCCCTGCACCTGGAGACAGAAAGATCTGGGTTCAAATCCTGTCTCTTGATACTTAGCAGCTGTGTGACTAAGGGCAAGTCAGTCTACTTCTTATTTGTAAACTGGGTATAATCACTTCTGAAGCACTTTATTTCATGATTGTTATACTCAAATAAAAGTGTGTGTGTGTTTCTCTCTATTTATTCTTTCAGTTTAAACTATTAAAGCTTACAACTGTACTAAGACTTTTGGAATGTTGTTGAATTGTTTCAGTCATGTCCAGCTCTCCATGACCCCATTTGGGGTTTTCTAGGCAAAGATACTGGAGTGATTTTCCATTTCTTTATCTAACTCATTTTATAGATGAAGAAACTGAGGCAAACAAGGTTAAGTGACTTGCCCAGGGTCACAAAGCTAGTAAGTATCTGAGACTATATTTGAACTCAGGAAGACTTGTCTTCCTAATTCCAAACTCATTGTTTTATCCACTGCTCCACCTAGATGCCCTGACTTTTAGGATATCCTGTATAATACATACATACATACATACATATTTGTGTAGCTAGTGCTTTGAACACTTTAAAGCAACAGTTGATGTCAGTTTTCATTATTATTTTTCATGCACTCAGAGAATATTATACTTGGCAGTGCCAATGTTTTGGGGTCTTTCTCACCTCCTCCAACACATTAAAACCTAAATGTCTTCCATCCTGTCTACTTGGAACTTTGATTTCAAGGAGGTGAAAACTAGCAGTAACCCCTTTCTACTCATCCAGAGTGACACATAGGAATTTGAACATAGGTTTGTTAGAATCAGAATTTCAGGCACTATATCTTTTGGGCAAGGGGCTTTTTGGCGAACTCCTCAAATTGTGTGACCTTTCTGCTCTCTGGGCCAGTCCTGGCTCCTCCATCTTTTCTATCTGAAGAGTTCTTCATCTCTCTGCAGCCATCAGACCTTTCACAGTCTCTTTCTTATGTGTCCAGATCATCATGCTAGTGCACTGGGCCTGATTCTCAAACCTATTATTAATCCTATTTTCCAATACTTCCCTTTCTGTCTTCCACTAATTGGTTCCTATAAGCCTTTCTTTTCTCTAGGAGATTGCCTATGAAAACTATGCCTTATTGTCAAAATTACCAGGGCTGGATGAAGTCAGTCTGAATGGCTTATAAAGCAATTAGAATCTTAGGAGAAAGAATATATCTTTTCCCCACTTCCTTTCCCATCTCCTTTCCTACTCTCAAATTCTACCCTGCTAGAATACCCAACAGTTTTAGAAGTGTCTTGAGCTGTAGGTTTGAAATCTCTTAGTCCAAAAAAAAAACTTCATTTAAAAAAGGGGGCAGCTAGGTGGCACAGTGGATAAGGCCCTGGCCCTGGATTCAGGAGGACCTGAGTTCAAACCCGGCCTCGGACACTTGACACTTACTAGCTGTGTGACCTTGGGCAAGTCACTTAACCCTCATTGCTTAGCCAAAAAAAAAAAATTTTCATGAAATCTCTTAGCTGGCTATGAATTGGCAGTGTGGCTAATTGTCGTATCACCTATATGCACGCATACCTATGTGTTTTCTGAAAAGTTCACATTTTCAGATTGTGATGTCCTTGAAGGTAAGGATCATATTTAACCTACTCTCAAACTCCCTTAAGTATATTTTTCTGCTATGAGGTTGGCCAGAATCACCCAGCCCCTTTATATAGTAGTGAATTCAGTCAGTCATTTAGTCAACAAGCATTTATTTAGCACTTATTGTGTGCCAGGCACTAATCTGAAAGACAGGGGTGTATGAAGCATTCTATTACATGTATAGATATTAGAAATAGAAAGAAATTGCACCAGACCAGCCTTCTGGAGTTGGTCTACAGGACTTGGTACAACAGTTACGGCCACCCCCAAATAATATGGGACATTATAAAATACATATAATATATTTAGATGTTACATACTGCCTTGTGTAGCCTTTTGAACAATGAACAATCCAATTTCTTCTACTTGTTACTATTGCTGAATGAAGAATGTCACTTTTAGTCTTGGAAAACATTTAAGCATACTCAGGACCCTGGAGAGCCATCCTATTTGATGAAACCACAAGAATCTCCTCTCCTCTACTAAAAGAAAGATCTTTGCAAGTCTTGAATCATTCTTCCTCAACTTTAAATCAGGAGCAAGTAGACGGATATTTGTGTGTGTGTCTATATGTATATGAATATACATATTTCTATTTATATAATAGAATAGAATATCTATGTATATACATATACTATATTTAATCATTTTGAAGCTTAACAACTTTAAGGTTTGCAAAGTCCTTTATAAATATGATTTCATTTGATCCCCACGACAATCTTGGGAGGTAAGTGCTATTATTATTTTCATTTTACAGGTGAGGAAACTGAGGTTGAGAGAGGTTAAGTGACTTGGCCAGCATCATATTGCTAGTAAGTATTTGATTCAGGATTTGAACTCAGGTCTTTTTGACTCCAAATCCAATACTTTATCCATTATGCCAACTAATTCTTTGACTATTGTAACACCAAAGGAAGCTGGGAATTACAAACTGAAATGTTTTGTGCTTTGATACCTACAAAAATAATTGTTATTAGCTACTGTTTGCCTTTGGGGATAGAATATTTCCTAGTGAGAAAATGTCATTAGCTTTGTCCCATGGTCTAATAGAGAAGGAATAAGAAACATAGTCACTTTAGGTGGTACCAAATAGCAGGACCTTTGTTGGTAAAGGCAACATGGCTACTCCCCACTCATTTTTTTTAACTTCCATGGGAGAGGTATGCATGGGACCCAGTACAAAATTTACCTAATTTTTCCTAAGCAATTTATGTTGGCACTGCTCTGCCATTTCTCCCATTTACAGTCATGTAAGGCCATTTTAAGGACTCTATATTTTAATATTAGTCTTTTTTATGAACTTGTAGGAATCATAAACTTCATGTTAGTAGTATTAGGCACTGGAGCTGATGTACAAACCTGTTTTAATTCTCTAAAAAAAAAATCCTACATTTTTGATAACCTAGTCCCTTTCAATCACTACATCCAGCTAGCCTAATAACAAATACCATGCTAAAAATGTGTGCCTCTTGATTTGGAAAATAATTCTCACTACCTCAGTCACTAATGTGGTTGTTCACACGCTGAAAGTTCCTTCGGAATCAAATATATTCAACTTTCTTTTGTGGGATCATGTATTTGGAGCTCAGAGAGACCTTAGAGAACATTTATCTTGAAGCTTTTGTTTTCTTTTTTACAAAGTTCTCATTTCTCCATAACACTTCTACCCCTTTAATTTTATAGAAGAGGAAACTGAGGTACTACAAAGTTGTGACATGCCGAGTGTCACACTACTGGTATCAGCAGAACTAGGCATTTATTTCCATCTTTTCATTAGTATTTTTTCTTTTCTTTTTAGGTATTTAAAAATAATTCTGCTAGAAAGTTAGGTAAAGTATAAATCTTCAGGGTCAAAGTCCCAGAGCCAATCTTTTCTCTATCCAAACCAGGCAGGCAATAATGAAAATTACTTTTTTCTTAAACTCTTTTGGTTTTTCCAAGAATAAAAATAGATGTTTTCAAGGTTATCTCCCTTTTGACTATGGGCTTTTGATTTTATTCAAGTTCTCTGTTACTGGATCAACTGGCTCAGATTTCCTTTGTGTTTAATGATGCTCAATATCTTGTTACAGCAAATAACCATTCTAAAGGAAAAGTTATTACAAACAATTTGATGACTAGCTGTCGTTGTTCAGTTGTGTCTAACTATTCATGACCTCATTTGGAGTTTTCTTGGCAAAGATACTGGACTAGTTTGCCATGTCCTTCTCCAGCTCATTTCACTGATGAAGAAACTGGGGCCAATAGGGTTAAGTGACTCACCCAGGGTCATACAACAAATATGTGACTGAGGCAAGATTTGAACTCAAGAAGAAGAGTCTTTCTGACTCCAGGCCCAGCACTCTATACACCAGAGATGGACACAAAACCAATTTTCAAATGTCACTTTTTTTCTTCTGAAAAAAAAAATGGCCTGATTTATGGAGTTATCTGATTCTCAAGGAATTCAAAATGGCTTAGTTTGAAGCCTGGTTCTTATATTTAGACACAATGAGTAAGTTATAATACCAAGATTATCCTCTGATTATATCCCAACTACCTGTATGACTTTAAGCAAGTCACTTAACCCTATGTTAAGTCACTAACTCTAACCCTATGCTTCAATTTCCTCTCTTGTAAAATGAGAGGGAGAGAGGGAATGTCATTTAGGAAGTAATACCTATGTAAAAAAAGTTTCAGTATAAAAAGAGCTAAAAATTTCTTCAATATAAGGAAAGGGTTGGACTAAATGACCTCCAAGTTCCCTTCCAACTTTAAATCTTTGATCCTATGAATTGATTCTGAATAAACTTTCATTATATGAGCAGTCACATCTATAGCCCAGGTGGTAATTTTCAAATTGAAATGCAAAATTTTCAAAGATAGCTTATTATGTAAAACTTTGTCAAATTTATAAGAATATCAGTTATTCCACAATCAATAAATGGTCAAAGGATATGAACAGGCAGTTTTTTAATGAATAAATCAAAGCTATATATAGTATTTGAAAAAAATCTCTAAATCATTACTGATTAGAGATATGCAGATCAAAACAACTTTGAGATATTATCTCAAACCTATCAGATGGGCTAAGATGATATAAGGGGAAAATGACAAATATTGGAGGGGATGTGAAAAAAAACTGGGATAGTAATACATTGTTGCTGGAATTGCAAACTCATCAAACCATTTTGGAAAGCAATCTGGAGTTATGGCCAAAGAATTATGTAATTGTGCATACCCTTTGGCCCAGCAATACAACTATTAGGTCTGATTCCTAAGGTGATCAGGGAAAAAGAAAAAGAACCTATGTGTTATAAAATATTTATAGCAATTCTCTTTGTGGTGGCAAAGAACTGGAAATTGAGGGGACACCTATCAACTGTGCAATGGCTAAACAAGTTGCGGTATATGATTGCAATGGAATATTACTGTGCTTTAAGAAATGACGAGCATGTTAATTAAAAAAAAACATGGAAAGACTTGCATGAAATAATGAAAAGTGAAATGAGCAGAACCAAGAGAACATTGCATAGCATAACAGCAATATTGTTTGAAGAATAATTTGACAATAACTAAGCTATTTTCAGTATTATAAATACTCAAATCAACTTATAATAGGGCTTATGAAGGAAGATGCTATTCACCTCCAGAGAAAGAACTGATAAATAGAAGTATGCATAGTAATAAATAGAAGTATGCATAGTATAGTTTTACATCTAGCTGTCTGTCTATCTATCTATCTATCATCTATCCATCTCTGTCAAATAGTGGCCTTCTCTAGGGCAGGGTGGGGAAAAAGAGAGGGAGACAGTTCAGAACTTAAAATGTAACCAAAAATAAGGTAAATTTAAAAAATGTAATACTGGATTTGGAAGTTGGAAGAGCTGGGTTAAAAATCTCACTTCTGATGCCTATTAACTGTGTGATTATAGGCAAACAGTCTGATACTCAGTTTGCTCATTTGGAAAATGGGGCTATTAATATCTTCAGTACCTAGCTTAAAGCTTTGTCACGAGGTTTAAGTGAGATGATATATGTTATATAGTTTGTAATCTTTGAAGTGCTACAAAACTATCAGCCCTTATTACTATAACTATGATTCTAAGAGAGCCAAGTAATCACTCTATAGGAGAAGGAAAGTAAAAACAGAGCCTATGGTAGGTACAGTGATTTGTGTTTGGTAACGATTTTGTTGTTGTTCAGTCATTTCAGTCGTGTCTGACTCTCTGTGACCCCTTTTAGAAGGTTTTCTTGATAACAACAGCTAGCAGCTATATTTAATAAAGTCAGATGTCCAGCATTTTTATAACATGGGACACTGACCCTGAGTGACAACCCTAAGAAGTGGGGCTCTGAAGCAAAATGCAAAGAGTTCAGAGACTATTCTGATATCAGCTCATCCATATCTCTGAGCAACGTGGTCAGACACATAATGGCTAATGACTGAAAAAGCTGCTAGTTTCCAGGCACTTTTGAGCTATAACGGGTCATTATACTGGGTATTTTCTGGATTTTACAAATGGCTTCCCTTAATAATAGAGAATGAGTTCTCTATTTGGGAACATGGGCAATATTTTCTTGTCTCCCCCAAATCCTTGTTACAGACCATTTTTATTTCCCATACTTTCCCTTGGTGCAAGGGTGGCCCCAAATAGTGACCTTGGTGAGTGGATAATATTTCAAGCATTCTTACCAGTTCTTTTCTGAGGAAAGCCAAGGCACTTTCAATGTCTAAGCTCTGTCTATTGGGTCCATCTTCTTTGCGGTAATACCTCAAGGAGGAAACTTCTGCTGGGCTACAGCTATTAAATGTGACAGATTTTGAAGAAAAATCTTTAAGCTGTGTCAAAATGACCTCCATTTTTCTAAATTTAAATTCAGCTGAGAAGGATACAGCTCGGTCAAGGTCGGTTTTGCTTTTGCAGAGTTATTTAGATGGACTGGAATGTAAATCCTTGAAAACTTACAAGGATCTGAATGGAAAACACTGATGTAATGTAATTGAGATTTAATTAGCCAATGGGAGATGCCCATTACTTCTAAGAGTGAAACCTCCCCCCACTTCACCCCTGCTCTTTTCTTCTATTATCACCACTGAAGTATGGGGGAGGATCCTCAAAGAGATGTGTGCTTTGTCAGCTATGAACACTTCCTGAGAGGTCTCGAGTGAAGTGTTGCCATTTTATAAAGAACCAGAAAAGGCCAGTTTTTCTTCAAATCGACTATCAAGGAAATCCTGGTATTTCTGTATATTAAGAGATAAGAGCCAGAGGGCAGTCACGGAGCTTCTAAAGTAAACAATTCAGAAAAGATGACTAAATGTCACTTGACTTTCTTAGAAAATCTTCAGAAATCAGTAATCACACATTTGTCTAATACTTTAAGGTTTACAAAGCAAATTTAGACATCTGCACCTGGAAAATTAGAGCCTTCAGTCATTCTTTTTCAGTTGTGTCTGATTCTTTGTGACTGCATTTGGGGTTTTCTTGGCAAAGATACTGGAGTGGTTTGCCATTTCCTTTTCTGGCTGATTTTACAGTTGAGGAAACTGAGTTAAGTGTCTGAGGCCATGTTTGAACTCAGGTCTTTCTGATTCTAGGTGGGGCATTTTATCCACTGGACCATCTAGATGCCCCAGAACATTATAGGCCATTGAATCCAATTCCTTCATTTTACAGAAGAGGAAAATGAGACCCAGAGAGGTTATTCAGATCATTAGAAAACTGTTTTGCAGAAATTGATCTACTTCTTGATTATTGTAGGACCAGATTTAGTGGAATGAATTGCATTTTTTTTTTTTAGTGAGGCAGTTGGGGTTAAGTGACTTCCCCAGAGTCACACAGTTAGTAAGTGTTAAGTGTCTGAGGCTGGATTTGAACTCAGGTACTCCTGACTCCAGGGCCGGTGCTCTATCCACTGTGCCATCTAGCTGCCCCTGAATTGCATTCTTAAGGACATACGGCTGGTAATTATCTGAGGCAAGATTTGAAGCTAAGATTTCCCAATTCCAGGTTCAGTATTTTCACTGACTTTCTCCCCCCTCCCCAACCCCCCATGCATGGAATGCTCTCCTTCCTCTTCTCTGCCTCCTGGTTTGCCTGACATCCTTCAAGTTCCAGCTAAAATTCTGTTTCTACAAGAAACCTTTCCTAATGCCTCTTAATTCTTGTGTTTTCCTTATGTTGGTTATTTCCAATTTATCCTGTATACAGCCTGTTTGTACGTAGTTATTGGCATGCTGTCTCCTCCATTAAATTCTGAGCTCCTTGAAATCAGGGACCATCCTTTGCCTTTATTTGAATCATCAGGACTTAATACAGCACTTGACCCATAGTAGGAGTTTAACAAAATACTTCTTGTTTGATTGACATTATTCTCCTGCTAGGAGGTGTAGTGGTAGTTCTTTTTTTCTTTTCTTTTTTTTTTTTGGGTGGTACAATGAGGGTTAAGTGACTTGCCCAGGGTCACACAGCTAGTAAGTGTTAACTGTATGAGGCCGAATTTGAACTCAGGTCCTCCTGAATCCAGGGCTGGTGCTTTATCCAGTGGGAGTTCTAATCCTGCTCCTTGAGCAAATCCCTTAATCTCTTTACAATCTCCTCACCTGTAAGAAGGGGATAATAATATTAGCACCTATCTTCTAGGGTGGTTGGGAGGATAAATTGAGATAAAGCATAAAGAATTACATAGCTCTTCCTATTACACTATGATGCTTCTCACACCACCACCTTGAGAAGAAAGGGAAAAGGTCCTCATTTAATATATTTTGGTCTGGATCTTAGCATAGATTTCTTTGACAAACCTTTTTGATTGAGCAACTAATTCTTAGTCAAAGAGCCTTCGAATCCTTTTCCAGTCTTCCATTCATTTATCTCAGTGTCTTCCAGGTTAGTTACATCCAGCTGCATAAACTGGATCCTAAAGTAAGCCAAGCTGAGAAAGTAATATCTCAGAGGTTTCTCCCAAAATAGTTGTAAATTAACTCTTTCAAGGTTATTCAGATCATCAGAAGAATGTTTTGCAGGAATTGATCAACTTCTTGATTATTGTCGGAATGGATTTAGTGGAATGAATTGCATTCTAAAGGCTTAGTCCTAAGTATTAATTATCGTCAAAGCTTCCCTCTCTCCCCCAAATAAATTGGTTCTGACCTTCAGAACTCTATTTGGGTGGGGATATGAGACATTCCTCCAGGTCACCGAAATTTAAGGGGTACAACAAACTGTCCCTTGCACTTCCTTAGCAGAGCAGAAGAAGCTGAGGGGAGTCTGAATTTCTGTTTGGGACACTGATACATAGAGGGATTTTTTCTTTAGGAACTTTTTCAGAAGATTTCCTCAGATATAGGTGAAGGGCAGTTCAGTAGGTTGAGTTTCAGGGAAGGGGGTGCTGATGGGACAGCAGGCTACAGTCTGTTTGCTCCCTCTATCTCATCTCATGCCCCTTTAAAAGTTCCCAGCCCACCCATCCAATCCTTAACTCCAGTCTTCCTCTTTCTTCCCTCTTTTCCAGGCAAATCAGCATCTTCCCTGTCCTTCCTCTGAAACAGTGACACTTCCCCAGTAAGGGCAAATAATCTCCAAGCTACTTTTTTCCCATTCTTTGAGTGGGAGGGCACTTTGCTGAATCTTCTCTGGTGAATTTGAAAGCACAAGGGAACCAAGTCCTGGGGGTTTCACACATTAACTTACAAAATCCCCTCAATTTCTGAGATTCTCTTCAATTAGCCACTCCAGTAACTGAGTCTCCCTTCTGAGCAACCTAATTTGTCTCAATGACTGCTTCCATTATTTTTATGTATTTATGTAATTTTTTTTGGTGAGGCAATTGGGGTTAAATGACTTGCCCAGGGTCACACAACTAGTAAATATTAAGTGTCTGAGGTTGGATTTGAACTCAGAACCTCCCAACTCCAGGGTTGGTGCTCTATCCACTGCACCATCTAGCTGCCCCTGCTTCCATTATTTTTACAACATGAATTACAAAGTTGATTTCAGGACTGTCTTATGTCACCTGCTCAGAACACCGAAATGACTTGATATGGCTCTGCTGACTTTATATTACATATAGTTTGGGTTTAGCAAATGTGAACCTTTTTTGGGCATATGCCCATGGAAGAAGCTGTTAGCCCAAAGGCATCAGTCCTAAATCAATTTTTGAGAATTCAGCAACATCATCATTGCCTGAATCTTCCTGGTTCTTTAGCACGTATAGAACTAAAGAATCTCTCGATATCTCTAATAGTATTTTGTGCCTCCCTTATGAACTTACCATATTCTAATTATCCATTATAGTCATTTGTGTTCCTATCTCTTTAACTAGATTATAAATTCCCTGAGGGCAGAGAATATCTATTATTAATCTTCATATCCTTAGGCTTAGTACAGTGACTTATACTTGTTCAGTCATTAACAACTCTTCATGACTCCATTTGGGGTTTTCTTAGTGAAGATCCTGGAGTAGTTTGTCATTTCCTTCTCCTGCCCATTTTACAGATGAGGAAACTGAGGTAAACAAGGTTAAGTGATTTGCCCAGGGTCACACAGACAGTAAGTGTCTGAAGACAGATTTGAACACATGAAGATGAGTCTTCCTGGTTCTCAGCCTAGTGCTATATCCACTGTGCCACCTATTTGCCTAGGCTTATACTTAGCAGACCCTTCCTCAATCTATGCTGAGCAAAATGAATGGAGAGAGCATTCTTTTTGTGGGCTCCATAGCTTACTACTTAGCAGTTCAGACTCTCAATAACTCTCATCTGATTTATTGTAATAGATTCCTAATTGGTCTCCTCTCCTCTAGTTTTTCCCCTCTCCAATCCATCCTCTATATTCCTGCCAAATTGATATTACTGAAGAATAGATATAGCAGGGGGCATCTAGGTGGCGCAGTGTATAAGGCACTGGCCCTGGATTCAGGAGGATTTGAGTTCAAATCTGACCTCAGACACTTGACACTAGCTGCATGACCCTGGGCAAGTGACTTAACCCTCATTGCCCCACAAAAAAGCCCCCAAAACAAAACAAAACAATAAAGAATAGATATAGCCATGTCACTCATCTGCTCAATGAGCTCCAGTTATTCTCTATTGCACATAGACCAACATATAGACTTGTGTTTGCAATTTAAAGCCCTTCACAATCTAGCTCTAGCTTATATTTCCAGGAATGGAGAATGACCGGAAGAGATCCTTTCTATCAGAAATTTGTTTATTCGCAATGAATAAAGACCTTTCTGAAAATATTTGCTTTTAATTTTATATTACTGACAGGCTTCCTTGTTTTAGAAAAGCATTCAGAGAATATAAAAGGCTCTTCCAGAAAAAAGGAACAAGAAATCAGGTTTTTTAAAAGGCTAGATGTTATTGACATTTATTCAATAAATATTTATTAAATACCTGCTGAGGAGGGTATTATTCTAGGTGCCGAGGGAGATGCAATGTTTAGATAAGAAAGAATAATCTCTGTTATCATAGAGAACATTGTACTAGAAGCTACCCATGTGATCCCATTCGTAGAAGGAAACACCTGGCCATGGGGCTATGACAGAGATAGAGAATAAAACAAGTAGACTTCATTTAGCAAAAGGTAAATTCGCCTACTGAACATTGCATCTGATAATAAAACTACAGATTCATAAGTAGCAGATTAGAAGCTAGTGAATGCTCAGAGGAAATCCAAAATTAAACTTCAACACCCTTAATGAGCAATGGACAGTCAGCACTGCCACCCTGAGGCAAAAAATTCAAAAGCTCTCAGTAAATGGAATATTTCTGGGTTTTCTTCAAACTATTCTGGCTCTGAATGACATTTTTTTAAATTTTTTTTTTTTAGGGAAGGCAGGTCTGATGTCATTAATTAGCTTAGCTGCAATTGTGACCTTAGGTGAAATATGGATATAGAAGTATTTCACCAGTGCCATAAATATTTCATTAGTTAAGAAGGATTTCTATAATGTTAGGTGGAATTTGATTAAACTCTATTAATAACATCATTCCAAAATGAAATTGGATAGGGCAATATTACATAGGACATGTCTACACCCAAAGATCATCACCTTTAGTTTATTTCCCAAAAATTGTCATTTTTTTTGTTTGTTTTAGAGAGAGTGTATATGTATATATGTCAGGTGCTGAAATCATTGAAATGATGGGAGAGTAGAAGGAAGTGGAAGATTCCTAAAGGCAAGTGACTGATGTAAAAGACAAGAAAATAGCTGAAGTAGTGACAGAGAAAAGCAAATAGATGGTAATACCCCTAAGGGAAAAGACTGCTAATTTAGCATCTTTAATCCTTTAGGTGAACTTCCTATCTAATTCCTCCTCCAAATTCAGCTCAAATTTTACTTTTTCCACTTTCTACTTCTCTGCTTCTGGTTTGCATTAGTGTATTCCTTCCTTGCATAGTCATAGTTATGTGTGTGGGGGTCTCATATTATATTCTTTTTTAATTAAAAGTTCTTCCTATCTTTTTAATAATCACATATATTTCCCAAGATATCCTTCCCTTCTCCTACTTCCAGAGAGTCATCCTTTATAACATGTGCCATAGCCCCCTCCCTCCTCATTCCAGCAAATAAACTGGGAGAGGTGCCTTATATTTCTTCATTACACTCAGATATCACAATTTATTTGTCTGTTTTCCAATGAAAATACTTGGTTTCTAGTTCCTCCTACAAGTATTTAGTGGCCTTTCTTTTTGTCCTCATCCTTCTTGAGGTATAAAGCTAATAGAATCTTTGGGTCCAAGGTCCTGGGTATTTTAGTCACTCTGCAAAGTTCCAAATTGCTTTCCAAAGGGGCTGGTCCTTTCTCTTATAGTCTAGCAATTGCTCAAATTTAAGTATCTCTGCTCTCCCAGAAACTCTAGGAGGCAAGGTAGGTGTAGGGGGTGGGGGTGAGTGGTTGTTCTATTATTTCATTTTGCCTAGAAGAAAATCAGAATTCAGAGAGGCAAATTACTTTCTCCTGGTTCCAGTTGGCAGGAATCAGAACTGAGACATGAATCCAAGTCTTTTGACTTCTAGCTTAGTGCTTTTTTTTCCTTCTGTTGATTTTAAGTTTTCATTTTTAAGGTGGAGACCAAGCCCTTTTACTGATTTTTGAAAACCTTCTGTAAGCCTTTTTAAACTACTGTGATCATTTTCTTTTTCAGATACAATTTATAGCCAGGTTCTCAAAAGTATTGGTGCCATTAATAGCTTAAAATTGCACCAAGACTTTTGGGAAATCTTTTAAAAAATAATATTTTGGGGGCATCTAGGTGGTGCAGTGGATAAAGCACTGGCCCTGGATTCAGGAGGACCTGAGTTCAAATCCGACCTCAGACATTTGACACTTACTAGCTGTGTGACCCTGGGCAAGTCACTTAATCCTCATTGCCCAACAAAAATAAATAAATAATAAAAATAATTTATTCTTCCCCAATTAATGCAAAAGGAATTTTTAACATTTTTAAAAGTTTTGAGATCCCAATTACATCCCTCCTTCTCTCCCCTCCCCTGACCCTGAGACTATAAGCAATGTGATATAGGTTATATATGTGCAATCATATAAAACATTTCCGTATTAGTCATTTTGTGCAAGGAGACTCAAGAGAGAGAGAAAGAGAGAGAGAGAGAGAGAGAGAGAGAGAGAGAGAGAGAGAGAGAGAGAGAGAGAGAGAGAGAGAATGGTTCAGTCTGTATTTAGACAACATCAGCTTTTGGAGGCGGATAGCATTTTTCGACATGAGTCCTTTGGGATTGTCTTGGATCATTGTATTGCTGAGAATAGCTAAGTCATTCACAATTCTTCATTAGTACAATATTGCTGTTAATATGTACAATGTTCTTCTCCTGGTTCTGCTCATTTCACTTTGTATCATTTCATGTAAGCCTTTCCAGGTTTTCTGAAATCATCATGCTTGTTATTTCTTATAGCACGATAATATTCCATAACAATCATCCACCACAGCTTGTTTGCCATTCCTCAGTAGAAGGGCATCCCCTTGTTGTCCAATTTTGAGCCACTTCAAAAAGAGCTGCTATGTATATTTTTTGTACAAACAGGTTCATTCCCCTCATCCATCCATCCATCCATCCATCCATCCATCCATCCATCCATCCATCCATCCATCCATCCATCTATCTATCATCTCCATCTCTTTGAGATGCAGACCTAGAAGTGGTATTGTAGAAATGTTGTATATAAATAAACAACCAATCAATCAACAAGCATTTGGTAATCACCTACTATGGAGCAGGTGCTATATTAGGCACAGATGAATGACTATAGAATGGTACATAGTTCTACTCCAATATTTGCATTTTCATGTGTTCAGTCATGTTAAATCTGCACCTACCCCTCCCCCATCTTTTTGGCCCCTCTGATCATTTCTTTCCTGGTACTGAGCAGATGTGTGCAGAGGTTATTTCCCAGAGAGCTGGCAGCTAATTCAGAATTCAGAGAAGCTTCCAGATCATTGGTCAAACATAAGAAAGATGCAAGTTGTGACCAAAGAAGAGAGTTAATATCATTGTTTAAGGGTATTTAATTACTGGGATTTCTATACAATATCACCCCAGAATGACATCTAGGTTGAAACTGAACATGAAATTCTTTCATGGGGAGCGAAATAAAACAGATCATGGACAGTTTCTGCTCCTTTTTGATGTTCCTGTCCAATTTCCAAGGCCCATACTTACTTCTCTGTGACTGTTTTGGCCTTGCCAAGATATCAGCTGTGAGATAACACTGGCATTCATCATTTTCATTGTGGAGGGGAAGCAGAAATTGGAACAAAGGCTTTAAAAGTAAGAAAGATCACAGAGAATTGTCCTGGTTATTATTACCCTCTGGTGCCAACTAAAACCTCTTTGTCTTCTCTGTTTGGAAGGGATGATTTTCCTCTCCTAAACATTGGGATTTGCAAATGATTAAAGACTAATTTTTGGTGTATTTGAGGTCAGTCAAGTACAAAAAGAGACTAGATTGTGGGAAGCTCTGGCTGGTCATGGGGGATGAGGCAGATTGACTTGAAGTGAGTCTTAGATGTAAAGACCCAATGACAGGCCTGCTAAGTCAGATAACCATGGAGTTTAACTCAGGAAAAATCCGGCCATACACAGATGCAGCCTTTGTGACAAGCTGGTCTCCATATTGCCAGATGGAATGGTTTGCCTTTAGGTCCAAATGCTTTGATTCTGCTCTCATTCAATTACATCCAAATACAATGAATCAGAGCCATAGACAACAATTCTGGTGCCCAGGGCAAGAATCAATAAATATGCCCTGGGACAAGCACAAATTCATTTGAGAAGAGGAAAATGGGAGGGGGTGGAAGGGAGAGAAACCTCCAGGGTAGAGAGGGGCTCCAGCACATGAAGCCTGAAGAGGTGAAGAGCTTCTGAGATCTTCCCAGAAGGAAGAAATTGTGTGGGGTCAAGTCAGGGAGAAACTTCCCTGAAGTGCAACTGCAGTGAGGAGGAAACGAACCATCGATTGCTCCTATTTTGGCTATTTATTCTAGCTAACTAAATGCTCACTAAGCCCAGTTATTTCTACTTGCTGATAAGGTACTAGGGCAGTCAACACCCCCTAAATTTTGGCACCCTGGTATAAGGTCTCAGTCATCCTGCCTTAGTTATGGCTTAGCAATGAATCCAAAGGAAATGAGAACCAGCTGAAGGTTCAAAGCTCTCCTCAACTAACAACTTTCTTGGTGGGGATAGTGTTGAGATGGAGAAAGAACAAGGAAGGATATTATATTATAATATCATGTTCAGTGAGTTGTCTGAGCTGCCAAATCTACTACCTCAGCTTTTAATAAAAAGCCTTTGTATATGTTGGATTCTGGGGTTTATCCTTGAGAACCAATGACAGCTCAGCAGGCAAGTGTCTAAACATTCTGAGAAAGGGAATTTACACTCGGGTTACATTCTGCCTTGTGTCTTATGCTTTGCTGCAAAGTGAGCTTTTTCTGCCAGAACCAATAAGATAGATTTCTGTTTGCATCTTCATTCCCTCCTTACCAGTCTCATTCGGGGAGTAGACAACTGAAATACTGCCAAAGAAGGAAAACAGATTTTCTGATGAATAGTTCTACACCATGAAAAATGAGATTAGAGGGGTGCCTAAACTAATTTAAGATTATTACGATCTTCATCTCTGCTTAATTCTCAGTCGCTTCAGTCTAGGTTTATGGACAGAAATTTAAAGCTAGTACATTTTATCATCTGTATCATTCAGTCTCCTTTTCCAGAAGCTTTGCAGTATTCTCTTTAATTTCCACAGGAATGGATTTCACCTTTTATAACTGTCAAAGGCAATTATGCTGTCTTTATGATGAATGATGTCACCCTAATACCAGCAATGAAAGAACAATGTACTAATGCCAATAAATATATTAACCACATCAGCGATCCTTCTGATTGTTCCATTTTGTTGTTGGAAAAACTCAGAACCTTAAGGCTTCAGTTTATTAGAAATTTTGGAAAACCAGCAGTTTTAAAAAATATCTCCTTTAATCCAAGGTCCAAGAAATGAATCATGATTAAATGAAAATTTCAAGGTGAAATATTGATATAGTCAATGTTTAGATGAGTTATGATCTCTGAGGAATTTAGGTTTTGCATCTCTTCACTCAATACTTCTTGTAAGAAGGAAGCAGAAAGGACCAGTAAGCACATATGATGTGGTAAACAGCATGGAGCAGCAGCACCTAAATGATATTACCCAGCATTTAGTTCTGGGTATTATGAAGATCAAATCAATATTATGTAGAAAGTGCTTTGTAAACTTTAAAGTGCAATTGAAATGGATCACCACCAGCACCAGCACCACCATTATTAGTGTGTGCTATATTTGGAGTAAGGAAGACTTCAGTCCTCCCTTTGGTGTTAATTAACCTTGTGGCCTCAGGCTAGTCACTTTGTTTTCATATGCCTCAAACTTCCTAGGGGTCCCACATTTAAAACAGGTTGCAATCTTCTTTAAGAGGAGAAGTTAACATTTAGGGAATTCCATTTAGTGATGAAACAACAAAACCTTAATATGGTAGACAAAGTATTAGATGAGGAATCAATGAGACCTGGATTTTGTCTCAGTTCAGTCACTGATGACCTGTGAGACTTTGGGCAAAGTCACTTCACCTTTATGAATTCATTTTTCTTTTCTGTAAAATGTGGGCTCCTTCCTTCCTTCCTTCCTTCCTTCCTTCCTTCCTTCCTTCCTTCCTTCCTTCCTTCCTTCCTTCCTTCCTTCCTTCCTTCCTTCCTTCCTTCCTTCCTTCCTTCCTTCCTTCCTTCCTTCCTTCCTTCTTTCCTTCCTTCCTTCTTTCTTTCCTTCCTTCCTTCCTTCTATTGAGTGGTATGCTCCCAGAATTACAAAGTTATTCAATTCTTTTTTTTCCTTTTGCATTCAGGAAGGTTCTCCTAGGTACAGAGGTCTGAATGCCATCCATCATCCTTGTTTTTTTGTTTGTTTGTTTTTCCCCTTCACCAGTCATTCTTAGTTCTGGCTTCAATAACATCTAGATAAGAAAATACATTAAAAAAAACTGTGGTGCCTCTGGGCAAGGTAGCCCCAGGCCTCTGCAGCTACAAAATTTTGGATAACTGTTTAGTTTCTTCTTTCTGTGCTCCTTTGTAATGAGAAATAAAATATCTGTTTACTTATATGTTGGCAAAACAGAGCCCATGCGATAAATTTTCCTTTGAGAAATAGATGTCTTTTTTTGTCTTAAGTAATACCGTAACAAGACAGAGTGGCAATTCCAGGTATGAAGCTGACTTTGAAGTCAATCAGTGGGTCACTAAACATTTATCAAGAGTCTTCTAGGTGCCAAGCACTGTGCTAAGAACTGGGGTTATAAAGAAAGGCAAAAGAAAGTCTTTGTTTTCAAAGAGACTATAGACAGACCAGTGTTCCAATTCCATTCTGATATATACATATCCATTTCTGTCTTTGTCTATATCTCTAACTCTATACCTATGTCTACATCTCTCTCTCTCTTTCTCTCTCTCCATCCATCCATCTATCCATATCTGTGTGTTTATTTTTTCTCAATCTATCATCTATTATCTATCCATTTATCATATATCAATCACCTATCATCACTATCAGCTGTCCTTCTATTATCTGTCACTTATACATCTATATACCTATCTAATATATATATATATATATATATATATACACATGTTTATATGCATGTATGTATCTAGACCTTGGACAACCTATTTTATTTCTGTTGACCCAGGCAACTCTCTTAAGACTATAAGTTAGAGAAGCGTTGCCTACTTGCATTTGATTGGTAGAACACATTTCCAGACTAGTTCTCATTAGGAATTTTCATTAGGACAGGAAAAAAATTGTGTTTAAGTTGAATTCTGCATGTCAGTGAATTGTTTCTGCCATGTTAATCTTACCATATTGTACTATAGAATCAGCTTGGAAAGGGACACTTGGCAATGGATTGTCAGTGATGATAGGGATGATAAAGAGTAACAAGCCTAAGGAAGCATAAAGTAAGAAGTGAGAATGGGGTCCAGACAGATTTATAGTGGACTTCAAGGTTCCTTTGACCCACCTGAGGAATACGTTTGGAGATAAGGAGAGTTATAATGGAAGACATAGAAATAAATAATGTGGTATATGGATGGAAGAAGAACCAAAGGGAGATTGATGGGCACTGGTATAATTGCTAGAATCAGCAGAATTTATAGTTCTGTGCACACACACAGGCAAAGAGAGTTAGCAGGAACTCATATTAGTATTCAATAGAAATGTTGGGTGAAAGTTTCACGTTATTTAGAGTAGAGCCAATAAGAAGCTGAAAATAAAAGATGATACTTGTGGTCACATATTAGTAACCTCTGGGAAGAGAGATAGTTGAAGTTGATGGTATATACTTCATTCAGTTCTTACCTACATTTGACAAGATGCAGTGGGATAGTTAATTAGAATAATAATTATATATATATATTTATATTTATATGAGTCCTAGGGTATTCCTTGTAGGTCACTAAAATGGAGAAGTAGGAAGAAGGACATTGGTAGAGAATAACAATCAGAACTAAGATTTACCAAAGGTCAGGCCTTCTTTATTCTGTAGGTGCCCAGTTTTCCCCTTGCTACACAGACTCTCTTTGGAAATTTCATAGAGAATTATTAAGAACCAGGCAACTTGTTACCAAGGGGCTAAACTTATTCTTTAACCTTGTAGAAACCTTGTTCCTACTGTCAGGCCTATACAGGATACATCTCCACTATTTGCTTTCACAGAGGGAGTTCACAAGGTCACTTGGAACTGGGAACAGGAAGAGGTGTTTGAAAATCTCAGCTTGTCTCCCATGCCTAGAATGCACACCCTTCTCATTTTCACCTCATGGAATCCCCCTTTTCTTTCAGGATGCAGTTCAAGCATACTCTCCCTCCCTTCCTCCCTTCCTCCCTTCCTCCCTTCCTCCCTTCCTCCCTTCCTCCCTTCCTCCCTTCCTCCCTTCCTCCCTTCCTCCCTCCCTCCCTCCCTCCCTCCCTTCCTTCCTTCCTTCCTTCCTTCCTTCCTTCCTTCCTTCCTTCCTTCCTTCCTTCCTTCCTTCCTTCCTTCCTTCCTTCCTTCCTTCCTTCCCAAGAGCTTAGTACAGTGACTGGATTGTTTATTGATTGATAGTCTCTATACCCTTACTTTCTTAGAGTTCAATATTTCTACTCTAAACTAATGAAACAACAAATTCTTAATCGAGTGCCCATTATGTATTAAGTATTATCCTCAGCCTCCCAGGATAGGAATGAAAAAAGAATTAGAATACAACACCCTTGTCCTTGGGGAGTTTGCAACATGGATAGAGAAAAAAGACTTATATATAGGAAATGGAGAAGATAACATGTGGCACAATGAAAGGAAGTTAGCTCTATAATCAGAGGACCTTGGGACAGCTAGGTGGCACAATGTATAGATCACTGAACCTGGAATCAGGAAGACTACTCTTCATGAATTCAAATCCAGCCTCAGACACTCACTAGCTACGTGACCCTGGGCAAGTCACTTAACCCTGTTTGTCTCAGTTCCTCATCTGTAAAATGAGCTGGAGAAGGAAATAGCAAACCATTCCAGTATCTCTGCCACGAAAACCCCAAATGGGATCATGAAGAGTCACACACAAGTGGAAAAAAAAATGACTCAATGACTGTGACATTTATTATCTGTACGACCTTGAGCAAGATTCTTGGGCAAATTCCCTCATCTGTAAAATGAAATAGTTGGACTAGATGGTCCCCATGGTCCCTTCCAGCTCTGGATCCAAGATCTGTGCAATAGAAATTCAGAGGCAAGGAGTTCAGTGTGGGCTGGAGAAGTCAGCGGAGGGAAGAGCATGTGTTGGGTCTTGAATAATAGTCAGGATATAGATCACAAGAAAGCCGTGGCAGATTGGAGGAAAAGCACGAGCCAAGGTATAAAGTTAAGCTTGAATATGACTTTTGTGTGGTATAGAAGGGAAGCCTGCCTACCTACATTGGGGAGTTCTCCATAGGGAGTAGCAGGTGCTAAAGTTAGGTAAATAGGATGGGGCCCAAGTTATTGAGAACTTTGGAGTCTGGGAAAAGGAGTTTAGATGATATGCATTTCAGATCCAGTGAGATTTACTGAGTGTGTGGGGGGGTGCCATTGTGTTTTCTTTAGTGAACATTAGATACTATTCATTCTCATTATTTGTCAATAAACACATCGTTTGGTTAGAAATAGAAGGTCAAAACCACCAACAGTTTGGAATATGCTGCTGTATTTTAGGATTTCTTATTTAACTCTATCATAAACATTCATCCACCTTTTTGTGTACAGGGAATGCCACAGAGAGCCCCGTCTTGTCTTTTAGGTCTAATATGTTGTTGGTCTAACAGATAGAAGCCTTTCTCATCTCTGCACCAGTGCCCTAAAGCTCTTAAATCTATTATCTGGAAAGAAGGAACCCCATTTGTGTCCTTTCAGAAAAAAGAGAATACAGCACAATTGGTTAAAAGGAGAGAAAAATGCTTCTAAAAGGACAACACTGCTCTAACACACTTTTCTGTATGACCCTCTGCTTAAAATATAGACAGGTGCTGCCATCTTGTGTTACAAAGGCATCTGTAACCGACAGAACCAGCTGGTGCTCTCCCACTGTTCTTGGCTGCACTCCTTATGGCTCTATCAGCAAGATGCATTAAACAAATTTGAGTCATTGAATCCAACTGTGGGTTTAACACTTCTAGCCCTGGCAGGGACTCATCTCCCTACAGACTATCACCATCAGCCTTCCTCTTGAAGAAAAAAAAAACTGGGGTGGGGGGAGGGGAAACATCCTTTGGGTAAGCTGACTGGGAAGTCTGCCCAGCCTTGATGAAATTGCAACTTGACCTTTCTGAATACGTTGGGAGAGGTGATATTTTGGGTCATTAACTCTCAGCACTTCCCCTAAGGAAAGTTAGAGTGTGTCTACTGTATGCAGTGAGTTACCTGCTGCTGATAACAATTCAGGTCTTAATTCACCTAAGCTGAAATGCTTAGCAAACACCTAGATGGTCTGAGCCAGTGGCACTGAAGTGTAAACACCATATACTGCCCTCACTCTCAGCAGCCATTCCTTTCAAAACATGGCAAAAGCTGAGCTGTGAACCTAATAAACATGAAATGAGACAAGCCATCTGCCTGTTTGCTTAACATTTGGACACTGATACAAACCAAAGATTACCCTGTCTTTGGAGTAGCCCATGCTTTCATTGCCCAAAGAACACTGACACTGTCTATTTACAGCTTTTTTTTAAACTTTCCATCAAGGAAAGCTTTGGCAGGTGTTTCATTCCCCTTTTCCTCCCCCCTCCCACTTTAAAAAAAGCTGCAGGAGGAAAATGATCCACAGAATTAAAGTTGGTTTGCTTTGTATTATCAACATCTCTGTGATGTATGACATTGTGTGGGAAGGTCCTGGGGAAGAGTAGGGGGAAAGAAACCTATTTCATAGGTGAGAAAGCATAGAGACCAGCCTTTACTGGTCTGAGGCTATAGTCAAAGTGGGAGAGATTTAAAAGAGAACCAGAGGAATGGCAAAATTCAGATCTTAATAGAACCTTTTTTCCCCAGGGGCAATGAAATTGGATTTGAACTCAGGTCTTCCTGTATCCAGGGCTGGTACTGGGTCCACTGTACCACCTAGCTGCTCCAACTAATAGAGCCTTAATATCACCAACCTGAATTAGTACCTGAAGGTGAGGTGTTCTAGGGGCAGATTTCTGTGTAGCAACTACACTAACTAAAAAAAGAAACTGATCCCACATGTATACAGAATAGATATCCATCTTTATGGATTGAGTTAGAGAGAGACCAAAGACTCTTTCCACCAACTGACAACACAAGACATGAAATTCTAATCATCAGAACTATTCTTTTGGTCATTTTAAAAAAACAAACAAACAATAGTATTCCATGAAATTATATACCATGACTCATTCAGCTATTTGCTAATTGATGGGCATCCTTAGATTTCCATTCTTTGTCCCCTCAAAAATGAGCTATAAACATTTTATAATCCTTAGTTGGAGTTCGTCTTGGTTAGTATTAACCCCTCCTTTAATCTACCCTCCCTCTAATTCCCCATATATACATATGGAAATATCCAATGCAGAAATTTGGTGGGTTTTTTGTAGGGTTTTTTTTTTTTTGGTGTTTTTTTTTTAAATGTTTGTATAGGGTTTTTTCTTACTTTATCAATTTGGGGGTGGATAGGAGGTAGAGAAGGCAGATTTTTGCTAACTGAAAGAAATTTAATTAAAAGAAAAACAATTGTTCTTTTTGAATAAGCCTGGAATTTTGCTTCCAAAAGGACAGAGACTCAGGCTGTGATTTCATTGACACAACTCAGATAAAGAAACTCTTTCTCCAAATATAGTTTGATAACCCGTCTTCAACTTACTGCCTTAGAAATTTTCCTAGAACACTGTGAATTTGGTGATTTTTTTCCCAGGGTTCCATGGTGAGTATGGGTCAGAGATGCAATTTGAACTCAGGATATTTTGTCTCAGAGACCAGTTCTATACTCCCTATGACATGCAACCTCTCAACCTGTCTAGAAGGAGTCCACTAAGATGGAAACATGTTACCTAGGTGAGGCAACACATTACCTATTACCCACAAATATGAACTAGCTTATCAAATTAGCTAACTTTCAGATCTGCAAGCTCAGGGAGGTCAGGAAGAATGAGATGTAGGGCAAACAGGTTTCTACTTGAAGATGAGGGAAGGAAAAAATTGAGGCATGAGATATGGTTCAAAAAGGGACCTTGGGATGGTTAGTCTGGAAAAAAGACTGAAGGAGGATAACAGCACTTTTTAACTATCTGAAGTTGTCAGCATCCTGAGTTGAGTTGGACTGTTTACCAACATACTGGGGAAAAGATTCTTGGTGTTCTAATCTAGAAGGGGTCCATCTCTGGGGATCTGAACTCAACTCTTAAAACAAACTAACCTCAAATGACCTTGGAAAACAGTACAATTCTGGAGAATCAGGGTAGTGGATGAGCCAAAGACATCATTATTAAGAAACTGGGATCAGATCTGTTTGGGTTAAATTTCTTTTTGCCATTGGTATTTCTGTCTATCTGTCTGAGATTTTTCTTCTGAGGGATAAGCAAGTTCCATCATAAAGACTGTCTGGTAGCAGAACTGAAAGTGACTGAAAAGAAGTGAGTAGATTTGATAAATATAAAGTCAGGAAGGAGGTTGGGTTCAGGATGTGGCTGTAGAATAGGAGTGAGAGATCTTCCCTCTGCATTCCCCACCCACTTAATGCCAGCCCCTTCCCAGTTTAGACTGCTCACTGTGCCCAGGAATTTTTCTCCCCCCAAGTCCCATCATTACAATTATTTTCCCAGAATGCATACAAGAGCATGTAGCAGAAAATTCACCCTTCTTCTCCCCTTTTTAAAGCATGAGATCAGTTTTCACCAATATCCTACTGTTTCTGATTGTCTTTCACAATCCCAAGCCAGCCTGACCTGATTTTCCCATCCTTCTTGTTCCTTGCTGGCTTAGTTGATTGACTCAGAATTCTATTGATTCAAACTCAAATGATTCTCTAACCTAAACACTACATGTTGGTTGCTAAAATAGGACTAGGAGTCTCACAAAGAGAATTGCTTTAGCGATATTTCCCATTGGGTTAAAATATTGCACTAGTCAGTGCTTAAATTTAAGCAGATGAAAGGTTCACTTCTTTTACTGAATGGGGATGGGGAAAAGGAACTGAGAAGTGTACTCTTGGCTGTCATAAGAGTATATGGATCATCACACTTTATTTTTTTTTAAACCATGATTAAAACCCCAAATGATTTTGGCCTCATAGTATTAACAGTATCTACATTTTGCATCCTTCTTCTACATTAATGCCTATCATATGGATATCACCCCATATTCTCTGCCATATTGGAACACAAATTTTGGCAGATCCTACCAAGATGGAAATGCTTCAAATTTGGGTACAATGATGAATGAATGAAAAAAAAATATTTATTGAGCATGTATTAGCAGCTATGTAGTGCAGTGGATAGATTACTGGGCCTGGAGTCAGGAAAACTCTTCCTGAGTTCAAATCTGGCCTCAGACACTTATTAGCTATGTGATCCTAGGCAAGTCCCTTAACCCTGTTTGCCTCAGCTTCCTCATCTATAAAATGAGCTGGAGAAGGAAATGGCAAATCATCCAGTATCTTTGCCAAGAAACTCCAGAAGAGGGGGCAGCTAGGTGAATTGATTAGAATTTCTTTCCAGGAATATATTTTTTGGGTGGGGCAATGAGGGTTAAGTGACTTGCCCAGGGTCACACAGCTAGTAAGTGTCAAGTGTCTGAGGCCGGATCTGAATTCAGTTCCTCCTGAATCCAGGGCCAGTGCTTTATCTACTGTGCCACCTAGCTGTCCCTCTTTCCAGTAATATTGATTTGAGTATTATTCCTAGAGTAATGGGGGGGGAGGGGAGGGAGGTTCATGGTATCAAGATATCTTGAATGCAATGTGGTGAGTCTGCAAAGTACCCTGACATGGTGAGTTCTTATTGTCAGTAGTATAAGTCCCCAAGGCAGGCATTGAAATGCCTGGTCAGGGGCTGACTGGAGGGTGATAATTTTTTTCAATGATTCTCAAAGATATCCTACTAAGTCATGGAGGGTTGTGGCTCATATCGGCATAGACAAGCACTTAAATTGATAAAATCACATAAAATGATTTATTGTGGAGAGTGGGAAGATTTGGGCTTCAGAGGAACTGGGTTTCTAGCCAGATTTTTCCACTTATTCCCTGTGTGATGATGGGCATATTATTGAACTTTTCTGGATCTCAGTTTCCTTCTCTGTTAACTCAATGAAGGTAGGTGCCAAAGCTCATATAAATTTTATATACCTTGCCACCAACTATTACCACAGCTCATAGTTGATGCCTGATAAATATTTGCTGAATTTAAGTAAAGAGAAACATTGATTAAATATCTCTATGCAGAATATTATTCTAAACATTGGAAGAGAAAAATAAATAAGACATAATTCCTGCTCTCATGTAGCTTATGTTACAGTAGGGGGATGGGGCATACCCAGAAATGAATATTAAACAAAGTCATACATGATAAGTGCATGAGAAGTACAAATAAAATACTATACTTGATCTGAGCGATCAACAGGCATCATTTCCTGGAGGAATCAGAGAAAACTTCACAGAAGATGTGGTGCTTGCATTGGGCTTTGTATAATGGATTTCAATAGGTGGTAATGGGCAGGGGGTGGCATTCCAGGTGTTAGGAATACACATGACCAAAGACACAAAGATAGAAAAGGATAGGGTGTATGTGTGAAGGATGGCTAAAGTATGTGGAAGGGAATAATGAAATACGATTTTAAGGTAGAATAGTGCCAGATTATTCCATTCTCCATCAGCAACTCTTCTTAGCTTTGACTCTATGGAACAACATGTTTGCATGCCAAGTATCCCCTAGTAGTAGTCTACTTTTTAGTTTCCTTTTGTGCATTGTCTTGCTTTGATTGGAAACTCCTTAGGATCAGGGAACATCTTTTCTTATTTGGTATCCCCAGCATTTAGCACAGTGCCAGGCATATAGTAGATGCTTAATAAATGTTTATTGAATTGAATTGAACAATTAAATTGAGAATGAGGAGCTTTGAATAAAAATTTTGTTTTACTAAATGGAGTTTTAATTTCCCTACATAGGCAATAGGTGGCCTTGGAATGACTTTGAGTAAAGGAACACAATGATATAAGTAAAATGAATTTGGTAAAGGTTTAAGGAATACATAGAAAAGGAAAGAAAGTAGACAAGATATTGCAATTATCTAGGAAGGCAGTAGTGAGGACCAGTACTAGGGTAGCAAAGGTAGAATTAGTAGGGAAAAACAGCAAAGATATTACAGAAGCTGAATTATTTGAACTTACTGATTTAAAAATTTAGAGACTGAATATGAGAGGTGAGGGAGGATGTATCTGCCTAGCTAGCTTAGCTGCACAGTGAATAGAATGTTGGACCCGCAGTCAAGAATACCTGAGTTCAAAGTTGTGATAAATAATTGTAATGGAATATTATTGTGGTATGAGAAATTATGAGTATGGTGATTTCAGAAAAACTTGGAAAGATTTATACAAACTGATGCAAAGTGAAGTGAGCATAACTTGAAGAACATTGTACAGAGTAACAACAATATTGTATAATGAATGACTTAGCTATTCTCAGCAATAAAATAATCCAAGATAGTTGCAAAGGACTCATGATGAAAATGCTATCTACCTCCAGAGAAAGAACTGATGGATTCTGAATACAGATAAAAATATATTATTTTTAACTTTTTTCTTTTTTTGGAGCGGTGGTGGGGGTCTGTTTTCTTTCACAACATCACTAATATGAAAATATGAATTGCATGATTGCACATGTATAACCTATATCAAATTGCTTACTGTTTAGGGAAGAGTGAGGGAAAGGAAGGAGAAAGGGAAGGAGAGAATTTGGAACTCAAAACTTTAAAAAATGAATGATAATTGTTTTTACATGCAATTGGGCAAATATTATTTAAAAAAAGAATACCTCAGTTCAAATCTGGCCTCAGATACTTACTCACTGTGTGACCCTGGCTAAGTATGCCTGAAGAAGCAATGTCTGCTTCAGTTCCCTCAACTTACTCACTGTGTGACCCTGGCTAAGTATGCCTGAAGAAGCAATGTCTGCTTCAGTTCCCTCAACTGTAAATTGGCAATAATAATAGCACCTACCTGTCAGGGTTTTTGTGATGATCAAATAATATATTTGGAAAGAGCTTAGCACAATGCCTGGCACATAGTAGGTGCTTAATAAATGCATGTTCCTTTTTCCAAAACCACATGGATGCAAACATTAATAACTGAATAAATGGCAGGTGGTGCCCTTGATATAATTAGATAAGGCAGTATGAGAATCACATTCTGAGGGAAATATAAATTTGGGTTTTCTTATTCTGAGTTTAAAGAGCTTAAAGGCCATTTGGAGGATGATGTCCTAGAGAAGTGGATCTGCAATTCAGCTATAAGGTCAGGACTATAGATAAAATTTCAAAATTGACTAAGTAGCATTGATAATTGACATTGTGGGAATGAGTGAGATTGTCTTGTTGGTATGCTGGAAAGAACATAGACTGGAAGTTAGAAGACATGGGTTTGAATCTCAGCTTTACCATTTACTTTGTGACCCTGGGTAAGTCACCTCCTGATCAAGGTCTCTCTCAATTTCCTTATCTATATAATCAGGGTATTTACTATCATCCTGCATGAGACCTTCCCTGATCCCTTCAAAATGATTTCGCATATATTTTCCATATACTTATATGAACATATGTTGCACTGGAACATAGTAGGTGCTTAATAAATACTCATTATTGATTGAATAGATAATCTCCAAGGCCCCTTCTAATATTCTATGATTCTTTTCTCTTAGGATCATAGATTTGTAAAAATAGGCCACCAAGTCTAACCCACTCCCTTCCCAAATTTTACAAATGAGGAACGTGAGTGGTAAAGACTTGCACATAGTCACAAAGATATTAAGTGGCCAAGGAAGGATTCAGACACTTCTTTTCCTGTCTCTAAGTCGATTATCTTATCAAGTATACACACCTTTTTGTCTTCAAGAAGAGAGAGGACTGATGGCAGAACCTTGGGAAAACTAGAATTCATGGGTGGAAAGCCAAAAAGCATCCAGAGAAGGAGAGAGAAAAGGAATCACTAGAGAAAAGGGAGTGGTTTCTTAGAAGCCTAGAAAGGCAAGGAAGAGATTTGTAGCAGTCTCCGTAAGCTATATTTTCTTTGCTCTCAAGTGTAATTTTGGTGATATATCGAGAGGCTACATGCACAGTGTTTTTTAAAGTATTTGAAGTGACCCAGGTCGTCGTCTTTTTAATACATACAGTATTTCTAAGAGTGAAAATGTCAGGACCTTGCACAAATTGTACTGACTTGACCCTTAGAAAGCAACAGCATGATCTCTTCCACATCATTACTTTTTATTACACTGCCCGCCACATCTCTGCAAAGGAGTAAGACAAAAAGCACAGAACTCATCTCGTCGTCCCCTGACTGGATGAGTCTGTGGCCCTGACGGCTCTTTATCATCTCAGAGTATGTTCGTCATCAGCTCAGTCACCAGTGCAGAATTATGGTCGAGAAGGTCACAGTTACCATGAGAGGTTCTTTGAAATATTTGTTCCAAATTGATCAAAAGCTGCAGCATTGACTAGTGGGGAAAGACACTGGGGCTGTTCCTTATTAGCTCTGTCATGCCTAGGTAGGTCTTAATTTTCTATAACAATGAGAGGTGTAGGTCTCAGGCAAGGACTAGATGACCTTTCAGGCCCCTGCCAACTTCAAGATGCTGTGATTCTCTGAAAGCAATGCTTTGGTTAAATTGTATCCATAGATAATCACAGACTTCCTTTAGAATCAGCCTCCTTGATTTCCACCTTCTTACTAGAAATGAATGGAAGTTTGCCTTCACTTCCCTCCTACTAGGCTTCTTTTTCATGAAGGGAACAAAGAAGTACTTTGCCCTATCCAGACCACACGGAGTATTGTTTTCAGTGAGGTGGCCCAGAGGATAGAGCCCTGGGTCTGGAGTTAGGAAGACCTGAATTAAAATCTGATCTCAGGGTCAGCTAGGTGGTGCATTGGGTAAAGTACTGGCCCTGGATTCAGGAGAACCTGAGTTCAAATCCAGCCTCAGACACTTGATACTTACTAGCTGTGTGACCCTGGGCAAGTCACTTAACCTTTATTTGCCTCAGTTTCCTCAACTGAATGGGGATAATAATAGCACCTTTCTTACAGAGTTGTTGTAATGCACTTGGCACAGTGCCCAGCACATAGTAGGTACCATATACATACTATTTTATCATAAAAAAGGTTTTTAAAAATTATTTTCCAGTTACATGTAGAGATAGTTTTCAACATTTGTTTTTATAAGATTTTTTAATTCCAATTTTTTCTCCCTCCATCCTTCCCTGTCCTCAAGACAGAAAGCAATCTGATATAGGTTATATATGTACAATCACATTAAAGATATTTTTGCAATAGTTATATACATTGTGAGATTTAGAGTGCTACCAACCTGTTGAGAAAGATATTGCAGGGAAGCTCAGCCATGAGGAGAAGGCATGTGACTTGGACACCATGTGACTTCAGCGTCCGGAAGTTACCGCCTGTTAGTTGTGTCAGTCAAAGTTACCAGCCAATTAACTTGGACCTGTGTTTGTGGACAGCCCCGTTTCCTGTTTCTCAAGGGGTTCCTGGAGAAGCCGTGGAGGAGCAAGCAGCCCTTGTGTTTGTGTGACCTTGGCTTGGTGGCAGAGGTAGGAGGGACAGGCAGAATAGGGATACTTTATCCACATATTTCTCTTTACTAACCCCTGATATACTTTAATAAATACTTAATGCCCAAAGATTGGTGCTGTATGTTTTCTAATTTAAGGCGACCACTCATTAGATTTTAGACATCATAGCTAGAATTTTTGGCACTTACAACATGCTATTTTTATCATCATTGTCACTGATGCTCATTATTGTTATTATTGTTAATTATTTACCTAGAGGCAGCTAGATAGAACAGTGGATATAATGCTGGTGCTGGAGTTAGGAATATCAAATTCAAATCTGTCCTAAGACACTTACCAGCTGTGTGATTCTGGGCAAGTCACTTGACCCTTGTCTGCTTCAGTTTCCTCAGCTGTAAAGTGGGAATAATGATAGTATCACCCTCTCAGGGCCAGTGTAAGGATCAAATGGGGAATATTAAAGAGCTATATAAATTCCACCACCACTACTACCATCATCATTGTCGTCATCATTATGCTCTGATCACCAGTGTTTAAAAACATTGATGATCCGGGAGAACGTATGGAGGAGAACAGCTGGGATGGTGAAGGGACTAAGTTCCATGTCATATGAGGAGCAGTTGACAACTGAACAAAGGACGTTTACCATGGAGAAAAATAGATTCGGGAGAAGGGAAGGGGACAGGATAGTGTCGAAACATCTGAAGAGCTGTCATAGAGAAGAAGGCTTAGACTTCTTTGTTTTGGCCCCAGGAGGCAGAAACAAGAGCCAAGACTGGAGGTTGCAGAAGAAAACTGAGGCTTCATGTTATGAAAAACTTCATCATTTCATAGATTTAGAACTGGAAGGGATGATAGAAGGCTTTCAGTCCAATCTCCTCATTTTATTTATTTATTTAAAAAATTAATTTTAATTTAATTTAATTTTTTAATCTCCTCATTTTACAGTTGAAGAAGTTGAGGTCCCATGAGGTTAAGTGACTTACCCAACCTCACCCATATTCTAAGTGGCACAGTCAAGATTTGAACCCAGAGCCTGGGACTCCACATCCAACAGTCTTTCTACTTCTCCATATTTCCTTCTTCTTTTTTTTTTTGTGAGGCAATTGGGGTTAAGTGACTTGCCCAGGGTCACACAGCTAGTTAAGTGTCAAGGGTCTGAGGCTGTATTTGAACTCAGGTCCTTCTGAATCTAGAGCCGGCGCTCTATCCACTGCGCCACCTAGCTGCCCCTATTTCTTTCTTTCTTAACAATTGAAGCTACCACAAAGAAGAGTGGGATGTCTTGGGAAATAATAGGCTTCCACTCATTAGGGGTCTCTAATAGGAATTAGATAACTGCCTATCAGTTATATTATAGTTATGTTTTTCATATGAAGTGAAGGGCCCTTACAACTCTCAAATTTCTGTGATTCTTGGTTATTTTTATGTTTGAATGGTCAGAAGAAGATGGCAGGATCCTCAAAGTAGTACTAGTTACTAGCATATAAGTGTGTTTAACAACTAGCAAGTTTCCAATTCTTCATCAAACAATATGGCTGTCTCTGTGTACAGTGTTCGCTTGGTTCTGCTCACTTCACTATACATCAGTTCATACAAGTCTTTCCAGGCCTTTCTGAAATCATCCCTTGCTTGTCATTTCTTATAGCACAATAATATTCCGTCACCACTATTTACCACAGCTTGTTTAGCTATTTGCCCAATTGTTGGGCCTTCCTTTGATTTCCATGAATTGACTTTTAGAGAAAAACAGAGCAGATTTTCTTCTCTGGCTTAAAGATCTGAGAGGTCAATAGTCCTGATACCTGGAGCAAGACATTCAACAATATTGGGCCTTTAATCCTGTCATCACTTAAATGGAGTGGATAAAATTGATATATCACACCTCATGGATTATAATGAGCTTTAATCAGTGCTCAGAAAATGTCCATTTGCTGGTCCCCTCTCCCGGGACTGGAGCTCAGAAAGCAAATGTTTCACTGGTGATAATTTTCAGACAGGATTAGTAGCCTATTATTCTTGCCTATTTTGTGTGTTCTGTAATTGACAAAATATGGCAGAGAAGAAGAGAGCTTTAGGATGAGCCCCAAGGTCTTGTGGTTCACATAGAAATCTCCTTGGTGCTATGCATGTGAAGTTCTCAGTTTCCAAGCCCTTACTCTTAAATTACAGCCACTGAAGGAAATCCTAAATTGGTTCCTTCTAAGACAGCAGCATTTAGTTCTTTGGCTGACTAGCTTAACTCCTAATATCAGTAGCAGCAATCACAAGGCTAGCAGGATTCCTCTTCTAGTCCCTTTTTGAATGACATTTTGAGTTAGTCTCTAAGTGTCACATAAACCATGTTCCTTATTCATTTTCCCCCTCCAATTAGTGTTTCTTTTTCTGTATTCATTTGACTCTCATGTTGCTGTGATCAGCATTGTAGGGTTTCATTTCTGATGCAATAGAACTTATCTTGGTCATTTTGGGGGAACTACATGGATTGACGGCCTGAGGGAAGGATATATTATTATTAATGTGATGTGTGTGAGAGGCATTCTGGCATAGTATATTGAGAGCTGGTTTCAGAGCTTGGAAGTCCCGGATTCAAGCTCTGCTTATGACACTTGCTAACTGTGTGACCTTGAGCAAGTAACTTCTCAGAGTCCCTGACAATTCTTTAAGACTGTAAGTTCCAGGTAAGTCTTTTTCTCCCAGGGGCAATGAGGGTTCAGTGACATGCCCAGGGTCACACAGCTAGTAAGTGTCAAGTGTCTGAGGCCGGATTTGAACTCAGGTCCTCCTTAATCCAGGGCCGGTGCTTTATCCACTTCACCACCTAGCTGCCCCACCCCCCATAAGTCTCTGATCTTCATCACCCCAATGAGATCACAAGTAAGGATAAAAAAAAGTCCCATCCCCTAATGTGGGTGTACAAATAGATACTCATATCTGTGTTCTGTGTGTGTGTGTGTGTGTGTGTGTGTGTATGGTATCTATAAGTATATGCATACATATACACATACATATTTATTTATATTTATAACTAACATTTATATATAGTGCTTATGGTGAAGATTGATTGCTTCACACCTCTTTATCCTTCATGTGCCTCTCCACTACCATTGCAGATGATTCTCCTGCCATCAGCCAGTAGTCACTCCATGAATGCCAAGCTGCTATTCCCATTAAGTTACATTCTTTTATGGAATCCCTGATAGAACTTCTAGATATCCCAAACTCAAAAAGATTCCTGAAAAAAAAAAGATTCCTGGATACTTACATCTTGGAACACTTGTTTGCCTAAGATAAGAAATAAATAAACACAAAGTAAAAAGGGTGGCCATTTGTTTACAGTCATATGTAGCCAGGTGGAAGACAGGGATGCCCCCCCTTCCCTTCTTCATATGATTATGGAGACCACCATCAGGAAAGAAAGAGAAACAAAAGGGCAAGTCTCTACTTTTCTATGCCTACTAAGATGTGGCTCAGAAACTTGAGAGTCATCAGTTTTTCTATCTCTGTAGACAACTAGAGAGCACTTTGTAACCTCCCGTGGCAAATTCCTGAATCATGGCTGGTGCTGCTAGTGAGCTCAGCCAGGGATTCCACATGGTCATTTACACTGGAAGCAAACAGGGAATATTTATTTACTCAAGTTCCAAAGACTGGGATGGGGTCAGTCTACCCCCAATGTGTAAGTTGCCACTTAATATTTATTATAATAAATTATATTTATTGAAAATTTTAGAGTTTTCAAATTACTTTAGAGATATTACCTCAGCTTCAGTCACCCATCCCATAGAAATTGGTTGCTATTACTATCTCTTTAAAAGGAAATGGGGGGGGGGGCAGCTAGGTGAAGGACCACAGTAACACTATCCATAACCTTCCTGGGAAAGAGGCTACTGAAGCAGAGATTACACATAGAATATTTTATTTGAGCTTCACAATGACTCCATAAAATATTATCAATTAATAAGGCAATCAAGATTCATTAAATACCAAGTGCCAGATGTTGTGCTCAGCATATGACATAGAAAGACAAACACGAAGTAGTCTTCACCCTCAAGGAGCTTGTAATTACCTCTTGAGGGGAGATAATTACATTATATGTTTAAGGGTGGGGTTCACCCTCAGCCTCAATTAAGGTAATTACAAGGTGTTAAGAGTAAGGAAGGGCACACATGAAATTCTAAATACATGAACAAGATAATTTATAGCTGTGGCCTCCTTACAGGTGTAAACTACTCTTGGGCTTGGGTCAAGATTGGCTGACCAGAGAAGCAAACCACATCCCAGAAGGCTTTAACTGGCAGAAGAATCTCACTAATTGGCCTAGTCCCCTGGTAAAGAAAAATGGTGAAGAACTCCAAATCCAGGGACTGGGGAGTCCAGTTTGAGAGTTGGAGCCAGATACTTGAGAGGGAACCCTCTTGAAGAGTGCATAGTTTCTCATTTTCCTTCTCTTCTTGATAAGTGTTCTTCCTTTCCATCCTTCCTGTTACTACACTAATAATTTCACTGGAGATGGATCTAGTAGGAGACAATGCATCCCATCTGGGAGCAGCAAGAGACACAATGAGGTCAAACACAGACAATAACCCACACAGAAAGAAAGATAGCCACTTGGGGGAGGAAGCAGTTTGGAGGAGCTTGACCTGCTTGGACCACAGAAAAAAAGCCGGCTATGAACTTAGGAACAAGATTTTGTGAGTTATCCCTCTGCTATACATATTCTCTACACCTGTGTCTAGATTCCATAGATACCATCATACTTTAAACGTAGGCCCAATTTCCTCAGGTACTTTGGGAGTTCAGGGGGAGGTTGTTCTTTTGTTTTTAGGGAAATAATTTTTACCAACTCTTCTTAATTTACCATTGGAATAAATACCTTTGCAAAAAATTTAACTGAGGCCACTGGCTGAAAATCAATGGGAAACGAAGTAGTGTGAGCTAGATTGTGCCAGGTCATCAAAGTTACCTAGAGAACCCCGAGTAGTAGAAACCAACTGACTACTTCCAGGTTCAAGTTGGGAGAGTGAGTTCAGAGGGGATGCTACATAAGTAAATACAAAATATGTCCCCAGGAGGGGAAGATAGAAGTAAACTCACTGGGTTGGCTGAATGATCAAATGTGTGAAGGGGAACAATGCAAAATGAAATTGGAAAGGTAGTGTGGAAATTTATTTTGATTTTGATTTGGGGACCCTACCTTTAGGCTGAGATTAGAAAGCCTTAGGCCCTCAGGGTCTCTTCCCCTCCTCCTCTGGGTCAGCTGAGCCAGAAAGCCCCGTGGGCTGTACAAGAGGCCAGGTCAGACAGCTGGGGGGAAAAAGCCCCAGCTCCCTCAGACCTGAGCAGAGGGATCTGAGAGATACCGGGCTTGTCCAGGCTGGGCTGTGCTGAGACATGAGCTGCTCAAGCACACCCCGCCCCCCGAGCCGAAGCCCTGACTGGCAGATTAGCTTGGTGTGTGGGCGCAGGAAGCCCCGAGATTTGAGTGGAGAGAAGAAAAGGTATATATAGACCTGGGAGTTAGACCCCCCTCCCCCCAGGAGATTAGAGAGGTTCAGGTCGGAGTAGGGAGGCTGACAAGGAGAGTTCAGTTCGGACCAGCAGACAGGGGGCTAAGAAGAGGTCAAGAGGGCGGCTGACGAGATTAGAAAGGAGTTCGATTCTGTCAGGGGGACTAGACCAACGCTGGACTGGGAACAAGGAGGAAAGGCCGGTGAACAAGATTAAGAGAGGTGGACAAGATTAAGAGAGGCGGACAAGATTACAGGGGCGGCAAAGGCGGCAGAGGGCAGACTGACGGAGCAGACAGACAGAAGGTCGGTGAGCGAGAAAACACAGGGGTTCAGCTGTGGCAGTAAGGAGGAGAGAAAAGTTAGAAGCAGGGGATTTACAAAGTGAAAGGGACTTGGAGTTAGAATAAAGGACCTGAGTGCCCTGAGGCAGGGCGTGGCTAAGGCCCTTATTGTATTAAAAAGGTTACAGGCCTTATTACAAACCAGGGAAAGTGTAACATGCCCTGAGGCCAGAGGCAGCTAAGGCCCTTATTGTATTAAAAAAAGTTCGCCTGCAGGTGGGAAAGAGACCGCAGGAAAGCAGTCAGGTTGTACATTTTATTTCCCTGTATTCTTAATTTTAAATAGTATCTCATAAATAAACTTTGCTTTGATTATTTAGTTAAGAGGCTTCTTAATCTTTAGTTTATCAATTTGGGAGTGGAGCAGTGTCGTGGAACTTTATAAACAGCCCACATTAAATTAATAGAAGTCAGATAGCCAAATAGTCAAAAGTCCCCAGTTTAGTCCTCCAGTCAAAGTAGTCCCCCGAAATTAGGCCTAGTCATCAAAAATATTTCCACGGTAGGTAGGTTGGAATCACGTTGTAAAGATCTTTAAATAAAAAACAGAGAAGTTTGTATTTGACCCAAGAGATATTAGGGAACTACCAGAGCTTATCAAGTGTTAGAGTGACACGGTCAGAATTGTGCTTTTGGAGAATCGTTTTGACAGTGTGGGAAGGATGGATTGGTTAGGGGACCCATTTCTTGAGGCAGAGAGACAAATCAGGAGATGATGAGGACCTGAGCTAGGGTGGCTAGGGGAGTGGGGGAAATGAAATGGATATGAGAAATTTTGTGAAGGTAGATTCAATAGACAAGAAAGGAGAGTGAAGACTTAAGAGTGACTAAGGTTATGAGTCTATAGCTACTCTGATCTACATTGTATAGATTAGGATACTGGGGCTGCTCAAATAACTAACAAGTCAGGCCGGACTAGAACCCAGGCCTTCCTGATTCCAGGTCTAGCATTTTATCCAATATATCATGTGTAGTCATGGAGACTTAGATGCTGGCATAGAGGATGGGGAATTCTAGATATTCCTATTCAATATTAAAGTATAGATTAGTGAAACTTGTTTATGATTAAGTACACATGAATCCTAATTGTCTCCTTGTCTCGACTGCCCATAGCCATAGTTTAAATCTTATCGGGAATAGAGTGAAATGTCAGACTTTCTCAATTCCTACGACACTGGAAGGCTCCAATTACTGAGAACTTGTCATCGGGGCTTGGGTATGCAAACACGACCCACTTTAAAGCTTATTATCATTCTTATTTATTGAGTATTGACAGAGCTCAGCTGAACAGGCACAGGCAGGATTCTTGCCTGAAGGAACATAATCCGAGTTAGATTGGTAATAAAATCCAAACATAAAGCACACCAGAGGAGAAAGCAGTTAAATCATAGAGTTACAAGGTATGGATCCTTTGGAAAAAAGAATGGTAGAAGAGGGTGGTAAGGAGGATGAGAGTGACTTTTGTGGAGGGAGGAGGGGATTTTGATTGGAAACCCTGGCAGTGAAAGTTCAGGAGGAATCAGAAAGAAGCCAAAAAGTTGTTTTCAGGACAGAGGTCCTTTCCTTTCTACTTTGTTTTATATTGTAGGACTTTAGTTGGTACAGTGAATGATATGCTGGAATTCAAGTCAGGTCAACTTGAACTCTAACCCTTGCTATGTGATGTCAGGCAAGTCCCTTAATCCTTTTTGACCTCAGTTTCCTTGGGTGTAAAATAGGGATACTAATAGCATCTACCTCAGCAGAGTAGTTAGGATCGAATGAGATACCACTTCAAACACTTTGCAAACCTTTAAATGTTAGAAAAATGCAAACTAAATTGGGTATTTGGTACCTCAGCCCACAGATGCTGATTTAGCCTGACCTTTTGTCAGGTAAATCTCTTCTATGGAAGATATCATAGATGTCCTGAAATCTTTTAAGGGTAAAATTAATTGGCAAACCCCTTTCTATGATGAATGAAATAATCCTCTGTTGGCAGAGGACCTATCATAGGTTTGTCTTGATCTCTCTTCTTGATCTAGGAGTTCAGAACTTTTGCCATATTTCCTTTGTTTGAGTTCAGGAGCTAATGAGCAAGTAGACTGTTTAGATCAATGAACTAGGACTCAGGAATCCTAGTTTTTATTGCATAACTGGTTTCTATGATCTTGGAAGGTACTGGAAGAAAGAGAGAGGTGCCATATAACTGAAGAGCAGGAGAGAGTACATAATGCAAATGATAGATCAGTGATCTTGATTTTGATTCCTGGCAAAATCATAGAACACATTTTTAAAAGGGAATTGTATGGGATTGTTGTTTGTCCTTCATTCTTGAAGAGAACCATATCAGGAGATGATGTCATGACTTGCTGTGAATTGGATTTAAGTGAGGCAGGGTTGTGCAGTCACTAGCCTCATTTTCTCCTCCAGAGAGATCTGGGTCCAGTGGCACACCATATAGACACATGTGTATGCATTCACACACACACATCAGGATGACTGGAGATGGCCCTTGATGTTTAAGGCAATTGGGGGTGAAGTGACTTGCCCAAGTTCAGGTTCTCCCAACTTTGCCACTGAGCTGCCCCTGTATGTGTGATTACTTGGAAACGGAAGTAGTGATCACTAAAAGCTAACAAACATGGTATCATCATGAAAGGCAGCATGGTGTAGTGAATAAAGAGTTCATCTTACTATGTGCCAGGTATTGTGCTACGCTTTGGGGATACAAATAATTAAAATAAAGACAATCCCTGTCTTCAAAGAGTTTACAATCTAATAGAGGAAGACAACATAAAAAGGAAGCTAAAAAGGGAGGTAGAGATTTAGGGAAGAAGGTGAGAAAGGATAGTGGAGTCAGGGAGGTCAGGGAGATGGGTTTAAATCCTGCCTTTGATTTAGGCAGGTCATTTAAACACTTATAAACACTCCACAAGCAAAATTTTAAGGCTATAAGTTACAAAAAAGTTGATGGTCTACTTCAGTGGAGGGAATTGCCATACCAGAATAGCTTGGTAGCTCAGGTATATGCTTCAGATGGTATCTAGGGTTCATCAAAATACTTAACATCTCTAAGGCTTTTCTTGTGTCTGATATGGAACAATATGGGCTAGATGATAATACAATTAGGTGAATTCAAGTGTTAGATTAACCAGAATTGATGGGTTATTGTCAATTTAGAGCATTTTCTTCACTAGTAAACTCATTATCTTGCTAGATTGGATCAGCTTTGGTACTCACACCTCTTCAGTATTATTCTCTGTCCTTCTGAATGAAGGGCTGGAGCAAAGAATGCCTCCCAAAATTTCCATTTAAAGGAGGCTCCCAGGCCAGCTAAATCTTCATTTCCCATCTATTGTACTCCTTGGACTGGACTCCATCATCCTCCTTTGCCTTCTTCCCTACTCACCCTCTGCCCCCTTTCAGCTTCTTTTTGTGTGTTGTCTTTTTCTATTAGACTGTGAGCCCCTTGAAGGCAGGGATTATCTCTTTTTTTCTTATTTGTATCTGCAGAGCTTAGCACAGTACTTGGCACATAGTAGGCCCTTAAAAATGTTGATTGATTGATCTACTGAGGGAAGTCCTTAGTGTAGTCCTCCCCAGGGATCTGTCTGTGATCCTGTGCTATTTAACATTTTTTTTTTCAGTGATTTAGATGACGGTATAGATGCCATGAGTGTTAAACATGAAAAGAATATGAATGTAATCATCACTTTTGCTTCAGAAACATTTTTATTTCCTCCTTGTTTGTCAGAATCTGTTCTGTCATAGAAGTTCCCCTGTTGCTTCTTCCACCTTTGAAGGCTTAAATTATCATTAAGGCATGTCAAAAAGGTACCAGCTGTTCTGATTTTAATAGAGTGCCTTAGCAGATATTTGGATATTTTGTGTCCTTCATCACTATAACAGCATGTTTCCATTCAACAAGCATTTATTAATTCCGTCAGCTTTTATGTTTGTGATCCAGGTTTGTAATCTGTTTCCTGAACTTCTTGTCTAATTGTTCCATCTGTAAAGGCGATCTGTACTCCCAAGACACCATTTCTATTTTTCTCTCCATTGATCTTTCACCAAAATGCTCTCCATCATATTTTTCCCTTTAGACATAGGTTTTCTTACATGAGTATATTTTCATAATACTCAGTTACTCTACCATGCCTTTTAAATAAGATATACCCTTCCAGAGCTCCTATTTAGTCTTAAAACAGAGCGAAATGTAGGTAGAATGCAGGACATGGGATCAGGAAAATCTGAATCTAAATTCTGTCTTAGAAATTGATCAGCTGAAATCTTGAGGACGTCCCAGCTTCTCTGAGCCCTAATATCCTAATTTGTAACAATAGTGTGCTTACCTCACAGGGTTGTTATAAAGATCAAATGAAATACTATATGTAAAACACTTCAAACCTTAAAGCCACATATATTTACCATTTATTATTGAATCTCATTCCACCTAATCTTAGCAACACCCATGAAGTAAAATTTAACTCTTTACATTGCAATCTCTAGTTCACCCTATTTTTATGTACATAGTTTGCATTTATGTGTAGATATCTGAGGCCATAAATTGTATTGCCACCTTTCTTGGATATACTGGCATGAATGACTAGTTCTTTCTTCTGCTAAACTTCCCAGGTTGTATCCCCATGGAGGGGTTCTTAACCTGGGATCTATAGACTTTTTTTTGTAGGGCAATGAGGGTTAAATGACTTGTCCAGGGTCACAAAGCTAGTAAGTGTCAAGTGTCTGAGGCCAGATTTGAACTCGGGTCCTCCTGAATCCAGGGCCACTGCTTTGTCCACTGCACCACCTAACTGCTCCGATCCATAGACTTTTTGAAAAAATATTTTTATACCTATATTTTGATAAAATTGATTTCTTTTGTAATGCTATGTAGCTTTTTAATGCATCTAAAAACATCAATCTGAGATGGGATCCATAGGTTTCATCAGACTGCCAAAGGGGTCCATCACACACACACACACACACACACACACACACACACACACACACACACAGAGAAGAATTCCACTTTATGAGATCATAAAAAAGGGAAAAGAACCTACATATACAAAAATATTTATAGCAGGTTTTTTTTGGTGGCAAATAATTGGATATTGAGGGGATATCCATCAATTGGGGAATAGCTGAACAAGTTGTGGTATATGAATATAATAGAATACTATTGTTCTATAAGAAATGATGAGCAGGCAGATTTCAGAAAAAAATTGGAAAGACTTACATGAACTAATGCTGAATGAAGTGAGCAGAACCAAGAGAACATTGTACACAGTATAAGCAACACTGTGCAATGATCACCTGTGATCAACTTAGTTCTTCTGAGCAATACAATGATTCAAGACAGTTCCAAAGGACTCATGATGGAAAATGTTATTCACATCCAGAGAAAGAATTATGGAGTTTGAATGTAGATCAAAGCATACTATTTTCACTTTATTTTTTTTCATAGTTTTCCCCCCTTTTGTTCTGGTTCTTCTTTCACAACATGGCTAATAAGGAAATATGTTTTATATGGTTGCACATATATAACCTATGTCAAATTGTTTATCATCTTAGGGAAGAAATGGGGGAAAAAGGAAGGGAGAAAAATTTGGAACTGAAAAACCTTATAAAAATAAACATTAAAATTATCTTTACATGTAATTGGAAAAAATAAAATACTATTTTTAAAAAAGAATTCCCATTTTATGTTATCAAGCTTGATAGATCTATATGGTCAATTTTCTCCTTCCTCTCCCTTCCCTTCTTAGTTATACCTTGTAAGACTCCAGGAAAATGTTTTTACTGGCCTTTGGTTAGGTCCACTTCATCCTATTCTAAAGCTCATGAATCCTACATCTTAAGTGATTGTCTGTAAGTCCAAATCCTGTGTCCAGACACTATCTTCTTAGCTAAATGTTCATTTCCCAAATTCATTCATCTATATTCTATATCCCCGAATGATGTATACACATTTCTCACTATAGAGTCATAGACTGTTAGAACTAGAAGGCACTTTAGGGGTTTTCCACTTCTTTCCATTTTATAGAAGAGAAAGTTGAATTCTAGAAAGGGTAATTGACTTAAACTCTCTACTAGCATATTCCCTTTAATACTAGTGCCTTATCTCCAGTTTATCCTGAATGTATCTTATTTGTACATAGTTGTTTGCATATTGTCTCCTTCATTAGATTCCGAGCTCCTTGAAAGCAAGGACTGTCTTTTGCCTTTCTTTGTATCCCTTGTGCTCAGTACAGCGTCTAGCACATAGTAGGTACTTAGGAAATGCTTGTTGACTTGATAGTAGTAGAGTCAATATTAAAACCCAGATTTTAATGATATGGAAAACATAAGTGTCATCCTTACTTCCTAACACCAGCCTTAACATTATGAAAGAGTATTACAAGAGGATTTGGGAGTCATTAGGACTCTGGTAAAGATGTATTTTCATCCTGTCATGTGCATTCACCCTTTCCCAGTTCCCATGGCTTCTCTTCTTTTGTTGTATACTTCTAATACAATGCATTTGGGTCAATTATCATGGTTGGGTTAGAAGTAATAGATTAAAAAAAAAAACACCCAGCCTTTGGAATAGCAATGCCGAAATATTTTGAGCCAGTAATTCCATTGTTGAGCATATACCCTAAAATGTTGTTACAAACAAAAAAAGCTTCATGTTCAAAGATTTTCATGGCAGCGTTATCTATAATTGCACAAAACTGGAAGCAATTCTAAAGTTTTAACTAGAAAAATTTCTGTTACTAGATAGCAAGTTTATTTGGGCATATGCAAATCTTATGTAAATATATGTATAACCCTCCAAGCTATTTTAAGAGTCCAGATGTCACTCTATAACATAGCTCTTGCAAATTGTCTTTGTACAAGATATTATAAGGTAGACTCATTGGTGTACCTCAGTAAAGTACTTTTAGATCCTAAAGAATAAAGCAAAATCCATAGGATAGATGATATATATTTTGAAGACTTTTTTTTTTGGTAAGAACAACATGTGTCTGATTAGTATTTTTTTTTAAATAAATAAGCCTTCTAACCTTGGAAAATCTCATAGTCATTTTTTGGTAAATGGATGTCCAGTTGCACAGTATTGTTCTTGAAAAGATTTAATTTGCTGACTACATTGGCATAATGTGAAAGAAAAATTAGATACAGATTTATTATCTGTATCTGTTTGCAGTGAGTTATTCTTAAGTAAAGATAAGGTTCTATTCAAAATTGAGAGTTATTATAAACTTCAATGGATTTTCAGTCTCATAGATATGGAACTTCTTTCAATGGTTCCAGTGTCATCCTTCCATACCTTATCATGGTATGTGGTTATTGTTTATGCCCAACCACAAGTTCTCCATGGAGGGTTCATCCAACATGCCAGGGATCTTCCTCAAGCTCTCTTGATATTGCATGAATACTAATGGAATTTTCCATCTGTCCATTGCTCATTTTTTTTTCTTATCACCTATAGCTCTGATGATATCTTTCATGGTAATTCTTCATTGGTAATATGCTGCAGCCTTCTCATGACTACCCATGTACCTACCTTTCTATTGTCCATTGGTCAGCCCAAAGCTTTAATTCTTTGAAATAGTGGTATTGAGGTTTTCCAGTTAAAATGGTTGTATCAGAGGTCATAAAGGAGCCTGGATTTCCCATATAAACTCTAGCAATATTCTTCTTTAAAAATAGGCACCAGACTGAATAATGATCAATCAATTCAACATTAAACATCAATAGACTCTCTCATCTGGCCCAGGACTGCAGGAAAAGACACTCAAAAGCCATGAGCACTAGAAGAGGGCTCTCACCAGGAAATACAGCATGAGCTCAGGTAATAGGCAACAACAGCAGTCTGACTAGAGACAGCTAACCTCAGAGCTCTGACCAGAGACAACAGAGTCTGCCAGCACTTTGAATGTAGACATATCAAGAGAGGTGGAAACCAGGGGTAGGAACCCAGAAAAATCAAGGTAAGATCAAAGAGGGCCAGACTACTGTAAAAAAATTAATTAATTATTCACTAGCTAATCTAATCTGGAAAAATTATATATAATTTTGGACTTATGAAAAATTATAATTGGGCCGTATATCCTGCCGTGGTCGCCATTCAAATGTAGAATATTTTGAATGACTGGCTGGATTTGGGGGGACTAAACTGACTGGGGTACTTAATCTGGGACTGTTGACTGGCTGGCTATCTGACTGCTATTAATTTAATGTGGGCTGTTTATAAAGTTCCACCACACTGCTCCACTCCCAAATTGATAAGCAAAATATTAAGAAGCCTCTTAACTAAATAATCAAAGCAGAGCTTATTTATGAAATACTATTTAAAATTAAGAATACAGGGAAATAAAATGTGCAATCTGACTGCGTTGTGGCACTTTTCTTTCCACTGGGTCTCTTTGCAACTCCTTGAATACAATAGGGCCCTTAGCTGCTGCTTGCTTAGGGCACTCAGTCCTTTATTCTAACTCTGAGCCCCTTTCACTTTGTAAATCCCCCTGCTTCTAACTTTCTTCTCCTTACTGCCACTGCTGAACCCCTGTGTTTCTCTCTCACCGACCTTCTGTCTGTCTGCTCCATCAGTCTGCCCTTCAGCCTCTCTTTTCCCTGCTCCTAGTCCTTCTCATCTTCGCCTGCATCCTTGTAGCCCCGTCTCTAGTCTGCAGTGCTCCAACCTTTCTTAATCTCGTCAGCAGCTGCTTTACCTCTTCACCTCCTCTCGTCCAACCTCTTAATCTTGTCCGCCGGCCTTTCCTCCTTGCTCCTAAATCCTGCATTACTGTTCATCTCATCATTCCTCTAATCTTGTCAGCCAGCCTCTAGTTCTCTTGTCAGCCCCCATACCTTGTCAGCCCCCCCTGAGTCTAACCCCCAGGTCTATATATGCCTTTTCTTCTCTCCACTCAAATCTCGGGGCTTCCTGCACCCCCACAGACCAAGCTAATCCACCAGCCAGGGCTGTGGCTGGTGAGGGGGGGTGGTGTGTATGCGAGCATCCCGTGCCTCAGCACAGGCTATCCGGGATCTTTTGGATAGCTCCGCTCAGGTCGGAGGGAGCTGGGGGCTTTTTTTTTCCCCCAGCTGTCTGACCTGGCATCTTGTACAGCCCACAGGGCTTTATGGCTCAGCTGAAGCAGAGGGGGAGGGGAAGAGACCCTGAGGGCCTAAGGCTTTCTAATCTCAGCCTAAAGGTAGGGTCCCCAAATCAAAATAAATTTCCACACTACCCTATCAAAAAAAGTGGGAAGGGGGAAAACTTAGCTCTGACACAAAAACCCAAATTAGGAATTATGGTTGAAGATGCTAGTAAATAGAAAAAGATACAAAACACTATGAGGAAATGCTACCTATAACATTTTTTTTTTTTAGTGAGGCAATTGGGGTTAAGTGACTTGCCCAGGGTCACACAGCTAGTAAGTGTTAAGTGTCTGAGGTCGGATTTGAACTCAGGTACTCCTGACTCCAAGGCCAGTGCTCTATCCATTGCGCCATCTAGCTGCCCCTACCTATAACATTTAAAAAATGGTACCTATAGCATTAAAAATAGTTTAAGCTTAAGAAAATAGATTTTGAAATTCCTCCATTAAAGAGATAAGATAAAGAAATTTAGGATAACAGCTATATTGTTAATAGAAAAAACCTAGTATTAAATTGGACTATTGACTTTTTCAATGTAAAACAGACAAATAACTATAACAATGGTACAACCATTCCTCAAAAAAAAACTACAAGATGTGAGATACAGTCAGAAATATGACAAGGCTATGGAAAGAGACCAGGAATAAGATATATTTTCCTCTTTCTTTAATGTTATAAAATTTATCAAGATGTGAAAATTCCATTTATGACATTTAAATAATTCTCTCTCAGTGGGAAATAAAACATTAAGTACCTTATCATTTTAAGCAAATTCATTTAGAAGCAAAGTTCATTAACGTTATATCATTTTCCTTAGTTAAAGTGCTTTGAAAAATTACTCATGTCTCATTAGACTACTTCTCCATTTGTCATCTAGTTTTTTTTTTGTTTTGTTTTGTTTTGTTTTTTTGCCAGAAAATGAGGGTTAAGTGACCTGCCCAGGGTCACACAGCTAGTAAGTGTCAAGCATCCGATGCTGGACCTGAACTCAGGTCCTCCTGAATCCAGGGCTGGTGCCTTATCCACTGTACCACCTAGCTGCCCCCCTGTCATCTAGTTCTGACAGTATTTTGTATGTCTTTCCAATAACCATCTACACTACTAAACCATGCAAGAAGTTTTATGAAGAAGAAGAAAAAAGAAACAGGACATTCTATGATTCACAGTCATTTAGGAGCCACGAGAGGAAATGTAATGTGATAGACCTGGTGGCGAGAAAACCTGAGTTTGAATCCTGCTTCAGACACTTACTAGCTGTGATTAACGATATGATCCTGGGAAAGTTACTTAATATTTTTTAAAGCATCAGTTTCTTCTCTTGTAAAAGGGGATAATATCACTTATTTCACTGGGTTGTTTGTGATAATCAAATGATAACATATACATAAAGCTTTTGCAAACCTCAAAGTGTTGTATGAGTATTAGCTATTATTAGCATGACCAGAAGAATATCAATTTGAAAAAGATACAGGCATATGTTTCAGGAAGAAGCTTGGCGGTCATTATGAGCACTGGGCAATTTCACAAAGGCAATTCTACCTGATTTTTTCCCCTTTGGAACCATTCTAGATCAATGTCTTTGTCCATCCACATTGTTTGTCCAAGATATATGGTGTCTATCTTCAACTGTGGATCTGTTCAACTGTAGATCATAGTTAGGATAATAGGCATTCTTCATTCACTTTGTTTTTCCTGTATAGATAGGGTGAGCTTTTTTGTGGAATAATGGATCTTTTAGAGCCTCTGTAATGTTCTTGAGCTCATTGGAATCAGGCAATATTATGCACAAACAAGAGCATTTGGAGGGATCCCACCTGTATTAAACATTATCCACGATGGTGGTGAACACCTTTGGTAAACACACCCACCAGCTTTATGCCTCACTTGGTTTTACTAATCAAAAGGTTATTGTGCTAGGCAGCTCAGGAAGCTGTCTTAAACCTATGTATCCAGGTTGCACAAAAGATTTACCTGGCACATGCAAGGGAGCTATAACAGAATAAGTACCCTTAGTTTATAAGAATACAGATGTTAAGTATGGAGCAACTAACAACTCCTCATTCTACTATGCACTCCTTGAGATCAAGGAAATCTTTTGCCTCTCTTCATACCCCCAGCACTTAGCATGCCTGGCACATAGTAGGTATTTAATATATGTTAGTTGACTGACTGACTAGTTGACTGGTTCAGTTGAATGCCAGGACCTTCCCTGGATACCTTTCTTCCCCAGAAACTTGCAATAGTGAATGAGGGCTAGTAAAGGTCATCCTTGGTGTAGAAGAACCCATCAAGTCTAAGAAGGCACCAAGCCCACTTCACTGGGTGGTTGTATATGTCTGGGAGACTACCAGATAGCATGACAGCAGTGCAAAGCCTTAAATTATATGTAAAACAGAATAATCTGAGTTCTTTTAGAGCAGGGACTATCTTTGGTCTATTATCATGTCCCTAGTACTTAGTACAATATCTGGAATATAGCAAGTAGATGCTTAATGACTGACTAACTGTGCCTATGGGTGAGGAGGGCTATTGCTCATCAACATACTTGATTAATAGCTTTGAATTTTATCTACATATCTATTATAAATGCTATATTAAAGTATATAAGCTGTTCTTTAAATCCTATCTGCGCAAAGCTCAAGAAATTTCCCCTTCAAATCCATATGCTCCCTTGGACCTGCTTCCTCCTTTCTAAAGCTAGCATAATTATTGAATGTTAAGATTTACAAATAACTTCTAAAAATGATCTCATTTTATCCTCACAGCAACCCTGGAAAGATAGGTGTTGTTGTTATTATCACCACTTCACAGTTGGGGAAACTGAGGCAAATAGGCTAAGGTGATTTGCCCAGGGTCACATAGCTAGTAAGTGTCTAAAGCTGGATTTAAACTCCTCTTCCTAACTTCAGACTCAATGCTCTATTTCCTGTAGTACCTAAGTGCCTGTAACATGTAGCAGGCAGGCCAGAGCCTATCACAACTGTCATATTAAATGATCTCTGTTGACTATCTCTCAAGGATTAATGTAAGATTTTGATTCATGCTTAGGGGATGCCTTGTTAGAGGAGAATCTTTAGGGTGGTCTTTTTCACTGAATCATATTTTTTAATAGTAAAGAAAAAAGAAGCAGAAAGTATGAATTTCCTACACATTTTAGCCAATTGTATGCTTCTAAAGATATGGCCACACACTTATTAGCTGTGTGACTCTGAGCAAGTCATTTAACCTCTGTTTGCCTCAGTTTCTCCAACTGTAAAATAGGATAATGATAACACCCATCTTTCAAGGTTGCTGTGAGGATAAAATTACATAATATTTGTAAAACTTTTTGTAAATATTTAAGCCCCATACAAAGGCTAGTTATACAAGGGAGGAAGCAGGTCCAAGGGAGCAGGTGGATTTAAAGAAAATTCTTGCGTTTCATGCAGATAGGATTTCATTGGGTTTTTTTTGTTTGTTTTTTGTTTGTTTTTGTTTTTGCGGGGCAATGGGGGTTAAGTGACTTGCCCAGGGTCACACAGCTGGTAGTGTCAAGTGTCTGAGGCCGGATTTGAACTCAAGTACTCCTGAATCCAGGGCCGGTGCTTTATCCACTGCGCCACCTAGCCGCCCCAGTGCCACCTAGCCACCCCCAGATAGGATTTCAAAGAGGAAGTCACCAGCAAAAATTGTTTTCTCCCTTTTCATACCTTTGTCAAGGATGCTTTTGATGTGTGTGTAGGTTATTCTCATAAAGATTTTTATCAAATTGGGAAACAAGGTCGCCTTTTAGCTAATCAGTCAAAAAGCATGGTAAGCATTTTAATAAATAAAATGTGAAAGCAGTCTCTGCCCTCAAAGAGCTTACAATATGGATTTTTTCTTGGTTGCCTTTCTCCACTTTTTGGGTAATAATGTGGTTCATATCACTCAATCATCTCTATAATGTGGTCACCAGCTTAGACTTACTTTTTGTATACTTGATTTAATTCAGCTGCTCTTTTCATCTCTGTTTTCTTCAGTGCTATTTCTACTTCTTCACACAACACATCAGGGATACCACTAAAGACTAAATGTAAATGATCCTTTCTCACTGATGGCAAAAACAGTTTATTACAGAAATCTTTATGGACTTTCTCTCTCCCCCATTTTTTGTTTCTCTCTTCTAGTTTCATCCTTAAATGCCATCAGAATGGTCAAGGTAAACAGGTTTTCATGCCAAACTTTTTGTAAATGTTTTGCCCTACACTCCTCTGCCCTTAACTTTTCACCATTCTCCTTAGTAAGATTTTATAAATAAATTTCTATTCTGAGTGTTGCCTTTGTTTCTGTGATTGGCAGGGAGATTAAATGTTTGCTGACCAAGGAAAATTTTTTTTGACCTTTTAGTCTTCTCATTGTGGTGATTGATTTCTATCAGTTAGACTCCCTAAGGAAAGGTTCTATGTTGAAAACCATTCTTTTTTTTTCTTTCCATTTCCCAATTGTTGCTGTCAATAGCTTATTTAAATAGATAAACTTGGAGTTGCATCAATTGTGTACCATAGTTTCTTTCCATTTTGAATCTTTCTTCTAATATTGTCTTGACAACTCTGCATGCATACAACTTATTTTAAATGATTCCCTTGTCAATAACAAGTCATTTCTATTAAAACATCTACTTCATTTTGGGGACTGCTATTCAATGCTCATCAAATCTGTGCCACGTGTCTTCTTGAAAAAAGTATTCATGAAAAATATACATGAAGATTCCATGAAATCGACAAGGTGTTAGCTTCCCTCATTTCTTATTCTTGAACCATGTTTTTCAACATATTTTTTGGCCATTTTCCTGATACCTGATATTGCCTTGAAATATTAAAGAATATGTAAGTGTTAAGTAATATATAAATTTAATAATTTTAAGGTTTAATCAAGTTCTTCATAGAATTCTTTTGCTTCATGTTCTATAAGAGATAATGGTGTATAAAATGTGATTATCTCTGTCTGTCCTTTTGAAAATTTTGACCAAGTATTGATTTCAGGAAAACTCAACTTCATGTCCCATGACAAATACTTTTCATATTTCTTTTGGATCTATGAAAAAAGATAATATCTTTATTTCTTTGGGGCCTATCATTCCATTTAGCTACAACTTGCTTTTGCCTTTTGGCTTCACTTAAAGCAAGTACTACCATTCCTACAGAAATGAGGGGAAATTGCATAGGAGTGAGGAAATAATATTTTTGTTTGTTTCACGAGTTGCAATTACTAAGTAATTTATCATAGAATCAGAGAATTTTAGAGTTGGAAAGAGACTTTGGCAGCTTTATAGTTCAACCTATACCTGAAAACGAATCCTTGGTTCAACATACCTGACAAGTTGTCTTCTAGCCTTTGCTTAGAGACCTCTAATGATGGGAAACTCACTATTCTGAAAGGCATTCTACTTAGGAAGGGTTCTCCTTAGGAAGTTGTTTTTTCCCTTTGACATCAGGCACAAATTTGCCTATTTGAAACTTCCACCAATTGCTTCTGGTTCTGCTCTTGAGTACCCCCAAAATAATATCTAATTCCTCCTGCAAATGACAACTCTTTTGATAATAGAACATAAGTTATTATTTTCGGGATTTGTGGCTATCTCTTCTTTCTTGTCCTTGGTTTGAAAACCCACTGTCTGTATTTCCCTCTGCTGTGAGGTTCCAGTTACTAGCACCCCAATTTCATTTTATAACAGCATCAATTAGCTTTTATGAAGGGGTATTTACTTAGAAGATTTAACAAGAATAAAATTATATATAGTTCTTCTACATATCCTGCAGACACACTCTCTCCTATAGTATTTTGATCTCTAGGCAAAATGGATTTAAACTTAGCTCAGTTCCCTACAGAGCATTTGTCCCACCGAGTTCATATCCAAATGCAGCATAGCTGTTGGACGAATCCTTTTCTCTGTTACCTCTGAGCTGGGTCTCTAAGGTCACTTCCAAAGATCACTCCTTGCTTCTAGTATGTTATAATTTTATTTATGCAGCTGGGTGTGGTAGTAAATTCAGTGTTGGACTTAAAGTCAAGAAGACTTCAATTGAAATCTTATATTAGCTATATGACATTAAGCAAGTCACTTGGTCTTTCTTGGCCTCAGTTTCCCCATATGTAAAAAAGGATAATAATAGCACCTACCTTGCTATGTAATGATTGAGGTACACACACACACATATACTTGGAGAAAGAAGAAAAAGCAATATAATCTTAAAGTGCTATATATTACCTATAATTATTATTATTGCTATTGTTATCATTACATATCTCAGTGGACTGACCAACATCTTTATAGTTGCATGTGAGGTTAGTATTTTGGCAGAAAATATAATCAATTTCAATAAACTTTCATTAAGTATGTTCCAGGCACTGTGCTAAACAGTGGGATACAAAAAGAAGCAAAAGACACCCTCTGTCCTTCAGGAGTTTATAATCTAATGGATTGAACCTGGAACTATATGCTTGGGATATGGCCATCTGACATCCAGAGAGGCAGCCTCATCCCAATATTTATTACAAGAGTGAAAAAATAGAGAGAGAAACCTAAGGGGAAAAATTTGAAACCAAGGGACTTGAGTATGTGAAAAGCACACGTATCAGATTGGGTCATAAATGTATAGAAGACATTTAAAAATACATTTTGGTATTCTGGTTGTTGGGAAACAGCTCAAAAACATCATTCTTTCAACTCTAGCTATTGTTGTTGGATTTGGAATCAAGATCACTGTTCAAATCCTTCCTTGAACACTTATTAACAGTATGGCCCTGAGGAAACCTTGCTTGGGGGATAGTAAGGAGGCAGTATGAGAATATCAAACTGCCCTTGAAAAATTCAGTTCAGGTGCCCACATGAACCATATTTGGATCCTGAAAGCATTGGCAGATAATCCTGCTGAGCCACTACCAGTGATGTTTGAAAGATCATGAAAAACAGGAGAGGTACCACAAAAGTGAAGGAGGCAAATAGAGTAAGCATGATTTCTTTTCCTGGGTGAAATAAAGTGATGGTTGATGAACATTTAGAAGTGCTTTAAAAAAAAATTTCGGCTTTTTATTCAACATGTTACAAAAGGTAATTATTAGTGGTTACATATAGCCAGCATACATTCATAGAGGACAGGTCATCCCAGACTAAGTTTATTTCTTTTTTTGACACAGTTACTGTTAGTAGTTGAAAAAAATTGCTGCGGATACATTTTATCTAGATTTTAGCAAAACATTGCTAAAATATCTCATCATATTTTTGTGGAGAAGATAAAGATATAGATTATACAATAATATAATCAGATGGATTCAGAGCTTGTTGGTTACCAGACTCCAACAAGAATTGTTCATGTTTCAATGTCAGTGTGGCAGAAAGTCTCCAGTGGAGTGCCTCAAAGATCTGTGTTTGGTCCTTTACTGTTTAATATTTTTATTAATGACTTGGATAGAGGGATAGATGCTATACTCATGAAATTAGCATATTATACAAAGTTGTGAAGGCTAACTATCACAGTGTATGGCATTCAAGATCCAAAAGGATCTCAACAGGCTGGAGCATTGGGCTGAATCTAATAGGAGGAAATTCAATTGAGAAAAATGTAAAATTTCACAGTTGGGTACAAAAAAATCAATTTCACAGCTACTTGATGGGACCAGGATGGTTATACAGCAGTCACTGGGAAAGGATGGGGAGGGGTGTTAATGGACTTTAAAGGCACTATAAATAAGCAGTGTCATAAATAAGCAGTGGCAGCCAAAAAAGTAAATGCTGTCTTGGGTTGCATTAAAATGGTCAGAAATTCCAGGAAAAGAGTGATAGACTCACTATACTCTGTCCTCACCAGCTCTTATCTAATTGTGTCTACTTCTAGATAGCAACTAAACTAGAGAGCCCAAATGGAAAAGGGCTGGATCCATGTCCTATGAGGATTAGTTGAAAGAACTAGGTATATTTAGCCTGGAGAATAAAAAAGACTCAAGCGGGGAATATGATAGCTGTAAAATATTTGCACTGTATGTGCAATAGGGATTAGACATGTTTTGTTTGGCCTCAGAGAGTAGAACCAAAATTAATGGGTGAAAGATGCAAAGACGCAAATTTAGGCTTGATTTTAGGAAATACTTCCTAACAGTTTGAGCTCTCCAAAAGTGAAATGTGCTATGCAGAGAGTTAGTGAGTTCTCCATTCTTGGAAGTTAAGAAGAGGTTGAAAGAAACTTTGTTATGAATATTGTAGTGGGGATTCCTTCTACATGTGGGTTGCATTAGATGGACATTGCAATTCCTTTTAGCTTTCAAAATTCTGTGATTCTGTGACTTAACCACTCTCATTTTCAGTTTCTTTATCATTAAAATATAGTTAATAACAATACCTCTTATACTGTTGCTGTGTTAAGCAAGATATAATCAAGTAGTTTGCAAATCTTAAAATTCCATATAAATGTGAGCTATTTTTATTATCATTAATGAGAACTATGAGAAGATTTGAAGAGAGCAGTTCCATTAATAAGATAAGAATGGGTAAGCATTTAAGATGGTGATACCAATTGGGTCATCAATATATTGGCAGAAGCTAGGAAATAGAAAACCTGTCAACTTGACATATTATGGATGCTGTCATGGTCTCTTTATGTCAGCAGCAAGAGAGGAGATTGGGGACCCATTTGGAAAGTTAGAGCAAATCGAACGTAGGTTCATAGGAGAAAGTCTGAATGAGCAAAGCAAAGAGTTTTGGATATTATCTGAGTAAAGAAAAGAAAAAGAAGCAGGGGGTGGATAAGGTGGCATGGGAGATGCTGTGCAAACAATAACTTTAGAGAAGCCAGGTCAGAAAAGTTTGGTTCACTGGAGATTATGGAAACACACAATCCAGAGAACATGAAAGATACATGAAGATGACCAAAATACAGATGCAGACAAACAAAAGGAGTTTGTAGCAACTATGCAATAAAAACTGCATTACCTTGGTAGCCTTGTCAACAACCCCAGAGAAAAGTAAATAATGCTTTCCCGATGCACTATATAAAACTCTTTCATTCTCTTTTGTTTCCTTCTAGGTATTGGAGGCAATTTTGCTTTTCCCAAATTTGATTTGATTTAAATCCCCTGTCTACTCAGTTATGTCTTTCTTTTACCACCCATGATCTCCAGCTATCAAAAACTGAGGAAGAGAAATATTTTAAAGGAAAATATTCCCCTTTCCTATCAAACTCCAAGATATTTTATAACAATTCTTTTTTTTAGGTAGCTCAGCTCTTCATGCCTTTATCTCTGCCCTTTTATTTCAGAATAAATTGTGGAAACCAAAAAGCATTCCAAATGAACTTCATTTTTAAGTGCCTTCATCTTATGCCCTCATTGTGCTACTGTCTCCTCTCACCATCGGATTGCAATTGACTCTTGCTGGGTCTGTGATGATTTAGAAGATTTCTTTGTCACGCTTATCTGCGAAGTTTTTACTCAGCAAGCCCTCTCTTTTTGCTCAGATGCCACAGCTAGTGTCTTTTTTGTTGTTATAACGATGGAAGTAATAGCAGAAGTTGATGAGTCTTTTGCTATTTAAATTAGATGCTATTATTTGTGATTGAAGTTACTTGAAAGCTTCTCACTCTGCTACCTTGAATTGGTTGTTCATCGATAGAGTACCAAATAGGAAAACAAGATCCTTAAGCTGTTTAAATATTTCTCTCCCTTTTCAATGTGGGGGCACATGCACATAATTTCTTTTAGCCCTCATACTTGCTGCTGGCTCACCACATAAACACTCATTTAGAAAGCATTTCCTGCTAAATGATGGGGGAAATTGACACCATAATCTGTATCACTTGCATGTTTTCAGTAAGCCTTTAAATACTCTAAAACCACACATATAAATGCATATATATAAAGCCCATACACACATGTATGCACATAATATAGGCACAAATCTAGTCAATAGTGGCAGGCAGAAGATGAGGATTTTTATAACTTTGTCATAACTGATAAATGGAACTTATCAGGAAAATCTATAGCTTGTGCTAATGCCTCTTTATTTTCACACTGAAAATAATTCCTATAAATAAGGGCCAAGTATAAAATGAAGCTCTTCTCAGAAAAGATAATCATTACATACATAAACTGTATTCTGGGGATTAATTTTAAAGGAGATTTTGCCACTGGCTGAGTTATTAAAGATGCTACCTTCACAATGTCCTTCCTTTCTGTACTTACAGTTGATATAATGCAACAAGTAAAAATCTGGCCTGCCAAAGCCATGCTCTGATGATTTCCATGCTTGCAAATAATGGTACATGCAGTCTTTTTTTCTACAAAGACAATGCTACTTATCTACCTCCCCAGGCCACTCTGGATTTGCCAGTTTCCTCTAACTGATAAAAGGAGCTCAGAGAACAACATTGAGAGGTATTGTTGGTAAAATGGGAAGAGAACACTGGACTTAACAAAAACTAGTTGGACTATGACATTTGCTATACAGCCACAGGGAAGGTTCACTCTAAGCCTCCATTTATTTCCATGTCTATAAAATGAGGATAATAATACTTGGCTCTACCAGCACATTACCCAGTGGCAGAATGATTTGTGGATGAAAGGCTAGCCTGGTATTTGAATTAAGAAAATTTGGGTTCAGGTCCTGACCCTGACACACATTTTATATTGTCTGTGTGACTATGGTCAAGTGTCAATGCCCAAGGCTACTAAGATTATAAATTATAGATGAGCTAGTGATCTGTGTTGGTAGAAGAATTTCTAGTCCTACAAGGATGAAATCACAGGTAGGGATAAAAAAAAGTAATAAAAACTTGCCTCAAAAGGGCTTTTGAGGAAAGTAATTTGTAAACCGTAAAGTGTAATAGAAATGTAAATTATTATCTATCTCATGGCATTTTTTGAGGAAATTCTTTGCAAAATGCCTTATCCCTATAAGATATTATAATGAATATTTATGTTTTTATATATATCATATGTTGTGATATCATTATATTATAATGAATACACACACACACACACACAGAGAGAGAGAGAGGGAGAGAGAGAGAGAGAAAGAGAGAGAGAGAGAGAATTAAAATAAAAAATAGTATACCTTTCTACCTCCAAGCTGTGCCTCTTCTTCCTGGTATTCCCCTCTCTCTCAGGTTTCCTTAAGAGCTACCCCAGTGGCCTAGTCTATGTCTTAGCTGACTATCAATTTGGACTAAGATGTTAAGAGATTATTTGGAGTTGAGAAGATAATGGCTGAAGGCATTGCCTATTACCTTCTAGGCAATAGGGTGCATTCCCCCTCCCTCTCCCATGCCCCATGCTAGCCCCTGTCTGGATATAGATATGGAAATGGGTCAAGGATCCATCCCAAGTCCTGTAGACATTTTTAGCAGCTAAAAACAGGAGTTACAAAGGCTTTGAGGCATGATTTAAGTTTTTAATCAACAAAGTTTTATTTTCTTTACTTCCTACTCCCCAACCCCTCCCTCCTTCCATTAAAAAGGAAGAAAACAAAAAACACTGGTAACAAATATACAGTCAAGTAAAAACAAATCCTTTCATTGTCCATGTGCAAAAAACGTATGCCTCATTCTTGATCCCGAGTCCACTACCTCTGTCAGAAGGTGAGTAACATGTTTCATTATCAGTTCTCTGGAATAGTGGTCGGTCATCCTAATTGATTGGAGTTCTTAAATACAGGGTGAATTGATTTTAAATAGAATCTCTTGAGGAAACGAATGTCTCCAAAAACATTGGGGCTGGGGATGGTAGAGATGGATGTGCTACAAGGCAGGAGAATATTCACTCCCACTAGTCCTTTAGCCTCTCCTTCCTTCAGGATTTTCTGGGCCAGCTTGACTCACAGAACCTAACAGCTTCTTGGAGATGGGGTAGGGAGTTGATTATCAGGTTGCTTTTTCTTCCTTATTTGTTCCTCCCCCACTATTCAAATCTCAGAAGACAAGCAGTTCCTAGAGTTAGTGTGATCCTAAATCATATTCATAGGAAGAATGTTCAGGAAAATGGAGGAGGTAATAGGTCTACTATGCCCTGGCCAGACCACATCTGGAGCATTAGGTTAATTCTGGGTCTCATATTTTAAGAGGAATATTTTAAAATCAGAGTGTATCCAGAGGAAAGCTGTCTAGGGTGATAAGGAAAGGTGAAACCATGACAGATGAGGACCAGTTGAAAAAATCTGAGACTGTTTATCCTGAGGGGTGGGGGTGGGGAACAGGTTTAGGAGGAGGGGGCTGTTTTCAATCTTAGAAAGACTGTCATTTGGAAGAGGGCTTATCCTTCTTATGCTTGGTTCCTGAAGGCAGAACAGGACTGTTAGGCAGAAGTTGTAGGGAGGCAGATTTCACTTCAATCTGAGAACTTTTTGATAGCTCTTTATACACGCTCACTTGGTGATTTCTTTAGCGCCTATGGGCTCAATTATTATTACTATGCAGATGATTCCCAGATCTATTTATCCAACCCTGGTCTCTCTTTCCTCAATTCTAGTGTCTATTGGAAACTATTGGACATAGATATCCTATGGCACTTCAAAATCAACACACACAAAACATACATATTATCTTTATCAAAACATAGACTCATTATCTTTCCCTTCAAACCTACTCCTTTTCTGAATTTCCCTATTAGGGCTAGGTCCTCATTAGTGCAAAAAAAATGAGTCCCTAGAAGTAATTGAATGTATTTGAATTCGCACTATTTTAAGTCATAATTATATAAAACATGGCAATTGATCCAGCCCAATGGAAATATGCAGGTCAAATTCAAATAATGCAAACACTTCAGGGGAGTCATTATTCTCACTAATTGAGACCTAGCTGTACTCTTTGAGGGGACTACCATTTTTCCAGTCATCCACATTCACCATTTGGCTATCATCCTTGACTTCTCTGTCTCTGTCTGTCTTTCTCTGCTTCTGCCTCTGCCTCTGTCTCTGTTTCTGTTTCTCTCTCTCTCTCTGTGTCTCTCTGTCTTTGCTTCTGCCTCTGCCTCTCTCTCTGTCTTTCACACACACCACCTATCTAGTTAGTTGCCAAATCATATCATTTCTTTCTCTCTAATATCCCTCATGTTCTCCATTTTCTCCACTCATACAACTACCACTCTAATTCAGGCCCTCATCACTGTTCTCTGGGGCTATTGCAATAGCTTTCTAATTAGAATCACTGCCTCATATCTCTCTTGACTCCAATCCATTCTCCACGCTGCTGCCAAAGTGATTTTCCTCAACTGCAGGTCTAACCGTGTCATCCTCCCAGTGAATAACCTCTAATGTCTTCCTATTCCATCTAGGATCAAACATAAACCCCTCTGTTGGGCACTTAAAGCTCTGGAGGCCTTGTCCACTTCCTGGTTTTCTAGTCTTTTAAACCATCATTCACTCTCCCACACACTGCGGTATCTCATCCTCACTCACACTTTTTTCTCTCACCCATATTTCATTCTTTCTCTTTATCCTTTTGTTCTGGATGTCTCCTATGTCTGGAATGCTCTAACTCCTAGAATGCCCAGCTTCCTTTTAAAATTCAAGTACCACCTCTTCCAGGATGCCTCTTCTGTTTCTCTAAATGCTAGCTAGTTTCTTCCCCTCTAAGGCTTTTGTTGTTTAGTCATTTTTAGTTGTATTCAACTCTTTGTGACCTTGTTTGAGGTTTTCTTGGCAAAGATACCAGAGGGGTTTGCGTTTTCCTTCTCCAGCTCATTTTACATATGAGGAACTAGGCCAACCATGTTAAGTGACTTGCCTAGGGTCACACAGTCAATAAATGTCTGAGGTCAGATTTGAATTCAGTTCTTCCTGACTCCAGACCCAACACTCTATCCACTGTGCCATCTAGCTTCCCAAACACCCCCCTCTTTCATGCTACCTTCCATTTATCATGTATCTTCTGATTTATGTTTGTCTAATTAAATGGAATGTAAGATCTGTAAGGGTAGGAGCTATCTTTTCTTTATATAGAGAGAGCTTAGCATAGCACCCGAAACACATTAAGTGCTTAATAAATACTTACTGATTTATAATATGTGCTTTTAAAAATATCAAGTGGGGTATGCTTTGAGGTAATGCATTTCCTATTACTGGAAGTGCTTAAATAGAAACTCTGTGACCATTTGTCAAGGAGGTTTTAGGGGGGCATTCATGTATTTTGAAGAGGCTTAGACCAGATAAATTGGCAAGCTAAGGGAGAAAGGTAGCCAGGATGGTATAAAAGGGATTGATCTCATGCCATATGAGGATGGATTGCAGGAACTGGTGATGCTTAGCTTGGAGGAGAGAAAACTCAAGAAATAAAGCATAATAACTATCCTCCAAATATTTGAAAGGATATCAGGGGAGTGAGGAATCCAGGGGTATCCTTGAATCAGCTCAGACCAGATAGGGAGAGCCAATTGTTAGATTTTCAGCATTACATACACCTTAGAAATCAGCGAACAAATAAGGGCTTGATTTATTGTTTTGTTGATTGTCTAGATTTTAAGAAAGTGTTGGGAGAATGTTAGTAAAGTAAGCAAAACTTAAAGATGTATTGTGTACACAACTCTTCCACCCCCCCCCCCAGTGCTGAAAGTCAGTTATTAAACATTTACCAAGACACCCTTGGATTAGACTGACTTGTTCTGTTTAGTGCCAGAAGGCAGAAATGGGAGTAATGGATAGCCCCAGTTGAAAAGAGACAAATTTACACTTGATGTCAAAAACATCCAAATTATGTGATCATGTTTTTGCTCAGGAGTGTCTGACTCTTCGTGACCCCATGGACCATACAGTTCATTGGGTTTTCTCTGCAGAAATACTGGGATACTTTCCCATTTCCTTCTCCAGTGGACTAAGGCAAACAGGTTGAATGACTTGTCCAGGGTCACACAGCTGGTAAGTATCTGAGGCCAGATTGGAACTCAGGTCTTTCTGACTACAGGCCCAACTCTCTATTTACTGAGCCTCCCAGCTGCCTTTTATGAGATCATATATATAAAAATAGTTGAGTCAAGAAACTTTTCCTAATAGTGAGAGATAACCCCAAGTGAAATGAGCTATCTTTGGAGGTACTAGGATCACCATCATTAGAGGGGTTTCAAACAAAGGTTGGATGAACACTAGGGGTAAAAAGTATCATAATGAAGATTCTGTTCTAGGCATATTTTGGACTAGATGGATGCTGATGCCCTTTCCAACTCTAAAATTCTATAGTAGATGATAAGATCATAGGCTGAGAGCCAGAAGGGGTCTTAATGGCCATTTAGTTCAATCACCTTATTTGACATGAGGAAACTGAGTCCCACATGGGGTTAAATGAATTGTCCAAGGTCACCTGCATGTCTTCTGGACCTACTGTTAGTTTACTTTCTTGCTGCTTCTTTAGATGATTAGCAATTATCAGACTCTTCCAGAAACACTGATCAATCAGTCAAGAGAAAGACCAATCTTCTCCAACTTCATCTGGCTCATCCAGTTTGTTTCTTTGTATTGTTCCCCTGAGGTTTCCCACAGATCCTGTGGCTTATTAATCTGGCACTGTCTCCACCTCAAATCTTGCTCAGAGATTTAAAATTGTAAATGTGTAGGCTGGTTTTTCAAAAAAACCCCTATTTTAACTGCATAAATGATGTATATATTTGTTTGACTGTGACCACATATTTTAGGGCTACTCTCTAGACTCTCTGTACTTTCTCTACCGTGCCCCAGAAATCTCTCTACTCTCAAAGTTCACTCGATCCCTGGAATTCACACATTGGAAGTACTTTCCACCCTTTAGCCTCTTTCTCTGAATCCTCCTAGAATTTCCAACCCAAGCTTCATGCCTAGGTCAGTCATGTCTTTATTATTCCCCAGACTGGACTCCTTACTCTCCTGGATTTCTTTATCATTCCCTGAAACAGAGATATCTTTCTCTTTCAGTTTCCTTTCATATATTGTATTCCCTATTACAATGTAAGCTTCATTAGGGCAGGTAAAGGCTTTCTGCTTATTTTTGTATTCCTAGAGTTTAACAGAGTGCCTGGCATATAGCAAGAGCTTAAATAATGTTTGTTGACTTGACTACACTAATCCTCCTTACCTCCAAGCCTCCTTTCATGGTGCTAGGGAGGCAGTCAGGCATTTCTTCTAAGGCATTTTGATCCAGTGCTCATCACTCTGTCCTGAACCCCTTGTTCCCTACACAGGCTTCTCATTCTCCAATTAATTTGATGATTTGAGCTTGGAGAGACCCATGGATAAGTACTTTGTCTAATTATATTAGACTGTGTCTCCATCTGTCTGCTACCAGTATTGGCACTTTGTAAATGTTAGAGGATCACTGTCTGACTTTTAAAAGCTAAATGATTTGGCCAAAATGATTTTCATGCCCATCATCTCCCTATTCCCACTTCCCTCTCCACCACCTACAAAGGAAAGAATTGAAAAGAACAATATATTTGAAATATCAAAGGTTATTTCTTCTGATATTTTAGTGAAATAGAGGATGAATCCTAAGATGTCATCAAATTAGAGGAGATTTTTTTTGAGAGACTCAATTTCTCCAGACAATAGAGTAATCACTTGACATGGCAAGGACTAAGTACAGAATTTCTGTTTCCAGGCAGATTTGAGAGAGCTTGGACATCACAAGACTCTTTGGAAGAAGTTGGGGTTTATAAAAGAAAGTAAAAAGTACTGAAACTAATGCCTAATGAAAATCAATCCTTTTGTTCTATTATGCATTGATGAAGGAAGTCCGCATGATCATTAGAATGATTGAAGTTTGAATTCTGTTTAATGAATATTACATTCCTACCTATTAAGAGGAGGAATTGCTGTAAACTACACTTGAACCCAGCTTCTGCCATCTGTGTCATTTTTCCTTCAGGGGTTCTAAGAGTCAGCTCTTGTGGGATTATGCCTAGTATATAAAAAAAAGAGAGCCTCACCTCCCCATAGCAGCAGTAGGCAAATGAAAATGAGGTGACTCCCTCAGACTTGTTTTTCTGTGGGAAATGATGGATAATTGCACATACTTATACAGCTAATTCCTTGGCTTAGTTCCTACTCCAATGCCACATCCAGGTGAGGGACTGACTCTGGTCTTTCAGAGACTATGCCAGCAGGGTGCCCAACACTAAAGACTTCACAGAGTCAGAGACTTTATGAGTAGGAAGGCCTTTCCAATGGCCATCTAATCTAATTAATCCCCCGAAAAGAATTCCTTCTATAATGTACCTGACAAGTGGCTCTGCAGACTTTCCTGGAAGACTTGTGATGAGATGGGGAACCCATTACTTCCCAGCCCCACTCATCCTACTTGCAGATAGCACTCATTATTAAAAGTATTTCCAAAACGTGTCTTTACAACTTCTGTGCATTGCTTTGGCTTCTTCCCTGTAGGGCAGGGATTTTCTTAACCTGGAATTCATGAGTCGTTGGGTTTTTTTGGGGGGGGGGTGTTTAAAATATATTTTGATAACTATACTTCCCTTTGTAATGTTATATATTTAATTTTATGTATTTAAAATATTATTCTGAGAGGGGTCCATGGCTTCACCAGATAGTCTCTCAGATAGTCAAAGGGGTACAGGACACACACACACACACACACACACACACACACACACACACACACACACCCTTCTGAGGTAGGGCTAATAGGAGAAATCTAATCTTTCTTCCAGAAGATAGATCTTCAGATACTTGATGAGAACTATCATATCTCCCCTGAAGACTTCTCTCTTCTCTGGGCTAAATATCTCTAGTTCTTTCAACTCATCTTCATAAGGATAACTTGAGGCCCTCCACCATTTTGGTTTCTTTCTTTGGTTTCTGCCATTACTAAAATGTGGTGCCCAGTATGAGACACAATAGTCCTTCTGTGGTCTGACCAGATAGAGCACAATAATATTATCTTTTTATGTGATCTTGTTAGTTATTCCAACTTCCTGGTGATAGAGATTGTTATCTGAAGATCTTGTTAGCTCTGTTTGGAGAACTCTATCCTCAGAATGCTGGTTACCAGGTTACACATTTATTTTGAACATAGCAACTCAACAAGTCACAGAAAGTTTGCTCTCTCCATCAGAGAGGGAGGAACTCATTGATAACTTCATAGATCTTTGACCCAGATGGCTAAAGAAGCAATCTAAATCAAGACAAATGAGCTTCTTTGTAGAATAAAGCTGGAAAGGACATTAAAGATTGTCCAACCTCTTCATTTTACTGATGAAGAAGAATGGGACCCAAAGTGGTGAAGTGATTTGTTTAAGATCACAGATGCTAAATGACTGATGGGACTCAGCATACCCAGTGGAAAGTATGTCATATATGGAGTGAAAGAACCTGAGTTCAATGCCAACTCTGATACTCACAACCTGAGTAACCTTGGATCAATTACTTATCCTTTTTGGGGCTCAGTTCCACATCTATAATAAGATGGGGTTGGCCTAAATAACCTTTTAAGTTCTCTGCCAGCTCTAAATCTGTAACTCAAAAATGAGGTTTTCTGACTCCAAAGCAGTATTATTGCTATTGCTCTATGCTCCACCCAGAAAAAAAAATCCTTGAAGAATTCTCTTAAAACATCCATGGAACTAAAGAGGACATTCCATCATCCCATTCCCCTCCCCAACCAGTACATCCATGTCAACTTGTTGATGGCACTTTTATGTTTCAGCTTGACAATTTCCTCAGTACCTCCATGCTAGGTGGCCTTAAGAAAAGGGGCTTCTTTTCATTCTCTTCATTTTTCTCCTCCTTTTCTTTCTTCTCCCTTTTCATTTTATTTTATTTTAAAAAATATTATTACTTTTTTTTTGCAGGTCAATGAGGGTTAAGTGACTTGCTCAAGGTCACACAGCTAGTAAGTGTCAAGTGTCTTAGTCCTGATTTAAACTCAGGTCCTCCTGAATCCAGGGCCAGTGCTTTATCCACTGCGCCATCTAGCTGCCCCTACTTCTTTTTTAAAGAAATTTAGTATGTAGCTTTTTTAAAAGTAATTTTTCTATAACACTACTGTCTAAACCCTACACATGGGATACTTAATTATATAATGTTTTATATTCTTACATTGTCTTTTGTTTCCCCAAGACTCCAAGATCTTTGAAGGTTGGAGCTGCATTTCATATTTCTTTTCTATCTCAAGCTTAGGTCAGCTCTAAGTAGAAAGGAGGTGCTAAATTGAATCAAACTGATGACCATTTGTCACCTTAAGTAGAACCTTTAGCTTGAGTAGTTCTTGATTACAATTGTTGAAATATGAAAATACTGATGAAGAAGCCTGCATCCCTCCTAGGAAATATGAGTGTGAAATCCACACCTTTGAAATTAAAGTACATTATAAGTCAAGTCAACAAGAATTTATTAACACTTAATATGTACCAGGCACTGTGCTCTTATTATAAAATTATAACAAGAATATAGAATAACATTATATGTAATAATTCTTGATGTTTAATGGGCTTTAAGATTTATAAAACACTCTGTTCTTCACCTCGATTGAGCGTTACAGCTGCTCTGTGGAGGGGCAGTGTAGTAGAGTCATTGGAGAGCTGATAAGCTTCAGTTTCTGCCACTGATATGTGGCAGCCTGTACCACTCAGTCTGTCACTGACCTTCTAAATTCCCCAGACAACTCTTCCAGACTGTATGGTGCAGAGTAGCATTGATAAAAGGAGTTCCCTTAATCAATGAAGTCACAAATCTGTTTAAAAACAAGCAAAAACCAAATAAACCTAAACAACTTCATAAGGTAAGTGCTATAATTTTTATTGTACAGATAAGGAAACTAAGGCATGGGAAAATAAAAATGATTTGCTCAGGTTAGTGTGGCAATTTAGTGTTTTATAGGAATTGAAACAAGCTCTTTCTGATTCCAGGTCCAGCACTCTATCCATTACATCACACTGACTATCATGATCATTATAGGATGAGGATTATCAGGTCTCTTATGAACACGTGTTTTTTTTGTTTGTTTGTTTTGTTTGTTTTTTGTTTTGTTTTGTTTTTTGGACCAGATCTCTGAGTCCATGGATGAAGAAATTTCTTCCACAGTGCATTACTGGCATTGTGCACTTGTGGGCTTAGAGAGTTGAATGGACTTTCTGAGACATTAAATAATAGAGACAAGTCTTGAACCCAGGTTTTCCTGAGTCCATTTTTGGCTTTCCCTATGCCCTATTACCTCTTCAGTAGCACATTAATTTTTTCCTTGTTACATATCTCAGTTTGCATTTCAGTTAGACAGACCCTTTGCTGTGTTTCTTTTTATTTTCATTTCATTCCTCTCTCCCTTTTTTTTAACCCTACAATCAAACTTGATTCTCATCTATGTATTTGTCCCTTTTTTTCTTCCTACTCTCTTTCTTATTTTTCTTCTCAAGGCCTATAATTTCTGATGGGTTGGGGAACTCTTTTATCCTCTTTACTTTTGCCTCCATCTATAGTTGAGGATATAATGAAACAAACTAATTATTCCAGAGCTTTTAAAAAAACAACTTTTTGAAGCATCTGAGTTCTCTGTTGATACCATCGCAAAGCAATCTTTCAAAGAGGGTTCAGTAAGTCAGTCACAGTTTCCATCAGTCTGATCAGGTTATGAAGAAGTCTTCATTGTATACCCCTGACTTTCTTCTAAAAGTTAAAGTATGTGTGTTTTTATCCTGCTGAGTTAAATAGCCAATTATGATGAATTCTGTTTCAACTCCTAATTCTTTAATAATTTTAATCTTTTAAAATTTGATTGGTGTTATCTTATGGAGAGTCAAACTCCTACCTCCAGTTTTATTAACCTAGTTTACTCATCAGTCTGTGTTCATATGTGGGGGCGCTGCAGACAGAGAATTGAACTACTTCTTAGTCATTGTGTCCCAGAGCCTCAGTTTCCTCTTTTGTAAACCAAGGGTAATAATACTTGCACTACTTATCTCATAGACTGTCCATTAGCAAATTACTCTGTTATCTTTAAAGTGGTAGGTGAATATTAAAGAAAGAAAAAAAGGGGTGGGTGGGAGAAAGACTTGAGTCCTGGTCCTAGCTTTGCAGTTTTCTAGCTATGTCTTCTAACCAAGCTATGCCACTTTGGAAAAATAACATTATTTCTAAAAATCTCATTTTAACTAATTTATCAAACAATGACAGTATTACTAATGTAGCACTTGGGTCTTTCCTCACATGTGAGGCCTCAGGAAGCTATTTTAGTTTCAAGGTACTTTGTGGGGCAGTACCTATTCAAAGCCACAGCTCATAAGCCCCCAGTGGTGTTTACTTTTATTATGTCAATCAGAAAGGCTACATTAGTTCAAGACAAAAGATACTTATTATCATAGCTTTACATGAAGAAGAGCTCTTAAAGGTCATAACATCTTCATTTTAAAGATGATAAAACGAGTCACAGAGAAATTAAACATCTTACCCAAAGTGACACAAATTGTAAGTAGTAGAGCCAGGATTTGAGCCTCCTCCAAAATCCTCTTGAAATTTAGTATTTTTTTCATTGTAATAATAGCTAGCAATTTATATACCACTGTGAGATCTGCAAAGTACTTTACCAACATTTATCCTCACAATAACCCGAGGAGACAGGTACTATTATTACTCCCCATTTTAAAGATGAGGAAACTGAGGCCAAGATAGTATATGAAGCTTGTCTAGGATCACATAGCTATTAAGTAACTGAGGCAGGATTTAAATTCAGGTCTTCCTGACTTCAGGTCCAGTGTTCTATCTACTGTGCCACCTAACATAGTAAATTAAGTGACAAAAAAAAATCCCATCATTCCTATAGGGGTGCATGCTCCCACAATTCTAGTGGAGGAGGTACACATATACAGACAGTACATGAAACCAGGGAACATTCATGGGATGGGAATACATATAGTATAGCTAGGGAACCTCTGAAAGAGTTACATACACACAAAAAAGGAATCTGTATAGTTTGGATATGTAAGATCATGTATTTAGAACTGAAAGGAACCTCAGAGGTCAACTTGTCCACCCCCTCATTTTATAATTGATGAAGCTGAGTTCTAGCCATGGGTAGCACATGCATCAGAACACAAGTGGATGAGGCATACTCATGCCCAGGGCAAATCACAATTTTGAGGAGCAGAACTAACAGTGTTCTGTGGTGCTCATCATGCTATCATGTTGCTCTCTGTTGGAAATCACATATTCCTGCTGGACATTGCAACTCTGCTTATCATTCTTTTATTTCTTTATATCTTTACCGGTGTGCAGTTGAAGTTTGGTGTGGTGGATAGAGTGTCAGGCCTGGAGTCATGAAGACTCATCTTCCAGAGTTTAAATCGGGCCTCAGACACTTACTAGCTGTATGACCCTGGGCAAGTCACTTCATGCTGTTTGTTTTAATTCATCTGTAAAATGAGCTGGAGAAGGAAACAGCAAACCACTCCAGTATCCTTGCCAAGAAAACCCTAAATAGGGTCACAAAAAGTTGAATATGACTGAAAAACAAAAAAAACAAAATTGAAATTTTGCTGACCAGCTCTTCACTACCATGTATACAATGGTTAGTAAGCCTCTCACAGGGGAGGAATAAAACTCTTTTGTTTGATATGCTTTATCTTTCTTTTATGCAATATACTTAAGCGTTAAGGCCATGACACCATGACATCTACAACTGGAAATTCAACAGATAATAATAATGGCTAGCATTTATATAGTGCTTTAAGATTTTCAAAGCCCCTTAACATGTTCTTTAGTTTGATCTTCACAATAACCCTGTAAAGTAAGCATTATTATTATTATCCATTTTATAGATAAGGATACTGAAGTTAACAGATGTTAAGTGAGTTGTTTAAGGTCACATAGCTAATAAGTGTCTGAGGCAGGAATCAAACTCAGCTCTTCCTGATTCTATGTCCAACACTGTCTGCCCTCAGATTTATGCAAATGCTGTTATAATTAATTCTTTCCTTTTGACTTTATTTTTCTGGTTTTACTCAAGCTGTTGACCCCAGCTACATATCTCATTTGGGGTTACAAAATTTCTTTTAATCTCTATCAGTTCATTTATATTACCCTAAGTTCTTTAAACAATACTTCAGACTATCTACCCAATAAAACTGTCAAGGAACTGCCTATGTGGCTAGGACAATGAGGCTCCCTTCGATATACTCCATTTCATTGGTTAGCCTGTAAATTAATCTGGTGGCAAAAAAAGGGCTAGGTGAAGAGGTAGAATGGTACCAGATTCTATTTCAAGAATAGGTGTGTTCCAGAATGAACCCTCAAGAGTTGATTGTTAAATTTTTATTATAAGCATTTACACTCTGGAAATAGGCAAATGCCACATACCAGGGTTTGATTTATGATTTTGTTAATTGTCTAGACTTAAGAAAGGGATGGAGAAAATATTAATAATGTAGTTTTAATTAAAAAGAGTGCTCTGCAGGGTTTTGGTTTTTTTTTTGAGAACTGGCTGTTAAACATTTACCCATACAAGACTGCTTTAGAGCTTTTATTCTAAATTTCTGTCTTTATTATTCATACCTGGGACAATAAAATCATTAACGTTCCTTAAGCAGTTCTGCAAGCTATAAACCTTATTGTTTGTTCTGTATACTGTGCTTGTTTCACAGGGCTTCTGTGAGACAATGTAAGTAAAACCATAAATTATTATTATTATTATTATTCAAGTCATTTTAATAACAGGTTACTTTTCTAGCTACATTTGCATCATGTGAATTTATATGCCTAAATCAAACCTGTTAAGAGTAATCAGGCATGTAATCTGAAGGCATCTATGATATGGCAGTATCCCATTGAAATCTAAAAAGGCAACCTGGTCATAAAATTCAGTGCTTAGAATCCAAAAAAATACCTTGGGCACTTAACAGCAGTGCCAATCTGGGCAAACACTTGACCTGTATTGGCTTCAGGCAACTTCCTAAGACTTATAGACTAAATTATATAGAGATTGTGATCTGTATTTTTGTGGGGCATTCCTCTCTTTGTCTTCCCCTCTTCTCCCCTAACCCCATCTCACATACCCCCAGGGAAAAAAGACATTAAAAATTTCCTTTAATAGGATTCCTCCCCCTCTCCAATGACAGTCATTCAAGTTACATTTTTGCCATATTATATTAGTCATATATTGCCAAGCAACAAATACTCATTTAGCTTCTACTCTCTGTCTACCATGGTACTGGGCACTATGGAGAATTAAAAATTGTAGTAGATGCTGATGCCCTTAAAATCTAATTGAGATAACTGACTGAATATGTGCTTAGATAAAACAACTAGAGAACATTTTGAGGTCTTAGAATCAAGGATGACTGATTTTTGAGCTGGAAGGAATTTTAGAGGTCATCTAGTCCCTTTATTTTACAAATAAGGAAATTGAGGCACAGGGAGGTGAAGTCAAGGGGAAGCTCAAGGTTACGAAGGTAGAAGAACCAAAATCCAACTTCAGGGTCCCCAACTCCAAATCTAGTGCTCTAGTCTCTACACAATTATCTGGATGATATAGGTGACATATAGTTCCATTTATGCCATTAATTTAAAGTACTAAGTGACATTTGAATTTTAATTTTTGTCTTGGATGTTCAGCAATTATATGCTATGAGTATCAATACATTTGACATGGGGGTTGGAACTATTAAAGTTTAAACTGGCCAATTAGCTATCAGGATGGACATACCTAAGAAGTAAGGGGAAATTACATTCTAAAGTAGGAAAGTCAGTTAGGCATAGTGGCTACTACCTGATTTAGGAGACAGAGATATAACTCCAGGGGTCAGGACTGTCATTCCAAAAGAAAACCCCCATGACTCTTACTCAAGCTTTCCCCAACCCCAAAAGGTATTTTCCATAGTCAGGTGGTCACCCCACCTGGCCCCCTACCATCCATCCTCTATAAAGGCTTTAGCCTCCCTTCTAGTTGATGTAGGAGAAATGCATCTCAGAGAAACATGTTGTCTCTAAGCTATTTTCTCCCCTTGAGGCAAGTCTTTGAAGGGCCTAAATAAAAGACAATTTTATTTTAATTGAATTGTGTATGAGAAGGTGTAATTCTTTAAAGAGGAATACCTAAGTTTCCCCACACCATGTATTTCCCTGTAACAACATGGTTATTGCTTTAGCACCTAGATCTGTGACCTCAGGCAGAATTTTCTAAACCTTTTTTTTTATGAGATTGGCAAAAGTTGCATGCCCTCCCCTGCGGTTTTCCTAACAATAATAATAGCTGTTATTTATTCAGGTCTTTGATATTCACAACTCTGTGGGGTAGGCATATTATTGTCCTCATTGCACAGATGGGGAAACTGAGGCAAAGAGGTTAAGTGACTTGACCAGGGCCACACCGCTAGTAAATATTGGAGTCAGGAATCAATCTCAAGATTTTCCTGACTCCAAGCCCAGCACTCAATCTCTTATACCACTCATATCAGAGTCCTTAGACATCCAGGCCTCTTCCTCACACCACTCTGCATCATTTTCCTTTTTTCTCCTTACCCACTCCTTATATCATTCCCCTTATTAATCAATATTTTCTTTAGAGACTCATCCACAGAGGCAGTTTTTGCCTGTTCCCACATTCAGGGAATATAAAAAAGGCAACCTAACTGAGAACATCCTTACAATCCACCATAAAAAATATTCTCCTTTCCCAAGGACATTTGGGGCCATTCTGACCCATTTTTTTAAAATTAGCAATTTAAATTTCTCTTCCTTTTATGTATCCAAACTCTAGAGTCCTTGTGCATATAAAATTCCCATTAAATTTAACAGTAACTCTGGACATGAAATATATGGTCTCTGACATTTATGTATGATATGAGCGCTGTGTAGTGTCTGGTGTTTTATTCCTGCTGCTGTGATTGATTTAAATCTTTTGATTTCTGGATCATTTTACTGCATTTCAATAACCACTATTGTGGCTGCACTAGAAAAATGTTCATTTTTGTACTTTAAAAAAATGCAGATGCAATTCTGCGTGGTGGGCTGCTCATTTCTCCAAAGACTGGGATTGTTTTGTCAGTCATATAGCTTTTGTGTCATCCTTCTCCTCATTCTTTATTATTTCTTTCTGCTCCTCAAATAGTCCTTCCTTTCTGTCTACTAAATAGGTCACCATCCTCTTTCAAATTCCTCCCGAAAACCTATTTGTCCTTTTCAATAGCATTTCCCATGAAACAATCAAAACACCTTTCCTCCCAGCTGAAAATAAGCAACCTCTCACCTTGGAGGCTGCACCAGCTCCTTCTTAGGTTTATTTTGTCAGTCGGGGTTGGGGAAGGACTCACTAAGACCACAAACCCTGACTGCAGAAAGGATGACCTTGACCTCCTAGGACTCTGCATCAGGTTAAGGTCATTACTAACCTATTTAGAAAAGCAAGTACTAATTGTAGGGGAAATTGCCGCAGCTCCCATGACCCCTTTCTCAGTTTCTATCTCTGAAGGTTAAAGTAACTGGGTTCTTGTTGCCAGAAAAGAGGCAAGTGGGGGGACAGCAAAATGCTTGTTTAATTGGCAAGACCCTTTCCCCCCTGACAGGAAGTAGGAGAATTCTGAAAAGTATAAGGAAGTGAAGGAGACAGCTGTCAGCAGTGGGAGGAAGGTGATAACAAGCTACTGTACACTCTCAGAATGTACGGCTTAAAAAAAAAGTCGTCATGGTTTCCATGACTTAAAGAATTTAGTTTGTTTCTGAGTGATTTGATTTATCCAGCTTGGAAAGGATATACTGATATGCAGGTCTCATTCAACAAACTGGGTGAGTATCATTAGCCCTTCTCATGGCTTTTTCTTAAACTCTGCTATTTCATTCACGTGGATATTGCATTAGATCCTGGAGGGCAAGGATTGTCTTTTGTCTTTCTTTGAATCCTGGCACATAGTAAGCATGTAATCAATGCTCATTGCCTGACTGCTGCGCAGCTAAGATAAACCACGAAAGTACATGAGATTGGCATATGCTGTATGACACTCCCTTCTTTCCTGGCTTTCCCTCACTTCACACAGCAGGGTCTCTGTGCATCCAGGCTTCTCTCCCACTCTACTCTGAACCTTCTCTTTTCCCCTTACTGCCCAGTCTTTCCTGGTTTAAAGTCAGAAAGCCCTGGGTTCACAGTTTGCCTCTGATACATAGTATTTACTCACTCAATCAAGGAAAATGTATTTATTAAGTGCTACTTATGTGCCAAGTGCTGGTGAAGGGAAGACAAAAATGGAATAATCTGGGCCTTCAAGGAGCTTCTGCTCCTGGAGAAGATGTGTAAGCCTTGGCTACCCTGTCTGTAAATGTTGGTTGATAACTGTAGCTCTAATCTGAGTGATTTTCTTTCTTTCTTTCTTTCTTTCTTTCTTTCTTTCTTTCTTTCTTTCTTTCTTTCTTTCTTTCTTTCTTTCTTTCTTTCTTTCTTTCTTTCTTTCTTTCTTTCTTTCTTTCTTTCTTTCTTTCTTTCTTTCTTTCTTTCTTTCTTTCTTTCTTTCTTTCTTGCATGGGGTAATAAGGGTTGAGTGACTTGCCCAGGGTCACACAGCTAGTATCAAGTGTCTGAGGTCGAATTTGAGCTCAAGTCCTCCGAATCCAGGGCTGCTGCTTTATCCACTGCACCACCTAGCTGTCCCCTGAGGGAAAGTGATTTTCTAACTTTAAAGTGCTAGGTGAGTCATTACTATCTTAATTCAGTGAGAAAAAACAACTCTTTTGCTCATGAAGATGGAAGAAAAGGGAATTTAAAAACAAGGAGGAATAAAAGAAAGAGAGAGAGGGAGGGAGGAAAAGAGAGACAGAGAGAAAAACACAGACACACAGAGACAGAGACAGAGACAGAGAGAGAATGTCTAAGATCCAAAGTGGTACATAATAAGGAGGTAAAACAAGATTTAAAGATGTGATCTTGAATGCCCGTTTTTATGCTTCAAGTTTCAGAATTTAAAATCTGGTGAATCTCATTGCTAGTGGGAGGAAAGAAAGTTGCAAAGCATCCTTTTCCAGTTTCCCCCACCTTGGCCTGTGCTCACACCTACTGAAAAAGAGAGCAGAGATGGGAGTGGAAACTGTAAAAACTTATGAGTCAGTAAAAAAAATCTGCTCTTCATGGCAGGATTACATTAATGATTTTGTTTCTCTCTGTGTGTGTGTGTGTGTGTGTGTGTGTGTGTGTTTATGTCCTAGGAAATGGTTAGCTAGAGGCCTACCTGGAAGTCCTTAATACTGATCATTAAAAAAAAGAGATGTAGCTCTACTCTTGTTTTTAAGCTTTTAATCATAGGAGGTCTTAAGTTTCTTTCCATAAATTCCTCTTGTAGTCTCACGTAATTATGACATTTATTAGAGACCTAATATGAGTTTTGAAATGCAATATGGTATTAGTGGATAGAATTCTGGACCCGGAGACAGTGAGACAAATCTCATACCTCAGACTTACTAAGTGACTGTGGGGAAGGCAATTAACCACCTTTAGTCTCAGATAAATTTTTAAGATTTATTTTCTAAGTTATAGAAAGGTTCCATTCTGTTAGTGGAGGGAATTTTCACATAGATGAAATCAGAGAGAACTGATGTGTTGACTAGGATATTGGCTGTCATACCATAACTAGTTTTGGGTCCCTTAAGGCTTTTTTCTTCTGTTAAATATTATTTCTATTTATGTTGCCTTTACTTGTTGTTTGTCCTTCATTTCTTGAAGAGGTCCATGACATCATGACATCAAGACATCAGGACATCAAGAGATGTCATGACTTGCAGTGAATTGGACTTAAGTGAGAGAGGGCTGTGCAAGGTCACCAACCTCACTCTCTCCTCCAGAGAGTCATTTGGGTCCAGTGGCAAGATTTATATCAGGATGACTGGAGATGGCCCTGAATGTTTAAGGGCAATTGAGGTTAAGTGACTTGCCTAGAGACACAGCTAGTTAAGTATCTGAGCTGAGATCTGAACTCAGGTCCTCCCAACTTCAGGGCCATTGCTTTATCCACTGCTAAAATCCTTCTCAGATCTCTCTCTCTCTCTCTCTCTCTTTTTGGTGAGGCAATTGGGGTTAAGTGACTTGCCCAGGGTCACACAGCTAGTAAGTGTTAAGTATCTGAGGCCAGATTTGATCTCAGGTCCTCTTGACTCCAGGGCCAGTACTCTATTCACTGCACCACTTAGCTGCCCCTCAGATCTCTCTTAATGTAATGGAGAGGACGCATTGTTCTCAAAGGCTGTGCCAGTGGAGAACTAACTCTTGAAGAGCTAGCCTCCCAAGTTAGAAAGTCCCTGTGCTTGGCCACGTGGAGATTGTCCAAGGACCAGTCAAGTTAAATTTGGAAATACTCATCACCATAGTTGGTGGCTATTTTATGTTTTGCTACAACAATTAGTGAAAATCATATATTAAGGTATGGAGGGATTGTGATCTACTGTGAATACCCAATGTGAAGTGAATACCCAAATCAGTAATCTTGAGAACAGGAATCATCTCACTTTTGTATATGTATCACCAGCATCTCTCTTGATGCCAGTCACACAGTATTGCTAATACTGTATCCCTATATACTGATAATGTATCCCTGAAGCACTAAAATAAATTTTACCAGTTATCAATGATATACCCAAGACGTGTATGTATATAAACATACCCATGTGTACATGTGTGTATATACAGGAGAATGTATATTGCATGTGTATTATGTGTGCATATATGCATACCCACAATATAAATATAACATATACATATATGCACACCATACCTATGTATATTATATGTATGTATGTATATAAACACAATGCAATACATAATATACACATATGTATATACATATATGTTTGTGTATATATGCAAATATATGCTATATGTATGCATGTGTATGTATATATTCTTTACTAAACTATGCTGAAGTTCCAAATATCCATGATTCCATTACCATAGGTCCTCTGTCCACCTGATTTAGACTATAGTTCCTTTATGCCTTAGCAGATATTAACTTTGTCTTACTGTGCTTATTGCCTTTCCTCTGTCATCTTGGCTCCACCCAGGGACACCTTTTTTTTTTTTGGTGAGGCAATTGGGCTTAAGTGACTTGCCCAGGGTCACACAGCTAGTAAGTGTCAAGTGTCTGAGGCTGGATTTGAACTCAGGTCCTCCTGAATCTAGGGCTGGTGCTTTATGTACTGTGCCACCTAGCTGCCCCCAAATTTGTCTTACTGTGGCCAAATAATTCATCACTGTATAGCTATTAAAATAGATCACCTTAAACAGCAAAGAATAACAGAATATTTTCATGGCTCAATCTTTTAAAATAAACATTTAGGTACCATTTAATCTTTTTCTTACCAATTCACCTTGGACGTTGACTAGGAGTCATGAAACAAACCTTTGGGGGTGGTTCAGCCAAGAGCAGTCCTAGATAATTTACCTGTGGTATGTTTGAGCCATGAGTGGTTTATTTTTCCAACCTAGATTTTTGGGTGTAATTAAGGAGATGAATTTAGTTGTCCTTTTCCACCTGCTTGTTTTCCAAGCTTCCCCTTTTTTATTCCAATGCAGTAGAAGAAAAAGAGAGAGGGAAGGAAAAATTACATAAAGCATTCTGTTCCTGAAGAAATGAAAATAGCTTTTATTTCTCTAAGCAGAAAAAGTGCTTTTCACTTTATTCTTTTTCCTTGCTTTCCCCCCTCATTAGTTATTTAACCAGTTTAGTTAGAATGAACTTTTGCATACAATCATTGTTGACAACTCTAATATCTTATTATTGCTAATGGCAACTGCTAGATATACTTTCTCAAATACAACTTTCCAGATAGTCCTCTTGAAGGGCCTGCATGCTTTATGCAGGAAAGAATGCTGAGAACAAGTATAAGAAAGGTTTTCTAACAGATGTTTAAGCTGTTTTGTTTATGCCTACCTTGATGTCTTCATTCAAGTTGTTAGTTGTTTTCTATTTCAGAGCTGCTTGAATTTTAGTATTGGTTAAAGTGATTGCATAGTGAGTTAACAAAGCAAGACATAGAGTGGCATGTTACATGATGCCATTCAATTCAATTCAACAAAGATTTACTAGACTTTTGCTAAGTTTACTTGCTAAGTCCCTGTTTTTGGTGCTGAATAGTACCCTGGAAGGTAGTTGTGGCTCCTGAAGTGTTGGGAGCCATAAACTGTGATCAGGCTTTCTCTTGGAAGGTGGAAGACACCTGAGAGAAGGTAGGGACCCTGTGATGAATTGGGGTCTTTTCCCTGTCCTTTGTCCTGTATTCCATAATGTATTGGGGGTTTACAGAGGTTCCTTTCCCACTGGGCTACTTTTTCCTTTAAGAAACATAAAACTTTGCTTGTAGGATTCAGAGACAGTCACCTACTATCAGAGGTCTGGCCATTTAATGGACTGTGGTCCTTTCCTTGTCCTTTTTCTATTTCGGGTTTAGCGAGTTTCCCTTTGCACTGGGGTGCTTTCTGGTTCTTTGCGACCCATAAAACTTGGCTTGTAGGACCTGGAGATGGTATCCTACTATCAGAGGTCTGGCCCATTACTGGACTGGGGTCCTTTCCTTTTCCTTTGTTGTTCATAACTGGGTCTATTTGGGGTTTTTAGAGCTTCCCTTTGCACTAGGGTGCTTTCTGGTTCTTTGTAACCCATAAAACTTTGCTTATATGGCATGATTTTCCTTCTCCTTGTAGTTAGCAGCCTCTCGTGATTATCCCAAGGTAAAACTAAAACCAATAGCTATTTTTTATATAGCAAAGATGATCAAAGAACCCTTGATTAGATGGACTGGGGCAACTCCCTTGGAGGGGACATAAATGCTGATTCCTTGCTGAGGGTCATTGGTCTTGCTGGAATGACACAGAGAACTCCTGATAGGTGACCAGTGACATGCTATACTAAAAATGACTAGGGACTAAGAGTCAGGATCCTCTCCTCTTGCAGGGAGGAGCTCTGTGGTAGACAGTGAATGTAGAGAAATAGATCCATCTTCTTTTCTAGACTTTTCTTTTCCTTGGACTTCCAGCAAGGAGAAAAGGGAACAACATAAATAGAAAAACTGAAAATGAGTATAACTGGATTTATTTCCTATATTTTCTTTTCTTTCTTTTTTTTTGTAAGGAAATTGGGGTTAAGTGATTTGCCCAGGGTCACAGAGCTAGTGTCAAGTGTCTGAGGCCGGATTTGAACTCAGGTCCTCCTGAATCCAGGGCTGGTACTCTATCCACTGCACCACCTAGTTGCCCCTGTTTCCTATATTTTCACTTCCTCTCCCCTCTCCTTCTCTACCCCTACCTCTAGGAAGGGAAAGAGAATTACAATATAGTATCCACTATGTGCCAGGCACTATGCTAAGTGCTTTTCTCAAACAAATATTATCTCAAGGAATGTATGTGCTGTCTAGGGTTGATAATGTATACAATAAAAGAGTAACTTACACAATCCTTGAATCATGAGAATTTAACTAGGAAGCAGCTAGTTATGGTGTTCTAATTTAATGGGGAAGGAGGGTTGGAAATGGGTAGGGAAAAGGAAGGAAATACACTGTACTAAGCACTTTACAAATATCTTATTTGATCCTTGAAAAAACCCTGTTGTTATCCTCGCTTTACAGTTGAGGAAACTGAGGCAAATTGAGTTAAGTGACTTATCCAGGTTTACACAATTAGTGTCTCAGTTTGGATTTGAATTCAAATCTTCCTGACTCCAGGCCTAGTGTTCTATCCACTGTACTGTCTATCTGTACCTTATACCAAACTTGTGCCTTGGTTCAATATAGCCCCTATTGAAGACAAAAGGGAAAACCTTCCAATGACATGCCTCAATCATGTAGTCATTAAAAGAGATGATTCCCTTTGTGATATGATAAGGATGGACCATCCGCCATTTTGCTCCCACAACTCATAGACATGAGACAGAATGAGTCTCTCCCTGAACCTGTTCTTGTCAAAACTGACACAAAGGGCCAATCACTTAGGCTTTAATCACAATGGGAAAAAAAGCCTGGGTAATTATGTTAAATTATAAATGACGATGAATAATGATAGGCTCTCATGACAACCTCAAGGTAAAAGACCCACTAGATTTCAAATATTTTTCTTGTTCTCCTGAGCCATAAATCCTCTGTTGTGATATATAGTATGTTTCTCTGGAGTTCCCAGAACTAGACTGGCCAGTCTGCTGATCTTCACCATTAGCTTTCATTCTGATTCTGCCTTAATGTTCCTAATGGGTAACAAGAGAGTGGACCAGGAGAATCAAGCCCTAGGAGCTGGCTGGCCACTTCTGTGTCTTCCCCTGGGCATCCTGTTTCTCAGTGAATTTTTGTCCCTCTGGGGCTGTATTAAACCTAGCCTCCTACTGGTTTGCATCAGGGAGCATCAAGCACAAAAGAGAAAAATGACCACCCTCTCCCTATGCGTCCTTTCCCTCAGTTACTATCTTTACATTAAAAATAAGTCTGGGTCCCTGTTGGTTTCTCCAAAAGTACTTCCTGTTCTAATGCTACTTGAGCTTGCCTGCCTTGGTCATTATTTCTCAGCTGAGGAGTGAAATGAAAGGCTGCAAAGCCCTTCTCTGCTGCAGGTTCCCTCTCCTGATTTCTGCTTTCCTCTTTTTATCCCAGCACCTAGGGTAACCTGGGTTTCAAGCTAAGGCAGTAGTGTTTTTTCATGAAATTCATCTAAATGATTGAGATACAGAGTACCTTATATATTTAAGTACTTTTTTACTTGAATTATTGCATAGACATAGGGCCTATCTGCAATTGCATCTCAAGTTAATGGTAGTGATGACTGAAGTTCTGTGGATGAATCATGAAACTACTGAGATTTGTTTTTCTATGGCTCTTTTTGGTACCCAGTATCCTCTTCCCCCTTCCCTCAATTTTACCTTTATTCACCTTAGAAATTTCTTGTAAAACAAGTGTCATGAATGAATATCTCCCTTGGGACATAGTAAAATTTCTTTAGTGGTTGATAAATAGTGGAGAGGATAGGACACTGGAGTGAGAAAGATCTGAGTTCTACCCCTGCCTCAGACACTTACTAGCTGTGTAAGTGAACAAGTCTGGGAAAGTCTCTCAACCTCAGTCTGCTCCAGTTTCCTAATCTGTAAAATGAGGATAGTAATAGCTCCTACCTTTCTGGGATGTTATGAGAATCAAATGAGATAACACATAAAGCACTTTCAAAGGCTTAAAGCACACAATAATTTTTGTTGTTGTTATATCTGATGTAAACAACCATCTTGTGTGAGGCTAAGAGATTCTATCTTGTCATTGGGATGCTGACAGGTTTAAAAACATAAAACACATACCTCAACCCTTTCTTTTCTTCCTTCTTATACTTTCTCTTCCTCAAGTTTTATTGATTCATCTTTACCACAATAATTTCATCTTATTACTCTCCATACCCAAAGAGAATTATCATTTATAACAAAGAATAGGTGTTACAAAAGGAATCAACCGCCCAATTATCATATCGGACACCATATGCCAAATATGGCACCTGGAGTGATTTCCTTCTCTTTTGAGAGTTGGGAGGTATGTTTCATCATTGGTCATCTAGCATCAATATTTTGCTATTTATAACAGTATTTTTAGTATTTGACTTGAATTTAATGGTCTTTTGATGTTTTCATTTATATTAGTGTAATTATGATCTACATTGTTCTAGTTCTACTTTATTCTTTTTGTAACAGTTCATATTTGTTTTCCTACATTTTTCTTAATTATTCATAATTACTTTTTATAATGTATGACACATTCATATTCCCATCCATTTATATACCACACTTTGTTTGGTCATTCCACAATTAAGAGGCAGCCACTTTGTTTCCAGTTTATTGCCATCATCACAGCCAGTGTCACTATAAATATTTCAATAGCTGGGTGACATTTCTTTCTTTCTTTGACTTTGTCAGTTCTTGCTTTTTGAAAATCAGATTTGCTGGCACAGGTACAGTTGCTAGGAGTAGATAGGAAGCATGACATGAACACTGAAAGACAAAAAGATAAATTTATATTTTCTTATTTGTCTGAGGTGGAGGTTCTGCAAAACCAATCGGTCAATAATCAGGAAACATTTACTAAGTATGTATTATGTTCTGGACAGTATGCTAAGCAATGGAGATACAAAAAGAGGCAAAAGATGGTCCCTGCCCTGAAGGAGCTTACAATATGATGGGTGTGTTGTTTAAAATCTAAATGTGGGTTTTAAACTGACCCCCCTCCAGTTTTGGGGAAGAAGCTGGCCAAAATCACTGATAAATTCAACAAAAGTTTAGGCTTTTAAGGATTTATTAAAATATATTTTAAGTTAGCAAAGAGAGAGAGAGAGATTGAGAATAGATTCCTTATAGCATTTAAATCCTAGTTTGGATCTATTTGGTATAGCCAGAGAGAAATAAACCTTCTTCCTTTCCTAGCAGTTCATGTGAAATCCCTCACCATGTCAAAAGTCCTGGAGGACCAGGGGGACCCTCCTTTTTCTCCTGTCTGCTGCCACACAGGTTCCTCAATGAAAAAAGAGACCACTTCAGCCAGCAAGCCTCCACTTCCTGGTTCCCCTGAAAGGGGAGGTCCTTCAAGCTGATTGGTTGAGAGTGGTCTCTTGCTGATGTCAGCAGTACACCGCCTCTGAGAACAACATGTCACTCAGGGCCAGCCAGGTGTGGTCTCCATACAATCACCCTTAAGTAGGTGCTTAGTTTCTCAGTCTCACCCAATTCAAACAATTCTAAATCAATCCTCAGGTGGGACCCCTGGGCATCTGCCAAATCCCATTATTTTATCACATGGGGGAGATAACATGCAAACAAATATATACAAAATCAAGCTATATACAGGAATACTAGGAAATTATTAACAGAGGGAAGCCATTAGAATTAAGAGGGTTTAGGGAAGGCTTCCAGTAAAAGATGGGATTGTATTTGGGATTTAAGGAAACCAGGGAGGTCACTAGTTGGAGCAGAGGAGGAAGAGTATTCCAGGCATGGAAGACAGCCAAAGAAAATGTCCAGGTCCAACAGATGGAGAGTCTTCTTTGTGGAACCACCAAGAGGCCAGGTGTAAGAAGACTGGAAAGGTAGGAAAGAGCTAGGTTTTTAAGGGATTTGAATGCCAAAAAATATTTTGAATTTAATGCTGGAAGGAATATGAGATCCACTGGATTTGATTGAGTAGGGTGGGAGGAGTGTACGTGACATGGTTGGACCAATGCTTTTAGGAAAATAATTTTAATGGATGAACAAAGGATGGATTGGAGTGGATAGAGACTTGAGGCAGGTAGACCCACTAGCAGGCTATTGAAATAATTAGGCATGGGATGATGGGGGCCAGCACTAGTGAAGACAGTGTCAGAGGAGGGAAGGGGGCTTATTCAAGAGATGTTGTAAAGATGAAATTGAAGGGCCTAGGTCACAAGCATGAGGGATATTTTGTCCTCTACAGTAATAGGGAAGGTAAAAGGGGATCAGAGAGGAGAAGTAGTTTAGGGAGAAATATACTGAGTTTGGTTTTGGACTTATTATGTTTAAGATATCTACCGGATGTTCAGTTCAAGATGTCTGAAAGGCAGTTGGAGATGTAAGACGAAAGGTCAGCAGAGAGTTTGAGGCAAGATAGGTAGATTTGAGAATCATCAGCATAGAGATGGTAATTGAATCCATGAGAGCTGATGAAATCACCAAATAAAGTAGCACAGAGGGAGAGGGTCAGAGTATAGAGAAGAGGGCTCAGGATAGAACTTTGTAGGCAGTAAGGAATGAGCCAGTATACAGGGAGAGATGGAAAATAAGTGAAAGAGTGGAAATGACAGAGACAGCAATGTTTTGGAGAAGACTAGATGGAATGCGATCACTTGAATAAATATAGGGGTTAGCTTTGCTAAGCAGTAAGGGCTCTTCATCATGTGAGATAGGAGTGAAGAAGCAGATGGTAGCACAAGGCATCTGAGTGATAGGAGATGAGGAAGAGGGAAGAAGAGGAAATTCATGAAAAAGACCAAAATTGTTTTCTGTAATAATGAGTCATGGATCTCAGTTAAGAAGTAGAGGGAGGAGAAACCATAGGAAGTTTGAACAGGATGAAAAAGTTTGGAAGATCCACTGTAGAGAGTGGGATTGTGAGTTGACAAAAGAGGTATGACAAGATTTCCTAGCATCAATAGTAATGGACCAGTTGAAGTTGTATAACATAAGTTGTAGTGAACCCAGTGAGAATGATTGCATGATTTTCTCCATTTTTGTTCAGCAGCATGTGATTAGGAATGAAAGTGGCAAGTGGTGGGAATAATCCAAGGCTGAGGCTTGCCTGGGCATAATCATTAATAAGAGAGCTAGGGATTCAAGAGAAGCGGACAATGTTGAGTTGAATTGGTTCACTAAGTGATTGAAATGGAGAGGAGAGAGTTGCTAGTGAAGGGGAGATGACCTAGAATAGAACTAAGAGGTCAAAAATTGGAACTGATGGTGTGGATGAAGAATAGTGACTTGTAAGGGAAGTCAGAGGGAAAGGTGAAAAGCCAACAGAATTTAAAGCATTTAATCAACGTCCAACTCAAGAGTGCTTACAAAAGTTTTTTTCATCAGTCTAGTCGATTGTCCAAGAACTTAGTGTTCTGTTACCAGCAATAATGGGGATTGGTACGCACTTTGACTCCTCTTTCAAACTAGTTCTCTCCAGTATCTTTTGCATTTATCTTATAGAGTATTGTGGTAGAGAAAGCAAGGAAGTCAGATGTTCCTGAACTCAGGTCCTCAAAGATCAACTTTGTTCTCGCTTCTGTAAAAATATGTATCATACCCCTGAGAGATATTGGTGACAGAAATTTAAAAAGCCGTTTGGCTTTCTGGTCAGATGCTCAGGCAGGGAAGATGATGCAGACAGGTGTAGTCTCTAACATGATAGATAAGAAAAGTCCCTATCTGACTTTTCACTATATTCTTCCTGCTACTAATTAGATCACATTTAATAGGGTCCAACAGAGACTTAGCAAAATGTCTGAATAAGTTGTGACTAAATCCAGTTCCCCTTCACTCTCTCAAAACATCGGCAAATGTGCCAAATACAGTAAAAGAAAAAAAAACACTCAAAAAGGAGGGGAAAGAAATACTCAGAGGGAAAACCTTATATGAAAACTAAAAAATATAAGAAACAAATAAGCAAAAAAGAGATCCTAATAAAACAAATAAATGTTATGAGTTATAAGAATATGAGAAAAAAATCTCCAGGAAGAAAGTTACATGACAACCAAAAATGAGCTTTAGAGAAGAGAAAATAGATTTACAGCAATAACTTATGGTAGAGGTTAAAAAACATATTAATAGGGAGGCCCTATGCACAATGAGGTTCCCCCTCCCCCAAATATTCATGGCCCCCGTAGAGGTGGGAACATCTGAGGTCTGGGTAGAGGCCAAGGTGGATTTGGTGGTGCCAACCATGGTGGCTACATGAATTCTGGAGCTGGCTATGGAAGCTATGACTATGGTGGCCATTCTGCAACAGCAGGATATAGTCAATTCTACAGCAACAGTGGGCATTCTGGGAATGCTGGTGGAGGTGGAGGTGGCAGTGGAGGCGGCTCTTCTGGCTATGGCTCCTACTACCAAGGCGACAACTACAATTCACCAGTACCCCCAAAGCATGGCGGGAAGAAGCAGCAGCATGGGGGCCAGCAGAAGCCTTCTTACGGTTCAGGGTACCAGTCTCACCAAGGCCAACAACAGTTATCCTACAGCCAAAACCAGTACAGCAATTACGGCCCACCCCACGGCTAACAAAAGGGCTATAATCATGGACAAGGCAACTACTCCTCCTATTCGAATTCCTACAACTCTTCCAGGTGGTGGAGGTGGATCAGACTATAACTATGAGAGCAAATTCAGTTACAGTGGCAGTGGGGGCCAAGGTGGTAGTGAGAACAGCTACAGGTCAGGTGGATCGTCCTGTAACACAGGGTCACATGGCAGCTATGGAGGCAGCTCTGGGGGTGGCTCCTCCTACCAAGGTAAACAAGGTGGCTACTCTTCACAGTCCAATTACAACTTGCCAGGCTCAGGCTCAGGAAACTATGTTACCTATAAAGAGTTATAAGGCCCTGAACTCATTGAAGCCCCCATTTTCTATGACTTAATGTCTAGCTCTGAAAAAAAATTTTGTTTTGTGAAAATAATAAAGTAATTTCTGAAATAAAAAAAGTTATAAGGTCTTTGAAAGATAAAAACAAGAAGACAAACACGACACTTGACAGCTTGGAACATTCAATGAAAAATCTAAATAAAGCAGTCATTTCTTGGAGGAATAGAATATCCCAGATGGAGGATGTGAATGCAAACATGGTAGAAGAAGCAATAAAAAAAAACCACACACACAGCACAGTATATTCAGAAGAAAAGATTTTTGATCCCCGCAAATCAAAGCAAAATCCTAGAGGGTAGAACTTGTCAAGACAATGTGAAAATTATTGATCTCTGAGAAAAACTTCAGTAAGGAGTCTGAATAGCATATTCCAGTTAAATGTATAAGAAAATTGAAAACAAAGGACAAACTATAGCTTGAGAGAATTCATAGACTACCATCAAATGGAAACCCTAAATTTAACTCATGTAGAAATATAGTCATCAATTTGGAGTTTTGGATGTAAAAGAGTTTTACAAGCCTCCTAAAAGAAGAAAATCATGTATTTTAAAAAACCCGCAATTTTATTAATGAGAATTACTCAACAAAATGAGATTGGAATATGTGTAGTTAAAAGTAAGAAAAAGCTTCTTGCACTCTCAAATTGTTTACCCTGCAAAACTGGACATACTTATTCATGAAAAAAAGATGTTTTAAACATACAATACAATCAGAGACTTCCATTTCTCTACTAAAAAAAATAGCACTGATCAGAATTTTTGATGTATAAATCTACCATGGGGAAGAACCTTAACAAAATAAACAAGACTTTACAAAATGAAATAAATAAATGATGACTCAATATTTACAACCTGTAAAGTTTTTTCTCTTTGACTATAAGAGTGTCATTGAAGACACATAGCCTAGGAATTGAGGAGGAAATCTACTATGAAGGGGAAAGATGACTAGGGTGGAGGTAAGGCGGGAGTAAATAATTTTCTCCTGAATTTGATCTTTACAGGTTTAGATCACATTAACATAAAAGTTGTAGATTAAAGAGTAAAAGGTGATTTGTAAACCATACTTCTCTTCAAAATATGTAGAGAATTTAAGTGTATATGTGTATGTGTGTGTGTGTGTGTGTGTGTATGTGTGTATAATTTCAGAAAAAGTAGAATCCTAAAATCTACGTGTTATGTGGAAAGGAGAGGGGCACATATGTGTCTGTGTGTATTTGTGCAGAATCTAGGACTGAATTAATAAAAGTAAAATGAGTTGGATCTTTTGTTGATAAAAACATGTAATTATAAAATATTATAATAGCATTAATGGAAGGGAAGAAATAAAATTATAATTATGAGTTTAAACTGATTAAAGTAATAAAAATAGAAGCACTTTGAAGAATTGGTTAGAAAAAAATAAACTAATGATAAATGGCTTATAGGAAACATACTTAAAAGAATAAGAACACAAGCAGATTTAAAGTGATGGACTAGAACAAAATTTATTACATTTTAGCTGAATTTTAAAATAAGGGTTGTAATCATGAATTTAGATAAGGCAATAATAATAAAAAACAAACAGATGAACTTTGGAAAAAAATGATTTGGGGTTTTAGGACCTGGATTCAAATCTTGACTTTGAAACTTACTACACATGTGAGTTTGGACAAATTACTTGACCTTTCTGGGCCTTGACTGCCCATCTGTAAAAGGGGTGGAGGGACAAAATTTGCATGATATAGATTCTAAGATATTTTCCAAATTTGAGTCTATAATCCTATGTTCATATTTAAAGGCACAATGGACAATGATATAATGTCAATAAGAACTATATATTCACCTAATAGAATAACAGCTAATTTTTTATAAAGAGCTTTGTTGTTATTGAATTGTTTCAGTTATGTCTGACTCTTCATGACCTGATTTGGGGTTTTCTTAGCAAAGATACTGTAGTGGTTTGCTATTTCCTTCTGTGGTGAGTAAAACTATATGTGTTCACCTTATTTCTGTCCCAAGTTTGGGGAAAATGAGCTGGGGTTCCTAACATAGTTGTTACTTATAAATTAGAAGCTTTAGCACCAGTTTTGGGGCAATAAGCATTTATTAAAGTATATTAAATATTAGTAAAGAGAGTGCATATGTCTCTGAAAGTTCAGAAGGCCTATCTAGCCTAGAGGAGAGAATAGAGCTCAGCCTGGCCTGCTTCTTCTTCCAAGTCCTCTGCCACCAAGAGAACCTCCGAGAGAGTCTAACTGATAGTAACTGTGCATAGAAGCTTTTTCTGGGTCAGGAGGAGAGGTGCTCCTTACACACTGCTTCAAGCTAATTGGCTAGCATCAGTCAAATCCATTGGTTCACTGGACTTGAGGGTGGTCCACTATTGAGGTCTGAGAACACACCCTCTTGAGGGACAGGCAGATATGGTTTTAATTGAATTAACTTTAAGGGAGTTAATCAACTAAATCAGTCAATCCAATCAATCTTTTTTTTTTGGGGGGGGCAATGGAGGTTAAGTGACTTGCCCAGGGTCACACAGCTAATAAGTGTCAAGTGTCTGAAGTCGGATTTGAACTCAGGTACTCCTGAATCCAAGGCTGGTGCTTTTATCTACTCTGCCACCTAGCTGCCCCAATCCAATCAATCTTAATCCAATCAATCCCCTCATCTGGGGCCTTTGGGTATTCCCCAAACCCTATTATTTTCTCACACTTATCCAGCTCATTTTATAAATGAGGAGACTAAGGCAAACAGGATTAAGTGATTTATCCAGGGTCAGTGTCTGGTAAGTGTCTGGGGCCAGATTTGAACTCAGGTCTTCCTGACTCCAGGCCCAATGTTCTATCCATTACAGATGAAGTATGTGAGGCCTAGAGAGATTAAGTGATTTGCCCAGGATTACCATCTAGTAATATTTGAAGAGTTAATTGAAATACAAAGAGAGACCTAAGCTTTAATAAAAGAAGACTTTAATATTCTTCTTTTAGAATTTGACAAATGGTAGCTCCTATAAAGCTCAGTGTAGATTGTATGAGAGCATATAATAGAAAGATAAGTGAAAAGGAAATTATAAACCAACAAAATATTAGAAAAAATTGAATTTAATTGGCCTATGAAGAATATTGAATAGGAATTTTAAACATGATACTTATTTTCCATTTTATATGGCAATCACACTCTAGGGCATAAACAACTTATTCATAAATACAGAAATGATAAACACATTCTTTATAGATCATAACATTATAAAATGGTAATTAATAAAGGACACATGAACAGATACAGACCTAAATGGAGACTAAACAAAGATGTCCTAATAGGTGGGTCAAAGACCAAATCATAGAAAAAAATTATAATAAGGATGATAGTGATAAAATATTCTAAAATTTATCATATGCATCTAAAGTATTTAGAAGCAAATTTATGCCATTGTGCACATATGAATAAAAGAGAAAAAAGAACACTAATGAGCATGCAGCTAAAAATAGTAGAAACTCAAAAAATTAATAATCTCAAAGCCAGTACAAAAGAAGAAATTTTAAAAATCAAAGGTGAGATTTCAAGAGAATTTACATTGAACTCATTGAAAATGAAATTGAATTAATAAAACAATTTTTTTTCTTGAAAGACAAATAAAAATGACAAAACCATGTTATTTTAATTTTGAAAAGAGAGGAAATACAAATTACCAAAAAACAAAATCACAAGAGAGAATTTCCAATGAAGAGAGAATATAAAGCAATTTATAAGAAAATCCTCAATTAAATGGCAGCTAGATGGCACAGTGGATAGAGTTCCAGGCCTGGAGTCAGGAAGATCTGAATTCAAATCTGACTTTAGATGCTTACTAGCTATGTGGCCCTGGGCAAGTCCCTTAACCTTTACTTGCCTCCATTTATTATCTGTAAAATGAGCTGGAGAAAGAAATAGCAAACCAATTTGGTATCTTTGCCAAGAAAAACCCAGATGGGGTCTTGGAGAGCCAAAATGACTGGAAAGACTGAACAACAGCAAAAACTTAATTAAATGCCAACAAAACTGAAAACTTAGAACATCCACAATGATATTAATGACTTAAAATAATAGAATAGTAAATAAGATAAACAATAGAATCTCAGAAAGAGAAACTGAGCGGATCATAATCTCCATGAGGGGAAAATTCAGGATCCAATGGATTTACAAGTGTAGGCATGAAGAAGAAAATAAATTGAGCAATAGGAAGCTCAATGAACTATGTAATCATGGACAATAGGCAGAATTATCTGAGGAAAACACTATAGCACAAATGGACAACTCCCCGTAGCAATACCTTCTCTCATTTCTTTCCTTCTTAGTACTCAATAATCTACTAAAGAATATAAACCAGAAAAAAGGTATTTTTTTTTCTGCCAGCAATAATATGATAACCTCTTTGAGTCTCAGTTTCTTTATCTGTAAAACAGGAAAATAATATTTATGCTAATTGTTCCACAGATTTGTTGGGAGGGAAATGACTTATGTAAATAGGAATTATTATTTTTTTTACCCTATGATTATATTGGTAAAGGAAGCTCTTAATAAGTTATTCCTGCTACCAATGCAGATCAATAACTTCTCTGCAACTTAAGGTCTTAGAATGTCTAGGGACATTGAATATTTAAATTATTTGCCCAAGGTCACATAGCCTGTATGTGTCAGAGGTGAGACTTGAACCCAGGCCTTCCTCACTGCACAGCCAGCTCTCTATCCATTGTAACTCTGCTTCAGCCCAGGCTTGGGTGGTTTCAGGTAGAAGCAGGTTTACATCATGAAGCCATGCTACTTTTCCTAGGAATGTTTATAATTGCCAAGATCTAGTGTCCAGAAAGCCACCTTCCTATATTACATCGTCCATTTCATACTATGATAAACTATATTCTAAGTAAACTGCTTGAAAGGAAAAATGGAATTCAGAAATTCTGGGTGGCATGAAAGGGGAGGCTGCTGCTCTTAGTTCTTTTAAGTATGAGAACTGGAAAGATCAGGGATTAGAACTCCTGCTTCGGCTTACTAGGGTTACAAAACATGGAGAGTCGATCAAATGCCCAGATACCACAAAACCCAGACATTTAGGCAGAGCTCCATAGGGCTGGAAGCAGGGAGAGAAGAAGTTAAGAGTCAGCTTGGAAAATATCAAAACATCTGGGAAAAGGAAATCTGGAGCACATACTAAATGGGCAGAAGAAACCTCGAAAAACAGGCTGTAGGAGAGACAAGGGACTCGTGGGCAGTGAGGCAGAGACTGGGACTGTAATAGGATCTGGGAGGGGAAATTGAACAGGCTGTTTTGGATGCTGCACAAAGCGGCACTGAGTCATGGGCCAGGGAGGTGATAGTCCCCCTGCACTTGGGTGATTACAGTTCTAGGGAAAAGAATATTCAATTTTGTTACCTTAGCAGCAGAAAGATTTAGGCGAATTGGAGGAGGTTCAGAAAAGATCCATGAAAAGAAAGGATGACTGGCTTCTGAGGAAAGATTAAAGGAGCTGAATGCCTATACCTTGGCTAAGTGACTCTCATAATAGTCTACAATTACAGTGCTTAGAAGGTGTAAACACCATGGAAGGAGGGGAATTACTTAGCTAGGGTGCAAAGGGATTCAATCAAGAATGATGGAACTTAGTTAAGAATGCCTTTCCCCCCCTTTTTTTTTTCTTTTTGAAAGGTTAAACTTGGGAAAAACTTCCTAGCAGAAAGAATCAGTCAAGAAAGCTTTATTTAATACTTAACATCTACAAAGCATTGTGCAGGAATGGGGGGTATGAAGAGATCTGAAACACATCCCTGTCTTCAAAGACCATATAGTCTTCTTGGGGATATGACATCTACATAGACAAAGATGGTGGAAAACAGAAGGCATTAAATAACAGGTGTTAGATGAGTGGAGAGCAATAGTGAGTGATGTGGGAGTTCAAAGTAGGGAGAAGTCATTTTCAAATGGAATACTAAGGCTCTCCCTTCCCTTTCACAGTCAAGGTCCTAGAAAGAAGAGGAACATCATTTATACTTGCTCTGCACCCATTCACTTCTTAGCACTTTGCACTGGTCTTCTTTCTGCCCCTTTCACTGGACAGAAACTTTGCTTTCCAAAGTTATCAAAGTCTTGTATCTACAAAGTCCAATTCAAAGCCCTCATAGCCCTCTCCTTGGGACAGCTAGGTGGCTCAGTGGATAAAACACAGGCCCTGAAGTCATGGGGACCAGAGTTCAAATCTACTACTAGCTGCAAGACCCTGGGCAAGTCACTTAACTCCAATTGTCTCAGACATCCAGAGCCATCTCCAGCTGTTCTGATCTATAATTATCTTGCCACTGGACCCAGATGGTTTTGGAGGAGAGAGTAAGGCTGGTGACTTTGCAAGGCCTGCCTCCCTGAAATCCAATTCACTGAGAGTCATGACATCACCTCCTGCTGTCATGGTCCTCTTAATGAAGGAAGGACAAACAACAACAGTTCTCTCCTCACTTCTCTGCAGCTTTTGCTACTGTTAACCAGCCCTGCTTCCTGGATACCCTCCCCATTTGGCTTCTGTGACCATACTGTCTTTTTGATTGTCCTACTTGACTGACAATTCACAGTGAATTTCATTTTTTGGCTCATCATCCATGGAAAACTCCCTTGGAGTGGGAGTTCCTCAGAAATTTCAGAGATCTTATCATTTCCCTAGGTTTCAAGGATCAGCTCCAGGTGAAATAACTCCTAAAGTTATTTAGCCAGTCTAGAGCAATAACTAGGATTGTGTGTGTATGTGAGTGAGTGACTGTTTTTGCCTCAGGGCATGAAAATTTAATTGGCTCTGAAAAGACTTTTAGTCTTCCCTAGTGTAGAAACAAAGAGCATGGCACATTTCCTCCCTGGGTGAACACTTGGCTAGCCTGTCACCCAGGCAATGGCCACTGTCTGAGAGTCACCTCTAGCAAGAACCAAGCAGCTGCCAAGTGCCCACATGCCACTTGGACTCTGTTGCTGATTCTAATCACTGGTGGGGCCTCTAATGGCTCTGGGGAGTGGGGCAGAGGAGAGAAAGAAACTCCCTCCTTGCCCCCAGCAATTCCCCCTCAAGGCCTTGGCTTTATAGTTGCTCCATTACTAGACTGGTGTACTTGCTGGAAATTCAGGTGCCTAATTTTGGCTTGTTATACTATACATAGGTTTAGGGATATGTGTGAATTTTTTAGTCAATTACAAGATTAATTCCATGTGGCATCATCTGTCTTTATGAAATGATCAAAATTCTTTATTCCTCCCATATTAAGAATTTGTTCACACCTAATTTACACTTTTGATTAGCTGATTCAGTTTAGCTGCCTGGGCCTTCTAAGGTTACATTAATTACGGTGAGGGTAGAAAATACCCAGTGTCATATTTGTATGTCACTTAATATCTGACCCTCAGTTTTCCTGTCTTCAAAATGGGATGATGATACCTATAACCCCCATTTTGTAATCTCAGAATTATTGTGAAGAAAGTGTACATATGTGGAAAATTTTTTAGAACAACAAATTGGTTTGTGTGTGTGTGTTTGTATGTGTGTGTTTGTGTGTATGTGTATGTGTGTGGCGGTGAGGTAGAGAGAGCAATGTATTTATAGTTAAAAGATTTATGTTCAAGTCTAGACTCTAACTCTTATCAGTGTTACTATGAGCAAATCACAACTTCTCTGAACCTCAGTTTCCCCATCTGTAAAATAGGGGTCATATTTATACTATTTACTTCATGGTGGGAAAAAAAGGCTTTTTTTCCCCCTTTTAATTTTTTGGGGGGCGGGGCAATGAGGGTTATGTAACTTGCCCAGGGTCACACAGCTAGTAAGTCTCAAGTGTCTGAGGCTGAATTTGAACTCAGGTCCTCCTGAATCCCAGTAATGGTGCTTTATCCGCTGCCCCATGTAGCCGCCTTGAAAAAAGTGTTTTTTAAGGTGTAAACTATTATTTCAATGTGAGCTATTGTTGTTAACTCTCATTCAATTCAGAGAGCATCAGACCCTGTGGGGCTCCCTAGTGAAGGTCTACCCCACTCAAGGTCTTCTTCCATGGTGTTCTGACCTTGTATTGTCCTTCTTGTGTCCTTTGGCATAACTAATACCTTTGGTCCATAAATGGAACTAGGCCTGAGACATTTTCTTGGCCTCAATGAGCTGCCTTTGGCATTCTCTGCACTTATAGCTGATTCCAGGCATCCTTCTCCCTGCCTTTCAACTGTCCTCTAGTCTTTTTTGGGGGGAGGAATAGGTGATAGGGGTCCTTAGGTATTCCTTTTTAAAGAATTATACTGTCTCACACACAATCCAATTAGAATAAAATAGTATTTTATTTGGGCACTTAGAGAAAGTGACCAAGAAGAAAGTCTAAGACTTCCCTCAAGGGGAGAGGAGGTGGCTTAGAGACAACATGATGCTCTGAGATATCTTTCTCCCCAACTAGGAGGGAGGCCAAAACCTTTATGAAAGACAGATGGTGGGGGGGGATGAATGGGGTGACCACCTGACTAAAGAAAGTTCCCTTTGGGGGTGGGGAAAGCTTGAATAAGACATGGTGGGCCTGACTTCTGTATTTATCTCTGTCCCCTTGCCCCAATCAGGCAGCAGCCATGCCTAATGGGCTTATCTCCTTTACTTAGGTGTGTCTGTTCTTTAGTTTAGCTTCTCAAGGAGAGTTATCCCAGACCCATATCACCTTTTCTTAAAGGAACGGGCCACAGGTGTGCTGGAAGTGTTTACCCATAGATTATAGAAATTATAGAGTAAACCTCCCCCCCAAAAAAAAACCCCCCAAACAAATAAAAAAAGAAATTATATGGTCAAGAGCTGCAAAGGACCTAAAAGACTAATTAGTCCTTATTTTCCCTGACTCCTCTTTTGCTTTTCTTTATTTTTTCAGATAAGGAAACTGATTTGGTCCATAGAGGATGTGACTCAGTCAAAGTCACACAGTCAGATAATACCAGAAGTGGGATTTGAATCCAAATATTTTGATTTCCAAACCAGTTCTCTTTCTACTTTGGAGATCTTCCCATCCAACCTACTCCTTGACCCCTCTCTCCACCTAGGACAGAACCTTCTGGACTAGACCTCCAGAGATTATACCCTATTCCCTGAGGGAATTAATCTGTTCAGTTTTCAAATTCCCATCCTAGGACTGAACTTTTTGGAGAGGGTGGAACAACTCCCCTAATCCATTATATTTAACTGGCCCTGACCCATAATTCACATCCTTCTCCTAGGACATCTTGCTCTCTGCCTTGCTCTATTTCCCTGCCCTCCTTTTTCCCCACCCCTTCCCAATTCTCCTGTGACTCCTCAGACTAAAAGTCCCTTCCCTGTCTGCAAATCCCCTGTCTGTGCTCACTGGCTACTAATAATGAATTTAAGTTTCTTGAAGGTAGGGACGATCTCACTTTTGTATTTGTATACCCAGCACCCAACACAGGACCTGGTGCAAAGTGGTTGCTTGATAAATATTTCTTCATTATTGCATTTCTACCACCTGCTCTGCCTCTCAAAAAAAAACATTATTTTTGTTCCAGAACGATTTTGACCTAACCATATCAAGATGACCAGGCATTTTCTGAGCCATAGGTATATTTTTCCTCCTAGCACTTCCTCCATCTTTCTTTTAGATGAAAATGTCACTTGATCCCCTTGACACATTCTATTTTAGATCCTTGGCACAAAGGGATCAGCGACAGAAAACGACAAGGTGTCATCGGGCTTCCTCACTCAGCCTCCTAGTCTTCTTCATCCTTCCCTTCAAGCCTCTCTGTTTTGTTGTGTTTCTCTGTTTTCCACCCTGCAAAATAAACAGATTGTTACGGATGTTCTATCCTTGCCAGGACATTGTCATTGTTTAAATGAGCTCCTGGCTATTAAGCACAACACCAAAAACCAGATGTCATTTTGACTTGGTGTTTAATTCAATACTAAAGTACAACGCGGAGGCAGCATGGAGCTGAGAGGGAAGGCAGCCTTTGTTCTTTTCAAATAAAATGAATTTCAGAAAACCACAACCATCAGTTACCCCATGAAACAGACCTGAAGCTTACCATGTGCCTTGGATTTGAGTTGCAGATGAAAAGTGCCTCCAAGATGAGGAAGATTGAATAATGTAATTTTAAACACACATCACCAGCAACAGATTTTCTGTCACCCTGATCAATTATTGAAGATGAAATTCATATGCCAGCGAGAAATGAGTGTTGTTATTTAAAGGGAGCAGACAATACTATCTCTTGGTGCAGAGTTTTATTATTTAGGGCCAGATTTTTCCAATCTACTATCTGTGATTGTCTGCCAACTCTCCAAGCCTCATCATTCCTTTGAGTGGTTAGTCATCAATCCATTGCTATCAGAGAACTAAATTTAGATTGGGTAGCTAAGCTTTACGCCCAACTTCCAAATATCTGCCCAATTCTTCATTGTATGTGCTTTTAAAAGTGACTGAAAAAAAATCTATAGTATGAAGATGCCCTATTTAAAAAAAAATCAACTAGAGTTTATAGCTGGTCCTTGGGAGTGACTATAATTACTTTTTCTCTAGATAGATAAGCCATAGTCAATGCCACAAAACCAAGTCAATCTTATAGGATTCTGCTTTGCTTTAGTTAACTTTGATGTCTCTGTTGTAAACTAGGTCATTCTCAGGTTTATAACTGATAATTTACAGTGTCTCTAGCTCTTAACTTAGAACCAAAACTTGTATGGAATTCAGTGTTTAATGGAATTTTTCAGTTAGATTGGGTGACATGGTAGAAAGAGGAACAGCTTTTTCATCATGATACAGGGGTTGTGAAATCCTGACACTCCAGCACCCCTCAGAAAGAATTTAAACCTATGAATTATGATGGAGTTGCAGTGTTTCTATACTGGGAGTTTTCTACACCAAAGAAATCTCGGGTCCAGACAAAAAAAGGGAGGGGAGGATTTTTCTTATTAGTATGACTGTGACTTTTATATGCAAAATTGCTTCCTTCCCTTAACCAGCCTTGGGGCACCAATGCAGTAATTAAAACATTTAAAACAACCATCAGCATCATGAATAAAATATCAGATTGCTTTTATCGTTATTTCATGTCTAAAATTTTAATTTAAATGAAAGTTTGCTTGCGCAGGAACTCCTGAAGCAGCTAATAATTAGAATAATAATAGATTAATTCATATGATACTTTAAGACAGGCTAAGTACTTTATATACAATACATATCAGGGAATGTCACCCCCACCCTCACCCCGACCCCCACTCAGCAAACTGATCTGGGTCTGGCCTGCTATGTGCATATGATCTCATTTGAGACAAACATTCCTGTAAGGCAGGTGCAATTATAATCTCTATCTTACAGATAGGCAACTGAGAATGAGAAAAATTAATTTTCACACAGCTGGTAAAGCCCACTACTATGTCCACTCTAAAACACTGAATTTCAGCTACTGAAGAGACCTACTATAAAAGATAAATGAAAATAAAATGTATTGGGATGATAAGAACTAACCTTGGAGAAGTCGAATGTTTGGTGAGATCTGTCAGCCTGGGCACAGCTGGCCTGGTGATCTAAGTCATCTTTACCTATACTGACTATGTTTATATATACAAGTATGTATATATCACCTATATCTATATACTTATGTTTCAAGTTTTATTTTAATCAAGACACTTCAGAAACTAAGAATGCTACCTTCCACATAGTGAATTTCCAGTGATGCTTTAATAAGATGGCAAACCAAATTAAAAATAGGGTCTATGTTCATTCTAGATCTCTATACCCAACTGTCTTGGGACTGCTTTGGGCTTAGCCCTGGAGCCCTGGATGATAGTGCAGGAATTTTCTATATTGTGCATGCTATTACTATTAGTTATTTTTATTTTAATTTTTTTTTGTGGGGCAATGAGGGTTAAGTGACTTGGCCAGGGTCACACAGCTAGTAAGTGTCAAGTGTGTGAGGCGGATTTGAACTCAGGTCCTCCTGAATCCAGGGCCAGTGCTTTATCCACCTAGCTGCCCCCTACTACTGTTATTCTTTCTTTAAAAGCCAGGGATCTTGATCTTTTGCATACAATGTTCTTCCTCCTCATCTCCACTTCGTGGTTCTTCAAGTCTCAGCTAAAATCTCACCTTCTATAGGAAACCTTTTCCAATCCCTCTTAATTCTAATGTCTCACCTCTGTTGGTTAATTCCAAATTACCCTGAATATAGCTTGTTTGTACATTGTTGTTCTTTAGTCATGTCCTACTCTTTGAGACCCCATTTGAGGTTTTCTTGGCAAATATACTGGAGTGGTTTGCCATTTCCTTCTCCAGCTCATTTTACAGATGAGGAACTGAAGCAAACAGGGTTAAATGACTTGCCCAGGGTCACATAGCTAGTAAGAGTCTGAGGCTGGACTTGAACACAGATCCTCCTGACTCCAGGGCTGGTGCTGTATCCACTATGCTACCTAGTTGTCCAGAGTAGGTCTTTAAAAATATTTATTGACTCATTGATTTCTGCACCCTTTTATGCTACATCTCATTGCTGCTTCTTCTTCTTCTTTTTTTCAGTGAGGCAATTGGGGTTAAGTGACTTGCCCAGGCTCACACAGCTAGTAAGTGTTAAGTGTCTGAGGCCAGATTTGAACTCAGGTACTCCTGACTCCAGGGCCAGTGCTCTATCCACTGCGCCACCTAGCTGTCCGTATCTCATTGCTTCTTGTTTCAAAGATTTGTCCAACCAGAAAGGGACTTGCTTAGAAACTTGGTGGAATGGGCTTTATATAGAATCACCCAGTCAATCACTCCCCAGTGTTCTATACTTTGACTTGACTGTCAAGTTTCTATAGAAATCCACTTCTGAGTGGACAGAGTTTTGAAGAAGGATGCAAAGGAGACAGACAGAAAAAGGTGATGAAGATCAAGACTGCTGCTTTTATGGAAAACTCACACTGTATAGAAAATGTTTTCCTAGAGTCTTAACCTGATGGTCAAGCTAACAGGACTTGCTTTTGAAAGAAGAGGTGAAGATGCTTACTTCAGAACTTCTAATCTCAATAGGTGTGGTGATGTTCACCTGCTCCTGAGGAGAGTGGATTGCTTGAACAAGGAAGTTCTAAACTTCAGGATGGCTAAAGCTGATTGGGTATCTGTACTAAATCCATTATCAATATGGTGAGCCCCTGAGAGGAGTACCAGTAGGCTGTCTATGGAGGGGTGAACTGGCTTAGGTTGGAAACAGAGTGGGTTAAAATCTCTCCTCTGTGACAATCAACAGTGAGATTGGGCCACTGAGTAGCTTCTATACTTCTGGTCTATGAGAGAGTGTGGGGAGTGGGAGTGGGGTAAGGGAAAGGAAGACAGGGAGGGGGAGGATGGGAAGGGAGAAGAAAAAGAAGAGGAAATGGGAGATAGAATGGAAGAGGGAGAGGAAAAAGGAAAAGGAGGGAGAAGGAGGGGGAAAGGGAGAAGGAAAAGGAGAGAGAAGGAGCAAGAGAGGAGGAGGGAAGAGGAGAGAGAGAAAGACACAGAGGAAAGGAAACAGAAGAGGGAGGAGGAGGAAGAGAGAGAGAGAGAGAGAGAGAGAAATGAAGAGAGAGAGGAAGAAGAAGGGAGAGTGAGAGGAAGAGAGGGGGACAGGGAGGAAGAGAGAGGGGTAAAGGCTAGGCAGAGATAGAAAGAAAAACAGAGACAGAGATAGAGACTGAAACAGAGAAGGACTTCAAATCTTTTAGCACCTTTTACTTTCCTGAGGAAGAAACCAAATCCAAAAGACTAAAGGGTTCACAATAATATCATGCAGGGAAAGGCCTGGGCCAGAAGTTCTCAGCTCCTACTTCTAAGCTAATGTCTTTTAAGTTTTTCTGTGGTCATTTGAGTAGGGAGGAAAATGTCCTGCTAACCTTGTGCATCCAGCAACTGAATGCACAATAAAAGACAAGAAATAGCTAACTAGCTTTTATCCTCAGAATAACCATGAGCATATTTTGGTTGAAAAGTTGTTTGTACACTTATGTTTAATGAATAGTCCCTTATCTGACAACACTGAAACACCCATTTAAACTATAACGTCTGTATTTATGTCTGCTGGAGGCATGCTGTTATTAAGTTGAGAAATTGCTATCTCATCAGCCCGGTTGCTTTTTTAACTCTGTCTCCCAAGCCAAGCTTTTTACAAAAAGCTTTAGTTGTGTGAAGAAGACAAATACAGAAAGTACAAAGAAGAAATTCTTTTGAGGAGATTTAACAGCAAAAAGCAGCCACATGGTTGAGCCAACTCAGCACTTAGAGCACCTAAGACCCTTAAAAATACTCTTTATTTTACTGCCTTACACTGAGCCTCTTCTCCCCCCCCCACCCCAATAAAGGCAAACAAAACCCACAAAAACATTTTGCTCACTTAAAAAATGAATCTCAATGCTATTAATCCCCACTCCAAGCCTGTAAGGTAGAAAGGCCTCAGCAACATTGTATTTCTAGTGCTATCACAGAATAAAAATTCTCTTCTTAAATGAACAAATCCTTCAAGAAGGAAGAGAGATAAGCTAGGGCTTCTGTCGGGGAGCTGGGTGCTATCTGAGGAGAAAGAGAATGTGTCTTTTGGACACTCCTTCTATTCCCTCGGAGCTTTATAGGAATTAGGTAAAATAATTTTTTAAGCCAACTCTATTGAATAAATCTGAATTGTGCTCTTACATTGTGGATATGCATTCAACCATATGCACATTTTCATCTGCAAAGATTAAGTTTGCCTTTCAATCCCATGGGTGTTAGCACCATCACTATGTATCTCATTGGCTATTGTGGTAGTCTACTAACCAGTTACCCTTCCAGTTTCTCCCTCTCTGGAATGTTTTTTCACATCACTGCCGGATTAATCTTCTTAGTGCAGAGCTCTGAGGAAGGAAGGAAGGAAGGAAGGAAGGAAGGAAGGAAGGAAGGAAGGAAGGAAGGAAGGAAGGAAGGAAGGAAGGAAGGAAGGAAGGGAGGAAGGGAGGGAGGGAGGGAAAGACAAGAGGAATGGAGGTTAAGGAGAAAAGAAGGAAGGGAAAAAAGAAGGGAGAAAAGGGAATAGGGAGAGAAGGAAGGAAGAAAAGGAAGGAAGGAAGGAAGGAAGGAAGGAAGGAAGGAAGGAAGGAAGGAAGGAAGGAAGGAAGGAAGGAGCACTTGTGTGCCAAGTACTGTGCTAGGCTATAGGAATAGAAATAGAAAAAGAAGACAGTTCATCCTCTCCAGGAGCTCACAGTATAATTGAGGGTAAAGAGGCAGATGGAAAGGCCTGAAAGTTCAGGGCTGATGGCAAAGTCCTGGAGTACTTAAGTTGTTTCAGTAAGGAGCAGTTTATCCCCATTGGGAAGGGCAAGCCTCATCCTGGCCTTTCAGAAACCTAGACTCTAAGATGTAAAACATTTTTTCCTGTATCTCTCCTTTATATTCATCATATTCTATATCATAGAATAATTATCTATGCATGTTATATGCCCTACATTCCTCCCCCCTCTACCCACCTCCCCCCCGCAACGAATAATAGAATTCAAGCTCCCATCCTCTCCCTTGACTAAGTCAGACACTATTGAAAATTTGGAGCTATGCCTCCCATCAACAGGTTAATGTCTATATACCAGGGATGTCCACAAGCTCCCAGAGACTGACAGCAAGGGCTACTTGAACTCCATTTCTTAGCCAGTACCAGGTTGTTTTGATGATTGCTACTTTGTAAAGCAGTTTGAGATCTGGTAAGACTAAGCCACCTTCCTTCACATTTGTTCCCGCTCCCCCCCCCCCCCCATTAATTCCCATGGCATTCTTAACTTTTTGTTCTTCCGGATGAATTTTGCTATTTCTTTTTTCCTTCTATAAAATGATTTCTTGGTAGTTTGATTGGTTTGGTGCTGAATAGGTGTATTATTTTAGGTAGAATTGTCATTTTTATTATATTGGCTTGTCCTACCCATGAATAATTGATATTTTCCCAGTTATTTAAATCTGACCTTAATTGTGTGAAAAGTGTTATGTAATTTTGTTGATATAATTCTTGGGTTTCCAAGTATTTTATATTTCCCACAGTTATTTTAAAAGGAATTTCTCTTTCTATCTCTTGCTGCTGGACTTCGTTGGTTATATATAGAAATACCGATGATTTATGTGAGGTTATTTTGTATCTTGCATCTTTTGCTAAAGTTGTTAATTATTTCAACTAGGTTTTTAGTTGATTCTCTGGGGTTCTCCAAGGATACCATCCTATCATCTGCAAAGAGTGATAGTTTTATATCTTTACTGACTATTCTATTTCCTTCAAGTTCTTTTTCTTCTCATTGCTATAGCTAGCATTCCTAGTACACTATTGAAAAATAATGGGAAGGCTTTTAGTGATAACCTTTTTATTGTTGTTATTATTATTAATTGGACCTGTGTTTTCATTGGTATGGGGAACATCTGATTAGGAAACTCTTCTACTAATGCTCCAGAATCAAATATAAAATCCTCTATTTGGCATTCAAAGCCCTGCATAACCTGGCTCCCTCTACCTTTCTAGTTTTTTTATGTCTTAACCCCCTCCATGTATTTTTTGATCCAGTGGCACTGTTTGCCCTTCTTGCTGTTCCATGAACAAGACATTTCATATTTCAGCTTCACGTATTTTCAGTGGCTGTTCATTATGTCTAAGATGTTCTCTTTCCTCATCTGTACCTCTTGGTTTCCCCAGTTCACATCAAGTCCTAGCTAAAATTTTACCTTCTATAGAGAGCCTTTCCCAATCTCCCTTGATTCTAATAGCTCTCCTCTCTTGATTATTCCCAATTTATCCTGTATCTAGCTTATTTGTACACATTTGTTTGCATGTTGTCTCCCTCATTAGACTGTAAGCTCCTTGAGGACAGGGGCTGTCTTTTGCCTTTCTTTGTATCCCCAGCATTTATCACAGTGCCTGGTACAAAGAAGTCACTTATTGCCTAGATGACTAATGTAAATTAGCATCTCCTCTTCAACATGTCACCTAGAGAGCTGAGTACTAAAAGGTTCAGTAACTTAACCATGGTCAAATAAACAGTATATGTTACTGTCAGGACTTGAATTTGGATCTTCCTGACTTCACAGCCAGCCTTCAGCCCTCAGTACTTACGTAAAGGGTTGTAGTGATAATAAATGAGAAGGTTCTTTGAAAAGTATAAAGTACTATAAAATGCATGAGATTATTACTATAATAATATTTAAGACTCACTGCCATGTGTAATGTATAATGTGGCTCAGGGGCTAATAATCAATAAATCAACATTTATTAAGCACCAACTATGTGCCAGGTACTATGCTAAGCACTGGAATTAGGGGTAAGGTTTCTGTTACCCTGTGTGGGATCCTTAGCTATACAATGAAGCCCCCAACCTCATGGGTGTTTTGCAAGGAAATCTCCATTTAAAGTACTATATACGATGAAGTCCCCTCTTCAAGGGACCCAGCATTGGAGGCAGGGGGTGGATGGGGAGGAGGAGAAGAATGATGAAAGATAGAGCAGGAGAAAGAGGAGAGAAAGAAGAATAAGTGCATTCCCTATACTTCTCCAGGAACATGTTTTCTCACTTTTTCATATAATTTCCTCCTGGAATTTGCTCCCCCACTGTTAGCCTTATCTATTGAAACCTTACCTGTCTAATGCCCAGCTCAAATGCTCCCGCCTTTATGATCCATTCATCAATCACCAAGTATTAATTAAGCATTTACTATATTCCAGCCCCTATGCTGATCTATGGTGAAACAAAGAAAGGTGAAAACAGTCACCACTCTCAAGAAGCTCATATTCTAGTGGAGGAGATAATGCATAAATAATGAAGTATATATGAGACATCCGTGGAGAAGAGGCAAGGTAATATTAAAGGCTAATCCAAGGTAATACTAGTGGCTGGGCAGCACCAGGAAAGACCTCTTACAGAAGGTAGCTTTGGAGCTGAGTCTTGGAGGAAGCCAGAGGTTCTAAGAGGTGGATATGAAGAAGTAGTGCATTCCAGCCTTAGACAGGCTACAATGGCACTAGTAGCCTCTTCTGTGCTTGTGTGAACACATATGACTGAAATGTGATCCTGGCACTGGCTACCTTGGGAATTCAAGAGTTAACTGCTGTCTCAGTTGGTGTTGGGGGTATCCTATGGAAGGTGCTCCCTGAAAGTATGACAACCTTTCTTGGAGAAAATGTCTACTGCCAAGAGTATGAAACCTATTATTTCCCTTTGTGGTGGAGGAAATAAATAGCTGTCCTTTACCAGATCTACATTGCAAATGGAAGGGTTCCTGTAAATCTCTTTTGAGGAGGTCCTAGACATGAGCCAAACCTGAGCTTTGTTTAAGAGTTATTCCCAGTCTCTGAGCTAAGGGCTGTAATAAATGACAGACAATGAGAAAAGGCCTGTCCTTTATCTTTAGAAACCTTGAAATGTTCAGAGGGATCCATTTAAATTTATTGATTATTGTTTGTATTTATTTATTATTGATTAATTATTAAAATTATTGATTAAAATGTACTCTGAGGCACTGAGATACCAAGTTTAGGTTTGTCTAACCCAGCCATTTTCAAAGTGTGGTCTGGGTGTACTTGAGGGTCCCCAGAGCCTTTCAGAAGTTCCATGAAGTCAAAACAATTTTCAAGATAATATTGACATTTTAATTTACATTTAATATGTAATCCCACATAAATAAAAAATTTGAGGGGTCCTCAATAATTTCTTTAAAAGTGTATATGAGCACCGGCCCTGGATTCAGGAGTACCTGAGTTCAAATCCAGCCTCAGACACTTAACACTTACTAGCTGTGTGACCCTGGGCAAGTCACTTAACCCCAATTGCCTCACTAAAAAAAAAAAAAAGTGTATATGGGTCCTTAGACCAAAATGTCTGAGGACCACTGCTTTAAACTATGGTTTCTCCCTTTTATTCTTTGAATGGATTATTGCTCAGATCCCTTCATTCTGTATTTGCAAAGTCCCACAAAGAACAGTGACAAAAAATTGATGATGATAGTCAATTAAGATTTAATATCTTGTAAGTAACATTTTTTTATTTTTAAAATTTGTTTGATATTTTTTGCATTTTCATTACCTTCATTCCTCTGACACCTTGCTCTCCTTTCTCCTAAGCAGGGACCTGTCTCTTAGAATAAAGAATAATGGAGGGGGCAGGTAGGTGGTGCAGTGGATAAAGCACTGGCCCTGGATTCAGGAGGACCTGAGTTCAAATTTGGTCTCATACACTTGACACTTACTAGCTATGTGACCCTGGAAGAGTCACTTAACCCTCATTGCCCTGACCCCCCCCCAAAAAAAAAAAAAAGTAATGAAGAAAAAAAAAGATTCAGCAAAATTAACTAATGAACTCCCTCCTCAACTAGATCTCATGGAATTCTCTTCCTTCCTGATACACCTCAAGTAACATCTTCTGTGTGAAACCTTTACTGATTTCTCTGTTAGTGCCCTTTCTCCTCATCTTGTAATTCATTTGCTGTTTAGTTTTTCTATATCTATTCAGTACATACTTGTTGCCTCCTACATCAGAATATAAAATCTAATGAGTAGAGATTGTTTTATTTCTTGAATCTGTATTATCAGCTCTTAGCACAGCGTCTGGCACATAGCAGGGGCTAAATAAATGTTTGTTGATTGCCTGATTGACCAACCAACTCTGACATATGTAGTGTTTCATATCTAGAGTCCCTAGTTTCTGAAAAGAAGGGGAGGTGCATTCTCTTTTCTCATGTTCAAGGCTGAACTTCAAGCAAACAGTATTAAGTTCCTACTATGTGTTAGGCACCATGTTAAGCACTGGGCATAAGAAAACACAGATAAAAAAAATGTCCTTACCTTCAAGGACCTTGCACTCTCTTTGGGAATATAATACTAAATAAATAAGTAATTATAAGATAATTTGAGAAGAGAGAGAGAGAGTACTGATGACTATATTATGTGTACCAGGGGTGCCATGTTGCAATATCTGAGTTTTTAAGTCTTTTTGAATGCTTAGTGCTTTATTCCTTTTGAGTTTACACAACTGTTTGCTGCAGCACCTTCTCCAGAGCTGGGTTAAGTAAGCCCTGATAGATATTTTTTTTTGCCATCACACAGGATAATCACATCAGAAGCCTACTTGTCTTTACCTGTTTACTCACCCAATGGCACCATTTAGTTATAGGTAACTCAGGCAGTCTGGAGGAATTGTTTTACTGTGTAACATGTAAGCAACTGGGTAATCACTGTAGTGAATTCCCCTGTCAAAGGTTAGACCTGATCCATTCCAATTTGAAATCCCTTGCCTTCTATATAGTGTCTCATTTTTCAAAAATTGAATTGATTGCCTGACCTGGAGCCAGAAAAAAAGACCTCTCTTTCATGAGCTCTGGACCTTTCCCTAGCCCAGCAAAGTCATACCATTTCCATTCTATTTACTAAATTCTCAGCCAAATGCCCACTGAGAGAATAGGCTGCAAGGTGTTTCACAGACAATAATCACTTTGTATATTAGGTTAAGTCAGCAACATATCACCCACCTCTGTGCAAAAAGCATATAAACAACATTGAATGAATAATTGATAGTAGGTGGACTGGGGTAAACTCTTTGGATTGGAAGAGAAGAGATGGGAATTATGTTTCTGGCTCCCCTAGTTAATTATCCTCTCTCATTCTATAAGAGGAAGAAAAGTGATAATAGTAATCCCAACTTCATGACATGAGGCAACTAGTGGCTCAGTGGATAGAGCACTGCACCTGGAGTCAGGACGACCCAATTTCAAATCCAGACTCAGACACTTCCTACCTATGTGACACTGTCACTTACCATCTGATTTTCTGACAAAATGGATCCACTAGAGAAGAAAATGACAAACCACTCCAGTGTCTTTGCCAAGAAAACCCCAAATGACATCACAAAGGGTCAGACACAACTGAAACAATTGAACAACAAAAACTGCATGATATAACCATTTCGATATCCTGATGTGATTTCATATGTCATAATACAAGTGCAGCTACACAACTCACTGGATAAAGTGTCAGGCCTGAAGTCAGGAAGGCTCATCTGAGTTTGAATCTGGCCTCAGGCACTTGCTAGCTATGTGGCCATGGGTAAGCCGCAGCTCAACCCTGTTTGCCTCAGTTTCCTCATCTGTAAAATGAGCTGGCAATGGAAATGGCAAACCACTCTAGTATCTTTGCCAAGAAAACCGTAAATGGGGTTCATAAAGTGTTGATACAACTGAAAAACTACTGAATGACAAAAAAAATCTTGCTTTTTTTCTCTTTTATTCAAAGAGCTACTGCTTCTTACTACTGAATTTTCAGGGCTCCTGGTTTTCCTGTTGTGTCCTGTATAATCCAATCTATTACCTAAGTACAGTGGTGTGGAACTGAAATAGAAACCACTAAACCAACACAAGAATTCATATGGGCTGCACATTGACTTATAAAACCACATATTTATATTATTTAATGTTCTGTTGGATTTTTATTTATTTTGTTAAATATTTTCCAATTACATTTTAATCTGGTTTGGGCTGCACTCAGAAGTGTTGAAGGCCTCACTGAGGCCCATTACTGGTTTTTGATACCTCAGACCTAAGGGATCAGGGATCTGCGACCTTTATATGTCAGTATTCTACAACCTTGGGGCAGCTCGTAGCACAGTGGATAAAGCACTGGTCCTAAAATTAGGAAGACCTGAGTTCAAATCTGACCTCAGATACTTAGCTGTGTGACCCTGGGTAAGTCACTTAGCCTTGTTTGCTTTGGTTTCCTCATTTGTAAAATGAACTAGAGCAGGAAATGACAAACCCCTCCAGTATCTTTGCCAAGAAAACCCCAAATGAGATCATAGAGTCAGACACAACTGGAACAACATTCTACAACCTTTGACATGCACATATGAGAAAGAGTTCAGTAAACATGGTCAAGGATTCAGTTTTTGCTGACTTTGTGACACAAATTTGTCACCCTTCAGGATTCTCTGTGCCCAAAACCTTGGGTAACTTCTAGCATCACCTAACACAGAAGCCTTCTCAAACTCAACATGTTCAAAAAAGAACCTGTTATCTCTCCTCACTCCCAACCTGCCCATCTTCAAAAATTCCATATATTTGTTAAGGGCATCACTATCTTTCTAGTCATCTAAGTTCCCAACTTCAGAGTCCTCACTCTTTACTCCATGGTCCATTGGCAAGTTTTCAAGTCTTCTTGATTCTCCAGCCACATCATGACCTTAAATCCATCTCCTCCTCTGTACCCACATCACTATCCTCGTTCATTCCCTTATTACCTCTCACCTGGATTATTATTATAACTCCCTAATTAGCTTCCCTCTGTCAAATCTGTTCCCTCTTCAATATATCTTCCACATGGTTGCTAAAATAATTTTCCTAAAGTAGAGGTCCCAAAACACAAAGCCATGAGCATCTCCTGCTCAATAAACTCTGGTGGCTTCCAATTATCTTTAGGACAGGAGTGCTTAACACGGTGTTCATGAACTTTAAAAAATAATCCTTATATTGCAATAACCTTGGTTTCCTTTATTAGCCTATGTATTTTATTTCAAGCATTTAGAAACATTTTTCTAAGAAGGAGTCCATAGGCTTTACCAGACTGCCAAGATTAAACTTGCTCTAGGATCATATATAAACTCCTCTCTTTGCAATATCAAGTCCTGCACATTCTGGCTCCAAACTACTTTTCCAGTCTTATTATGCATTTTGTTTCTAACAAACTGTCCTTATTGCCATTCCTCCCATATGACATTCTTCTGTCTTCTGTTGTTGGACCTATCATAGGCTATCTCCAATTTATGGGATACATTCCTCTTTCACCCCTACTTCTTAGAATCCTACTTTCCTTCAGATCTCATCTCAAATGTCATCTTCTCAATGATACCTCTCCTCATAACCCCAGCTGTTAATGTCTCTCCCTCAAATATCTTGTATATAATTGGCATAAATGTAGTGGATTCTCTGTATTTATTCTCCCAACTAGCAAGCAAGTTTTAGTTCCATAGAGTATGACCAAGTCCCTTAACTAATCCAAAAAAGATTTCCCATACAACCCCACACTACTTTAGCTGATGATTTCCAAATTAATCATAGTCTAATGTCTATTATTGATTGAGTCAATGGCAGTGCCATGCCTTGTTCACACCTGTTGAAAGGGTAAGGGTAGTCTCATCAAGTTAAGGTATGAGGGCTTAACATTGTTGTCACTTTTTAAAGTGAGGTAAGTGGGGGTAATTGTTTATTCTGAGCCCCAACTCATATATATTTATTTCCTATGTACTTCTATGTACAGATTATAAACTTCTTGAGAGCAGGAGCTGTTTGATTTATATCTTCATAATCCCAATGCCTATCCCAGTCCCTGGCAGATAGTAAGCAATTAATGAATGTGTGCTGGTTAATTGATTTTTCACAGATACACAAAAACAAGAACACACAGAGATACATAGGGAAAATTCTACGAGTCCTTCTTTTACAAAGAAGTCTCATCTATCTTTCTAGCTTTCCCTCTATCCAAGAAGATCAAGGTTTTGATAGCTATAGAATGGGTCATTTAACATACTAGCTCAAAAGCTCTGCATCCCTTTGCTTTCACTGGCTTTTTGGAGAAAGCCACAAAGTGGGAAAGAGGCTAGTGTGACATTGGAATTATTTCCTGTAGTTATTGCTGTTTGCTATCACAGTTAAGCTGCCCTGGCTTCATTGATGTGTTAAGAGAGTGAAACTTTTATTATTCATCCCTACTACATAGGTCCTACATCATTATTTTTTTTATGACAGAACTCCTATAATATACAGGTTGTCCCCAAAGTCAAATTAAGCTTAAAACCACACTAAGACCTTTGGTATACTCTTTGTCTGTCATTCTTGACCTCCTATTTTGTTAAGTAGTCCCAGAAATTTTGAACATCATTCCTTCCATTGCATGATGGTCTTGTACACATAATTTCCTGTTTGTTTTTGTGGATCATTCTTATGTGGAGATCACCATGGATAGCACTGTGGGGGTAAATACTTTTTCCTACCTTATGGATATTTCATCAATTCATACTGTACAGATGAAGCTGAAATGGATCTTGGCAGTTTGGGATCATCAGGCCATTTTCACTGAAAAAAATGTGCTTTTGTCTTAGCAAAGTTGGTCACCAGGGTATTCATTTACTAATACTCTTTGCAAACACCCTGCTATCTTCATTCAAGCCCTGGGCTATAGCAACCTAGTTAGTACTCTATGCCCTTTTCCTAGACCCTAGTGACCTATTTCTGCCACATGTTCTTTTGCCTATCCCAGGTCAAGGAAGGTGAGGATTGCTGCTACAGTTTCTGTCTGCTGCTCCCAAGCCCAGTACCAGAGATTGACTGTGCTGCAGGAACAGTCCAAACTCTTAGGGAGCTAGACTGCTCCTTCCCCATCACCAATAAGAGTCACATGTAAGAAAGCCACTCATGGTCCACTGGAGGTAAAGATCAGCTTATCCTGGAGGAGAGATCCTAAGTGCTTCCTGTTGAGGCATTTAAAAAGGTCTGAGAGGGGGCGGCTAGGTGGCGCAGTGAATAAAGCACTGGCCTTGGACTCAGGAAGACCTGAGTTCAAATCCAGTCTCAGACACTTGATAGTTACTAGCTGTGTGACCCTGGGCAAGTCACTTAACCATCATTGCCCCAACAAAATAAAAAAAAACACAATAAAAAAATAAAAAGATCCAAGAGACATAATTTCTGAGTAATTTAATCATTTTATTAATAATGCCAAGATTTTACTAAAAGGATGGTCATTTGGTCATCTCTCTCTTAGAACAAAGACCATCACGGCAGCAAACTCACTGCTTATATCCCCCTTTTGGAAGAGGAATGGTCCTGAGGGTGGCAATCAACTGGTGGACTTTACAAAGAGAAGTGAGCATCATGTCACTCTTGGATAGAGACTATTTCTATACCCAGACCACCCACAGCTTTGGGTAATATAGACAATCTACATTCCTCCCCCCACCCCCAAGCCTGAGCTAGTTGGCTATAGTAGCAATACCCAGAATGAGGATAATGTTAATCCTATCTTCCATCAGCCCTGTCCTTGAGAGTTTTGACAAGGAAATAGGACAGGATAAAAAAACAACTTGGATCTCCCCAGTTTTAATAATTCACTATTAATATGAGAGAGGAATAATCATTTCTTTCACTGTACTCTAGGTGAGTTCCTTTTTGAAATGGCCTTTCCTGCTTGGCCTCTCTAGTATTGGCCTCAAGATCTCTCTATAAGGTCTTTCTTTCCCAGCCTCCTCTGAACTCTCACTCCAGGACTCAGAATTCCTGGTTTCTTTTTTTCCTTTTTCTTTCTTTTTTTTTTTTTAGTGAGGCAATTGGGGTTAAGTGACTTGCCCAGAGTCACACAGCTAGTAAGTGCTAAGTGTCTGAGGCCAGATTTGAACTCAGGTCCTCCTGACTCCAGGGCTGGTGCTCTTTCCACTGTGCCACCTAGCTGCCCAACTTGTGACTTTCTAATGTACAATTAAGGAGACCTTCTTGATCCTATGTTTTGGCCTATTTGGAGGATATTTGGCTTTTTTCTTATTATGAACAAAAGTAAATTGTATTGTTTCAACAAGTATAAACTAATTTCACTATGACATATATTGGAGGCCATAGGAGTGTATTTCTTTGTAGATCCAGGTAATCTTATTGGGGTTTGTTCTGGGCCCAGAAGGCTTACCACGAGAACCAACACATTCATAGGCTATATGAGACCATACTCCACCAATGGGAGTTAAGCTGCTGCAATGTTTCTGAGGAATAGCTTACTTTTAAATACAGTTCTTTCTAGGGTATTCCACGTTGTTGGAACCCATCACATAATTGCAAAGGAAGGGAATATTTTCTAAGTTGAATGTCATATGGGAGGGAGGGTTTTTCTTGAATATGTAAGAACTTCATGGTTTTACCCTTACTTTCACATTAGATTCTATGTTGCCCGTTTGAGAGAGAGAGAGAGAGAGAGAGAGAGAGAGTGTGTGTGTGTGTGTGTGTGTGTGTGTGTGTGTGTGTGTGTGTGTGTGTATGTGAACAGATGTCTTGGGAGTGGCTAATGGTGCAGGTAGTGCTAAATAAAATTCTGCTGTAAAGGGAGGGTAGGTCAGAACCCAAGGTTGTATGCCTCACAGTCTTATTATTCCCACTCGTTGACTATAGCAGAAAGAAAATGTGCTGTACTGGTCTGGGAAGTACAGAAATCAATGCTTCCTTGGAGACAGGGCATTATAACTTGGAAGGAGTCAAAAGTCTTGTTACAATCTTAACTCTCTGCAAAAACTTAGTTTCTTTTAAGGAGGTCCAGGTCTTTAGTGAACACCATGCCCTGTGGGCATTGTTATTTTTGTATTTGTGTGTATGGGAGCAGTGACGGTGGTTCCTGTACTTGGAATGGAAGAGTACCTTCACAGATATTTTCCTCTCTTTTAAAAATGTAACCCTCTCATTTTATTTTGCCTTATTTTGTTTCTGGGATTTTGAACTTGACAAACACTAATAAATGTGAACATTTCCATATACAGAGAAAGGAAAAAGAGAATTGTATATGAAACCATGAATTTCTATTATGTACAATTGGTATCTTTTTAAAAGCATATCATAAATTCAACACATTAGTCTAAAAACTGTCCTTATTGTAGCTCCTTCTGAATTTTTTTCTGTGCTTTAAAAAAATACTTCAATGAAAATTCTTTTTTTTGACAAAAATATTAGCTGTCTTCTTCCACTCAGTTCCTTCCCTTCCTCTCCCCCACAAACTCTCAATATAACAAGTTAATAGAATCAAGCAAGACAAATCCCCACATTGGCTATATCCAAAAAATGTCTGTATCACCTCTTTGTCAGGAGGGAAGTAGCATGTTTCAATACAGGTCCTCTGGAGTCATAGTTGGTCATTGTATTGCTAACTTTCTTGAAGTTTTGAGCCTGACAATAATATGTCCTAGTGGAAATATTATTCGCCCTTGGAGGATACATGGCAGAACTAAGATGACTAATACTGGATCATCTGAAACTGGGCTCTTTTCAGGACTGCTTGTTCAGCTTTGGTGTCGACTTTTCATCCAACTCTAACCTGTGGTTCCAAGAAGCCGTAGCATGTGCAGTAGCCACACCCTGGTAAAACCATCGAGGCAAATGGGCTAAACCAGACTGAGGGCAACCAACAGGCCTCAAACCTGCCAGTCATTTAGAGGGATGTCTATCCCAAGCATGTGAAGACTTCCCCCGGCAGAATGGGCAGCTGAGAACAATTGATTCCAACAGATATGAAGATAGCTGAAGCAGGCCTGATGGAGTGCTTACAGCTAGGTCAAGACATTGAAGACCCCAAGGTTATCCACTGCATCCTGGGCCACTGAAAGTCATCCTGACTTTTGTCTTGCCTCTGGACTTCAATGACTCTGGATGAGAGAGTGAAATAGAGAGTAAGGTTGGTACCTTTGTGCAACTCTGTCTCACTTAAGGCCAATTCACTTTCAAATTAAGGCATCGCTCTGTGAAGTCATCAGTCCTGGTTGAAGAACGAACAACCAAGTTACTCCACAATTCTATCACTAATCTATCAAACAGATTCTGCAGGCTCACCATGATGTCCCGTTAGTTGGATATACAGAGAAGATGAAAACCAACAATTTAATTTGGCAGTGCAAATGGTGATCAGATTTATGGGATGTTTGGTGCTCCATCTAAGGTTGAAGTTGGTGTCAAAACATAAAGGGACTCTGGTAGAAGGCACAAGGGATTCTATAGATTTTGACATATTGTATGAGGCTTGATTTTTATAGCTGGTTTATCATCTTTATAGGGCAACACAACCATTTTGGGGGGAATTATTTAACTTAGAATCATAGAATTAGGGTAATATAGGATTATAGATCTATTTTGGAAGAGACCTCAGATGTTATCTAATCCAAACCCATCATTTAGCATATGAGGAAAATGAAGTTCAGGAAAGATAAGTGATGGGTCCGGTGTCACAAAGATTATAATTATTCAGAGGTAAGATTTGAACCAACATCTTCTCTCCAGAGCTGGTGCTCATTCAAAGGGATACACTCTGTCTCCCACGTTAGAGGGCTCTCTGAAGGTCATCTCCTCCAACTTTTGATCTAAGATTTCTCTCTGCTGGAAGACATCTCTGGATAGGGAACTCACTATTTCTGAGGAAACCCATTTCACTGGGCTGTATGACACATTGAGGAGGCAGCTTGGCATTGTGGGAAGAGTGTCACATTCATAATTGGGCACTGCCCCTTGGGGAAGTTATTTAACCTCATCTGTAAAATAAGATTAGACTAGAGAAGTTCCTTCCATCTTCATATCTATGAACCTATGACCTGGATATTTAGAAACATCTGGATGTTTATCATTTTGTAGACATAGCCCCTAGTGCAGGTGGAATCCTGGAAAACTGACAGTTTACTGAATATCAAAATCATTTCCGTAGAATGTGCCAAAAAAGACTTTCACAATTTTGGTGGAAGATGCCTTATCTAGAAAATTTACTTGTATTAGAGAGTGTAATAAAACTTCAGAGAGGTTTTCAACTGTTAATAATTAAATAGCAAAATAGAATTTTAGATGAATGTGTTGGTCCTGATTTCTATTGCAATGCATCTATTGCATTCTATTTCTTTAGGTACAGATATCAGGAAAGACTGTTTTAAATGGATTTTATTGCTCACAAGAAAGGATCCACAGTACCAGGATTCATACATCAAAGACCTCCTCTGGGCCCAACAGGCGGCTTGGTTATAGCCTGGCTAGGAGTAGATAGTGAGGTCTCATTGCAAACCCTGTCTTTCTGAGGCCTGCAGCTTGAAAAAATGAGAAGCAAGGAGGGGCTCAGAGCAGACATCTTGGAACCAAATGGGAAGATGCCCATCCAGACCTGCAGCTGCTCTGAAGCTTGTTTTTCCTCTTTTACTTCCCTACGGAACATGACCAAGAATGCTAATTAACTTCTCATAAGTCACCAAAAATTATATCAAGGCTCAGGTCTTGACTTCTTAAATGAGTTTTAGTTGATGTTAATTTAACTTAGAAACATTTTGTATCATGTGTCTCATTTGAATTTTTCTACCTTTTCTTTTTTTTCTTTTAAAGAGAAGAAAACAACAGTTGTTCATAAATAAAATACAGGTGATATCCCATCTGTCACTTGTCTCTTAAAGCTAGTTACTTCTAATTTTTCCTTCAACTTTTGACAGCTCGCTCAAAATGCCGACTTTATAAATTGTCAGGACATTTTTTTTTACACCTGTCTAAAAACTTTGCAAAGACTTGATGAAATGGGGAGGGAGAATTCAGGTGACTGGTACCCTTAAAATAATTGCAGGCTTAATCATTTCACATATAAGTTCTGGAGAGAGAGCTCCCAGTTTATGACTCTTTTAAGTGAACTAATCTAAATTAAAATCTTCTGAGATCAATAGCTCATTTTTTATCACAGTGCATTCTAAATGTATTATGCTGATCAGATAAGTCATCTTTTACAGGGCCTGAAAGTTTATGACAGTCTAAAACTACTACAGATTGGGTGTGATGAAAGCAATGTTTTAGTAGTGCCATTTCTTGCATAAATTCTATATCAAAGGGGATCTGTTGTTCCCAGTCTTAGTTTCTGAGAATCGTATCCAGCATCTCTTCTTTTCTAAGGCATCCTTATTTTCTTTTGATGTATAGAATCAGTCCACTGGCTAAATCTCCTTTCCCCACCATTGGATAATTCAAGCCATTCATCTTTGCCTAGCTACTAGGTGAAAAAAATTGGGGTACTTTGGGGAAGGAAAATAATGTGAGGAAAAATCCAAATGAAACATGAAATGTTCTCTATTTCTGTGCTTACAATAATGACAGGATCATGGATCAAGTAAACCTTTCACAATCACTGAAGTAAGCTTTGTTTTTCAGAGACAAGAACAGTAGCAGATCTATCTATAGATCTATATAACAGATCTATCTATCATTTAAAAAACAGGCATTTAGGGGGCAGCTAGATGGTGCAGTGGATAAAGCACTGGCCCTGGATTCAGGAGGACCTGAGTTCAAATCCAGTCTCAGACATTTGACACTTACTAGCTGTGTGACCCTGGGAAAGTCACTTAACCCTCATTACCCTGCAACCCCCCCCAAAACCCCAAGCATTTATTAAATACTTGAGACACTGTTGGATACTGGGAAGATTATGACAAAAACGAAAGAATCTTTGACCTCAAGGGGCTTATGTTGTACTGTTGTTGTTCAGTCATTTTCACTTGTGTCTGACTCTTATGATCTCATGGGGTTTTCTTGGCAAAGATACTAGAGTTGTTTGCCATTTTCTTCTCTAGCTCATTTTACAGGGAGAACTGAGGCAAAGAGGGTTAAGTGACTTGCCCAGGCTCACACAGCTAATAAGTGTCTGATGGTAGATTTGAACTCAGGAAGATGAATCTCCCTGACTCAAGGCTTAGCACTCTGCCTACTATACCACAGCTTATATTCTAAGGGGAAAATAATAAATACATGTGTAAGGAGAACACAATGTGGAAAAAAGGACACTAACGGCAGCCTCCTGCCTAAAAATTTCCAGTGGCTTCCTATTCCCTCAAGAAGAAATTTTAACTTCTCTGTTTGACTTGTAAAACTCATCTCAACGTGTCCTCTTCCTCTCCAGGCTGTTCTTCACACAATTCTCTACTTCCCATCTCTATGCCTTGGTACTGGCTGGAATACTCTCTTCTCTTTGTTCTATTGCAATCTCTGACTTCCTTCAGGATTCAGTTCAAGCTACCATCTTCTGAGGGAGACCTTTTTTATCTCTGCCCTCTCCACACCACACTTCCTCCCTTCCAAGTTGCTAATACTGCATTCTCTTCTAAAGTTTCCTTGTGTATCTACTTTTTTTACATCTTGTATATATATATATATATATATATATATATATATTTCACACATTGTCTTTTCCATTAGAATATAAGTTACTTGAGGTCAAGGACTATTAAATTTTTGGTTTTGTATCCCCAATACTTAGCAGAATGCCTGGCACTTAAAAAGAGAGCAATAGATGCTTGTTGATTGATTTGAGAGGCAATTTCTAAAGGGAGCAGACAAGCTATGAAGTAGGTAGGGAGACACCAATGTGGGCTGCAGTGTCCAAGAAGGCTTCATGGGGAGGTAGACCTTGAGCTGAACTAGGGCTGGAGGAGATTCAACTGGAAGGAGAAATACTGAGTGCTCCTCAGGGTTCCTGGATTGATAGGCACCAATCACAATCTATTTTAACCACTTAGACAGATCTTTAGCCTCCATGGAGTATTCTGGGCACAATATAGAGACAGAGGGTAGGCTTAGGCACTACACCAGACCCCATAAGCAGTCATCCAGCCTCTGCTTGAAGACTTTGGCTCAAAGCCAACCATGACCACATTCCACTTTGGGGGAACTCTCATTGTTAGGTTGTTTCCCCCTTATGTCAAGCCTAAATCTTCCCCTACATCTTCTACCCCTTGTTTCCAGTTCAGCTTTCTAGGGACAGGCAGGACAAGTCTAAGCCCTCTTTCCCATGAGAACGCTTTCAATGCTTTAAGACAGCTTGTGCAACCTCATAGGAATACCAGTCTCTAGAACCAGTGTTTCTCTTCTTCTTCTCCCAAACATACTCAGAACAGCCAGGCCCCTTCCCCATCCCTAGTACTGGAGAAAATGGAAGCAATGGAGGTCCTAGGTCTGTGGGACTTGGATGGGGGGGGGGAAGAAAAGTTCTCTATCTTTTTTTGCAGGGCAATGAGGGTTAAGTGACTTGCCCAGGGTCACACAGCTAGTAAGTGGCAAGTGTCTGAATCCGGATTTGAACTCAGGTCCTCCTGAATCCAGGGCTGGTGCTTTATTCACTGAGCCACCTAACTGCCCCCCCCATCTTCTTAAGTGGGGATTTCAGGGTCAGGGCCATTTAAGGGCTAGGGGAGGCTCTAACAGTACTTTGCAGGCTAAAGAGTGTGAGGTGTGGTTATATATGTGTGATACTCATACACAAGGGGACAGATTCATAGACATTTACTTGTGGATGCTCAATTGTTCTTATCATGGTATTCTTTTGTCTCCAGGGTGCAAATATCTATGAGTAACTTGGTCTTGGCCATAAAAAAGATGTTCTTGAGTCCCAATAGCTGAATGATTTCTGTGACCCTAAGCATGAGGATACTGACTGGAGAGGGGGGGGGGACACTGAGATATGGTTATAGGTAATCTATAGGACCTGCCCTTTCTAAAGACCAACAGTCATCAGCTTCACAGTATTTAAACCTGGAAGAGACCTTAGTGATCCTTTTGTTCAGGTCCCTCATTTACAAATGAGGAAACTGAGGCCCAGAGGGCAAAGTGACTTGCCAAAAATGGCACCAGGAGTCAGATGATAATTCCTATTCTCTTTCCACTCTACTATAAATTAGAATCCTTCTTCTCTGCACTCCCCTTGATGTTTGCAAAGAAAACTAAGTCACTTACCCTTTTGTCAGTCTGGTGAAGCCTATGGACCCCTTCTCAGAAGAATATTTTTAAATGCATAAAATAAAATGTAAAGGATTATAAAGGAAACCAATTCTATTGAGATGCAATTATCAAGTTGTTTAAAAATGTATGGACCTCAGGTTAAGAATCCCTGTGCTAAGTGACAGCTGATGTTTTCTTGTCTTTAAAAAGCATTTTAATTAGAGCTTCACAACAACTTTATGATTTCCATTTTACAGATGAGACAATTTAGACTTGAGAAAGGTTAAGCGGCTTGCCTTGTGCTGTAGCAAGTGTCAGAAATGAGATTCAAACCCTGTTCCTTCTGGTTTGAAGTTCAGCATTGAATCTATCTTGCCATGTGTTTCCTCTTGCTCCCAAGGAGCCATGAGCTCTCTGTGCTTTGCATATCCATTTATATTTCTTGCCAAACCAAAGGAAAGTACACAAGATGTTGGTGCTGAATGTTGAAATGATCAGGAAAACAGGGCCCCCAAAAGGGAAGCAATGTTGTGAAGGATGCAAGCCCTCCTGTTAGGAGCAGCTGTTTGGACCTGGAAAATTGCTGTTGCTGGGTGTATGAAAGTCCAATTGTACCTGCCTTGGCTTTTGCCAGGTTGCTATGCCCCTTCCTGCTTCCAACTGCAATTATAGAGATGATAAAATGGAAAATAAATATTTGTGCAATGGATGGGAAAAGCCAATTAGTTTTGCACCAGTGAGAAATAATGCACAGCTCCTCGCCTCCTTTAATAAGTTGGCTCTCCACATATATTGTAAAATGTATCTTTGCAGTCCTAGTGTGTTTGGAAATTTAAGTGCCACTAGAACAAAGTATATACTGCAAGTTGTAATATTAGAGGGAATAAGGCAATAAAATTTCTATATTTTATTAGATGAAAAAAATAATTCAATGGATTTTAGATGTGTAATAACTTAGACCTAAGATGTGCCAGAATTGTCTATTTGCCTTGAAAAATGCATCTACTTACATGATCTCTTCTTCCCTCTAGCTGTCCTTTCCCCTTAGGAAGCATAAAGGTATCTAAGACACACACACACACACACACACATATATATGTGTGTGTGTGTATCTTATATATCTGTATTATACATATACATACATACATACATATATATATGTATATGTATATATTTGCAATACAATTACCGGTTTAATGTCCCAGTCATTTCCAGATGTCATCTTTAAAATGAAAGGACATACCAGTCTGGTAAAGATCCAACAAATTTAGGAGAAAAGAAATACTTTACTTGAGAAGCATGATAAAATTCTGGGAGCAATATCACTTGATCAAGTGAAAAAGAAAGGATTTCACTGTTTTGTCATCTACTGCTATTTTCTTCCTTCTCCTCCCCACCCTCCCTCTCAATAGAATGTAGAGTTGTCTTTGGGGAAGTAGACCTTTTCTTCCCTAAATATCCTCACTTCATTCAATGGATCTTCATCGGGCTTTTCACCATCCTGGTTGTCTTCCTTCGGATAATTCCAATTTATTATTTCTAAGACATCCACTCACCATCTTTTTCTTAATACCTCTGAAATTTTCCTAGAAATGAAGGTCAAGCTTGCTGTCCCATAGTTGGCATACTCCGTTTTTTACCTTTGTAAAAAGAAAAATCAAGTTGGAAGATTTCCCTTTCTTATGCATGTAGTGTTTCCCCCCATTCTCTGTGACACTTTAAAGTTCATTGAAAGTGACTTAGCGGGGACAGCTAGGTGGCGCAGTGGATAAAGCACCAGCCCTGGATTCAGGAGGACCTGAGTTCAAATCTGGCCTCAGACATTTGACACTTACTAGCTGTGTGACCTTGGGCAAGTCACTTAACCCCCCATTGCCCTGTCAAAAAAAAAAAAAAAAGAAAGTGACTTAGCCATCATTATCTGTTTGTTCCTTTAGTACACTATATCCCAGTGACTTAAACACATCAAGGGTAGCTGGCACTCTCTTAAAATCTGCTTACTCATATTGGGTATCTGTTACAGTTAACCATCTTTTGGCCTTTAAAATTCAAGGATTATTTTCCTTGCCAGAGAAAACAAGCAAACTAGGAAAACCCTTCCAAAGATAGCACTGGCTTCTGTTTCAAGCACACAGGCTCACAAAACTCAAACATGAAAAGTTTTACTTACAAGTCAATTGAAATACATAAGATTTATAACCGAGCCCATAAAAGTAAACATACCCATCAGTGATAAGCCCTTGCCCCAGAGGTCTGTATATTTAACCTAATTACTACTGGAAGCAAAGGTTAGCTGTAGGAACTTCTCATTTAGCTTAGCCTTCCAACTTATCTTAAAATGAAGTAGATTTTAGAAATTATTTGGTAAATTGAGGAAGTTAAGACAGAATTGACCATTCTGGGTAACTCCAGGCCCTCTGGACACTCAGTTATTTGGGTAATTATGTCAAAAGTGATTTTGTGGGGCAGCTAGGGGGCGCAGTTGATAGAGCACTGGCCCTGGATTCAGGAGGACCTGAGTTCAAATCCAGCCTCAGACACTTAACACTTACTAGCTGTGTGACCCTGGGCAAGTCACTTAACCCCAATTTCCTCACCAAAAAAAAAAAAAAAGTGATTTTGTTTGTTTTTAGTGTTTTGGCTGCATATTAGTGGGTTAGCAAACATGATTTGAGATACTTCAAGTAAGTCAAGTAAGTTAGTGAAAAGTATACTGGCTACATTAGTTTTTTCCCCATAGTTTTAGAAGGGAATTCTTCACTTTTCGTGCCAAGCCACTGGCATCTTCAATAATAGTGAACTATGTTACTTACAATGTGTATTGAATTTATTTTTCAAAGCTAGGGGAAAAAAGATCCAGATACTTTAGCGACTTGTGCTTATAATGCATACTTTTTATAATGGGAAATTTCCTATCACTTAATGACTTAGTGAATGTTCTTTATTTCTTTCCTTCCCATATCCTCTGGTTTACTGAATAATAATTTGGCTCATATTTTAAAAGTTTATGCTATACTATAGGAAATGAAATCCTCTATAAAAGAGATCTAAACTGGGAATAGACAAAGATAATCTTGACCTTAGGATGTTGAAATGTGTTATGAAATCCCTTTGTGCTACTGTATTGTCACCTCTGGCTTTAAGCCTAGAAGGTTTACTATCCTGTGTTATTTCTCTGTGAGGAAAGGAAAACATTGGGATTTACAGTGATAAAACCAAAGATCCATGTTTAAGTGGAGTCTAGATGTTCAAGATAATTTTTCAAGCTTTAGAATTTACATAAAATTTTAAACTCCAGAATTTCTTTTAATGCTCTGAGAAACTTTAAAGTATCATATGATTCAATGGTACTATATTTAGCCAAAAAGTTAAGTTTAATGATCTAGTGAGCTAAAGAATTAAGCTTTGTGTTGGTCTTGAAAATAGCTTTTTCTTCTCTATCTCAGATATAGTCTCTTTCTTGCTCTGTTCTCCCTCAGTTTCCCAACTTGCAAACTGAATGCTAGGAAAATAATTATTTTTTGCTTCTCCAGAATTATAAGCAATGAATGTTATCAAGTACCCCAAAGAAGACATACATTAGGGCACTAGCAATATGATGAGGTAATAATGTTTTTTTCAATGTGGTATTATTCAATCTAGCACACAGTGCTGAATGTACTACATCTCAAAGCAATTTTATATCAGTTCCTAAAGTTGGTCCTGAAAATAGTTTTTCCTTCTCTACCCCAGATAGTCACCTTCCTGCTTTTTCTGCCTCAGTTTTCCAACTTGTAATGCTAGGAAAATTATTATTTTTGCTTTACCAGTATATTCTGAGAATTATAAGCAAGGAACACTATCAAGTACCCTGAAGAAGACATGCATTAGGGCACATTATGGATGTCATAATGTTGTTTTCAATTTGACATTACTGTAGTCTACCTCACAGTACTGAATATATGCTATCTCAAAAGCAACTTTATGTCACTTCCTAAAGGGCAGCAGCTATGTACAAATGAGTCTCAATAGCCTAGCACAGGTAAGAATTTAATAAAAGCTGTTGGATGATGATTATGAGAATAATGAGAACAATCAGCAATAGTATCTTTGTATTGTCATCTCGGATAAATGTTGCCTTCACAAGTGGATTAGTGTATCATGGACCCACTTTTGCTTAGAGCCTGACATTCTGGCCCCTGGTATATTTTGCCACCCTGAGCACTCTCTTTTCCTCTGTGGAAGTTAAGTTTCAGAACAATGACAATGAGATAAATAGCACGAGAAAGATGTGGATTTGCTCCATGAGGAGGCAAATAGGATCCAGCACACACTTAGTTTTGCTTATGTCACACAAACTGAAGCCCTGGACTCAGCATGTTGCCTTAACATTCCACTCTTCTTATGCTCCTGAGTGACAAGGTCACTCTGGGAAGTCACCAATAATTTACAGAGATTTCCCTCAAACACCAAAGGGTTAAGTGTTACTTAACCTTTACATAGTTTGTATTACATAGTATGTATCAGAAGAAGAATCTGAATTCAAGTTCAAGCATAGTGCCCCAGAAATCTGTGCTTGTCCTGAGGCTGTGTGTGATTGTATAAAAGCTGGGGGAAAGTGGCAATCAGTGAAAGAAAAGTTTTTGCATATTTCTGGATATGGATCTCTGTCAGTTTGATGCATGTGGCTCTATCTAGACATGGACTCCTTTAATTTATAGATATTTTGGGGAATAGATCCCCAGAAAGATGGGCTTGTCCCAAGGGAGAATGAGAAGAGTACAAATGATCCAAACTTTGTGGCCATCAGCAAAAGTTGCCCGTGTGTTAAATCCTGGTAGACTACATATAGAGTGTTTCTAGTTTGGGGCATGACTAAACAGCAAATTTTCTGAAAAAAATGCTGGAGGTTTTGTGTATTGAAAGTTTTATATGAAAAAGAAAAGAAAGAAATTTTTATATGAACAAACAGAGTCACATGAGAGCTAGGAAAAAGTCTTAGGCTATGTTAAGAGAGGCATGGTTTTTAGGGGTAAGGAGGAGAGAGTCCTGCTGTATGCCACCCTAGTCAGGTCACATAATTTTGAGTTTTACATCTTAAGGACATGAATGAGCTAAAGAGTATCCAGAGGAAACAAGATCATAGGGTAAGTGTAGATTAGAAGTGACATAGAGGGTATTTAGTCGTCTTCTCATTTTACAGGTAAGAATGTTGATCAGAGAAAGGTTCAGTGACTTAGTACCTAAGGTAGGATTGGAGCCTAACCCTTCCTAATTTCTAGTGTGCTATCCACTATACCACACTGCTTCTGAACAAGCAACTTAAAGAACATGCCTTATATGGATTGGTTGAAAAAAATATCTTGGAAAAATTTAGGAAGACAAAGTTCACTCCACTTTGCATCTGCTTCTCTGCCGGGTTTCAATTAAGTTGCCCCTCCCAGGATAAGCTCATTTCTTCTAATCTCACTGCCATTTTGTTAACTCTAGCTTTGATTGACATCACCTCTCTCAGCTTTCTCTCTCCTCTGATTGGGGGGGGGGGGAGGGTTTTCTGGACGGTGGAGGAACAAACTCCTCTCAATGTCTTCCTTCATAGAGGGCAGGAATTGGACTCTCAATTCACTCTGCTTGGTATCTGATGTTCTCCCTGGTTTCAGCTTTGCCAAATAAGGTGTCTCTATTCCAGGTATCCCCTGTTGTCCCATTTCCCTCCCCTCCCCCCTTCTTGCCCAATTTTGTGTGCTGTCTCTCCCACCACCATTAGATTGTAAGTTCCTTGAAGGCTTGTTGTTCCTTTTCACTTTTTTCCATCCCTGTCTAGTACGCCTAGCTGTCCCGTTGCGGGCAGGAACTCTCTTTATTCATTGTATCCTTAATGTTTAGCACAGTTCCTGGCCCATAGTAGGTGCTTCAACAATAACAATAATACATCTTTATTGGATTATTGGATTAGAGAAATAGGAAAGAAGATTGGAAGAGCAAAGGATTGGGGTTGGGGGCGTTCAGTTATCTAAAGGACTATTACCTAGAAGAGAAATGTAGACTTGTTCTGTTTGGCCCCATAAGGCAACATGAAGAGCAATGGGAGGAGGCAAGTTTATGTTTGATGCAAGAAAAGCTTCCTAACAAAGCAATCCCAAAGTGCAAAAGATGACCTCAAAAGGAAGTGAGTTTCTCTTCCTTGGAGTCCTCAATCAAAGGCAATTCCTTGTTGAGTATGTGGTAGAGAGATTTCTTATTTTTTCTTATTTATGTGTGCATTGAACTAGATGGTTTTTAAAGTACCTTCCAACTTAAATCCTCTGAATATGAGTGGAAGGTAAGATGGTAAGGTGGCAGAATCGATAACTAAGGGCAACTCTGAGACTTCATTTGCCTTGGGTGCACACCATTCTCTCTACCAAATCTATCACACTGCCTTCCACTTTCCTTTCTCCCCTACTTCCTGTAAATTCTCTTTCTCTGTCTCTCTGTCTCTCTCTGTCTATCTGTTTGTCTCTGTCTCTGTCTCTCTCCCCAAATAACAAGTAAGGGGAGGGGGACAGTGAACAGGACTCATTGTCTCACTGGGGAGTTACAGGACAGCTGCTGTTGTCATCACACCTCCCTGGTCCAGCAGGTAGAGGACAGGACTGGGAGTCTCCTAGCAATAACATGAGGAAAGAAAATGGCTTCATTATAGATGCAAAGTGAGCATCACAAACTTCATAACTGGAACATTTGCCTTTAAAAGGAAATCAGAGGCCATGTTTCATTTGCTTTACTAAATGAATTATTAATTGCTATTAAGAATCAGCTGCCGTCTTCCTGATGTTACGATTAACCAATTGCCTTTTAGAAAGTCTTTCACAACCTTGCTTTCTTTTCCTCACAGTAGCCTTCCAAGATAAATCAGGTATGTAATTACATTTGTTCTCAACTTATGAAACTGGGGCAGCAAGAAGCACATGACTCATTTGCTATCATGCTAAAACTCAGGTAGAGTGACAGAATTAGAACTCGCTGCCCTCAGAGATACAGGCTCTGTCCACACAATGTTTACATGATGATTTGGTGAAGTCAATGAAAACATTGATCAAAAGGGGCTACTTGCCTGATTTCAATTGTCAGATTTGGTATCCCTAAGTAGAAAAGGTTCTCAACCTCACTTTATGCCATTGAGATCGAATTCAATTCAACAAACATTTATAAAGTACTTACTATGTGTCAGGCACTGTGATCGGTACTGAGGATTTAAGTACAGAAATGACAACATCCTACTCACCTGACCCTGCCTTTGATGGCTAAGGAGCTTACATGGAGAAAAACATGTCTAGGCATAAGTAAACACAACATAAATAAAGATAGGAATCTGTGATTTCACTGATTCAGCAACTCCCAGAGGAGGAGAGGCCATCTTTCAAAGCAGGGTGGCACCTTCTCTGCAACTGATTGTCTTAGGGAGCTGCCTCGAGTGCTTAACCTAGGGGTTAAGTGACTTGCTTAGCATCACATAGAGAGTATGGATCCAAGCTGGTTTTTGAGCATAGGTTCTTTGACCCTAAGGTCAACTCTCTCTCCACTGTCATGCTGCCTCACACCAAATAACTGCAAACTAATTTGGAGGGGGCAAGGGTGGGTGAAGTAAGGGCACTAACAACTGGTAGAATCATGGGAAATCCATCGAAGGAGGTAGTATGTTAGCTGAGGTTTGGCAGGAGCTAGTTAAAAAAATATGGAGATAGGGGGCAGCTAGGTGGCACAGTGGATAAAACACTGGCCCTGGATTCAGGCGGACCTGAGTTCAAATCTGGCCTCAGACACTTGACACTTACTAGCTGTGTGACCCTGAGCAAGTCACTTAACCCTCATTGTTCCGCCAAAAAAAATATGGAGATGTAGAGGGTAAACATTTCAGGGACAGGGCACAGATGTGAGAAATGGGATGTAATATACAAGAAATAGCAACTAGGTCATTTTGACTGCGTAAGGGGCAGAGATATGAAATTAGGCTGCAAAAATGTGCTGGAGCCAGGCTGTGAAGGGCTTTAAATGCCAGAAGGAAGACTTTATAATTGATCATAGAGGAAATGGGGTATTGGAACCTAGAGGCTGCTTCTTGAATGAGGGAGTGACATGGCCAAATACACTTCTTTAAACTTTGTATAGTGAAATAAATAATCAGACCTGCCCTACAAGAGAAGCAATCCTCATTAAAGTAATGTCTTCTGGATTATATTTTATTCTATTTGGAACAGAAGGGAATGAAAAAGCCAAGGGTCTTTAATCTATCTATCCAGTCAAAAATAGGAAGGAAAAGTCTCAGCCAGAGAACATTACATAGCTAAAGAAATCCATTACCTTCGAACCTTAGAATTAAACTCAAAAGGCCACTAATTGGCACAGAGGAGCCAAAGGTTTTGAAGACAAAGCAAAAGAAAAAAGATAGTGAAAGAAAGAAAATTGCTATTCATTCAATGTCAACATACCCCAGAAAAGTAGAGACTCCATGGAGACCAAATAATTCTGTCTCTGGCGGCTTGGGAACGTTTGCTAGTCCCATTATTGAATAGCACATCTTTTTGCTTAAGTAGGAAATGAGGATAATGCACCTGACAACTGATCAATATACGGCGAAGGTGAACTAATAGGGGACCAGGAGATGCTTCTAAATAGAGGTCAAATCAAATCCTATTACAATAAACTATAAGAGGCTGTCCAAATTATTTTGTTGCATAGAATTTTCTTGCATTGACTATTGCTTGACATAAGTAGATCATCGACTGGGGACTGGGAATACTTTTTTTTTTTTTCTGGGGAGGGCAGTGACAGAAATTATGTTGTAGTAGATTTTGTTCTAATGCAATTTAACAAAGAGTTTTGTTAATGCTTTGGAGTGAACATATGGCTCAATGAATGAGAAAATGCTGTGTTATTGCAGGGAACACAATGAAAAGCCTCTGATTTCCAAGTGAGAAGGAAAAGAGGAGATTCTCATCCTAATACAAGATTGCTTTGTTTTAAACAGTTGTCAACTCTGATATTTTCAGTGAATTGTTAGTGTTCTCCCATAAACCAATGTTCTTTTTCATTATGATGAGTTGAAGAGTCTTTCTTCTTGAAGTTAGATGACCAAAGGTAAAATAGCCTCCTTTAGTGGATAGGGTCATAATAGCAAACAATGGAGAGAAGATAATAGTACTCAACTCCTATTTCCACAAATGTGAATTATAGTCTTCAGAATAAATGATACACCAAAAATATTTAATGCAGAATTTAAATCCAAAGTAAGTGATGAGATAGTAAGAGAGAACAGTTTTCCTCCATGAATTCAAGTCACCAGAACTGAATAAACTATATCGCAAAATACCGAAAGAACTTGTAAATATTTTTGGTCAGGCATCGTTCCTCTTTGAAATATCAAGGAGAATTGGAAAGGTGCTGTAGAACTACAAACGAACAAATGTCACTTGATTTCCCCCTTGGGCAAGTGTCTCTGCTGGGCCCATTGCTCCAGAGGTATGTTTTGGACCTAGCTCTATTAAAAAGTTTTGTCAGTGACTGTAAAGTTACAGATGTCAAGTTTATCAAATCAGTAGATGATACAAAAATGAGATTTTTAGTTAATATGATGGATGAAAGAGTTGGGATCCAAAAAAGAGCTCTACAAATCTGAATAATAAGCTGATTCTAATAAAATAGAATTTAATAAGAATTAATATAAATAATCTACATTTTTTCTCTCTGTGTGTTTTGACCCATATCTGTGATTTATTTGATTTAGCTCTGAAGACTTCTCCAACCAATGAAGATTAGAATCTTCTCTGGACTCTGGCCTTAGAGCATTGCCTAAGGTAATATGGCTAGTGGATAGAGAGGCAGCCTTGGGGTCAGGAATACCTGGTTTAAAGTTCAGCCCTTGATACCTGGATGGATGACTCTACGGAACCTCTCAGTGATCCAGACAATTCTCTGACATTTGGGGAAGAAGAAGGACAAGGACAAGGAGAAGATGGTGATGACGATAATGATAATAAAGTTGGGAGAGGGATGATTAAGCAAAAAATTCATGTGAAAAAGATCATGGGATCATAGTCCCATATGATCTTAGATGAAGGGGCCTTAGAAGCCATATATAGTCCAGCCCCATCATTTTGCAGCTGAGGCAGCAGGGACACTGAAATGTTAAATGATTTGCCTAAAATCACACAGTAGGAGGCCTATAGGTATTAGTGGGCTAGAAGTTCAGCAATAGGGCAGCTAGGTGGCACAATGAATAGAGCACCGACCCTGGAGTCAGGAGGACCTGAGTTCAAATCTGGCCTCAGACACTTAACACTTACTAACTGTTTGACCCTGGGCAAGTCACTTAACCCCAATTGCCTCACCAAAAAAAAAAAAAAAAAAGAATTGAAAAAAATGTGTTGAGGTGGTCACCCAAGGCTAATGCAATCGAAGTCTGTCTTAAGAGGAACATTGTGTACATAATGAGGGAGAAGATAATCTTGTTATCCCATGCCTGGATAGATTACATCTGGAGCATTGAATTGATTTCTGTTTGGCATATTTCATATAGGGCATTGAAAGGCAGGACCTATCTATGATCCCCTGGAAATCTTCAAGTGGAAGTTCTAGAACTATAAGAGACCTCAGGAGCCATCTAATCTATTAAGCCTCTTATTTTACATATGAAGAAACTGAGGTCCAGGGAAGTTAAGGATTTGCCCAAAGTCAAATGGGTAGTAAATATCAGAGGTGAAATTTGAACTCAGATCTTCTGAATTCAGAGCCAGTGCTCTCCTACTCCAGCTGCATAATTATTTGTCTGGTTCTAGTATGAGAGACTCTTATTCAGGTATCAATTTGATGAGATGCCCTTCGAGGGATTTTCTGGCTCTAAGACACAAGGATTCTGGGATAATTTGATCTCCCAATCCCATGCCAAAGAACTCGCAGGTGCAAGAGAAAATGGGCTGCCTCCCTTCTCTTCTTTGGCTACAAATTCAGAGAACTAGTTCCATGCTATGGACTCTGAGATTTGTTGCAATTAGATTAATAGCATTTTTAATGTTTTCACAAAGAAACAAAAATTCATTATTACCAGGAGGAGAGATTAATGAGTATAGCTGTCTCATGGCTGTGCTTCCAAGCAGAAAGGCAGCTGCTGCTATTGGGTATATTTTGGACTTAATATAAAAAGCAATAGCTCAAGCTTTTTTTAAAAAAAAAAACTTCAAAGATGCTCCTTTCTTATCTCCTTGGCTATCTCCTGAGAGTCAGACTTGTCAGCCTTGAGTCAAATAAATCCCAGAATCAGATTCAGTGGAGAAGATGAGCTATGACTTAGTTTGGCTGACATCCACTGCGGGACCCTTTGCAAAAACATCCAACCGTATCCACCCCCTCAACATGCATTATTGGTCTCTCAGACTTTTGACTAAAAGAGAGTGAACTGTACCCCCAAAAATTAAAAAGGGACATTCTGGGTCATACCTTGAAGGGAATCGATTGATGCTTTATAAACTTTAAGTGTTCAAAGCTTTGATTTACAATGAGTATGTTTTTGCAGACTGAATATTACAAAGTATTCTTAAAGTGCCTGACTTCCTGCTAAGGGACTGTCCCACTTAAAAAAATGCTTCCTGAAAGCCTTGCTCTAGCATGGCAGTTTGCGAAATATTTTTGGGCTTGACTATTCTATGTGTGAGGCAGTCATCTGAGTACAGAGTAAGGCACCGACTCTATCTGCATTCAGTTCCAAGGCCTAGTATTTCCTTCCCAAGGACACTAAGGGTTACTTAAAGTTTGCAGAGTGCTTGAAAGGAATGTATTATTATATAAGGGCTCTTGTTAAAATATATGCCTTCTAAAAATTTAAACCAACATTTCCCCACTCAAAAATATCTGACTTGTCTCTTTGCTGTATTATTTATTTGGTTTTATAATGCTTAATAAAAATATTTCTTTATTGTCTTGGTATCAATATTTTAGCAAGGTTTCTTTCTCTACAAATACAAACTGTATTTTTGACTGAAACATTCCTACAGCCCAATCTTCATAAAAAACACAAATATGGTAAAAAGGGATACAGTTATATAGCAACAATCCATCAAACAGGGAATAAAAACCAAGGGGCTTTTTACTCGTTTCCCCATTAATGCATAAAGGAGCAGGAAGCACTTTGCATTTTATACATGTGTACTTCAGATTAAAATGAAATTTTCATAATATTTGTTGCTAAAATACAATCCAATTAAATCCTCAATGCATTTATTTTGAGTTCCTGTATAGAATTTTTGAATTACTTGGAATCTGACTATAGCCCCAAACCACTTTGCTAAATGAATGCTTTTACCCACATTTGGAAACATAAGAATTTCACAATTTGCTTCACTTCACTTCAGTTTCAGTTCAACACAGTACAGTACACTTATTGACTAAACCACTGTGTTAAGTCCTTAAGGGGACACTTCAATATTTCAAAAGATTCAGGATTTCCTCAATGGGACTATTCCTTCCACTGACACAAATTGCAACCCCTCAATGCCTTAGAACAGTTTTCTTAAGCCGCTGTGGCAAAAATGAAATTGTAATTTAATGCCTAACCTTTTGGTAAGGAGTCTCTCTGAATTTAGCAAGCCTGGTCCTGGGACTGGAAACATACAGTTTAGCCTCCAGACTGGACTAAAAGACTGCATTTTAAGATGACCTGTCAGAACTTATGCCCTGCGGACATAGCCTTCCAGAATCCAGTCATGTCCATGATCCTGTAATATCAGAGAATAACTCTTGTGGGCGCTGAAGGGAGACAAAAATATGATGTAAACTCCTTGGGGAAAGAGCTGCTTCGTCTTTTGATTTTGGATTACCAGCATATTGTAGATGGTGGACTATCTGGATTGGAAAAAAGAAAAAGACATGACCCTCTTCCCTCCAGGAGTCTAATGAGAGAAAATAGGTAGGTAGGTAGGTAAGTAAAAAAAAAAGCATTTAAGGGTTTATTATGTGCCAGGTACTATGCTAAGCACTGGGAACACAAGTGCAAGCAAAAAGAGACTGTTATTATCCTCAAGGAATTTATTTTCTAATGTGGGAAGATAATCCATCAAAAGGAGCCGGAAAGGAGGGAAACAAGGGGTACCTGTGGTGGAGGCCACAGTGGCAAAGTCCTTAGAGTAAGAAGTTTAGCTGGGACTGGAATTAAGTATAGCCAACCCCAGGCCAGTCCCAAAATGGGGGCCCTGAAAGGAATTCACCAGCAGGAAGTGAGAAGGATTATGGCAGCAGCAGGTTCCAGGGAGCTGAATCGTGGTGCCAAAGTGCATAGAATCAGAAGCACAGCATGTAGGAAAAGAAGAAGGGAAATTAAGACAAGCACATGCAAAAAAATAGGGATGAACATGGATGTGTCATGGAAAATACACAGATCAAGTTGTAGGGCTAAGCAAGGGTTTTTCCACCTCTCCATCTACAAACTAATGATGGCTTAAGTATGAATACATATATGTGCAAACTTTAGGAATGAGTAACACCAAGTGAATTTGATTTTGATGCCTCTTTGAGGGAAGACATGATTCTCATTTGGCATCCATCCAAAATAGGATACACTCAGCTGGGGTAGAAGTGGGGTCAGATTACTACAGCATTTTTTTTTGTCCTTTGAAAATTTTTCTTTTTGGGCAGGGCAATGAGGATTAAGTGACTTGCCCAGGGTCACACAGCTAGTAAGTGTCAAATGTCTGAGGCTGGATTTGAATTCATGTCCTCCTGAATCCAGGGCTGGTCCTTTATTCACTGTGCCACCTAGCTGCCCCATATCCATTGAGTTTTTCATTCTTTCCTGCATGCTCACCTAGTAATAACCTTTCTGTTGTATCCTACAAAGAGTTAAAAGCCCAATTACAAGGGAGCAGACAACATATGTTCCTTTCTCCTGCATATAAATTGGAATGGCAATGAACAGGGCAAATGGGAAAATTCCTATCTTCTTCATGGCCAGGGAATTTGGTTTCCCTAGTTTGTCTATCCATCTAAATAGCCTTTTCTCTCTGAAAGCATCTCTGATTTCAGGAAGAGCTATTTTTTCCCTCATCTGAACTTTCATTTTAGTTGGTACCTTTCTTGTATGAGACACATTCAAGTTCTTCATATACTTACTAGTGTACATCAAATGCCTTCCTACTCAGGCCATAAACTCTTAGAAGTCAAAGATTTATTCCTCTTTATATTTTGTGACCTTGAAGGCAATTGACAATTTAATACAGTAACGAACAGAACCTTTTACATGGTAGCTTCCAATAACTGTTTGAATGGCTAGATGGATGGATGAATGAACAAACAAAAGAGCAAATGAATGAATGAATGAAATTGGGACCTATGAATTAAATATCCTTAAGGTCTCTACAATCTGAGATTCTCTGACATTTAGTCTTCTTACTTTTTTCTGAATGCTGGAAGGAAATTCTACAAATTGTATGGGATTAGGAAATAAATTGAAGGATTTAGTATATTAAAGAAAAATTAGTAAATTTATCAAGGATGCATGATCTACATCAGTAGAGAAGGAAACTATGAATATATTAGGCCTATTTATATAACAATTCCATTTCATGGATAGTTAGGTGGCACAGTGATAAAGCACCAGTCCTGGATCCAGGAGGACCTGAATTTAAATCTGACCTCAGACACCTGACACTTACTAACTGTGTGACCCTGGGCAAATCATTTAACCCTTATTGCCCCATAAAAATTCCATTTTATGATCATGCTTTAGCACCTACAATGACAATTGCAGTCCTGATTGAGTTGTATGTCCCTCAGTACTAAGCACAATGCCTTGCACACAACAAATGGAATGTAATTATTGGAATTTTCTTAGCCTCTAGTCCCTAGCAGAGGCTTCTCAAGGTACAAATTTTGACAGTCTCTTTTATTAGCCCAAGGGGGTATCTCTTAAAGTACTCATCTCTCTAAAGGCATTTATTAACTCCTAACTGTAGTATTCCTACAAAAAATTCACTGATTATTAAAGGACGTGCTATCTATCCTTCATGCAAATGAACACCCTAAAACAAAACCCAAGAATTGAGTGCTATATTCAACATACTTATGTGAGGCATTAGAGATACAAAGTAGGCTCTGCATATTCTCAGGTTTGCAATAAATACCCTGCTTTTAATGAATTCTGTCCTAATTAATTGGACAGAAAGCTATGTTTGCAAATAAGTGATAAGAGGGAAAGGGAGGTGGATAATGACTAGCATATGTATATGGCTCTTTAAGGTTTGCAAAATGCCTTATCATATGAGAGGTAGGTGCTATTATTATCCCATTTTACAGATGAGGAAACTGAGGTAGAGAGAGGTTAAGTGATTTGGTCAGGGTCACCCAACTGGTAAACGTCTGATGCCAGATCTAATTCCAGGCCAGATGCTCCATCTGCTGCACACCTCTACCACCACACATTTTTTCTCTTTTTTTTGCTATAGAAATACATGCCTTATCTTCAGGGTCCAATTGTATGTCAAACAACAGCAATATTTTCTAAGCCTTTTTGAAAAAAAAGGGTGCAAATTGTGGGAAATGAAAAATGCTAAGAATTCAGTGCTAAGTGGCATAGGAAATGAAATGAGATTGGGAAAAGGTTGCACAATTGGGGACCCTACATATGGTGATTAAATGAAGAAGCTATCAGGGTTTGGAATGGATCAATGACTTGAAAGAGTTTCAAATTCCACTCTCCCTATGGGTAGGAACCATGCATTTGTACAGTAAAGTAGCCTTACTTAGTCCCTGTAGTAAGGAGACTAGAAGCCATTGCTTTGTCCATTGGATAGTTGACACAGCATTTCATTAAGCATTTTACCATAATAAAGCACTTAAAGGTGTGTTCTTATTAGATGCTCACAACAAAGCTATGATTTACTGCATATATTCTTTTTTTGCAGGGTAATGAGGGTTTAGTGACTTGCCCAGGGTCACAGAACTAGTAAATGTCAAGTGTCTGCAGCTGGACTTGAACTCAGGTCCTCCTGAATTCAGGGACGATGCTTTAGCTACTGCACCACCTAGATTCCCCCTACTGCATGTATTCTTATCTCTTCTTTTTAGATGGGAAAACATGACTCAAGAAAATTTAAACTTTTTACTTCATCAAGCTAGTCAACTGCAGGGCCAGAAGCTTAACATGGTGCTTCTGAATATGTCAAACATTCTTTCCATTGCAGTATAGCTACTTTCCAGGGATTTATATCATACCAGATCTCACAGACCCTTAAATATTTTTTTAATTTTAATTTTTAAGGCAAATAATCTTATTTTACTCTTTGAAAGCAAAGGGGCTTTTGGCCTTAGACCCTTCCTCCTTTTTTAAAAAAATTAGAAAATATTATGAAGAGTTACTGTATTAACAAGGCAGCTGGTTGGCCCAGTGGATAGAGTGCCATGCCTTGAGTCAGGTTGACTAATCTTCCTGAGTTCAAATTTGGCTTTATACACTTAATAGCTGTGTGACCCTGGGCAAATCACTTCACACTGTTTGTCTCAGTTTCCTCATCTGTAAAATGAGCCAGAGAAGAAAATGGCAAACCACTCCAATATCCTTGCCAAGGACACCCTAAAAAGAGTCACAAAGAGTCAGACACAACTGAAAAATGACTGAACAAAACCAAATTGTGTTATAGCACAATATAGTATGTAGTGAATATAGTAAAGTGGCATCAGAGTTGGAAAGAGCTGGGTTCAAGTTCTGCTCTGATCTATTTTGCTTGTATGACTCATGCAAGTTACTTTACCTTTCATTGTCACAGGAAACTAAGTTGCAGAGGAGGTGCCAGTCTGCACTGATAGAGGAAACTCCCTAGATCAAAACCAAAAAGGTATTTTTAAATTCATTCCTTTTAATGCTGACATTACAAAGAGTCATTAAATACACAATACAAAACCTTGAAAGATTAAAATGTATAAATACAGAAATGTACATATAGATATGATTTCAGGTACGACTGGACAAATGGGTTCTGCCCAAATTTGAGGAATGATGTAGAAATATTCCAAACCAACAAAAGTATTTATAGAGATGCTTGTGTGTGTGTGTGTGTGTGAGAGAGAGAGAGAGAGAGAGAGAGAGAGAGAGAGAGAGAGAGAGAGAGAGAGAGAGAGAGAAAGCATTTATGATATATCAATTGGGGAAGAGACAGACAAAGTACACAGTATATCTCAAAAATGTCTAGCAGTTGCCACTATGCATAAAATGGAGGGACTCCTCAGTGAGCTTAAAGCAGTTTCCTTACCACAGTGTCTCTAAACGACTTTTACATTTGAGAAAATAGAACCCTCAGAAGATTTACTTCAATGAAAGGGTATGATGTGTGCTAAAAACTAAATCGGGTTTCTGATTATCTTAGGTTCCAGTTGAAAGACCCAGAGGAAGTTGTAGAGTACACTGTAATTTTAAAAAGTTCAATTTCAAGAAGAGTAAAGAAGAGAGAGAGAAGTACTTAACAGAAGGATTCTGAGGAGAATTCAAAGAGCAGACCTGTCATTAGCCTAGGCCTCTGTAATTTTTGGTACAACCTGGATGAGAACAAGGTAGCTTCATAGCTACTGACTGAGAAACTTAACTGAAAAGCTTGACTGAAAAAACTTAAAGAAAGCTTCCTATTGGCAGCAAGTACTGACTGGAATGAACTGTGGTATTTTCAGAGAATTACTAATCACATTGTACCTTTAAAACTGAGTTGCAGGCAATGCTATTATTTGTACGTAACACCTAAATCGAACCATATTGTTGTTTACTGGCATACAACTCTATGACTACGTTTGGGAGTGGTTTGTCATTTCCATCTCCAGTGTGGATTGAAGCAAACAGAGGTTAAGTGACTTTCCCAGGATCATACAGCTAATAAGTGTCTGAAGTCAGATGTGAAATTAAGTCTTACTGACTCTAGGCTCAACATTGAGCCATCTAGCTGCCATATATGTATATGTGTATATGAATGCATGTATGTATGAATACATACCACACACATATACATTATATATGTTTATGTATGTGTGTATATGTGTCTATGTATGTGTACACACATCATATATAAATATGAATTCATATATGTGTGTATGTACATATGTGTATACACACATGCATACACAGATACACATACATACACACATATACTTATTACCCTTGCTGTCAGTATGCGATAAGGTTGACATATAATAAGTAAAATCTTACTATGGGGTATGTTAGCATCAGGTTGGGGTCTACAAGCTATAGTTTGAAGAGTTTTTTGGACCACAAAATTCATAAATGAAACAAGCATTCATTAAGCGCTTGCTACACTTAATCTGTTTGCCACCAGAGAAGGAAATGGCAAACCACTCTTGAATCTTTGCCAAGAAAAACCCATACACAAAGGTCCATGGGGTCATGAAGAGTTGGTCATGATTGAAATGACCAAAAAACTTGTGCCAGATACTATGCTCAGCACTTTACAAATATTATATCATTTAATCCATAACAACCCCCGAAGGTAAGCAATACTATGATCTCTATTTTTCATTTGAAAAAACATTGAGGAAAACAGATTGACTTACCCAGAGTCACACTGCTACTAAGTGTCTGAGGTTGGATTTGAACTCAGGACTTTCTGACTCTTACCCAGCCTCTACCTACTGAGCCACCTGGCTGCCTCACACAAATAATTAACTAGCAACTTAGAGTGAGGTGGCCTCTCTGAGGTATATAATAATATGTATTTAAAAGGAGCTTATTGTAATACAAAATTACAAGTTACATCTGACTTGATAATGATAAATATCTTTGAAAAGCGAAATTATTTAGCAGGGAGTAGGGAGACGTTACAACTTTGGGAGTCTGATTTTGAAAAACAGCGGAGAGCTCAATTATGGTTTGGGCAGGGCTTTATTTTGGTGTGGCTGGAGTGCTGGAGGCTTGGATTCTAGTTTCAACTCTTCTCATTAGCTGTCAGACCACATCAGTAAATCCAGCTGACTTGGACCATATTTTCTTCACTTGAAAAACAAGGATTTGTATTAAAGGATTTCTAAGGCCCCATTTACCTCTAAATTCCATGACTTCTTTCTCTCATTCATTCATTCATCCATTTGTTCATTTTCTGTGACTTTTATTTTTTAATTAAAAAAAATTAAAAACAATTTTTTGGCAGAGCAATGAGGGTTAAGTGACTTGCCCAGGGTCACACAGCTAGTACATGTTGACTTTTAATATTTCTAAGTCAGGTAAAACGTCAAATTCTTGGGAATTTATTTCCTCAGAAATCTCTTTTCCTCAGATAATCAGGGTATACCTACCCAATTAGATGGGTTCCAACATGGAGGGCAAAACAATCATAAACATTCCACTTCAAAGATTCATGTATATAGTCACTTCCCTCTCATATATGAGTGGAGAGAATGTCCTTCCCAAGTCCATTAGCCCTAGAATATCAAGAAAGGGATCAATCCATATATCCCAGAAAATCTAGTGATTTTCTGGCCATAAGATTTTTTGAAGTGGGGGAATCATTTCCTTTGAACAAAATTTCAGCATAATTTTGGCATTATAACCTTTGAAAATTAATTTTTAAGATTCATCTGCCGATAAAAGGAATTTTAAAATGTTATGTTTTCAGATAAGTTTTATGCTATATTTAACATCATGGTAAACATCTCATTTAGTGGAAAGGATGTGACTTTCCATCAATAAGTGATGTAGGATTAGGAACAACATTGGATTTGATGACTCACCTTGTAAGGTACTTCACGATAATTTTCATTTCCCTCTTTGCTTACATAAGTCAATATTTAGGAGGAGGGAGTTTCAGTTCATCATATTATTGGTTTAAAAATTTTGAGTGTTTTGTTTGTTTTTAAAAGTTTCTGTGTTTTACAGAGCCCTAACTATTCAGCTTCACAATCCTAAGGCAAGAAGCAGGTAATATGCCCTCAAATCACCTTCCAAAGACAAATTCAGTTGTTGGGAGTGGAGGAAGACTATGGACTAGTACTACATCAGGATGGAGTTAACTAATCAAGAACAGAAGTAATTGGGAGAGGAAATTGAAAACAAATTAATTATTCTTGCCAACGAGGTACTAAGTTTCATTGTTTACACTCTGCTGTTGTTCAAACGAGTACTGTCATTGCCTTTTCCATTTCAGTTCCCTGAACAAAGCCCTGATCTCTCTGCCCTAGTTACTGCATTGATGTTTTGTAAGGAAATTCTTTCGTAATTTTGTCAGAATCAAGGAACTTTTTTTTTTTTTTTTTTTTTAGTGAGGCAATGGGGGTTAAGTGACTTGCCCAAGGTCACACAGCTAGTAAGTGTCAAGTGTCTGAGGCCGGATTTGAACTCAGGTACTCCTGAATCCAGGGCTGGTGCTTTATCTACTGCGCCACCTAGCCACCCCCAAGGAACTTTTAAAAAACAATTTGTAACAACATATGCTGCATATCAGTCACTAGATATAAACTTGGATTAACAATAGCAATCTTCATGTTTGTGGGTTTTTTTCCCTTCTGTGTTTGATATTTGACATTCAAAACAGAATCATGGAAATGTGCTTCATTAACAGTCTTTGTTATTAATAATTTTGTTTTCTTATCTTTTGAAACTTCCTTATTTTCTCCATGTAGAAGCTGTATCAGAAACTATTTCTAATAGAAATAAACTATAAAACACAGCTACAAAATGGACACTGAATATTTTGCATACACTATCAAGAAAGAGACAAATAGCATTTAAATAATGCTTTGAGGTTTACAAAGGGCTTTTCATATATTATCTCATAACTTTGGGGGGGGCAGGACAATGAGTGTTAAGTGACTTGCCCAGGGTCACACAGCTAGCATGTATCAAGTGTCAAGTGTCTGAGGTCAAATTTGAACTCAGATCCTCCTTAATCCAGGACTGGTGCTTTATCCACTGTGCCACCTAGCTGCCCCCTATATTATTTCATTTTATCCTCATAGCAACTCTGGGAGACTTCAATTATTATTATCCCCATTTTAGAGACCACTAGACTGAGGCAGAGAAAGGTTAAATGACTTGTCCAGGATCACACAGCTAGGAATTTCTGAGGCTAGATTTGAATTTTTTTTTTTGCGGGGCAATGGGGGTTAAGTGATTTGCCCAGGGTCACACAGCTAGTAAGTGTCAAGTGTCTGAGGCCGGATTTGAACTCAGGTACTCCTGAATCCAGGGCCGGTGCTTTATCTACTGCTCCACCGAGCCGCCCCCTGAATTTTTTTTTTTTAAGGAGGAAAATGTAGAATTTATTTGCAAGATAATATACAATTTAATTTTACAACTGGTGAAAATGGCATAAAATGTAAGATATATGTATTGGTTATATATAAATAAAACTAACCATCGGGGGAAAAACTGTGCCACAGATAGATATTTTTTAGAAATTAGGCTCAATTGGCTGATATCTTGTGGTGCTGGATGCTGTTTGGAAATTCTCAAGAAATGTTTGTTGAGAGTAATGCCAAAGGCAGAGGAAATTTTAACATGAGATGAACATAATATTTATGAATTTCTATTCCGTGTTGTATAATAGTGGCATCACTATTGGAATCAAGGTATCCTGGAAGGAAGTGGCCAAAGAAAAAGAAAGTTTACATACAAGAAAGACTTTATTTAACTGTATGAATTTTATTTAAAATAATTAACTTTCCTCTTTCACAAATTCAGCACCACTTATAATATATTTTTTCTGTTATTATGAACTTGGCAAACACCAGGAAATGAGGATTTCCATATACAAAGAACAGAAAAAATGGAATGTACATAAAACCACAAATCTCCATTAAAAACAGCTCATTTTTAAAGATATTAACTGCTTTCTTGACTCCAAGTCCAATGTTCTATTTACACTACCACCTAGTTGCCCTAAGTCTGTAGTCTCTGTGGGAAGGCTACAAAGGTAGTCATTTCCACAGATTTACCAGAGCAGTAGGGCAAGGAAGAGTCTTGGCCTGTGTGTTAGCACATATACCAACCATAAAATTAAAAAGTCAAAGCTTTAGGGAAGTACAAGGGGTCAGACAGTCATTTTTCCAAGAAATGTGTTAGCACACCTTCTGCTTTCTATAGTTTTTGCTGAATTACAACCTTGTTTCCCAGCTCTAGACCCAAGCTTTTAAATTTGATGTCTGATAAATTGGTTCTTGACCTGTCCCAGCTACTGATTTATGCATGCACTTTTTTTTTACACATGTACTTTTTAACCCTTTTCTCTGTTCCCAGGCTGGAGGCCTACACTTAGGCCCAATGATTGTTTCAGTCACTGATATTGCCAGCCAAGTGCCTCTAATAGACAGTGATTGGCTTTTGACCCTACTAGTCAACAGAAATTGCTCTCTCCAAGGTTATCAATGTTCTCTTTTTTTTTTTTTCCTTTTTTTTTTTTTTTTTTTTTTTTGCGGGGCAATTGGGGTTAAGTGACTTGCCCAGGGTCACACAGCTAGTAAGTGTTAAGTGTCTGAGGCCGGATTTGAACTCAGGTACTTCTGAATCCAGGGCCGGTGCTCTATCCACTGCGCCATCTAGCTGCCCCTATCAATGTTCTCTTAACTGCTAAATCTAATGGTCCCAGTTTTAATGCTCCTTGACCTCTCTGTAGCATTTGACCATGCTGACCACTCTTTCCACCTGGACAATTGCTCTTCTCTATATTTTTCTGTGATGTTTAAAATTTAAATGTGTGGTCACCTTAAATTAGAAGCTTTAGCACCAGTCTTTGGACATTAAGCATTTATTAAAGCATACTAGGTATTAGTAAAAAGGAAAACACGTGGAGTTTGGAAAGTTAAGAAAAGGTCTATCTAGCCTAGAGTTCCAGCCTGGTCTGGTTCTTCCTCAAGTCCTCCACCACAAGCCTGCTTCAATCATGAACTCCCCCCAAACTGAGTATGGAAGCTTTTTATAGTTCTGGAGCAGAGGCAGTCCTTACACACTGCTTCAAGTTGATTGGTTATCGTCATCTAAATCCATTGATTCACTGGACTTGAAGGTGGTCTCAAGTTAATTTCAAAGTCTTTAGCTTCTGAGAACAATACCTCTTTAAGGACCAGCCAGGTGTGGTTACAATCTAATTAACTTGAAGTAGGCTAATCAGCAGTCAATTACTCTCACTTAATTCAATCAGTTTAGATTAATCTCCAGGTGAGCCTTTGAGTATCTGCCAATTTTTTCACATTTCTAATGTTGCTCTCTGTTGTTTCTCCTCCTACTTGTCTAATTCATCCTTCTCACTCTCCTTTGCTCATCTGTCCTCCATTAAACATGGATGTCCCTTAAAGCTTTTTCCTAGAGTTTCTCCTCCCTCTATATTATCTCTTTGGTGAAGTCATCATTTACCATGACTTATTTCAGCAATCATTTTTATTGCAGATGATTTCCAAACCAAATATCCTGCTCTAATTTCTCCTTGAAATCGACTCCCAAGTTGCCAGCTAACTAATGGACATCTCTATCTGGATAGGCCTTTGGCACATCAAACACAAAATGCCCCAAATGGAACTCACTATCTATGCCCAACTCATCCCCTCCTCCAGGCTTCCCTATTTCTATTGAATATACCACCATCCTTTCAGTTGGAGCTTCATGACCTCACAATCATTGTTGAATTTCACATAATCCTTACCCCCTCTGGCCAAATAGTTGCCAAATATTGTTATCTTGACTGTCACAACAAATATTGCATCCACCCTCTTCTCTCTACTCAGATGACTGCTCCCCTAGTTCAGGCCCCATTTACTCTTTACCTAAGCTATTGCAATAGACTCATTGATCCTTTCAGTCTCTCTCCTTTCAAATCTAGCTTCCAAATTAATATTCCTAAAATAGAATTCCGACCCATGCCACTGTCCTTTTTAAAAATCTTCAAAGGATCTGGATTTCTTCTAGGATACTATATGAACTTTCCAGTCTAGCATTTAACTCCCTCCACCTTCCCCACAATGGCGCTTCTCCTTACCTTCCCATACTTTTTGTACTCTTCTCTGCTCTATACTCTTACATTCAAGCCAAAGTTGACTACAAAGGCGTTCCTATATGGTGCAGGGGTTAGGAAGACCTGAGTTCAAATATGATCTCAGACACTGATTATGTGGCCCTAGGCAAATCTGTCCACCTCATTTTCCTCAGCTGGAAAAGGAGGATAATAATAATACCTATTTCCCAGGATTTTTGTAAGGATTACATGAGATGGTATTTGTAAAACACTTAACATAGTGTCCGGCACATAGTAGGTACTTAATAAATGTTTCCTTCCTTCCTTCCTTCCTCCTTTCGTTCGTTCCTTCCTTCCTTAAGTGTGGCACTCCATCTTTTTCATTTTTGTTTTAAAAAAGACTTTCCCATTAGCCTATAATGCATTCCCTCTTTCCATGTACCTTTTAGAAACCCTAGTTTACTTCAAGGCACAGCTCAGATGTTACCTTTTATGTGGAACCTGTCTGGATTGCCCTAGTACTTCATGATCTCTCCTCCCTCAAAATGTCTTGAATTTACTCCTCTGTGTACATATTATTCCCACCATCACAATGTAATGCCTTTGAAAGTAATGTCTTTGTATCCTAAGTAGGTAATATAGTACTTTATATACAATAGGTGCTTCATAAATGCTTGTTGAATTGAATTAAATCATGTGGAGGAGTTCCTTTAGGTCTAGGATCTCAAGAACATGGCCTCTGTGAAATTAGAAATTGTCAGACAATGTCTCCAACAGGAAGGAACAAGGTGCTGTGGTAGAATATAAAAGCTTCACTGGGACTCTGTCAGGACATAGAATGGAATAACATTCTCTAAATGGATCAATTTGTGAAGACGATGACTATGTTCATTAGCAAAGATGTAGAGTAGATGCATCTAAGATTCTCAGGAGGTGCTAAATTGTTTGCCTGTTTTGCCCATGACCACTCAGCCAGTATGTATCACAGGCAGGCTTTGAATCCACAGAAGAGAAGAAGATCATCATTCTCCCTACTACCCTCCCCCTCAACCCCCACCAAACTGCTTCTGAGCACAGATTTAAGAAAGAAAATGTACAGGCATTTGACCTTAGAATAGCCCATGGTTTTGATTATGAAAATTCCCTTTTACTATTTAATAAAGGCTATGCTTCTTTTTAGTTATTAGATTCAGGGCATTCTTCTTTGGCCATATCTTTAAATGTCTAATTTATTAGAACCCTTAGATACTGTGATGAGAAGCTTTACATAAACTTGTATGCTCTCTCTTTGGAAGTTAAAGAGTGTGCAACATATGAGACAGGTGCGCAAATTATTTTTGTACATATATTAGTTTTAACTTATAATATGGATGGTAAAACCTTATTAAGAAATAACTGAAGACAAGAACAAGCATCAGGGAACAGATCAAGTGATTGCATTTGTGTCAGCGATGTTTATATTGTTGACAGAATATTTATTCCCAGTGGTAACTGTTATAAATTGCATTTTGCCCCTTTCAGTTGCTACATGCCTGTGATTGAGAGTGGGTGGAGAAGACAACCTGTAATTCAGGATTGTATGGAAGGCGGTTGCCTAGGAAACTGGGATGAGCAGCTTAATAGCTTACCCGAATCAAATGTCAACCAGGGAGCTGATTTTTCTCCTTGATCTCCTTTTGCCCTCTAAGCATATGCTCTACTGATTTAAAGAAGATGATTAGTACCTTAGCATCTATGTGGGTAGAGCATGTCAAATTAGGTCATAGGTGACACAGGTGGGACTATATAGCCTTTTTCTTGAAAATCGTGAGGACAAAAATATATAGTAAGAAAAAAATTGAAATTAATGGATTTCTAAGAGAAAAGATTGTGGTCAATTGATGGAAAATATTTAATCAGTGTTCGCACCTGCAGAGAGCAATCAACTTGACCATGTGCATCTGGCTTTATTGGGGCATATTTTGCTTTCAACATCTTTGAGACATGAAGGTATTTTCTGCAAAAGTAACTCTAGGTTCTAACTAGAAAGAGAAACCAGCCTTTTCTGATGGACAGTATCTTCTCTCTTTAAGACAAAGTCCAAACATCATTTTATGCTTGAAGCTTTTCCTGACCCCTTCATGGACAACTGCTAGTAACCTCCCTCCAGGCATACTACCTCAAATTCAACTATTTCGTATATATTTGTATTTATTCACTCCATACTTGTGCTGTATATATGTATATATTTATATATGTACTTGTTGATACCTTTGTAATGTAAACTCCTTGTGCTCAGGGATTATTTCACTTCTATTCCAAGCACCTGTAACATAGTAGGCCCTTAATAAAAGCTTGTAGATTCATTGACTGACAGGATGCTAAACAAAGAGAAGAAATTTTTGTTGCCAGCAGGAATGCGTAAGAAAAGCAGGAAACATTAGAATCGAAGCAAAAAGATAGGGTCCTTTTGGATTTGCCCATCCCTTTGTTCGTGCTTCTAACTTTATCTATACGCTAGTCAGGAAGCATCATGGGAAGTGAAGGAAGTTTCAACTGCCAGACCTTCACTCAGACCCTGTGGGGATTTGGGGGTACAACCCCAGGAATGAGTTTTGTATATGACAATCAAGGATCTAACAAAAGCTAAAAAGGAATCCTCTAACCCCAAGTCAGATAGCTCTCTGGCACCAGGAAAAAGGCAATCAAAAGAATAGATTTAGTCTTAGCTTAGAGGTTCTGCTGACTTGTTGGCTTTGTAGCTGGTATGATGTCTTATAGCCCTGTCCTAGGCTGTGTACTAAAATATTTTTTTCTGTCCTCTCCATAATGCTGGACTCTCTCTTGAAGCACTGGCACTATTTCAAGAACTGAGTAGGAAAGAAGTTGGAAAATCTCTTTTGCATTAAACCCTTTAACTACCTTCATTATCCCCAAGAGAGTTAAAAATGATAGGGAAAGCAAAGCTTGAGAGAGAAAGGGTCATTCTGCTTAAGGATTAGAAGAGATTCTGTCCCTCTCCTGCATGGCATAGGGAGCAAGGGAGAGTTAAACATGAAGAGACAGATAAGGTTATTTGGTTATTTTTTGATAGATAGCCAAGTATTTATCACCTTGAACTTTTGAAATAAAAAAAAGATATTTTTTCCCTTCTTACATTTGTCCTTTTTGAATTGAATCCTGATTTTGATATCTGTTTTGCCTTTTTCTTCCTTAAGGTCAACTTGAATTCTATTTTCATCTTCTAAGCTGTTGGAAACCTTTCTCAAATAATTGTAGCTGTGAAATATGGCCATATATAGAGAGTTTTTTCCCCTATGTTTTGCTGGATCTTTTGTTTCTTGGCTCTATTGAAAAAAACATTAATTTAGGTGGAAGGAGAAGGGACAGGATATAGTGAGAATTTTGCTTTTGTCCTACTACCAGTGGTATCATGGCCCCATGAGCTTCTCTGTGTGAGAATTGGACTGATACCCCCTGCTGGAGAGATACTGTTGGAAAGCTCTGCCATAAGGAGAAGGCATCTGAGGGCAAGCCATGTGGCTTGGAAGGTCAGTTCCTTGGCGTCAGGAAGTGATGTTTGCTCGTGGGTACGGTCAATCAAAGCTACCAGCCAATTAGCTTGGAGCTGTGTATGGGTGGATGGGATGTTTCCAGTTTTCACAGGAGGCTTGTGGGACAAAGAAGGGGTGAGGCTCTCTCTCTCTCTTTTTCGCTAGGACCTGGGGTGGAGTGGGGCTGGAGATGCTGGCTCCCTGAGATAGACAGATGAATCTAGGCCTATTTCTCTCTTTTCACCAAATTTTTATGCTCCTTAATAAATGCTTAAAAGTCTAAACTCTTGCTAAAGCTTCTAATTTATTGGCGACCACTCATTAGATTTTAAGACAGTCTAGCTAGAATCTTAGCCACCTTACAGACAGCTACTATTCATCTGGGAGGGACGAATTACTTCTTTGTTCACAGGTTGTCTGAGAGTCATTCTTCTCAGACCAGTCATGAAATATTGGAGTAAAGTTAAAGTGCAACTAGGTGATGGGTTGGGGGAAGGAGGCATGTAGGAGAGAGAGTTCACACATGATGGAAGATCTATTGTTTAAATCTTTTATGTGTTGAAGAGGATAAGACCTTTGTGCTTGTAAAGACAGGTAAGGAATGGCCTAAGTTGGAGAGTTACACAAGGAGCCAGGGAAATCAGTCTCTGACTGTAAATACTCTAGGAGCTCTTTGATCCATTTTATGGGACAATAATTCCCATTTACATATAACTTTATAGTTTACAAAGTGCTTTCATAGAAGTGTTATCCCCCTCCCTCCCCCCATGTTAAAGAAAAGAGAATTAATATTCAGGGAAATTAAGTGATTTGCCTAGAAGTACATAGCAAATTCATTCTCTAATACCAAGCTTCCTTTTTGGTGTTTCATGGGACCATTTTTAATTTTCAGAAAAACTGCTTTGTTTTGAGCAATGTCTTTTTTCTTTTCTTCTTTTTACAATTAAATTTAAAAATTAATAAAAAATATTTATTTCTCTTCCAAACCTTCCTCTTCACAATCAAAAAACCCCTCAACAAAACACTTGTAACATATATGTATAGTCAATAAAGTAAATTCTTGCATTGGCCAAATCTGAATATATATTTCCATCTATATATGTACACATATATGTTTCATTTTGCATGTTGGATAAGACCACTAAAGGAAAATGATTTGTTAATATACTTGTGCAACTTAATAGGATCATAAACCAAGAACTGGAAGTTATTTCAGTGGAGATTTAGTCCATTCCTCTCATTTTACAGACCCAGAAAGGTTGTGACTTGCCTAATGTCACACCACTGGTAAATATTAGAGGTAGGATTTGAACCAAGGTCCTCTAGGTTCATAAACCTAGGGCTATAAGGGTCCTTAGAAGTCTACTACAATTCTCTAGAGCTAGTAATTAAAATTCCAATTTTATGACTCCAAGTTCAGGTTATATTTATATACACACATATATATATATGTGTGTGTGTGTGTATGTATATGTATCTATGTGAATACATGTGCTTGTTCTTAAGTGTGTATGTATGTATGTATATATATATATATATATATATATAGTCATTTGAAATATTGGGGGGAAGCCTGTCTCTGTTCTAAGTTAATGGGGAACTTAGCTGGGGTTTCTGAGATATTGCTGCTTATAAATTAATGGCTATTGCACCAGTTTTTGGCATTAAGCATTTATTAAATCATATTATATGTTAGTAAAGGGTTGACCACATTTAACACAAGCCAAAAAGCCCCCAGCACCAGAGAGAGAGAGACAGAGAGAGACAAAGAGACAGAGAGAGAGACAGAGAGACAGAGAGAGACAGAGACAGAGAGACAGAGAGAGAGAGAGAGAGAGTGAGCACATGGCTCCAAAGTAGAGTTCAGAAGCATTTCATTACCTAGAGAGAGAAAGGAGAATGCCTAAGCCTCTTGGAGACCAGCCAAGAGGCGGCTCTTACACACTGTTCAAAGCTAATTGGCTGGCATCATTTAGTTCCATTAGTTGACAAGACCTGAAGGTAGTGCATATTAGAAATGAGCTGGGGGCAGCTAGGTGGTGCATTGGATAGAGCACCAGTCCTGCATTCAGGAGGACCTGAGTTCAAATCCGGCCTCAGACCCTTGACACTTACTAGCTGTGTGACTCTGGGCAATTCACTTAACCCCAACTGCCTCACCAAAAAAAAACAAAACAAAACAAAACAAACAAATTAACTAAAAAAAAAAAAAAAAGGAAATGAGCTATACCTTCCGGACCTCAGGGTGGAATGAAAGACAGATCTTCTGAGGGCAAAGGCTTTCAGATAGGCATGATTTCTATTGTCTCTACTGAGTTAGTGTGATCTCTAATGAACCTTTGGGGCTGGCTCTGAGAAACCAGCCAAAGTTCCTGAGTGGGGGTATGGTCACTGGGTCTCCCCAAAAGCCCATTATTAATAATTATTTTCTCACAGTGTATATATTGTATATATGTATATGTACAATATAAATATTAAAACATAATCTATAAAAATATAAATATAGAAAACAGAATAAAATCAAAATAACTCTATAATATAGAAATATATGAACAAATATATAAATATAATATATAAATATATATGTATATGTATCTATGTTTATACAGTATTTTATTTCATTTTTCCAGTTACATATGAAGATAGTTTTCTTATTTTGGTTTTGTTTTGTGGGACAATGAGGGTTAAGTGACTTGCCCAGGGTCACACAGCTAGTAAGTGTCAAGTGTCTAAGGCTGGATTTGAACTCAGGTCCTCCTGAATCTAGGGCCGGTGCTTTATCCACTGTGCCACCTAGCTGCCCCTGCCCATAACATTTTCAACAATAATAACTTAATTTTTTCAAAAGTATTTTGTAAACAGTCATCCACACAAATTTCTTAGGGCTATCTGTCACAAATCAATTGCTGAACTCCTTCTGATGGAAGGAGTTTCTACATCATGAGTTCCCCAGGCCAATGAAATCACAGGTTTGAAGGAAAAAATGTTGAATGTAAACATGATCTCCAACCCACTGCCACTTATTTAATACTTCATACATCAAGGCTCTCTAATTTTATTTTTGTGGATATTCCCTCTGCTAAATTATAGCCCTTCTTGAATTTGAGAGAGGCTCTCCCAGAGTTGCTACGGCTGAAAATTCACCCTTTATGAGATTACCCTGGTGATAAGCTTTTTCTGAACCTATTGAGTTTAATCCTTAGATAGCACTTGGACACACTCCACCACTGGGTCCCTACTGGAAGTCTTGCCTGCTTGATGGGGCCTTCCATAACTTATATTCCACTCGTTTAGCTTTTGAGAATTCAAGGTCTCCTTGACAAATGGATGAGCCATGGGAAGAGGACTTTAGAGGAATTCTTAAACCATACATGTTTTTGTTTGTTTGTTTGTTTAAAGCTGGAAAGCCCTATGTAAATATGAACTACTTTTTCTAAGTGGGTGGAGATTTTTAGCAGCATTTTGTTTTAAAAACCAGTCATCCCTTATTTTAGAGATGAGAAAACGGAAAATCACAGGTAATTAAGTGACTTTGATCATGGTTTTATCATGGCTACCATTTGGTAGACCTCAAACTGGAATCTGGGTCTTCTCATTCTAAGGCCAGTGCTCTCTCCATGACACCACATTGCCTGCCCATTGATGATGAATAAAGATGGCATCTGAGGGACAGCTAGGTGGTGCGGTGGATAGAGCACCAGCCCTGGAGTCAGGAGGACCTGAATTCAAATTTGACCTCAGACACTTAACAATTACTAGCTGTCTGACCCTAGGCAAGTCACTTATCCCCAGTTGCCTCACACACATACACACACACACACACACACACACACACACACACACACACACACACACACAAAAGAAAAGAAAAAAAAAGAAAAAAGAAAAGGAGGGGAAGAAGATATAGCCCTCAGCAATCAGCTGCCCCTAAATCTGGCTGAAACAGTGTAGCTGACCATCCACTTTACCACCTATGTGACCACACATTGCCTGGGAGGTAATCTGATCCTTTTTCTTTGCAGGCCCTACCTTTCAAACACAAGGACCTTTAGCAACATGGAGACATGTCAGTGCTTAGGAGATGGGGGACAAAAGGGAATATTACTACAAACTAAAACCTGCCTGAGACCTCCATGTGAAGAACTTCTCCTTGGCACCCAGGGATTAGAAAACCCTGGCAACAGAAGTTTTTAGTCTCTCTGTCCATAGGATAACAGGTGTCTGAGAGCTGTTCCTTACCGTAGGAGCTATGATGACCTATCTCTTGTCTATTAAGCAGAGATTTTCATATAGCCTGAACCAGCAACGTTTCAAATTATAGGCCTCAGTTGTTAACAGCCCTGCTCCTCCCTTTTACTCCAGAAATTTGGCCATGTCCAGAGAAGAAAAAAAATCAGTTCTTTGTATTGTTCAAAGGTGACCCCAGGCAGGGAAGGTCCTTCCTCTTTAGGCTGAGGGAGAAGAGAAGAGGGAAGCAGGCTCACGGTGGATCTGTTGTCACCAACACATCTAGGTTGGCTTTAATCACCTTTAATCACACAGAGGTGTGTGCTTTGGAGATGGAGTCCCTGAATCAGCAACTAGTAGGTCACTGTGGCCCCTCTCCTCTGGTGAAAAGCTTATCATAGACCATGGGGTAAAAAAAAGAAAAGAAAGAGACAAGATAAGCCTTTAGATGATCCAAAATAAGGCCTCAATAGGGAAAGAGCCACTGTCGGGGAGCAAATGAGCCTAAGCACGATCTGAGAGAAGCTGACCTACCAAGGAGATTACTGTAAGAGGCTCGTTATTTTAAGCCTTAGAAACCTTTTTTTTAAGAGCCTGTGAACATTTCTAGTGCTGTTTTGCTTCCCAAACCTGACAGTTAGCTTGGGGTGGGGGCTGGGGAGTAAGAAAGTTTAAAAAAATCCTCTTAAGCTGGACACCATGGAGATCCTTGAAAGAAATTATCTTGTGAATGATAGAGCCACCAAGATGTATGCTTAACACCAGACAGGTAACAGAGCTATCTTGGCTGCTTGGTGATCCTCCGTGCTTTGAATGTATGATGAACTACTTAATCCGCAAGTTTGACTGCAACAGAATTGTAAACTTTCAGGATTCTGAAACTAGGGCCATTTATAGGATAACAGGATTAAATACTATTGGCTGCAGATTGGCCTTTCTATTCTATGACCTGTGAAATGCAATATCCTTCACAGACTCCCTTCCAGAGCTGATGAAAGAAACAGGGTAGGGATCGTCTCTCTTCTGTTTTTCCATTTCCAGTACCTACCCTGTTGGTGGTATATAGTAAGAGTTAATAAATGCTTGTTGATTAATTGAACCCCTTGTAGAGTTTCTCTTAATCTGCCAGCTATTAACAAGTATGCATTTCTTTCTCTTTCCTTATTGTTAACATATTTAAAATAGTTGAGGGAATTGACTGAATAACCACTAGACAAAGAACAAGGTGTTATAGGTAACATTGGTGTTGGTATATTGATCTTGAACTTATTCATTTTAGTAATTAAGTATTAATATCAGCAAGCCGTTGTGATAAATATGGCAGAAATTTAATGTTAACAATAGCTGACATTTATGTAGTAGTCCTTTCAGCTTTTCACAGTGCCTGATATACATTCTTGTGTTTGTCTTAACATCCCCTGTCAGGTGGGCACTAGAGGTATTTTTATTCCTATTTTACAGATCTGGAAACTGAGGCTGAGAAAGGTGACTTGCCCAGGGTCAAATAGGCAGTGAGTATAAGAAGGGAAGATTTGTATCCAGGACTTTCTGAAGCTAAGTTAAACATTCCATTGCCTCAGTATGTCAGGAAAAAGATTGAGGAGAGGATTTTACCTATGAATTAGATCTGCTTATGTTATTTGTTACATGAAGCCAAGTTCATTTGTTGAAGAATAGAGACATTATCTTTGGTAAGAATTATTGCATGTGAGGGGGAAGATAGGTGGCACAGTGGATAAAGCACTGGCCTTGGATTCAGGAGGATCTGAGTTCAAATCCAGCCTCAGATACTTGACACTAGCTGTGTGACCCTGGGCAAGTCACTTAACCCTCATTGCCCCACAAAAAAAACCCCAACAAAAACAAAAACAAAAAAACAAACAAAAAACCCCCCAAAGAATTATTTCATGTGAGCCGAGATGGACGAGAATGGGCATTCCCTTAGGATATTTATGATTTTACCTTTAGAAATATTGGTATATCCCTTGTGCTGACTGATGAGGATGATGTAGGTTGTATTGGACAAGGTGTTGGATTTGGGGGCAGAAAACCTGTACTCAAAATTCAGCTCTACATTTGCTATCTATGTGACTTTAGGTAAGTCATCTAACCTTTCTGGGTTCTCAGTTTCTTCATCTATAAAATGAATGGGGGGGCGTAGCTAGGTCATTCAGGGGCAGTTAGGTGGTACAATGGATAGAGCACTGGCCCTGGATTCAGGAGGATCTGAGTTCAAATCTGGCCTCAGACACTTGACACTTACTAGCTGTGTGACCCTGGGCAAGTCATTTAACCCTCATTGCCCTGCCAAAACCAAAATAAAACAAAAATGAAGGGGAAAGGGAACAATCATTTATAAAGTGTCTACTATATATTATTCACTAGATTAAGCATTTACAATTATTATCTCATTTGATCCTTACAACAACCTTGGGAGGAAGGTGTCATTATTATCCCCATTTTATATATGAGGAAACTGATATAGACAGAGGCAAAGTTATTTGCTCAGGCACACACAGTTAGTAAGTGTCTCCCTGACTACAGGTCCAGGATTGTATCCAATGCAGCATCTACTTGCTCCCTGACAGGTTTGGAATAGACAATTCCTTTCAACTCTAAAGCTATTGTCATAGAAAAATAATGTTAGACAATTATTGTTCACATTAGCATAAACAATAGTTCTCCATACCTAGTTAGAGAGAGCAAAAAGTTCATCAGTTGCTAAAGTGTGTAGAAGACATTAATACATATTTTTATATTATCAATATGACAATTATTGTTTTTCATTTCTATTTACTATTTAGGTAATTGTTCTAGAAGCAGCTACATGGCTCAGGGCAGAGAGCACCAGATCTGAATTCAAATCTGGCCTCAGACAAGTCACTTAACCTTTGTTTGCCTTAATCCACTAGAGAAGGAAATAGCAAACCGCTACTATATCTTTTCTAAGAAAACCTCATGGATAGTATGGTCCATGAGGCCATGAAGAGTTAGAGACAACTAAACAACAATTCTTGTATTGCAAGATTAAGCCAAATGATAATTCTTAGTTTCAAGGTTAGATAGATAGATAGATAGATAGATAGATAGATAGATAGATAGATAGATAGATAGATAGATAGATAGATATTCAAAGGGTCTTCTTAATTCATGAAGGGGCACTGGATTTTAGCACATTTTCCTGTGGCCTTACAATCTATGAACTCTGAAATGAGTTTTTATATTATTAATTATGTAATTTTGTAGTTTGGAAGGAACAGAGATTACCCAGCATAATCCCTTAATTTCATGGATGATTTAATATTAGTTTACATTTATGTGAATGCTTTGTGTCCTTATATAAAAGTTTTATTATTTAATTAGCTTGTTCATTTTTTATGTATGTTTTCTTATTTGACTCCCACAATAGCCCTGTGAATTTAGTAGAGTTATAACTGGTAAGGAATTTAGAAACCACCTCATTCATCCAACTCATACTTAGAAAAGGACCCTCATTACAACCCACCCAACAAATGGTGGACCAGCTTTTTCTTTTTTTTCTTTTTCTTTTTTAATTTTTTAAGTGAGGCAATTGGGGTTAAGTGACTTGCCCAGGGTCACACAGCTAGTAAGTGTTAAGTGTCTGAGGCCGGATTTGAACTCAGGTACTGACTCCAGGGCCGGTGCTCTGTCTGGACCAGCTCCAGTGAGTAAACCCAACTTTCTGAGGTAGTCTTTACCATCTTTGGATAATACTAATTGCAGGAATTAAATAATTGTTAAATATCTTGCCTAAGTTCATAGGGCAAGTAAATGGTAGAGTTGAAACTTGAAGCTTGACCTTAAAACAAACAAACAAAAAGATTTATTAAGCATTTACCATATTCAAGCCACAGTACTTGGCTATGGAAATTAAATGGGAAACAAAACAAAACAAAACAATCCTTTATTCCTTGAGTAAAGCCTAGTAATTTACATTACACTGGGAAGGTAGAGGAACATACACTTACACAGATTAGTTAAAATAGTGTATTTTGGAAAGGAAGAGAGCACTAGGGAACTCACACTATCAATGAGGAAACTGGAATCCTAAGTAATTAAATGGCTTGCTTAAGATAACATGGCTAGGTTGTGGCAAAAGACCTATGTCTCCTGATATCCCATTAAGTGTTCTTTCTACCATACTTTGATGCCTCATGAATAATTTTTTTCATTCAATACTTCATTTCCTTGTCTCATTTATTTCCTTTTTGTCCCACGTACTTCATATTCTCATTCTCTTTTTCAATTACTTTGCTTCACTTGGTTTCCTGCTATTTCCTTCATTTTCTCTTTTGCTTTTCTCCACTTATCATTAGTCTTCTTTTTCATTTTACCTTCTATGGAGACTTCAACTGCAGAAATTGAAGATGACTCACTACCTAATTCTGCAGTATTTGTAAAGTCCCCAGAGGAGGGATGCAACGAAGAAATAAAGGAAGAAAAGAGAGTGAGGGAGAGAGGGAAGGAAAAAGACAAAGAAATAAGAAATATAGACAGAAAGAAAAAATAGGTAGAAATTAATCAATCAATAAGCATTCATTTATTCCCTGCCACATGCCAGATATTATGCTAAGAATTGGGTATTAAAAAAACCAAACCTATAAATGAAATAGTCCCTTCCATTAGAAAGCTTGCTTTGTATCACTAGAAACATTATTTTCATTTAAGTATGTACAAAAATAAATAAATACATGAATACATAATACATACAAGATACTTTTTTGAGGGGAATCAACTGGTGGAATCAATAAGGGCTTCATCTAGAAGGTGGCATTTGAGCCAAGTTTTGAAGGAAACAAGAGATTGTAGGAGAAGTTGAGGATGGAATGCTTTGTAGCCATGAGGGCCCACCAATTCAAAGGTATGGAAATGGGAGCTGGAATGTGAGGAACTTCAAAAAGGCTACTGTGGCTACAAAGTATGGGAAACAATGTATAAAAAGGTCTGAAAGGTAGGTTGGAGTCAAGCTGCAAAGGGCTTAAAAATGCCCATCAAAGAAGCTTATATTTGATCCTAAAGGCGATTGAGAATCATTGGAGTTTATTGATTAGTCAAGTGACTTAGACCACAGCTTCAAGAAGATTACTTTTGCAACTGTGAAGAGGTGGAGTATGGATTATCATGGAGAGAGGATTATGCAAGGAGACCAATCGGGAAGTTATTGTAATAGTATAGGTGAAAGGCACTGAAGACTTGAGTAGGATGGTGTCTGGGAGTTAAAAAGAGGGGATGGATGAGAAAGAAGTTATGGAGGTAGAAATGACAAAAATTAGTAAACAATTGCAAGGGGAAGTAGTAAAAAAGACTGAGGAATAGATGTTAGTACCTAGCATGTGATCCTGGGCAACTGGAAGGATAGTGAGGCCCTAAAAAGAAATAGGGAGGTTTGGAACAATGGTGGGTTTGGGGGCAAAGATAACGAGTTCTGTTTGGACATGGTGAGGCTGAGATATTTGTAGGAATCCAGTTTGAAATTCAACTGTCAATTATAGATGGGAGACTAGAAATAAGAAAAAAGACTAGGGTTTGATGTGTAAATCTGAAAGTCTTTTGCATAGACCTGATAATTAAACCCATGGGAAATGATGATGTCACCAAGTGAAAGAATAAAGAGCAGAGAAGAGGTCCCACAACAGACCTTTGGGATGCACCCACATTCAATGGTGGATGATGAGTTAGTAAAGGAGACTGATAAAGAACAGCAGAGAGATAGGAAAGCCAAGAAAGAGCAGTGTCATTATGACACAAAGAGAATATTCAGGAACAGAGGATGGTCAACAATGTCAAATACTCTAGAGAGATCAAGAAGGGTAGGGATTTGGAGAAAGGAAGGAAGGAAGAAAGGAAAGAGGGAACGGAGGAAGAAAAGAAGGAAGGAAGGAAAGAAGACAGGAAGGAAGAAAGGAGAGAGAGTGGGAGGGAGGGAGAGAGGAAAGGAGAGAAAGAAGGAAGAAAAAGACATAAAGACAGGAAGAAATCTTTCTATTAGAAAGTGGGTAATGTTGGAAAATGTTTATCATTTTTGTTTTTGCATCCCTAGAACTTAGCATTGGTGGATAAAGTGGATAAATCATTGGTCTTAGAGTTAGAAAAACTCTAAATTCCATCTGTAACGTTTACTAGATGTGTGACATAAGCTATTTGGCTTCAGGCAATGCTATGAGATTTATCTATTATGTTACAGTTGGTTATCATCTGCATTAGTGAAAGTCTAATACTTGGCAAAATTTAAAAAAAAACATTGTATAGATATATCCTCTGGATTTGTGCAGAAGGCATAAGTGCTTTGTGTATTGTAGACACCTAAAATGTGTTAAATTGGATTGAATTATTTTGTCAATTTTATTTCCCATTTTATAATTCCACATACCTTGGACCTTTGGGGATATATTTCACTCTTCTACAACCAAGGAGGGTCATACTATTACACAATGATAAATGGCTTCAAATGGTATAAGAAATCAGAGGTTGATGGGAAAGAAGAGAAGCTTAAGAGTACTGGTAGCTCATTGAGAATTAGTAGGATAGAAGTTGAGAGACCAGAACTGGGTTCAAGGCTGTCCCCAGATGGGGTATAGGATCCAGAACAATTCCTAGAAGTATAGGACAATGGTTTTCAACTTGTGTGCCCTGACATTTGCTAGCTGTGACATGAAATTTTGGATGTTATATTATTGGTGATAATAATAGAAAATCAAAAAATGATTTAAAAATAAATTTTTTTTACCCAGTATATGCAGTACAGAAAGTCAAGTACTTACAAGATATGTGAAATTTGCCTATTATGTACATACTAATTTCAAAACAGATGAAATCTTGAACTAACAAAGAACTAAGCAAAATGGGGGCTGTTATTGAAAATAACCCATATATGTGTGTCTCCCAACTCTGTTTAAAAAGTTGCTTACATTTTGTTGTGCTTAAATTCTTCTCAGAGATTCTCTGTCATGAGCAAAAAAATGTTTGAAAAACACTGGTGTAGGAGGTTTAACTGACACAATATGCTTTTATTTCTCTCCCCTTTCTTACTTTCCTTTAACACCTTAATTCAGAAGAAATCAGACTAAAATGATTATCAGTGGTAACCAGTTTAAAGGAGGTGAAGGAAGGCCAGGTGATAAAATGAATACCTGGACCTAGAATGGGCCTGGCCTTCATGATAGTGCATTAGTATGGATGTATATAACCCCATCAGGACGTGGGCAATTTCTTCTCCCCTACATCCCACCTTCCTGAGTGCAGTTGCCATCTCCCTGGGACAGCTAGGTTGCACAGTTGATAGAGAGTTATGCCTGAAGTAAGGAACACCTAAGTTAAAATCCAATCTCAGACCCTTCCTAGCTGTAGAGCCCTGGGCAAGACATTTAAGCTTTGTCTGCCTCAGTTTCCCAAACTGTAAATGGGGGTAATGATAGAACCTATCTCACAGGGTTGTTGTGAGGAAAAATTATGTAATAGTTGTAAATTGTTTAGTACAATGGCTGGCACATAGTAGGTGTTCAATATATTCTTATTCCCATCTCTTCTCTTCTTCCAATAACATAAGATAAAACAAAAATCAGAGCCTCTAGTAACCTCTGATTTTCTGAGGCCTATGAATTGCATGCAATATCTTAGTTTTTTAGAAGGTAAGCCATTTCAGGGTAATAGCTCAATACAGCCATCTAACTTGTCAGGGAATCAGGCTGAAAAAACTCAGAGATCCTTGGAAGAAAGGCATTTTTATAAGTCTACTGGTTTAGTGGAGCTCCAGTCATCTTGTGTAAGACTAATGGAAATAGCTTATTGAGGAGATATTATGCTGGGTGTAAACAGGTACATTATAACCAAAAAGTTGTCAAGGAGAAGGAAAAGTAGTATGTAAAGGTAGGGTTGGTTGAGTACTTAAGGTACCTACAGAGGGAAGAACATATCTTAATTAACCAATCATTAAAATACTTTAGATTGGGGGCGGAGCCAAGATGGCAGAGAGGAAGCAGCAAGCTGCCTGAGCTCTCCTTCTGTTCCCTCAAAAAGAACATTAAATCAAGCCTCTGGACGAATTCTGAAACTACAGAACCCACAAAGAGACAGAGAGACACAGTCTTCCAACCAGAGATAATTTAGAAGACTTCAGGAAAAGGTCGGTCTGACTTGGGCAAAAGGGAGACCCAGCGCAGGGCAGCAGCCCAGCGCCGAGGGGGTCAGGGCAAGTCAGCAGGAGCTGTGGGCCACAGCCGAACAACTGAGGCCCCTGAAACCTGGCTCAAAAATCTGGTGGCCAAGAAGGACAGTGGAAAAACCTACCTGCACCAGCCGGGAGGACCACAAACAGGTCAGGCGGGATCGGGCGCTGGGATCAGGCACCTGGATCAGGTGCCTGGCAGAGCACTCAGATAGGAAGTGCAGGGAGGCAAACTGCACACACTATAAAGGCCTCAGAGTAAAAAGCCGGTCACACAGCACCTATACCCCTGCACAAGAAGCCCAAAACAGGGACCCTGGTGCCCCCAGAGCAGACCTCAACTCAGCTTAAAAAGTAAATAAATAAGCTGCAATAATGAGTAAGAAGCAAAAAAGAGCCCTCTCCATTGAGAGATTCTGTATCAATAGGGAAGAAGCCAACACAAACTCAGATGAGGACAATACCTTCAAATTGCCTACATGTGAAGCCACACGAGGGAAGGTGAATTAGTCTCAAGAACAAAAAACCTTCGTGGAAGAGCTCAAAAAGGATTTAAAAAATCAATTGCGAGAGGTAGAAGAAAAAATGGGGAGAGAAATGAAAGCAAAACAAGAAAACTATGAAAAAAGAATCAGCAGCTTGGAAAAGGAAGCACAAAAATTGACTGGCCAAATGGAAAAAAAGAGCATAATTTCACTGAAGAAAACAATGCCTTAAAAAATTCATTTGGCCAATTGGAAAAAAAGGTGCATAATCTCATTGAAAACAAAAACAATGCCTTAAAAAATTCACTTGGCCAAATGGAAAAAAAAGGTGCATAATCTCACTGAAGAAAAAAAATGCCTTAAAAATTAAAATTGGTCAGTTGGAAGATAAAGAATCCATGAGACACCAGGAATCAGTCAAGCAGAATCAAAAGAATGAAAAAATAGAAGAAAATGTGAAATACCTCATTGGAAAGACAACTGATCTGGAAAACAGATCGAGGAGAGACAATTTGAGAATCATTGGTCTGCCTGAAAGCCATGACCAGAAAAAGAATCTAGACACCATATTTGAGGAAATTATTAAGGAGAACTGCCCTGATATCATAGAATCAGAGGATAAAATCATCATTGAAAGTATCCACCAATCACCTTCTGAAAGAGACCCCAAAAGGAAAACTCCAAGGAATATTGTAGCCAAATTCCAGAATTATCAGGTGAAGGAGAAAATACTCCAAGCAGCCAGAAAGAAGCAATTTAAATATCATGGAGCCACAGTCAGGATTGCTCAGGACCTGGCAGCTTCACCATTAAAGGACCGCAAGGCTTGTAATATGATATTCCGGAAGGCAAAGGAGCTTGGATTGCAGCCAAGAATCTATTACCCAGCAAAAATGTGCATTCTCTTTCAGGGGAAAAGATGGACATCTAATTACATTGGAGACTTTCAATCTTTCCTGACGAAAAGACCGGAAATGAATAGAAAATTTGATCTTAACATACAAGACTCAAGAGAAGTTTAAAAAGGTAAAAAGAGGGGAAAAAAAAAGTTATTCAATTAGGTTAAACTGCTTATATCCCTACACGGGAAGATAATACTCATAACTCTTAAGAATTGTAAATGTATTTGGGCAGAGAGAAGGAGTTTACACAGAGGGTATAAATATAAATTGTCTTTGATGTGATGATACAAAAAAAAATTAAGGGGTTAAAAAGGGAGTGTAAGGGGAGGAAAGGAAAGGGAAGGTGGAATGGGATGAATTATATCATATAAAGAGGTGAAAAAAACAACCTATTACAATAGAGGGAAAGAAAGGAGGGGTGAACATTGTTTCAACCCTACTCTCATTAGATTTGATTCAAAGAGGGAATAACATATACGTTCATTGGGATAAAGAAACTTAGCGCATTCTTTAGGGAAGCAAAAGGGGAAGGGAAAGGGGGGGACTGATAGAAGGGAGGACAAAAGCAAGGGAGAAAAGGGTAAAGAAAAGAGAGGGGGGTGATAAAAAGGGAGGGCAGATTGGGGGAGGCAGGGATAAGAAGTAAAATGTCAGTGAGGAGGAATAGGGTGAAAGAAGGGGGGAAAAGTACAAAGGGGGTAAATAGAATGGAGGGGAATAGACAGTCAGTAATAATAACTGTGAATGTGAATGGGATGAACTCGGCTATAAAACGGAAGCGAATTACAGAGTGGATTAAAAACCAGAATCCTATAATATGCTGTTTACAAGAAACACATTTGAAGCAGAGAGATACACACAGAGTAAAGGTAAAAGGCTGGAGCAGAATATATTATGCTTCAGCTAAAGTAAAAAAATGCAGGGGTAGCAATCCTTATCTCAGACAAAGCGCAGGCAAAAATAGATCTCATTAAAAGAGATAAGGAAGGAAAATACATCTTGCTAAAAGGTACTATAGACAATGAAGTAATATCAATATTAAATATGTATGTGCCAAGTGGTATAGCATCCAAGTTCTTAGAGAAGTTAAATGAGTTACAAGAGGAATTAGATAGTAATACTATACTAGTGGGGGATCTGAATCTCCCCCTCTCAGAATTAGATAAATCTAGCCAAAAAATAAATAAGAAAGAAGTGAAAGAGGTGAATAGATTACTAGAAAAGTTAGACATGATAGATGTCTGGAGAAAACTGAATGGGGATAGAAAGGAATATACCTTTTTCTCAGCAGTACATGGCACATTTTCAAAAATTGACCATGTATTAGGGCACAAAAACATCATAGTCAAATGTAGAAAGGCAGAAATAGTAAATGCATCCTTCTCAGATCATGATGCAATAAAAATTACATGTAAGAAAGATCCAGGGAAAAGTAGGATGAAAATCAATTGGAAACTAAATAATATCATTCTAAAGAATGAACGGGCCAAACAACAAATCATAGAAACAATCAATAACTATATCCAAGAGAATGACAATAATGAGACAACATACCAAAATCTATGAGATGCAGCCAAAGGAGTGCTTAGGGACAAATTTATAACTCTAAATGCTTACATGAATAAAAAAGAGAAAGAGGAGATTAATGAATTGGGCATACAACTTAAAAAGCTAGAAAAAGAACAAATTAGAAATCCCCAATTAGATACTAAACTAGAGATCCTGAAAATTAAAGGAGAAATTAATAAGATTGAAAGCAAAAAAACTATAGAATTAACCAATAAAACTAAGAGCTGGTTTTATTAAAAAACCAATAAAATAGATTTAAAAAAATTGGTTAATTTGATTAAAAAAAAGAAAGAAGAAAACCAAATTACCAGTATCAAAAATGAAAAGGGTGATGTTACCACCAATGAAGTGGAAATTAAATCAATAATTAGGAATTATTTTGCCCAACTCTATGCCAATAAATTTGACAATCTAAATGAAATGGATGAATATTTACAAAAATACAAACTGCCAGGTTAACTGAAGAGGAAATAAAATCCTTAAATAAACCCATATTAGAAAAAGAAATTGAACAAGCCATTAATGAATTCCCTAAGAAAAAATCCCCAGGGCCAGATGGGTTTACGGATGAATTTTACCAAACATTTAAAGAATAAGTAATTCCAATATTATACAAATTGTTTGGAAAAATAGGTGAAGGAGTTCTACCAAATTCGTTTTATGACACAAATATGGTGGTGATACCAAAACCAGGCAAAGGAAGAACAGAGAAAGAAAATTATAGACTAATTTCCCTAATGAATATTGATGCTAAAATCTTAAATAAGATATTAGCAAGGAGATTACAGCAAGTGATCACCAGGATAATACACTATGACCAGGTGAGATTTATACCAGGAATGCTGGGCTGGTTCAACATTAGGAAAACTATTAACATAATCAACCACATCAATAAGAAAACCAACCAAAATCATATGATTTTCTCAATAGATGCAGAGAAAGCTTTTGACAAAATACAGCACCCATTCCTAATAAAAACACTAGAGAATTTAGGAATAGGTGGGAGCTTTCCTTAAAATAATAAACAGTATCTACCTAAAGCCATCAGCAAGTATTATATGCAATGGAGATAAATTAGAGGCCTTCCCAATAAGATCAGGGGTGAAACAGGGATGTCCATTATCACCCCTATTATTTAATATTGTCCTAGAAATGTTAGCTTTAGCAGTCAGAGAAGAGAAAGGAATTAAAGGAATTAGAATAGGCAAGGAGGAAACAAAACTATCACTCTTTGCAGATGATATGATGGTATACTTAAAGAATCCTAGAGAATCAACTCAAAAATTACTTGAAACAATTAACAACTTTAGTAAAGTAGCAGGATATAAAATAAATCCACATAAATCATCAGCATTTCTATACATGACCAACAAAGTCCAGCAGCAAGAGATAGAAAGAGAAATTCCATTTAAAGTAATGGTAAGTAATATAAAATACTTGGGAGTCTATTTGCCAAGACAAACCCAGGAACTCTATGAACACAACTACCAAACACTCTTCACACAAATTAAATCAGATCTAAATAATTGGAAAGATCTCAATTGCTCATGGATAGGCAGAGCTAATATAATAAAAATTACAATGGTACCTAAATTAATTTACTTATTCAGTGCCATACCAATCAGACTACCTAAAAATTATTTTATAGAGCTAGAAAAAATAATAACAAAATTCATCTGGAAAAACAAAAAATCAAGAATATCCAGGGAAATAATGAAAAAAAAACTCAAAGGAAGGTGGGTTAGTGGTACCAAACCTGGAGCTTTATTATAAAGTGGCAGTCATCAAAACTATCTGGTACTGGCTAAAAAATAGAGTGGTGGATCAATGGAATAGGCTAGGCACAGGAAATGCAGTAGTAAATGACACTAGTAATGTAGTGTTTGATAAACCCAAAGACTCCATCTTCTGGGATAGGAACTCAGTATTTGACAAAAACTGCTGGGAAAACTGGAAGATAGTATGGCAGAAATTAGGCATAGACCAACATCTTACACCTTATACTAAAATAAGGTCAAAATGGATACATGATTTAGACATAAGAGGTGATACCATAGGTAAATTAGGAGAGAAAGGAATAGTCTACCTATCAGATCTTTGGAAAGGAAAACAGTTCATGACCAAACAAGAGATAGAGTATATTATAAAATGCAAAATGGATGATTTTGATTACATTAAATTAAAAAATTTCTGTACAAACAGAAGCAATGCATCCAAAATTAGAAGGGAGGCAGAAAGCTGGGAAACAATTTTTGAGGCCAGTACTTCTGATAAAGGCCTCATCTCTAAAATATATAGGCGGGGCAGCTAGGTGGTGCAGTGGATAGAGCACCGGCCCTGGAGTCAGGAGGACCTGAGTACCTGAGTTCAAATCTCTCCTCAGACACTTAACACTTACTAGCTGTGTGACCCTAGGCAAGTCACTTAACCCCAATTGTGTCACAAAAAAATTAAAAAATAATAAAATATATAGGGAACTAAATCAAATTTATGATTCCAAGTCATTCCCCAATTGAGAAATGGTCAAAGGATATGAACAGGCAGTTTTCTGATGAAGAAACCAAAGCTATCTATTCCCATATGAAAAAATGATCTAAATCACTATTGAAAGAGATGCAAATTAAAACAACTCTGAGGTACCACCTGACACCTATCAGATTGGCTAAAATGACCAAAAAGGAAAATAATAAATGTTGGAGAAGCTGTGGGAAAATTGGAACACTAATGCATTGTTGGTGGAGCTAGGAACTGATCCAAACCATTCTGGAGAGCAATTTGGAATTATGCCCAAAGGGCGATAAAGCTATGCATACCCTTTGACCCAGCAATACCACTTTTGGGTCTTTTTCCCAAAGAGATCATGGAAAGGGGAGAGGGACCCACATATACAAAATATTTATAGCTGCTCTTTATGTGGTGGCAAGGAACTGGAAGTTGAGGGGGTGCCCATCAATTGGGGAATGTCTGGACAAGCTGTGGTATATGAATACAATGGAATACTATGGTGCTGTAAGAAATGATGAGCAGGAGGAGTTCAGAGAAACCTGGAGGGTCTTGCATGAGCTGATGATGAATGAGATGAGCAGAACCAGAAGAACATTGTACACAGTATCATCAACATTGAGTGTTGATCTACTGTGATGGATTATATTCTTCTCACCAACGCAATGGTACAGAAGAGTTCTGGAGAACTCATGATAGAAGAGAATCTCCAAATCCAAGAAAAAAAAAAAAAGAACTGCGGAGTATAGATGGTGAATGAACCATACCATTTCTTTTGGTTTTGGTGCTGTTGTTTTTTTCTATTTTGAGGTTTTTCATCATTGCTCTGATTTTTTCTCTTATAACATGACTAATGCAGAAATAGGATTAATGTTATTATGTGTGTATATATATAACCTATATCAGATTACCTGCTGTCTAGGGGAGGGAGGAAGGAGGGGAGGGAGGGAGAAAAATCTGAAATTGGAAAACTTGTATAAACAAAAGTTGAGAACTATCTTTACATGTAACAGAAATAAATTAATTTTAAAAAATACTTTAGATTAAGTGCAGAAAAAAAAGGTCCATGTTATCTACGTGGATATTCCATAGGAAGAGTGTTCTGATTGGCTGAGAAAGCTTGGTCAAGTCCTATATGTCTTCTATAACATATCAGGGGATAGAGATCCCAGTAGGGAGAGGAGTTTTGAGAGTCTGGAAATAGTGAGAAAGGAATGGGAACATTCAGAGCTGAGCTGCCAAGAATAAGCAGACCTTGGCCAACCAAAGAAAGGAGAAAGGGAACAAAAGGCTGAGTTGTAGAAAAGAAGGGGGTATATGGAATAGGGCTACTTGTCCTACAGTTATCTCAGAACAGAAGACTCAGCTTGATGTTAGCAGTTGTACTCACCTCCTAAAGGACCACTGGAATTTCCAAGGAAAGATCTGCCCTTTCCTCAACTTTGCCTCCTGGTGCCTATCTATACAGAAACATGGTTATATATCCTTCTGTGTCCAAACATTTCTGATAATTTGAATTTGCCTCAACCATAGGAGTCCAGGGGTTAATTAGAGATAGCTATAAGTAGAAATTTAGGCAGAAAGCTAAACCATTGTCTAAATGTTAGCAATTTCCCGACATGGGGGCTCTGATTGTTACAAGCTTTTTCGTCTAACATAAATTCTTTTCAATAGCAAAGGAGGGAACCATGAGGACCTGAGGGCTCATTATATTTCCCCTAAGCTTACAATAAGTCATTTATTGAAACAGCATTGCGAGTGTGAAGAATGTGATCAGAGAAATATAAAATCAGAGACGAAGAGCAGCTGGTCCTGTATTGAGTGTTAGAGAGGGCATGGATATTTTGTGTGTTCCATTGGTATTTGTGGATACCAGTGTCGAGAAAATATATGGAAGGCCCCTGGTACACTCGTTGATATACTCATAGGAGAAAATGGATAGGAATCTCCCAGGCTCAGCAGACATGAATAGGTTACAATCCACATCGTTGGTAGTAATGTTAGATATGAATGAGATGACAAATACATTAGAATATTATCATTAATCTTATAGCTCACTAATATGGTGGAAAGAAAAGACTTGTACAAAGTGGTCCTGCATCTACTAAATAAAGTTTTACTTTAGGTAAAGAAGTTTTGTGGGAAGTTAGTGGGGATTCTTTTCCTTTCCTGCAGTACATAAGAGGAAGGTAACTTGAATGAGGCCAAGGAGATGTCATTGGGGTACTGTGCTTCTGCATTTCTCTGTCATGTAGCTTTCAGTTGTGTGCATCCTATGGCAAGGATCTCATGCTGTGGTAACCACTCTACCCCTTTCCACCTGCCCACCTGCCCATACAACATTATTTGGAAATGCACGATGACCTCTAATCCTGTATCCCCTCTTGAATGGAAGCAATGCTTTGGGCTTCCAGGGAAGAATGAAATGTGGCAGCCCAAAGTGGTTTTCAACACATTAAGCTTATACAGATGGAAGAGTGGAAAATGTTGGTGTCATCATTAATGAGGAATCCCAGCTCACTTGTCCCAGGTCATAAAACAAATCATCAAGGAATCAGAAACAAAGCCTGAATTTGATTGCTCCTTGAGTGCTGGGTCTCTGTCATCTCCCTTACCTGCCCCACCCCAGCCCCCGATGCCATATTTAAAGACAAATAAACAACTCAGCCACTCTCATTTCTTTCTTGTTTTTTGTATTTCAAAGTCTACTGAGTTCTTTCTTTCCCTCAGCCCCTCTCTCCTCTTGTTCTTTAAAACCCAACACATATTGGATACTGATCACAGCAACTGGAAATAAGTAGAAAGCCAGGATGCTTTATCTAATTTACACCCCTCTTCTTTCCTTTGAAGCACCTCTTCTTTCTTGTCTTTGCACTGTAGCACCTTTCAACCAGAATCCTCCAGTTTCATTTCTCTTTTTACATCAAGGGGTAAATTCAGTGTTTGAAGACACAGAGGACTTTCAGGATATAGTTTCCTCAATTGTAAAATGAGAGGATTGGACTAGATGACCTTGAAGGACCCTTCCATCTCTAAAATGATGATTCTATTTCCAGACATTTCGTTTTGCTGCCACCACAGATCCTAAATGTAGTTCAGCTGTACCTGACTATTCCTTCCCTCCAAATATGTGCTACACTCACACCTCCATAACTTTGCTCATGCTTTTCTCCACCACTGAAATACTCTTCCCAATCTTCCTCTGTTGAATTCCTACCCATTCCTTAAAGATCTATGTGGATACCACTTGCTCCAGGATGTCCTTCTTAATTCCCCAGTTGTTAACAATCTTTTCCTTCATGTCCCACATAGCACTTGATTTTGGATCTTTGGGTATCTAATATTGTGTATTATAGCTATCTGTATTGCTACTTTATCTCCCACTATAATCATAATTAATAAAAGAAAGGCAGTATGGAATTATACAATCTCAGGGTTTTAAAAGGACAGAGGTGATTTATTCTGATCAATAAATACCTGTACTAGAATCTTCTTTATCATTTATCCAGAAAATGGTCATCCAGCCTTGGGTTGAAAATCTTTGGAGGAGGTTGGCGGAACAGCCCATTTCTTTCAGAAGTAGTCGATGATACGTTTGTATTTATCAGTAGAGATAGGCTAGGATTTCATATATAGGTCTGGGAGTCAGAGAGAGAGAGAGAGAGAGAGAGAGAGAGAGAGAGAGAGAGAGAGAGAGAGAGAGAGAGAGAGAGAGATTGAGGGAGGGAGGGAGAGAGAGAACAGAAGAGGACAGGAGAGGAGAGGATGAGGTCAACTCTGTATAAGGGTTGGCCTTGGCAAGGAGAAGGACTTCTTCTTTGTCCGTTATTAAGGGAAAGGAGGACCATGGGAGATGTTATAAAGGGATTTTGAGATTAAGAAAAGCGAAGAAGATGAAGCTTATATTGAAGGATCTCACTTTTCTCAGTAAAATAAGAGAAGAGGTCCTCAAATAAGAGGGAGGGCAGAAGGGGAGATGAGGGATACTTGAAGATGGAAGAGAAGTTTTGAAATTGCTTCTGTGGGGATTGAGATAAATAATCAATTACGGAGAAATCAAGAGATTGCCTTGCTGCAGTTGTAGTTGAAGTTGGATAACAAGAATTTGTAATGTTACCTAGGAAACTAGGTAGTGTAGTTGTTGCTTGTCCTTTGTTTTAGAAGAATGTGAATTGGATTTAAGTACATGGAGTTCTGGGCATGTGTTCAAGAAGAGCCAAGTTCAGATTTAGCCTCAGATATATTCTAGCTATGTGACCCTGGGCAAGTCACTTAATCTCTATCTGCCTCAGTTTTCTCAGCTGTAAAGTAGGGATAATGATAGTACCTACCTCCCAGAGTTGTTGTGAGGATCAAATGTGATAATATTTATATAGCACTTGACTAAGTAGGTACTATGATAACTTCATTTAACATATAACTTTAATGAGTATGTTAATAACAATGTACTCAGTAAACATGGATGTGAGACTTCCTCTAGCTGTATTTAGCAGTTCTTGAGTAGGAATGGGTAAGTAGATGATGGTAGTAATCCAGGATCAAGGCTAGGCAAGAGCAATGATAGGGCAAGGAAGCAAGAGATTTAAGAGCAGAAAATAGTGTTGAGTTGAAATGACCAACTATTGGTTTGAAATTGGAGAAGGAGGAAAGTTAATTCAGATAATGGATCTGAAAAGTACCAAGGATTAGAGGAATTAGATACCATGATGAAAGAAGGCAAAAACAGGTTTAGGAGGGGTGAACCATAAGGAGAAGTGAAATTATAGGAAGTTATAATATGATGGGGAATATCAAAGTTTCTAATGAGGAAAGTGTAACATTTATGGTAATGGTAAAACCTAGTAAATGAATTCTCCTCCTCCTTCTCCTCTTTTCCTCTCCTCTTCTCTCTTCTAATCTCCTCTCCTTCTTTCCTTCCCTCCCTCCTTCCTTCTCCCTTCATAAAGTGTGTATATATACATATATATGTGTATATGTATATATATGTATAAATTTATACACACACTTTTATAGCTATAGTCCAATTATGTATCTCATTCCATTTCTTCAATGATATCTATATGGTTTAATTTGCCTTCTTGGAGATAATATGTTTAGATTAAGTTGGTTGTTACCCATACTTTATGAAATTGTAGATAGATTTGATATTATAAGTTTTCTTACTGGCTTCTAAGATTTTGCCTCTAATGAACCTCTGGTTGTCTTTACGGCTCTTCATCCTATAATTATAGCTGTTTTCTACCTATAATGTATCTAGTTCTCAGACTAAAGATATGGACAGTTTCTCCTATCACTTTTTCCTTTTTGTATTAAAGTCCTTCTTATTACATTTGCAAGACTGTTGGCAAATACATTTTTACTATTTCTTATTAGATGTATTCTGTCCCTCATTAGAAACCTCTTTGTCTTATATTTTGAGCTCTGGTCTAAAGTCATCAGGTACTTTCTCATATGTTGTTTTAGCTACCTCTTCACTTCTCACATATTTCTTCAGAAGCCTTTGAATTGTGGTGATTATGAAAGCTTGATTGGTGACCGTTAAGGCCTTCATTTTTTTCTTAAGAGTTGAGGGTTTTTCTAAATTTGGCATCTACCTCATTCCTCTGTACACGGTAGACAATTACTGAATGTCTATTTTATTATATTGTAGTATATAGATGACCTATTCATGCACATCTAATAAGATAATGACATCTAGAGTTCTTTTTTAAAATCTGTAGACTTTGTAAATTTAGGTGTAGATTTTAGATCTAAATCCCTATTTTGATTTTATCATGTAGTAGATGTAGATTTAGATGTAGATCCCTATGTTGATATTATCATGTATTAGAGTGGTAAAGTGTTAAAAATGAGCTCAATCAATCAACAAGCGTTTATTAAACACCTACTACAGGCCAGACACTGTTCTGGGCTCTGAGGATACATACATGTATAAAAAATAAAAATTGGGGAAAAATTCTACTTTATCCTGTTGTCTCCAGCATAAAATACACATTTTGTAACTTCATATTCAAAACCTTTCACAATTGGATTCCAACCAACTTTTCAACCCCTATTACACATTTCTCCCCTTCACATGTTCTACAGTCCAGCAATTGCTCATTATATACAGTCCTCCCTTGGCCTCCATTTGTACTCATTGTCTGCCTTCAGTCCTCCTTAGAATGTACCACCTCCTTACACTAGCTATTAGATTGTTTTGTTTACTTCAAAGATTAGCTCAAGCACCTTCTTCTGCAGGTGATAGTGCCTCCTCTTCCACCAATTTCCATCAGTAATTGCCTGATAATTCACTTTGTGTTTATATTACTAATCTGTGTATAAGTCATTTTCCCCAACAGAATGTAAATTCCTTGAGGATAGGAACTATTTCCTTTTTGTATTCATATCCTCAGAGCCCAGAACAGTGCCTGGCCTGTAGTAGGTGTTTAATAAACGCTTGTTGATTGATTGAGCTCATTTTTAACACTTTACCACTCTAATACATGATAAGTATTACCATATTTGTCATGCTGTACAAGAAAACTTGATTAAAAGAAAAAAATGAAAGAAAGTGAAAAATAGCATGTTTCAGTCTGTTCCATCAATATCAGTTCCTTCTTTGGAGGTAGATAGTATGTTTCATCAATAGTCCTTTGGGATTGTCTTGGATCATTGTATTGTTGAGAAAAGTCAAGTCATTCACAGTTCTTCATCAAACAATATTGCTATCTCTGTGCACAATGGTCTCTTGGTTCTGCTCACTTCACTATACATCAGTTCATACATGACTTTCTAGGCCTCTCTGAAGTAATCTTGCTTGTTATTTCTTATGTCACAAAAATATTCCATCACCATCATATACCACAGTTTGTTTAGGCATTCCCGAATTGATAGCTATAAGTAGAGTTTTTTTTGTTTGTTTGTTTTTTTTAAGCAAGGGGATGACATAGTCAGATTTGTGTTCTAGCAATGTCATCACAGCAGCCGTGTGGAGAACAGAAGGGAGATCAAGAGAGATTGGGTTCGTCTTTCCCTTTGCCAACCCACAAACATCATTAGACTCCCTACTGAATAGTAATTCTGAGAAGAGGTGATGCTGTCAGTGTGGTGTTAAATAGCATTAAGAATCCTGCTCCTGTCAACCTTATAGTGTAAAACTCCTGCAGATGCAGCCAAATAAAGACCAGTACCATGCATAACAGTTGAGAGCTAGACTTGAGGGCCTCACATCATTGTCCCAGCAACTCACAAATCACAGACAAGAGGGGAAAAGAAATCTATGCCGAGGTGAAGCTCTATGCTGTATCTGTAATCCGCTTCTTCTTTGTGGTAGCAGAGGTTGTGGGCAAGTATCTTCTCAAGGAGGGTTCTCTGATTAAAAAAAAAGAAATTAAAAGCTACTATGTGGCATATGGGCAGCAAAGTCCCAGATGTTTAAAAAACACTGATATTTAACTGTTTTCAGAAAGCCATCTTTGTCAACAGGGAATATTTTTGGAGCTCTATTTTTATTACATAAATTTATGAGATTAAAGGCATTGCTTAATTATCTGGCTATTTCAAATGCATTTTTATGTCCTTAAATTAGAAAATCTGGAGTTCTGGAAATTCACAAAATTAAAAAAAAGAGTGAAACCATATTGTAAAAACTTACTGGCTAATCCCTACCATATGACTTCTCTGGCACTGCATTCAATCTGCTGTCCGAAAAACTCAACTGAGCACCACCTTTTCCTATCTTATCAGCTGCTAGCGCTCCTTATTCCCCATCCCCATCACTTTTCAACTATTTTGGACATATCTCTATAAGTATTTGTAGAATGAAAACTTGAAATTAAGATCTTTCACTTTTGTCTTTGTATCTCCAGCACCTAGCACAGATAGTCAATACTTGCTTGGATGATTGATCAATTGGCTACCATCAGGTTAAAAACTTGAAATGGAGCTTATTCCTCTTACTTCCAACTTATGGTGTATTCCTTGAGCTGAACTCTTGCTGGTGTTCAGCCATGCCTTAACTTTACTCTTAACTTCCTACCTATCTCCTTCCCCATGGTAACTGTGCCAACCCTGACCCTCTTCTAGTGTTCAAACCCCACATTCTTAGCCTTCTACTTTAATGAGAGGGTCAGCTAGGTGGTGCAGTGGATAGAGCACTGGCCTTGAAGTTTGGAGGACCTGAGTTCAAACCTCACCTCAGGCACTTACTAGTTGTGTGACCCTGTGCAAGTCCAGTTGCTTTAAAACATCCAGGGCCATCTCCAGTCATCCTGATGTATATCTTGCCATTGGACCCAGATGGCTCTGGAGGAAAGAGTGAGGCTGGTGACTTTGTACAGTCCTTCCTCACATAAGTCCAATTCATTTCAAGTCATGACATCTGTCATGGTCCTCTTTGAGAATGAAGGAGGGCAGCTAGGTGGTGCAGTGGATAAAGCACCAACCCTGGATTCAGGAGGACCTGAGTTCAAATCCGGCCTCAGATGCTTGACACTTAACTAGCTGTGTGACCTTGGGCAAGTCACTTAACCCCAATTGCCTCACAAAAAAAAAAAGAGAATGAAGGACAACACAACTACTTCAATGAGAAACTGAAGCTATATCACAGGAATTTCCACAGTCCTCTTCTGCATTCCGCAAAACTGCTCATCATCTGTCACAGAAGAAAAGACATCTGCACTCTGCATTACAACTAATCTTTTCCATTTTCCCTTGATCCCATTCCTTCCTCCATAATTTTAATCCAGCATCATTCCCTCAACCTCTTGCCCTTTCACTTTCTTCCCCTCCAACAGCTCATTCTCAACTGCCAAAAGCATTCATATATCTCCCCTTCATTGAAATGCTTTCCCTGGATGCTTTTATCCCATCTAACTACAGTCCTCTTTCCTCTACCTTCACTGACAAATATCCTGAAAAGAATGGCTATGCCTGATGCATCAGCTTCCTTACTATTCATTATTTCGGTTCAATCCCATGCAGTTGTTCTTCTGTGCCCGCTACATGACAGAAATATTCTTACCATCATTAAACATTTAGTCACTTCTACACCTTCAACAACTTCCGCTATGAAGGTGATTCCTAAATCTTCATTTCTTAACTTTCTTCTAATGTCCAGAAGACATCATTCTACAGGGCATCTCTATCATACTCTAAGCCAAGATTATTACCTATTCCCCAAAACCTGGTCGTCCTTTTACTTCACTATTTCTATTTGTGATATCACTATACCATATCTGATGTATAAAACTTTGTTGTTATTGTTTTTTACCTTTGCCTTCAATTCTCATATCCAATCCATTACTAAATGCTGTTAAATCCATGCCTATACCATTTCTCATATCCATTTGTCCATCTCCTTCCACTTCCAACAGCTAACCTTAGGTCCTACTTGAATAGCCTCCTTGTGGGTCTAATCATCTGCATTCTCATTCTCCCCTCTATTTAGTCCATACTTCACATAGCTGCCAGGCTTAATCTTCCTCATCCACAGTCACTCTACTGATAAGTAATCTGCATTGGTTTGCCACAGTCTAACAAACAAAGTATAAACTCCTAAGATTAATTTTGAAGACCTTGTATGATTGAATACTGGTCTACCTTTCCAGCCTTATCTCATGAGTTCCCTTCAGACATTCAGCATGGCAGCCAGATTAAACAACTCTTTTTCTCCTCACCATGATCAGTGCATGTTCCTCCCTCTGTGACTCCACAGGCTGTTCCTTATACCAGAAATGTCCTCCCTTATCCTTTTAGCCTGTTGAATTTTTTTGTGTCTATTAAAGCTCAGTCTATGTGCCACCTTCTTCACTAAGCCTTCCTCAATTCCCCCATCACTCTGTAATCATCTTCTCCTTTGAATCTCATAGTACTTCATCTTGTACCTCTCTAATACACTTGTCATGAATTATTGTCTATGATATAGTGAGCCTTATTCATATACTCTTAAAACCATAGGCTCTTAAAACATGCCATCAGAACTAAATATAGTATTCCAGATGAGGTCATTTCACCAAAGTGTAGAGTGTATCTATCATCTCCATCATATTGAATGAATGTATGAATAAGCACTTATTAAACACTTACTATGTGCCAAGCATTGCATTAAGTACTAGGGATATAAATACAAAATTGAAGACAGTCACTGCTCTCATGGAGCTTACATTTTCATAGGAAGATCTTACACATATAAGAGAATGGTGACCAGGGAGGATATTTTGGTTTGACAAGTTTTAGGGGAGGTGAGTGGAGCTATTCATTGCAGGAGCAATGATAGAGGTGCTTTTTTATATCATTGCAAAACTGTAAAGCAGGTGTAGGAGGTGCTGAGAGGGAATATACATTCAGTGGTCTTGGAAGATGGTGAGATTGTTGGAGTAGGAAGTGAAACTTTGCTGGAACCAGTTCTACATGTAATGGGCAACTGAGGGATCAATATCAACCCATCTACAGTCACTCCCCAAGGCATAAAGGGGTTAGATCTTCCAGGGTTTATAATTTTCTTAAAAAGCAGCTCAGATTTTCATTAAAAGTCACAATGTTGACTCCTATTGAGCACTTAGCCAGCCATCTTTCTCTCCCCTCTCCCCCTAAATGCTTTTAAGTTTCATCTTCCTCATCTTCTTCTGAAGTCAATTTTTAAGACCCTAATTATAGGACTTTCCATTTAGGTTGAGTGTGTGTGTGTGTGTGTGTGTGTGTGTGTGTGTGTGTGTGTGTGTAAAATCAACTTCAGAATTTGAGGGGATTGAATTAGGTTACCTTATGTTTCTAGCACTAATGTTTTTTCCTTTTCAGTTTTTACATCTGAACAATGATATTACCAATCAGTGATCTTGTCATCAAAGCGTTTTCCTCTCATTTCATAAGTAAAGAGTGATCACAGGACACAGAAAAAAGAATTCTGAAATCATCAGGTATAACCCCCTCATTTTATAGATGAAGAAACTGAGGCCCAGAGAAATAAAATGATTTGCCCAATATCACAAGGGTAGTAAGTAGCAGAACCACTATTAGATCCAAGTTGTATCGAATCCATCCACTGTTCTGTTGCCAGATGTTGGTGGTTGGTAGGATGCTCCCGAGATGAATAGGACCAGAGGTAATCTTTCTAATTCAGTGAAGAACTATGTTGCATGTTTTTTATCCTCTCTGTGACACATAGAAGTGTTCTCCTATATTCTTGGTTGTAGTCATTTTCCATTTGCCTCTATGCCAAAGCAATAAAAATTTAATAATAATAGCTTATATTAATTTACGTGGCCTTTTATAGTTAGCAAAGCACTTCACATGCATTATGTCATTTGCTCCTAATAACAATACTGTAAGGTAGTTATTATTTTCCCCATTTTATAGATGACATCACTGAAGCTCAGATAGGTTCAATGATTACACTATTAGCAAGTGTCAAACTTGGCATGGGATCCCAGGTCCTTCTGATACAAACTCCACTGTTCTTTCCATGAAATTTTTTTGCCTGCCATGATGGAGTGGTTCTTAGAGAGTTAGACTCAGAAAAATTGAGATCAAGTCCTGTGTCTGATGCATAATGACTGGGTGACCCTGGGCAAGTCATTTAACCTCTTAGTGCCCCCAGGAAATGCTCTAAGAAAAGACACTGCAGAGCAAGTGTTGGTCGGCTTTGGTAGAGGGTGTCCCAGAATTGGTAATTCCCTTTACCAATGAAATTAAAGCAACAAAAAAGCAGGAAGGTTGGAAAGAAGAAAGAATATTGTATTGTAGATTGCCATCAGAAGCTAAAGGATCACAGAGTTCCCTCTTTATCTCCTTCCATTTCTGATAGTCACTGTCAGCATCCATACTTCTGGGTTGTTCTGGAAGGTGGTGAACTTTCCTTGGTTAAAAGTACCAGAATAACCAACAACCTCCCATTCAAACAAGTCTTTCCTCTTTCCCAGCTGCCTTCTAGTTCAGCCCTACAGTTGAGTTTCTTTGTGATGTCATGGAAGGTCTCATTTCCTCAGCTCAGGTCAGCATTTCAGCGTCAAGCTTTGGGCATGTCCCCATTATTCATTGCTAAAATTGGTACTTATCCTAGTGCATTGCTTTCCTGGGCAAGAAATAATGCATTATTAAAACAGCTTTATTATCAGACTCAAGTTTGGCAGATAGAGCGACATTCGAGGATAATTGGAAGGACAGCTGATCTGTTAGCAAAATGTTGCTTTTTGGCTAATGAATCATTCAAGTTTTTGCTCTGGCAGCTCAGTAACAAGCTTGAAGACGACTTTACTTCAGACCATTAAACTTTGACAAACCTGTTATTAACTGCAGCTACAGCTAGCAGTCTGTAAGGATTATTGCAATTATGAGCCATATATGTAATTTTTAAAAAATCATTAGGCAAGACAGGGTGTGCTTGATGATGGAGGGCTGAGTGACTGACAGTCTCTACTTCTTTGTAGTACACAAAAGCAATAAACAGCTGCAATGAATAATAATCAATCAGCCAAAGCCATTTGCTGGAAATATGATGTTGAGTCAGAAAGGTGACTGCTATTACACAGTGAGCTTTCATCTGGAAGGAAAAGGCAATGTTATCTTTCACTCTCAGTTTTCAGGTTGAGGGCCTTTTCTGAAAGGAGAATTAAGACAGAATGGGGGAAAAGAGGAATTCAATGTCAATTTAGCAAACAATGATTAGGCATCTAATATATGAAAGATACTTTATTGCATGGAGAATATAAAGACTAGACAAAATGTAACCCCTGCCTTCAAGGAGTTTGCATTCCACTACAGAGAAATTAAAGATAACATGAGGGGGGCGGAGGATTCTGAAGGTAGCTTTTCAAATGCTTGAAAAGAGATGAGTCTCCCTGAGTCTGCTTCTCCAATTAGTACCTGCCCCCTATGCTGGTAATAATCAGAGGCACGAGGGAAAGTAGAGATGGATCAGTGTCTAAGAGTTGCTCATGGAAAGAAAAGAAACTGAGCCTGAAGGTTTCTCTGCATTTTGATGTTCAATGACAAGTGATATCTTAGTTCCCCATAAACTCTGATGTTCCATGTCTTGCAGAAACATCTGGTGCTATGTAAGTTTCACTGTCTTCTGGCTCCCTATTCCTGTGATAAACAGTATTCTAGTCTTATAGGTGGACACATTATTGGGAACCTTGAGGTAGTTACTGATGCAGCCCACCTCTTGCTTGACTTGACAAACTTTTGGCTTTGGCCTCTCTTCTCAGTGGCTATCTTCAAAATCTCCTTTCAAAAGGCTGACCTTTGGGTGGCAATGCATGGGTAAGATTTGCCTACTGCTTGACAATGTCAGAAGAGAATTGTGTGATCACATACCCAGCTCAAGAGGTACAAAGCATTATTCTCTGATAGTAGATGGAGTTGGATTGCTGGTGTTCAAGAAAAAGGAAATAGTTGATGTGGGAATGTAATCTCTCAGCATAGACTGAGCAAAGCAGCCAGATTTTTAGCACAGGCTTCTTCCATTGGACCAGAGAAAAGGGTATCCCTTGAACACGTTTCACCCATGAATCCTGCAGCGATTTCATAGCTCTGATTTTCCTCATTAACTTTCTCTGCATCCCTGGGGTCTAACTAGGTGACAGGAACTATTTGCCATATTGCAGAGCTGGGGAAAAGAGGGAACAGTTCCCAGGGGATTTGGCTCAGGGTAAGAAACAACTTTATAGAAAAGTCAGGAAAATAACTTGGGATTTCCTTTACCTTTCTTACCCATTATAAGCTAAGGAAAATGGAAAAGCAGTAGGGAATAATGAGGAAAGCACAGGATCTGGAATGAGAAGGTATGAGTTTGAATCTCAGCTTTGTTATTTACCAACAGTGGGACCTTGGGAGATAATAACTTACATTTATTTTTTTTTTTAGCACTTTAAGCTTTATCAAAGGCAGTCTGGGATGGTAGACTTGGATTCAAGGAAGTACCTCTAATGGGTACTTCTTGGGTGATCTTTGTTCAACTGATAATTTCTTAGTGCTCTAGCTCTCTAAGACTATAAATGTGATTCTGTGATTCTATTACCTCTCACTGAAAGAAACAAAGTCATGGTATACCTCTGCATGGCTCATTTCTTTGAATAAATGATGATCCTTTGTCTATATGTGCATTTTCTTAATACCTAAAACACTGCAAAAATCCCTGTCCATTCTTTTTTTAAAAATTACTTTTAGGTAAGCTCTTTTAGCAACATGTATCTCTGGGTAAGCTTAGAATGTCAAAGACTTCTTTTGCTTCTTATACAATGTCAATTGGTTATAAGTGCTATTGATAAATATGGATAGGGATCACTGAAAATTGAGTGTTTACAGGCTGTCCCCAAAGTCTTAGTGCACTTTTAAACTTAATAGCTTAAAACCCTGTATAGATCTTCCAGTTCTAATAGGAGATGCTTTGGAGCTTCAGATTATAGACTCTTGGCAGGAACCCCACACAGAAGCCCACACTTTAAAAAAAACAAACAAAAAACTTAAAGACATTCCCACCAACTAATCACAGTTAATGGAGCTCATCCTAAAAGTGGAAAAGCCAAGAGGGTGCAATGGCATGAACATATGACAGGCAAAGGGCAGCATCACAGATTGTGCCTTTGGCACTATGTTGAATTCAAATCAGCAAATTTAGAGAAGCCATCTAGAAGCCTTTCCTAACTCTTCATAATTCCAGTGCTTTCCCTCTTTTAGTTATTTCCTATTTATCCTATATATAGATTGCTTTGTACATATTTGTTTGCATATTCTTTCCCCCATTATATTATAAGCTCTTTGAGGGCAGGGACTATCATTTGCTTCTTTTTATATCCTCAGTGTTTAGTATAGTGCCTGACATATAGTAGGTGCTTAATTGATGTTTGTTGAATTGAATTATCCTCATGGTTTATGCAATCTAGTCCTTATTAGCTTCTGTTCTAGCTGAAGGCAGTTAACCTAGGATTATGTTTATCAATATAAAGGACTCCTCTAATGTTGGTGATCTATTTAACTTTTTCTTAGCTGTTTCAGAGACTGGAACTAAATGATTGTACTACCAAGATGCTCCTATAGGACCTGCTGGTACTGGAGAGAATTCCCTTTCTGTATTATCTAGGGAGTCCTTGTTCTATTGGCCTTGTATGTTTCTATAATAATATAATAATAATTAATAAAGTACCATTTTATAGTGTTTTAAGCTTTACAAAGTTATTTTTATATGTTATCTCATTTAATCCTCACAACAATCTTGAGGGGTAGATGTAAATTAACTCAATTTTACAACTGAGGATACTGAGACTGAGAGAGGTTAACTGACCTGTCCAAGGTCACACAGCTGATAAAGTGCCTGAGGCAACATTCCATCTTGGTCTCCCTGAGACCAAGTCCAATGAACTACCCAGTGTGCCACCTCACTGCCTAAAGACACAGTCTGTATGGTTTTTTTCTAGGTCATTTCCTTAGGGAAAGGCACAAGAAAGATGTATCTAGTCCTTCTATTCCAAGAAGAAAGGGGGCACTCATGGGTAGGAGTTATTCAAGTTTGTGCATATTTTGTAAGTGATGAGAGAAACTGGTCTGAATGATGACATTGCTGTGGGGATGGTGGCTGATGAGAGGTAGGCTGATTATCAGACCCCAGGGAACTTCTGAGGCTGTTTCTCCAAGTCATCAAGGAAAAACACTTTGGAAAGAAAATAGTACCATCTCTTCTAGAGCCCGACTGCAAGGTTGAGTCAAAAGCTAGAGAGTAAGGCTTTTCTTTCAGAGAAGTGAATGACATATCCCACATAAGTGAATGGATCAAATAGTGTCTTTGCATTAAACATTAATGTAAATGCCTTCATTACGATGCTTCCTTTCCTTCCAGTTGCTTTTAAAATGCAGTTAGTGTGTTGATAAGCCTCTGAGCTCTCTTCTGTATGACTAATTTATCCTGTTGGCAAATGAAACTCATTTTTCTTGAGTACCCTCTGAAGCCTTCTATTTTCACTATTTTATTCTACTGAAGCTGCTGATATTGGCGAGTCATAAATGTTTTATGGCAAAATTAAGGACTTCTAAACACATTTTACTCTTTGCTTCTCATTATTTCATCTCCTAATAAGTTTCAATCATTTTATCACCTGTTTAAAGTGAGAGCCCAAAGGAAAATGGTGGGGGCAGGGAGCAATTAACATGCTTTAAAAATTTGCAGAAAAATACTTAGTAAAATGGAACATGATGAACTCAGATGCCAGTGTTTTATTAATGGGACATCAAAGCACCATGGGTTATTCTCTCAATTCCCCAACCATTTTTGCTTCACTAAACCTTATGGAAAATATGATATAGCCTAAAAAGAAGCAGTGGAAGGGAAGGGATAGAGAACTAGCCTTGAAGTCCAAAGCCCTGGATTCAACTTCTGGCTCTGACACTTACTGAGTAATCCTGGGAAAGATGCTTAGCCTTTCTGAGACTCATTTCATGGAAAAGTCACAACCTCTCTGAGTCTCATTTTATTCAATTGTCCAATAGTGATGATAATTCTTGTGCAAACTTCTTCATAGGCTTGATGTGAGCATTAAAAATATCTCAAAACTGCAAAAATGTGGTTCACAATCATTGTCATTGTTGGGGACTCACTTCTAGGTAACTTAGAGTTTTCTGCTGATGTCCTATTCCACTATAACCTTATAGTTCCACAGAAGTGAATATGGTGGGGGCTGGGGGGGGGGTCAGCTAGATGGTGAAGTGGATAAAGCATCAGCCCTGGATTCAGGAGGACCTGAGTTCAAATCTGGCCTCAGACACTTGACACTTACTAGCTGTGTGACCCTGGGCAAATCACTTAACATTACCCCGCAAAAATTAAAAAAAAAAAAAGTGAATCTGGATTCACAAAAGAGATGACCAGGGGAGACAAGCTCTGGAAAGGTCTTCCAATTTTCAAGGATGACCCTGGTGATTGACCGTGAACCTGTCATTTATGGTCTGGCCTACTAAGTTTGAATGAGGTTTATTATCAGAAGGTTGGACACCAGTTGATATTTTTGTTTGCTTATTTATTTACCTATTTTATTTTTTAAATTTACTTTATCTTATTACTATATTTTATTTTTCATTCATTCATGTATTTAGTCATAGAAAGTCTTTACATAAGGTTTAAGGAGATGAAGGCATTGCTAACACTCCGTGGAGAGAATGTGCATGTTAGTGAAATTATGGATCATTTGAAATAAGAAATATTGGAATAAAGACACCAGGATTAATTCTTTTTTTTGTCCTCTAATCCCTAGAAATTCTTGGTGCCCTGCTGTCCATCTTCTCCATTTGGGTGGTGACTGGTGTGCTGCTGTATTTAGCTTCTGAGCAACTGTTATATCTCAATGATCAGATCAAGACAACAATCATGCTCATCACATTTGGCTGTGTAGTAGTAGCTGACATGTAAGTGATCAAATTTTTAGTTATAAATCAGCTGCAACTGATTCTAAGCCATCTGTCATTTCTTTCTGCAAGGTAATCCAAGGTTTATGAGCAAAAGACTTTTGAATGACTCTAGTTGAATACTCCTCACTATGTCTGGAAAGACAAATCGAAAGAAAAGCCAATATATGATATGGAAATGCTTGTTAAGCATAATCTCCGCCTTCAATTGAAATACATAATCTCCTTTGAATTGGACAGGAGGTAGTAAATTTTTCAATGGTTCTTTAAAAGGTTCTGGGAGTTATTTTTTTCCCCCCAGTTTGGGAAGAGAGGAATCTGATTTAAAATCAGGACTAGAGGGGGTGAGAAGGGAGATTGTCCTAGTACTGTGGGGATTTTGAGGATCTCCAGAGAGAAAGAGAGGAGAGAGGAGAGAGGAGAAAGGTGGAGTTGTATATGACTATTTTATCCTAGGGAATCAGTTTACTAGCTAGAACACTGAGTGAAAACCAGCTACTAGGGACTGGTGATCCTAAACCTCTGTCCCCTTTCCTTATTTCAGTTGGGTATGAATGGCATTTGTTTCTAATAATCCCTCCTGTGGTTCATCCTGTTTATTTTCTTTTTTCTTTTCTTTCCTTTTTTTGCGGAGATAGTTGGGGTTGAGTGACTTGCCCAAGGTCACACAGGTACTTAGTATCTGAGGTGAGATTTGAACTCACGTTCTCCTGATTCCAAACAAAAAATAAAACAAAACAAAACTGCTTCATAGACATGAATTTAATAATGACTAAAGATTATAGTAGGATCAAGGACCAGAATCGCAGAACCTGCGAGTTGTACCTGGACAAGAATCCTCTCTCTAACATTTCCAACATGTGGTCATCTAGCCTCCACTTGAAGGCCACCAATGAAGGAATATGCCATTACAATCAAAGGCACAATTCACTTTTGCATAATTCTCAATATTAGGAATTTTTTTCTCACATCAAACTCGAATATTCTCTACTTCTTAGATCTATTGCTTCTACCTAATACTGCCCTCTGGGAGTGAGAACAAATCTAATCCATCTTCCAAATGACAGCCCTCCTAATGCTTGAAGACAGCTTTTGTATTTCTCCTGAGTCATACACAAATTTGATAAGCATGCTTTCTGTCCCTTCCTTCAAATCATTTATAAAATTGAGGGACAACATTTTAGAGCTAGAAGGAGCCTTTGATATCAAACTGAGCCAATACTTTCATTTATGGCTGAAGAAACAGAAGCTGAGGAAAGTTAAATGATTTATCCAAGGTCACACAGTTAGTGTTGGATAGATCCAGCATATAACCAAGGCTTTCTTATTCTTGGTCCAAAGCTCTTTCTTTCCATGGTCAATCAAGCCACAAGAAAGAATGAGAGGGGCAGCTAGGTGGTGCAGTGGATAGACCACCTGCCCTGGAGTCAGGAGTACCTGAGTTCAAATACGGCCTCAGACGCTTAACACTTACTAGCTGTGTGATGCTGGGCAAGTCGCTTAACCCCAATTGCCTCACTAAAAAAAAAAAAAAAGAAAAGAAAAGAAAAGAAAAGAAAGAAAGAATGAGAGCTTCAGGGGCAGCTAGGTGGTGAAGTGGATAAAGCACAGGCCCTGGATTCAGGAGGACCTGAGTTCAAATCCGGCCTCAGACACTTGACACTTACTAGCTCTTCAACCCTGGGCAAGTCACTTAACCCTCATTGCCCAGCCAAAAACCCCCCAAAACCCAAAAAAACAAACCAAAAAGAATGAGTGTTTCTGCACACTCCATCTCTCTTTCTCCCCTCTCCTCTCTCTCTCCACATATATATGAAAGGTGTATATATATATATATATATATATATATATATATATATAAATTTATCAAGTTCACATATCAATAAATATATATTGTGTATGGTTGTGTAACATATACAGTTATACCAGTTCTTCCAAAAGTCTTAGTGCAGTTTTAAACTACTAAAGCTTAAAGTCTTAGTGAAAGATTATCAAAGTCTTAAGCTTATTGGGACACCCAGAATATGTAAATCAACTCAATTAGGAACTGAGAAGTTATTCAAATTTCAAATCCTCATTAACTTAAAGATAATAAGAGATTAAGTCCTACACTATCAAAGGAGATATTTGGAAAGCATTTAACACAGTTTTTGGCACATAATAAGCCTTAATAAATGCTTCCCTACACTGACAGAATCCACTACTTCTTTTATGTCTTTTAGTAGCCTACAGCTTTTAGACAATATTTTGGTACCATTAGAGTACAGCATTACTTAATGTGTTGCTTAGCCTCCATCTGAAGGTGATGCTGTCTGTGTCCCAAACAGTGATGGGGGGTGGGGGTGGGGGGAGGATAAAAGGAATGAAAGGGTAGGATGAGAAAACTAAGTGAGGCATATTTTTTTCAGCATGTGTAGTGTTAGGAATTCACAGAATAACTGACATGGTCATACACAAATGTATGTAGAAGACCACATAGATATTCTCCTGTTGGGGCTTATGTGTGCCACTAGTCACCATTCTAGCATGGTTACATAAATTTTTTAAAAGATTGATTTCCTGAATTCTGGTGGTATCGTAGTGTCTTTCATACTATGTCTGACTTTGCACTGAATAGAACCAGAGAATGGTTTCCAGGCCAAAGTAATGGAATACTTTTCTCTCAGAGAGCACAAGACAGTTTTAGCCAATGCTTTTATACATCCTGTAGATCAATTTAGAGCATCAGTATGCTAATTATTCAGTTTTGTTGAGCTTACCCTCCTTCATAATAATAGATAGTGCTCAATACAGAGCAACATAGTATAGTGAGTAGAATATTGGACTTGGAATCTAGGTTCAAATCCTCCCTCAGATACTTATTAGTTATGTGATCATAGGCAAATAATTTTACCCGTAAGAAGCACTTCAGTTTCCTTATCTGTAAAATGGTAAAGATAATATTTACATTACTTATTTTATAGAGCTATTTTTAGGAAAATGACTTATAATCCTTAAAAAGACATATAAATATTGTTGTTTACTCAGAAATCAGAGTGACTAGCTTATTTTTTCCTCTTTAAAAAGTGACTTTGGAGAAATGATGAGCAGGAGTTCAGAGAAACCTGGAAAGACTTGGGTGAACTGATGATGAGTGAGATGAGCAGAACCAGAAGAAGATTATAGACAGTATCATCAACGTTATATGTTGAACAACTGTGATAGACTAGATTCTTCTCACCAATCCAATGGTACAAGAAAGTTCCAAAGGACTCATGATGGAAAAGGCTCTCCAAATCCAGAAAAAAAAAGGAACTGTGGAATATGGATTGGACCATGCTATTTCTTTTGTTTTTGGTGCTGTTGTTTTTCTTTTTTGAGGTTTTTCCTTTTTGCTCTGATTCTTCTCATATAACATGACTAATGCAGAAATATGTTTAATGTTATTATACACACACACACACACACACACACACACACATATATATATATATATATATATATATATATATATATATATATATATATATATATATATATATATATATATATATATATATATATATATATATATATAAAACACCTATATCAGATTACCTGCTGTCTAGGGGAGGGGGGAGGGAGGGATAGAAATTGGAAATTGGAAATCTTATATAAACAAATTTTGAAAACTATCGCTACATGTGACTGGAAAATAATAAAATACTTTTATTTAAATGTAAAAAAGTGACTTTGCTAGGTTTTTGGATAAAAAAAGAGAGAGCGCTTGAACCTTTAGCCATGGGGAAATTTATTTTCTAGTAGTTATGTCTCTGGTAGACCAATCATATTAAAGCTAGACCAGAAAGTTAGAAGACAGATTTCTTTGTATGCATTTCCTCTTCCTGTCATGTTTCAACATGGGCTATATAATAACTTAGAAATTTGATCAAGAATACCTTCAGAGTCAGGGAAGTTATATCCATTTGCCTTTTTGAGTCTTGGGAGCATGTGATCCTGCAATTATTTCATGAACATCAATGAGGTTGTTAGGGCTGACTTGTTTGTTTCAAGATGCATCTTCTAGTTCAGTTCCTTGTAGTGAGACAATTCATGAAAGTTTCTAATCTTTTCCATCTGAGGAGGAATTGGGTTGTAAAAAAGAGTTAGGCACAAATCAAACATAGTATATAGTAGTGGGAGAGGTAGCAGGGGCATAGAGAATCAGCTTTGGGGGCAAGAAGACCTAGGTTCAAGACCTGCCTCTGACACATGCTCTACTACCATAGGCAAGTCACTTAACTTCCCCAGGTACCCTAAGATTGTGAATTGCAAAAAGTTGCTGAGCTTCCCTGCTAGAGGAAGTTTCTGTGGTTGAAGTTCCCTACACTGATGAAATCCCAAGTTTGGACCACATGGCTGGGGAGAATAGAATCACATGAGGATCAAGCTGAGGAACAGAGCTGTAGCAACAAGGCCCTCTCAGAGCTGCCTTTTCTGTTTCCAGGCCACAATTGTGTGTTTGCTCAGCTCTTGGGTGCTTAGAGAATGAAGACTTCCCTGGCAGCTTCTAGCTGTCCATATGTGACTGAGCCTCTAAGGACTTGGATGCTTTGGAGATGGTATAGCAATCAGGGCAAACCATACATTTCCCCAGTGGATCTCCTCCCAGTGCAAAAGGTCATCCACCTGGAGGTTTCAGGCAAAATCTTTCCAAGTCAGGGATGAAAGGGACTGGATCTGATATGGGGATTTCCTAATGTGGAAATGTCTTCCACTGATGTATATCAGCTACTAATTTCTTAGTTATAATCTAAGATAATCATCCAGGAGCACTGAGAGCTGAGATAGGTCTCCCATGATCCCACAGTGTGTGTCTAAGGCAAGACAGATCTTCCTATCTCCAAAGCTGGCTCTCTTTGTCAATAGATCACATGTTTGTGATGAGGAAGATATTGAAGAGTGATAACCACTAAGGGTACCCTCTTAAATCCCTGCTTAGATTGGAGATAGATTTGTTTTAACGGATCTATTCTAGCCTTGGGTCAGTATAAAAAGGTTTGAGTAAAAATCTTCTACCTAAGTAGTCTCACAGACAAACTCAAGACTATCTGAGGTTTACAGGAAAGGATAAGACACAAATACAAGTAACTACAATATGTAGTATTACATTCTATTTTTATACATACACACATATACCTAGAGATAATCATAGCATAGTGTGTATATAAATATATATAGAGATAGCATATATACATACACATATACATTTGCATATGTGTATGTGTATATATTATATACACAGGCATATATACACACATACATAATACTTACATGCATACATACATATTTCTGGCAGCTAGGTGGCTCAGTGGATAGATACCTGCACCTGAAATCAGGAAGACTCATCTTCATAAGTTCAAATCCAACCTCAGACACTTACTAGCTATGTGACCCTGGGCAAGTCACTTAACTATGTTTGCCTCAGTTTCCTCATCTGTAAAATGATCTGGAGAGGGAAATGGCTATGATCATAGAACTAAGACATGCCAGAAATAGAAGTTGAACTCTAGTCTTCCTGATGCTAAGTTTGGATTTCTGTCTACTATAACACATTGTCATTATGATATAGACTCATAAGTGTCACCTTCCTTTATGGAAATGGGAAAGAGAACTTATTGAGAGAGCATGCAAACATTGTTCCTTTATTACTTAGATGACAGTACATCCTTTACTCCCTTCTCCTCTGATCATTTCAGTGATCAATCCAGAAGGTTCTTTGCCCCCAAGTTGGATGTTAATTTTAAAGGGGTAGAAGATGGGTGACTGGAAGATTGCTTAAGTCTTCAATGAAGCAGATCTAGGAATAAAGCGAATGAATTGAATTAATTAAAGTATTTCTATTTTCTAGCCAGAGCACAAACTAGTTGACTCTATCTGCACATTTATCTTCTTACTCCTTTTGGTAAACACCATCACCATCTCAAAGGATATCTTGCTCTTGCTCATATAAGGTAGGAGTGTTTCGATCGCTCTTCTTAGGATCAATGTTTTCTCACAATGAGTGATTCACCAACTAGAAAAGTCTACAAAATATTAACTTATATCATGAGGAAACATAATGCAGTGGAAAAGAGTGGAATTTAGCACTTGGGTTCAAATCCCAGTTCCTATACAACCATGGACAAATCACTTTACTGCTCTGTGCCTCAGTTTCCTCATTTGCAAAACGGATAATAATACTAGAACTATCCATCTCCCAAGGGCTTCAAAGGGGTTAAGTGAGTTGCCTACAGGTCTCATAGCTAGGAAGCATTAGATCAGAGTCAAACCATAGGGTATAAAATTACAAGTTCGTTGCTCCTTCTGTGTTTGTCCTTGTTGCTACTTCACTTCCCTTTTTATAATTTATTTCCTTCCTTTTATTTTCTCTTCTTCCTACAAGGTGTCCAGGTACTTCTTGTTGCTGTGCTGCCTCTCACTCAAATCTGCTCTCATGGGCAGTGTCCTATTCTTGAAATTTATTCATCTTTTCTTGCTTCCATCAAAACTTCCACCCTTCAGTATCTTTATCTCAGCTAGCTGCGATGTAGGAGATCGAGCTGGTGGACTAATTTATACTAATATATTAATGGCTGATAGTAACTTGTATTACCCTGTGCTGAGTCTGTTTTCGTTTTAGAAGAGATCAGTCTTTAGGTGTCAATACCTTACTGATATAGGAAAGAATCTCCGTTTGTGGAATTTCAGCCAATGTGGCAGGTAAGTGGGAGAGAAACTTTAGGACAGGGAACCTTTCAAGTCAATAAACATCCTTGGATCTCAGTTTCCTTATCTGAAAAATGAGTTTTGGTCCAGGTGAACTCTGAGGTCCCTTTCAGCTCCAAATCTGTGATGCTGAGATTCCTCTGAAATCACTGCCGAAATATAAAGTGAGATCTATGTTTAACTGCACTTTTAATGCTCCATTTGTATGTTTGTCGTTGTTTGAAAGTAGTCAGACTTGCCTACGTGAAGTTCTGCCTTATTTTGAAGTACATTCAAAAGAGATTTCACATCAACTTGTGATGGATTCCAATGTCTCCCCGCAAACCTTCATTTTCATGAACTTCTTTGTTATGTTGAATCATTCATGGTGCATGTTGTCTATTTTCTCTTACTTTAGCCACTTAGATAATGAGGAACATCTGTTCACTGCTCTCTGATCAAAAGTCAATTTAGCTCAGTTGTTTATTATTGTTATTGTTCTTTTGTTTCTTGAAGAGAACCATGACATCAGGGTGATGTCATGACTTGCAATGAATTGGACTTACGTGAGGGAGGGCTGTGCAAGGTCACCAACTTCACTCCCTCCTCCAGAGCCATCTGGATCCAGCGGCAAGATATGTATCAGGATGGCTGGAGATGGTCCTGGATGTTTAAGGCAATTAGGGCTAAATGACCTGCCCAGAGTCACACAGCTAGAAAGTGTCTGAGGTGAGATTTGAACTCCTGTCCTCTTGACTCTAGGGTCAGAACTCTATCCAGTGTACCACCTACCTGCCCCTGCTCAGTTAGTCAGAGATGAAGCCAAGGTTAAAACTTTTATCCCTCATATCGATAGCTTCACATTAAAAAACAAAAGAAAACAAGACAAATTCTGGTTACCTTAGCCACAGAACTTCAAAGTTAGAAGAGACCTCAAAGACCATCTAGTCCCAATATAATCTGACTAAAAATGTCTTCTAGTCAGTGAGCCAATAAACATTTATTAAGTGCCTACTGTGTGCCAGGCACTATTCTAAGCACAAAGGGTACAAGGAAAGCTAAAAGATAGTTCCTACCTTCAAGAAGCTTATAGACTAATAGGGAAGACAACATGAAAACAACTTGTACAAGACACATACAGAATCAATTGAAAATGGGGAAGATAGAGAATAAATTGGAAATAATCAACTTAGGGAAGGCACTAGAATTCAGGGAAATCAGGAAGATGGAATTTTAACTAGGACTTGAAGGGAGTCAGGGCAGCCAGGAAGTGACGATGAGGAGGGAAAGCATTGCAGGCACTGGGGGCAGCAAGAGAAAATGCCCAGAATTTGGAGAAGGGGCATCTTATTTGAATAACAGCAAGGAGACCAGTGTCACTGGATTGCAGAGTAAGTGGAAGAGATGTGTGTGTTGGGGGAGGGACACATAAGCAAACAAGTAGTCTTCCTGCTTCTGATTAAAAACCTCTCTTGGGGTAGTTAGGTGGCACAGTGGATAGAACACCAACCCTGGTACGACCTGTGTTCAAATTGGGCCTTGACACTTACTAGCAGGGCAAGTCACTTAACCCAATTGCTTCATCAAAAAAACAAACAAACAAAAAAACCTCTATCAAAGAGGAATCTACCACCACCTATTTCCAACTCTAATTGTTAGAGAAAGTTTTCCCTTACATTAGACTAACATTAAGAGCTTCTACCCATTACTCTTTTTTTTTTCTGTCCTTTGAGGCCAGGCAGAATAAGAATCATCACTTTGTCGACAAATTATATATTTCTAAGAATCATTCCTACTATAAGTTACATTCGTTGTTTGTCTCACTCTATAAGGATGTTTTTATGTTGTCTAAGATTTGAAGCTATGGGTCTGATCACATGTTCTAGCCTTTCAAAGTCATATTGGACACCAGGATATAACTGGCTTGAAAACATTCATTACCTACTGACAACTAACTACTGTTATTGGAAGCAAGAATAGCTCAAACTATGAGCTCAACTTAGGTTGTGTCAGCTATCTTATCTTTGCATTTTTTTTCTTTCCAAGTAATTTACTATAATGTCACTATTGATACCATTGGTAATACTATTTTACTCAATTCTAGGTAATAGAGACTCTTGGAATAATTTGCTTAAAGTCCCCTCTAGTGGCAGATTAGGTTTCAGCTCTGGTCTTGGCACAAACTTTGTCCACATAAGCTCAAATGTCTGGATGACAACTGAAAGATTCAATCAAATACTCATGTTTACTTTGTTTGATACAAAATTTTGAGATAATTGTATATCCAAATAACTGATTGACTTTTTATCCAGATATTTGGCATCCTGTAGAATGAGCCTTGGATTTCTGTGCTTTCTACAGTAAGCCCCATATTCCATAATAAGAAATTTCTAAGGAAGGTTGGAGTTCATTACATAAGATATAATTTAGGGTTTCATATTCAGTGGGTGCTCCAGAAATTTCAGTTGATGATCATTATGCAGAAATATGTTTTCATTAATGCAATGACATTTCACTTAGCAGGACTAAAAGTTTTCAGCTTTGGGCTTGAGCATTTGTTTTTCTAAGTCACAGATGCATGAGTTTTCCTTGATTAGGTGGTGTGGTGTGTTACAGATGTTGTTTCTGCTAAAGAAGACATTGGCCTTAAGGGGAAGAGAAGATAGATACATTTGTACAAATTCAAGATGAATACATTCCAGCCTTTGTGCCTATCTATGCAGCTATGCTTCATGGATTTTCTTCTCCTTTTCCCATCCCTCCCCTTCTCTCTTTCCTCTCCTCTCCTCTCTTCTCTTCTTTTTTCTTGCTTTTTCTCTTCCTTTCTTGCTTTCTTCCTTCTTTCCTATTTCTCCTTCCCTCTCTCCATCCCCTCCCTCCTTCCCTTCCTTTCTTCCTTCCTTCCTTCCTTTCTTTCTTTCTTTCTTTCTTTCTTTCTTTCTTTCTTTCTTTCTTTCTTTCTTTCTTTCTTTCTTTCTTTCTTTCTTTCTTTCTTTCTTTCTTTCTTCCTTCCTTTTTCCCTTCCTTCCTACCTCCTCCTTCCCTCTCTCTCTTTCTTTGTTTCTTTCTCTCCTCATTCTGTTTAATTTTATATGAAACTATGGGTCTGTTCAATTTGCTTTATCAGGAAAACTGCTACCATTGTTGCCATCTTGGCTCTGTCACTGAGGTGGGCAGTTTATAATTTTGTGGAATAATCTCTTAAAAAGTAACACATTTTCTCATAACTTCTATATTTATGGTAGGTGACATTTCTATAGTGCTTAATGGTTACTAAGCACCATATATACTTATCTAATTTCATCCTTACTTAAGAAGCCTATAAGATATAATGGAATGAGTATTGAATTTGGAGTGGTAGGAACAAAGATCAGAGATGTACAGTATGAAAGCACCTTAGAAGCCATCTAGTCCAACTCCTTTTGTTTTATTGATGAGTAAATGGAGGCCTATAATGGTTAAGGGACTTGTCCAAGATCAGAAAAGTAGAAAGTGATGGAGGTGAGACTGAACCCAAGTCTTCTGACTTCAGATTTTGATTCTTTAGAGATTATGCTGTTTCATGACTCATAGCCATGTAGCATCACTTGAAGAATATTGATGTATCAGAGAAGCTGTGTTCAAATCCTGGTTCTGACACTTATTACCTTTCTGATGTTTCTGCACCTCAATTTTCTCAATTATAAAATGAGAGGAGTTAGACTAAATGTCCTCTAGGGTGCCTTCAAACTCCAAATATATAATCCTATGATTCTCATTTTGTAGTTTCCCCATTTGAGGTATTAAGACTAAGAGAAGTTAAATGATTTGCACAAGTTAGTGTATAGTAGAATCAGGACTTAAACCTTGGTCTTTGAGTCCAACTCCAATGATATTTCCATGACAACAGAAAGCAGAGAGTTTCTAGGACACTAGAAAGTATCAGGGACAGTGAGAACAGGTACTCTTTCTTACTGATACTATTTTCATGAATGAGACATGACTCAGTGGAAATGGGAAGCCCATCTTCTGTGAGGAAAAGATCTAGATAAAATAAGAGAAAGGTAAATTTGGTGGTTGACTTCATCACAAGCCTCGATGAATGATGCTGCTGAAATGTTTGAGGTATGATGAAATAGAAAGCAGGAGCACTCGATAGTTAAAGCACACTACCTAATAGTAGTGGCCATATTCTGAGCACTTCCATTGGACTAGATGCAATAGGCTTAAGCTGGAGTTTAAATTGTGGAGGAGTTTAAATTTTGCACTTGAAAAACACAGGACTTTCTGAAAATAAAGGTAATTAAATCTGGGAAAGGATCAATAGAGAAGAGGAGAATACAGCATCCCCATTCCCAGACACTTCAGTGCTTTGGAATTACCCATCTTCAATATGGTCGTTTCTTCCAAAAGTGCTGATCTCAATTTGTCCATCCCCAAAATCTTCCAACGCGATTGTGCCCAATATGCTGGAAGGCTATCTTCACATATTGAAATATTTCATGAAAATCTGTGTAACAGTTGGACTATCTATTATGCCTTTATCTTGCTATGTGACTGGCGCACTTTTTTCTGTACATACACCTCCCTGATGATGTCTTTTCTACCACTTTTTGCTAGTACATGATTACTTGTAATATACTTTATGTATACTGTCCATGCAATTCTCTGTTGACTGTTTTCTAAAATTGCAATTTTCATTATGTGGATGTCATGCTGTCCTAAGACTTGTAACCACATAAATTCACCATAGGATTTTGATGATGAAAAGAGAACATCTTATGTCACTAGGCAGTTTTGAATCATTAAAAGGTCCACACAATTTCCCACATGTAATCAAGCCCACTCTCCTCCTTCTATTCAATTTAGCTCATTCAATTCAACTTGGCTCATTGTACATCTGGAGTCCAGGTCTCTTCCAGTTCAAAAATCTGTGGTCCTATGTTAAAATCTAGGCAATCAGTCGGATTCCCCATATGGCCAATGCCGTGAGTAAATATAGATATAATGGAGGATTTCCTGTGGTTTGAAAAGGGGCAACTAGGTGGCACAGTGGATGGAGTGCTGGGCCTGGAGTCAGGAAGACTCATTTTCCTATATTCAAATCTGACCTCTGACACTTAGCTGTGTGAACCTGGGCAAGTCCCTTAACCCTGTTTTCCTCAGTTTCCTCATCTATAAAATGAGCTGGAGAAGGAATTGACAAACCACTCCAGTATCTTTGTCAAGAAAACCTCGAATGGGGTCACAAAAAGTTGGCCATGACTGAAAATGACTGAACAACATAGTGTGAATATGGCAACTTCTGAAGAACCTCACCATCAATAGAAACTCCTATTTGGAATCTATTTAAAGCATCCTTTATGATACTCTTGCTAGGAATATTGCTGTTTTTCCTTCTTTGTTACTGATAGTCAAAAAATCAAAAAACAAAGTTAGCTCTGGGCTGCATCTGTCAAAGAAACTTATAAGATCTAATTATACAAATGCTTTTTGGGCATAGATTCTTTAAGGCTGTTTTGCATTATCAGGTGTTTTTTTGGAATGAGCAAACAATATGAGAGGGTCTTGGATTCTACTGTGTGACTGTGAATATGGAGGTTACTATGAATAACTGTCTGCAAAATTCTGCCTCTTTGCACATCATATTTTCACTGACACCCCTAATGCATATATAGACTATTCTATTAAAGATTTTATTAGAGATGAGAAAGTAGGCAATGTGTTGGTAGTTGCTAATGGCTTTTTGGTTTGCCTTTTTTACATTAATACCATCTGTGACCTTTTCTATTCATTAAGAATCTTCTTCTCTGAGATATTTTGAAAATGGTTCCCAGATAGCCTTAAATACCCATTATGGATTTTTTCCTTAGTGCATTTGATCAAATTCAATTCTCTTTCTTAACTCATCTTCTTTAATGCCATTTCCATCTTATCATAGAGCAGTTCAATGAAGTGTTAGCATCTAAATGTATTGGTTCTATTTTCATGAACTAAACTATAGGATCATAGATTGAGTCCCTCATTTTACAAATAAGGAAAATGAGGCTGAAAAGGGGATAAACTGACTTACCTAAGGTCATACTGTTAGTAGGTGATAGTGCTGGGATGATGAAGTGTTCTGACAAAGAGAAACAAAATCTTAAAGTTGAAAGATATCTAAACCAACCTCCTAGCCAAGTCCTTCTTTAGGATCCTTTACTTTCTGCTTGAACTGTCCTACTTCATTCTGAAAATGTAGACTTTGGTCCTGACCAAATCTCTTGAATTCTAAAGTATAAAAAAGCAAACAAAAACAAAAACAACAACAAAAACTTTGGTGAGGTTCCTGAGGGATACCAACTTGTAAAAGACATGTAATTCCTTCAAGATTAGGCAAATTAGCCCCAAGAGTTAATAATCATGACCTCCTCTAAGAACAGAGATTTTCATAATGACTTGCAGGCTAATTGGCCCATGATTCCCACAATATCAAGTCTGTTGGTAAGTCATATCCTTAGTGTTTTCTCTTTTCCTAAGCATTTCCCAGGAGAGGTTATTTTCCAGCTGATTATCTCAGAATTCTGACAGCCAAACCTGAAACTCCCAGACATAAAAGTGTATAAAAGAAGTAATTAAACCAACACGAACTTTATCGAACTTGTTCCTTCTATTACTGAACCACTTGCCCACATTGTCATTTAGCTACTCTTGCCCTGGTAATCCCAAATCTTCTGTTTCCCCACCCTACTCCACCCTTTCCTTTCTCAGCTCCTCCTCCCCAGATACTAAGGAAATTGTTAGAAGTTCCAAAACCTTACTAATTGGGTGCTCTCTACACTCAATGGGACTTTCACTACTGCAGCAAAATCTTAATACTTCTCTCTGTCTCCCTATCTTTCTCTCCCCCCACTCCCCAAAGTGGAAGCTCTTACAGTTTACCCTTGCTTGGTGTCTTTCACGGAGCGGAAATGAAGCCTGCTTGAGGTTTGGAGGCCCCTCAAACTTTATCACCGTCTTTTCCATGATGTAATTATGCCCTGTGCATGGATACAGACACATGACATAGAATCATGTGATTTAGAGCTGGAAGGAACCTTTGAGGTCATCTGTGCTTTTATTTTAACTTCTAATTAGCTATACCCTAATGATCACAAGCTTTTATTCATTACTAATGGATGTCCACGGTAGTTTGTGTATTATAGAATAAATTATACTGATCATAGTGATTTTCCCAGAGTTCCTTTTGACCTTTCCCCTCATGCATCTCCAGAGCCAATGATTTCCAGAGTCATCTTCCTGTCTCCCACAGCACTCTTGGGTCAGTATGGCCTTGAAATCTAGTATAAATCTGTTTGGACTTCCTTTATTACTTCTTCCTTCATGCTTCTCTAGCTCCATTACTCATCCTCCTTGTCACTGGCAGCCTCATTGCCAACTCTGCTACATTCCCATCCTGCTTACTATTTTATGAGGTCATTCCATTGTTGGACAGTTTTAATTAAAAAAAATTCTTTCTTGTAATTGGGCTGAAATCTGTATCTCTATAGTTTCCAACATATGGTCTTAGCTCTAGACTATATTAGCCTGCAAATATTTAATACAAACCTAGTACATGCAAGGTTATAGGCTTACTCAAATGAAAAAAAAACACAAATGAAACAAATAATTTAATCCCTACCCTCGAGGACCTTATAATCTAACAGAAGGTGGAGTATTAGACACATATATTAATAAGTACGTTATAAAGTTAATTATGATAAGGGCAAAGGAGAGTTCTAGACCAAATACTGTAAGAAATTTAAGGAGGGAAAGATCATATTCAAGTGGATCTATCAGGGAAGGCTTCATGGAGGGATCGATTCCTGATTTTGATCCTTCCAGGAAAAGAAAGTTCATTGTAATTTGGGAGAGGTGGAGGGAGAAACAAGGAGCCCAGAGTGAATTGAAGTAAAAAGCTGAGAAAAACAAAAATGGGATTTGAAATTAAACTTCAAAAAAAAGGGATCAAAGAAATGTTCAGGATGGCTAAGATAATGATGACAACAAAATATTTAAGATTCTATGATTCTGTGATTGCCACCCTTTGGATATCCTCTAGTGTGACAAAAACCTTTAAAATAACACCATGTAGGGACAGCTAGGTGGTACAGTGGATAGAGCACGGACCCTGGATTCAGGAGGACCTGAGTTCAAATCCAACCTCAGACACTTAACACTTACTAGCTGTGTGACCCTGGGCAAGTCACTTAACCCCAATTGCCGCAAAAAAATAAATAAAAAATAACACCATGTAGCTAGTAAGTATCTAAGGCTGGATTTGGACCCAGATCTTTCTGATTACAGGTCTGGAATTCTATCTACTCTGCCACCTACCTACCTTTAATGCTAGCTATTATTATTAGTTTACAAATGCTTATTTCTACAGGCTTAATTTTTTTTCCTTATGCCAATCCTTTAAGAGTCAGAATGATATAGGGGAATCTCAGATTTAGGAAGACATGGATTCAAATTCTTCCTTCTGAGACTTACTACGTGAGTGACCATGAGGGAACTTCTAAGAGTGTTAAGATGAGCTGCTGATGTGCACCAATGGAGGGAGTTACCCTGCTCTTAATTTCCGATATCAATAAAATCATAGGTTCATACCCCAGCTTTTATATACATGTATATGTATGTGCATGTGTATATCTACATCTATATATCTCTTTCTATATAGTGTGCTATATATTATATAATATATAATAAATAGCATGTTATATAATATACCACACATACCATATAATATTCAGTGTGTTATTATAATATACCATGCACAATATAGTGTGTTATATACTATATCACATATAATATACAGTGTGCTGTATAATATATTATAAATAGTACATATATGTATGTATATATACTCATGTTTGCATATATTCATATGCAGATGAAACTAATTTAACATTTGATGCTTTTAAATAACCAGCAAGAAGTTAAGTAATCTGTCCGTCAAAACCTGTCTTAGCCCTTTGCTAAGGATTTTGTAACCATTTTCCCCTTCTCAAGAGGCATTTGTCGACTATCACAGATCTCCACTTTATCCTTTTTGTCTCTCTTTGTCAGGGATGCCAAAGGGAATGAATTCCAATGCTGTCAAAGAAAATATCTTGGCTATGGATAGGGTAGACACTGTGTACAACCTTCACCTCTGGCCTTTCACAATGAACAAAGTACTTCTCTCTGCTTGTGTTGCCACAGGTCAGGGAGCTTATCTAAACAGAGAACAAATGTTCAATTCACATTCTGGAAAGTTGGTGACTTCTCCTTTGGTTAAAACCACTTATCTGAGTCTGTTGCCTGTCAAAACAATTGTAATAATTTTTATACCACAGAGGACATTTAAAAATTTCCCCTTAGGAAGGTTGCCATAGCAACAGAGAGTGACCACAGAGAAATTATTTGTGATGGACTACAGCAGACAAATAGTTTCCTTTAAAATTCAATTCAATCACACCTTCTTCAACAGGCCTTTCTGTACCCGCTTTCTGGGGTACTCTTTACTTCACTCTTGCCTCAGACATTTATTAGCTATGGGACCCAGGAAAGGTCATTTAACTGTCTTCAGTCTCAGTTTCCTTATCTATAAAATGGGGATAACAGCATCTACCTCAGCGGGTTGTTCTATCAAATGAAATACCACATGTAAAACACTTTGCAAACCTTAAGGTGCTAGATAAATGTTAGCTATTATTATCATTACTGCTATTATTACTCTGTATATATCAGCTTGGTGACTTTGTGACCTGTCAATTAAAGAAAAATAATACCCTTATTTGCATGAAAATTATAAAAGATAACATGGTTTAGTAGATAGAGCACTGAATTTAGAGGTAAGAAAATCTAGGTTTTGGTGGCAGCTAGGTGCCGTAGTGGAAAGAGCACCGGCCCTGGAGTCAGGAGGACCTGAGTTCAAATCCGGCCTCAGACACTTAACACTTACTAGCTGTGTGACCCTGGGCAAGTCACTTAACCCCAATTGCCTCACCAAAAAAAAAAAAAAAAAAAGAAAATCTAGGTTTGACTATGACTGAGATACATATGAGCTATGGGGCCCTTGGTAGGTCTCTGAACCTTAATGTCCAGAAGTACAAAATGACGTAGTTGGATCCAATGATCTGTAAGGTCTCTGCTGGCTCTAACTTTATGATCTTATGAGCTTAGGGCCCTTGGAGACCATGACTAACTGAATTAATCTATAGACTTAAAGTGAGAATTATATTAAAGAAGAATTTCTTAGAATAGAGGACAGCCTAGCCAATAACCTGCTTAGGATTGCTCTAGGATTGTGGTGATAAAGCCTAGGAAAAGACGTTCTTTGCCTCAAGACAGATCTCAAAGAAGTCAGAGAATGAGAAACCACCTAGGAACAACTGAAGGAGACTGAATATGGTGTAGGGATGTTGGTAGCAGCCAAATGAAGCCTTTAATTCCTTATAATACCTACTAGCCTTCAAGAGAAACTCAAAATTGACCTCAGCAAAGTAGCAGCATTTCACTCTGTCATGATTTGTTTCTGTTTTTTTTTTCTGTCATGATTTTAAATAAAAATTGAAATGTGTGGATCTTTTTGGTATGGGTACTCCTTTTCACAGCCCAGATCACAACTCCTTTAAACTTAACAGATGGTTTGTGAGAGGTGTTATGCTCAAAAAAATTTATTTCTCATGGACAAGCTGGTCAGGGATCTCTTCAAATTTGTTTAGTCTTATTCTCAGATGATAGACATATAATCTATCTCTTGGCCCATAAATGAAGCCTTTGCAGTGTGATGGAAACTGCCAGAAGCTGGATTGCATTGGCATAGACTTTGAGAATCCAGGTCCATAGATAGCCATGCCAGGAAAAAGAGTCAGAGCAAGACTTTGGTGGAGCAATCAATCTTTCAAAATTTTCTTTATTTTTTTTAGGCAGCTTGCATTTCATCGATACTTTTAAATAAACATTGAAGGTAACTAATTTGGGACATTTTGACAAAAAGCAGATGACTGCCAGAGGCACTGCTCAGTGATTTGTAAACTTCAACTCCATCTTTGCTGGTGCCTGTTGTAGGATTTGGAAATAAATAGGATTAGATTCAAGGCCTGCATCCTAGAGATTTCTAGAGATCAATGAATAGGGCTGAATGAGAAATTAGATTTGAGTGTTGGCCTTTTTCAGGACATATCTCTACTTTCACACGTGGAACTCTAAAGTATCTCTAGACATGCCAGGGACTTAAATGCTGGGAGGGTTAGTCCCATAGTTATGAATCCATCTGTTCCTCAAGGTTTTCCCTGCCTAATTTGTGCAAACGAATGGAATGGTCCAAATTAATCTGCTTTAGGAATGTTCTCGTTCCCCCCCCCCCACCAGTATGTAAAATATGGTTTTTTTTTTCAAATCAATCTGAAATCTTTGCAGAAACCTGTGTGTACAATCAGAGATAATCTTCTCTGCTGTTCTTTGTCAATAACAGCCAGGAAGGATCATCAGCTCATCCTGAAAAAAGATTATGGAAGTGCTTGGCAACAGCTTTGCTCTTCACTCAGTTACCATTCAGATAGAATCAAAAGCAGACCAGGAACCAGACTGTATCTTCTATCGAGACCCCGAGGACTAGCACAACCATTGTTGAGTGTCATGTGCCTACCTTAGACAATCCATCAGTATGGATTATGCCACCCAGTGGAGCATAAGTAGCAAGGAATTGGAGGAAGAAGTTGAAAAACTCCTGACACAGTACAATGAACATTTTTATGATTCTTTATTTGGCTCTATCCACCACGAAGGAAGATGTATTAGGTCTATCAATCAGTTGGATTATACATCCATCAGTGGCTGCATTTCAATTATAAAAATGTGTATCTAGATTACTCTTGACTGGGACCAAAAATAACAGCTGTTTGTAGCCAGAGGCAATAAAAAACTAACCATCCCTCAAATTACCCACATATTACTATTTCTGGTATGGTTGGTTAGATTTGGACTCAGTACAAGCTTAGCAGCAATCAAAGGCATAGCCATGGGGGAGGGGGAGGGGAGAAGACAAAGAAATATGAGAAACAGAAATGAAGAGGAACAGCAAGATGGAGAAAGAGGAACCTGGTGCCCAGAGACATCGGTCTTCACTACGAATCTCTCAAAATGATTTTGTATGCAATTTGGGGAATAACTTTTGTCTCCCCGAGTATTGATGTGCCTTTCCCCATATGGAGTTTAAATAATAATGGCTATTTGATTACCTTGTTTTCAAAGGTAGGATAAGCATGATTGAGATCATTGCCCTATTTTCCTCTCCACTGAAGAAAAGCTTACAAATAATTCCTATTTTTTACAAAGAGAAAAATAAAACCCAACAACCTAAAGACAAGAGAATTTAGTTCTAGGTCATACTGCAAGTCATTCAAAATACTGAGATAAGAATTTTGAATTCTTTCACTTCCTTTTAGCTGTTGGCTACACTGCATCCCATTAGACCAAGTTATGTAGTGACCACAGGCTTGTATTTCAGATATAGGTATATGTCATCCAATGTCAAAAGCTGGCTACACATTTTGCCCAGAGGTTCTGAATGAATTGTTGAAGATGGAAGAAAGTATCTAGGCACATTGAGAGGTGGAGGAAAGGCTATTCCTTTGTGTATTTTGGGCTAGCCTCACTAAACTGATGCTTTCATTATATACGGAGTGAAGATGAAAAGGACTAGTTTAGGGAGAGAAAGGAGTGTGTTTAACTGAACTTTGTGATTAATTGAGTTTAATTGTGATTCAATTGTTTATTGAAAGTATTTGAAAACTTTTTTCCTTATATTTTATATAATGAAGATAACTGAATCTTTTTTGAAAATTTTTATTCATTTTGAACTTTAATACAGAAAGACCAAAAAAAAGGGCGGGCAGCTAGGTGGCTCAGTGGATAGAGCACCGGCCCTGGAGTTCAAATCCAGCCTCAGACACTTAACACTTACTAGCTGTGTGACCCTGGGCAAGTCACTTAACCCCAATTGCCTCACTAAAACAAACAAACAAACAAACAAAAAAACAGTTCTAGGTACATAGCACAATACAAAAAAAGGATTCAATATAAAACCATAAATTTCCATTTCAGACTATTTCCTTTTTTTCTTTTCTCTTTTCTTTCTTTTTTATGCAGGGCAATGAGGGTTAAGTGACTTGCTAGTAAGCGTCAAGTGTCTGAGGCTGTATTTGAACACAGGTCCTCCTGAATCCAGGGCCAATACTTTATCCACTGCATCACCCAGCTGCCCCCTACTATTTACTTAAAAAAACCCCAAAACTATGTAATAAATATAATACAACATTTTCAAAGCTACCCTTCTAAGATTTATTTTTTCTCTGCTGTGCATGTTCTCCCTCCCTTTCTTCGCACCTCACCCTAGAGAAGGCTACTATTAGACACAAATATCTGTATATAAGCAAACTACACTATGCATACTTCTATTTATCAGTTCTCTCTATGGATGTGGGTAGCATCTTCCTTCATAGGTCCTTTGTAGTTGGTTTGAGTATCTATAATACTCAAAATTATTTAGTCATTCAAACTAGTTCTTCAAACAGTATGATTGTTACTGTATACAGATTACTCCAAATCTTTCTTTATTAATTAAGGTTGTTCCAGTGGCTGAGGCTCACCATTCTGAGCACTGTACAGGACTATAAGAGAAGCTAGAAAAGGTATTTGAGATTGTATTGAACTTAGGGGTATATGCTGTGAAATGTATTTGCTTTGTTGTTGTTATTTAAATCAGGGCTTCTTAAACTTTTTCCACTCAGAACTGCTGGAGAAATTTTTATATGACCCTGGATATATAGGTATATAAAATAGCTATACATAACCTTTCAGTGTTGCCAAATTTTTTGCAATCTGCACATTCAGTTATATGACCCCACATAGGTCAAAACCCACAGTTTAAGAAGCTTTGATCTAAATCTCTGACATTATCTACATACTGAAAAAGATGGTTAATTGCACATTTCATTTCAATTCTTGCTAGTAAAAAATTTATTGTAAATTACTATTATAAAATTATCTTTTCACTTCCAAAAATGTTATCATGTTATATAGAGTTGTCAAAACTGTTAGGGGTTATTCTCTCTCTTTTTTTAGGAACTTTGTCCATGACTGTTGAGCCTGAAAAAGAGTCTAAAGACATAAAGGTATTTGAGACCATAACAGTCAAGTAGTTCTGAGTAATAACCAAGTTCAAAGTAATAGTAAATAGATGAGGTAGAGTTGAAGGTCACTGTCCTGATGGATTTCAAAGAACTATGAGACCAGGAGAGTGTAAGAATCATTATTGTGAATGTTGAATCATGACAGTTGGAATAGAGTAAACGGAGGACTATGGACCAGATGCTTACATCTTGGAGAAAGATGGAGATGAGTCCTGGAGATTGGCAGAAGACAGAGAGGAGTAAAGGGAGAGGATAGTATCCTTCTGAGAGACAAGAAATAATATCACAATAGAGAAACTTACAGGTCACTCTAATCCAAAAGGAATCAAGGAAAATATATTTAGGACTTAAGTATTACAATTTTGAGAAATAATTTATTTCAGAACTTTTTTTTGATGACACTAATGAATCATAGCTCCCATCCTAGGTCAAGTGGATCACACTTGGGTTAAAGTATCTAGAATTATTTGGCCTAGACAAAAGAAGGCTGGGTGCTAATTTAATTACTTTCTCTAAATATATGAAAATCTTTTATGAAGAGGAAGCTAAGCAGTTTTTCATTATGTCCTTGGATGACAAAACAAGGGGAGATGCACTTAAATGAAAATAGGAGAAATTTAGGTTACATTGAAGGATATAAGCTAAACTCTGTATAAGGATTGTGTTATATGGCATGAATAGGTGGAATACAGGGCTGGAGTTCATTAAAAGCTAAAAGACTGAAACAACTGAGCTTGTATTTTAGTAATAGTAATAATGGAGTTGAGGATTATAAACATAATGGCATCTAAAAATAAATTGGAACATCTCAGAGCATAGCTGAGAAACATTGTGGTTCTCCCCATTACCCCAGTTACACCTGACGCTGAAAGATGAACAATTGGAGACATTTCTGGTCAGTCTGCAGATTAAAACAAACAAATTGGGGGAAAAACACCAACATTTCTTGAGTTGTATATGAACGCCCCCTAGAAAACTTGAGTTTTAATATTGTATCAAATGGAGTTGTGTAAATTAATGTATATTCACCATTTATTTAAAGGTATACCTCACTGAACTATCAGTCAGCTTCTAGGCACACCAGAACAAGGACCTTTGGTTCCACCAGAAAATTGGGTGTTAAGCACAATCTCAAAATCTCTAGGAGTAATATATTGTCAGATGGAGGGAGAAAAATGATAGCCAGACAATCTAAGAGAGGAAGATCCATTGGATTATTAGCCCCTTGAGAACAGAGACTATCTTCTACCTTTCTTTTTATCTCTGCTGCTTAGTATAGTGCCGGGCACAAAATATGCACTTAAAAATATTTTTAACTAACTGACTGATAGAAGGAAGGAGACAAAGAGGTCAACTACTTAATTCCATTTCCTTGAATTTTATGCAGCTGATTACTTCCACTATCATCTTCCTACCCCTACCCACACTGGTCTTCATTCTCTTCCTATCCATTAGTTCCCTCCCTGCTGCCTACAAACATGCCAGTCTCCCACCTTAAAAAATTCTCACTAGCTCCTGCCATTTCTATATCTAGTCTCCTCTTCTTGGTTATACTACATGAAAATAACTTTGCGTCTCTATTTTCCTGTCTTCTAAACCCTCTGCAATCTGGCTTCCCATTCTACCACTCAGTTGAAATCGCCCTTTCCACAATTATCAATGATCTCTTAAATGCCAAATCTCATAAATTTTTCACCGTCATCCTTCTTGATATTTCTGCATTTTTTGATACTCCTGACAACTTTCCCCTCCTGAAAACTCTCTTATCTGGGTTTTTCTGACTAATCCATGCCTTTTCAGACTAGTCTCCTTTCCGGAATCTTCATCCATATTGTCCTCTGTGATATTTAAAAATAGCCCTTTTCCACTGAGTACTATTTTGTAAAACACACATATGTGCACACACACAAATCTATTTATATGTACACACATGTGGGTGTAGGTACACACATATATACATACACATGCACATACCATAAAGATGCAGAAGTGTAGATTAGAGATTTTTAGGAAGAGGAAATAACAATTTGTCTTTGTGCATTTGTTAGTACCAAGAAATTTGGTATGTTATAAAGTGTTTAGACCTTCACCAACCTGAAGGCATGGCATTATCCAGATGACTTGTCAGGGTCAGAATTGTGCACTGAATTTGGAGTCGGAGGTCCTGGGTTTAAATCCTATCTATGTTGTTTATAGTCTGTATGACCTTGAGTGAATCACTTCTTTTCTCCAGGAATCAGTTTATTCATTTATAAAAAGAAGGTGAACTTACTAGAAGATTTCTGAGGCTCTTCTAGCTCTAAATGTGTGATCTTTCTAGAAGTAGAATCCTTTTCCTTCTCCTCTTCCTCCTCCTCCTCCTCCTCTTCCTCCTCCTCCTCTTCCTCCTCTCTCTTCTTCTGTCTTTTTTTTTTTTTTGCATTTGTAAGCTCTGGAGGGTCTTTTTGTAGCCTCCTCAGAGCCTAGCACAGTTCTATATAGTTAGTAGATGAAAATAATAGTTTCCCCTGAAGAGAACAGTGTGTTCTCCATCCAGCTGCTCTTCCTAAAGCACAGGTCTGATCATATCAGCTTCCTTTCAGTAAACTCCAGTGACTTCTTATCACCTCGAGGGTCAAATATAAAACCCTTCATCTTTCCCCTTCCCACCTTTCCACATGTTTTATACCTTACCCTCCCCACTCTATGATTTAGTGACACGGGTCTAGTTGCTCTTCCTGGAACAAGACACTTTATCTCCTGACTCTGGGAATTTCCCTTGGCTGTCCCCTCTGCCTGGAATTCTCTCCATCATCTCCAACTCTTGTCTTTCCTGGTTTCCTACAAGCCCCAGCTAAAATTCCAGCTTCTATAAGAAGTCTTTCCTTAACCCCCCTTAATACTAGTGCCTTCTTTCTATTTGTTGTCTCCAAATGATATGTGTGTGCATATATGTGTATATATATATGTATATTTCTAGTTTGTATATAGTTATTTTCACATTGGCTCCCCCATTAGACTATGAGCTTCTTGAGAGCAAGGACTGTCTTGCTTTTCTCTGCATCCCTAGTTCTTAGTATTGTACCCGGCACAAAATAGGAATTTGATATAATAAAGGCTTTTTGACTGAATGACTGACTAAGCAAATTGCTAAAATTATTGGCCACAAGTCAGTATTGGACTCATTCAAGTCAGTAAGTGTTTTTTTTTCTGTCTGCATTCAGACTTTCCTAAACTTTAGAGGTCTAAGGGGACATTCAAGTTGACTGCTGAAGTTCCCTCTCCATGAATCAATCAGCACCATTGAAATAGCTACTTAGCATTCAGTTGGCAGCTGAAGCTTCCTTTCAGGGAGACAAATACCCTGTTCCCCACCTCAGTAAACACATTTTAGGCAAAAGAGATTAGAGTCACTCAGGTACCTAGCTGCCTCCTGCATTATCCTGTTCCCTGGGGGTAAAGGTTAGCTGTCACCACTTTACTTTTTGTGTCTTAAGTACTGTTGAAGAGTCTGGCTTTTTCATTTTTCATGCTGAAAAGAGTGTTTTTTTTTTAAGTCCTTAAGAACAGATGACCTAGCAAATACTTTTTTTAAAAGCAAAACTTGGGCTTTTTATAATTTATTTTTAAAACATATTTTGAGTTAGGAATACATCAAGGGGCAAGAATTTATCAGCGAGAGGTATTTAGGTGGATAGGTTACTATCTGGTCCTGAGGAAAGAGCACAGATGACTCTCGATTTGGAAGACTTAGGTTCTCATTCTCTCTCTTACCCTAAGCCTGAGCCTGATCTTGCACAAATTGCATCTTCTCTCTAGACCTCATTTTTCTCATCTGTAAAATAAGGAGGTTTGACTAGATGGCCTGTGGTATGAGATTTTTCCTAACTTCTCATAAGATTATTAGGTGAGGAAATGGACAGAGCACTGGGCCTGGAGTCAGGAAGACATGAAATCAAATCTCAAGTCCAATACTTACTAGCTGTATTACCCTGGGCAAATGACTTAATCTCTATTTGCCTCTGTTTATTCAACTATAAAATGGGGATGATAATAGTACTCAAGTTCCATTGTTACTGTGAGGATCAAAAGAAATCATCTATATGAAGTGCTTACTCCCTAGGACATGTCCCTAGGACATGCTTAATAAAAGCTCCTTTCTTTTTTTTCTTCCATGTTCTGCTCAACCCCAGAGGGCAGAACTAGTAACAATGGGTGGAAGGTTGCAAAGTGGAAAATTTGAGCAAGATATAAGGAAAAACTATCTTAAAGTAAAACACACTATAGGGGTATTCTTTTTTTTTTTGTGGGGCAATGGGGGTTAAGTGACTTGCCCAGGGTCACACAGCTGTAGTATCAAGTGTCTGAGGCTGGATTTGAACTCAGGTACTCCTGAATCCAGGACCTGTGCTTTATCCACTGCACCACCTAGCTGCCCTAGGGGTATTCTTAAATAAGCACTTAAAATGCCTAGCATGCACTAGTTATTTTACTCAGTTCTGGGCATACATCTACAGTTGAGGCTTTTTGAAAATGAGGAGGTGAAAATGGGTGGTCTAAGGTTCTTTTCATCTCTAACATTCTGTGTTTACATGCTTATTGAATGATCGATCGATTGATTGTCTTGAGAGGTAATGTGTTCCCTGTCATTACAATTCTACACGTTCTTATGTATTGAACTAGAGATCCCTTTCCCTCTCTGAAATTCTATGATTCTACGATTAATTTCCTTGCAATCTCAATTCAAAATCACAGAATCACAGAAACTAATCTATCTCTTACCTTAATAAGATGGAATTCCATCTGCAATATCCCTGAAAGTGCTCATCTAGCCTCTGCTTATTTGTAATAACCCGATCAGCTATGTTCTGACTTGCTGGACTGCTAAGTACTGTGGCATATTTTTTGTGTCGGCCCTCTGAGTTGTTCCACCATGAAATTCAAATGAGTACAAGACAACTTTCTCCCCAAATCCCAGAGAAGTGCTGTTAGAGAGGCAAAAAGCTTTGGGCATTATATTCTTTTTCCCCCTTGATAAAGCAGTGAAGGTTTTAAGATGAAAAGAGCAGATGCACACCACCAGAGGATTTTAGATCACTGTGTATGAGCCCTGATATCTCATTCCCTCTCTCCCCCTATCTCGTTCCTTCCTGCAGATTAACCAGGCATAGTTGGTATTAATACTTATTGAATAACTGAGAGAGCACTATAGGCTTCCCCACTTGGAGACAGCCAATCTTCCCTGCTACCAGGAATTTAGCTATCATTCCAGGATCCAAATCCAGGGACTACATCCCTTCTATAGATCAGCACATTGTATTCTAACAAGCCCATAGACCATTCCAATTCTACTGCCATCCTCAATGGAAATGGGTGCCTGAATCATCTAGATACCTAGGTTCTACAATAGGACTTCTCTAGCTAGTGGTCTGGTGGCATATTGAAACTTCACAAGGGCTGGTTCTTTGCAAGTGGGAAAATGGATCACAGAATATTCGAGATAAAAGAACCTTAAACCACCCCTTCTCATCTCATTTTCAAAAAGCCTCATCTGTAGATAAGAAACTAGGAACAGTGATGGGACAGTAGAGGCGGGGGACACAAAAAGATAGAGGAATACTATAGAATAGGTGAGCATATAAGGTTAGGTGAAACTGTATTACAAAAGTAAGTACAAGGGAGTTAATGTCTCTGGAATAATTATAAACTGCTGGACCTCATCACCGAGTACTGTATCTGACACAGAATAGGTACTTTAGTAAGTGCTTTTTGAATGACTAAATGCAAGTGTCAGATCAGAGCATCACTGACTATCTGATTTTAAGACTAGAGAATGTCCTTTGTGTGCGGGTTGTATGTGGGTATGGGGTTTGGTTATAATGTATTGATGTGCAGTGAAGTAATTATTACAAAATGATGTTGTTTCAGGTGATGTTATTTACTTTATGCTTATATATGTAAACACATGATTATATCTATACATATTATATACATATATACACACATATTTCAATTGATTGCTGATTGATTTTGTCTGAGATTTCATAGATGTGTTTCCCTCCTGGTTGCAGCTCACAACCTATTTATTCCTTTTCACCCAGTGCGACTTCTTTTCATTCTCTCCTGAAACTCCTCTAAAGGGAGTTTTCTCCATGTTCTGGAGAGGCCTTCCTTTAAATCTCTTGATAATACTTGGTTACTAATGCAGCACATAAGCTCTATATTGGGTTTCCCTTACTCTCACTGAATGACCAACCTGCTTCTTTTTCTGGTCCTACATCTCTAAGGTGACACTTGGACTGGGCAATTCTTCATTTTTTAAGTAACATGTTACAGCCTACTATTACCCAGAGGTGTTTCTCCATTGCCTTTAATTATGCAGACATTTTAGTCTAAGAAATATAACTGGGGGCAGCTAGGTGGCACAGTGGATAAAGCACCAGCCCTGGATTCAGGAGTACCTGAGTTCAAATCCAGCCTCAGACACTTGACACTTACTAGCTGTGTGACCCTGGGCAAGTCACTTAACCCCCATTGCCCCACCAAAAAAAAAACCCAACCAAAACCAAAAGAACCACAAAAAAACAAACAAACAAAAAAGAGGAAAAAAAAGAAATATAAACAAAGTGTATATAATGTATAGTATGTCTATATATGTCTGAATATATAATATATAAGTATATCTATGTGAATTTATACACATATTATATGTGTTTTACTGGCCTTTTGATTCTATTTGTTTCCCAGTGAAGAAACTCACTTCTATTCATTCAGATCAATGACTGCTCTACAACTTATAGACTTATTTGCATAGTAAATGAGATATAGACCATACAGCCAGTTTGTGATGGAAGCAGAATTTGAACACAGGTCTTCCTGACTCTATGGGTGGTTCTCTTTATGCCACATCATGCTTCCTATCACCAGGAAAATAATGATATTAAGTAGAAGACCTTTTGTTTCAAGAAGAAGCTTTGGTTCATCAAAAACACTGTACAATTTCTGAAATACAATCTTTCTCATGCTCCTCCTCCTGTTAATTTCTGACTCTGCTCATTGTCCTTTCAATTTTTTGTCCTTTTTATGCACATGTCCTTTTATGTATTAAATAGAAATAGAGGTCTCTTCTAACTCTCAAATCCTGAAGTTCTACGAGACGCTGAAAGGACTATATTTGATGCATGTGTAGATTATTCTAATAATCATTTTGTAGAGATGGGGAATTAAATGTATACATGAACGTTTGCTGATGTTTACTTAGTTTACTTTTATAACAGAATCTATGATTTTTCTAACCATTGAATAATTAATTGTCCTTGCTTTCAGATATCTTGAGAATTGTTCTCTCAATGCCCTCAATTGTACAGACTTTTGTATATATCAAATCTAGCCCAGCTTCCCTTCTCATTTTTGTTTTTTTCTTTAATGTCATTTCTATTTCTTAATGCAGCACACCAAAAATCATGATGTTGGATTCCAAATGTGGTGATTCCACTATCATTGGTTTAAAAAAAAGAATTTGCTATAAAATATTTGACAAATCTCCATTTTCTGCATTTGTTGTATTTTTTTCTAGTTTCAACCTTAACTTTTCTCTAGTTTTTAATTTAATTTTATTTAGCTAATTATCTCACCAAGCTTTTAGTCAAACTAGTTTTCTTTCCTCTTGTTTCCTTCTCACTGTTTTTTGAGGTAATAGTGTCTGTAATATTGACCATCCTGCTCAATGAGATTTGATAAAGGAATATGTAATTAAGCCATATTTATCTTTGGTTGCCATATTTCACTACTTGGCAATAAAATCATTGTTTCCTTAAAAAGGCAGTTTCTAGGGTCTTTGGATCTCCTTGTGATTATTCTACATTTTCTTAGAAAATGATATCAATATCTGTCATTTTGTTCATTTAGCTTTTGTGTATGTATGTGTGTGTCAATAGCTTGTAATAAGCCAATTAATAGTTTATCAAATGTGTCATATTTTCTCATTTTTAATCTTTCTTTTAATTTACCATCAATTTGGATATCTTTTTTAGTTAACAAGTTGGTGGATTAACCACTGTGTTGTTTAAAAATCTAAATGTGGGTTCTAATCTGCCCCCCCTCCCAAGTTTGGGGGGGAAACTGGCTAAAGGATTTATTTAAAGATTTATTATAAGATAGTGAAGAGAAAGATTGAGAACAGATCCCTTATAGCCTATAAATCCTAGCTTTTCTAGCAGTTCTGCCACCAAGTTAATGTCTCCAATCAAAAGAGCAAGATCTCATCCACCAGCCTCAGCTTCCTACTTCCTGTCCTACTCCCCAAAATAGGAGATTCTTCAAGTTGATTGGTCAAGAAGCACTCTCCTGTTGATGTCGCAGTCCACAGCCTCTGAGAACACACTCCACTTAGGGTTGGCCACGTGTGGTCTCAATTTAACTAGGTTCAACTTCTGAGAACAACACCCTACTCAGGGCCAGTCAGGTGTGGTCCTGACTTAATCATCATTAAGTAGGTTCTCAGTCTCTCAGTCTCTCCCAATTCAATCAATTCAAAATCAAACTTCAGGTGTGGGGCTCCTGGGCGTCTGCCAAGTCCCATTATTTTATCACACCACAGACAGAAAGATTTAGTGTAGTCCTTTAAAAATATTGCAATCCTGAACTCCTATTCTCCTGAATGAGTTGGGTCCCTGAATAAGACTAAATCCACCCCCCCCATCACCTCCTGCTATGCTTCTACTATACCATGGAGCTGTCTTTCTAAAGATATTGGCTTGAACCTTGCCAATAACTTTTCCCCAATGTCAACCACCAGTTAGCTTTAATAACTTCCTTATATCATTAACACCTTCCAGTGAATAGTGACCCAGTTCATTTAACCAATTAATATCAATTAGCTTTTATGGAGGGATTCCTACTGAGAAAATATGACAGAGAAATTCAAACCATTTACCTCAACATCTCTCTGTACCACCTTGGTCCCTGGGGAAAGTGGGTTCAAACCTAAAGCAATTTCTACACTCAAACTACCACACTTACTTACAAAGTAAAATAGATGATAAATTAGTTTGCTCCTGAAAACAGCATTTCAGCAATCCAGTCTGATTTGCTACTGGGCCAGGTCTCAGAGATTGTTCTTAAGAGCTTTGGAGGGTCCTACAAGTTGCTCTCAGAGCTTCACTGGTATTCTTACTAGACCTCTGATCTTTCAATCATTCAAATTTCACAGGATCACAGGGTAGTCCATTATGTAACCAATACACTTTCACCTAAGAGCAAGAAAGAATAAACACAATAGAGACAGGAAACAGGCCTGTTGTGTACAAGGCTGTAAGTGGTCTAGGTGGTGACATAAAAGACCAATGACTCTCTTCAAACCTTTGGGGTTTACAGCAATCTTTGTTTGAATGAAGCCAAGAAACAAAGCAAGATGGCATCATCTAATTAGTGCCCTTTGTAAGCATTCCCAGTGGAATTTCAGTAGTCAATTAAAAATATCCTTTTCTTCATATATGGATAGACTTTTGGACCTGGAGTCAAGAAGACTTGAGATAGAATTTGGTCTCAGACATTTACTAGCTCTGTTAATATGATCAAGTCATTTAACCTCTGTCTGCATTGGATTTCTCATCTGTAAAATGTGGATAATAACAGCACCTATAAATTCCAGGATTATTTGGAAGATAAAATGAAACAATATAGGAAAAGTCAGTCAGTCAATAAGTATTCATTAAGTGGCAACTATGTGCCAGGAACTTGCCAAGTCCAAAGAAAGGCAAGACAGTCCTTGTTCTCAAGGAGCTCTCAATCTAATTGGGAGAAACTGATTTGCAAACCTTAAAGCTCTATGTAAAACCAAGTTGTCTAATGTAGCTGTTGTTGTTTCCAAGCAGCTCAGAAGAAATATGGGTTTATTCTCTGAAGTTCATATGAAGATTTTAGCTGGCAAGGTTATTGTGCCTACTCAAAAGGACAGAATTCTCATTGGTCAATCCCAGTCTCCCATTACATAGAAATGACTCCAACATCAGTATCCATTTGTTTCCTTTCTTTTAATATATAGTCAGTTTTATTCTAGGGGTTATTTTGTTCTTTCCGTGTCTGGCTCCTAATTCTTTACTCAAAGAATATTCATGATGTATTGATGTAAGGTCACTACAAGATATCAATCTCTTTAATTCTTTACTCCTGAATCCTATTTTCCAACATACATTTCACTATCCTCCTCGTGCCTGTCTTTGCATTAAGGTAACCAAGTATTAATGGTATGTGTTGATTTAATTTGGATTTTTTTATTACGTTCTTCATAGAACATTTCTTTTTTCAATCAACTACAAGTCTTTATTAAGCTCCTATTGTGTGTTAAGTATTGTTTTAGGCATTGAAGATAAAGGCACAAAACCCCCCTTCATCCTCTGCAATAGATCTTGATATGGAATGTGTGGTTATTTTAATGATGATCTATTTTACAGATAAATATTGTGGGCACAGCAATATAATATGGAGTGTCCCCTGAAATGTTTCCTATTGTCTGATAAAAACCAATCTCCCAGCTCCTATTTTTCCCCTCCAAGGAGAAGCTGTTAGCTATCCTTCCATTTAGCAGCAGTCTCCTTTTGCCTTCTGACTTAATTTATAGCAAGAATGTCAAAAATAGATGTGACTCATTTCCTCCAATAATATGCCCACTTATTGGTCATTGGACAAGGAGCTTACCTTAAGAGTTTCAATAGCTAAGCTATTATTCCAATTCTCTGCTCCCTTTCCCTCATTGCTATAGCTATTGCAAAATCAGAAGCAAAGGCTGCACAGAATCAAGGGCCACTTTGAAGTTTTCTTTGCTTCATGGGTTGCTATGAACCAAAATTTATCACAAAGTAGCCAGTGTAATGGGAATGCACTAGGCCAGTCCTTGGATAGCAGATCTAGTCCATTTCTGGGAGCATACTCAAAGCCTTTCTAGTGTGGTAGAGTCTATCAGATGTACTCTGCTGGCATAGCATTCAAGTGCCTAGAGTCACCCTCATGCCAAGAGGAAGCATCAGAGTAAGACTTTGTGGAGATATTCCTGCAGGCCAAAATGTAAACATCTGCATGAATAGAAGTTGATAAGCAGCACATTTCAGCTTGATTTAAAGAAAAACTTTCTTACAGTTAATCTGTCTAATAGCATGGACATGGTCTACCTCAGAGAATAGTGGATTTCCCCTCATCAGAGATGTTCACGTAAGGGATAGATGACCACTTCTTTTAAAAAAAATTATTTATTATTCTGTTTTTTTGGGGGGGCGGGCAATGAGGATGAAGTGACTTGCCCAGGGTCACACAGCTAGTAAGTGTCAAGTGTCTGAGACCAGATTTGAACTCAGGTCCTCTTGAATCCAGAGCCAGTGCTTTATCCACTGTACCGCCTAGCTGCTCCTGGCCACTTTTTTGTTATGTTGAAAGGGAAACTCTTGTTCAAGCAGGCATTGAATCAGATGGTCACTAAGAGCTCATTCAATACTGGCATTTATGATTCTGTAATTTTTGTTTTTGCATGTGTCCATATGTGTCCATACCCTGGCCTTTAAAGATCCTTCTAACATTGTTGGTAAGAGCTAAGTAGCCCTTTCTTTTAAAAGAAAAAATTGAATTAAATCTCCGGACCTGGATTCAGGAGGACTTGAGTTCAAATCTGACCTCAGACACTTGACACTTGCTATCTGTGTCTAGTGACTAGTGTCTAGTGACTAGCTAGGCAAGTCACTTAACCCAAAACAATTGAAGATAGGAAAGATGAAGGCATTTATCAGAAAATGAAAGTTTTGAGCCCCTTTTCATGCAGTCCTACATTTCCCTTTCTACTTCTCAACAGTTAGTAAAGCAAACTATACAATGAATGTTTACTTGCTAAGAGGATATGTAGAATAATGCTGATGTGTAATTATAATGGTGGGAGTGATAATTATCTAATTTCTGCCTCCATTCTGGCAAATCTCTTTTATTTTTCAAATTGATACCTTTATTTTATATCACAGTTATTTCCAGATCTACATGAATCTACATCTTTATGAACTCTCCCTTATAACAGAAAAACAGTGAAGCAAAGCCAACAGATGAAGTAGTTACATATAACAATATATGGAACATTCTACCCTCAAACTCCCCCACCTCACTTTTGAGAGTAGGGGTAGGTGTTTCATCTTCTGTTCTCTGGGACCAAGTTTGTTCATCGTTAGTCTGTTGCCATTTTGTGTGGGGTTTGCATTCTTTTCTTTGGATCACTTCATTAAAATCTTCCTATGCTTCCCTGAATTGTTCATATGCATTACTTATATAGAATAATAATAGTTCATTTTATTCAAATATCACAATTTATTAAGTCAAACCAGGTCATTGGCACCCAATTTGCTTCCTTTTTTTTTTTTTGCTGCCACAAAGGGCCCTCCTATAAACATTTTGGCATATGTAGGACTTTTCTTTTTGTGACTGGCTTCCTTGAAGTATATGCCCTCTATGGAGGTCATGGAGAAAAGGGTTTCAAACCATTTGGGAACTTTTCTCACCTAATTCCAAATTATTTCCCAGAATGGATAGACCAATTTTCAACCCCACCAACAGTGTTTATTATATTGGTGGAAGTCCCATTTTGCACCTCAGTCTCTAAGTGGCCCTCTTCTGTCTTGTTTAGATGGCTTCTTCCTTTTAGAGATATACTTTTATGGGAGTTTTTGGCTCATCTTGCTAATGCATCAAGTCTTACAACTCACCAATTTACATCACCCCTGTGCAAATTCACTTCCCTTAATCATCTGAATCCTAGGAATCATAATAGAAGTCATATATCTTGGAGGTGAAAGGGAACTTTAGAAATAATCCTACCAACTGCAAGGAGAATATTCACTTCTCACTCCTACCCCCAACCAAGTGAAATTTGACCCAAAGGAGCCTATAAAGAGACAAGCAAGCCTCATTTTCTGCAATTAGCTCTAAAGTGCCTTTAGGAAATGTTTGTCTCAGCTCATCTCCCTGCACTCCCTGGTTTGGATCACAGGGTAATCTGTTTAAATGACTAATTACAAAAGTCATTAAAGGCACTGAGAAAATGCTGTCCATGAATACCAAAACCCAAAGTTTTGCACAACCTGTTTGTTGTGGCAAGGATGAAACTTCTCAATGGTCCAGTATGGGTGGATGTTTTAAAAAGAATGACCATATGCAGCTCTATCTCCCAACTCTTCCATTTCACACGTAGGTTTGTCATTCTGTTATTAGGCACCTGTTTGAGGTCTATTTAAGAATGTTAATACATCTCGTGAGAATATATAAGGATGAAGGGTGTTTGGGTTAATTTGCCATTTCACTTCAGAGAAATCCATCTCACAAACTGTTTCTTATGATGCCAAATCACATTTTAATCCAACAATATCCCTCTCTGGTTTTCCTGCTAGTGCTATTAAATGCCTACTTCTACTACATTAAAAATGGGGACTAATTCATAGCATCTGAGAGATGAACCACACTCTCCATATGCCCTCTGAGAGCCATGGACAAGAGAACCATTACCATATGGCACAAAGGTCAGGAAAAGGAACATTGGAAGAAGTCAGAAAATGAAATAACCCATAGTACAATAGATTAAGAGCTAAGGAAGTTAGAGGTCATTTGGTCTTGGGTCCTCGGTGGCAGAAAATATTTTTGTCGTTCTCTGTACCCCCAGTGCATGATACATGGTAAGCACTTAATAAAATGCTTGTTGATGGGAAGAAACAGACTCAGAAAAGGGAAGGAATAGATTTATAGTTGAAAGGAAGGGGGCAGCTAGGTGGTGCAGTGGATAAAGCACCAGCCCTGGATTCAGGAGGATCTGAGTTCAAATCTGGCCTCAGACACTTGACACAATAGCTGTGTGACCCTGGACAAGTCATTTAACCCTCATTGCCCCACAAAAAAAAATAGAGTTGAAAGGAACCTTGCAGGTCATCTAGTATATCTTCATTATTTTTCACAAGAGGAAGTTGACACTCAGACAAGTTAAGTGACTTGCCCAGGGTTGCATAGATCAGTAACTGGGATAGTTTTTGAAGGTTTTCCAGATTCCAAGTCTAATACTCTAACCATTATGCAACCCTAGAATGAGAAATACTCTAAGACTCTTTCTGGTTATTAATGCTTGATCATATGAGTTTCACTCTCCTGTCCTTGTTTAGTGTTTTAGTTACTGCTTTACCCTCACCCATGCTCCTCTGAATAATGTGATTTAAGAAAGGTGGCAATGCTTTCTTAAGCCCATGAACAGGTAACCAGGGTGCCAAAACATAAGGATGTTGAAGCAAGGTTGATGCCAGAATATCTCCCTCTTCAGTTCTTGCTTGCTTCTTCCAAGCCTTGCCATGCTCCAGTAGAAACCTTTGTCTTTTCATGAATATGCTAATCTCCACAAAACCCATCTCTAGTGAATAAAAGATTCCTTGCTTTTAGACATGACTCAGGCAGCTGCCTCAGTGTCAGCCTATCTGGCTATCTTCCATCTCAAATCTATGGACCCTTTGCCAAGCCATGGCCACAGCTGAAAACAAGAATTAAAACCTTGTGTGACTAGGAAGTGAGATGATTCCAGAAGCTGCCTGAGAACATTCATTTTATTGCTTTATTGCCACATCTTGCTCAGCTAATTGGGGTTAGGAACAACTGAGAAGTAGAAGAAAAAGTTCGCATTTCTACTAAAAGCACCATGATGTAATTATACAAAAAAGAGATGTGATCATTAGCTTTTCAGCTTTGGTGGAGAGTTGTGTATTTGCCAAATGCTTACATTAGCTCTTTCTCCCAGCAACTCAGCAACAGGAATCAGTTCTAGTCTATGAAGGTTAAATGCACCGGTGTCCCCATCACTGCCTGGTTACTGCACCAAGCCCTCTTTAGTCTTTCCTCTATTCTTTGACACGTGTACACTTGGAGGGCATTCAATAGAATGAAAGGCACCATTTCTATGCCCCTGCTGCATGATTTGTAACAGGCTATATCTTTTTTATGGGACTAGGTCTGCTCTTTCACCAAGAGTTTAATGTTTGACTCTAAATCCACAATGAATATGATAGCAGAGACCTGGGACTGTGTACCTCATTGGACACTGGGAGTAAGGACCGTGTTATGAAGGGTTGCTAGTATAGACACTTTCCTCTTTCAGGCCGTTCAATATATGAAAATCTATGTTCCAGCCAAAATAGACTATAGCAGTTCTCCATACTAAAAATTCTATCTCCTTCCTCCATACATTCATGCAAGTCTTCTTCTATACCTATAATATATTCCCTCTAAATTCCCACCTGATAAAATCATTCCCCTCTAGGTCTCAATTTTCTCATCTGTAAGATGATTATGTTAGACTAGACAATCCACCTTAGAAGGTAAGCTTCTTGAGGAAAGGGTCTGTTTTACTTTTGTCTTTGTTGTTAGAATGGGACCTAGTCCATAGAAAGGGCTTAATAAATATTTTTAGTGGATAGATTAATGATCTATAAGATTTCTTACAGTTGTAAGTCCAATTGTAACTAGAGTGTATTGCCTTGCCCATAATGGAGAACTCCTGTCCAATTTCAGGGGCAATAATGGCTAAAATAAGGGAACTCATTTGCCTGGGGAAGCTCTAGGAAGTCAGAATCTCTTAGAAGTTGTGGCTGGACACAGGGATAGCAACCAACAGTATGGGCTGATTTTTAAGAAGAAGATAGCTACAGAGACAAAATATGATGGTGGCAACAAAAGGATCTTGTTAATCATAGCAAAGATGTTGAAGGTAAAGGAAGTCTTTGGTCACAGCAAGAAGGAGGAGGCCACATGATTGCAATTGTAATAGTGTCTCCTAATCCAGGAGAAACTGGCTCATGGTGTTATTGAGTCCTTGTACCTGACAGGTAACTACAAATCTCCATTCTGGCTGCTAAGACTAAGAAAAGAGAAGAATTCTTACTCTTGTCTCATTCAGAGAAAAATAATTTTGCCAACATTGACTTAGTTTCCCTGAAAGTTTCTATTATCTCACAAAAGTCATTAGGAGGTTCTAACCAAGTTTTATATATGTATAGATAGATAGATACATACATACATACATAGATACATACATACATAGATAGATACATAGATACATAGATAGATACATAGATACATAGATGATAGATATGATATGATAGGGTTGAAGGGATGTTAGAACTGAAAATGATTCTGTTGACCATTTTTTCTGGGAGTTACCTTGCTATTTTGTTTTAATTAAATACTTTGCTAGTTTTTGTATCAAATAAAGAATGTATTAGATGGAAAGAGGAATTAAGCCAAAATTGCACCTCTAACATCCCCAAACATTGCACATTGAAACTAAATGTACCTAGAGCAAACTCAGAATTCAGGATGTGCTATAGTTACAATATGATTTCCATCAGGGGTTAGCTCAGGTGCTCACCTTTGCATGAATTTGTTATTCAGCCCTACAGTTATTTGTGTTTTCTATCTTCTTAAATTAATTTGTATATGTGTTCTTTCTCCTGGTAGAATATGATGATGATGATGTAATATAATATAAACTCTTTAAGTTCAGGGAGTATCCTTTTTTGTCTTAGTATTCCAGCGCAGTGTCTTACACATTGTAAGAACATAATGGATGTTTGCTATTGAGTATTGTGGTCATTTGTATTATTAGTATAGGAATCTTGGATAACCAGCTTTCCTCATGCTTTTAAAATAAAGCAAACTTTTAAAAATCAGAAATTTATCTTTTTTTTTAAGTGAGGCAATTGGGGCCAAGTGACTTGCCCAGGGTCACACAGCTAGTGAGTGTTAAGTGTCTGAGGCCAGATTTGAACTCAGGTACTCCTGACTCCAGGGCCGGTGCTCTATCCACTGTGCCATCTAGCTGCCCCTAATATATCTTTTTTGAAAAGCCCATTTTCCCATAAAATAATGACTAACTTTTTTGTCACCAAACCTCCTAGAATAGTAGAATTCTCTTTTCCAATGTGAAAAGAACCATAGGAATGGGTTCTGTTTGAGAGCAGATTGCAGAACTTTTTTTTCCTTCCAGAAATGGAGTTGGCTGCAGTTAGTTATCAATCTATGGTTTCAGCCTGGAAGGTATTGAGTTGTACAATTTGAAAACACGGACAAGGAGAAGAGGCTCACTATAAGCCAAATGTTTATCAATATCATTTTTCCTCTGGCTTATTTTTCTATTTACTTTAAAATTTGTAAAGAACTTAGGAAGATCCCTTCTCAACTGGGATAGCATTTTCTGCTATTAAATAACATTTTATTCAATTCTCACATCTCCTTAAAGATCTCATTGTTGGAATCTGATAGTGATTAGAGTTTGTCCTACAGAATGGTTTGACTGCATGAAGATTTAACAGAAGACAGTTTGAGGTAATGAGATAAACCCTGAACTTGGGGTTAGGAAAGAACTTCCTCCAATATTCACTTGCTGTGTGATCATGGGCATGTTACTTAATGTATCTGTGCTTCAGTTTTCTCATATGAAAGATATGGATAATAACATCTATAATACTTATCTCAAAGGGTTGTTATGAGGATAATATCCTCATCCGATAATATCTATAAAACTTTTTATAAGCCATAAAGTATATACACACTTAAACAGCAAGTATTTGTGTGCTATCTCTCTACTTTTTCTGTGATCTAGAGGAAGAAAAGGACCATGACTCTCTTTTCCTTAAGAGTTTCTATTCACCAATACGAAGTCCAAGAGTGTGGTAAATTGAACCATCTTTTGTCTCGAGTCTCACCTAGCCCTTAGTCATTGAATTGGTGTTGCCTCAGGCAAACTGAGACCTGAGAAAGATCTTAATTTAGAAAGGCCAAGGTCACCCACTGTATCCTGGGCTATCGCCAGTCAACTTGACTTCTGTCTTGCCACTGGCGTTTGATGACTGTGGAGGAGAGAGTGAGGCTGATGACTTTTCACAGTTCTGCCTCACGTGCATGTCAAGACATTACCTTTATGATGAATAACATTGTTCATTAATTTTCAACTTAAAATTGAAGTGTTTATATCACAAATCTCATAATTAGATGACCCCAATAGCACAATTTAGCAGTGTTTTGTGTAAGTATAGGGACCCAGTTTTACAGATGAGGAAATGTAGAATCAGGAGCAAATTGACTGAATGGGAGTCACACTGATAATCCAAGACTAAATGAGACCTAAAATTTAGAGCTCTTGCTGATCATTAATCCTGGTTTTCTAGTTGTTATTGGTTGTAATTTCCATTGTAAACTCTGGAAACAGGGCCAAACGTCTTCTCTAAGTCCTACTCTCATGCCTCATAAAGACATTAAGTTGATGCTGGATTCTTTTTTTTTTTTTTTTTTTTTTTTTTTTTTTTTTTGCGGGGCAATGGGGGTTAAGTGACTTGCCCAGGGTCACACAGCTAGTTAAGTGTCAAGTGTCTGAGGCCGGATTTGAACTCAGGTACTCCTGAATCCAGGGCCGGTGCTTTATCCACTGCGCCACCTAGCCGCCCCCTGATGCTGGATTCTTAAGGGTTATACAAGTACATAGCAAGCTCCAGCAAGTTCTACTATGATTAAAAATAGCAACAGACTAAATCTGCATTGTGAAACCCAGTCTCGCTAATTATTTAGTTCATTACCAGTAGGTGACTCATTGAGTGAGGAAGGTTATGGACTTGACAATCTATGAAACAAAGGAAAATACCGAGTTGCCTTCACTTCCAAGCACCCCCTTCCAATTCTGCAGTTGACCAAGGAAGAAAAGGGGGACAGAAGACATGAAGACTCCACCTAGAAACTTTAACTTATCTGTTAGAATTTTAAGTATGAGACCTTTGTCCAATGACCTAATAACCAACCATACTAAATGAAAGCAGAAAAAAAGAAGAAAGCTTCAGATAGGTGGAATAATAACTTAAACTTTCTCCTTATAGGGGTAAATCAGGGAGTTGCTTTTATCATGTGCCCCAAAGTAACAAGAACCAATCAGATCACCAATACATTGGAGCAAAGATCAAAATGAAAAAGAAACCAGAAGAAAGAATAAAGATGAGAAAAGCATTTACCATGTGAACAAAAAACAAAATCCCAAACTACTCAACCAAGTTGTTGATGATGAGGAATGGCATATGGATAGAAGAATAATAGCTAGTATTTATATAGATTTTAAGTTTTTCAAAGAGCTTTACAAATATTATTTATTTGATCCTCACAACAACTCTGTTTGGCAGGTGCTATTATTATATCCATTTTATAGATGAGGAAACTGAGACAGGCAGAGGTGAAGTGACTTTCTTAGTACCACTCAGCTAGTAAGTATTTGAGGCAGGAGATGAAGTCATATTCTTGCCGAGTTCAGCTCTCCAACCACTGTACTATCTAGTTGCCTTAGCTGAAGTAAATCAACTCCCATAATAAAAAGACCAAAAGAGCCTAAAAAGAGCTTACTAAACAAACAAGAGTGCTAAATAGAGAGATATGATAGTCAAAAGGAACATTAGTTTAAATTCATTTGAAAAAGATGACCATGGGGTACAGCTAGGTTGCACAGTGGATAGAGTACCAGCCCTGGATTCAGGAGGACCTGAGTTCAAATCCAGCCTCAGACACTTGACACTTACTAGCTGTGTGACCCTGGGCAAGTCACTTAACCCTCATTGCCCTGCAAAACAAAAACAAAAACAAAACAAACAAACAAAAAAAGATGAACATGCCCCTTTGCCTATTGGATTCAAAATTTCCCCCTTTTCAACTCTGTTTTGAGTATTGTCTCTTCCCATGAAATTGTAAAGTTCTTGAGGGCAGTGACTGGCTCTTTTTCTTATTTGTATCCCTAGTGCTTAGCACAATGCCTGGCATATAATAGGTGCCAGATAAATTATTGAATTGAATTGATTTATTATAAAAATCACTTTATAAAGCAGAGTAGAACATTAGAAGGAAAAAAGTTTAAAGAAACTTGACTAAAGATCTAATTAACCAAAGTTAAAGAGGTAGCTAGGTACTGCAGTAGGGAAGACCTGAATTCTAATCTTGCAATTGTATTACCCTGGGCTAATCACATCCTCTCCAGCCTCAGTTTCCTCACCCACCTCCAAAGTGCTATAGAAATGTTAGCTATTGTTTATTTTTATTATTAAAATGAAGATTAAAACAGAGAAGAACAATAAAGATACATGAAAATATTTTAATAAACTTTTTTATTACTATGAAGACAGTGAAGAAACCTCATTTGGATATTACAATTTTAGATGTGCTTATAGAGGAGGTAGAAATGGAATTTCTTGCTGGGCAGCTATGGAGTACGGTAGACACAGCACTGGGCTTAGAATCAGGCAGGCTCATCTTTGTGAGTTCAAATCTGGACTTAGACACTAACTAGTTTTGTAGCCCTGGACAAGTCACTTACTCTGTTTGGCTCAGTTCCCTCATCTGTAAAAATGAGCTGGAGAAGGATATGGCAAGCCTTTCCAATATCTTTGCTAATAAAACTTCAAAATGGGTTCATGAAGAGTTAGACACAACAGAAATGACTGAATAACAACAAGAAATAGCATTAAAAAGAAGAAATAGGAAAAGGATTAGATGAATTGTACACAGTGGAGAACCAAACTTGAATTGACACAGTTTTGAGGATATTGAGAGATTGATTCGTGGAGAATACAATGAATATGATGGGAGCAATATCCTAAGCCTCACTCCCACTCCATCCAACCTAGACTATTTTTTCCTTGAAATATATTGAAACTATCCATGAGATTTAATTGGCTCAGGGCACCCAAATATGGTCACTGATGAAGCTTCCTGGTTGCCTGAATACCAAACAGCTAGTGTATGAGGGACTGGAGCTCCTCCTTCTTGCTTGGGACCAGAGACCAGCAGCATGGACCCCACCCCCACCCCCCAAGGAATCTCTGCTCAACTAAATCAATGCTTTATCTAGGATAGACACCATTTTCTGCTCTGAATGTGCTCCCCTTGCTATGGCTAAGTAAAGGTCCTTAAAATAAAACTAATTAGATGTATAATGAGTTTCTTATTTCATTCTAACTTTGGACTTAACCCATCTAGGGGAGTAACTGGAGTCAAGCTATGACAAGGTGAGTGAGTATGTGTGTGTGTGTGTGTGTGTGTGTGTGTGTGTGTGTGTGTGTGTGTGTGTGTGTGAGAGAAAGAGAGAGAGAGACAGAGAGAGAGACAGAGAGACAGAGAGACAGAGAGACAGAGACAAAAACAGAGACAGGGACAGAGAGACAAAGAAACAAAGAGAGAGAAAAATACAGATTGAGTGAGATGGAGACACACACACACACAATGAGAGAGAGAGAGAGAGAGAGAGAGAGAGAGAGAGAGAGAGAGAGAGAGAGAGAGAGAGAGAGAGAGAGATGGAAAGGCTATAACATAATGAGATGTGTTACAATAGCCAAAACTATAATTAATACTAGACCACATTCTGGTGTGCCAGCATCTTGGTAGGCTTGTGACAATTCTACCTTGTGGTAAATACCTTTCTCATACCTCACATCATGACCAGTCTTTTGGTCAGCCTTCTGTTGACCTTTATCATTGCATGTAGAGCTGGAATGCAATCTACTACCAGATCGAAACTTTTAGGGTTTTATCACTGTACCTTGTTACTCTTCTTGGGCTAACCAAGCTCCCATAGTCTCCCCACCCTTCAGAACCTCTGAGGAAGAAGATGCCCTATCCCCTGGCACAAGGGAAACCACAGTTCAACTGTCCTTTGTTCCCCTGCCAGCTCACTGAACTAAAATTATTGTAGGTGCAAGAATTCCTAATTATCGATTTGACACAAGCCATCCTTGAAAATCAACTTTATTTTTCTATAGTCATAAGTACAGAAAGACAGAAAAAAAAGGGGAACTGCTTAAGACTTGCCCCCCCCCATTATGCCTATAAAGGTAAAATAAAGACAAACACAGGATTCTTAGAAAGAGCTTGGTAACATAGCAGATAATTTAATTCAAGATCTTTCTTATGGCTCGGAAGCATAAGATCTCAACAGTCATTTTGTCTACCTGAAGCATGAATGCCTCTTACAACAACTCTGACAAGTGCCTGCCTGGCTTCTGTTTGATCAAGTCCAATGACAGTGAAAAATTCCATTTTTAAAAATGGAAACTATATCCAAAGTTTCATTAGTTGAAATGCTTAGAAAATGGAGAATTCTGTTTAAATTAATTTTTAATTCAATTCTAAAAGCCTGCCCATAGCAGGCACTTAAAAATGTCAAATGAAAAACTATATTGAGCTCTAAAAACTTCTTTTCTGTTGCAGAAAGTCTTATCAAAATGTTTATGTCCATTTTTCTTGCTTTAGTAGACAATGGCAGTTCTGAACTGTGGAAAGCACTCTACACTTATAGCCAGAACTTCTGTGGTCAGATATTGCTCCCCTAGCTATATGAATTTTATGTGATGTAATGGAAAGACTAGTCAACTTGAAGGACTGAACCTGAGGTGAACTAGATATGAATTGAGATACCAGATCAGCCATATACTTGTGTAATGTTGGAAACATTACCTACCCTGCCTGGGCCTTAGTTTCTTCATCTGTATAATGAAAGAGTTGGGGTAGATAACCTCTAAGGTTCCTTCAAGCTCTTCATCTATAATTCTGTGATTCTAAATCACATAACCTTTCATTAGCCTCAGTTACCACATCTGCAAAGTGGGGATAATAATACTTTCATTATTTATCTCACAAGGTTGCTCTGAGGAAACCAAGTATTACATAATGTGTTATTATTAGAGAATGGTGAGCTGAATGGAATATTCCTTTGATGGCTGAGGGTTGTTGCAGTGCCTGTGGGTTTTGGTTATGAATATCAATGATCACAGTGCACTAGCTGCAGAATGTCTTGAAGAAAATGTTCTGATTTCAGGACACAGAAAGGATGCTGGGTTTCTGTTTTTATTAAGTGTCTGCTATTAGCTTGCATTTGTTGTGCACTTCTAGCATTGTGTAAATAACAGCAACAATAGATAAGAGCCCTATTATCTGAGGGCTCTGGTAACAGGGTGTTAATTGAGGGCTTGCCATGACTATAAGATATGGAAATATCTCCAGAGATGGAATACTAAAGGTTTCAGATGTTCCCTGTTGAAACTGAAAAGTTATTTGTTTTTTATAGTACAAGTCTTCTCACCAAACTGAGCATGGAGATTCATTCACTTAGCAAAGATTTATTTCAAATCCTGACTCTACAACTTTCTACCTGTCTGACTTTGGAGAAGTTGCTTAAACTCTTTGGGATTCAGTTTCCACAATTGTAAAGTGGGAGGTTTGGATTAGATGACTATGAAGGTCCCCCTTCCATCTCTAAAATCTATGATCTAGCATCTCATGATTGCTTCCTGTTGGCAGAGCCTTGGGCTGAGCACCGAGATAGATGCAGAGTTGAGTTAAGAACTTGTCCTTGCCCTAATACAACTTCCATCTAAGAGAGTAATATGTGGATAACATAAATACCTAGTATTCCATAATAAGTAGAAGTTCACCAAAGTGTACTCTGCTTTGAGATGAACTCAAGCAGAAAACTCTGAACAAAGCCATGGGCAGAAGACAAGCCAGAGACTTAAAATGACAGGTGTCAATCTGTTGTACAGAATTTAATTCTATCACTAATTAGGATACTGGAGAATGATCCCTGCAATGGGAAAGCACTGGTTCCAGCTGTGGGTGTGGGTCTTGGAAGATGGGACTGAGAGTTTAATGCTTCCTGAGGTTGCTGATAAATCCACGGATTTGTTCATCTTGCTCATCCTATTTTAAGTGAATTACCCAAATGGTGATCTTTGTCTCCCAGAGAGACAGTAATCTCATTCTCATTCTCTCTCTCTCTCTCTCTCTCTCTCTCTCTCTCTCTCTCTCTCTCTCTCTCTCTCTCTCTCTCTCCCTCCTTCCCTCCTTTCCTCCTTTCCTCCCTCCCTCCCTGCTTCCCTTCCTCTCAGAAAGAGAATAACATCATGTCACAGAAACATAGGATCATAGAGTTTGAATTGGAAGGGACTTTTTAGGTCATCCAGTCTATTTAACATATGAGGAAACTGGGGTCAGCTAGGTGGCACAGTGGATAAAGCACTGTTCCTGGATTCAGGAGGACCTGAGTTCAAATCTGGCCTCAGATGCTTGACACTTACTAACTGTGTGGCCTTGGGCAAGTCACTTAACCCTCATTGCCCTGCAAAAACAAAAAAAATATGAGGAAACTGAGGCCCAGTGAAGTAAAGTGGTTTTCCCAATGTCACACAGGTGGTAGGTGGCAGAGTAGGTATTTGTTTCAGACCCATTGTTCTGTGCTATCTCCATCTAGAAGTCATTTTGTCTAACCCTTTAATTTTTTTTTTTGGTGGGGCAATGAAGGTTAAGTGACTTGCCCAGGGTCACACGGCTCGTAAGTGTCAAGTGTCTGAGGCCAGATTTGAACTCACATTCCCCTGAATCTAGAGCTGGTACCTTGTCCACTGTGCCAGCTAGCTGCCCCTAACCCTCTCATTTTACAGGTGAGGAAATGAAGGCTTCGGAGAGGTTAAATCATTTGTCCTAGATCACACAGGTAATAGGTAGAACAGTCAATATTTGAAGCCAGTTCTTCTGGATCCAAATCCAGTTTTCTTTTAACTAGATCACAGTTTAAAATGGGCAAAGGCAAGAGGACTCCCACCATCACCTGGGTAATGTGCAAAATGAGAGGTGGGTAAGACCAGTGTGTAGATCTGGGAGTTCACTTTCTTTCAAACAAGGAAGTTCTAAGTTACAGTGGAGAAAACTGGTTGACAGAAGTGACTGGAGACAGCAATAAACAGCCACTTGAGGGATGCCAGCTCCCACACATCACATGCCTCTTTGCAAGAAATTAACATCTTAGACAGGAAGGCTCTGAGAATTTTAATGTTAAGTTGATTAGAATCCAAGCAAGTTGGTTTAGTCAGAAACCCCACAGGTGTCTTGGGACCCCCTGACTACAGTGCTCCAGATGGTCTCCATTGGATGCGCTACCCTCAGTCAGCCAGCCAGCCAGCACCAGCTCCCTCTGTGTCATGCTGGTAGAGATGCATCCCCCCTCTCCTTCTGTGCACCGACAAATACCAAGTGTGCAGTCAGCACTCAGTGAATATTAAACAATCATAATGACAATGATGATCAGAGCTTGAAATTTCCCATCAGCAGCCGGCTGGCAACCATGGGGAAATACAGAGCGGACTCTGGCTGGCTAGACATTGCCTAAGAGAGCCACACTATCTTTTCCCAGAGCAACTTAACCCAAATTTCTGAGGTTGGGTACCAAGAGTATTAGTCATTGGGCCTCTTGTTTTGTGACAGGGAAACGGAGGTAGCAGCAGGGAGGGTTTTTATTTGTGGGCTAGTCAGATAAAAGTGGGTCTGAGGAAAGAACAAGAATATCTCTTTCCTTTACCTTCTGAAACTCAAAAGAAGGAACTCTTTCTCTCTCAGGAAAATTTAGAGTCAAAATGCATCTCTTGTCTCCCTCTGTGCTCCCATAAATGCTCAGTGAATATTAAACAATCATAACAACTGCAATAGATCAGAAATTGAAACTTTCTATCACCAGCCCACTGGCTGCTCCAGGGGAAATAAGGAGCTTATAATTTAGGAGTATGGATTCCAAAGGGCCTTTTTGTTTCTGTTCGTGACATTTTTCTGAAGGAAAATGGAAAGGTTGGTGAGTGAGTCTCTCTGCATGCTGAAAAGGTTTGTTTGCATAGTTCAACCTCCTTAAAAATGGTCAAAACCAACAGTGATGATGATAACAACTTCTACCAGTCTTTAGGGAGAATTGGCCCAGATGTTGAAAAAACACTATTTCCCATAAGATTACATCCATAGAGCATCACTGAGAAATTGCTGGAGTTAAAGAGATGGGCTTTTTGGAAGGAGACAGTTTGGGATAAGTAAAATGAATTTTTTTTCTGACATAATTTTGAGTCCTGTTCATTGTCAACCTGCAAGGCCCATCCAAGACTGATGAAATAACTCAGTGGATTATCTCTCTAGCCTCCCTTCTTATTTCCATCTCTTATAATTCCCAATTCTCTTCAAAGCTCATATAAAATGCCACCTCCTACATAAAGCCTTTCTTCATTTCCCCAGCTGTAAAGGCCTTTCCAGCAAATTATCTTCTAAATATTTGATATAGAACTTAAATGTTTACATGTTTTTTCACTCTACAGAATGTAAGCTTCTAAGAGGGAAGGGACTATTTCATTTCTATCTTCGCATCCCCAGTAGCTAGCATCATGCCCTAGCATATAGTACTCACTTACTAAATGTTTATTGATTGATTCAGCTTCATTGCATAGCCTGACTTATATGTGTTTTTATCTGCTTTGTTTTTCAAGGATGACTGGTCGAAAATCTTATTTTTATTGCTGTGCATTTCATTGAAGAAGCCTTGTTGTGCTTGGGGACTCAAGATAATTAATATATGATTTGTGAATTAGGTCTTTCTGAGAAACTATCACCTTGGGTTAAAAAAAATCAATATTACAAGTAGGAAATGGAAAAGCCTGGGCTACAGAGCAGTTTATGTGACACATATTTGGGGATTTTAATGGACTACAATTTTAATGAGTCAACAGTTGACACTGAAGCAAAATAAAGCCTTTAGATTTCAGTAAGAAATCCATAGTGTCTAGAACATGGGAGGTGATACCTACGATACTCAGTCCTGTTAGGCCATATATGGAGTATTATATTCCATGTTGAGTGTCACATTTTAGGAAGGACATGGACAAGCTGAAGGTTATAGAGAGTAAGGTGGCTTAGAAGATGAGGGAATTAGATAACATGCTAAATAAGGATATGTAAGGAACTGGGAAGATTTTGCCTGGAAAAGACAAGACTTAGGGAGACATGATATATGAATTGGAAGGATTTTCACATATAATTCACATATAATTCAAATTGAGCTTTCTCTCTACTAAAATTCACAGGACTTTTTTTGAGAAATTGATCTCTTACCATGCCTCATCTTTCTTGTATCGCAACCTTAATTTTTTGAGCCCAAGTGTATAAATTTATATTTATCTATTAATTATCATCTCTGACATGTACAATGTTCTAGATCAGGGGTCAGAAAACTATGGTGTAAGGGCCAAATGAGGACCATTACCTGCCTTTGTTTGGCCCAGAAGCAGGTGGTGGGCCAGAGTTGACCTTTAGAACATAGTTTTTTCACTCTTATTCTAGATCCTGGATCTGCTATCCAGTGTGTTTGAAACACCACTAAAAATGACTTTCTATGAAATACCACAGAGAAGCTTTTAGCTCCTTCTACCACCTGTGCACTTTTAAAAAATTTGACAAGGATGCTGTTTATCCAAGTAACCAATGAAATAGCAGAAGGTCAAGCTTGCCTTGCTGGGGGCACTCTAGTAAGGATTTTTTTTTCCCAAGTTGATATCAAATAACTAACGAGTACTCCTTAGATCTATCCATTAGCCAGTTCTGAATCTACTTAATTGTATTATCATCTCACTCTATATTTTTCATAAGAATAATAAAAAAAAAAAAAAGAAAACAAACAAAAAAAACGGGGCAGCTAGGTGGCGCAGTGGATAGAGCGCCGGCTCTGGAGTCAGGAGTACCCGAGCGCAAATCCGGCCTCAGACATTTAACACTTACTAGCTGTGTGACCCTGGGCAAGTCACTTAACCCCAATTGCCTCACTTAAAAAAAAAAGAATAATGTGAAAAGCTTTGTCAAATGCTTTTTAAAATCTAGATAAGCTACATATTCAGAATTCTCTTGTTTAGAACTCATGCCCCAAAGGGCATGAGTTACTTGGGAATTGCTTATTATCGATAATACCCTACTGGTTCATTGTGATCGCAGTTTCTTTTTATAGATGTACATCAAACTGTCCAAACACTTTGACTCAGAGATGCCACTACTAGGCATGGACTCCAAGCAACTACAAGTTGGAAAGAAGGGGTTCACGTGTACCAAATAGCTTCCTGATAGCTTTATCTCTAGAAATAAATCCACTAAGGTGGAACAAATATGGAATGCTACCTATGCTAAATGTAAAGAGGAAATTATTAATTATAAGGATTCCCACAAGGCAGGGAATTTGTAATAATAATAAAAAGGTGAATATTCCTTAATTACATATTTTTAACTTCTTTGGGGGTGGGGTATGGGCTGGATCTGTAATTTCATCAATACAAGGAATTTCAGGTAAGGACCTTGCTCTACTAAATCATATTGATGCTTGCTTGGCAACTTACAATTTTAGAGAATCAACTTGGATTTATAGAAGTTAAGTGACTTGGTCAAGGTCATACAGCCAGGGTATATCAAAGAAGAGGAAGAAATTTTTTTTGTAAACAAAAGAAAATGAATGTTTCAAAGGAAACAGTAGAAGTAGCTAGTCAAAGGTTGAACAGGATAGGCTTTGGGAGAGATAAGGATAGGGAGTTAGTGAGGGAAATAACTTGTCACTGGGGCAATAATTTTGGATGCTGGGGATGAGGGGAACAAGAAACTGAAAGGTGAATTGGAGGGACATATAAGCCATGGGGGAGGGACTTTTTTCTCATTTGTTCCATTCTTGTTAGTGATATTAATAATTTTCTGATTTCATAGATTATAAATTTTAGAATCTTCATCTCAAAAAAATTTGTTGGCTTCCTATTATTTAAAAGAGAAATAAAATAGGGATTTCTTAGCTTAATACCCTCTGTGATTTGCTTGCTACTTCCCTCACTAACATTACCTTCTGCTATGACCTTACTTAACTCCTTTACAGTAGACAAATCAGGCTATATCAATGCCCTTGATATATTAAAAGAACCACATAAGGCTTCCTGAATGTTAGACAGATTCTTTAGGAGGATTTATGGAAGAACTGAAAAGGAAGAGAAGATTGCATAGTGGTTGTGATCTGAACTGGGAACACTTCCATTTGTGAGATAAGTTTTATGCAATTTCTTTAGCTATGTATGACTAATTAAAAACTCAGGACCCCATAAGTGCTAATCCCCATTATGATATGTTCTGGGCAATTAAGTGGTCAAAATCATCTCTGAGTCTCTGTTCCATCTGCAAAATGTGGATGAGGACACTATGCTGCAGTGGATTTTATTAAGAATATAGAATCAACATGAAGTATACTCAGTTGAATTTCCTGCTTAATGATAAAAACTCCTAATGCAAAATTGCATGGCTGCTGAAATTTCCATACATGTATGTGTGTGATGGTGTATACCCTATTAACCTGGAATAGGATGCTTTCAAATATTGATCATGTCCATAATATTTGATAGAGAGGTAATGTATTTGGGATGAAGAATATCTATATGTACATAGATGTCTATAGATCTATAGATTATGGGTCAGTACTATACTATATAGTCATCATTCTGTATCCTGAATCCATCACCTATCTCATATGTGTGTTATATCTATCTGTCTATCTATCTATCTTTGGGGCAATGAGGGTTAAGTGACTTGCCCAGGGTCACACAGCTAGTGTCAAGTGTCTGAGGCTGGATTTGAACTCAGGTCCTCCTGAATCCAGGGCCAGTGATTTATCCACTGTGCCACCTAGCTGCCCCCCCTATCTTTCTATCTATCTCTTGATATTGAACACAGCCAATGAGAGAATTTATTTTTCTTGACAAGGTATGTTTTTTATATAAGGAATTTGTGTTTCTTTTTTTCCCTAATGGAATATAAGTGGGAAGGAGAGAACATTGATTGGTTAATAAAAATAAGTTAATTTTTTTAAAAGAAAGGAAAACTCTTGTTAAGACCAAAAGGGTATGCACATACACATAAATGTGTGTATGTACATACATGTATAAATATGTAGGCATGTATATACACACATTAATTATAGAGCCCCTCATATTTCATAAAAGTAAGATATTTGGGAGGAAATTCTGGATCAGAGGTGGCAAGCACTGCACTCTGAATTGAAATCCTACCTGAGATACTTATTAGCTGTGTAACTCTGGGCAAATCATTTAACCTCACTAAGCCTCATTTTCTTCAACTGTAATGGTGATAATAATAGTACCTAACTCATAGGGTTGCTATGAGGACCAAATGACATAACACATGTAAAGTACTTTGCAAACCTTAAAGCACTATACAATGGTGTACTGCAGCCAGCTCAAACCAGCTTGCCAGAGTCGAGCCAAATGCTAAATTTTCAGTGTGAACATTTACATCTGGACTTGATTTGTTGTGCTGATTATCTAGACTTAGCAAAGTGCTAATAATGAAGACTGAACTTAAAAATAAGCCAGATAGATGATAGATATAGAGAGAGACAGAAAGAGAGACAGAGAGATAGAGACACACAGAGAGAAAGCAAGTGAGAGAGCATGCATGTATGAGAGAGATATGTTAAACATTTACCAGCACACCTCTGACTACATAAATGCTAGTTATTACTGTTATTGCTGCTGTTACAATCTGTATGGCATACTATTTCTCTATAGTCACTATAGTCTCTACCTAGTGCTTAGTAGTAGTAGTAGTAGTAGTAGTAGTAGTAGTAGTAGTAGTAGTAGTAGTAGTAGTTGTAGTAGGCCTCCACCAGTCGCAGACGACCATGGATCAGCGCCTTGAAGAGCCACAGGCCACAGTGTGGCTGTGAAATCCGATACAGGAGCTGCAGCTCCTGAGTGACTTCTAACCGGTAACTGCCGCATCCCGTGTTGTATCTACCCCATGAGGAGTAGCTGGAGTGTCCTCTCCAGGGCGCTGGCCTGGGCAGATCAATATGGAAAACAAGCTGTTGCCCATGCAGCAGGTTTTCTCTCTTCGCAACATTGGTGGATCCAAAGGAGAGGCAGAGCCAGTACAGTTTGGCACCAGTGCCGCCGCTGGAGTTGCCAGAGGGAAGTGATGTCTAACATCCAACTGCCTAAGGGACTCCAACTCCTGATTTTTCCTCAGGGTTAACTCTCGAAGCCTTTCCCATATAGGGGTATAGGCACAAGGCAGAGGAGGTTTAAAAATCAGGGTTTCCTTCCCCTAGGCGGGTTGCCTGTCAAGGCTAATGAGCCCCACCTGCCCGATTTCCAGTTTCCAGTGCATAAGCCATCAATAACCTTTGGTGGCATTCTTTATTTATCATGCAGTCCCTTCAGAAAGAGTCTGTACTTGGTTGACCACAATCACCTGCTTTATTCTTCATTATTTCGTTATGGGTCAGTACTCTAATACTGGCCTTCTTAAATTTTCCCCACTCATGACCCATTTTCACCTGATAATTTGTATGTGAGTATGTAAATAAAAGGTTATATATGCCTAATATATATATATATATATATGAAAACTTTTACTTACTGTTGCATAATTTTTTGTGACCCCTACATTCAGTTACATGACCCCATGGCGTCATGATCCACAGTTTAAGAAGCTTTGCTATAATACATAGGTCATCATGTTCAACATTGTAGGGATAAATACTTCTGAGCTTCATGGGCATCTCATCTTCAGTCAGTATTGCACTGCTGTAACTGAAACTGCTATTACATACATACATGTGTGCTCATGTATACATATACATATTTACTTTTTGGTCTGGATTATCCCAGCAATTTCATTAATATAGAGACTTCCAAAACGGAAACCACCTGAATACCAATGTGGATTGGTATTATATTTCAATTTGTAGTCTTAGAAAGTTACCTGGGCATGTTAAAACTTTAAGTGACTTACTTATGATCACTCAGACAATGTATTGACACATAAGATATGGACTTGAACACTGAGCCTAGCTTTCTACTTGCTACACTTGTTGTTGTTTTCCTTCATTCTTGAAGAGTACAATGACATCAGGCTGATGTCATGACTTGCAGTGATTGAAGTGAGGGAGGGCTGTGCATGGTCACCAGCCTCACTCTTTTCTCCAGAGCCATCTGGGTCCAGTGGCAAGATATACATCAGGGTGACTAGAGATGTCCCCAGATATTTGAGGCAATTGAAGTTGTGACTTACCCAGGGTCACAGAGCTAGTGTCTGAGGTGAGATTTGAACTCAGGTCCTCTTGACTCCAGTGCCAGTGACCTATCCTCTGTGCTACCTAACTGCACCCACTTACTACACTATGTTATCTCTCATATACATGCATGCATGCATGTATGTATACAAACATTCATAGAGGGATAAACATACACCTATGTATGCATATACATATGTAAATATATTCATCTATTTATTCTACATATTTTAGATATACAAATAAGTTTATACATACCTGCATATAGACAGGTATCAACACACACACACACACAATTGTCAATTGGCAGTCCCTTGTCACTGCCAAAGATATTTAGTTATTGGCTTGGGAAAAATGGAATCCTGTTATCTGCTATTAAAACTTTGGCATTGTAATATGATTCAACCTCCTAAAAGTGAACCCTCCTGGGGTCATTTTTTGGTTGTGTCTATTTTTAAAACTATATAACTAATGTTTACAGGGACCCTAGACAACTCAGATCCAAAATGCTGGAATGTGACATTTGGGAGTGATGCCAAGAAGGTGGGAGGATGAGAAGAGGAATTCCTTTATTAACAAGAAGAAATCTTATTAATCAGAGACCTGCCACAAAGCAGGAAGCATAGGAAAGCTATAAGACAGCTTAATGGAAGTTGCTGAAATATGTACTGGCTTTATTTCTGCAGAGTCTCTTCAGGACAGGACATGGGGTGTTCTATTGCCAGGGATGTCCCTATTAACCTAAAGATACACTCCAGATGAACTTTACCAGGGCCAGCCTTGAAGATCTTCCTTCTCATATATTTGCCTTCACTTCCTCTTGTTTTAATCTCTTTCACCCATGAATATTCCTATCTCCCTTTCCTAAGTTTAATGTCTAGCACAGAGAACTCAATACCTTTTTTTAAAAAAAAAAATAAAAACGGCATGTAATGACCAGGCAATTTGTGGTCATGGGCACAATCTCACAGGACTCAATGTGGCATTCAGCTCTGAAGAACTGAATACAGATTGAGGATAAATTACTGTTTTCCTTTCTCTTTGGCAGGGCATCCAGCTTGTTGAACAATAAGCATACAAAGTTATCTGTACATTTGTGTTAATTAACTACTCACACAGCTAAGCAGAAGATCTCTCTAAACCCAAAATTGAAATGATACAAGAATCATAGAATCTCAGAGTTAGAAGGAATCATTAAAGGCAATCTAGTTTAAATCTAGCCCCAGGGGACAGCTAGGTGGCACAGTGGATAGAGCACCAGCCCTGGATTCAGGAGGACATGAGTTCAAATCTGGCCTCAGACACTTAACACTTACTAGCTGTGTGACCCTGGGCAAGTCACTTAACCCCAATTGCCTCACACAAAAAAAATCTAGCCCCAGATCTGAACTGTGTGACCCTGGCCAAATCACTTAACTTCTGCCTTCCTCAGTTTACTCAATTGTAAAATAAGGGTAACAATAGCAATTACTTCTGGGTTTATTGTTATGGACAAAATGAGATTATATTTGTAAAATTCACCACAGGCCTTAAAGCACTAGATAAATGTTAGCTATTAGGATGATTACAACCAGATCAATGCTACACATGTAGAGACAAAGCCACTGACACCTGGCCTGTTGCTAGTCTAAACCCCTTTGAGGTGCAGGTGTATAAGGTAAGGTGGACAACTAAAACATTCCCTCACACCACTCAGCACTACTGGCTTATCTCCTTATTAATTCATTATCTATCTGAATTCAGAAGCAGACCAGTGCTCCCAAGCATCTTCAAAAAATTGCCAGAATTGCAGGAACACTCTTTTGGCTCCTATCCCAGAGTCAATGGAAATTTCTTTTCCCATAGGTTAGCCTCACCTCTCTCCATCTCAGATTCTGAATTTATAGATTTAAACAAAATCACTCTTGATGGCTATGCACTGTATTAGCATTATCAAATAAATGTAGAGGCACAGACACATATTTAAATGTGATTTAGAAGGTTTACATGTGTGTGTGTGTGTGTGTGTGTTGGTGGCAGCCATAAAAAGGACACGTCTAATAGGGGAAAGACAAGAAATGCTGATTAGAATTTCTTTTACCAATTGCTCTAAATAGCACAACTGCCAGTAGATGTACTTGGTCGCTCCAGACAACCACCATCATCATGCACTTGTCTTCTCTCCTTTCATTCTCTGATCCAGGGGCTCTTTTTTCTGGTGTTTTGCTCTCCTGTCTCTGTCTTTCCTTTCATTTATCCCGATACTTGGGTAAAAGTTTCTGTGTTCGAATGTAGCCTCAGATACTCACTAGCTTTGTTTGCCTCAATTTCCTCATCTGTAAAATGGGGATAATAATAGTACATACCTCCTTTACTGCTTTTTATGTGTAGGATTTAAGGTTTTGCAAAGCAATTTCCATGTTTTCTGTTTTGACTCTCCCTACAACCAAGTGAGGTAAGTGCTAGATGAGAAAGCCAAGTCTCATATTAGACAAATTTCCCAGGGACACACACTAGTAAGTATTTGAGGCAAGATGTGACCCCCATTCTCCCCAACTCCAGAGCTCTCATCCAGAATTCTAGCCATTCCCCCAGTAGATTTAACTTTCATGCAATAGTCAGCAATGCATTAGTTGCATCAACAGTGGTTGATATCCAGAGATCTGGAGGGAATACTATTGATAAAAGCACTAAAGAAATATCCAGATTGATAAGTCTGTTCTTTGTCAGTAATCATAATGTTGTTTGCCTTTAGGCAATTTCCAGAATCTTCATTTTGATGTAACCACTGCAGTCAAATGATGAGAGAAAGGCGGATGGAAAAGTGAGGGGAGATGAAAGACTCGTAAATTGGAAGTTATGGGTGAGAGTCACACAAAAAGCCCTTGATGTGTAATTTGCAAATTAACTTGGTTTTTTGATTTCCCAAAAGCTCAAATTTGCTAACTAGCAGTCAGCAGGAAACAAAACTTTCTGTAAGCCTCTTCCCCCTTTTCCCCCATGTCCCCATGGGTCTTCATAACAATCCATTTCTTTCTTTCTTTCTTTCTTTCTTTCTTTCTTTCTTTCTTTCTTTCTTTCTTTCTTTCTTTCTTTCTTTCTTTCTATCTATCTGTCTGTCTGTCTATCATCTATCAATCTACCTATCTATATTTCTTTCTATAATCTATCATCTGTCTATTTGTCTGTCTGTCTATCTATCATTTATTTCTCTTTCTCTGTCTCTCTCTCCTGGGTGGATAGGGGGAAATGGAAGAATGAGAGGATGGAAGCCCCTTCCTTTTTATATGGAAATTAGCTTCCTTGAGACCCTGGTTGCTTTTCTTCATGTATTTAACACACACACACACACACACACACACACACACACTCACACAGACATACACATAAGCAAGAATAAAATTTGATCAGTTCTATAAAGCACCCACATGCTAGGAACTCCACCAATAACCCACTTTGGGATATATAAGTCCTAGAAACCAGAAGGCACTCTTAATAAATCCAATGGTTTTAGTATATTGCAATGAAAAATCCCAATGAGGAGGTCTATTACTAGAACTAACTCTCAAGGTCATGATAATAGCTAGCATTTATACAGTGTTTTACAGATGTTATCTTAATTGATCTTCACAACAACCTTGGAAGGTAGGTGTTATTATTATCCCCATTTTTCAGATGAGGAAACTGAGCAAAGAAAGATTAAGTGACTTGCCCAAGGTCACACAAGCTAGTAAATGCCTGAGGCAGGATTTTACCCTACAAATTTATGACTCCAATTCTAACACTATATCTATTATATGACCCATCTTCCTCAAACATAAGATCATGTCATATCCCTGGTTTTTGATTTGGTGTCTCTTAGATTCAGATACTGAATGGATTTATATGAAAGGTAGTATGCTCTTGTGGAGCATCAGCAGAGATCTGGGGTGAAATCTGGCCTCTGATGCTGTGATTTAGAGCATGCCATTTATCCTCTCTCTGCCCCATCAATTGCTCTATCTGCAAAATGGGAATACAAAGTTTATTGTGATGAAAAATCTTGATAAATTTTAAAGTATTATGTAAATATGAATTCTTTTATTTTGTGAGGCATGGAAACATAGTAGATAGAGAGCCAGCCTCAGAGTAAGGATGATTGCAGTTCAAGTCATGTCTCTGACACATATGGACTGTGTCAACCTGTGCAAATCACTTAATCTCTTGTGACTATAGTTTACAGACTATAATTTGCAGAGAACCTGCATTCACAGAAATTTCTGATCCATGAAGATCATTCTATCAATGATATAGTCCCTATCCTATCCCATTATAATTTTAGAACCTCCCTGAAAGAAGAGAAGCCTTTGGAAAGAGTTCCATTTTTGTAAAAAAAGAAACAAACTAGTTTTCTCCTTTTTAGAAATGAAGAGAATTTCTTGTAAAAATCTTTTTTAAAAAGAAAAAAGCCATGAGCTATCAGAGTAGGAGTTTGAACTTTGAATGCTGGAAGCTGCAGAGAAGATGGAAGATATAATGGAACATCGATGGGCTGGGATGTTCTTAAAACTCTTTTTCTTCTACCTTTGTCAGATGTGAGGAAAATGGGATTTCCATAGAGGGTTATATAATGCATCTCAGTAAGCCTTTTAAAAATAGGCTAGATGAAGTCTGGGATCAATCTATCAATGAACACTTATTAAATGCCTATTATGTCAGTCACTGTGTTAAGATCCCCATATACAAAAAGAGGGTATTTTGGGGGACTCAGAGACCCCTACATACAAACACACACACACACACACACACACACACACACACACACACACGACCTCTGGCTGGTTTTTCTGGGCCATCCCAGAGTCAGTAGAATTTCAAAGGAAATGTAGATTGACCTTCCTGACTACCTAAAGGAAGATAACTCACATAGACCACCCTCAAGTCATGCCAATCAACGGACTTGAATGTTACTGAACAATTAACTTGCATCAATGTGCAGTGACCCACCTCTACCTGAGAGAGGATAAAAACCCCTGGAGAGGGGGGCCTCATGCTTTTGGCGCTCTCTTCTCTCTCCCACACTACTCTCTGGTTCTTGCTCTCTATCCTAGGTAGGTAGGACTTCTGCACTCTAGGAGCCATGTGCTCTCTCTCTTTACTAACATTTAACATGCTTTAATAAATGCTTAATACCCAAAACTGGTGCAGTAGCCTCTAAGTAGCAATATATTAGAAACCCCAGCTTGTTTCCTAAAACCTAGAACAGACAGGCACTCCCATATAATTTGAAACGACACAGTGGAAAGCATATTAAATCTAGCTAAACTGCTTCCTAACCATAGCTCTGACATTACCTGGCTGTGGTGGTGGTGGCGGCAGCAGCAGCAGCAGCAGCAGCAGCAGCAGCAGCAAAAACAATGTTTATATAGGTCTTTAAGGTATGCAAAATGTTTCACATGTGTTATTTCATTTGATTTTCACAGCAACCTTGGGAGGTCAGTGCTATTATTACCTCACTCTACAGATGAGGGACCAGATGCAAAGAGAGATTAATTGACTTGCTCAGGAAGACACAATTGGGTTATGACCAAACAAGTCACTTTTCCTCCCTGGGCCTAAATTTTCTTATCTGTAAAATCAGCAGTTCTTTTAGGTGATGTCTAAGACCCCTTTCTATTCTACAGATAGCCAAGATTTTAGAAAGGACTTTATAGTTTTTTAGGTGCTTTACAAATCTTTTTTTTTCTTATTTGATGTTCATGACAGCCTCTTATCTACTGTATTTCTAAAGAACCAATGTCCCCAAGGGAAGAGGCACCAGTTAGGTTTTGGGAGGCACAGCCTGGTCCCCCTGTCAGATGGATATTAGAAGACAAGATGGCAAATCTAACCCAGATGGACAAACGGTAGAATAAATATTATTATACTCATTTTAAAGAGCAATCAATCAACCAGCATTTCTTTAGCACCTACCGTGTGTGTGTGGGGGGGGCGGGGGGGGGGGGCGGGGATGTGAATCAGCCCCTGCTCTGAAGGACTTCACAGTTTATGAGGGGAACAATATGTGAATTTAGAGGTATATGCAAAATAGAAATGATCTGATGAGAAGAAGAGGACAGTAGACCCCTGGTAGATTATGAATGGTTTCCTGTAGAAGGTGGTGCTTTCTCTGAGCCTTAAAGGAGAATAGGGATTCTGGAGAGAGTTTATATAAATTGTGAAAGGTCACACTGACAGTATGAAAAGAGCCATAACCCAAGCACAGTCCTTCTGTCATCAGTCCCAGTCTCTTTCCACTATGTCAAGCTGATCCCCATGGAGAAGAGATCACAGACCTAGAACTAGAAGGGACTTCAAAGCCCATTTAGTTCAACTGCCTCATTTTTATAGATGAGGAAACAGCTCGAGGGAGGTTAAGTGAATGACTTGCCCAAAGTCACAGAGGTAATCATCATTGGAGGCAGGATTTGAACCCAGGTCCTCTGATTCCTGAATCAATGCTTTTTCTACTGTATCACCTATGGAAGCTAGATGGCCTTTCCACATCTTCTTCAGCCCTAGAATGTCCAGTACAAGGGCCAGCTAAACTAGTGCTGCCCCGGGGTGTTCTATAATATCTAGTTTCTATAACACTTTAACCCTTTTCTCAGTGGATATAAGAAGTCTGGCTGTTTGGGAACTTCAAGTGCCATCCTTCTTTTGTAAATGTCAACACCTGATATTGGTTGCTAGAGAATGGAAGCAGGTACATCCATGTATTTTTAGCTATGTTGATTAGCTGAGGTCCCATTCTCCCTAGAGTAGAACCCTCCTGGAAGTTTTTCTCTCCTAGAATCTAGGCTAGTGTTCATCCTTTGAATCTCAAGAGAAAACTCTAACTCCTTAATTTAGTATCATTTCAAAGAACATGCCTAGGGGCCATTTCCCTCATCTGTAGCTAAAACCATTTAGAGATAAAGAAAACTCATTTGGGATATTCTTGTTCCTACCACTGTCTCATTCAGTTTCTTGCTTATTTATCTCATCTCTTCTCTTCTCTTCTCTTCTCTTCTCTTCTCTTCTCTTCTCTTCTCTTCTCTTCTCTTCTCTTCTCTTCTCTTCTCTTCTCTTCTCTTCTCTTCTCTTCTCTTCTCTTCTCCTCTCCTCTCCTCTCCTCTCCTCTCCTCTCCTCTCCTCTCCTCTCCTCTCCTCTCCTCTCCTCTCCTCTCCTCTCCTCTCCTCTCCTCTCCTCTCCTCTCCTCTCCTCTCCTCTCCTCTCCTCTCCTCTCCTCTCCTCTCCTCTCCTCTCCTCTCTTCTCTTCTCTTCTCTTCTCTTCTCTTCTCTTCTCTTCTCTTCTCTTCTCTTCTCTTCTCTTCTCTTCTCTTCTTTCTCTCCTCTTCTCTCCTCTCCTCTCCTCCCCTCTCCTCCCCTCTCCTCCCCTCCCTTCCCCTCCCCTCTCCTCCCCTCCTCTCCCCTCCCCTCCCCTCCCCTCCCCTCCCCTCCCCTCCCCCTCCCCTCCCCTCCCCTCTCCACCCCTCCCCTCCCCTCCCCTCCCCTCCCCTCCCCTCCCCTCCCCTCCCCTCTCCTCCCCTCCCCTCCCCTCTCCTCTCCTCTCCTCCCCTCTCCTCTCCTCCCCTCCCCTCTCCTCTCCTCTCCTCCCCTCTCCTCTCCTCTCCTCCCCTCCCCTCTCCTCTCCTCTCCTCTCTCCTCTCCTTCCCTCTCCTCCCCTCTCTTACCCTTCCCTCCCTTCCCTCTCTTCATTTTCAAAGAGGATCACAGTGATGCCTTGACTTGTGAGTGAATTAGATTTAAATGAGGCCGAATTGCACAAAGTCATCAGCCTCACTCTCTTTTCCTGAGTACCTGAAGTCCAGTGGCAAAACAAGTCAGGATGACTGACAATGAATGGCCCAGGATGCAGTGGATGATTTTGGCTCTTCCATGGAAGAGCTAGCCATAAGAATCCAGGAGTCAGAGTCCAGATCGTATTTTGTAGCTAGGATCAGTGGACTGAGAACAGGGAAGATTTTCAGGAAATCACCTTCAGGACTCTATTTCAGAAGAAGGATTCATCTAGACTTGACGGGATCAATGCTATTTCAGATTTAACCTAGGTTTTGAGTCCACTATGCCAGAAATCAAAGTGGTATAGAGAAGAGGTAATGGAGAAAGTATTTATACTTTGTTCTTTATGTGCAAAGTAAATAACCTTTTGTAAAAGCTACTCAATGTTAAGGAGTTAAATATGACTGTGGTGTTAGTCACTGGTCCACTTACAAATGGGGAGAACACAGACCATGGGTCCTGAGGTCAGTGGTGGTAGAAGAGAGACAGCTACAAAACCCCTCAGGAGGAGATATATAGTCTGCCTGGCTCTAGGAGTATGGAGACCGGGCATACATGTAAGACTAAAAATCATGACATTTTTTTTTTTTAGCCCAGATGAAGTAGGTTTTATTTTTTTCCCTTATTTCCCTATTTCATACAAGTAACAGTTTTTACATCCTAAGCAAAAAATAAGAACAAAGAATATTTTGGTTTTATATCTGCCATTTCATTTAGCCAATTATGCGGTAGAATCCTTGAGAAATGAAAAACCCCTGATTTGTATAACAGACAAGAGGCCCATATAGGGTAATGCTGTATAGTAAGGTGCTCCCACCCTCTCTGGTGTTGCTTCAGCCATTATGAGGCTCCTGGAAAATTCTACCCTCACTGGTCAATGTGAAACATCAGGCCTTTTTTTCTGCCCATCTAGCTAGAAGAGATACAGCTAGAGACTAAGAGGAAACATTGCAGTTTTATCCAATCATTGGCCCTACTAAGACCTTTTCTGGCTATAAAAAGAATGTACTACAATATATCTCATTAGTATATGTAAGCTCTGGGATAGGTCTCTTTCTTTTCTCCTTGGGTTTGGTTGTGCATTTGTCACAAAATCATTCCTTTGGAGGTAATTGTTGCTACCTGCAGTTATTGTATGAAGCAGAATCTGAACAGGTCTCCTCAGTTATACCTATAGACCCGTCTCCAAAAGCCAGACAACATTGAACTAAAATATGCATAGAAAACTACCAAAGCTTACAGCCACATAGAAAATAGGGGAAATGCTTCCTTCTTGGAAATACTAACTATTTGTGGGTGACATACTCTCTGTAGGTTTGCTCTGTGACTCGTGATAATTTAGAATATAAACCCATAGGGGCAGCTACATGGCACAGTAGATAAAGCACCGGCTCTGAATTCAGGAGGACCTGAGTTCAAATTTGACCTCAGTGTCTGGCCTCAGACACTTGACACTTTCTAGCTGTGTGACCCTGGGCAAGTCACTTAACCCTCATTGCCCCCTCCCCCCAAAAAAAGGCTCATGGAGGTCAAGGACTTCCTGTAGAAAACCTAGAATATTGTGACACTCAATAGATTTTAAATGGCCATGGTAAGGGGTTCTATTTTGATTATAAATTGAGAGAAATGCTTATTTTAAATCCTCAGCATCCCTCAAAAATAACATAAAGAAAAACCACATATTGTTTGGGAATAGAGGGTGAGACAGTGGTTCTATCTAAACTAGAATTTAGGGTATTTTCCCTCTTATTCTCCTATTTCACCTTTAGACAGAAAAGGTTTTACTTAACTCCACCTTGGATCCTCAGTTTCCTTATATAAAAAATGAGGTGGCTGTACTTGATGATCTCAAAGGTCCCTTATACCTCTCAATCTATAGTTCTATCATCTCAGACTTTCTGTTTCTGGACCCCAGCTAGAAGGGGACAATTAAGATATTGGTATCACTGAAAGACAGAGCTATAACTAATATTTTTGTGTGTCTGGAGAAAATAGCATGAAATATACCTTGAAGACTCAGGAACCAAAGGCAATGTTGGGGCAGAGACTCTAGAGAACCAATCCGCACATGGGGGTGAAGTAGGTTGAGACTCTGGAGTACTGTGACTGCAGTTCTAGGCATTATGGGTTTCTTTTCTCTGTGTTGAAGATCTTTGCTCTTTCCTTGACTAACAGTTGGTATTGGTGGTAGAAATAATGGGCCTCTTCTCTATAGGTTTTTTTTTTTTTGTCTTTTTTTTTTTTTTGTCTTTTTTTTTTTTTTTTTTTTGGTGAGGCAATTGGGGTTAAGTGACTTGCCCAAGGTCACACAGCTAGTAAGTGTTAAGTGTCTGAGGCCGGATTTGAACTCAGGTACTCCTGACTCCAGGGCCGGTGTTTTATCCACTGCACCACCTAGCTGCCCCTCTATAGGGTTTTTACCTTGGATGATAGTTACAGGTCTAGAGATGGGATAATAATCTAGGGGACAGTGCTATTTTCTGGGATCCTGGGCTTGCCTGTCCAAGGATGGCAATTGTTCAATGATTGATGTTGATGGTAGCAGGGATGGTGCATCCTTTTTTTAAAGGGTTGTTTTTGATGAGGGCTATGGAGACCAAGCTGGAAACATGGAAGATGGCTTGGGGAGCATTGCTATGCCCTATGATCTTGGGCTCAGGTCCTGGTCTATCTTTACTAGGGCATTAGGGATTGGCAAAATGGTACTTTGATCTCCTTGGCAAATATGGGCTCCTGTTTCTCAGGAGATAATTATTTATTATTACTATTATTATTGTTAACAATGATACTATCATTAGCTCTAATTATAGCTAATGTTAATTTGACACTTTCAGGGCATAGAATATTACATAAGACCATTTCTTTCTTTAAAAAGAACTTTCCTTCCCCAGCATGTTATAGTGAATAGAGCAGGCCTCAGAGACAAGAAGGCCTGGGCTCTTGTCCCAACTCAGCCATGTATTGCCTCTATGGTCCTGGAACAGTCACATCAGTTATCTAGATAACTTTAAAGTTTGTACCTCCCCTAACACCTACCACAGGGTTCTGCAAGTGGTTAGTTCATAATAATTTGTTGAATAAACCTTCTTAGGCAGGTAATACAATTATTGGGGGAACTGAGTGGCACAGTGGATAGAGTGCTGGGTCTGGATCAGGAAGACTCCTCTACCTAGGTTGAAATCTGGCCTCAGACACTCACTAGCTGTATGACCCTGGGCAAGTCACTTGATCCTTTTTGACTCACTTTCCTAATCTGTAAAATAAAATGGAGATGGAAATGGCAAACCACACCTGTATCTTTGGCAAGAAAACCCCAAAAGGAGGCACAAAGAGAAAATCATGACTAAAACAACTGAACAATAAAAATATAAGTATTATTATTATTATTTCTTTTCTATAGATGAGGAAACTGAGGATTCAAGAAGCTAAGTGACTTGCCCAAGGTCATACAGCTAGGCAGTGGCATTGCTGTCTACCACGAGGGATGAGAAGAATATTACAGGGTTGGAGAGGAAATCAACTGGGATAGAATCTAGGAAGAAAGGATAGAGAGAAAGCGAGCCATTTGGGGGCAGTGAGGTGGCACAGTGGATAAAGCACCGGCTCTGTATACATGAGGACCTGAGTTCAAATCTGAACTCAGACACTTGACACTTATTAGCTGTGTGACCCTAGGCAAGTCAGTTAACCCTCATTGCCCCACCAAAAAAAAAAAACGTGAGTCATTTGGAGGGTATCCTTCTTGACATAGTTATTTTTGGCCACTAGTGCTAAGCTTAGTTATTTCTATGCCGCTAAAGAAGTCCTAATGTCAGTACCCTCTAAATTTTGGTGATGTGGAGTATAACATAACCCCTGTTGCCTTTCTTTAGTAATTAATCTGCCCATAGGAAAGGGTATCCACAGAAATCACCCAGATCCTTAACATCTTCAATTCATCTCCACAAACCATTATTTAAATACCCACTAAGTTCAAAGGCATGCTATGCTGACAAAGGCAAAACCAAAATAATCCCTGCCTTCAAAGAGCTTATATTCTTACTTCCTTTTTGAAGTCTGTCAATTAGGTATAGTAATGTCTGCCTCCTGGATGTATCATGTTGTTGCTTTGTCAAGCTCAAAATCCCTCAATACCCTGGTGCTCAGAAGCTTCTAGTCCATTGAATATAACTACTGCTGCCCTTGCTTTTTTGACACCAGGGAGAAGTCAACGTTGCAGTCCAGATGGTGTCAATTTAATTATTGGCACTTAATGTACCATGACACACTAGTGTTGACCTAGTGTATAATATGGCCAATTTTCTGGGATTTAGCTTTGGATAGGAGACTAGGGAAGTGCCTAGAGAGGAGATGGGAGGGGAATAATCTGCAAGAGGAGGGAAATCTAAGCTATTTTCCCCCAAAGTGCATGGGATGATATTTTCATTCTGGAGGAAAATGGCATATTTTCTCTGTCAACAGTCACTTAAACAGTAGAAGGTTCTTGCAACAATCATGAGATGAGAGCACAATTTTAGGGAAGAGAACTTACCCTTTGAGCCTCACTAATTGACTTGTTTGCCTCTCTCTTAGTGGCTGAGGGTTATTGACATGACCACTCATCTAGAAATCTCATCCTTTTAGTTGGTTCTCCCTGGGAGGCCAGAATCTAGAGCCTGGGAGGATTGCCTATCAATAATAGGAAATTAGCTTCATTATGTGGACCAAAAAGTGAGCCAGGCAATTCCTTAATACATTCATTAATGAATCTTTCTCAGGCCCTCCTAAGACAAAAAAGATGAGCAAACAGCTCTCTTGGAGAGTGTAAACCCAGGTTAATTATTCTCCTGCCTTATTTCTAAGTTGTAATGGAAGCCTGACATAAATTTGTTCTAACTAGAATCTTTCCTGATGTATCTCAACAAAATCAACAATGCTGTTTGGAATATGCCCTTTAATGACTTTAAATGCCTCCCTCCTACACTCTTCTTGGTTTACCCAAATCTCATTTTAGATATTCAGAAATATTATTCCTTTCCTTTTCTCCTAAGACTTTATGAGGCATTCAGAAAATTCTCTTCAATAGTTAGTCTTCTTTGTCTAAGTTAACAATGCAGTTCTAGCACTGTGGATTTTGTGTCTCTGTGATGAACATCTTTGCTCTTTTCTTGATGTTTATGGCTCCTTGTAGAGACTACTGCACCTAGGATGGCCCCAATAAATATGGAAAATGATGATGGTAAAACCACTTTTTCAGATTTGTTGGCCATGAATTCTCTCTCGCAAATGGATTCTACTCTTCTCTGTTATCAGTGTGCTCCTGTTCCCCATATTCTAAGCATTTTGTTTGTGGTCTCTTAATTCAACAAGTGCTTTTAAATATCTTGCATGTGCAAAATGTTGAGCTGGTTGTTGGGAGGTGGGGGCAGTTACAAAATCAAAACATTTCCTATCATCAAGGAACTTCTGTTGTATTGGTGGAGAGAGAGGGGGAATAGTATAACATGTTAACAGATAAGTAAAAACAAAGTATGTGCAGAATAATTTGAAGAAATGTATGTTTGTGGGGAGCACCAATACCTGGGCATACAAGAAAAAGTTTTATGTAGGAGGTATAACCTGGAATGAGTCTTGAAGGTTTCTAGGGATTCTGAGACATGAAAGTGTGAAGAGAGAGCATTCTAGGCATGGGAGTTAGCTTAAGCAAAGGCATGGACACTGGAAATGGAACATGGTGTATGAAAAACAGAAAATAGGATAATAAAGGTTGAAAAATAGAGTGTATGCACCATATACTAAAATAAGGTAAAAGTGGGTACATGAGGGGCAGCTAGGTGGCACAGCCCTGGAGTCAGAAAGACCTGAGTTCAAGTCCAGTCTCAGACACTTGCCAACTTACTAGCTGTGTGACCCTGGGCAAGTCACTTAGCCCCAATTGCCTCACCAAAAAAAAATATGGGTACATGATTTACAAATAAAGAGTGAAACCATAAGCAAATTAAGAGAGCATGGAATAGTTTTTCTGTCAGATTTGTGGAAAGAAGAAGAATTTAGGACCAAAGAATATAAAGAGAACAATACAAAATGTAAAATAGATAATTTGATTTTATAAAATTAAAAAGCTTTTGCATCAACAAAACTAATGTAACCAAGATTGTAAGGGAAGCAGAAAACTGGGAAAGAATTTTTGAAACTCTCTCTGATAAAGTCCTCATTTCTCAAATATATAGAGAATTGAGTCAAATTTATAAAAATATAAATCATTCCCCAGTTGTTAAATGGTCAAAGGATCTGAACAGGCAGTTTTCAGACAAAGAAATCAAAGCTATCTAAAATCATATGAAAAAATGCTTTATATCACTATTGATCAGAGAAATGCAAATTAAAACGACTGTGAGTTATCACCTCAAACCTATCAGAGTGGCATACATAACAAAAAAGGAAAATATTGGATGTTGGAGGGGATGTGGGAAAACTGGGATGCTAATCCACTGTTGTTGGAGTTGTGGACTGATCCAACCATTCTGAAGAGCAATTTGGAACTATGCCCAAAGGGATATAGAACTGAGCATACATATTTATTTTTTGGGCAATGGGGGTTAAGTGACTTGCCCAGGGTCACACAGCTAGTAAGTGTCAAGTGTCAGAGGTCGGATTTGAACTCAGGTCCTCCTGAATCCAGGGCTGGTGCTTTATCCACTGCGCCACCTAGCTGTCCCCTGTGCATACCTATTGATCCAGCAATACTATAGCTAGGTTTATATCCCAAAGACATCCCCCCAAAGAGAAAAACACCTAAATGTACAAAAATATTTATAACAGCTCTTTTTGTGGTGGCTAAGAATTGGAAATCAAAGGAATGTCTATTAATTGGGAAATGGCTAAACAAGCTGTAGTATATGATGGTAATGGAATATTATTGTGCTATAAGAAATGACAAGCAGGATGGTTTCAGAAAAGCCTGGAAAGACTTCTATGAACTGATGTATAGTGAAGTGAGCAGAACCAAGAGAATGTTGTGTGTAGTGACAGCCATAGTTTTTGATGAAGAACTTGAATGACTTAACTATTCTCAGCAATGCAATGATCCAAGATAATCCCAAAGGACTAATGATGCAACATACTATCCACCTCCAAAGAAAGAACTGATATTGATTGAACAAAGAATGAAGTATGATATTTCCCACTTTCTTTCATTTTTTCTTTTATTCAAGTTTTCTTATTCAAAATGACTAATATCGTAATGTGTTATATAATTGCACATGTATAACCTATATATGATTGCTTACTTCCTCAGGGAGGGGAGAGAGGAGGGTGGAAGGAGGGATAATATTTGGAACTCAAAACTTTAAATAAAGGAGTATTTACAGAAAAAAAGAAAAAATACATTATATGAAGGGGAGTAATGTGAAAAAAGTATAAAAATATAGGCTTTAGTCAAATTATATAGGATTTAAAATACTAAATAGATAAATAAAATGCCAATAGGGAATCATGAAGCTTCTTCAGCAGGACAGTCACAGGGTCAGACTCTTGGGAAGGTCAAGTTGGCAACTGTGTGACTGATTAGAAAAGAGAGATTTTAAAAACAGGAAAACCACCTAGGAAACCAGGGTACACATGTGGACAGCAAACATTTAGGTAAAATGCACAACCATGATGTCCTTGTGCCTAAGATGTCATACTTCTGATGCTACAACCTACAAATATCTTTTTATTATAGCATCATATGATTCTCTACTGCTCTCAGCTGAGCATCATTTCTTCATTCTCCATTGCATTGTCTCTGTAGATATCACTGCTGGTCTCACTGAGTTTATTTGATACCATTTGTTGGAATCAGAGGACCTGATCTGAATTAAAATACCTGTTTTTGTGACCTTGGGTAAATCCCTTTTGTTCCTTGCAGTTTGATTTCTTCATTTGAAAATAAGGTGATTGGACTAGATGACTTTTAAGGTCTCTTCCAGGTCTGAGTTTATGATCCTATTATCTCTTAAGGAACACCTGTTGGCCTCTCCACTACCATTCATTGAGGTATAGTCACTAAATAGCCTCTTCCTGATTAGAGTAGTCTGATGACCTCTTAGTACATAGCCAAGGCAATAAATCACCCACCACACTTAGGCAAGGCAGCCAATCAAAGCGTGCAAAAAGCTATCAAACTAAGATTAAATCGGTTTTGTTTTGTTTTTCTTTGTACCTTTATATGGTGGAAGATTCAAGGTTCATGGGCACAGAAAACTATCTGATTTAGGATTAGAGAATTCTATGTGATCCCTCCTATTCCTTATTATGACTTTTTCCTCTCAAACTTATTTTGAGAACACCTCCTTCTCCCACAAACTCATAGGAACTATAATAAATTTGGTTACCTCATCTCCAAAAATCTTTTTATTTAAAGGAAGCAATGGTAAAAAAAAAAAAAGACAAATCTAGGTAAAGGACCCAACCACATTCCTTCCATTATTATCCATATCTACCATCAAGTAATAATCTCTGCCTTTTGTTTTATGTTTTGGCAAGTGCAAAATATGATGACTCCTTACAAGTGTAAACAGATTTTGAAATGTATTAATTACTTTCTAAATCTGACACCTCAGGAAAAATTGTTTCCCTAGAGTCCTCAGAAGTAGAGAAGATAGATATGTCCAAATATCTTAGTCTTCTTCCCTTCTATTTCTTTTGATACTATGAAATGTTGATGCATGTGAATCTTCTGATACTCTGGGGATGAAGCTGGTAGCCTAGATCAGGCCTGTGCTGAATCTTGACTTAATAATGTTCTGAGTTGTCGAGTTATTAAATTCACTGAAAATCAAGTCACTACATTACATATATCTCCATGAAAGTCACCAAAGGCCGTGGATGAAATTGAATGGAAAATAAATCCTTCAAAAAAAGAATTTATTAAGTACAAATTATGTTTCAAGTATTGTGGTATGCATGGAAGAGATAAGTACAGGAGGAAAACAACCTCTGACTTCAAGGAGCTTACACTTTAATGGCAGGTAGAAAGTCCTGACAGATTAGTTAGTAAGATATACATGTAGTAGGGTTCTATTGTTGACCACCCTATATGTAACCTAGTTGAACAATCAATCTTCTCTACATGCTACTGGCCCATTTTTCTCATGAATTCTCATTCCAGGTTCTAAGGAAATCAAACAGTATGTTTTTATATTATTAGTTACTAAAATTTCAATATCTATCTCATTAATCAAATAACTTTGAGCTCGCATTCCTGTTTGTCAAATATTATTTATTTAATAGAGAAACCTCCTTTCCCATAAACTTTTGTTTATCTTTCTCTCTTATGTGTATTTATGTACATATGTTCACATATATATGTATATTGATGCATGTGTGTACACACACATGTACATGTACAGATACCTATGCATATGTGTGTATTATCTCTAGTTATATATGTGTGTGTATATATATATATATGTATGTATATATATATGTATGCCTCAAACTCCTTAATCATCTGGCCTTAAGGGGGCATCTAGGTGGCACAGTGGATAAAGCACTGGCCCTGGATTCAGGAGGACCTGAGTTCAAATTTGACCTCAGACAGACACTTGACACTTACTAGCTGAGTGACCTGGCCAAGTCACTTAACTCTCATTGCCCTGCCCCCCCAAAAAGAAAAAAAAAACCAAAACAAAAATTATCTAGGCTTAAATAAACAATAAAGCTAATAGATGTAGTATTTGTTAACAGCATGATCAGCAATACAACAAAGATATAAATAAATAATTGTTTACAATATATCTTCTGTGAGAAAACATCACAGACAAAGTTACCTTAAACTATTACAATAGTTGTTGACTTCTTCCTAGTTCTGGAAGCAGTCTGATCATTCAGTTCTTTCAGGATCCCAATTAAAGTTTCTTTTTAATAGCTATTTTTGTGTTCTTTCATATGATAAAAACTAATCTGGGTTCACTTAGGAAATAAATTATCTTATTATTTTCTATCTTCCTGTAACTTTCTTCAGACATAACAGCTAACTGTTTCTCCAGTATAAAACTTAGCTCTTGGTTTCCTTTACAGGCTCTAAAAAATCACTGCCTATAAATAATACAGTAAGAGTGTCTCTGTAGAAGAGGTTACTGTAGCTACCGTATCATATTGTAACACATGCAAAATAAATATACAGTTATTTGAGAGAACTAATGAGGAAAGACTTCTTGAAAGAGATGGTACTTGAGGTGAGCCTTAAAGGGAGTGAAGTGCTACAAGAGACATATGTGAGGAGAAAGAATTCTAGGCATGGAAGACATAACCAAGTAGCACAATTTGGCTAGGATATATAGTGTGTGAAAGAAAATATGCAATCATCCTGGAAAGATGCTCTGGAAGCAGATTATGAAGGGTGCTAAATGCCAGAGAGAGAAAGGCATATTTTTTTTTTTCGAAAGGTAACTATTGAAACTTCTTGAGCAGAGGAGTGATATGGTTAGACCAGTGATTAAGGAATATAAATTTGTCAGCTATATGAATTGGAGAAGGAATAGACTAGAAGCAGGGAAAGCAATTAAGAGGCTATTGCAATAGTCTGAGACCCTGAGGTAGGGCAGTAGCCATGAAAATGGGAAGAAGTGGGGCATATTCAAGAGATGTTGGAAAGGTGCAATCAACAAAACTTGACAGCTGAGACGGAGAATGAATGAGCGAGGAATGGTGTATTGACTCTGCGGCTGTGAATCTGAGTGACCAAAAGCATGGTAGTACCCTTAATACTAATAAGGAAGTTTGGAGGACAAGATGGTTTGGGGTTGGAGGGGTGGGAATAATAAGTTGTTTTGGGTATGTCCAATTTGTGATGCCCATGGGACATCCAGTTAAAGTTATTCACTAGGAAGTTGGACATTTGGGATTAGAATTTTGGGAAAATTTGAAGGCTGGACATGTAAATTTGGGTATCATCTACAGAAAAGATGATAGTGAAATTCACAGTTCTGTGAAATCATCAAGGAAGCATAGAAAGAAGAAGAAAGGTCCCACAGCTGAGTATGCCCATAAATCTACAAAAAAGATTTGCAAGGATCAGTGGTACAGGTAGGAGGTGAACCACCACAGAGCAAAGCCATGAAACACAATGAGGAACATGTATTCAGAAGGAAAGTATGGTCAACAATGTTAGATGCTGTAAAGAAGTTAAGAAGGATAAAGCCTGAGAAAAGGCCACTGAATTTATTAAAGAAACTCATTGCTGAACTTGAAGACAGTTATTTTGATTCTAGAAAAACAAGATTTTTAAGGTATTGAAAAGTGAGTGGGAGATAAGAAAGTGGAGGCAACAGATGTAGTTGTTTTTTTATATATCTCCTAGGCCTAGAATGCTCTGCCTCCTCTCCTTTGCTTCCTAGAATCTCTGGCTTCCTTTAAGACTCAGCTCAAATAATAATAATTTCTGCAGGAGATCTTTGCAGTCTTCTTGGACACTAGAGCCTTCCTTCCACGTACTCTATATGCATCTTGTATGTCTCTAATTATTTATGTGTTTTCTCTCTCACTATAATGTGAGTTCATTGGGACAAATATTGGTTTTTTCATTCTCTTTGCTTCACTAGTGCTCATATAGTAAGTGCTCAATCAACAATTAATGCTTTTTGGTTGCTTGCTTTTCTAAGAATTTGACTGTGAAAGTGAAGAGAGATATATGAGATTAAGGATTGTAGTTTGACAAATAGTAAAATTATTTTTTTTGTTATATTTTTATTTTTAAGGATGAAAGATATCATCTTTTCTTAAGAAAGGAGTCAGTGATAGATAAGGAGAGGTTTAAATGTACAGGAAGGGTGGTAATGGAAAGGTCAATCTCTTGAAGGAGAGGGGAGAAGTTGGGTTTTGTTGCACAATGATAGAGACTGGCATTGTCAAAAGGGGCCACTTCACCCTTACAAACTGGTATAATGTAAAACATGGTAGATGTTGCTAGGGTAATTTGAAGCATGAAACTAGAGAAGGGATAGATATCAAGCTGTATGACCAATTTTTTTTGGTGAAATAAGAGTTGATATCCTCTGCTAAGAAGGAGTCAGGGATGTGGCGGTATAGATGGCATGAGAAAAGCAGAAAGGATTTATAACATCACTTGTGGGGAATGAGAGAATCTAACAAGGAAGAGTAAATGGGTTGACATCAGCAATTAAAGCACAGATGAGAATGCATACATAACATAAATTTATAGTGGGCCAAAGCATCCTTACTGTTTGACTTTCAGCAGCACCATAGTAGTGGAGGATATCTATAAGTGGAAATAATCAGGAGCTGAGATTTGGAATGTGATGAGTTGCCATAGAACAATGGAGGACAAGGCTCAAGGATCAAGGGTAAGTATAAAGTTGAACCATTTGACTAAAGGGTCAAGATTTTGAAGGTCAAGTCAGTGAAGTCAGAATAAGAATGATGACTTAGAAAGAAAGGGAGGATGGGGTCGTAGATGTTGCAGTGAAGGGAGAGGATAGTTTTTTGGGGAAAACAGAGGATGGTTAAAATTTTTCATCGATGTAATATCAAAACAGAAGGACTAAATAGTGAGCAAGTTTTGCAATGTCTTCATTACTGTTATATCTCAAATGCTGCTTCTAAGGACAAAGTTGGCCCTTCAAACAGCATTAGTTATCACAGAAGAGTCAGATGGTATTAAGCTTTAAGTGTATACTCCTATTGACCTTCAGATTGTTCCTGTAGATTTCCATTAGCTGAACATTCCTCTTAGAGATGATATCAATGAAGTTCTAAATTGATCCTTTTAAAGTTATAAGACCAATTTAATGAAGAACTTTAATTTCAACCTCTCTCTACCACAGACAGTACTAACATGACATTTAGACCATTGTTCTGAGCAGAGCCCTAACCTTTTCCTGACTAAAAATAAAAGTTCCTGTATTTTACAAAGATTCTATTACTTCCATTTTTTTGCAAGGCAGGGATACAATGGTTTTCTCATCTCACTATTCTAGCTGGAAGTATAAAAACTGGAAGGAGAATAAGATGGACAGAATAATGTTAGGAAAGTGGTTTCTCTTGTCAGCAGCAGAACTGGTAAGAAAGGAAAATGACTGTTAACATTTGCATATATAACAAATGAAGGGAAATGGACTCCTCACGGTGGAATCCTATTAAAATATGTAGCAATAAGGAAAGGTCACATTTACAGAGTATTCCACAGTTTCAGCCTATCTTCATATGTGATAGCCTTGGGAGGTCAGGAGGACAAATATTATCCTGCTCACCAATCTTCAGTGTGTCTTACTTGCCTCTAAGGTATGATAAAAAATCTTCCACCTGTCATTTGCTATAGTTTAGCTCCCACATACCTTTCTGGGCTTCTTTAATATTACTCCCATTGCATGAATTCTCAGTTTCCCTTAAACTAGGCTGCTGGTTATTTCCATGACATGACATTGCATCTCCTGTCTTTTTGCCTTTGCAGAAGTGGGCAGTCATGTCTGGAATGAATTTCCTCCTGACCTCAGAAGGCCACTGATAGGACTAATACCCCCACTCAACCCCCAAGATAAAGAAATGGGAAACAACATATGCAAAAAATTTATGTTCGCTCTTTTGTATATACCCCAAACTGGAAACTAAAGGGATGTTCATCAATTGAAGAAAAGCTATGAATAAGTAGTGGCATATGAATGCGATAGAATACTATTGTGCTACAAAAAATGAGGAAATAGATGATTTCAATGAGACATTTGAAAGATTTGTATGAACTGATGCAGTGTGAAGTAAGCAGAACCAAAAGAATAATTTGTCCTATAACATCAAGGCTATAAAAGCAAACCTGTTGAAATTGCTACCTTTCATTAATCCAATATTGTATGTGTCACTTTCTGTATCATTTTTTCATTTTCCTAGTTGTTACTTTTCTCTGCTCTTTGAAATTACTTTTGCATTATGTTGTATATACTTTATATTAACTTAATTGGTAATCTTGGCCATTGAAATAAGGGGACGATGACCATGTGTGCTGATTCAATTTATTAAAGGACAAACACTATATTGTTTGAAATTAAGACCAACATATTCTGCATACCTAGAAGGTTTGTTTTCATTACCTATGTCTCTTGGAATCCCATGCTCCTTCGAAGACTCAGTTCAGATGCCATTTCCAACAAGAACTTCTAATTGTCAATATTCTTCTCCCAATGTTTAAATGACTCTTTATTACCTTACATATTCTTTGTACTTACTTATCTGTATACTTGTTTTATATCTGTCCTGCAAAGAATACGAATAGAATGATGGAAGGATTGTGGGAAAACAGGTACACAGATGTACTATTGGTAGACCTATGAATAGATACAACCATTTGAGAAACAATTTGGAATTATATACAAAAGTTACTAAACAGAGCATCCCTTTGGCCCAGGTATAATACTGCTAGGTCTAAGCCAAAGAATATCAAAGTAATAGGAAATGATATATACAAAAATATTTATAGCAGCTCTTTTGTGGTAATCCAAAATTAGAAACTAAAGGAATGCCCATCAATAAAGATGGTTGTGCATAAATTGTGGTATATGGATGTGATGGAATACTATTGTGCTTCAAGAAATGAGGAAACATATTATTTCAAAGAGGCACTTAAAAGACTAGAATGAATTGATGCAGTGAGATAAGCAGAACCAGAATAATTTATATAATAACATCAAGATTATGAAAATGAACAATTTTGAAGACATGTTTAAATGGATGAAAAATGAAATACGCAGAAGCAGAACAGTTTATACAATAACAACATTGTAAAGACAAAGCTTTGAAAATGATAATAATTAAAATCAATTCAATGATCATCCATAATTCCAGAAGATGAGTGATAAAACCTGCTGTCTATCTCCTGACAGAAAACTATGGATTGTGTTATCTGTAAATTTGATAGGAGTATCATCTATGCCTTTTTCAATTTTTTATTTAAAAATAGTATAGCATCCAGTAGATTTCTGGGGCACTCCAATGGAGACATTCTTTGGGTGACCATTGAAAATAATTCCTTGGGTCCAGTCATTCAATAAGTACTGAATTTTAATAAAAGCAGTATAATGAAGTACACATTTCTTTATCTTGCCCCTGGAAGAGCATGGAGATTTTGACAGTGTTCTATTCTTAATTATATCATTGTAAGGGGCAGCTAGATGGCACAGTGGTTAAAGCACCGGCCCTGGATTCAGGAGGACCTGAGTTCAAATCCGGCCTCAGACACTTGACACTTACTAGCTGTGTGACTCTGGGCAAGTCACTTAACCCCCATTGCCTGCAAAAAAAAAATTATATCATTGTAACTTTGTCCTCATCTAACTTGCTACCTCCAACACCACTTTCGCTAACTCAATAAAAGTTAAGTCTTAGCCCTGTTACCTGTACCCTTTTAATTTGTTGCTTTGCTTATAATAAAAGATCAGATTTGCTAACCACTTTAAGGTCCTCACAACTCCCTTTGAGGGAGGTAGTATTATCTTCAAAACTAAAAAACAAAGTGATACCTAGGGTCACATAGCTAATATGTTGTCTTAGGCTTTATTTGACCCCAATAACTTCATTTTCCCACTGTTGTTGCTCTATCTCCCTACAGCCATGTACAATGGCTTCCAAATGGTTTAGAGATAGAAGGGATCTAATATATCATGAGTCTGAGAGAAGTAAAGTGACTTGCCCAAAGTCACATGGGTAGTAAGTAGCAGAATTATGATTGGAACATAGAAAGTGGTTTTAAAACCAAATCCAATTCAGTTCCAGGATGATCCACTTCAATTTCAAAGTGATGGGTCAGAAATTCGCCATTTATCATCCTCTCTAAAGGGCATTATTTTAAAAGAAAAGAAAATGTTGATTATTTTTGAAGTGGTATAAAACTACAAATAAATTAACAGAATGTTGGTGGCATAGATATGAGTCAAAACAGATAGGAAGAGATTAAAACTAGACAAATAATATGAGAATTTTGTCTAGGAGATATGATCAAACTGCCACAGAACAAGGCTCACCCAGGTCAAGTAAATGCAGGGGACTAGGAGGCATGTGAATTGTAAAATGAGTAAATGAGGAATGACAGAATAGCAGTGTGGTTGAAATAATATGCATTAAAACATCAACAAGCAGAATGGTAGATGGTTATATAATGATAATATTAGAATATAACAATTTGACAGCTAGAAAAAAATTAGAAACTATTTTTACAAATTAATCAGTCAATATGCATTACTTAATCATTTACTGTATTTCCGGTACTGGGGATACAAAGAAAAAGGAAATAATAACAAAAGACAATACCTATATGCTATTTTAATGTTTACAGGTTCCTTAACATACACAACTTTATTTGGTTCTCACAATATGGTAGGAACAAAAAGTATTGCAATCTGCTTTTTACAAATAAGGAGACTGAGGCCAGACAGATAAATTAATGTATTTTAGTTACACAGAAAATATCAGTGTTAGAAACTGAACTCAGGGCTCCACTTATTCCAACTTCCTTCTATTACTGCTTTCTTTAGATGAGAAAACTGAAACTAAAGATGTGTGATGATTTGCTCAAGGTCTCACAATTTGTATCGACAGAACAAGGTCTAGAATAAAATGTTTTCTGTTTCTTTTTATATAATGGAGTAGACTGTCTCGGGGATCCTCACTTTTCTGTCATACCTCAACTTTAAGATCAAATGGAGAATGAATGACCAGACAGCAATAAAATTTCAGACACAGAAAGATGTAATCTCTTCCATAGTGTATGAGTCCAGAATTGCAGAATTTGAGAATTGAAAGGAACTTGAGTAGCCACTCAGTCTTTTATTAAAGACTTCCAAAGAGGATGAAACTAACACCTCTTTGGGCAACATATTTCACTTTGACAGCTTTTATTCTTATAAAGTTTTTTTTTGGAGGGGGGGGGAATGGAGCCAAGATGGTGGAGGAAAGACAGTAAATGCTCAGAGCTTCTGACACGATTACTCCAAAAAATTTCAAACACAGTCATAAGATAGTTCCTGGAGCAGGAGAATCCACAAAAAGACAGGCTGAGATTATTTTCCAGCCAAAGATGGCTTAGAAGTGTGACAAGAGGGAGCCGCTGGGCCAGGCTTAGAGTGGAGTCCAACCCCATGGTCACACTGACACAGATCCAGACCCAGGAAGGCCATGTCAGAAAAATTTACCACAAGACTCTGAATAAACTGCAGCACAAACATCTTCTGGAACTAAGCTCATGGTCTGGTGAGAGGTCTGAATGGATGGCTGGGGATGGTAGGTGTAGACTACAGGGGTGTCTGCAGGAGCTGAGGGGGAATTAGGTTGTCCAACCCCAGCAGGGAACCAGGAAGAAATCTCGAGTGGTGGTGACTCAGGTTGGGGAGGGGCACAGATTACTCAGAGATAACAACCATAGCAAACAAAACTTTGTTGCCTGGCTAATTAGCAAGTTGGCTTGATGTTATTTACAGACCAGAGCATAGGCCAAGCAATCAAAGAACCTGTCCCTCCTTAAATCATACCACCTGTGACCTCCTGAAGCTTGGGACAGTGCAGCCTGGAAGCAGGGTTCCACTTTAGGAAGGATTTAAAAGTCAAGTAAAAGATGGGCAATATGAGCAGGCAGAGAAAGATGTGGACCACAGAAAGTTTCTTTAGTGACAAGGAAAATCAAGGTGCACTTTCAGAAGAGGATAGCATCAGGGCTCCTACATCCAAAGCTTCTAAGAAAAATATGAATTGGTCTCAGGACATATAGGTGTTCATAAAGGACTTTGAAGACAAAGGAAGAGAGGTAGAGGAAAAGATGGAAAGAGAAATGAGAGTGATGCAGGAAAGTCATGAGAAAAAAGTCAACAGCTTGAAAAGCCAAATGGGCAAGGAGATAAAAAAGCTCTCTGAAGAAAATAATTGCCTAAGAATTAGGATTGAACAAATGGAAGCTACTGGCTTTATGAGAAACCAAGACACAATAAAGCAAATCCAAATGAATAAAAAAATAGAAGGCAATATGAAATGTCTTCTTGGAAAAACTGCTGACCTGGAAAATAGATCCAGGAGAGATAATTTGAAAAGTATTGGACTACCTGAAAACGCTGATCAAAATAAGAGCTTAGCCATCATCTTCCAAGAGATTGTCAAGGAAAATTGCCCTGATCTTCTAGAAGGTAAAATAGAAATTGAAAGAATCCACCAATCACCTCCTGAAAGAGATCCGAAAAGGAAAACTTCCAGGAATATTATAGCTAAATTCCAGAGCTCCTGGGTCAAGGAGAAAATATTGTAACTATCTAGAAAGAAATAATTCAAATACTATGGGGCTGTGGTAAGGATAGCACAGGATCTAGCAGCTTCTACATTAAAAGATTGGAGGGCAGGGGATATGATATTCTGGAGGTCAAAGGAATTGGGATTACAACCAAAAATCACCTATCCAGCAAGACTTGTATACTCTTTCAGGGGAAAAAATGGGACTTTAGTGAAAAAGAGGATTTTCATGTATTGATGGTGAAAAGATCTGACCTGAATAGAAAACTTGACTTTCAAATGCAAGACCATAGAGAAGCATAAAAAGGTCAACAGGAAAAAGAAATCATAAGAGATGTTAAAAGGTTAAACTGCTTACATTCCTATATGAGAAGATGATATATCTATATCATAAGAGCTTTCTGGGTATTAGGGCAAATGACAGGAATAAATTTAGACAGTGGGCACAGGTGGGAATTGATTATGAAGGTATGATATCCATAAATCATTTTATCTTTTTAGGGGTGGTGGGAATTGGTGAGTGTTTTGTGTCTGAGTCTGGATTTGGGCTCTGGTACTCCTGAGTCCAAGGAGGGTGCTTTGTCCACTGTGTCACCTAGCTGCCCCAAGATGACATATTTAGGGTAAAATTGAGGGAGGAGAGGAATGCACTGGGGGAGGGGAAATGGGAGAGGTAAAATGGGGTGAAATCTCACAGGAAATAATCAGGAAAGGGCTTATGGAGTATGTGTGTGTGGTGGGGGGAAGAGATAGGGAAAGAGTGGGGAAGTGAATGAGCCTTAAACTCATCAGAATTAGCTCAATGACCTTAATCTCATAAGAGTTGGCTCAAGGAGGGAATAACATACACACTCAATTAAGTAGAGTAATCTATCTAACCCTGAAGGAAAGTAAATGGGGAAGGGGATAAGGAGGGAGGAGTGAAAGAAGGGAGGGCAGAATGGGGGAGGGGGCAGTCAGAGGCAAACCACTTTTGAGGAGGGATAGGACAAAGGAAGATAGAAAATAGAATACAGATCACGGAAAGGGAATAGGATGGAGGGAAACAGTTAACAATAATAATTGTGAAAAAAATTGAAGCAGAGGCAAGAGTAATGTAAGATGATGATGTTTGATTGATGATGATTGGAGGAAGATGAGGATTGATTGATGAGGAGGAGGATTGAATGAAGAAGATGAGGATTGATTGACAATGATGAGGATTGATGGATGATGATTGATGATTGATTGATAATGATGGCAAAACATTTGTTACTTTGCTGGGCTATTTTGAAGAAAACTCATTGTGAAGTTTAAGGTGCTATATTAAGTTTTTTATTACCATAGTTGCAATAATCAACCTCATGTGTTTACTGTTAGGAAATCTCTCTTTAAAGTACTATATAAATTCAGTTTACTTTAAAAGAAATGGGGGGCAGCTAGGTAGCGCAGTGGATAAAGCACTGGCCCTGGATTCAGGAGGACCTGAGTTCAAATCCGATCTCAGACACTTGACACTAGCTGTGTGATCCTGGGCAAGTCACTTAATCCCCATTGCCCTGCAAAAAAAAAGAGTAAAAAAAATGATGAACAGGATATTATCAGAAAGACCTTGAGGGACCTGCAGGAGATGATGCAAAGTGAAATCTATTGTATACAAAATAACAGTAATATTGTGAGATGATCTACTCTGAATGACTTGATTATGTTAAGCAATGCAATGATCCAAGACAACTCTGAAGGTCTTATGAAAAAATGTGAGCCATCTATAGAGAGAGAACTGATGGTATTTTAATACAGATTGGAGCATATTTTTTTGTTAATTACTTTATTGGAAACAAAAAATATGATGAGCAGGATGCTAGGAGAAAAGCCTGGAAAGACCTACATGCACTGATGCAGAGTGCAATGCACTATATACAAAATAAGAGCAATATTGTAAGATCTTCTGCTGTGAATGACTTCGTCACTTTCATCAATGCAATGATCCAAGACAACTCTGAAGAACTTACGAAAATTTCAATCTATCTACAGAGAAAGAACTGATGGTATTTGAAAACAGATTGAAGCATACTTTTTTTGATAGTTCCTTAATCTGAAGTTTTGTTTTTGACTGTTTTCTTTCACAACCTAGCTAATGTGGAAATATTTTGCATGACTACTCATGTATAACTTATATTGAATTGCTTGAGTTCTTGAGGGGTAGGGTGGGGAGGGAGGGAGGAAGAGAAATTAGAACATGAAATTTTAAAAAACTGATGTCAAAATTTGTTTTTACATGTAATTTGGAAAAAAATTCTAAATATAAATAACAACAGAAAAGAAACTTCAGCATCAAAGATCCAGTGTCTCCAGGCTTGCTTCCAATAATGATGTTGATAATCATCACTGACATTTATATACTACTTTAAGATTTGGAAAACACTTTACATATTTTATCTCATTAGTGCCTCACAACAATTATTTGTTATATACTAAATGTATTATCTACTTTTTACAAATGAAGAAACTGAGGCTCAGAAAAGTTAAGTATTTTTACTCAAGGTCACATAGCTAGTGGATGTCAGAGGCAGATGTGGAATAAAGATCTTTCTGACTCAAAGTCCAAGTACTATATCAACTGCTCAGTATGTTGGGTGGCTAGGTAGCACAGTGGATAGAACACTGGACTTGGGATCAGGAAGACTCATCTTTCTCCATTCAAATCTGGCTTCAGACATTTACTGGTTGTGTGAGCCTGGGCAAATCACTTGTCTTTTTGCCTTGGTTTCTTCATCTGTAAGATGAGTTGAAGAAGGAAAAGGCAAAACACTCCAGTATCTTAGCCAAGAAAATCCCTAAATGGGTTGCAAAGAGTTGGACATGATTGAAATGACCCCCAAACAAAAATGTATGTTATGGTGCCTCTCAGCATCATTCTGGTTGGCATGCTCTGAGTGGTTTTGTTTTTAAAACTCAGTACTGGCAATATAAAGACATAGCAATGAAATTTCACCTTCCTTAGAAAATTTCCTACCAGGCACAGCTAGGTGGCGCAGTGGATAGAGCACCGGCCCTGAAGTCAGGAGTATCTGAGTTGAAATTCGGCCTCAGACACTTAACACTTACTAGCTGTGTGACCCTGGGCAAGTCACTTAACCCCAATTGCCTCACTAAAAAAAAAAAAAAAAAAGAAAAGAAAAGAAAATTTCCTAACGATCGAGAAAGAAAGAGAAAAAGATAGTGAGAGTGCTAGACTTGGATTCAGGAAGAACTAGGTTCAAATCCTCCCTCAAACACATACTAGCTGTGGGACTCTGGGTTAATGTACTTAATCTTTCTGTGCCTCAGTTCCTCATCTGTAAAATGAGGGGGCTATGACTTCCAATGTCCCTTCCCACTTGAACTCCTATGATCCTAACGTGTGGTGCTGGGCTATTCGTTTCAGGAAACAAGTACCCTAGGACTCATCAGTTAAGCCATTTTTGTTGTTGTTCAGTCATTTCAGTCATATCTGACTCTTTGTGACCCCATTTGGGGTTTTCTTGGCAAAGATACTGGAGTAGTTTGCCATTTCCTTCTCCAACTTATTTTATCATTGAGGAAACTGAGGCAAACAGGATGGAATGATTTGCCCAGGGTCACACAGCTAGTTTTTAAGGCCAGATTTGGACTCATGAAGATAAATCCTTCTGACTCCAGGCCTGGCACTCAATCCACTGTGCCACCTGAACTACATTTATGATAATCAGTGTCCATGTACTGAATAGAATATGTCAAAACTGGTTGGTGCTACCATTTCTACAATGTCTCAGAATGGATAGGAAGGATGAAAATGAACCAACACTTAGAATTACATCCTTTAAAAAAATTAAGTTTTTTTGGTGACATCAAGTTTCAGTTTACCTCTTTGCAAGTATCACCCATTGCTCCTGGTTCTACCCTCTGTGGCCAAGCAGAACAAGTGTAATGCCTTTTCTACATGAAAATCATTCAGATTCTTGAACGAAGTTACCATGTCCCTTATGAGTCTTTTCTCCAGGCTTAGCATGATCAGTTCCTTCTGATAATCCTTATATGACAACAAACTCAGGGTTCTTCATCATCCTGTTTGTTCTTCTCTGAGTACTGTGCAGATTATCAATGTTGTTCTTAAATTATAATATCCATAATTGAACACAGTACTCCAGGAAAGATCTGACAAGGGCAATATGCAGTAAAAATTTTGCCTTTCCATTGCTAGAAACTATGCCTCTCAATGAAACCAAAGATCTCATTACTGTTTTTTGGGGGGGCGCTGCCACATCCAACTTTTGATTTATATTGAACTTGTAATACACTAAAACTGTCATATCTTTTTTTCCCCCCAGGATAACTGCTGTTTAACCATCCTCCCTACTCCCCTTTGTACTTGTGAAGTTAACTTTTCAGTACCTAAGTGAAAGACTTTACATTTTTTACTATTAAATTAGATTTATCCCAATTTCTGATCAGTAAAGATCTTTTTGATCTCAACCTTATCACCCAGTGTGTTACTGATCTCTCCCAGCCTTATATTGTCAGAAATTCTGATAAGAATGCTATCTATTAATCAACTGTGAATGACAACTATTCTCAGCAATACAATGATTCAAGATAATTCCAAAGGACTCACGATGGAAAATGCTATCTGAATACTGACCAAACCACTATTTTCACTTTATTTTTAATTTTTTCCCCCTTTTGGTCTGTTTCTTCTTTTACAAGATCATTAATATGGAAAGACGTTTTACTTGTTTGCATACACATACACACATATATATACACACATATATACACATACATATACCTACACACACACACACACATATATAAAACTTATATTGCATTGTTTACCATCTTAGAAAGGGGGGAGGGGAGAGAGAAGAGAGAAAAATTTTGAAACTCAAAATTTAAAATAATTGAATGATTAAAATTGGCTTTACATGTAATTGGGTAAAATATTATTTTAAAAAAATTTTAAAACAATGCTTCTTTGGGGCAGCTAGGTGGTGTAGTGGATAAAACACTAGGCCTGAATTTAGGAGGACCTGAGTTCAAATTCGGCCTCAGACACTTGACACTTACGAGCTCTGTGATTCTGGGCAAGGCACTTAACCCTCATTGCCTTGAAAAAAAAGGAGAATGCTGCTTTGACTTTTTTTAAAGTTAGTGACAAAAGTGTTAAACACATCAGATCAAGCATAGATTCATGAGGTTCTCCATTGGAAACCTCCTGCTAAGTTGACATTGAATAGCCAAAAATTATTCTTTGATTCTTGACTTCCAAACAATTTTGACAGTATTATAATGTGGTCCATATTTCCCTAGCTATGTTACAAAAATACTATGAAGTAATTTATCAAAAACTTTACTAAAAATAAAGGTAAACCATATCTAGTATATTGCCACTCTTGTCAAAAAGGAAACAATATTAGTCTGGCATCATTTATTATTGATAAAACTACACTGATCCTTTGTAATTGTTGCTTCATTTCCAGGTATTTGACAATCATCTCTTTAATGATCTAATCTAGAATTTCCTCAGAAATTGAATTAAAACTCTATAGCCTTTAGTTGAAGACTGTTCTCTTCCTTTTTTTGAAAACTGGATCAACATTTGACCTTCTCTAATTTTGTGGTATACTTTGGTTTTCCATGATCTTTGAAATATTACTGATAATAGTTTGGTAGTCATATCTGCCAGTCTTTTCAATAGCTAAGGATATAGTTATTCTGGGTCAATTTGGTTTGAATTTATCAAGGACAACTAAGTGGTCTCTTACTATCTCTCTAGTGGAATTGAGTATCAACTCACTGTTAATCCTGGATTTTGTTGTTGTTATTTCCAGTGCAAGAATCATTCTCCTTAGTAAAGACAACAAAAGCAAAAAGAAGAGCCAAGTAATTAATGTTAACTCTGTTGTCAGTTATCTTTGTCCCAAACACTCTATGCCAATGTTCTGTCCCTTCCCTTATGCCCTTCTTTCCTCACTCCAATATAGGTAAAATGAACAAACAAAATTAAAAATTCTCTTTGTTTTCTTGATAGCACAGCCTAAATTCATTTTGAACTTAACACATTCCTGATACTATTTTTTATAGGATCATATCACACTCTTCTATTCATCCTCTGTTACTTGACTTTTTCTTGAAAAGATGTTTGTTTTTAAAATGTTTGGTTGTTGTTATGTATCCACACTGATCTCTTCATATAAATTCAATTTTTCACATCACTGGAATTATTTTCCTTTGTTTCTTCAGAATCTCTATATTAACTATCTCCCATTCCTACTGGGCTGATTACCCCTGTAGCATTTTACTCATTGGCAACCTGCTTTGCTTTCCTCTGAACACTTTGAAATCTGTTTTTCCCAAACCAAGGTGCATGTCAAACTATGATCGTATTTCCTTTTCTTTTCTATCACAACCTCTAGGGAAGAATGTTACTACTTTCCCTTTCCCCAGGATTCCCTTCAATCCAACAAACAGTTTCTTCATGTTAGTAAGATAAGATCAAGAATAGAATTTCCCTCTTCTTGATTTCTTTACCTTTTGAAGAATGAAATCATCATTAAGCAAAGTGAAAAAGTTGCATGTGTATGTGTGTGTGTGTGTGTGTGAAAGAGAAAGACAGAGAGACAGAGAGACAGAGACAGAGGCAGAGACAGAGATAGAGACTACTAAGTCATACTTCCTCCATGCCAGGCTTGTGATCTGTTTCCAAAACTGTTCATTTATCTCCTCTGCATGACAAGATATTCTATAGAATATTCCAGTGAAATGATGATCTGTTTCTTCTTCCATCGCCATCACCCAAATATTTCCTGTTGTATTTTCCCATGGATTTCCCCATATTAGTTTATCTTTTAAAATACGAAATATGATGCCTTCCCTTTTACCTCTCCTGTTTCTATCGATTGAGGTATAGCAATTCATGGTCTGGGTATTCATGGCTTTCAAGTATCAATGATATCTATGAGGGCAAGTCTACTCTCACATTAGGACCTTTAGTTTCTTTTGTTGTTGCCTAGATGTGGAGCATTTCTGTATAAACACTGAGGTAATAGACTTTACTACTGTTATCTTTATTGTGTTTTGTCTTCTGTGAATTTCTAGTTGGCTAAATTGCTATTTGTTCTTCATAGCTACTCTCTATGGCTTCTAGCATGGGGATATACACAGATAGTTTTGTCCCTCTGACAACTATTTTTTAAAATTAAAGTCATTTTCTATTAGAATTGTAAAACACTCAGCAAGCACATATGTTGTCCTTTGTTAGGAGTACTCCATCTCTGGCCAGGAATCTATTACCCTTATATTTTAAGATATGAGCCAGAAGTATAAAGCCCATTCTTAAACACCAGCTGTTAATTTCCCAGGTAAATTATTCTCTTCCATTCATTCTATTTATCCTTTTTCTTAAATAGGCAATAGTGAGGAAAACACAATCTGTGCCCTTGAACTCAAATTCTCCTGAGTCCAAGTCTAGTACTCTAAGCATTGGGCCACTTAGATATTATTATCAGACAACTAGGTGGTAGGGTTCATAGAGCACTGGGCCTAGAGTCAGGAATATCTGAGTTTAAATCTGACCTCAAATACTTACAAACTGTGTGACCCTAGGCAAGTCACTCACCCACTATATTGCTCAGTTCATCTGTAAAATGGGACCACACAGGAGCTGTGCCATTTCCTTCTCCAGTGTGTTACCATTTTCACAAAGAGGTGGACATGACTAAACAACAAAAACCCATTTTGATCATCATCATTATTACTGTTAATATTATTTTAGCAAGTACCTTTACCTTTTTTCTTTTGATTCTTCCCCAGATCATCCTTGATTCTCCTTAATCCTTTTTACAGACTCCTTAATTGTCCTTGATCCTCCCCTTATTTTAACTCAGAAGTAGAAACCAGACCTGTATCTGAGTTTGGAGATTATTCCCCTTTAAATATTACTTAAATTTCTTCAAAATTTTATTAAATTTCTCCTCCTCAAATTAAATGATAACCTGTCCCATCAGTGAACATCCCTCCAAGTCATGTATGTGATTTCCTTCTTATTTTGTTCAAGGACCTCTCTCTTTTCTTCCTCATTTTCCAACAAAAGATGAAATTAGAAATTTGGTCAGCATATCACATTCTCAGTGTTTGCTTAAATATCTCCAGTGATAGTAAGAAAACTCAATAACTCTCAAATCAGCTCCCTGCAGTTTCAAACAGCTCTAATTGTCAAGAATTTTCTTCCTCATATAGAGCTGAAAGCTACTTCTCTGTTACTTCAACCCATTAGATCTGGTTCTGTGTCCTGGAGCTGCACAGAGCAAGACTAGCCTTTTACCATTGTCCTAAATATCCCAAAGAGATGATAAACTTAAGTACCTTTCCTTTTCTACAGAACTTCATTCTCAATTATCTTTTCAAGACAATCTTACCATTTAGGAGAGTGGAATTAATGGTGACAAAGAAGAATAGCTTAAGTGAGCATGAGACTAGGAGATAGAGACACATAGGAGACTTTGTAAGAGAATGGGGGTTTAAATTTCAAGACCTTGGATGTTGTGGTACAACTTCATGGAATGGTGGAGGTCTCTGTTATGACAATGATACTGTGTGACTAAAATAGGGGAGAGAACTTTGGACTCTCCCAAATTTAGCTGGTATTTGAAAAAAGTGAGTAGACAGAGATGAAAAGAAAGAATTACAGGTATGGGGAATAACCAGTGAAAGTATCAGGAACTGGGGGGCAGAGCCAAGATGGTGGAGGGAAGACATTAAATGCATAGAGCTCCTGATACAATCACCCCAAAAATAGCAATAAAAGAACCCTTGGAGCATAAAAACAAACAAAAAATAAGGGCTGAGAGTTTTCTCCAGCTATAGATAGATTTCAGGGGGCCCTGCTGGGCCATGAATAAAGCCTAACCCCACAATTGGGCCGACACACTGGACACCCGCCCGAGGAATTTGCCCCAGTGCCTCTGAATCGGCTGCAGCACAGGTGTCTTCTGGAACTGAGTGTGCAATTGGGTTGAATGGCGGGCCCCAGGAGGCGGGGGCGGGGGGGGGGCACGTAAGTGCAGAGGTACCAGTGGACTGGGGGGAAGGATTCAACTGTCCCACCCCAGCAGGGAACCAGAAAGAAATCCTGAGTGGTGTGAGGCCCAGGTGGGGGAGGAGAGCAGGGTAGCAGGCTCATTGGAAGCTAAGAACCACACCACAGAAAGTTTTGCTGGTTAGTTGCTTAGTAAGTAGGTTTGAGGTTATCGCTGGATTATAGAACAGGCCAGGTAAGATTAAAACCTGGGACCAAACCAAAACACCTGGGTCCCTCTGAAGCAGAGCCAAGAAGCAGCCCTGCCCCCACCCCTCCCCTACCTCCCAGTGGAGAGTTTCAAATCAAAGAAAAGCAAGGCCGGGCAGACTGAGAAGCCCAATCATCCCCTGGACCATGCTGTAGCGCGAACAATGTGTCCTGGAAGCAGCACCACACTTTTAGAAGGAGTTAAAAGCCAAGAAATAGCAAGCCAGGATGAGTAGGCAGAGGAAGCAGAAGACCATCGAAAATTTCTTTGGGGGTAAGGTAGACCACAATATAACCTGAGAAGAAGATAATAACAGGGTCAAAGCTCCAACATCCAAAGCTTCCAAGAAAAATATGAACTGGTCTCAGGCCATGGAAGCTCTCAAAAGGGACTTTGAAGAGAAAGTAGGAGAAATAGAAAGATGTAGATAAAGGGAGGAAAGAATAGGAAGAGAAATGAAAGTGATGCAGGAGAGTCATGAGAAAAAAGTCAACAGTTTGAAAAGCCAAATGGAAAAGGAGATTTAAAAACTGTCTGATGAAAATAACTGCCTTAGAATTAAGATTGAACAAATGGAAGCTAGTGACCTTATGAAAAACCAAGATACTGTAAAGCAAATCCAATTGAACGAAAAAATGGAGGGCAATGTGAAATATCTCCTTGGGAAAATAGCTGACCTGGAAAATAAATCTAGGAGAGATAATTTGAAAATCATTGGACTTCCTGAAAACCATGACCAAAACAAAAGCTTAAACACCATCCTCCAAGAGATTGTGAGGAAAAATTGCCCTGATATTTTAGAAGCAGAAGCTAAAACAGAAAGAATCCACTGATCACTTCCTAAAAGAGATCCCAAAAGGAAAACCTCCAGGAATATTATAGCCAAATTCCAGAGCTCCCAGGTCAAGGAGAAAATATTGCAAGCAGCTAGAAAAAAGGAATTCAAATACTGTGGAGCTCCAATAAGGATAAAGCAAGATGTAGCGGCTTCTACATTAAAGGATCAGAGGGCATGGAATATGATATTCCAGAGGGCAAAGGAACTGGGACTACAGTCAAAAATCACGTACCCAGCAAAACTGAGTATTATCTTTCAGAGGAAAAAATGGAATTTCAATGAGAAAGACGTCTTTCAGGTATTTGTGATGAAAAGACCTGAACTGAATAGAAAATTTGACTTTCAAATACAAGACCCTGCAGAAGCATAAAAAGGTAAACAGGAACAAGACCTCATGAGGGATATTAAAAGATCAAACTGTTTACATTCCTACTTGGGAAGATAATACTTAAAACTCATAAGAACTATCTCAGTAAGGAATTCACAGAAGACACAGGTCTGAACTGAATATGAAGGGATGATATCTGTAAAGCATTTATGTTTTGTTCTTTGTGGGGCAAACAGGGTGGGGTGTCTTAAATCTGGGGCTGGATTTGGGCTTGGGGCCTCCTGGGTCCAGGGCTGGTGCTTTGTCAACTGTGCCACCTAACTAACCCATGATGACATCATTAAAATAGGGTTGAGGTGTAGCAGGAATAGATTGGGGGAGGGAGAAGGGGAGAGATGGTCTGGGGAGAGGTAGTTCACATGAAGGAAACAAGAAAAAAAGCTTATGGAGGGAAAGAGAAGAGGGGGAAGGAGTTGGGGAGTGAGTGAACCTTAATATCATCAGAATTGGCTCAAAGAAGGACTAACATACATACTCAAGTAGGTATAGTAATATATTTTTGCCCTGAGGGAGGGGAGGGAGGTAAGGGGAGGGGGGAAGAAGGAAAGGCAGATTGGGGGAGAGAGCAGTAAAAAGCAAAACACTTTCAAGGAAGATGAAGATGTTCTGCATTACTGCACAAGTATGACATATTGAATTGCTTGATCTCATAGGGAGGGTTGAGGAGGGAGGGAGGAAGAAAAATTTGGAACACAGAATTAGCTCAGGGACCTTGATCTCATTTGAGTGGGCTCATGGAGAGAATAGCATCCATACCCAATTGGGAGGAGCAATCTATTTAACCTTGCAGGAAAGTAGGAGGGGAGGAGGATTAGGAAGGAAGGGTGAAAAAAGGGAGTGCAGAGTGGGGGAGAGGATAGTCAGAAGTAAAACACCTTTGAGGAGGAATAGGTAAAAACAAGATAGAGTAAATGTCATAGGAAGGGAGTGGGATGGAGGGAAATAGTTACAATGATTGATTATAATGGCAAAACGTGTGGTACCTACTTTTCTGGGCTTTAATGAAGAAAATTCTCTGTCTAGCCTAAGGTACTATATACAGGTTATGATGAACAGGATACTATCAGAAAAACCTGGAAAGACCTACATGAACTGAAGCAGAGTGAAATATACTGTATACAAAATAACAGCAATAGTGGGGGATGATCTGCTGGGAAACATGTGGTTATTTTCAGCAAGGCAATGATCCAATATAACCCTGAAGGACTTTTGAAGATTGCAGCCCATCTGCAGAGAAAGAACTGATAGTATCTGAAAACAGATGGAAACACATTTAGAATTTTTTTTTCTTTTCCTTTTTGACAATCCCTTAATCTGAAGTTTTGGGTCTTTTTTTATTGTTTTCTCTCACAACTAGCTAATGTGGGACTTTTTCAATGACTACTCATGTATAACTTATTTTGAATTGCTCAAGTTCTTGTGGGTGGGGGGTGGGAATGGAGGGAGGAAGAGAAGTTGGAACACAAAGTTTTTAAAAATTGAGGTTAAAATTTGTTTTTACGTATATGTTGGAAAATAAAATTCTATTCAAAGCAAAGAAAAAGAAAAAAGAAAATATCTGGAACTGGGAAATAGAATGTCTCATGTGAGGAATGACAAAGAGGTGAATGTTATTGGATTGCAGAGTAGTGGGAATAAGTAAGGTCCAAGAAGACTTGAATCATAGAGGGAAGGGTCAGATGTTGAAGGGCTTTGAATTGCAATCATACGTTTTATCCTGGATGTCATAGGAAGCCACTGAAGTTTATTGAATAGCAGCATGGTAGGCTGGGGAGGGGATTTAGGGGATGGGGAGGCAAGTGACATGGTCCTGGACAGCCAAGGGATTGGACTCAAGAGAGGATTAAGGGAGGGTAAAGGAAAAGGCTATTGAAATTATGGTGGATGAGGGTATTACGGTATGGTTTCTTTCTTTTGTTTTGTTTTGGTTTTTTTTGGGGGGGAGCAATGAGGGTTAAGTGACTTGCCCAGAGTCACACAACTAGTAAGTGTCAAGTGTCTGAGGTCACATTTGAACTCAGGTCTTCCTAAATCCAGGGCTGGTGCTCTATCCACTAAACCACCTAGCTGCCCCCATATGGTTTCTTTTTTTGGGGGGGGGTAATGGTTAGACAATGGGGCTTTTGAGGTCCTTTGGAACTTTAAAATACTATGATTTTCTTTCTTAAGGCACAGCTCCAGTGTTCCAAGGTTGTAAAGAAACTTCTTTATTAATCTAAAGTGCTATAGAGTTGGAAGTTATTATTGTTATGCATCTAGAAATTTTCCTTCTTCCTGTGTGGTACTAAATTATTTTTGTGGGAAAAGTAGTAACAGAGAGCCAACAGAAATAAGGTAAAGAGTAGTGCTATTATCAAAGCAAAGTTCCTTTTAACACAATAATTAAAATGTGAGCTTTCTTTTGTGTATGATAGTCATTCCCCCTCCAAGAGATTCATTTTGGAGATATTTTCCCCTAAGCCCACTTGTCTTTTGCATGAATCATAAAGTGATCCTGGTAACTTGGCAACGACCTCAGCTATTTTATATTATTCCTTGCAAACCACCTGCATGTTAAGTGGCCTGAAGATTGTTTTATAACTGATTTCTTTTTCTAGTGTGGCTCTAATTACAACATCTATTCAATCTACTGCTCCCAACAATGTATGGGAGCTCAATGATTTCAAGGGCTTCATGTATTATTTTCTATAGATGTGATGGATCTTGGCAGAAAAGAACTCAAATAGAAAGATTCATTCCTCCCAGGTGCACATCTAGGAGCTTGCTAGGCACCCACACAATGACGTCTGAGGGATTCAGTATCAGTTCTTGCACCATCCACAGATGGCTTTTGGAATAAAAAATGAAAGACAATTTGGAGAAGGGAAAAGGAGGGGAGGGAAGGAGGGGAGGGGAGAAGAAGAAAGGGGAGAGGACAAGGGAAGAGAGACAAAGAGAGGAGAGGGCAGGACAAGGGATCTTTTGGAGGGGAATAACAATTATACAAATAAGAAACCCCACATTTTAAATGATTGTGTAAAAAGGAAGCTTGAGCAGGGTGGGGCAGGACAGAGCAGGAAGGAAAAGGCAGAAAAGGATAAGGAATGGAAGGACAGGGAAAGGAAAGGCAGGGAAGGACAGGGAAGGGTAGGGAAAGGAAGGGGAAAGAGGGAAGAGGAAGGAAATATAAGGAAGAAAAAATGAAGAAAAAGAAGAAGGAAGTGAAGGAGAGAAGAAAGAAAGGAAGGAAGCAATAATCATCTTGGGACAGATGTTACTTTCCAGGGCCTTGACGAAGGCTGGTACCTTTTAAGAATCATTTTTTTAGATTCCTTTCAGGATGTCACAGAGAATACAACTGTCAAATCCATATCTAACCTACACACATTCCCCACACAAATGAACAAAGCTGTGCAGTTAAGATTAAGTACCTTATGCCTTCAGATTCTTTTATTGAGATAGAAATATCTTCCCCCCTCTCTCTCTCCTTTAAAAAAAAACTTCTAAAGAACCAGAAGACTATGGTTTCATATCTCATGACTATAAAAGTAGTATTCCATCATGATGACATTACTTTAGCATTAAACCTGAGGGTTCAAAGTAAAACCAGATGAAGTTTGAATTTGCCATCAATCAGTCAGTCTGGAAGCACTTTACAAAATGCTAGGTGATTGATTGATTGATTGATTGATTGATTGATTGATTGATTGATTGATTCTGTGTCCCATTTTCCAGGAGCCTCCCTAATTTGTTTTATAAATTAATCCACATGGGCTCATATGCTATGCTTCCTAGGTAACAGGCCCTTTTAACTTGGGATTTATGAAAATCAACTCAAAGGAGGGATGACTGGCAAAAATTTCTAGCAACTCTCCAATTCAGAAGAAGTAGGTGGGGTCCTTGTGGTACTTTTTAATTTTTATGAGGAAGTTCATAGCTATTCTGTCTGCACTTAGAACTAGTCCTAATTACCCAATAATAAAAAAGTTCTAGTTTAATATACTGCAAGCTCCTTGAGAGTTGTTTGACACAATACCAAAAAAATTAAAAGCAAATGAGATCCCAAGCTACATTCTGAGAATTGTTTAGAAGGAGAGTGGTAGGTCCGCTGTGCCTATCACAAATAAACTCCATATAAAGTATTCCACTCTCTCCTGGGTACAACATATTTAGAAAGACATTGACAAACTGAAGCTGAATCAGAGGAAGGTTGGTGGGATAATGAAGGGACAAGGCCTTGTGCCATATGAGGATTGGTTGAAGGAACGGAGAATATTTAGCTTAGAGAAGACTTGGGACAGAGCACATTGTCATATTTTTTTTTTCCAATTTTTTTTTTTTGGTGGGGCAATGGGGGTTAAGTGACTTGCCCAAGGTCACACAGCTAGTAAGTGTCAAGTGTCTGAGGCCGGATTTGAACTCAGGTACTCCTGAATCCAGGGCCGGTGCTTTATCCACTGCGCCACCTAGCCGCCCCCAACACATTGTCATATTTTAAGATATTTGACTTCCTGTTATGTGGAAGAAGAATTAGAAGAACTAAGAAGAGTCTCCCTGACTCTAGACAACAGCACCAGGATAGAAGGATGGCAGAGAGGCAGATTTAAATTTGAAATCAGGAAAATATTTCCAACAATTAGAACAATCTGAAAATGTAATGAGTTGTTTCAGCAGAGAGTACTTTCCCCGTCTGAGGCTCTTCAGACAGAACTTGAATATCCAAGAAATTGTAGAGATTCTCAGGTAGAATTGGTTTGGACCAGTTGGCCTTTGCCTTCTCTTCTAACCCTAAGATTTGTACTATTTTGGACATCTTTAGATTTTTTTTTCTTTTGAGCACTATGTATCCATCAAGCATTCAATAAATAGTTTGTGTAATTTAATCTTCAACCTCCAACCAGGTAACTGCATTAACTAGGGAGAGATGGCTTTTGCAGTGCCCCTTAAACTTCACTATGTAGTCATATGCCTTCTCTTCCTACACACAGGGCTGACCCTGCCTAGTTCCACAGGATGCTTTTAAAGCATCCTGACAGTAATGTTGTTATATATCATGCAACATACTGATTAGGGGTTTGCAGTGGTCCATAGCCATTGTCTCCCATCTCTTCAATGAAAAGAGAGGAATGACTTCCCATTTCTTTTTGTTGGAGCCAAACTTGGTCATTCTAATTATACAATATTCAATTTCAACTCCTTAAAAACTTTTGTTTTTTTACATTTATGTTGTAGTCACTGTATATTGTTTACTCGTTATACTTTTTCTTTGTATAGTACATATATTTTTCCATGCTTCTCTGTAGTCTTCATACTTACTGTTTCTTATGGCAAAACAAAATTGATTTTTCCCTTCTCCCCTCTGTCTCTCCTTCCTTCTCTCCTTCCTTCCACCTTTCCTTCCTTCCTTTCTTCCTTCCTTCCTTCCACTCTTCCTCCCATGCTTCTTTCCTACACCCTTCATTCCTTCATTCGTTTGCTCATTTGTTCCTTCCTGCCTTCCTTCCTCCCTCGTTCCTTCCATCCCTCTTTCTAATGCCTTTCCTTCCTTCCTCCTTCCTTCCACCCTTCCTTCTATCCTCTTTTCTTATACACTTCCTTCCTTCTTTCCTTCCTTCCTCTTTCTTTCCTCCCTCCCTCCTTCCTTCCCTTCCCTGCCCTCCCCTTCCCTTCTTCTTTAGTCTATTTATTTTATCTGATTTTCAATAAATGCTTGAGTGCACATCCTTTCCCATGAAACCCAACAATTTTGCCAATATGAAATAATTCTTAAAGATAACCTCTCCATCAATGGAGGAAATTTAACTTAGTGTCCTCTTTCTAGCCTGTCACCTTTTGAAATATGCTTCTGTGGGTTTTTAGGCACTACTATGGATTCTTAAGCAATAATCATGCCCCTGCTCCATGTGGTTAAACAGATTCTCATCACATGCTTTATTGCACATTTCTCCCTTTGTGATTCTGCTATATAAAACACCAGCTTAAGAGAACTAAATGTAGGAACATCACTATTTTCTTTCTTCCTTGTCTCTGTGTCTACTAGCTGAGAAAAGTGCCACCATGCAGCTGCCTTCCATTTATCGCCTATCTTGCTTAGCTGAAGCGGGCCCATGTCAGATCCGTAGGGGCAGGTGCTTGCTTTATGTTTCCTTGTGATGGGATTGATTGGCATTCTCCTCCTAAGGGCTATGGGTTCCCTTGTGCCAGGAGTTCCCTTTGAAGTCCCGGAAAGCTCAGCATCTGAAAGGATGCCCGGTGGAGAGATGTACACGTGTGTGAGGGGTTAAGAGAAAAGGGGGAGTTGAGAGGAAGCAGGGAATTTGGTAGGATCTCTATTATTAATGTGACTTCCTCTCTGGACTGAGGCATTCTTTGAAAAATGTCATTGAAAAGGATCTCTGGTGGTCTCATGGTGTTTGCCCTTTGAGATGCCCTCTGAAAAAATTTCATGATGAAAATTACCTGAACAGCCTTTTCTGTTTCATGATGAATATATGTAAAATTACAAATTACTTTTCAAAGTAGGGGGAAAAGTGATCTGCTTGTCATAGAATTCTATGGTTAGGGTTGGGGGGAACCCACGCATTTGGAGAGAAAGAGAATTTATCTATTGTCAGTGAATCTTTATGTAGAACGGCATACTTTGATGTAAATAATACCTTAGTTATACAATAGCTCAAGAATACAGAAAACACATGTGATGTTTTATACCACACTTGAGACCAAAAAGTTTGTTCTTCTACTAGAAAGTTCAGTCTAAGAGATTTTGTTGAAAGGGAGAGTTTCTTTTGTGAGAAACCAGGAGGGCCCACTTACAGTTATCATCAGTGGGCTGTACATATTAACTCTGAAAAAAAATAATTCATTAATCTTAATGGTTCACAAAGCATCCTGGGATGCTTTGGAAGCTAAGCCTTTAACAAAGCATCTCAGTTCCAAGAAGGCAAGTATTGAACTTACAAAAGAAGAACTCTTTAAAGCGGAGATTAAGCAACTAAGCCATTATGGAAAAAGCTAGAAAAGAAATAGTCTGTCTTCACCAGGGCAGTCATTCATTTCAGAAACTTGTACTTTTTACATCCTCAGAAAATAATTTGATAATGGAGAGAGAAATGATACAGTACTGAGTAGGTATGACTCAAAAGCCAGGTTCTTAGATGGAAAGCTGGGGTCAAGAAAAGAAGACACTTATGATCATACAACCATGGACTCAGAGCTAAAAGACATCTTAAAAGTCACATAGTACAGCCCTCTCATTTGACGATTGCAGAAATTGAGACCCAGGAAAGTTCAATGACTTGGCCAAGGTCATGGAGATAGTAAAAACAGCAGAACAATTTCTGTCCCTTGACTTCAAGTGCAGGATTCTTTCCAAGATACCACACTGCCTCCCTTAAAATGTAATGTGGCAGCACAGGTCAGGATGTGTGTTCTGCTTTTGTAAAAATATATTTGGGCATAATATTGAAAATGACGTTGGATAGACTAAGATATAAATGGTGATAATCAGAGATATGATTCTTGGCTCTCCAGTCGCCATCAGTATCCAGATGATGAAACAATGAAGCAGGAAAGAATATCCCTTCCCAATTTTTTTTAATATAGAAAATATAAAAGAAGGACAATGAGAACACAAAATTGATTATAACATCAGGAAGAAAAGATAGCTAATTGAAAAATCCTTCATTTAACCAAGAAGAATGAAATTTCAAGATCTGGATGCATGAATCTCCAAGATTCCATTCCATGTTTGCTTATATGCAGGGCCTTTTATCTGGCTATTGCAAACCAGTAGATTGACGTAGGCACAAGACATTGGAATATTTTACTTTAAGTTATTAAGCTAATAGTATAGATGTTTGTCTTCCTAATTTATTATCACTAGATACCTCCTTTCAGCTCTTGCCCCAGTTTTTCTTTCTGCATTGCATCTGAGGCTCCCATCAGTCATCTGGAGATATATCAATTGTCTTGTTCTTGTCCAAATTATTTGCAAAGATACTATAATTTAACATTGGCCAACTTGGGTTCATGCTGGTGTTAAAATTATTGCTTGCCTCAGGTTTCATTTTAGTCCTCTGAGAAGTCATTTCAAATGTGAGCCATGTGCAATACGTTTCAATTTATTACTCTTTTTAAGTGAACTAATCTAAATTAAAATCTTCCAGAATCAATATCTCATTTTTATCATTGAGCTTCCTGATTCTATCATATGAGGTTTTTAGCTCTTGTTCACTGTACTTATTTATGTCTAATGTTAGGAGGGGAATTTGATTTCATATAATGAAAATAATACATTTGTTGGCCATGGTTTTATGTAGTGCAATGGTTCTCAATTCAGAAGACCTGAGTTCAAATCCTATCTTTAGCATTTACTATCTGTGTGACCTTGGTCATCAAAGCAACTAGTTAACACAGTGGATAAAGTGTCAGGACTGGAGTTAGGAATACTCCTTTTCCTGAATTCAAATCTGGGCTCAGACATTGTATGACCCTGGGCAAGTCACTTACCTTCATTTGCCTCAATTTCTTCATCTGTAAAATGAGCTGGAGAAGGAAATGGCAAAATACTCCAGTATATCAGCAAAGAAAACCACAAATAGGATAAGGAAGAATCAAACATGATTGAAAACAAATGAACAACAATATTTGGTCAAGTGGTCCTCAGGTTCCTAATTTATAAAATGAGGAGGATGGGGGGGCAGCTAGGTGGCGCAGTGGATAAAGCACCGGCCCTGGATTCAGGAGTACCTGAGTTCAAATCCGGCCTCAGACACCTGACACTTATTAGCTGTGTGACCCTGGGCAAGTCACTTAACCCCCATAGCCCCGAAAAAAACTAAAAAAAAAACAAAAACAAAAATGAAGAGGATGGATTAAATGACCTCTGAGTTTCCTTCTAAACTTAGATCTGTGATCCCAAAACCCTTTGTGCTTATGACTGACTTTAAATCTCACTGTATATGTAGAACCCCCAGCAGTCCCATTCTACTTTTATTACTTCACATATCTACTACAAAGTCTTTCTAACTGCTTATCAGGGGGCCAAGCAAATGCTTAGCATAGTATTCACAGAATGTTAGATTACAATCTGAAAGACTATCACACACATACACACACAAAACTGGTTAATAATTGCTATCCTTTCAGTTTCCTATTACAATTGCAGTCACCACCTGAGACAAATGGGACACCATTTTCAGGTTCTCCAAACACTATTAGGTTGCTCCCCCTCCCCCTCCCGACACATTCATTTTGTATATTTCTTATTGGTTTTTACAGGCCTAGTGTCAATGTTGAAATATTGCAAAGATGGTTAACATACATACTGCTCACCCAATACATCCTCATCGGTGACATAAAAAGGAACAGGAGCAAAAAGTGGTACAAGGGAAATCCATTCTCCTGACAAAGATCCTTAAAAAAAAAAACATACAAGAAAATTACTCAGTCAGGTCTTATCCTTCCCATTACTCTTTTATTCCCCACTTGTATTACTCAGTCTATGGCCAATCCATAAAATAATATTTTAAAAAAAGAGTCTTGTTTTATGCAGACACGTACTCACTTGTCTGCATAAAACAGGCAATCCATATATTTTATGTTCTGAATTCCAAATGGCCTCACATATTTCTTTTCCTTTTCTCAGATTTCAAGGAATCGTCTTACGGGTTTTTCAAGAGCAAAGACTGGAAATGAATCTTGACTCTAATACTTGGGAAGGCAGTTGGTCTTCATTACACCTGGTGCCAAAGTCTTTGGCATAATTGCTCCTCCTCTTCTTCTTCCTTGCAATTTTGGAAAAGATTTATGGGCAAACCCTTTAAATTACAGATTGAACATATATTCTGCAAGAATGACAGTGGGGATGTGAACCTGGATAAACAAAAACAAGCACCAAATAACATAACTTCAAAGGATGTGGGATAGACATTATAAAAATAACATTCACAAGGGTCATGGATTTAGAGTTAGAAGGCATCTAAGAAGTCATCAGGGGCAGCTAGGTGGTGCAGTGGATAAAGCACCGGCCCTGGATTCAGGAGTTCCTGAGTTCAAATCCGGCCTCAGACACTTGACACTTACTAGCTGTGTGACCCTGGGCAAGTCACTTAACCCCCATTGCCCCACAAAAAAAAAAAAAAAGAAGTCATCGGGTCAACCCTTTCAGATAATAAAAGTGGGGCCCAATAAGGTGAAATGACTTGCTCAAGGTCCCATGGGTACTGAAACATCAAAAGCAGGTTTTGAATCCAGGTCATTCTACTCCAAAGCCATTGCATTTTTCACTGTAGTACTCCCCTTCCATTGACTTCATCATATGAGATAGTGGTAGACTAGGTAGTTGTGCAAGGTAGAGAGTGTAGTATTAAAGAAAGAACATTTAGTGTAGAGTAGGCTCATGTATAGGCTCAAAGACTTAGAGCTGAAGAAGACCTTCAAGCTCATGTACTCTAATGCTCTCACTTTATAAATCAGGAAACTGAGGCCCAAAGAAGTGATATGGTCATACAAGTAGTAAGCAGCAGAGCCAGGAATTGAACCTAGGTCATCTGACATAAAATTCAATACTCTTTTTATGACACAATGCTGCATCTCTATCTGGGTTTAAATCTCATCTCCAACCCTTCTTATCTATATGACCATGAGCAGATGCTAGGATCTAGGAGTATATATTTATTTACTTATTTATCTATCTATCCATTTATTTATTCATTCACTCATCTGTCCATTTATTTATTTATTCATTCATTCATTTATTCATCTATTTATTTTTCATGTATTTTAATTTTTTAAATAAGTTCCTTTTGTTTCTTCTTCAATGATTGGGTTCACCTTTTCCATTGGGGGGGGGGTTGGGCAATGAGGGTTAAGTGACTTGACCAGGGTCACACAGCTAGTAAGTGTAAAGTGTCTGAGGCCAGATTTGAACTCTCCTCAATCCAGGGCCAGTGCCTTATCCACTGCGCCACCTAGCTGCTCCCCTAGGAGTATATATTGAGAGCTCAAAGGAAGCTTGTCAGGTAGGTAGTGCAGATGGGGTTCTGGGCCTGGAGTTTTCCTGAGTTCAAATCTAGCCTCAGATACTTACTAGCTGTGTGACTCTGGGCAAGTCACTTCACCCTGTTTGACTTAATTTCCTCATTTGTAAAATCAGTTAGAGAAGGAAATGGTAAACCACTCCTGTACCTTTGCCAAGAAAACCTTAAATTAGGTAATGAGGAGTCAGACATGAGTGAACAATGACAACTAACAGACAAATGAAAATCAGGAGAGGGATGAAAGAGATGAATTCTATTTTGGATGTTTTCAGTTTTAAGTGACAGTAGATCACAATACAAGGATCTATTGCGTGGGGACAAATTTTTAATTGGGGAGTATTAGCTAAGTGGCTCGCCGCAATATTGGGGCAAGGAAGGAGACCGGCAGCCTCCCTCAAAACAGAACAGGATGTATTTTAACAATAATGAACTTAAATAAAACACAAACAGGATCAGTAGGATCAAGGGAAAGGAAATAAAATGGAGAAAGAGAAATTATACAACCTGAAGAATACCACCGCCCAGGAATCAGCTGAGAATACACAGCAGAGCTCCTGTTGCCTTCCAGCTTCCAGCCAGAATGGCAAATTTTCCCCGTTCCCAGAAACCCCACACAGCCCCCAACCAATTGTCTGGCCGCTCTGCAAGTCACATGACTGCCCTCACTAGGCTTCCAATCATTATAATTTTGCCAGGCCCATGTAGGCGTCTGCAAGTGGTGATGGCGTGAGGTGCCAGTGCCATGGCAACAGCTACAACCAGTGGGAGGAGCACCATGCAGTTTGCAGAGCCCTGAGCCAGTGCTCCCCAAGGCATAAAAACCTCAAATAACAATTAATTCTTTACAATTGGAATGAGTGGAGATATGTAGCTGAGGAGAAGTCAAGGCAGGAGATGTAGACTTGGGAGTCATATTTATAGGTCAATATTTCAGGACATTTTTGTTTTCCCACTTTTGCTCCTCCTTATATTCCATTCTTGCTACCTAAATGTCCTTTCTTTACACCTTATTAATCTATACTCTTCCCTACCTTGCACACCTAATTCAAGGCTGACTTTTCTAGGAAGTTTCCCTAGATTATGTTCATTACACTTTGAGAGAGGAAGATACTGCACAGTGAGTGGAAAGAGTACTGGATTTGGATTATAGATTCGAATCCTCTCTCTGGTGCTTGCTATCTGTGTGACCATGAGCAAGTCAATTCTTCATGGACCACAGTTTTTTCTTTTGAAAATTGGGGGATTGGGATAGGGGCTATCATGGCTACAGATATGAAGATAGTAAAGTTTTTAAAATCCTCCAGTATTTTAAAAATTCACAAGGTCCTCTGGCCAAGGGGTAAGAGTGGGGGTGGAGGGAAGGAGACCAAAACCAGGGCCAAGACTTAGGACTGTGCTCCTCACCACCATGACCACCACTCACTTTCTTCTTCCCTATTCATTCCTTCTCAGGGTGTTAGCTGGTTTGCCTGCTCTTTATAAGATACTCAACCCTTTTTTTTTTGTTTGTTTGTTTGTTTGTTTGTTTTTTTTTTTGCGGGGCAATGGGGGTTAAGTGACCTGCCCAGGGTCACACAGCTAGTAAGTGTCAAGTGTCTGAGGCCGGATTTGAACCCGGGTACTCCTGAATCCAAGGCCGGTGTTTTATCCACTGCACCACCTAGCTGCCCCCCGGCACTCAACTCTTAACTAGTTCCCCAGTTTTATACAGGCTCTATTGGACATTCCAAAGTTCCTCACCAAATTGGAATAGACTGTCACACCTCAGGTGTGAAGTTCTTCCCAGATTTAAATCCATGGTCCTTTGAATGTTACTTTTAAAATAAAATCTAACCCAATGTCCCTTGAAATTCTGTTATTTGGTCTTTTATTTCATTCCACACTTCCATCCTTCCAGAAGATGTGCTGCATGGAACCATTAAAAAATACTAGATTTGCTTAAAAAACTAAGGCAGTGAATCCAGAGAAACAGTGAAAAGAATTACACCTTAGATGTTAGGAGCACCTCAATTCAAATCCTGCTTCTATCACTTACTATTTGTGCAACCTTGGACAAATCAGCTAACTTCCCTGGTCTTCTGTTTCTTCATCTATAAAACGAGAGGGTTTACCTCTAAGGACTTTTCAACTGTAGACCCATGACCATACCTTGGTCTTGCTCTGCCTTGGTAATTCTGTTTCCTGATAGTCCTAGATCAATTTGATTTTTTTTTAAATGTGATGATGCTTTCCAAGTGTTTTCTACCTGAATGACTGGATTAAATACTTTTTGGAGTCATAGACTCTGTTTTATTTTTACTTTGTATCCTTCTATAGCTCCAAGTGCAGTTCTCTGCACCTAGTGGCAGCTTTACCAATGTTGACACATATATACATGTATCTGTGAACTTGTGTCATGTTCAATGTCTGATATAAATCTTTAAGAATGTGTGGGATTGGGGGCAGCTAGGTGGTGCAGTGGATAAAGCACTGGCCCTGGATTTAGGAGGACCTATGATCAAATATGGCTTCAGACACTTTACACTTACTAGCTGTGTGACCTTGGGCAAGTCACTTAACCCTCATTGCCCCACCAAAAAAGGAAAAAAATAATGTGTGGGATTCATGATGCCTAGGGGGAGGGCTCTTTCCATTATATCATGGGTGTTTTTCTTTTGCCTAGGCTTAACATCTTACCCATTCTTCCAGTTCTCATTTGGCATGAATTTACCATCCTGGTGGCCTTCTTCTGGATATCTCTATAGCTATTTTACCATTGGATCACTGTTTTAGAAAAATATGTTTTTTGCTCTCTTCTATTTCCTTTCTGTTTATGACTTTAGCTCCCTCGATCAATCAGACTAACTTTCTTGAAGTTATGAACCCTGGCCCACAGTGTCAAGGTTTTTCCCCACAACAAAGAACTCAGTAAATGATGATCATCTGAAATGGTATTCAAAGGTTGCCATGTATTTACTACATAATATATTTTTATTTCTTGCTGTTGGTTTGATACAGCAATCTGCTGTATCAGCAATCTGCTGGAATCATCTGTGCTTAGTTAAGGGAATGAATTATGTAAGGTAATTCTAATTTTGAAAATAGCATTTACTGAAGTTATCTCGAGTACAGCAGGTGCAAAGGTCTGGTCATTCATAGGAGATTTTAGAGCCATGCATGGTTCAGAGTTTCTTAATATATTTGTAAGGGGTCCATTGATTGCCCCTACCCCACTTAAACATAATTACCTTTGTCAGGTGAGAACACTTGGTTCAATCCATTAAACAGAACCCGAGAAGAATAAGGTCTATATCTCTCCTTGGATCAGTGAAAGGCATTTAAATTAGGTGTAACAGAAAGTCATTCCAATTTAGCGAGGGACTTTGGAATGTCCCATAGGGCCTGTAGAAAACCAGGGAGCTACTTCAGAAGCTGGGAGATTTGAGAGGACATTCCAGCTAAAACTTTAAGAAGGAATCCAGGGGTAGTGAAGAAAATTATTGTGGTGGTGGTTGTGATGGTGGTGGTGGTGGTGGTGGTGGTGATGGTGATGGTGGTGGTGGTGGTGGTGGTGGTGGTGGTGGTGAGGAGCGGAGTCCTGAGTCTTGGCCCTGGCCTTGGTCCCTTCACCCCCAGACCCTCTAGGCCAGAAGACCTTGTGAACTTTAAAAGTTCTGGAGGATTTTTTACTTTTCATCTTCATATCCGTACTCTAGCAATGTTCCCAGAATAGCTGAGAGTTATTGCATTAGAAGTCAAGGACAAAATGGATACAGATTCAAGGATTTACAAAGAATACAGCAAAAAAAATGTTGTACCATAGCAAAGGGGAATATCTTGAGGACTGCAGCTGGTGGACTTCTAAGAACTGTGAGTTACCCTTTTGTACACATGTGCTCTCCAAGCTTTATCTCACTTTCTCTTGGACTCTGTGCATACTTATGGTATTATTATACCACAAGTATATCACAGATTTTTGGCAGTTGTTTTTTGTCAACTCTTCTTAATATGCCTCCTTAGTAAATTCACCTTTCCAAAAACTGATTAAGTCTGGATAATTAATTGACAGCAATTTATAATCATGGGGAAATCAGTTGGGGAATGGCTGAACAAGTTGTGGTATATTATTATAATGGAATACCATTGTACTACAAGACAGGATGAGTAGGATGATTTCAGAAAAAACCTGGAAAGACTTACATGAACTAATAAAAAGTGTAGTGAGCAGAAACAGGAAAACATTGTACACAGAAACAACCATATTGTATAATGCTCAGTGGTGAATGACGTAGGCATTGTCAGAAATGCAATGATCTAAGCCAATTCCAAAAGATTCATGATGAAAATGCTATCTGTCTCTAGAAGGAAAACTGATGGAGTCTAAATGCACATCAAAGTATACTGTTTTTCACCTTATTGTGTGTGTGTGTGTGGGGGGGTTGGTCTGTATTTTGTTTTTCAACATGACTAATATGGAAATATTTTTTGCATAATTGTACATGTATAGTCTATATCAAATAGCTTATTGTCTCTGGGAAGGAGGGAGAGAATTTGGGACTCAAACTTTGAAAAAATAATTTTAAACATTTTTAAACACATAATTGGGGAAAATATGATATTACAAAAATATAATCATGGGGGAAACACATTTGTGGGGGGTTCATGAGCTATATCTTCAGAACGACAATCTCAGACTTAGAAACAACTCTATAGCCCATAGGGAATGTTATAGGTATACTGAGAATATCCAACTTGTCATTATAAATGGGGCTTGGGATAGTCCCCTAGAATATCTGTATTTGGGGTATAAAAAGGACATATTTTGTTTTAACCAGCACTTGGTCTATTATATTGTGCACTCTGTAGATGTAATGAGAAGATCAAAAGTAAGCAAGACTGATGAATTATGGAAACCATATGTATATTCAATGTAGTAAAGAGTTTTACTCTGTTCTCTTTGACACCTTCCCACTTTCACTGATGTAAGACAATAATCACTTTCTACATCCAAGAAAACAAAATGCAATTAGTTAATTTGCATCACAATTTTAAGAGCATGATCGTATGTTCCCAGATGCTCAACTCAATTCTATCTGTGCTTCTATCAAGTCTTTGCTAACAAAGGAAAAGCCAAAATCTATTCTCAGCTCCTGTCTATTAATTATACATACTGTATATCCTAGCATATTGAACAATTAAAAAGTAATTCACAAGTACAGTGCTTATATCATAAATAATGTGGGTTACATTCTTTATCCAAAAAATAAGGATCTTTAGGTTTGGGACATCCAGCCTTCACAGTTTTTATGGAAAAATTTTCAAAGAAGGGAGAGACCTTTCTGTGTGCCCCCAAAGACTAACCATGCAATCTTCTGTGAATAAATCATATCTGAGCACATTTAGATACATCCAGGTTTTTCCATGTAAATATTGCATCTACTTATAAATGAAATAGCATGCTGAACATGGAATTATACTTTTGAGTATTGAAATTCTGAGCCAAATATGATTTCAAGTTATCCATTGTCATAAAATCCTTATGCGCTTTCACATTATATTAAATGCAGGTATAGGTATGATAAAACATTTATACCTTGCTTTAATTTTAAATTATACTTGTGGATAAGTTTATGAAAATTGAGGATAACTGTGTTATGTTATTGTACATCCTGTGTTTTACACAATTGTACACAATCTCTTAAGATAAATGAAAATGGGCTCTGAGAAGGTAACACTGTCATCCGGTTAGCTGAATAGATGTCACTGTCATCTATAAGCAGAAAATTGAATTTGCCTTTAAATGTCACTTAGAAATCATTTACAGATTTCTATCATCCCTGTAAATCTAAGTTATTAAAGTTTAAAAGTTAAGTAGGACTTCCCAAAGACTCTGTGAAGTTGCTGCTTTATTTAAATGTTGTAAAATACTTCCTCTCTGATGATGGCAGACACTTTCATTGAGTGACCATAATAGGCCCAGGCCAAGCCTCTGGGGGGTCATTATTTAGGTTCTGCTGGCTTAGAACGAGTGTGAATAGCAATTATTTTCTGTTCTGGCCAGAAATGCTGAGGATCTTTCCTCCCAGATTAACATCTTTGGGATGACAAATTCGGCCATCTTTTGTCTCAAATTTTACCTAGCCTTTAGTCATTGAATGTCATCGCTTCAGACAAACAGAGACCTGGGAAAGACATTATTTCAGAAAGGCCAAGGTCACCCACTGCATCCTGGCCATCACCAGTCATCTCAATCTTTGTCTTCCCACTGGACCCCAATGACTCTGGAGGAGAAAGCAAGGCTAATGGCTTTGTGCAGCTCTGCTTCATTCAAATCCAACGCACCCACAAGTCAAGACATTACCCTTCTGATATCAGTGGTCCACTTCAAGAACAGAAGAACCACCACCAAAACCAATACCGACAACAACAATGGCAGACACTGGGAATGGTGACTTCCTTAGGAACTTTATCATTTAATCATAAACTAATTCATTTAACAAACATTTATAAGTACCTACTGTGTACAGAACTATTAGGCACCAAGGGAGATACAAAGATAAAATAAGGAGACTACACATTAGATTTTACTTGTCACATAGAAAAGACCCAGTTCTTTTTTTTAAAAAAGAAGCCTCAGGGGCAGTTAGATGGCACAGTGGTTAAAGCACCGGCCCTGAATTCAGGAGTACCTGAGTTCAAATCCAGCCTCAGACACTTGACACACTAGCTGTGTGACCCTGGGCAAGTCACTTAACCCCCATTGCCTGCAAAAAAAAAAAGAAGAAGAAGAAGAAGCCCCAATTAGAGGAGTGATGCCCTCTCCCATAAGACACCAACATAAATCACTGCCCAGCCACAAGCTGGGCATGTGTTTGGGAGGCCCCACACCTGTGAATGGTCATAGTGTGTGGCTGAGGCAATTCTGTCCACATCAGTTAGGATAGCATGTTACAGTGAAGGAAGCATTAGCATGATTTCTTCACATGTGAGGGGGGTGATTTCCAGCCAACCACAGGTCCCTAGTCTTGATGGAGAGAACTCCACATGATCTGAGAAGCTTTATAGGGACTAGTTCTGCTTCTCAGATAGGAAGCTGATTTCCTTTGTCTTTTCCTTTTCTTTATTAACTTTGGGTAGGGGAAGGCCATTTTCAGCACTCATAGGCCTTTATTAAGTACTGAGCAAGCAGTAATCTTTGGTAAACTTTGGGGAATGTTCTTTTTTCCAAAAAATGATTCTTTTCTGCAGGTACTGGAGAAGAATTAAAGAAGGATAATGCTTATGGCTCCCCTCAAACCCAAAGATACATTCTAGATTGGAGACCTGGACAAAAATGTATTCTGGCCAATTTGCCAAAGGGGACAAATATGTTGAACAAGGGAGAGACTCTAACGGGGGACTGTTGAAGTCTAGCTTCTTTGGGTATGAGTATCTTTGAGCATGCGATACCCATGTGGGCTTCAGAGCACGTGTAGTTATTCTACAATGGGTTCTAATCCACTAAACGCGCAATAAAGAAACAAACTTAACTAGTGGCTAGTCTGGAATTTTGTGTGCATTCAAAAGGGGCTAACCAACCAATGTATGTGTATGTCTCTCTCTCTTTTTTTTTTTTAGTGAGGCAATTGATGTTAAGTGACTTGCCCAGAGTCACACAGCTAGTAAGTGTTAAGTGTCTGAAGCTGGATTTGAACTCAGGTACTCCTGACTCCAGGGTTGGTGCTCTATCCACTGCACCACCTAGCTGTCCCTGTCTCTCTATTTTTTAAAAAAATAATTAACATTTTTATTTATAGCTTTGAGTTCCAATTTTTACCCTTCCTTCCCTCCCTCCCCTTCCCCCTACTATAAGCCTCTGGTTGGAAAAGGCCTTGGGCCATATTCACCTAGGCCAATATGTGGCCTACAAATACAGAACTCTATTCTTAGCCTTGTTCTTTCCTTCTTTTTGGTGAAAGAGTATCAGACTAGGCTGCAACCTTGCGAGCTTTGAAAGTCTGGCAAGTAGTGAACTGTCAGCAGTCTGGGAATAGGAGCCTATGCCAGTTTTTTTATCAACAGTCAAGCCCCAAGAGAGTTGAAAGTTTAAGTGACCTGTAGGATTTTAGGCAGCCAAGAGGGAGCAGCAGTAACTAATGCATCAGCTATGCTGCTATCAGAAGTCAGTCTGACTTAGAACCTGAGACATAGGCATGCTTAATGAACTCAAATTTAATTGATTGCTAAACTTGTTCATTGAGATTCCAAGCCTATTACTCATAAAGGAGCAGATTAAGTATCCTTGTCTATTGGTCTGTATGGATGAAAAAGGCAGTTTGTGGAAGGACAAAACTGAATTTAGGTGAAACTGAGGTAGTGAGAGGCCTGGATTCAAGTAGGGTTAAGCTGAAATGAGAAATACTTTACAGAAAGATTTCTGCCTTCAAATGAACATTTATTTCCTCCCTCTTCTTTCTTCAAGAGTCTGGTCTGTGATAGATTTCTCTTTACCCCCAGAAGATCTTAATATTACAGTTAAAATGTGGATTGGGAGGAGTCCCTCCTAGATAAAACCCCTCTGATTTCTATTGTCACTAATAGGAGGGAAGTGACAGCATCAAGAAGATAAGGCTGTATCCCACACTTCTCAGGCACTAGTTCCCACCTGGCTAAAAGGATAATTTGATGAAATCTTCATATACCTCTTCCCAGTCAGCAGATCTGTGTCCCATCTTTTTCCAAGATATTAATGCCATGTTGCCTGACACTAAATTCCTCTTGCTTTCTGTAAAGAATCATATTTACGATGTTAATAATTTAAAATTCCAAATAATGAGAGTTTTTAGTAATTTCAGCCTATTCCAGGTCTTTCAAATCAGAATAAATACACTGGTAATTCTCTCTCTTTGTAAAGATAGCATTCGTTCCAGCCTCCCCCTTTCCCCACCTGTGACCCAATTTCCTGACTGCCTTCACTCAGCTAGCCATCAATCTGCATATCAACCTCATCCTGAGCGCTATAATGCCTCTGCTCTTTTCTAATTTCTCACACCAAGCTTCTCTCTAACTTCTATTTTTAGTATCTTCCATTCTATCTTCCCAAATCCACTCCTCATCCCCTGCCCACAAAGAAGGCTGTCTGATAAAGACTCTCTGGTGGGCAGGGATCAATCTCTATTCTTGGGCTCTCTCTTCTCTGATAGCTCATTTTGCAGACATGATATTGATGGTTCAATTTTGGCTGAAGACAACACAGGCTTTGTTAGTGTCAGTTTTGCTAGAAATCTGTTTCCCCTTCCTGTAAGGTAGTTTTAAGAAATCTTCTTTTCTTTTTCTTGGTTTTCTTTTTCTTCTTTTCTTTTTTCTTTTCCTTCCTTCCTTCCTTCCTTCCTTCCTCCCTCCCTCAAAGCTACTGAGTATGAATATAATGTGAGAAAATGAACAACACCCATTGAAGCCCCCAAACATTGGAAACTCCCTTTCTGGAGTCAAGCAGAATTAGGTTAAAGTCCTGTTTCTTACTCTAAACCAGCTCTGAGACAATGGGCAACTCACTTGACCTTCCTGAATCTCAGTTTTCTCTGTGAAATGATTACAATACAACAACTATAGGTACTTACCTCACAGGGATATTGTGAGGCATAAATGAGTTAATGTATGTGAAGCTCTTTGTAAATTTTAAATCAATATACATGTCAGCTATTAGCATTATTATTTAACAGATTCCTCATTCAGGCAAAAGGCTAAGAAAATGTTTTTTCATGATAGCAACTCACAAAGACTATCTAAATCAGGGGGTCTTAACTAGAGTCCATTAACTTAAAATATTTTGATAACTATATTTAAATATAGTTAATTTCCTTTGTAATTCTACATATTTTATTTTGTGCACTTAAAAACAATATCCTGGGAAGGGGTCCTTAGACATCATTCAATTTCCAAAGGGGTCTGGGCACAAAAAAAGCTTAAGAACCCTTGCTTTATGTCAGTTTCAGTTTGCCTCAGAAGAAGAAGAGCCATTACTAAGAAAATCTGATTTCTCCTGGAATAGGAAAAAAGTTGAAGTAACAGAGAAGCCACTCTACATTAATGCCATCATGGAAAGCCTAATATCATCATTGATCTGGTTTGGTGACATCATCATTTTCCAGTTATGGCACTAGATCCTGTACCCTAATGAGTTAATAGATGTAAAGCACATTGCAAATTTTCAGATACTGTACAAAATTTAGCTATTATCATCATCCTCATCATTATACAATAATTTCTTTTTTGATTTTCAAAATCACCTTAGAATTGGCTTTAAATGATGCCACTGCTCTGTGCACACATCTGTGCAGCTATCCCTAGACAGAGAGAATTTCTACAAATTACATAAGCGTGATTAAGAAACCCAAACTGGAATATGGAGGTGCATAATGACTGCAGCAAAGGAAGCTAGTTTCAAATCCTGCCTCTGACACTATTAACATGGCTTTGATAAGTCCCAACTTCTCTGAAAGTCAATATATTCAAAATGAGCTGGCCTTGAAGCCAGGAAGATTTTATCGAAGGATTCATCTAAGGATGAATGAATCAATAAGTAAATAACCATTATTATTTCATCTAGGGATTTAATGATTGAATTAGAAAATAAATATTTATTTAGCACTAACTATATTCCAGACATTGTACTAAGCAGTGGGAATACATGTTTACTTCCAAGGCCTTAAGACAATTAAAGAATGTCTCGTGGGCAGCTAGGTGGCTCAGTGGATAGAGCACTGGCCCTGGATTCAGGAGGACTTGAGTTCAAATATGGCCTCAGACACTTCACACTTACTAGCTGTGTGACCCTGGGCAAGTCACTTAACCCTCATTGCCCTGCAAAAAAAAAAAGAATGCCTCAAGTGTTATATTAGTCCCTGTTCCCCACAAAGACAAACTTCTAGTAGAATGTAAGCTCCATGAAGGCAAGAAATGTCTCATATTTGTTTGTACTTCCATGACCATGTCACACCTCCCCCATTCAATAAATTCTAGTGACTCCCTTCACAAATATAGGGGATACAAATTTTAAAAAAACATCAACAAACCCCTCCCTCTTGCATTTAAGTAGTTTATATTCTAAGATGGGAAGATGACATGGATAAGAGAATGATGGCCAAAGAGAAGTGTTATGGTCTGATAAGTCAAAGAGATGATGAGCAAAGAGTAGAGTCATAGGAAAAGGGATTGACACCTCTAAGGTCCCTTCCAGCCCTAAATCTAGGATCCTATGACTCATCTTTCAAATAGGAATTCATGTGAAATTACCTGTACCTATATCAGAGGGGCCAAATGTTTTTTTTTTAATTTCAAAACAATGTATGATTAAGTATATAATGATTATGTTCTTAGGAAAAACCAAAGAGCTCTCTAGCCAGGATGGTATGGTTTTTTTGTACATGATAGAGAGAAGGAAGAGAAATCATGTCCTGAAAGATTCCATATCTGCAAAAATTTGCTTGAACATATCAAACTTCTTTGTGAAAAGAGATGCTATGATAAAGTGATAGAAGATTTAGATTCTAGAGAGCAAGACAACTGCTGCTGACTGAGTATGATTAATGGGGACCTTCTGGACAACAAGAAAGGAACCATTCTAGGGGCATTTCCTATTTGTGAACCTTGTTGATGAATAAAAAAATGAGCTGTTGGAGGACTTTGAAGAGAAAAGCAGCAGAATTTTCCTCCCCATAGTCCCCTTTTTACAAAAGTCCATGTTTTTGTTTGTTTCTTTGGGGTTTTTTTGGGGGGGGTTGGTAAGGTAATGAGGGTTAAGTGACTTGCTCAAGGTCACACAGCTAGTAAGTGTCAAGTGTCTGAGACCAGATTTGAACTCAGGTCCTCCCGAATCCAGGGCCAGTGCTTTATCCACTGTGCCACTTAACTGCCCCTAGTCCATGTTTACTTCCTAGGCTTTAACACAGCTGAAGAATATCTCAAGTGTCCTATTATTTTCCCCAAAACAAACTTCCAGTAGAATGTAAGCTCTGTGAAGCCTAGGCATGTGTCGTTTTTGTGTTTGTGCTCCAATGCCCGAATCACCCCTTCCCCTATTCAATAAACTCTAGTGGTTCCCTAACACCTTCAAGATCAAATATAAAATCCTCTGTTCAACATTCAAAGCCCTTCACAATCTGGCCCCCTTTTCTTTTTTCCTAAGGTGTAAGTCTTCTTATATCTTATACATACCCATGTACTCTTTGATCCAGTGACATTTGCCTGTTCCTCAAACAAGTCCCCCATCTCTAGACTCAGGGCATTTTCATTGGCTGGCCCCCATGCCTGGAATAACCTCCCTTCTCCTTTCTGCCTCATCTTCCCTGGCTTCCTTCAAGTCACCTCTATTGATTATCTCCAGTTTATCCTGTACATATCGTCTGAACATAGTTTTCATATTGTCTTCCCCATCACATGAACACCAGTGCAGGAACTATCTTCTCCTTTTCTTTGCATTCCCACTGCTTAGCACAATGCCTAGCACATGGTAAGTGCTTAATAAATGCTTATTGATTTACTAACTTAATACTGTGCCTGGCACTTAATGTTTGCTGGCTAACCGTGTAAAACTTCCTTTTAATACTTTTATTTTATTCAGTTTCTAAAAAAAAAAAAACTTTAAGCCATTCTGGCAGAGTGAGGTAGATAAATAAATGCATATATGCATATAAATGCATATATGGAATGAGATGAGTGATAGAAAGGGATATTTTTTTTAAATTCCTATCCCATTTTTCCTTGTTTTGAACGGGATATTCAACATAATGAGGATTTTTTTTCTTTTAATGAAAAAGATTCTATCATTACATTTCCCCCAGCTTATTAATTTCTTTAGTTATGTATTTTTTTTTACCTCTAATGTAATTTGCTGGAGTAAACAAAGACTTAAATGGAACATGGAGTTATATTATTAGGTTTGAACTTGGAATTATTGAATTAAAAAATATCACCAAGTTATCCTGGGTCTTCAGAGTAGGGGAAGGGAAATGACTCCTAGGTTCTGATCATGGGTTAACTCACATGGCACTAAGGGAAGCCGTAGACCTAAAGTCTAAATTGAGGATTGGTCCTAAGAGGGAAACACTAGGAGTGAATAATGTCTCACTCTAATTCCACCCACTTTGGGTTTGAAGCATTGTCTTCAAGTGTCTGCCTTTCACAGTGATGCTGCCCCCTCAACTTTTCTTTTCTTTTCTTTTCTTTTTTTGTGAGACAGTTGGGGTTAAGTGACTTGCCCAAGGTCACACAGCTAGTAAGTGTCAAGTGTCTGAGGCCAGATTTGAACTCAGGTCCTCCTGGATCCAGGGCTGGTGCTCTAACCACTGAGCCACCTACCTAACTGCCCCACCCCCAAAATTTGTTGATGTTCTTCAAGGTCCCTTTTTACTTTGGAACCTTATTGATTCTACTGTTAAACAAATCTGACCTTTGGAAAAAAACTTGTAGATTCAGAACAAAACTTTTTGTATGTGTGTGTGTGTGTGTGTGTTTTAAATATTTTTTAAAGTATTAAATTCTCAGAAGGGTTTCTTATATTATAAATATAAAGGAATTTTTTTTTATAATGATGATGATGATAGCTGACATTTATATAATGCTTTCTGTTTTAGTCATTCTTGCCCTCCTAAAAATTTAGCCCAGGGGTGGGTGAGGTGGTCTACTCAATATTGTTGGGGCCTTCGTTGCATTCTCTTGATATTTCAAATACGAGATAATGGTAATTGAAAGTCCAGGATTTATTCACACAAAAAAGGAGCTGATAATGAGAGAGGTAGAATGTTGAGAAGTATCTAAAGTGAGATTTGGACTCTAGTCTTGGTGACTCCAGGCCCAGGAATCATCCACTATGCCACATATAATAGCCCCTTATTTGCCCTGTGATCCTGGGTGTCTTAACCTCTCTCACCCTCAATTTACTCACCTGGAAAATGAAGGTAAGGGTGTGCAGGACAGCCTCTGAGGGCCCTCCCTGTTCTAAATTTATGATCCCATGAAGGAGCGGTATTAAGCTGACCGTAAAGATGCACCTTTGCCAGTGGATCCCATTAGGAGGCATGGACAGGTCCCTTGAGTGAATTAGAAAGGGGACAAACTGATGTGATCACATCTTCTACTCCACCGCTGCTACAAATATACAACTGCATACCAAAGAGAGTGTGTGGACCATCCACAGGTTGTCTCTTACTCTTATTAAGTCACTGGCTCATATTTTGTCCAGTCATACAATTCTTCTTCTTTTTGTTGTTGTTGTTTTTGTTTTGTTTTGGGTTTTTTGGTTTTTTTGGTGAGGCAATTGGGGTTAAGTGACTTGCCAAGGGTCACACAGCTAGTAAGTGTCAAATGTCTGAGGCCATGGGGCAGCTAGGTGGTGCAGTGGATAAAGCACCAGCCCTGGATTCAGGAGTACCTGAGTTCAAATCTGGCCTCAGACACTTGACACTTACTAGCTGTGTGACCCTGGGCAAGTCACTTAACCCCCACTGCCCCGCAAAAAAAAATAATTAAAAATTAAAAATAAAAATAAATAAATGTCTGAGGCCAGATTTGAACTCAGGTACTCCTGACTCCAGGGCTGGTGGTCTATCCAATGGACCACTTAGCTGCCCCACTCATAAATTTCTCCGATGACAACCTTGATACCACTCTTCCCACATAATTCATAACATGCAATGTGATGTACTTTGTTCCAACTTGTCCATTTATGTGATTTGGATAAAAGACAGGATTGGAGACATATTATAAGTTTAATGGAAGGGCTATATTGGGTTAGGTTAGGGTCATGCAATAACAGCCATAGCAGTTGGCCAAAAGAAAAGAAAAAGAAAAAAAGAAACATCCCAGAACCTTTTGGAACATTTTCTAGAATGTAAGTGGAGTCAGAGAAGAAGAAAAAAGAGAAATGAAAAAGAGCTCCTTCCTCAAAGGGATTGAACTTATTCTTTAGTATCATAGGAGAGCCTCTTTCCATGAGACATCTGCCATTATGAAGTAAGACTCCACCAAGTAGCTAGACAATAAGGTATTTAAGCTACTCTGGAGGTTGGGGAGAGGGAGAGACAGAGTGGAAGAGACCAGAGACACCAGCACCTTTCTTCCCTACAAAGGAGATAGAAATAGAAAAACAACATTATTAGAGATAAAGAAATATTAAGGGAGCAGAGAAGCAGCAGGGTGCCCTAAGAACACTGAAATTAGAGTCAGGAGTTCAAATCCTGCCCCAGACATTAGCTGTGTGACTGTAGATAAGTCATTGATTCATTCTATTCCTCAGTTTCAGCTTCTGTAAAATGGGAGATTTAGACGTGATGGCCTTTAATGTCCCTCCCAACTCTAAATCTATGCTCTTAATTTTATTTCTGGGTAGGCTAATGAAGAGGAAAGTGCATTATGGAAACTGAGTGGTTAAATTAGTAAGCCTCAGTAAGCTCATCAAATGAACAAGTGTGAAGAGAAGCCAAGACCAAGAGAAGGAATACTGCCAAGGATGGCAAACTTAAACGGAGGAAAATGCAAGTGACACCAGTGAAATGCTCCAGAAAATTGCGTCTTACCGCACTAAGCGATGCAGGCGGTGGGAAACAGATGGCGACCGCGATGTCATCAGGAACTTGACAAGCTGGGTAAATAATTGGTGCCAGGAAACAAATAACAAAAGCACAATTTTGTCCATGTGGGTCGTTGCCATGATTGCAGTGGCCTTTGGTTCCCAAAGCATTTTTGGAAATGATGAGGAAGAAAATAAATATGGCTGTGACTGAGGGAAATCAATTAGATTCTCACAGATGGGCCTTCAGTACCCTGTAAACTGTTATTATTGTGAATGTTAGAGGTTAAAGGAGGCAGGAAGAGGAATCACATCCAGGGAGGGTCATATACAGGAATTCATCGAGATAACCTTATGAAAAGCCAGGGAACCCAGTGCCCATGGGAGAACAGCTGTGGAGGAAGGGATTTGAAATGAAACAGTGAATGTGGATCAGGTTTGGGCTCAACCTGGACCCTATTAATTTCAGGCCAAGCTACCTCATGGATTTGGAAAATTGTTTGTTCAAATGATTCTACAGCACGGATGGGCTCAGAAAATTTTACTGGAAAGAGGTGCTAAAATGGTAGAGGTTGGAGTCTGGAGCATTCAGTTCTCTCATTAAAAGATTTCTGTACATTTTCCTTAGCTACCTAAGTATTATACAAATATATACATATATATGTATATAATATTCACACATACATGTGTCTATGTGTGTATATACATACATACATATATTATATATATGAGACAGAGAAAGAGAAACAGAGAGAGACAGAAAGAGAGAGAGAGAGAGAGAGAGAGAGAGAGAGAGAGAGAGAAACACACATGCAGAGAACATTATTCAGGAGAATGAAAAGAACTAATGACTAAAGAGATCTAGGAATAGATGCAGAACTGGACCCCATCTAAATTTGTCCCAGATGCCATTATTTCTTGTTATAGTTGTGTGTGTGGTGAGGACTTTTTATACTTGTGAAGATATCCAAAGGAGGTTTGAAATAGAGCATTTAAAGTTTCCATTTGTATAAACCAGTATTTATGAGAGCTAATGGTATCTTGAGCTACATTAAGAGGAATAGCTTCAGGATTACAATCCTACAAAAGTCTGCACTGGTCAGACAACATCTACAGGCTTGTTTTCAATTCTGAGCACCACATTTTAGGAAGAGAACTTGAGACAATCCAGAGTAGGACAACCAGGATGGTGAAGTACATGCAGTCCATGCCAGATGAAGCTCCTTGAGTCTGTGATATATAAGGAAGAGCTGAAGGAACCAGACATGTACAGCCTTAAGAAGAGGCAGATTTGGAAGTTGGGGATATTATCTTCAAGAATTTGAAGGGCTACAACAATGGAAGAGGGATTAGACCTGTTCTTGGATGATGGAAAGTGGTGGGACAAGGGAGCAAGCATCAATAAGTGTCTGCTGTGTACCAGAACCAGATCTCATATGGCCAACCCATATCTGAAAGAACTCTATAGTAACATACCTTATAAATGGACATCCAGCCTCTATTAGAAAACCTCCGGGGCAGCTAGGTGGCACAGTGGATAAAGCAACATTCCTGGATTCAGGAGGTCCTGAGTTCAAATCTGACCTCACATACTTGACACTTACTAGTTGTGTGACCCTGGGCAAGTCACTTAATCCCCATTGCCCTGGGGAAAAAAAGAAGAAAACTTCCAATGACAGGGAACCCACCACCATCTGAAATACCCAATTCTGCTTAGGGAGAGACCTTATGATTATGAAGTTTTCCCTAACTCAAACCTGAATTTGCCTCTTGTTAACTTCTGTCCATTGTTCCTTATTCTGCCCTCTGGTTCCGAATGGATTAAGTCTCATTCCTCTTTCTCACTGCAGTCCTACAAAGATTTATGCCTGAGACTTTTCTTCCCTAGGTTGATATTACTAGTTCCTTTGACTAATCTTTATAGGACACAGACTTAAGACCCCCTAAACCGCTGGTTAACTTCTAGATGGACTCCAGCTAATCAGTATTCTTAAATTTTAAGATCCATTTGAAAAGTGGGGAAACAGGCAACAAGCATTTAGCAAGGATTTACTATGTTCTGGCCACTGCGCCAAGCACTGAGGATACAAATTAAAGTAAAAAGAAAGACAATCCCTGCCTACAAGAAACTTATATTTTAATGTGGGAAGACTGCAACTAGGTATCATAGTGGACCTGGAGCTGAGAAGACAAATAAATTCTAGTTATTGTTGTTGTTGAAAGGGGGGGATGGGGAACATTGGTGCAATGTCCAAAGATTCAGAAGTACAGTTGAGAGGAGAGTGAAGCAAGGCTGGCTTGGACCTGTCGGCAAAAAGGAGGCCCTGAAAGGAGCTCATCTATGGAAGTTCCTTGGTATGGCAAAAGGATTTTCTATGATGGAAGGGCTCCAGGCAATGAAAGAAGATCTAGGGTGAGGAGGAAGTGAACTCATTGAATAGGTCTATATGGTATGCACTGCAAATTCTATAGAGCTGCCATATAAAAACACTTTTAATATAAAGGCCAAATGGTTAGACACCAATGGAAGAAACAGAATTTGATTTGGATACTGAGAAATGTATATAGTAGAGAGAAGTCTAGAAGGAATTGAAGTTAGGAGGAATAATGTAAGCAAAGACACAGACAGGCACAGGAATGAACAAGGTGATGTTATGGAAATAAACCTATTCAAGGTAAGACTTCATATTGAAAAGCAGTGGGAGGGCAGCTAGGTGGCACAGTGGATAGAGCACTAGCCCTGCAGTCAGGAGGACCTGAGTTCAAATCCAGCCTCAGACACTTAACACTTGCTAGCTGTGTGACCCTGGGCAAGTCACGAAACCCCAATTGTCTCACTAAAAAAAAAAAGAAAAAGAAAAAGAAAAGCAGTGGGAGATAATATCTTATGTGTATGTATAACTTTGTAGTTTTTAAGAATGTTTTTCTCATAATTGTCCTGTGGAGTAGGTAGTGCAAGTATTACTTCACATTTTACAAAACAGAAAACTGAGTCAGAAAACTAAGAAAACTGAGTCTGCTAAGTAAGTAGCAGAACTGGGCCAGGAACCCAGGTCCTCTGACTTTAAATCTAGTCATCTTTCCACTGCTTCTCCCCATTGGGTAGATATATTTGGGTGAGATTGTGAAGGTATTTATATGCCAGGCTGAAGAACATAAATTTACTGGACATTTTTGAACAGGATGGGTGACATAATGATTGTGATATATCAAAAAGGCTAATCTGGCAGCAGTGTATAGGCTGGTTTGGAGGCAGGAAGACTATTTAGAAGATTGTAGAGGTCACTTAGGTATGAGAGCCTCAGGGCCTGGACTAGGGAGGTAACATTATATTGCTTTATTATTCCATGTGAACTTTTAAGCCTCCACTCTCCTTTAAAAAAAAAACAAACAAACTTGTTTGGTGAGTAATTTGGAATCTTAACTAGTTTGTGAAACAATGAAAAAAAAACCTCAGTCCTTTTATCAAATATCCCTCATCTTTTGATCTCTTAAAAGTATATGTGGGGGACAGCTAGGTGGTGCAGTGGATAGAGCACCGGCCCTGGAGTCAGGAGTACCTGAGTTCAAATCTGGCCTCAAACACTTAACACTTAGCTGTGTGACCCTGGGAAAGTCACTTAACCCTCATTGCCCTGCCCCTCCCATCCCCTATATGTGTGTGTGTGTATGTAAATTAAGAATATATGTGCTATCTGTTGAGGCCTGTTATTAATGGTGGCTAAAAGGATCTTTTAAATGCAGGGGGTCCCAAAGGTGTTAGTGCAGTTTTAAGCTCTAAAACCTTGATTAGCTTAAATTTTTAAATAGTGCAGTTTAAAGTTTTAATGTCTTAAGACTTTTACTTTTGCAAGAGAGAGGCTTTCCTTATGCCCTAGAATGAGTTACTTTTTTTTCTTATACTTTCAGTATCTATAATAGAACAAAGAGCCAAATCCAAAAATGGACACAGTCTTTGTGTTAAAGTGTTCTGGTGCTAAATGGTGCATGAGATGAGACAGAGGTCAGAAGAGAGGTCCTTTTATAGATGAAAAGTGCACTAAAACTTTTGGGACAGCCTGCATAACAAATCTTTGTAGCTTGGACAGTTCATTTTTTTTTCTTTAAATACATCCTAACCAGTGCTCCAGTTCTAGATAGTAAGGCAATAAGCATTTGCTAAATTTTCTTACTATGTGTCAGTCAGTGTACCAAGTACTGGAGATGCAAAAAATCCCAAATTATTAAAAAAAACCCCTCCCTACTTTGAAGGAGCTTACGTTCTAATTCTAAACATGTAAATAATGACATAAGTAAAAGATATGTGCAGGGCAGACTAAAGGTAACTGTCAGAGGGGAAGGCAACTGGGAGGACCAGGAAAAGCATCCTGCAGTGGGTGAAAAGCTAAGATGCAGAAGTGAGGGAGCATGGAGGATGGAGTGCCCTGTCATGGGAAATCTAAGTAGGTCTGTATGGCTAGATCACTGGAAAGGGAATAAAGTATAAGAAGAATGGAAAGATGGGAAGCGGGGCAGATTATAAAGAATTTTAAATGCTAAACAGAAGAGATTCTATTTGATCTTGGAGGTAATATGGAAACCACTGGAGCTTCTTGAAGGAGGAATAGGGGTGATGTGGTTAGATCTATACTTGAGAACAATAACCTTGGCATTTAAGTAGATGATGAATTAGGGTGAGGAGAGACTTGAGGCAAGGAGACCGATCAGAAGACTAATTGGATGGTGCGGGCAGGAAGTGGTGAAGGCAGACAGTGATACAGGGGATGGTGATTTGTGTGAGAAATGTTATAAAGGTGGAAACAACAACCTTTGACAATGAATTAGATATATGGGAGGGAGGGAGGAGTCTCATAGGACAGCGAGGTTGTGACCTAAATGACTAGGAGAATTACCCCATCTACTGCAGTCTATTGCAGTAATAGACAGCAAGATGTGTCAAAGATATTTTAGCTCCTGTCAGGGCTCTGCCCCATGACAGTTCTTACAAAAGGGCATTTCCTGATCACTCCACTGTTAGTTCTTCAGAGGATCATAGTCTTAGAACTAGAAGGGACCTTAGAGGTCATCTAGCCCAACCATTTCATTTTACAGATGAGGAAACTGAGACCTTAGAGAGTTTTAAGTGACTTGGCCCAGGGTCACATAGGTAGTAAGTGGCAGAGGTGGATTTTGAATCCAGGATTTCCAAATCCAACACTCCACTGTACTACATGGCCTCCAAAATTATTTGTATTCATTTTGTATATAGCCTATATTTATTTATCTGTGTATGTTGTTTCCCACTAGTAAAATGTAAGTTACCTGAGGGCCAGGATTATATATTTTTTCCTTCCTCATATTCCCACCACTTAGTACAGTGCCTAGAAGATTGTCGTTGTTGTTGTTAGGTCATTTCAGTCATATCTGACTCTTTGTGACCCTATTTGGGGTTATCTTGGCAAAGGTACTGGTGTGGTTTGCTATTTCCTTCTCCAGATGATTTTACAAATGAGGAAACGGAAGCAGACAGGATTCAATGCCTAGCTAGAAAGTGTCTGAGGCCAGATTTGAACTCAGGAATCTGAATCTTCCTGGCTTCAGGCTGGGTACCCTACCCACTCTGCCACTTAGTGGCCTGCCTGGAAGATTGCAATAACTTAATAAATGTCTGTGGAATTGAGTTGAGACTTAGAACTCTCACATTCTTTTATCTTAGATTTTGGGCAACCATGTTTTAACTGTTTGAGAGTAGCCCAAGTGTGAATAAGACCTAAGAACTAAGCTTAGCCATTCTTCTCTCTGTCTCTGCCTCTGTTTATCTTTCTGTCTTTGTCTCTCTCTCTCTCTCTCTCTCTCTCTCTCTCTCTTTCTCTCTCTCTCCTCCCTCTCTTTCTATATGTGCCTATGTTTGTGTGTGTGTGTGTGTGTGTGTGTGTGTGTGTGTGTGCTTAACCCAACAAGATTCAACAGAGAATTGCATCTGGAAGACAAATGTGGATAGTCAACTTACAACACTTCTCGGGTTGACACTCCCTGCTATTTCCAAGCTGTAGAAGCTCTTCATCCATGTCCTAGTTAAATGGGGCCACCAAGCCAGGCGAAAATGCACAGCTAGAGATTTGTAATTAACTGGGTGTGGACCAAGCTGTGTACAAAATGCTCAAGATTAAAATGGGACCCTGACCATATGACTTTAGGATCTGATGGAGGGACAGAAACCAGGAGAGCCATTAAAAAGCTTTCACAGGTAGCTGAGAAAAAAGCCTTGTCATTCAGTGGTTAGACAAATTGACAATCTTTGTAATGCCTAAGAGCAGTGAAAATCTAAAATAACCCAAAGGAGGAGGGAGAAGCATACATGTATCTACACACAAACCACTTAGCCTTTAAAAACAGTTCTAATCACTGATAATGGTCACTACCAACAACAGGGGGCCTATATAATTGACTCGAGTATACAAATGCCCCTTAGAAATCATTCTGTATTTAACCATAGAGATAAGGACAGTTAAACACTTCAGACAAGAAATGGAAGAGCAAGCCCTTCCCCCATACCTACCTCCAAAAAAAATTCCCAAGCAGACCAAAAAACAAAAACCAGAGCAAAGAGATGGGAAAGGACGTAGAGGCATGAGAAAGGAAGGAGAATTTGGAGCTTATACGTTCATTCTCTCATTAAATCAGTGTTTTACCTTTCCTAAAACAGGTATTGTATAGAAATACCCTTTAGGTTGTTAGTCTATACTTCTATTCATACTGTAATATCTTATTTCTGTAACCTTTCCCCAATAATGTCAGTAATCCTTTGTGACTGTGTTATAATGGAATTTTGGATATATGGGATAAAACCAACTCAGAGAAAAAACTGTGAGCAGAGTTTTCACTGGGAATTTTTGCCTCTTGGTTAAACCTTCTAAACTGCATTTTGGGGGTGCAGGGTGAAAGATACATCAGAGTCAAACCCTGAGGGATTATAGGTGTCTTTTCTAATGCTACAGCTCATAAGCCCTCACCAATGTGCTTCCAACCCACCATGATAATTACTTGATATCAATTAATCAGTTAGACTTAATTAGCTTTTAGAAAGGAGTATTTGCTAAGGTGAAATGATAAGAATAATTGGTACAGTTTCCCTCCAAGAACACCATGAGGCTATCAAGCTACTTCCCACAAAAAGAAGATCCTGATAATATGTTTTCTATCATCTTGCTGACACTACCAGTTCCACCTAATACCTCCCCTTGCCTCACCCTCCTATTCCACCACATTGCACATCCCTATCGACAGTCCCCAACCAAATACCAGATCCTACTCCTGCCTTAGGTGACACAATGAATAGGATGCTGGGCCAGGAGTCAGGAAGACTCATCTTCCTGAGTCAAATCTGACCTCAGACACTTCCTAACTGTGTGACCCTGGGCAAGTCACTTAACTATATTGGCCTCAATTCCTTATCTGTTAAATGAGCTGGAGAAGGAAATGACAAACCATTCCAGTATCTTTGTCAAGAAAATCCCAAATGGAGTCATAGAGAGTTGAACATGACTAAAACAACTGAGTAATAACACTCCTGTCTTCTTTTTTAAAGTGGAAGATAGCAAAAGCTTGTGAAAAAATTAGATTTCATTGTTACCTTGTGGGAGGCACTTATAGTAGAAAGAGTGAGGGAGTCTTGGGATCTGAGTTCAAATTGTGACTGACACTTACTGCCCATGTTTCCTTGAGTGAGTCATTTAGCTTTTCTGGGCTTTAGTTTCATCATTTATATAGTGAAGGAGTTAGACTAAAGGTCTTCTAAGTTCTGGGTAAACTATATTGTGTTACTATCATAAAAAAGAGAATTGAGGCCTTATCCAGTGTCACACACATAGTTAAGTCACACACCTATGGCACATAAGTTGAATGTATTCAGGATTTGAATTCAGGCCTTCTGATTCCTTAAACATTGTATCTTTCACCTCCATGGCTTTGTACAATAGTATTCCATGGCTGAAAGATACTCGTGCTTTCCTGTTCCTCAAAGAATCTGTAGATTCCTTCAAAGTATAGTATGAACTGCAGCCTCTTACATGAGGTCTTTTTTCAGTCCTTTCTTTTTTAAGTATTGGTCTAGTAGTAGTTATAAGTATATTAAAGGGGATGCACTATAATTTTTAATATCTAATTTCAAATTGTCTTCTAGAAATAGTTGTACCCATTCATAGGTCTGCCAACAACAATACATCATTGTGTCTGTTTCTCCGCAAACACTTTAATACTTATAATTTTCATTTTTCTTTTTTTTTTTGAGGCAATTGGGGTTAAGTGACTTGCCCAGGGTCTCACAGCTAGTAAGTGTCAAGTGTCTGAGGCTGGATTTGAAGTCAGGTCTTCCTGAATCCAGGGCCAGTGCTCTATCCACTAAGCTACCTAGCTGCCCCGTAGTTTTATATATATATATATATATATATATGTATATATATATATATGTATATATGTATATATATGTATATATATGTATATGTGTGTATATATATGTGTGTGTATATATATGTATATATATATATGTGTGTGTATATATATATATGTATATATTTTTTTTCTCAAGGGTATGCAGCAGAATCTCAGAATTCCTTTAATTTGAATTTCTCTAAATACTAGTGATTTGAAGCATGATTTTCATATAGTTATTGATAGCCTGAGCTGCTTCTCCAAACCCTCCACCCCCAAGTGTCTGTATATCCTTAGACCACTTATCAATTAGGAAATTACTTTTTTTCTTATACATTTAAATCAGTTCTTCAAACACCGTGGAAATACCACTTTTATCAGAGAAACTTACTACAAAGGTTTTTTTCCAGCTAATTGTTTCCCTTTTAATCTTGGCTTTATTAGATTTGTTCTTGTGAAATATTTTTAATTTTATGTAATAAAAAATATCCGTTATATGTTTATGATCCCCTCTATTCATGAATTTTTCTTCTATCCATACATCTGATAGGTATTTTTTTCTCTGTCTCTCTAATTTTTTATGAGGTAATATTTTTATATCTAGGTCAAATACCTTTTTGGCACTTATCTTCATATAAAGTGTGGGATGTTGTTCTATATCTAATCACTTCCATGCTATTCAATTTTCCCAGAAGTTTTTATCAAATGGTAATAATACCTTATCCCAATAGATGACATCATTGTTTACCAAATACTAGATTACAAGCTTCATTTGTTTCTCGGGAAAATCTCTATTTTTAAACCAATACCAAATTATTTTTTATATTACTGTTATGTAACATTGTTTGAGATCTGGTAGTTAGGCCTCTTTCATTCCCATTTCCCCCATTATTTCTCTTGAGATTTTTGATCCTTAATAAAGTTTTGTAGAATGGAATTTTAAAAGTCAGTCATAGCTTGTAATATCCTATCGACCACTTATACCAGCCATTTATTTTTATTTGAATTTTTTTCCCAGGGTCACACAGCTAGTAAGTGTCAAGTGTCTGAGGCCAGATTTGAACTCAGGTACTCCTGACTCCAGGGCCGGCGCTCTATCCACTGTGCCACCTAGCTGCCCCCAGTCATATATTTTTGCATTTCCCCTTGGATTACTATGCCACTCCTTTAGAAGGAAAGGCTGCAGGTATTAGGCATGGACCAACATCTCACAATGTATAAAAGACAAGTTCAAAATGGGTAGATGATTTAGAAATACATGTTAGTATCATAAGCAAACTAAGGGAGCACGGGGAAAAATCATGTCATATCTATGCATAAGTGAAGATGTTATGACCAAAAAAGGATAGGATCATGGGAGATGAAATAGATAATTTTAATACATGAAATTTAAAAGGTTTTGCACAAACAAAACCAATGCAGTCAAAATTAGAAAGAAAGCAAGAAGCAGGAGACAAAACTTTTTAGCAAGTTTGTCTTATAAAAGGTGTCATTTCTCAAATATACAGGAAACTGAGCCAAAAATATAAAAATAAAATATATTCCCCAACTGATAAATAGTCAAAGGATATAAAAAGGCAATTTTTAGGAGAAATCACAACTTTCAATAGTCATATAGAATGCTCTAAATCACTAAGAAGTAGAGAAATGCAAATTAAAACAACTCTGAGGTACCACTTCACACCTATCAGATTGGCTAACATGAAAGAAAAGGAAAATGACAAATGCTGTAGTGACTGTGGGAAAATAAATACAATAATGTGAAATGGTTCAACCATTCTAGAGAATAATTTGGAATTATGCCCAATGGACTAAAAAACTGTGCATACCTTCTGACCCAAGAATACCACTACTATGTCTGTATCTCAAAGAAATAAAAGAAAAAGGGTAAGGACTCATATATACAAAAATTTTTATAGCAACTCTTTTTGTGGTGACAAGGAATGGGAAATTAAGGGGAGGTCCATCAATTGAGGAACAGCTTACTAAGTTTTGTGAGGGTATATATTGTGGTATGTATTGTGCTATATGAAATGATGAGGGAGGTCATTTTAGAAAAACCTAGGAAGACTTATATGACTTGATGCAAAGTGAAGTGAGTAGAGCAAGGAGAACATTGTACACAGTAATAACAATAATGTATGATGATTAACTACTAAAGACAACCACTCTGATCAATACAATGATCTATAGTAGTTCCACAGGACTCAGGATGAAAAATGTTATCTGTCTCCAGAAAGAGAACAGATGAACTCTGAGTATGTGTTAAAGCATTGTTTCCTCTTAATTTTTCTTGCTTTTTTGGGGGGTGGGACAGCATAGCTAATATGGAAAGATGCTTTGAATGAAATAAAGGGCAGGCTAAAGATTAGGATGAGATATGAAATGATGCACATAAAGTACAAGTACTAAATTTATTCTGTTATGGTGTAGTATTAAAAAGTACTGAAATTGTAGTCAGAGAGACTTGCATTTTTTTCATCCTAACTCCAACACTGTCTAGCGCTATTAAAATGGGCCAGTCATAAACTTTCTGAATCTGTTTTATTATCTACAAAATGGAGGTAATAATGCTTGCACTATCCACATCATCTTTTTATTGTGAACAGTATGTTTTATAAATAGTTAAGGGCTATATAAACACGAGGTAATTTTAATAATGATAAATTGAAATTATTGCCATTATTGATATTCTAGAAGCCAGACTAGGGACTGCAGCTATAGTTAGTCAGGTTTCAGGTCAATTTCATAGAGTGTGTTCTAATAAATAGAGCTGTCCAACAATGGACCAGGATACCTTATGAAGTACTGTTCTCATAGGGACAGCATAGTGGTATAAAGGATATGTAGAGGACAGAATGTTGGCCATGGAGTCAGGAAAACTTGAATTCAAAATCAGACTCAGATACTAGTTATGTGACCCTGGGCAAGTCACTTAATCCATCTGCCTCGGTTTCCTGATCTGTAAATTGGTGATCATAACAGCACTGTTTCTCTGGGTTGTTGTGCAGATCAAATGAGATAACATGTAAATATATTTGTAACTTTAAAGTACTATATAAATGCTAGTAATTATTGCTCTTATTATTATTATTGCAAGTGTTCAAACATACACTGGAAACCATCTAGTCATAGTCATTAGACATTTTTAAACCACCTATTATGCACCAACACTGGGCTAAGTGCTGGGAATACAAATAAAAAAGATGGTTCCAGCCATTAAGGAGCTTGAAATTTAGTGGGAAAGACAGCACAGAGATAAGCTTTTTTAAAAAGCATGAAAATGGGGGAAGTGGGTGAGAGGGAATGTAGTCACATGATACTGGTTCAAGGACATGATGTCCATGGAGTTGAAACTAAGCAGAGCCGCTGCTATCTATCAGGAAAGCTATAGAGGGGATTCTTGCTCTGGGATGGACTTGGACCTGTTAACCTCTAATATCTCTTTTAATTAAGAGTTTCTGCTACTGGAGCTGAAGGTTTGGATCGGGGTCTGGGAGTGGGACAAGCCCCTCATGGCATGGCATGTGCTTGTCCTGTCTGGGCACTGACAATTGAAGGACAGCTAATGTCTCTTAACTTTGAGACTCTTGAATCCTAATTGTTGGGAAATCTGTATGTTCCATTGGTACCCACTCAATGTCCAGAATACTAGACTTCCCTGCCCTCCTCTCCACCATGTCTGGAGCTCCTGTGGAGGACTTAAGAGAGGAGAATGTGAACAACAATTGCCTAAGATGAGAAGGCATGGGTAGGTTGTGATCTGAACTGCTAGTGTAAGAGAGAGTGTGGATCAATGAAATCATAGATCCATCAAAACTTGAAAGTATTAAAGTTGTCACTGCATGATTAGTTACAATCCTATATTCAAAACAATTAACCTGCAATTCTTTTAGATATATTGAAAACACTGCTATATCACAGTATATGCTATTAGTCTTCCCAACATCTCCACTCAACATCCTTTACTTTGAAAATACCCTTGTGAGGCTTCTAGGGAGTAAGAAATGATTACTGCCATTTTTATAGAGAAGGCAAATGGAATTCCTCAGAGCCTAAATGAATTGTCCAAGGTTCTTGAGAACAGCCTGCCAACCTTTAACTTAAATTGCATTATTTCCCTGAAGGGACAGGTTTTTTTTTCCTTTTTTTAAACGAATAAGTTATTAAGATGATTGTAGAGTCATAGCTCTTAGAGCTGGAAGGAGCCTAAGAAACCATCTGGTTCAATTCCTTTTCTTAGGTATGGAGGATGTTATCCTCATTTAATGGAGCAAATAAGAAAGGTTTAATGATTTACTCAAGTCCATGCAGTTAATAATTCAATTTAATTAAGCAAGTTAAAAAAAAAAACATCTACTCAGTGGACAGAGCATCAGTCCTGGAGTCAGGAGTACCTGAATTCAAATCCAGAATCAGACACTTATTACCTGAGTGACACTGGATAAATCCCTTAACCCTCATTGTCTCCCCTCAAAAATAAATAAGAAATTTTTTTAAAAATCTACTGTGTGTGGGGCAGCTAGGTGGCACAGTGGATAAAGCACCAGCCCTGGAGTCAGGAGTACCTGAGTTCAAATCTGGCCTCAGACACTTAACACTAGCTGTGTGACCTGGGCAAGTCACTTAACCCCAATTGCCTCACTAAAAAAAAAAAAAAAAGTCTAAAAAAAAAATCTACTGTGTGCTAGATAGCACACAGAGGCAGTGTTGCTTAGTACTTAGAGAGTCACCCTTAGAATCAGGAAGATTTTATTCACATCTATCTCTGACACATGTTAGTTGTGTGATCCTAGGCAAACTACTCAACCTCTCTGCACCCCAAGCAACAATCCAAGATGGCAACTTGCAGAGCAGTTGATGATCAAGTAGGCAGTGTTTCTGCATAAAGACTTCTTTATAACTATGAAATTACAGATCAATCAGTGACAATCCCCTCTTCCCCCATACCAGCATGCCAAATGCAGTGCTTTGTCCTTAGGATAGAAAAACAGCATCAATAGCAAAAACAACAACAACACGGGGGCATCTAGGTGGCACAGTGGATAAAGCACTGGCCCTGGATTCAGGAAGGCCTGAGTTCCAATCCAGTCTCAGACACTTGCCACTTACTAGCTGTGTGACCCTGGGCAAGTCACTTAACCCTCATTGCCCCACCAAAAAATAAACAAACAAAACAAAATCAACAACAAAAACAACAAAGACTCAAACAAAATAATCTCCATCTTCAAGGAACTAACATTCTACTGGGAGAAAACAGCATGTATATAAATTTGAAAATTCAAAATACAGGGTGTCCCAAAAGTCTTAGGGAAGTTTGGAACACCCTACATATCCAAATAAATTTGTGCTCCTTTAAGGAGGGGATATGGAGAAAGTTGTTTGTCTTTAATTTTTGAAGAGAACCAATGACATCACAGGGTGTTATCTTGATTCATGAGTGAATTGGATTTAAGTGAGGCAGGGTTGCAAAATGTCATTCTCCTCACACTCTTCCAGAGTCATTGAAGTCCAGTGGCAATGCTAAAGTCTGGCTATGAAGAGAATACCAACAATCGGGGGATCAGGAAGGAACTTGCAGCAAAAGCAACATTTGTGTCAATCCCTAAAGTGAGTTAAGGATTCCAAGAGGCAGAAGGGAGAAATGAAAGCATTTATTTGATTCAAATGAAAACACAGTCACAGCCTGGTCATTGAGGCAGGAGGGGTCAGGCAGGTTAGTTGGAACACAGAGTTTGTGAAGTAGATATATGTAAATCAGTTTGGAAATAAAATTTGGGACTTTTAAATGACAGATGAAACTGTGTCTCCTTTAACCTAGAGGCAATAGGAAGCACATGAAACTTGTTGAGTAGCGGAGTAACATGGTCAGACCTGCACTTTAGGAATATCAATTTAGGAGCTGTGTGAAATGTCTGGAAGAGGGAAAAGCCTGGATGCAGGAAGATTAAAATAGATGCTTTTACAAAAGGTCAGGTGAGAGGTGGTCAGGGTCTGCATTGCAGAGAATGGGATAGTTGCAGAGGTTGCAAAAATGGAATTGATAAGATTTTACAACTCAGTAAGTATCAGGGTCATATTGAGCCCAGGTCTTCCTTCCTGTTGCCATGTTCTCTCCACCTCACCAAAACCATGCTGTTGGAATGTTCCCTGAAATGTTTCACATTTTCTCCATTACAAAGAGAAACAAATAGATTGTAATTTCTTATTCCAAAACACATCTTCCATGTGATGCAGGTAATCTAATCATGCATCTTCCTGCTGAAACTTTTGGATGCTACAAATTTAGGATGTCTGAATGCCAGCATTGGGGAAATTGATTGATTAACTCAATCAAGATCATTCTCAAAAATGATTCCAAAAATATATCTGAGAGCCTGGGGTTGAGGAAATCAGTTAGTAGTCAGGAATGAGGAGAGTCAGGAAGAAGAATGATTTCTTTCTGAGTCATTAGTCCTATATAAGAGAGAGTCACTGTGTGATAACCCCATGTGGAGAATTCTTTCTCTTACTTGCTGAGTTTTAAAATTCTCTCTTCAAAATTCGCTCTGAGATTTCTCCTGTGGTTGGAGATTTTCATTTGCCCCTCAGAATTTATCTCTTTTACATAGATTGCATGGATTACTGCTAAATAAAGCAAGTAGGGTTAATAATGATAACAGCAATGCCTTCCTTTATAGAGGGCAGATACTAGACTCTTGGATCACTCCACTTTGCATCTGCTGCTCTACAGCTTCCCCCTTTCCTGACTTTGTGTGTGTGTGTGTGTGTGTGTGTGTGTGTTGACTCTCCCATCCCCTTTAGATTGTAAGTTTCTTGATGGCAGAAATCATCTTTCTATTTATTAATTGCATTCCTAGCACTTAATCCATTGCTGGCACATAGTAAGTGCTTAATAAATATTTATTGGATTGGACAAAAATAGTAACGGTTAACATTTATGTAGCTCTTATCATATGCCAGCCACTGTGCTAACTGCTTACAATTATTATGTTTTTTTCTTCCTCACAACAGCCTGGGGAGGTAGGCACTATATAGAGGCAAACAGAGGTTAAGCCCAGGATCCCACAGCTGGTTAGTATATGAGGTGACATTTGAACTCAGATCATCCTTATTCCTGACCCAATGCTCTATCCACCAAACTACCTAGCTGCAAGCATTGGGAGTCAGAAAACCTGCATTTAAATCTGAGCTCTACTAGTCACTGTATATGAAAGTAGGTAACAGCCTCTCTGAGCCTCAGTTTCTTCATCTGTAAAATGAAGAGACTGAGCTAGATGCTCTCCAAGGGCACTTCTAGGTGTTTATCTAAATTCTATGAACATGACTTTAAGTGTTACAAAGTTTTACCTTGGAATTACTTTTATACTTATCTTTTTTGGTGAGGAGAGGGACAATGAGGGTTAAGTGACTTGCCCAGGGTCACACAGCTAGTAAGTGTCAAGTGTCTGAGGCTGGATTTTAACTCATATCCTCCTGAATTCAGGGTCGGTGCTTTATCTACTGTACCACCTAGCTGCCCCCTACTTTTGTATATATCTTATACATACCTCTATGCAGACATGAAACTCTACCCCCACTCCTGTATTAGATTTTAAGTTGGTTCGTGAAAAAGATTATTTTAAAATTTTTTCATATCCTCAACATTTAGCAGAGAGCCTGGTATATACCAAGTACTTAATAAATGTAGATTGATTAAAAATAACATTTCTATGAGGAGCATAACCATATAAGTAGTTATATTAAATAACCTTTATATAATAACATTTATACAAGGGCTACTTATATGGGCTACCATGTATGGCTAGCAGGGAGGCTAAATACCTCTAGTATCTTCTCCCACCACTCTTCTCCATGGGAGATTTAAATTCCTGCCAGTGGGGCAAGTAGGAGGTTGTGGCCCAGAGTCCACACTCTTCTCTCCTAAGAGAGAGGGGCTACTGGGCTAGCATTAAATCTACCTATGCCCTTTGATATTAGCCTAGATGATGTAATTTTAGGTTCAAGGTAAACTCCGGCATTATTTCTAAAAGGGAAAAGGGGGGTGACACGAGCTTTATATCCAAGACTTGATCATTTTTTCACCAAATGTCAGTTCCACAATGAATACATGTAGCAAGTAGCAAAGAAACCCATTTATCCAAGTTTATAGTAAAACAGAAATGAGAGAAAGCATACACATGAGAAGATAATTGGTGTTGCTGTTCAGTCATGATGTTCACTCTTCATGACCCAATTTGGGTTCTTCTTGGCAAAGATACTAGAATGGTTTGCCATCTCCTTCTCTAGTTCATATTACAGATGAGGAAACTGAGGCAAACAGGGTTAAGAGACTTTCCTAGGTTTGGGGGCTGCTAGGTGGCGCAGTGGATAGAGCACCGGTCCTGGATTCAGGAGGACCTAAATTCAAATCCGGCCTCAGACACTTAACAATTACTAGCTGTGTGACCCTAGGCAAGTCACTTAACCCCAATTGCCTCACCAAAAACAAAACAATAAAGAGACTTTCTTAGGGTCACACAGCTAGTAATTTTTAAGTGTCTGAGACCAGATTTGAACTCAGGATGAGTCTTCCTGATTCCTAGCCAAGTGCACTCTAGCCACTTGTGCCTTCTAGTTCCCCCCTGAGAATATATTTTGTTGCTGTTTTTTAGTCATTTTTCAGTTGTGTCTGACTTCTTCATGACTCCATTTGGGGCTCCCATTGGGAGCAAGTTAATTCAGCACAACAAGAGAGTCCCAGACATCACCCAAGAGGAAATTCCCTGAAGTCCTTGATGCAGCAAGCTGGGCATAGGGACATGTTATCTCCTTTCATGTCAGCTTCTTCCTAGTCTTCTTCTCTCTTCAGTGACCTTATTAAAGATTGACATCATAAGTTTTTTTTTTCCCCCTCACAGTTGGAATCTGGAAAAACCTGGAAAAGACTGAAAAGATCAGATCAGTCTTCCCTCCCCTTCTCACCAACTCTGTCCCATTCCCCTACCCTCCAGGCATAGAGCATTGATCTCCATCAATGAGAAGAGAGTTGTATGCCAATGGGCTTTGGGCCTCAGGTTATATATAGTATTCTAAAGTTCATAAAGTACTTTACCTATGCTATCTTATCTGATCTTTACAACAACACTGTAAGATAGATACTATTATTATCTACATTTTAGAGACACTGAAACTAAGGCTAAGAGAGATTGAGTGATTTGGCCAGAGTCACACAGCTAGAAAGTATCTGAGTTAGGGATCAAACTCAGGTGTTCTTAACTCCGAGTCTAGTAACATCCTTTATTCCAACTTGAAGTCCCTTAGCTAGTTTGATATCTATATAACAATTTAAATATAAAAAATCTTTTTGACGTAGATGGAGATAGAGATAGAGATAGAGATAGATATTTGATCTGATCCAAATGCCATGACCTTAGGTTCTGACACCTCGATCATGAAGGGAAATCCTTTGCATCAGTCATTCCAATTCTACTATTTTATTTACACCACCTTATTTTCCTGTTTTCTCCGCTTGGTATTATGAATTTGGCCCTCTGCAAAGCCCTGAAGTGTAGATGAATAATAATAACTATAGCTCACATTTACATAGTGTTTTGTGGTTAAAAAAAGGCTTTCTGAGCATTAATGACAAAAAAGGTACTGCAAATATTACTATCCCATTCTATAGAAAAGGAAACTGAGGCTGGAATAAAATGATTTGCCCCATGTCACATAACTTGTAACTGGCATGCCTCCCGATGCCAGGCTCAGTCCTTCCCTACTTCCCCACACCATCTCATTGCAGCTGCCTCCTTCTACAAAGTCTATCTTTGGTGTAGTTTACTACTTCCTCTTTCTTTTTTTTTCTTTTTTTTTTTTTTTTTTAGTGAGGCAAGTGGGGTTAAGTGACTTGCCCAGGGTCACACAGCTAGTAAGTGTTAAGTGTCTGAGGCCGGATTTGAACTCAGGTACTCCTGACTCCAGGGCCAGTGCTCTATCCACTGCGCCACCTAGCCGCCCCTCTACTTCCTCTTTCAACAATACTGAATTCCATATGTAGTCTAAGTAAATATAAGTACAGTAACATGATCTACCTTGTTCTCGATATCTACTATATACTTGCAAGCATATGCAAACCACTTTACAGAAATAATCTCATTTTATCCTCACAATAGCCCCAGGATGGAGGTGCTATTATTATCTCTATTTGTGGACACTGTGCTTCAACTATCTCCTTCTTCCCCCCAAAAGCTCATATTGGCTTTTATTTTTTGCTGATATATTACAGCATGAGTTTGCAATTCATTAACATCCTACTGTCATTTTTTCATAAAAAATTATTATAAACATTTATTAAGTACCAGGTACTGTTCTAAGCACTAGGGATACAAAGAAACTTGAAAGACAATTCATGCTCTCAAGAAATTCACAATCTAATGGGGGAGAAAATAAATACGTATAAATTGGAGATAACCAGTAGAAGAATAAAGGAAGATCAGGAAAGGATTCTCTTAGGAGGTGAGATATTATTTATACTTTCTGTATGTTTCTTCTGATCATATTTCATCTCTTATTCATGCCATTGTTACAGTTGCCAAGTTTTTTTTGAATCCCAAATGTCTCATCATATGTTAGGAATCCTCCCCCTCAGAGATACATCATTCACAATTAACAAGTATACTGTCTATGTCTTTCACCATGTCATTGAGAAAAATGTTGTATAGCACAAAGCTGAAGACAGAAATCCAAAGAATTCCACTAAAGACCTCTTGAATTCGACCTCTTGGATTCCAAGGCATTCCACCAAAGACCTCTTTTATTCCCTCCAAGATAGCATTATCTTATTAACTCCAATTCTTTGGTTAATGTATTGGTTTGACACCCACTTATACTATTACCCATTCCATAGCCAAACTCCATCTTGTCCACAATGATCATGGGAGATTTTGCTAAATACATTCCTAAACTTGGAGTATACATTAATACAGAGTCTCTCTGCTCTTTTAGTCTAGTAACACAGTCAAAAGGCAAATGAGGTTAGTGTGTTGTAATATATGATGAACCTCTGCTGGTTATTAGAGATCAGTCTTCCTTTTCTAATTGTTCACAATTCATCCTTTTTAATAATCCATTGCAAAGGTGTTTTTTTTTCCAAGAATCAAAATAAAATCCACCAATCTATTGTTTGATGCATCTTCTTTTCCATTGTAAAGGCAACAACCTTTCAATATTCTATCAGTGACCTCTCTGCTAGATAATTTTAATAACCTATTAGTTGAGCTTCCTGTCTCCAGTATCTCACTTCTCCAATTTTCCCTCCATACTACTACCTAAGAAATCATTCTAATACATTACTCTTTTGACTTGATTCCTCTCATCAGCAACTTTCTTTCAGTGGCTCCCCATTACCTATAGAATAAAATATAGATTCCTCATCCTAGTGTTGACAATATGGAAAACTGTTGAAATGCCGGCCTGATTGTGCTTCCTCAGACAGGGCACTCTATCTCTTGTCTTCATGGTTTTGGACTTGTTGTCCCTCATGCCTGGAATACTTTGCTCCTTCACCTCTGTATTTCAGTTTCCTTGGCTTCTTATTTTGTCCAGGGGGCCTCCATGGTTGTCCTAGCTGTTTCTGCCCTCCTCTCTGAAATTGTCTTTTATCTCCTCTGTATTTGTCTTTTATGTGCTTAGCTATTTACATTTGGTCTCTCCCATGAGAATGCAAGTTCCTTCGAGGTAAGGACTACTTTTTCCCCTTTTCTTTTTAAAGGTGCCCATCTGCAGTAATTGGCTGTATGTTTTGAGTTGGGAAGGTAGAGAACTTCCCAATTGTGAGAAATAATGAACATCTGACTCCTGATAAAGACCCCTGTAGTGACAAGCCAGGTCTATCTCTTCAACACACACAGAGCTTATCAGTAGCCATCATCTTGACTGGTGTCAGGCTGAGACAACCTGAGGTGTCATTAGCATCCCAAAGCCACATGCACCGGGGGATTATATACTTCAGCTGTTTATTTCAGCTAAGCAAGAGCTAAAGACAAGCCCCCAGCATCTTCATGCAGAAGGATTAGACACCACATCAGGAGGCAGGAAAAGCAGATGACTTTTGACTAATGGCCTTGATGTGCCCTATTTGAAAAGATGCCACACTCAGATTAAAGGCAAATAATCAATTTGGAGGAGGAGAAGAAGCAGAGAAAGTTATTTTCACATTTACAGCATATTCTCTCTTCACAAAGCATTTGATAATTATTTTTGCACTTCTTCTTTGAAACCCTTTGGAGAAGGTCAAGAATAAGACCACTCTTTTATAGCTCAGAGTTATTCCAAAATATGTTGCCAACCTTATCACAAGATTTAAGCCCCTAGAGCAGAACTAGCATGGGGTATTCCTAACTCTTGCTTTTTCTTACTGTCATAAAGATGGAGTTAAAATCCACCCAACCCCATTGTAGCTTGGAAAAATAGCCTGATGGGATTGAAACATTCCCACCCCATTGTAGGCAGGATAACCAGCCTGGTTATTTCAACCAATCGATCATAGGTTAGAGACTAAATGCAAAAAAGTCATCCTAATTGTAGTGACTTTCCACAGGGTTCATGTTGGGACAGACTGAGGAAATAAATCAGAGGTCATTTCTAAATTATGAGTATTTAGAGGATATTGCTTCCCATCTTCCCATCAGCATCCTATCAACATTCCTTGCACAGATAGTTGGCATAGTGGATAGAGTACTGGATCTAGAGGCAGGAAAACTCATCTTACTGAGTTCAAATCTGACCTTGGAACCTTATTAGTTGTGTGGCCCTGTTTGCCTCAGTTTCCACATCTGTAAAATGAGCTGGAAAAGGAAATGGCATACCACTTCAGTATCTTTGCCGAGAAAACCCCAAATGGGGTCATGAAAAGTCTGGCACAACTGAGCAACAAAACCATTGTTCCCTGCAGACAGTGACTGCGAGCAGTGTCTTCATCTGGAATCAAGGACACACTGGATACCAGGTCCCAAACAATTATTATACTGTCAGTGTGGTCTTTCCAGCCCTTCTAGACACAGCTAGGAGGCATACACTTTCCATTTGGGTTTATTTTTACCTCCAGGGTCCCGCGGGTTAGGATGGAGAAAATTTAAAAACAAAACCTGGTTTAAGTGAAGGAGGCTCGTTTCGAGTTTTATCCCCCAAGTCTATGGTCGGAGGAGTTTTTGAGTAGCGCTTTCGCTGCCACCAAATCCCCAGCCGTCAGTGCTTTCTCATCCCTTTCAAATCTGATATTTCCTCCATAATCCATTGCTCAGCTTCCCTCCAAGGTGACTCCTGAAATGCGCAGGCTTTGCCTTCAGTCGCCTGCACCTGCACCTGATCTCCCGAACACAGAAGCTGTGGTACTCAGAGCATCCTCTCAGACATTATCAGAGCAAAGGCCTCCTCAAAGATGTTGGCAGTACTTCTCAAGGCAATAACTGTACCTTAGATTTCCAGAGCTTAAATCGGTCAAAGCCTCCACATCCCTTTCTCTGCCGTCAGTCTGAGCTTTGCTTGGGTCTGTGGTGCACAGGAGACTTGAATATCAGAGGGTCATAGATCTAGAATTGGAAGGGATTTCAGAACCCATCAAGTTTAACCCACACACACACACACACACACACATTTTATAATTGAGGAAATCAAAGCCCAGGGTGGTTGTCTCTTGCCGAGTGTCAGAGGTGAGATTTGAACCTAGGCCTCTGACTCCATCATTAGTCCTTTTTAAAATTTTTTTGTTTTGTTTTGTTTTTTGTTTTTGCAGGGCAATGAGGGTTAAGTGACTTGTCCAGGGTCACATAGCTTGTAAGCTCAAGTGTCTGCAACTGGATTTGAACTCAGGTCCTCCTGAATCCAGGGCTGGTGCTTTATCCACTGCACCACCTAGCTGCCCCCTATCATTAGTCCTTAAAGTCACCTCCTCATACATCACACTCATTAAAAGGAAATGTAGGTCAGTTTTGTCTTTCAGAAATGCAAATTCAAATAACAGCTTCTGAAAGCTCGTCAGTGTTAACCAGCCTTAAACCACACCATGGGGGTGATGGGAGGAAATGTAGTTCAGAGACTCACAACACGTACAGAATGTACCATTGCTTCTTCTGTAACAAAACCGATTTTCTATGGATTTGTGTGCTGCCAAAAAAAAAAAAAAAAGAAACCCTGCCTTCCAACTCCTGCCAACCAGCTGGGAAATTACTGCAGTTAGCATGCGAGGCCAACAGAGCTGGGTCCTAAAGATAAACCTTGCCCTTGCCTCGAAGGAGCACTGAGTTCTGCTGTTTGATTTATTCCTATGCAAGGAGGTAGGAGAAATAGGAGTGCATGAGAAGGCCAATTTTGCAAAGCCAATTCACCCACTCTGGCCTCCTGAATTATACTCCCAAGGTTGGACAAGTCCAGAAGACAAGGGACATTTTATTTGTCCACTAGACTGTGGGATAGCCTGTACTGACACTATGTCATTGAGGGGAGACAGACTAAGAAAAAGCCTGCATCCCCTGGCTGGCTCAGCATCAGAAGAACTGCCCTCCTACTTGGCCCCAGTATTGTCCCTGAGCTGAGAGCAGCTTTTAATTTGCAGACAAAAGATCCTCATGAAGGTAGGGAGAGGTATCTGACTACACATGCAAAACCAAGTGGAAAATCGAAACAGTTCTCTGGATAACTAACTAGTCTAGAACCTTAGACACTCTTTGCCCCAAATATTTGACAACTCCAATAAAAGTATCATTTTAGTATCATTTGAATTATTTGGGTAATTGCCTCAGTCTCTCTCTTTCTACTTCCCTAATGTAAGTAGGCACATAAGGAGAGTGAATCAGCATATCTGGCTTTTATTCCTCACTGGACAACTAATACTTGACTTACTGAGGACAGAAAAAAAGAGAGTAACTTATCTAAGGTCACACAGTAGAAAAGGTAGGTTTTGAACTCAGGACACTTGATTTGAGAGGTCACAGATTTAGAGCTGGGAGAGCCCTCATAATACAACTCCCTTATTTTACAGAAGAGGAAACAAGGGGCTGGGGAGGTTAAGTTATTTGGCTAAGGTCACATAGGGAGAAAGTATCAGAAGTGGGATTTGAAGTGGTTCAGCACAGAAAGCCCTGGGCCTGAACACAGGAAGACCTGAATTCAAATCTGGCCTCACACTGACTAGCTGTGTAACCAAAGGCAAGTCATTTAACCTCTGTCTTCCTCAGTTTTCTCAACTGTAAAATGGGGCTAATAACCTACCTTACAGGACTGTTGTGAGGATCAAATGAGATAACATTTGTAAAGGGCTCAACACAGTGCCTGACAGACAGTAAGTGCTTCATAAATGCGTGTTCCCTTACCCATACACTAGGCTGCTGAGAAGCACTCTCTCTCTCTCTTTTTTTGCTCCTTTAAATAGCTGTCTGCCTAATTGCTATGGGAGAACGTTTGTTGGTAAAACTCAGAGAAGTTGCTTATTTATTTATACCCAAACTGGTGCAAAAGAATAATTGAATATTGTTTTTATTATCTGAATTTATCTAGCCAACATAATTAAAAGAATATTGCTAAGTCTGGAAGAAGAGTCATGTTATTAAAATGCTACAAGAAACACAGAGAATATGCTCATCTCTCTGTGATGCCAAAAATAACTGATTTAAAATCAAGATAATCAATCATCCACTTGTTTTTGTCTTGATGATGCCAAAAAACTGATTGGAGGGATTTTTTCCTCCTCTGATTTGTCTGGTTGATTTGATGTCATGGAGATACAATATTGTATAAAGGAAAGAACACTGGATTGAAGGTCAGAAGACTCGATTTTAGTGAGAGAAATAAACTCAAAAATCTTGGGTTTGAATCTGCCAATTTCATTTAAACTCTTCCTCAGTTTCCTCATCTATAAAATTGGGGTGATAAAACTTAACCAATCTACTTTAAAGTATTGCCAACACCAAAAAGCATTTTCCAAGTAAAGAATAATAGAATCAAAAGTAAATTGGGCTCTGCTTTGGAAAAGATATGGACAAGGGGTCTGTTTCCTTCTTTGCAAAATCCTATGAGGAACTTACTATCTTTGATAAATGTTTCTATTTTATTGATTTGTTTGGGACGAGTTGAACAGAGGAAGAATACGGTGGAAAGAAGGCTATATTTGAAGTCAGTTGAGCTACTTACTATCTCTCTGGACCTAAGTTGCCTCATCTAAAAAATGAAGGAGCTCGACCAGATGGCTGGGGTCTCTTCATTTATGATCTCATGCTCCTCGCTGTGTAGTTCTGGGAAAATTGCCTAACCTCTCTGGGCCTCCATTTCCTCATCTACAAAATGAGGTAGATGAACTCCATGATTTCTGAGATCTTTTCCAGCTTTAATTGAAGACCATATGAGTTCTCTTTCAGGTCCAAATTCCATAATTCGTTGATTGCAAGTCATCAAGTTAAACCAAAACATAAACTTGCCGATTTTCATTCATAGAATCATGGTCGAATTAGGTGGCTCAATTAGGGTAATACATCATCAATTTGATGAGCTCATGGGCATGAGTCTGTGTCAGGAGGCATATGAGGGTTACCGCCCCATGGATAGCATGGACATGCATATAGGCATTTTGCATGGAGGACATAGATAAAGAACTTTGATTTTCAATTACTGGGCCTGCCTCCAGGATGGTTACCTAACTGTGAGTCATGGAGTTTTTGTTGTTGGTCAGTCATTTTAGTCACATTCAACTCTTTGTAACCCCATTTGGGATTTTCTTGGTAAAGATACTTGAGTGGTTTCCCTGTTCTTTCTACAGCTCATTTTACAGATAAGGAAACTGAGGCAAATAAGGTTAAGTGACTTGACCAGAGTCATAAAGCGAGTGTCTGAGTCTGGATTTGAACTCAGGTCTTCCTCCAGGCCTGGCACTATCCACATTCCCCACCTAGCTGCCCTGACTCACGAGGTAAGACCTTTTTGAAGGAGCCTTCCACCTCCATGGTGTGTGAAAACTATCTAATAGAGCATCTCAGCCTCGTCTGGACTTCCCTCTTTGTCTGTTCATCCTTTCCCAGTTTGGAAGAGAGATCATCATGCATCAGAACAAACCTGCATTCTCCAACTGGTAATAGTTCCTTTGGGGCAGAAACACATGGGAGTTGTATGTGAATATCTACACACTCTGAAAATAGAAATTCTGAGGATGGACTTCCCTAGCTCAAAGATTAGAGTAGCTGGGGCTTTGATTGAGTTCCTGCAGAAATACATGGCAGGAACAGACCTGTGCTCATCTCTGCTGCTCAAGAAGGTAGTTCATGGACATTATTTGTGAATTCCAGTCTCCTGTGCATAGGTGGGGGTGGGGGGTGGGGATTTGACTTCCTAGGCAGTGTGATCCTGGAATTTCACCTTCTAGCCAGAGGAGGGAGATGTCCTCAACTTGGAAATTACCTCATGAGAATCTCCCAAATTTGGGGTTGGAGAGTTAAGACAGTAGACATTCTAAGGAAAGAAAAAGCAGTGTCCACATAGTTCCTCAATGGTATCCAGTCTTGGAGAGGGGGAAAAAAAAATATATATATATATATATATGTGTGTGTGTGTGTGTGTGTGTGTGTGTGTGTGTATATACATTTTTAGATGTGATGGGATATGAAAATATTTTCTAATGTGATATGATATGAAAATATTTAAACCAGAGTAATTTTAGTTACAAGGAAAATCAGCCACATATACCTTCATAATTCTCTGTATTTTTATGAATATATTGACATATATACATATATGCATATATATCCATGCAGATATATGTACATATTTGTATAAGTACAGAGAGAAATGCATATAGATATATGGCTGATTTTTCCTTGTAACTCAAATTGCTCTGGTTTAAGCATTTTCATATTATATCGCATCAGAAAATATTATTGAAATCAATCATTGATTTCACCAAGATCTCAGAGTACTTTTAATTCTAGTCTGCCAGGGATAAAAAAGATACTTTTGTTTGATCCTGGGTTTCCTTTGGGGACTGCTGCTAGTAATTTTTTGTAATGACCACATGTTTATTTCTTCTGTCAGCAAAAAAACCCAACAACAACAAAAACCTCAAAGATCTTCCTCCAAACCTATTACTTAACATTTCTTACTGAAGTACAAAGAGGTCAGTGATTTACTAGGGACCAACACATAATTCAGTGATCTGACTGGTAATAGAAAACTGAATCTTCTGCATCCCAGCCACCTGGTCCCTAGGGTAACCCAGAAAAGAAGGCAGAGGAAATTGGATAAAGGGAACCCAGAGATACACAGGCCTATTTAGCATAATCAGTTTATGTGTTTCAATTTCATTAGTTTTATAAATAGGGATGCTTCCTCCCAGGAAAGAAAAACTCCCTGTGCCTTTTCTCTAATCTAGGTGGGCAATTCAGCATTCACAGCTGTTCTAAAAAAGGCACTGAATATATTTTCATACAGGTTCAAGAAGTGAAGAACTTCATGCAAAAGTAGCTACTCTGGGTTCTGATTTAGGTGTTTCTGGGTTGAGTGGATGTTGATTTTTTACTCTCAGTTTTCTAGATTGCTTCCCTCAGTTACACAGTTCCCCCTTCCTCCTTGCAACCTTCTCCCAATCCCTTTCTTTTGCTTTGACCTTTCTAGGCTGCTACCTGAAGAAAGCTGTTCTCTTTCTTCTCTGGTTATCTGGTAAGGCTCAGTTAGAGGCAAAAAGGATTCCAAAGAACTGATTTTTTTAGCGTGACTAGATGAAGGGAAAGTCATTGTGTCTTTGTTGACTATAGAAGTCTCATTTATGTTACAAAGATTTTACAGGTATTAGAAGAAAGATCTAATATCAAGTTAAGTCCAAAAGCCTTTATTAAGCACCTACAATGTGTAAGGCACTCTGTTAAGTTCTGAGGATACAAAGAAATGCAAACAATCCCTGTCCTCATGGACTTTACAATTTCATGGGGGATACAACTGGTAAACACCAAATGCCATAGTTATTTAATTAAGATATAAATAGGATAAATTGGAGATCACTTGCTGTTGATGAGAATTTCATGTCTATTATCTTATATGTGATTTGACAAGCAGGTTAAGTTAGGCAATAGATTTCAGAAAAAGAAAAAGAAAAGAACCTTGGCAACCTGAGTACCTCCAAAGAAGGACAGCCAAAATGGTGAGAGGAATGGAGGTCATACCCTCAATGAAGGAAGAAACTTGTCTGTATCTCTGCCTCTACATTCTCTCTTCCCGAACTCCTCCTTCATCCCTGCATTCTGACGTTGACCCTGATGACTCTGGTGAAATTACTCTCTCAAAGACAAAGCATCATCATGTAGTAGAATAGAGGAATAAAACACTGGGTTCAAATTCCCAGTCTACCATTTGCTTTTCCTCAGGCAAGTCAATTCTCCTGTTTAGGCTTTGGTTTTTTCATTTATAAAATTAGAGGTTGAACAAGAAAACTATCAAGGACCCTTCCAGCTATAACTCCACCCCCGCCCCTATATTTGGTGAGAAGGACCAGGAGCACTAATTTTGAAGCAAGGGAGTTACTTGGAAATTAGATACCAGTTGGCTGGAGGAAGGATGAGTGAGTGTTTGCGTCCTAGAGCAGACAGGTGGGATTGTCTCTGATCAGTCTTCTTCCCATCTGCAGGCAAAGCTCCCACTTCTGTGAGTGACATGGCAATGGCCCAGTGAATAAGTATGCAAGAAAATCCAAGATTAAAAACATGTAGGTTCTTACACTCAATCACTGAAAGAGTTAGTCAGCCAAACAACAAGAATAGATTAGAAATTTTCTGTGTGTTAAGTGCTCAGCTGGTCAATGCCCTCGAGAATCTCATATTCTGATGGGAGAGATAATATGCAAATAAGTAAATACATACAATATATGTACAATGAAAATGGAAGGTAATGCAGTGGTGATCAAAATGCCTCTAAAGTACCTGCCAGCTCTAAATTTGTGCTCTAAGTCTCTCCTTTTATTATACCATTACTTTTTATTAATCACATTTAACATTTATCACCCTCCCCTTACATAACATGCCATCTACCATGTTATGTATGGGGAACATGGATTGACTTTAATATTGTTATTTTCCTCAGGGCTCAGTTGTCCTGTACCAGTTTGGTCTGCCTTTTTTTTTTATCAGAAATTCTCAGAACTTCTAAACACTGGAGACTATTCAAGGTACGTGTATCTGCACTGGATCATAAGATAGCAAGTGTGAGTAAAGGAATGTCTTTTAAAGGTCATTCTATTGTCATGAATCACATTTCATTGCTTTCAAGGGGGAAAAAGGTTCTGTAATTTAATTCTGATGTCTTGATATTGAGTGACTTTCAGCAACACAGCCACTGGTCCCTAGTGCTTCTGACATCATAGATGAATAATCATCTTATTCTTGGAGTATAGACCCTTATAAATGCATACATATGCATATACACATATATCTATCTGTGTATCTATATCTATATTGATACACACATATCTCTGTCTCTATCACATATCCCCAAGAAGGCTGGCTAAACAGCAGAATACATTTATAACAAATAGTTCTTTCTCTCATTTTCCTCTTTAGAGTGTTAAGTCCTTGGGAGTAGCATTCAAGTAGAGTTTCTTAAGGACCTTATAATTTCTTATTGGTTGTTCCCTGAATACAACAACTTCTTAGTTAACATTTGCTGCTTGACCAATTATTATTTGTTTGTTTGTTTTGGCAGAACAATGAGGGTTAAGTGACTTGCCCTAGGTCACACAACTAATTAGTGTCAAGTGTCTGAGTCTGGATTTGAACTCAGGTCCTCCTGAATCCAGGGCCAGTGCTTTATCCACTGTGTCACCCAGCTGCCCCCTTTTGTTTGTTTGTTTGTTTTGGCTAATAGTATTTTACTTTTTCCCAATTACATGCCTTTTTCTTCCTTCCTTCCTTCCTTCCTTCCTTCCTTCCTTCCTTCCTTCCTTCCTTCCTTCCTTCCTTCCTTCCTTCCTTCCTTCCTTCCTTCCTTTCTTTCTTTTTTGCAGGGCAATGAGGATTAAGTGATTTGCCCAAGGTCACACAGTTAGTAAGTGTCAAGTGTCTCAGGCTGGATTTGAACTCAGGTCCTCCTGAATCCAGGGCTGGTGCTTTATCCACTGCACCACCTAGCTGCTCCTGCCTGACCAATTATTACAAAAATACAGACTCTCAGAGCCAGAAGGACCTCTGTGGTTATCTAGTCTAACATGTATCTGAATACAAATCCCCAACAAAGTAGTTATTCAGCTTTACTTAAAGACTTGTAGTGAGGGGAAATGTTACTAGCCAATTCAAAAAGTTAACAATCACTTATTAAGGGCATAATATGTGCTAGTCACCAAGTTATGTAAGCACTGGTATATAAAGAAAGGTAAAAAACAAGGTCATTTTCTTCAAGGAACAATCATATTGTCAAATGGGGGTAGGCAGCAAAGAAAGAATTATGTGCATACAATATATATTCAGGGTAAATAGGAGGTAATTTCAGAGGGATGCACTATTATTAAGAAGGAAAAGCTTCTTGCAGAAAGTAAGACTTTAACTGAGCCTTAAAGGAAACCAGGAAAGTCAGGAGGTAGAAATAAGAAGGGAGAACAGTCCAGGAATGGGAAAAAGCCAAATAAATGCAATTATCCACCTATGGATAGCTCTGATTTGTTTAAGAAAAATTTTTCCCTAAAACCAAACCTAGATTTTTCTTTGAAACTTCCACACTCTGTTTCTAGTTACGCATTTTGATACCATGCATAATAAGTCTTGTCCATGTTCCAGGTGACAATATGTTATTGCTCAGAACTTCAAATCAAATCTTTGCTTCCTATATGCTGCTACTGGTGGGTTTTTATCAGGGAATAAGTAAAGCCTACCCTCCTTTTAATTTTTGTTTTTAATAAGAATAATTAGCAGTACAATGACCTAAATTCTCCAGGTCACGTGTTGCTACAAAATTCATGTTGGCTTTGTTCATTAGCTTCAGGCTAAACAAGGTTGAGAAGATGAGATGCATTGGTCAGAGAAGATGAAACCTGTCCCGACTTGAAGCATTCAGGACACAGGACTGTTTAGCAAGGAATCAGTGAAAGAAGCTGAGGATTGAATATTCTCTGGTTCGTCTCTTTAAGAACACCAGACTTTAGGTTATCCATGCCAAAAGTATCATCATTGTGTCAAAAGACAAGCTAGCTTGCCACATAATTAGAGAATGGGCTTAAATATGGTTTCAATGGGTAATATTAGTCTCTCTGAAAACAGAAAAAAAGCTTTATTCCTGTTAACAGTTGTGAAAATGAGATACTAAAAAAAACATGAAGATATCTATCATGTTCTCTCTCTCTTCTCTTTTTTATACTGTCTCAAGTTTCTTCATATCATTGACTCATTTAGAATTTCTTGTTGTTGTGTTGTTTCAGTCATGTCTCACTCCTCATGACCCCATTTGGAATTTTCTTGGCAAAGATGCAAGAGTGGCTTGCCATTTCCTTCTATATCTCATTTTACAGATGAGGAAACTGAGGCAAACAGGGACTTGCCTAGGGTCACATAGCTAGTGTCTGAGGTCAGACTTGAACTCATGAGGATGTCTTCCTGACTTCAGGCATAGCACTCTATTCCCTATACCACCTAGCTGCCCTCATTTTGAACTTTGAATCCACTAAAATCTCAAGTTCTTTTCAGATGATCTTCATCCAAATGTATGTTTCCATATTTCTTCCCTCTAGTTCTTGGATTTCCTCATATGAATATATCCCTTTAATACATTGGTATTTTTCCTCTCTTTTGTGCCCTTTCCTTTAAATAAGATACATTCTTCCACAGCAATGTTAAAGTAGCAGGTCTTATCCAATCAAGTCTCATTGATTATGATGAGGTCAAATTTGCCTCCTTGACAATCAGTCAATCAATAAGCATTTTTTCAAGTTTACAAAGACAAAAAAATGAAACAGTCACTGCCTCTAAGAACATTACATTAGGTCCACTAGTTCAGCTTGCTTTTAACTAAATAATGAAATTACATCATTTTGAACATTGACAATGTATATGACATGTTCCATGACTTCCACATAGCCTTTAGGTAATTTCTAATAATATAGGATAGGAAATACAATGTATTAGGACAAGCTAACTAATTCTAGGACCATAATCAAAGCAAACTTAATAATGACAGTTTTAATATAGCAAAGTTTCAATATAATCTCTGCACATAATACATTCAGCTAGCCAAATCCAGAAGAATGTACCTTTCAAGGTTTCTTATTGGTAGTAAGCCAATAATTGCCTAGAAACTAATAAAACCTCCTTACAGTAACAATTGCTTCATTATTAGATGTTAGAGAACATCAAGGTGGATTTATTTCTTCTTTTAACTATGCCATGAGACAACTTCAAATTCAATTGCTAGCTTGTTCTAGGACAAAGCAGAAGTTAAAGAGGAGACTGTCTTTCAACAGCCTTATGATGATTTAGAGTGAGTTTAATCATTTCCTGTTCTCTCCAGGAAGATTATAGACGTGACTTAAGAAGCAGCATGTACGCTGATTTCATTCTGGGGAGGGAGGGAAGATGATCAGAACTCGTTATGGATGGTTAAATTTAGATGCTTCCTACTTCACTTCCTAAGGGTGAGCGAAGAATTCTCAACATGGAGCCTGCAGCAAAGTGTTTAGAGGGTGAAACATGGGCTGGTTCATAATGAGATAAACAACAAGACTCCTAGAGCTTCAAGACTCCTTGAGCAAAACAAGCACTAACTACAAACTTAAATATCCACTTTCAATACATATTCAGGTAGCAAGACAAAAGTATGGCTTCCTATTGTTAATAATTCTGAATATTAAATGTTGAAAAAATACATGAAACTATGGGCCTCTACTAGTTTGTAGGGCTTATTTTATGATGTGACATTTGTGTCCAACTGATTCAAGTTCCCTGGAGCCTTACCTGGACTTTCAATCCTATTCTCTTCTGCCCTACACTATGAATTTCACAAAGGTTCAATCAGCTAGACATTTATATATCATCTTTGATTGCACCATTGACCTCACTTAAATACTTTCTTTTTTCAACCAAAGTACAGATTGAGTTACTAGAGCTCTTTCCCATGCACAGTAATTGGTTGTATTCTTCTGCCTGCATATCCTTTGCTGATATTGCTCATTTCCAATACTTCAAAAGGTAGAAATATTTGAAGAAGACCCCATTAAATCCATAGAAAAATGGGCCATAAATCTAACTCCCCATTAGAACATTTGTACCAATAGTTTAGTGTCTGTTAGTGTTTGGTTCAGTCAGCAAGTTTCCCAGAAGGATAATGGTTCCAGATTTTCATTTTCTTTATTTTTTTTTCACCACTAGGTGTATCTGAATGAATCAGCAGAAGGCATTTCTTGTTAAAGAGCTGGTGTGTGAAATAGCAGAATGTTTATCATAAGCTGGTTACTGGTCTGTTTAAAACAGTTTGAAAGTTTTTTGCAGCTCCCAACTTTCTTTCTTTCAATTTCCATTGTTTCTGGGCATATTCGTTAAAAACTAATTGTTTTGAATCCAATTAAACTACCTAGAAGTGATTCTCTTCCCTCAGGAGCCAATCCAGAATGAAATGAAAAGGAATTTTAGCATCTTCTCCTCAATTGTCATTCCAGTTTTTAGCTATTACAGCTGTTCATTTGCTAAATAATTAGCCTATTCCCCAATCTACTTTAAAATAAAGAATCGTTAGTGCCAATATATCATGTGATTGGAAATAGTTCCTTGACCTACACATCAAGTGCTTGTTCAGAAAGCTGGGGTCATCTAAAGATTTCATTTTATGAAACTTTGGGGTATGTTTTTAGTTTGTATCTTTTTTTCTGTTTTTTTTAAATTTCTTTTTCATGGGACTTACAAAGGGAGAAAATAACATGGTTAATTTAACAGAAGTTAACATAGTTAATAACTATGGTTAACATATAAATAAATTAAAAGAGAAAAGAACAGTACCTGGCCTATAGTAGGTACTCAAATATTTATTGATTGATTTATTGCTAGATTGAATTAGATTGGCTTAAAGATACCAGATATTGTTTGAAACTCTAAAGCATTGCCTCATTTTGTATCTCTGAGGAGGTTCTGACTGAAAGTAGCAACTAACTTTGATTTGAATAGTAAACATTCTTCCCCCAGAACATTCTGTGCACAGCTCTATGTCCTATACAAACAAATATGCCTCTATTGATGAAGAGAATATATTTCGTTGAAATAACGTTGCTATGGATGTTGTTACAGGAGTAGAAATAACAAGAGGTATAGGGATTTGTCCCAGGAGAATGTATTAGAAATTATCATAACACCTTACATTTATATAGCACTATCAAATTTACAAAGCAATTTCACATGTATCAATCCCTACTCTCATGCCTGGCAACTTCAAACACAGACAGATGGGGTTTTTTTTCAATTCACTAAACTCTTCACCTCCCATTATCTGCACATTATCTTCACCTCTTTCACCCACTGAAATAATCGTACCTTTGACCTTATCATCACTCTGTGGACTTTTCTTAGTCTACTTCCTTCTTGACTTCTCAGTTGTTCAGTCAACAAGCATTTATTACACACTTAGTATGGCCTAGGAAAGATGCTAAGCACTAGGAAGGAAAAGAAGAGAAAAAAATATGATTTCTTCTTTCAAGGAGATCATATTTAAATAAGGGAGAAAAGATGCAAATTACTTTGTACATTTTATATTGTGTAATTTAAATTTCTAAATGTGGGTTCTAATCTGTCCCCCCTGTTTTGGGGGGAAACTGAATAAAATCACTGATAAACGAGTTTAGGTTTTTTAAGGGTTTATTTAAAGACAGTAAAAGAAAGAGAAAGATTGAGATCAGATTTCTTATAGCCTGAAATCCTTGCCTTCTAAACTCCCCTGTGAAGTTCCCTGCCACCAAGCCAATGTCTCAGCCTGCACAGGCTCTGCTTCCTCCTTCCTGTCCCCTCCCAGCAATGGGAGGTTCTTTAAGATGATTGGTTGACTGGGCCGGAAGGTGGTCAAAGTTCAGAATTGTTAGCTTCTGAGAATCATGCTTTCTTAAGTACTTTCAAGTACCAGCCAGATGTGCTCAGAATCTAGTTAACTAGAAGTCAGTCATTAATCCAGTCAAGTCAATCCCCTTATCCAATTCAATCAGTTTCAATTAATCTCCAGGTGGATCCCTGAGTAGTTGTGTCTGACTCTTCCTGACCCCATGAACCATTTTTCCCATGGGGTTTCCTTGGCAAAGATACAGAAGTGGTTTTCTATTTCCTTCTCCAGTGAACCACCTTTCTTTTTGGTCAGAGCTCTCCACTATGACCTGTCCATCTTGGGTAACCCTGCATGTCATAGCTCATAGTTTCATTGAACTACACAGAGTAGTGATTCAAGAAAGGCAAATGATCATAATTAATATAAATAACATTAATAATTAAAATAATATATCATCATGGCTAGCATTTATATTATGTTAAGATATATAAATGCCTAATGATTATGGTAATATTATTATTAATCAACCACTGAAGACAGAAGGAAAAAAAGACTTTTCTTCCAGTCTCAGCAGGGATATTTCTTGTCTTTTGAACAATTTCCATGATGCACAGTACTATAGCCAATACCAAATCTTCTTCCTCTCATTTCTTATTTTCTTTACTCTCCCTTAATGTCTATGCCAAATTACCTCCACAAATTAAGGTCTTCTAACTGATCTCCAGGATGTAATCAAAAAAGACACACATCCAACTTTACTATAAAAGTTTCTTCTTCTAAAGACGACAACCTGTCTATCTGTGCTTTCGCCAATAGCAGTGGAAGAAATCAGTGAAAGAACTGATGTGTGTGTGTGTGTGTGTGTGTGTGTGTGTTGGCTAGATTTCATTTTTCATCAGTAATAATAGCTAATATGTACAGGATGTCCCAAAAGTCTTGGTGCATTTTTAAAGTTTCAAACTTTGGGATACATATATAATTTTTTAAACTTTACAAAGTGCCTTACATATTATTTTAAATTTTCATTTGATTCTCACAACTACTGTGAGAGGTAGGTGTTATTGTTATCATCCCCATTTTACAGGTGAAGAGCCTGAGACTGAAAGAGCTGAAGAGATTTACCCAGAGTCCTGCAACCAATAAGTCTTGAACATGGAATTGAAACACAGATATTTCTGACTCCAAGTCTAGGTCATTATGCAATATACAGACTTCTGCTCTTATCAGGGACTGGGCTTGGTGCTGGGGTTACAAAGAAGAAGGTGAAGAAGTTGCTGTCCACTTGAGCAAAAGAAAAATGCAGAACAGGGCAACCTGAGACTCTGCTTTTGAGATGATTTAAATTTCTGAGCAGAAATTTTGCTAGAGCAAAGAAGGCATTAACTCAGATGCCAGAATCAGTTCTACTATCCAACAACAAATAATTCTGTCTCCATCCAATTCATTCACACTGACACAATGGATAACTCTCCATAGCCAAGGGCAGAATGGAATTAAAGGAAAGATCTTTGAAAATCCCTAAACCAAATATGATAGGAAAGTCCCATCCTGTTTTGTGTTACTTTATTTACTGTAAGTGCTAATGAAGACATCTTTTTTGTTTTGTCTTTAATGTAATAAACATCGTAATTTGTAGTTTGGGGTTCCAATTTTTATTCCTCCTTCCCCTTCCCCCTCGTTGAGGTGGCAAGCAATCAGGTGTGGGTTATACATGTGTGATATGCAAAGCATTACCATATTTGTCATTTTGTACAAGAAAGCTTGATTCAAAGGGGAAAAAAATGAAAGAAAGTGAAGAATAGTATGCTTCAGTCTGTGTTCCATCAATAACAGATCTTTCTTTAGAGGTGGATAGTTTGTTTCATCAATAGTCCTTTGGGATTGTCTTGGATCATTGTATTGTTGAAAAGAGTTAAGTCATTCACAGTTCTTTATCAAACAATATTGCTATCCTCTTAATACCAATGGGGAATCTGAAGGAAAACGTGATCTCTGATCTGCCTACCCCATCCTTTCCCTTCTCCTCACTGCCCTATTCCACCCCGCTCCAGATGTAAGTGATCTCTGAAGTCTGGCTCACAAGTGAGTGTGTGTGTGTGTGTGTCTGTCTGTCTGTCTGTCTGTGTAATTCCTCCTTGCTGCTTAGATTATAATTTTTCTTAAGGGAAGGGTCTTATTTTGTTCTATTTCATCTTTGTATCCTTGATATCTGCCATGGCATTCTGAGATTAAAATGGGATTAGATGAAATAGCTGTAACACACTTTTGGAGATAGCAAAAACACAAAAACCTGAAAACAAAGTGGGTTCCCATGGATTGAGGGATGGCTAAATTGGTAAATGAACAAAATGTGGTATTATTGTTCCTTAAGAAATAATAAATATTGAAGGTTGAGAGAAATATAGGAAAATTTATGCAAAAACAGGGCCAGAAGATCACTTTACCTAGTGATGACATAATGTAAATGAAAATAATAATAGGTCCCATTTATATAGTACTTTAAGGTGTATAAATATCTCATGTAGCCTCAAAGCAGCCCTGGGAGGTAGGTATTGTCATTATCCCCTTTTTACAGGTGAGGAATTGAAGTCATACAGAGGTTGAATGATATGCCCATAAGTGTCTGAGGCTGGATTTGACCTCAAATTGTAGTGGTTTCTGGTACAGTGCCCTACTCTTTTTTTTTTTTTTTATCACTCAGCTGCTTCGATGTTCTTAAGAGAGAGGCAAACACTAGTTAATCAGAATGACCAATCTTGGTTCTAGTGAACAGTTGATGAAGCATACTTCTCTCTTCTTTGTATAAATACAGAGAACTACAGATTGTTCCATACACTCCATCCAGTTAATAATTTGGGTTAGTTTGACTTCGCTGTTTTTCTTTGTTCCAAGGGAGGCTTCAGTTGGATATGTGAGGTGTGGGGTTAGGGGAGGAGAGGAGTTTTATCAGGAAATAACTCTGTCTTAAGAAGCAAAAAGCATTCATGAATATTTGAATTAAGAAGGAACTGAACCGTGTGGCTACCTATTCCTAAAGATCTTAGCGACTACTCTCAAGCCCTTCCTTATAAATGAGGTTTGAATAAATCTATCAGTAGCAAAAGTGCTTATTAGACTTTCCTTTACTTTCCCAAACCACAACCATAATTGACTGACGAGAAATAAATACGTTTATATATATTTTACTTTGAGTCATTTTTTAAAAAAAGTATTGTTCTCTGCAACCCACAGATTTTAGACTATTGGTCAAGGTTAACTTGTGTGACCAGTTGAAATGCTTGTCAGGCTTTTTAGCAACAACCACTCAGAAACTGTGCTAACAATTGTGATGAGTTTAAAAAGAAGTCGGGTTGTTCCTTGCCTCAGAGAAGCTTACAGCCTAATGGGGAAAAACATGACAAAGACAAGTGAAAAATCAATGAGAGCAAGAAACCAGAAGCCTGTATCTACGAGCCAAGGACTTGCTAGAGAGATTGAAGTGACTGAATCCAGGTAAATTTAATCAGAAAAGACTTCATGGAGGATGGAACTTAGAATTGAAAGGGCTTTCTGAAATGGAACAAACAGCATGTTGAAAAAATAAAACTAAACTAAACTAATTATCTCCCTCCTTCTACCAAGCCCATCTCCCTTCTCAACTTTCCTCTTTCTATGAAGGGTACCATTATCCTTCAAGGCACCAAGGTTCCAAACTTCAATGGCATCTTCAAAAACTAGGAGGCATGGAAGATCAAGTGCTGGACTGGGAGTCAGGAAATTCTGAGTTCAAATCTGACCTCAGACACTTATTAGTTATGTGTCTCTGAGCAAGTCACTTATCCCTCTCTGACTCAGTTTCTTCATCTGTAAAATGGGGATAATAATAGCACCTAACTCCCAGGTTTCTGGAAGGGTAAAATGAGATGATATTTGTAAAGTGCTTTGCAAACATTACAATGCTGCAGAAATGTTAGCTATTAAACTTTATTCCACTCCACCCCACGCTTCCCAAGTTACCAAGTGTTGTCTGACTCTACCTCTATAATAGCTTTAATCACCATAACCTTTCTAGTTGCTCACAGCTGTAACCCTAGCTCAGGCTTATCACCACTTATCTGAACTCTTTGAAGAGCCTCCTCATTGAAATTGCTTTCTCAGTATTTTCCCTTTGCCAATCTGTCCTCCACACAGCCACCAATGTAATTTTCTGAAAACACAATAAACTTCAGTAGCTCCCTATTACTTATAAGATCAAGTCAATTGTTCTGTTTGATGTTTAAAGCCTTTTCTATCCTGGAACCAGCATATTTTCTGGCTTTATTATGTGTTATTTCTCTTTACACACTCTTTTGTCCAGTTAAACTAGCCTTCTTCCTTTTCATCACAATAAGAATCCATCTCCCCTCTCCTTGCTTTTGTACTGGCTGTTCCCCATCCTTGGATTATTCTCTCCTCACTTCTACCTCTTAGGATCCCTAGATTCCTTCAAAGCTTAGCTCAAGCACCATGAAGGCTGTCCTGACTCCTCAGCAGCTAGCACCAACCCCACCCCCACCTATAACCTACCTTGTATATTTTATAGTAGTGTTTCATCATGATCATATGCTGCAACTTGTTTAGCCATTCCCCATTTGATGGGCATCTACAATGTCCAGTTCTTTGCCATCACAAAGAGAACTGCTGTAAGTATTTTAGAACATATGGGTTCTTTTTCTTTTTTCCTTATCTTGGGAAACAAATCTATTAGTGGTATTGTTCGGTCAAAGGATATAGGCAGTTTTATAGCTCTTTAGGAATAATTCTAAATTACTCTCCAAAATGGTTGGACCAGTTCACAATTCTACCAACAGTGACTGTAGGTCTTTCAAAACTTCCAGAAAAAAAAATCATGCATCTGAAACTGAAAGAAACCTCAGAGTCATCTAGTCCTACCAATCTCATTTTTATAAATGAAGAATGTGAGGGAGAGGAAGGTTAAGTGATTTACCCATGGCCATTACAAATAGGAAGGATCTGAGGTAGGATTTATATCCAGGTCCTCTAACTCCAGAGCCTGTGCTCTTTTCATTGGACCAACTTTGGAATCACAAGAAAATGTCACTGTAGGAAAAGCATTCTTGTTGTTTCATCTGATAGCTTAGGATGAGGAGGTCTGAGGTAAGCAGAGGAAAGTAGGAGCAGAGAGGCAGATATGGGACCCTGGGATGGTAGTACAGGAACAAGGTGGCTAGGTTTAGGAGCAGGTTTAAGGAGAAGGAAGTGGGGGATGTTAAGAAATGTCACAGCGGTCTGCATACAATTGAAATCTTCTTGTCTGACTAAAGAAAAAATAATGGGCACGGAAGAGGGATTTATTACTTGAGGGGGCCTAGAATAAAAACAGAAGTTGGAAGGCAGAAGGCTGATGATAGTGATGGCAAAGTTGGTAAAGAGCCCCTGTTTCTATCACACTTGAAGGTCTATGAAGTGTAATGATTGGACTGACGCCACCTGCTGGAGAGTTACTGTAGGAAAGCTCCGCCATGAGGAGAAGGCATCTGAGGGCAAGCCATGCGTTCAGGTCCTTGGCGTCAGGAAGTGAACTTTGCTCATGGGTACTGTCTATCCAAATTACCAACCAATTAGCTTGGAGCTGTGTGTGCGAGTAGATGGAATGTTCCCAGTTTCACAGGAGGCTTGTGGGATGAAGGAGGTGTGGTTCACTCTTTTTCATCTGGACTCTTGCGGAGAGTAGAGCTAAAATGTGCTCTCCCTTTGATAGATAGATGAATCTAGGCCTCTTTCTCTCTCTCTTCACCAAATTCTTATTCTCCTTAATAAATGCTTAAAAGTCTAAACTCTTGCTAAAGCTTCTAATCTATTGGAGACCACTCATTAGATATTTTAGACAGACTAGCTAGAAATTTAGCCCCTTACAGAAGCATTTTCTTTACAACATTCCATTAAAGTAGGCAGGTTGGTATTATTTATTTAGCCCTGTTTTACAAAAGAGGAAACAGATCCTCAGAGAGATAAAATGACTGGCCCAGCATCCCTCAGATAAGAAAAGAAGCCTATGCCTTTAGTGTTCTCTGCACAATTTGGCATGGAAATGATTCCATATATCTTTGTATTGTCCAGCTAAAATAAAAGTCAGTGAACTAGTTACACTGTTTTAATTCATTAACTGATTTGTGTAATGAGCCATCTTTTAAGAATTTGGATTAAAGTTCCCTCTTCTTTAACACAGGGGAACAGATTGTATAACTACACAAGCAAAGTCTATTGTTCCGTTTCCCAAGGGGCTCTTGAACCCTGTCTATTTTTTTCAGTAGTCATCCTGAGGACCAGAAAGCAGATTCAACCTGAAGAATATTTCCCCTTTCCTCACCTCTTCCAAAGAGACACAGGAACCTCACTTAAACTTGAAAAGAAAAAAGACTTGAAAGGGCCTCAGGAGGCCTTCTCACAACAAGTAAACTTGAAGGGTAAACATTAGCACTTACTTGACAAATTCCTCTATCCTTTTTCTTCAAAGGGGCTAAAATGAGGTGATTTCTGTCAAAGATTTTTATTTCCTTAACTACTCAAGTTAATTAGCTTTCCCAAGACAATATTTTCCACAACATCTGGAATAACCAGCATCCTTAGCTCCACATTCCAGACAGCTTGGATCTAGTCTCCAAATTCACACATCTTGATTGAGGTTTAACTATGGGCAAATGTAAGATGCATTTTGATTTTTCTTATTTTTTTAACCACTCATGGTTTTAATTAAATATGCTCTATATGCTTTTTTATACTTGGTCCTTATCATGAGAAGTACACAATACAGTTGTTCAGTTGTTTTTCCGTTATGTCCAACTCTACAAAGATACTGGAAAAGCAGGCCTTTTCCTTCTCCAGCTCATTTTGCAGATGGGGAACTGAGGCTTTAACAGGGTTTTTAACAGTTTTTTAAACAGGGTTAAATGACTTGCACAGGGTCACATGATTGGGATCTGAGGCTAGATTTGAACTCAGGAAGATGCCTTCCTGATTCCTAGCCCAGTACTCTATTTACTATGCCACCTAGTTGCCCCACAATACATACTCTAAAAAGAGGGCCTTCTATAACTAATCAAAAAACTTTGTTAAGTGGTAATGAGTCAACACCACAGGCCTGATGCAGTGGAAAAATTTAAGTTGTTATGCATGCTCTAATCTGGATGCAAACATATACACATAACACAATACACATCAGCACAGAGGATACAACACAATAGAAGTATAACAATGTCAGAGTTCAGTAATAGCGCTGGCAAAGCAAGTGTCTTGAGGGATGCCAAAGCTCAACATGACACCATATTGGGATAATGGCCGTGCATGTGGTTTACATGAGATAATAAAAGTTAAAGCACTTTGCAAGTATAAATGATATCATAATAAAATAGGAAGAACAGTATAGTAATGAGTAATAGTAATAATAATGAGAACTGAATTTAAAATCAGAGGACCTGGGTTTACCTCACTTGCTACCTGCATGACTTGGAGCAAATCTCTTATCTACTCTTGACCTCAGTTTCCTCAACTGAAAAATTAAGGAGTTGGACTAGTTGGCCTCAAAGAGCTTTTTCAGCTTTAAATTTGTGATTCTCTGCTCTGATGGTGTTGATGTTGGTATTTATATTGATATTGAGGAGGAAGAGAAAGACCATCATGCATTCTGGACATTCATTAAAGAATGTTAACATTAGCCAAAGAACTTTAGTGGCTAAACTCCAGTTCTGGGTTCCCAGCCAATGAATGTGGAACTGAAATGAATATGGTTTTGACTTTAGCTACCCACAAAGCCAATGTAAAATGAAGCAGACATTCTTTATTACAATTAATTTTATTAACCTCCCAGCCAGTAGGAAAGATCTTCTTTTAGGACAGACCACATAATACTTAAGCAGATGCTACAAAGTAAGTTTTTCAGTGAAACTTCAGTATGCATACCTATCCAAGTATCAGACTTTGATTAAACTCTCAATCACTTTTCTTGGAACTGAGTTGAGACTCAATGGGCTGTGATTTCTAGAATCTCCTTTCACCTCCTCATTTCAGTGAGGCTCTGTATTAGCAATTTCCTCTCATGTCTCCAGGGAAAATTGTAGTTGTTAGAGGACATATTGCATCCTTGCTGGCATTGTGACTATTTCACAGTTTACTTCCTTCAGAACTCTCAGAAGAATACAGTGACTACTAGTGATTTACTATTCTTGAACTCTTCAAAGATACTCAAGAGCTGTTTCCTTAGAGACTCAAGGCTATACTGGAGGCTTGCATGAACAACCATGGAACAGGAATTTCAGCCACAATTCTCTGTGGTAAAGGGTGTTGTCACACTTAATCACTTAATTTAGGTTCTCCAAATATTTTGTCCATGCAACCTGCAGATATTGGGGGGGGGCGGGGCAGAAGGGAGAAGGGGAGAGGGGGAGAGAGAGAGAATGCCAGTGATTTTTTTTTTTAGTGAGGCAATTGGGGTTAAGTGACTTGCCCAGGGTCACACAGCTAGTAAGTGTTAAGTGTCTGAGGTCGGATTTGAACTCAGGTACTCCTGACTCCAGGGCCGGTGCTCTATCCACTGTGCCACCTAGCTGCCCCTGCCAGTGATTTTTTAAAACACTGTTTTAGTAAGAATCATAAATTCTTCTGGAAATTAAATCAAATCTCTGGTGACCTTTGTCCTTAATCAGAACTCAAGCCCTTGCTTGATATATGGATAATGGGTCTGGGGCAGGCCAAGATAAGTATTTTTCAGGAAAGACATTGAGGTGAAAGGAACATTTTGCTGACATGTGATAATAAAAGTGAAGGCACTTCAAAAGTAAAATAACTATACAAGTGCAGGCTATTTTTGTCATGCAGAAGTGTTCCCTCCCATGAACACCTTGTAACTTGAGAATTTTCATACTTCTCTTTCAATTATATTTACTTATAAGCCTATCATATTCTCTTTAGGAGCTTCCTAAGGATGTGGTCAGTGTCTTAGGATCATAGATTATAAATTTAAAACTAGAAGAGAAATTAAAGGTAATCAAGTCCAGATCCTCCTCATTTACAGATGGGGAAACTGAGGACCACCAAGGTTAAGAAGTAGTACTATTCATGGGGCAGCTAGATGGCACAGTGGATAGAGCACTGGCCTTGGATTCAGGGGGACCTGAGTTCAAATCCGGCCTCAGACACTTGACACTTACTAGCTGTGTGACCCTAGGCAAGTCACTTAACCCTCATTGCCTCACCAAAAAAAAAAAAAAAAGAAGAAGTAGTACTATTCAGAATAGCTAACATTTAATAAACACTCTGTGCCAGGTACTATACTAAGTGCTTTACAATTATCACATTTGGTGCTCACAACAATTCTGGGACTTAAGTATTATCCCCATTTTATGCTTGAGGAAACTGAGACAAACAGAGGTTAAATGAATTGCCTAGCATCATCAAGCTACTAAATGTTTGAGACTGGATTTGAACCCAAGTCTTCCTTGATTCTGTAGCAGATTGATTCCATCTATGGAATTCTTCTGTGTAGACCTTTTAGACCTCAAACAGTAGGTCCTCAGTAACTGTTGAATTGACTTTTACTATTTTTTTGTTTATTTGTTTTTGGTTTTGCAGGGCAATGAGGGTTAAGTGACTTGCCCAGGGTCACACAGTTTATTAAGTGTCAAATATCTGAGGCTGGATTTGAACTCAGGTCCTCCTGAATCCAAGGCCAGTGCTTTATCCTCTGCACCACCTGGCTGCCCCGACTTTTACAATGTTTGTTCAAGTAGTCCTTTACCTCTCACTGCCATGTATGATTCCTTCTCTGTTGCTTCCACCTTACCACTGCTGCTTTTTGTTTGATATAAAACAGGGCTCCTTAGCTCTTTTGTGTCACAGGCCCTTTTGGCAGTCTGGTGAAGCCCATGGGTCCCTGTTCGGAATAATGTTTTTAAATACATAACATAAAATACACAGAACTTCGAAAGAAACTAAAGGCTAAGAGAAGATGCAATTTTTCTTCCCAGCCACAATCACAGACTCCCTGAAATCTCCCTGAGGTTTTGTGAAACCCAGGTTAAGAACCCTTCATTTAGGGGCAGCTAGGTGGTGCACTGGATAAAGCACTGGTCTTGGATTCAGGAGGACCTGAGTTCAAATCGGGTCTCAGACACTTGTCACTTACTAGCTGTGTGACCCTGGGCAAGTCACTTAACCCTCATTGCCCCACAAAAAAAAAAGAACCCTTCATTTAAAATGATCAATAACAATCCTTTTTGAGCATCAAACTTAGTTTTGGAGGCAAGTCAGTTGACGTGGTAGACACAGAAAATGACATTGGCTGTGTCTACAAAACACAATTGAATTGCTAACATGGTCAACAGAACTGGATTTACCTTGCTGTGGTATGGATCTTGAAGCTGAAGAATGCTGATTATCAGTGTTCTTTGTCTATACTCATGCTCATCTCCTGTTCTTGTGACCTCTACCAGCGAAAATTTTCCTCTTCCTTTCCTTTAAGGTTGAACTTGAATGAACCCTCTTCCATAAAGCCTTCTCTGAAGAAAGGTATAGAACTATGTTGATTGGGTGCCCTACAAATGTGTGTTATTTAACTCCTGAGCTCTCCCTGTTGCTCCCTTTCTCATCAGTTCCTTGTTATATTTCTAGCAGCAGCTGTTCCAAACCTTTCTGTTCTCCTCCATGTCTTAACTTTTTCTCAACCTCCCTCATTGTTTTTGCTATTGTTGTTGTTTGGTCGTGTCTGACTCTCCATGACCCTATTTGGGGTTTTACTGACAAAAATGCTGGAGTGGTTTGTCCTTCTCCAGTTCATTTTACAGATGAGGAAACTGAGGCAAACAGGGTCACATAGCTAGGAAGTGTCTGAGGTCATATTTGAATTTGGGAAGATGAGTCGTCCTGGCTGCAGGCCCAGTACTTTATCCACTTCACCATGTAGCTTCCTCCACTTTGCCACCCAGATGGCCTCATTCTTAGGCAACTTCAAATTCTACTTTAATTTTTTTTTAATTTTTAAAAAAATTTTTTTTAGGGGCAATGAGGGTTAAGTGACTTGCCCAGGGTCACACAGCTAGTAAGTGTCAAATGTCTGAGGCTGGATTTGAACTCAGGTCCTCCTGAATCCAAGGCCAGTGCTTTATCCACTGCGTCACCTAGCCGCCCTCCAAATTCTACTTTATAGAGCAATATGAAGAGTCCTATCATGTCACCATCTAGCTGAAATTACTTCCTTATAAGAGCGCTCTTAGAACCCTCCATCTTCATTCCTTCCCCATACCCCTATCTAGAAAAATGGAATGCACACTGGCTCCAAAGTCAGAGGACCTAGGTTCAGATCCCACCTCTGTGTGACTTTGGGCAAACCACTTAACAAACTGTGTCTGTTTCCTTATCTGCAAAATTAAGGATTTGGTTTATATTGTCCTTAGACCTCTTGTAGCACTTGTTTCCAACGTACTCATGTCATTCTACCTTATCCTTATGTTATTAGCTATTGTGTCCTCATTGTATCTCCCCCACTAACCTATAAACTCATTGAGAGGATGGGAGTATGCTATCTTAGATCTAGAAAGGAGTACAAATAAATTATGATTAAGTCCAGCTCCCTCAGAGACAGGCCTTACTTATCTTCCTATCATCCATAGTGCCTAAAACTATCCTTTGTACAGAGCAACCACTTAATTTTAGGATTGAAACTGAAGAACAGGAAGGATCCTCAGAGTTTACCTTGTTACTTTGAATATGAGGAAACTTAGGTCCAGAGAAATTCTGAGTTGCCCAAAGGCTCAGAGATAGTGAGCATGAGGTGGGATTTCAATGTTTATTTAGTGCAAAATCACTACAGAGCCCTAAATAGATGTGATCTCTCCTCCTTTCAAATATTATACAATTGGCCATCAATAAACATTAATTAAAGGGGCAGCTAGGTGGTGCAGTGGATAAAGCACCAGCCCTGAATTCAGGAGGACCTGAGTTCAAATCTGACTTCAGACACTTGACACTTAGTAGCTGTGTGACCCTGGGCAAGTTACTTAACCCTCATCACCCAGCAAAAAATAATAATAATAATAGATTAATTGGAAAATGGGCATTTATGATTATTTTATTATGCGTTTTGTTTTGTTTATTATTTATTGATGAGTTTATTAACATTTATTTTTAGATAAATACCACTTATCTTTTATTTTTAGGTGAGGAGGTGATTTTATAAATGTTAAGCAGATTTCCAATGTAGAATCTCCCCTCAAATGTGGTCAGCAACTTACATTTAATTTATCATTATTGAGAGTAACCTAGGGCAGTGAAAGGTTAAATAACTTGCTTGTGGTAACAGGGTCAATAGGTGTCAGAAGCAGATCGTGAACCCAATTTTTTCTGACTTCAGGGCTGACCCTCTATTCACTAAGCCAAACTGTCTTTAAATTGCTTTATATCATATGTATATGTCACATCTTTCCTAATAGATTGTAAGTTCCTTGATGATCTGGGTTATAGATGTCTTCATAGCCCATGGTGTTTTGATGATAGTAGTTGCTTCATTAACATATGTTGAATGACTTGGTTATAAATTGATTGTTACTATTGTTAAACAAAACTCCACAAAACGTTATTGGCCATTTCAGCCCATTAGGACCTATATTATATGCTGAATTAGCTACATTTAATCTGTTACCCAGATCATCACCAAATAGCCACTTCACCTTTCATTGATATATAGATACAGACTTAAATTTGGGGCTAGATAAATAGACATAATATCATGAACTTTAAGAGACCTCAAAAATCATCTACTTCAACTCCTTCATTTTATAATTGAGGAAACTGAAGCCCTAGTATAAGAGCTAAATATATTACATTGATGTTCAATAGTTTACATGCTGAAATTAGGATTACATTTTTAAAAGCTCATAAGAAAGTTGTATCTTGTATGGAAACATCTTTCTGGCAAAGTGTGGAGATCAACAGGCAGTTACAAATGAAAAATATGTTGGCTCAAGAGGTGAGCAATCATGATGGTGAAAATATCATTGCCTCGAAGACAGATTGTCCCTGACAACACTTCAGTCAAGTGGACTTCCTTCGATGATGAAAGTCAGCTGTGAACAAGAGGAGAGAGTCTATCATATAAGTCCCTTCTCTCGTCCAAGTACCCAGAAAAGATCCTCTCTGGGTAATTAAAGAGCATAATCTGAAGTGTGACTGGGAACCTGATATACTTAAGCAAAACAGGAAGGGGATGGAGATGGGCCCAAAGAGGTTTCAAGAGAAATGAGTTGATGCATAGAGTGCTTTGATAAAATGGTTTGTGAGACATAGAGATGGTCCTGAAAGAATAGCAGCACTAATACTTGGAATTTCCCAGGAACTCAAAGTGCCTTCATATCTATGATTTCATGGATTCTCACTACAGAATTAGGAGGAAGAAGCAAGTCTTTTCATTCCAATTTTGTAGGTGGGAAGTGGGATAATTAGAAAGATTATGCCTGGCTCAAGGTCACCCAAGGAGTAGTAGGACCAAGTCAATCGATCAATCAATCAAACAATCAACAAACATTTATTAAATACTTACTATGAGCCAGGCACTATACTAAGCTCTAGGATACAAATACAAAACAATAAAATGATCTTTGATGGCAAGAGCTTACATCTTACTGAAGGAGATGGTGTCATGTGTGTATACATGCACACATATGCATATTAATAGATGTGTATGTCTTTCATAATTGAAGGAAGTCTGACTACAGTGTTGTCAGGGATAATCTGTCTTTAAGACAATAATGTTTTCACTATCCTGTTTGCTTGCTTCTTGAGCCAACATGCTTTTCACCTGTAAATATGTTTATATATAAACATGTGTGTCACATATATATATGTATGTATATAATGTATTGTATGTGTATATAGAGAGATCTTTGTGTGTACAATATAGATCTATGTATCTATCTAGGCAGCTTGGTGGCCCACTGGATAGAGCAAAGGACTCATCTTCATGAATTCAAATCTGGCCTCACACACTTACTAGCTGTGCGACCCTGGGCAAGTCATTTAACCCTGTTTGCCTCAGTTTCCTCATCTGTAAAATGAGCTGTAGAAGGAAATAACAAACCAGTATCTTTTCCAAGAAAACCTCAAATGAGATTATGAAGAGTTGGACACAACTGAAATGGCTCAACAACAACTTCTATTGATCCACATGTAGAAAAGATATACATATATAATACACACATACACATACATACATATATACATACACACACCTATATATACATGGATATATAGGATGAATATATATAGAACAAGTGGAAAATAAATACAAGGTAAACAAGACAAAAATAAATATCAAAATATAACAAAAATCAATACATGTTAAAATGAGATTGTTATTAAGATAGTTGCTAGCAGTTGGGGAGATCAAGAAAGGCTTTATGTGAAAGGTAATACTTTGGGGCAGCTAGGTGGCGCAGTGGATAGAGCACCGGCCTTGGATTCAGGAGTACCTGAGTTCAAATCCGGCCTCAGACACATAACACTTACTAGCTGTGTGACCTTGGGCAAGTCACTTAACCCTAATTGCCTCACTAAAAAAAAAAAGAAAGGTAATACTTTGAGCTGAGGTCTAGAATTCACCTTTCCTCATTGGTGGGCTGACAAACTAAATAGCACAATATGCATGTGTGTGTATATTATATGTGTATATATATGTGCATTAATTCTATATGTGTGTATACAATTAAAGTTTAAAAGTGGACTAAGACTTTTGGGATACCATGTATATGTGTGTGTACAAATGAACACATACATTTGAGAAATAATAAAATTTATTCCCATTGATAATTGCTTTAAGGTCTCTAAGTTTTTCCTCACCACAACCCTTTGAGGTAGTTGGTGAGAATCTTACTCTTCTTATTAATTGAGCTTCAGGCACATGAAGTGATTGCCTAGTATCCAGGCCACAAAACCAGTCAATGTTGGAGCTGGGTCTTCCTGACTTCCCCAATGTTCTGTCAACACCCATCAATTATTCAGGTACATTGGCAGGTCAGATGGTGGTTTAGAGGTTTTGAAGGGAAGATGACAAGGTTTAGAGATTCTCCCATCTTGCCAGAAGAAGCTTAAATCGGAGACAAAATTTATGGGGGATGGGTTGGGCTTTGATGTGTCTTTCAGTACATTTAGAGTCTTTTCTAAAGTGTGCCAGGTTCTTTGCTTCTGCTTCCTCTAGCTACTTTCATAGCAGCCTTATATTGGTCACTGGACAGTAAGCAGAGAAAACGACTCAATTTTAAAAAGTAAAAAGTTAAAGTAAACAGTAGGGGCGGCTGGGTGGTGCAATGGATAGAGCACCAGCCCTGGATTCAGGAGGACCTGAGTTCAAATCCGGCCTCAGACACTTGACACTTACTAGCTGTGTGACCCTGGGCAAGTCACTTAACCCCAATTGCCTCACACACACAAAAAAGTAAATAGTGGCTAAAGCATAGTAGGTATGGGGATGGGGAAAACTATAATCAAAGCTAATGGCTACAATGCAAAGGGATGGGAAAAATGATGCACTGGACCTGGAATCAGGAAAACCTGAGACCAAATACTTGCTCTTGCAGCTACTAGCTGTGTGGCTCTGAACAAGTCACTTATCCTCAGTCTGCCTTAGTTTCCTCATCTGTTACAGAAGCAAGTGAGACTCAATAGCTTTTAAGGTACTTTGCACTTCTAAATATGTGATCCTATGACATATTAAAAGAAATTTTTGTTAATTTTAGTGGACAATAACCAGGTAAGAGTTTGGATATTTTCAATACTCTATTGATCTTATTCCCTCTGGAATGTAATAGGTCTAGAGATGGATGTATACAGGTATTTTGTACTAAAAATTTTCTAAAAATCATCATGGGACACACAAAAATGTAAGTACCTGAAGGTGGTCTTAGAAATTCCACCTGGGGCAACCCTGATATCCCATTGTGATGATGGCTCTGGGCTCTGACGACCACTATATTAGGGATTCAGGATTTCCCCCCCCAAAATCATATGATTATGGATTTAAATTTGGAAATCACCTCACATTTCACCTCACCCAGTGCCCTTGATTTTTGTTGTTCTTCAGCCATTCAGTCATGTCTAATTCTTTGTGACCCCCTGGACCATACCATACCTGTCCCTTCTATCCTCCACTATCTCTCAACATCTGTCCAAATTCATGTTTGTTTTTTCCGTAAGACTTTTCATTCATCTCATCTTCTGCCATCCCCTTTTCTTTTTGCCTTCAATCTTTCCCAACATCCGGGTCTTTTACAATGAGTCCTATCTTCTCATTATGTAGCCAAAGTATTCAAACTTCAGCCTCAGTATTTGACCTTCTATTGAATAGTCTGAATGAATTTCTTTGACCTTCTTGCTGTCCAACCCTTCCCTTGATTTTACAGATGACTAAGCAGAGTTCTAAAGAAGGAAAATGACTTGCTGAAAGTCCCCCAGGTGGTAAGCAATAGAGGTGGGGCTATGAATCCGGGTCCTTAGATTCCAAATCCACCTCTTTCCAGAAAATCTCTACCTTCCCTATCTTCCCTACTGTTGTTGTTGTTTGTCCTCTGTTCTTGAAGAGAACCATGACATCATGTCATGACTTGCAGTGAATAAGATTTCAGTAAGGGAGAACTGTGCAAGCTTACCAACCTCACTCTTTCCACCAGAGTCATCTGGATCCACTGGCAAGTTACAGATCAGGATGACTGGAGATGGCCCTGGATGTTTGAAGCAATTGGGGTTAAGTGACTTGGCCAGGGTCACAGAGCTAGTAAATGTCTGAGGCCAGATTTGAACTCAAGTCCTCCCAACTTCAGGGCTATTGCTCTATCCACTAAGTCACCTAGCTACTGCACATGCAAGATGAAAGTGATTCTGAATTACCAGAGGGATATCTTGAGGATTCTTGATAGATATCATCTCAGAGAGGCTGTGATACCAATTTCTAGAAGCTGGTACAAAAATGAGCAATAAGAGTAATCACCACAATGTCAAACTCACTACCATCCACAATAAAATAAGAGAACAAATATGAAGGGAGAGGAGGAGGCATAACAGAGAGAAGCCACATAAATAACCTTTGCAAAGAAAGAACCCTGCCAGAAGCTGTTGATTGCTTTTTTTTTTCATTGAGGTACAAGATAGGCTGATAAAAAAAAACTACCAACGGAATATTATCTCTTGATTTAGTAAAGCTTCTGATACAATAGCTCTCGAAATTTACTCAGCTGGTAAATTCAAAATGGAATGATTATGGGAACTGCCTCCTGGACTCCACACCCATAGAAGGAAACAAGCAGACATATTCAATAGGCATGTACCACGGAAGGATTTGAAATGGAAACTCAGGTTTCTAGATCATGGACTGGCATTACCTCAAGCTGCCTCCTCTGCAACATCCTGACTTCTTTTTTGGAGAGCTGTTCCTTTGGGGAGACCCCTTAACCCAGTTCCCACATATTACAGGTGAGAAAATTAAGGCACAGAGAAATGACTTGTCCAAAGTTATGGTCACTGGCAGATTGAGGACTAGAACCTGATACACTCCTGACTCTCAGAGCAATGTTTTGTTTTGTTTTGTTTTGTTTTTGTTTGTTTGTTTTTTTTCCATCATAATGTATTACCTCTCTATAGGAGTGTATTTCTGACTCTGGGTAGATTTTCAGGTAAGACCAGAGAGGGAATATACATCTGGCCTTCCACCCTTTGTACTACACAGTGGTCATCAGTCCCAGAATAAAGACCCTCTTGAACCTTCCCACTCTGGAGGAGATCATCTAATCAAGAGAGAGTTCTAGGCTGGGTGAAGGTGAGTACCTCAAATGTATCTGACCCCCCCCTCCAGAGACAGCCTGATCCCAACATTCCACTTAATCTGCAAGCAGGATTGAGACTGGACACCTCCCCATCTCACCTTGCCCACATCCTCACCTCACCTCCTCTTCCACCTCTTTTTTTTCCCCTGAGATTAATAATCAAGTCAACATTACTTTCACCACTGTGAAAGGCAGAACAACTTATTGTCTTATTAACCTAGAATTGAATCCCTCTGATTCTGAATCAAAGGAATGCCTAGACTGAAGCTCCCTTTTCTGGCCACCAGTCCCCATTCTCTTTGTACCCATCCATGTCAGCTACATCCCTCTGCCATCTCTTTTGTACTGTACTATTGTACTCTCTTCTTCCACTGTGTCCTCTGAGACCTGCCTTTCCTATTAGAACTTCATCATCTTTCTCCCCACTCCCCCCAAAGTACTTTTCATATGTTTCTATAATAGCTATATTTATACTAAATATACTATATACACCAGTATAGTGAGTATACTAGGTATACTTACTTTTTTATGTGTATATAGCAGCATGGCATAAAGTGGATAGAAAACTGGCTTCAGACCCAGAAAGATAAGTGTTCAAATGTGACCTCTGATACACATCTGCTGTGTGATTCTCAGAAAGTAGTTTAACCTCTTATTTGTCTAGGCAACATTAGTCTAAGAGTATTGGTTGTAAAGAAGGTCCCAACCTGAATTGATAGAGGGAGGGGTTTTTTTACCCATGAATTTCCTATGCCAGTTAAATCATAGGTCTGGTCCCTGTCTCTACTTATACATATACATTTTCCTCCATAACAGAATGCAAGCTCTTTGAGGAGCAGAGACTATTTCATTTTGCCCAGTAAATGACACATAGCAGACATTTTTAAAATGATTGTTTAATTTAATTGTATTGTCTGCAGGGACATACTTACTAGGGTGTGATGGTATCTGCATTTACTCATGTATTTTACATAAAACTTTTTGAAAACTGCAAAAACACTATGTAAATGTCAGTAATAATTGCCATCATTACTGATGATGATGATAATAATAATATCATATTTATATGCCACTTTAAAGTTTCAAAACACTAAGTTCAGCAGCGTTTCATTTTATAGATGACTAAAGTTGATGACTCACTGAGGCACTGAAGTGACTCAGGGCTCTCAAAGGCTTCTCCAGATAGACAAAAACTCTGATAGGTTCTATAAAATTAGAAAACTTCTGAGTATGGGCCTTGAGATAGGCTGTACACTTGTTGTCCAACAACCAGTCTCATAAGGTTCTAGGAGGTTCATTGCCAGGATGACTTTGAGGAGATAAAGGGGAAATAAGAAGAGGAAAAGAGGAGTGAGAGAGAAATTGTTTGACCAGAGTAGCTCTTGGAGACTATCTACTAAGTTTATAAAAGAATCATTTGTATTGACAGAAGGAGTTTTCACACTGATGAAATTACTTGTACTTGAAGGCCTGAAGTAAGAGGGGGCAGCCAGGTGGTACAGTGGATAGAGTGCTGGGCCTGGAGTCAGGAAGACCTGAGTTCCAATCCAGTCTTGCACACTAATTAGCTATGTGACCCAGGTCAAGTCACTGTGTCTGCCTCGGTTTCTTCATCTGTAAAATGGGGATAATAATAGCACCCACCTCCCGTTGTTGTTGTGCGGTTAATAATGAGTTAATATTTGTAAAGCAATTAGCATAGGGCCTGGCACATGGTGGGTGCTATATAAATATTAGTTACTGTTTCCATTATGGTTATTGTTATCATGACTCAAGTTTTGTTCTAGTAAAAGCAATATGGGCCGAGGGTTGAGAATTTCCATTCTGGATCTTTGGGAAAGTCCCAGAGTCAAACTCCCAGCTGTTTAAGAAGAAATCATAAATCAACCACTCAACTGGCATTTTTAAAAGTCAGTCAACAAGCATATATTTAGGTAAACTACTAGATACCATGCCAAGAAATGGGGATTCAAAGGCAAAGAATGAAACAGTACTTGCCCTCAAAGAGCTTAAATTCTTTTTGAGGGAGACAATATGTCCATTCATAAGCACATACAGAATAAATAAATTTAAGGCACATAAATAGTTAAGTGCAAGGTACTTAAGAGAGAGAGGGAAGGTACTAGCAGTTGAGGGGAGGTCAGAAAAGGTTTTGTGTAGAAAAAGAGCTGCATCTAAAAAGTTCTATTTCTGAGACAAAATTAAGGAATAAGTACATTCTAATAACAATAATGACAACAATAATGATAATTCCAATAATAATGAGCCCCAAGGACTAAGGGTTCATTGCCACAATCCCATCCTCAGGATTTCAGGCAACAAAGAATAGTGAAAAGAAGCACTGTGAGCCAGAAAAATGAAATAGACACACCCAGACTCATCCTTAAAATCTCCACAGAGAACAACAGAACTCTTTGTCTACTCCCTATCAAAGGATTCAGAATCATGTATTTCCCAAGACTCAGCAAAAATAAAGTAAAACAAAATCAGTTCAGTGACCATTCCATCAGATTGTGAGCCATCATCACCTCTACTCTTGTCATATCTCCAGTTCAAAAAACAAGAGGCCAAGTATAAGTGTGTCTCCCCAGGACTAAACCTGAGGATGTGCACAATTACACAGTCTGGTTGACCTAGACAAGATACCTAATTAATAGGACCATAGATTTAGAGGGACTTCAAAGATGATGTAGTTCAACGACCTCATTTTATATATGAATTAAGAGTTCCACATAGACTATGTGAGTTGGTCAAGGCCAAACAGCTATTAAATAGTAGAACCTGGATTTTAACACAGGTTCTTACTCTCCAGTTTTAATGCAAGGTGGCACAGTAGATAAAGTGTTAGGCCTATAATCAGGAAGACTCAGCTACTTGAGTTCAAATCCAGCCTCAGACACTTACTAGCTGAGTGACCGTGGGCAAGTCACTTAACCGCATTTGCCCCAGTTTCCTCATTCGTAAGATGAGCTAGAGAAGGAAATGGCAAACCACTCCAGTATCTTTGTCAAGAAAACTCCAAATGGGGCATGAAGAGTCAGAAACAACTAAAAAAACCCAACTGAACAACAACTGTACTACTCTGCCCCTGCCTTTGTCCTTGTCTTGTCAGAGATTTAGGGAATGGGAGAAATGACCCCAGATCACAGGTTAGGGACATGCTAGGAGGAAATAAGAAAAGTGATTCCCAGGGATTGAAGGGTTAACTGCGGCCTGTGATAAGTTCAGCACAGTTTTCAGGATTTCAGTAATAGAGGCTGGTTAGAGAATGTTTTTTCCCCACCCATACCTCAGTTGAAATGAGCTTTATTGACACTCATGGAGATCAGGGACGATGTCTATTTAACTTGATTTGTGCAGCTCCCAGCATAGCACCATGTAGAGGTGAGTGCTTAATCAGTTTAAGATGATGGATGATGATTTAATTGGGACAAAGCAATCCACAAGTGCCTTAAGGGCTTAAAAACACCAAGGAGACAGTGAACTCAGTGTTCTAAAGAGTGAATAGATGAGATGAGTAAAAGAACATTTTCAGCTATTAGTGAGTTCAGAAAATGAAAGTTATTTGGTAATGTAACAATTTCCAGAGGATCTGGCATTAAGGGTGAGGGAATACAACCCAGTGTTTTCAATCGTGCTGAGAATAAAAAGCCTAAAACATTGAATAAATTAACCATTTAGTATCGTCACAGACTTTGAGTTGGAAAGAACATTAGGGACTATCCAGCCTATCCCTAGGGTACTAGATTTAAAGTCAGAGGATTTGAGTTTGCCTCAACTCCACCTTGAGTAAGTCATTTAATTTCTTTGGGCATTAATTTTTGTAACGATTGGAATGACGCCACCTGCTGGAGATTTACTGTAGAAGAGTTCCACCCATGAAGCGAAGGTTTTTGAGGGCAAGACCAGGAGTCTTTTCTTTGGCGTCAGGAAATGACGCGGGCGAATGGGAGGAAGAAGGAAGAGACTGGCGCTCAGTCTCACGCTCTTGCCTTTGGACTCTGGTGGAGAGCGGAGCTAGAAATGCACTCTCCCTTTCATAGATAGGAATCTAGGCCTTTTTCTCTCTTTATCAAATTCTTATTCTCCTTAATAAATGCCTAAAAGTCTAACTCTTGCTAAAGCTTATAATTTATTGGCGACCACTCATTAGATATTTTAGACAGTTTAGCTAGAATTTTAGCCCTTAACATTTTCTCATTTGAAAAATGGAGTTGTACTAGCTGAAGTCTAAGATTTCTTCTAGTTCCAACCAAGGGGTTCACCTCCAACCACTGGTCATCCAGACACTGATTTGGACTCTATTTAAAGGCCCTCTTCATACCTAATTTCTTTGTTCCTATGATGCTCTCCAAGGGCGTTGAAACTTAATTATACAGATGTTATTTAGGGAGAAGTTAAAAAAATAAAAAATTCTAGGACTTCCATGAAGCAAGGAGAAATTATTTGTGCATTGTAGGCAAGGTTTGGAAATTGTTGTCTTTGGCCACTAAAATCTCTCTTCCTTTCATGTTATTCTCTGCATTCCTCCCCCTCCCTCCCACTGAAAGAATTATATGGCACAGACCATTTGGCTAAAATAGTCTTCCTTTCACTTCTTGTTCTACCTCCTCAGGAGGATAGTAATGACCTGATGACATGTATATCTTATACACTATTGGGATAGTTGTTGGGTGGAGCTAATATTTTAGCAGAGAACTCAATGAAAGTTGGTAAAGAAGAAGACCTCCTTCACCCCAAAATGTGGAATCTCTGGTATGAATACTGCCACAAACTATATGAGTAGTAAGAAGTGGTAACTAGGGTGGGGCAGAGTTTGGTCACAGGGCACCATAATCTAGAGAGCACAAATACATAGCACATGCCTTCCTTCAACAGATAAACCACTAGAGAAACTAATTATCCTATTTAGTTGAATTTCCCTTAATTATATATCATCTACTTCCAGAAAGTCTTTCCCAATCCCTCTTAATTCTAGTGCCTTCTCCTTGTTGATTTCCTATTTATCCTGCATATGCACATCCTATTTGTATATAGTTGTTTGTATGTTGTCTCCCTCATTAGAATATGAGCATCTTGAGGGCAGGGACTGTCTTTTAACTTTCTTTGTATCCCCAGCAGTTAGTAGGGAACTTGGCACCTAGTAGGTGCTTGATGAATGCTTACTGACTGACTCATTACTCTATATGTCATTTTCAAGTCATGAACTACAACAATGTTGAACTGATAGTGTTTTGTGCCTCTGGTTCTGGGTTTAACAGGACCTCCCTCAGGCCAGCACACATTTTCTTCTTGCATTGCCGCAAGCTGCTTACTCCAGGTACGTTTTGTGCCTCTAACTCCAGGTGCCAAAATCACTAGTTGCAGTTCTGGTGATAACACCCAACTGGCAAGAGGAATTAAAATGCTGCCCCATCAAAAACACACTCACACATTCATACACACACATATACACACCTATACACACACACTTACACTCACACTCTGCCTTTTTAGAAGAATCCAGAGATTGTACAGGAAGAGAAAGAGCTCACTATTTCCTCACTTTGTTAGAGATACCACACTGAAAACAGATGGTGATACCAAGGGGGCAAGGCCAAGGAGGAGAGGAAAGACAGGGAGGTGGGTTGATCCTGAGGAACTTTTACGTTTTGGGTTTTTGGCGGATCTAGTAATCTTCATCCTAGATTTCTGGGTATGAGTATCTAAAAGATCAATTGATTATAATAATTTTAATTTTTATTCTACTCTGGAATCTCTCCACTCAAAATTCATTCATTGATTAGATCTGCAGTTTTTACCTTGCATTTATTTGTTTGTTCATTTGTTTGTTTATGGTAAGGACAATTATACTTGAGAATGATGTTTTATTATTCAAAGGTGTCTTTTGTTTTCCTTTTTCTTTCAGCACAGCTTTCTTCTGCAGCATTTCAAACCTCTGTCTTGTGAGTCTGGAGTTGGTGTCAATGTAGTGAATGGCACAATACAGAGATCTTCCTCAGGCTCCAGGAGCATATAAATCAAGGAAAAGGGAAATGTTTGCCCCAAAGGTACTTATGATCTTCTGGCCACGAAAGCATCTTGACAAAAGGATCATACAGAGTATGGCTGAAAATGATGTTGTATTTGGTATCAAGGAAACTTGAGTCAAGTTAAATTCCATCTCAAGCATTTATCTAATGTGTGACTTTGGGCAAGTCGATTAACCTCTCTGATCCTTAGATTCCTTATCCTGAAAATGGGAATAAAAATGTATGCACTACTCACCTCACAGTATTGTGTGGGTAAGGTACCATACAAACCTTAAGGTACTATACATAATAAGAATTGCATTCTTGTTAGTATTATAAAATAAATATTGACAGAGACCCCATTTCTAACATTAAAAATATATGCATTTCCAAGAAAATAATGTTTACAAGAGCCCCTTAATTTATCTGTTTTGCTTCTTCTGAGGTGACTATTTACTTTTCCTACCTCTATTTCTATTTCTGTATTAGTATATGGAACTTAGTAATGGAGTATGAAGCCAAAAATATAAATAAATAAATAAATAAATAAAGAGCCATGAGGGGAAAAGCTGATTCTATAATGATGAATATGAAGACTACAAAGAGATATAGGAAGATTTATATGAACTAACATGCAAACTGAAGTAAGCAGTACAAAAAATGCATAATAATGACAGCTATATAAATGGAAACATTAGCAACTTGAACTAAAGACTATGTAATTATAATGATCAGGTGTGCCCCAAATAAGATATGACAACATACCTCTGTCCTTTTTAGAAGTGTGAGGAAATTGAGGAGCAGGAGGTTTTGGTGTGGGGAGGTATGAAGGTACACAAAGCATATGCCACTGGTCTAGACTGATATGTTGGTTATTTTGCTGGCCCGTCTCTCCCCTTTCTCCTTCCCCTATTTCCCTCCTCTCCCTCCCTCTCTTCTCTCTCCTCACTCTCCTTTCCCCCCTCTTCTCCTCTTTCCCCTGTCTTCTCTCTCCCCTCTCCTCCTCTATTTCCCCTTTCCTCTTCCTCTCTCTCTTTAAAAATAAAGGATGACTCTCTGGATGGGGAAGAAGAGAGAGATATATTATAAAATGTAAGTGGTATGAAAATAAAAGATATCAATTAAAAAGAAACAAAGAGTGAGGCAGCTAGGTGGTGCAGTAGACTCCACTGGCCCTGGAGTCAGGAGGACCTGAATTCAAATCCATCCGTAGACCCTTGACACTTACTAGCTGTGTGACCCTGGGCAAGTCACTTAACCCCAATTGCCTCACACAAAAAAGAAAAAAGAAGAAAGAAAGAAAGAAAGAAAGAAAGAAAGAAAGAAAGAAAGAAAGAAAGAAAGAAAGAAAGAAAGAAAGAAAGAAAGAAAGAAAGAAAGAAAGAAAGAAAGAAAGAAAGAAAGAAAGAAACTTCTTCTATGAACAACTTCCTCTGACCAATGGATCAATTAACTCCTAAATTTTAGGAGCCAAAGATCACAGACTCAGGGCTCAGAGGGACCTTAGAGATCATTTAGTCCAGAGGTATCAAACATACAGCCCTCTAGTTACATGAGACTTGAACTTGATTAAAATGTAATTGTGGTATATATAACAACATAAATAAAAATACAATGAAAACAGGTAATGTGAATTTATGCCTTTTCAAATCAATATGTGGCCTGCAGGGATCCTTATCTATGGTTTGATAGTCCCTGTTTTTATTTGAGTTGATAGCAATGATCTAGTCCAACCCTCATCTATTACAAGGAGGACATCCTGAGACACTAGAAAAGCCAGAAGACTTGCCCAATCTTGGCTCATAGAAGGTTCTAGTTCCCTTAAATAGACATAAATTATTTTGATTAGAATGCATTTAATAATTGGATATGGGGAAATTATGACAAGCTTGTGGTGCTAACTCCATTTGGAAAACAAGAGCAATTAAAAGTATTGTGCTCCATTCCTGAAATATGGGGTCACAGCAGTTTACTGCTTCAAACATGGATCTTTTTAAAACTTTAGTATAATTGATGCTCAAATTTACTCCATTTTTTTGTGTTTTTTTTTTCTTCATCTCTACTCTTTTCTTCCTCCCATTTCTTATCTGTTCTGGTAAAACTTCCAAATGAACCTCTAGGATTGCTGAGCTATTAGAATGCCCAGTGTTTTGTTGAGCCTGCAGCCCTTTTCAAGTGCATCTTTCCCTCTGAGAAAGTTAGTTTGCATTCATTTTGTGTGTGTGTTTGTGCTGCCCGCGTGTATGTAAAATGTAATTTCTCTGGCTCTATCCTGAGACATTTATTTGGAGGAAATACAATGCCAACTGCCAGTGCCTAGAGGCTATTGTTATTAGGCATTTCCTCCCATGTATATCAACTGGAAGCTTGGAACTAATTCTCATACTTCACAAAAAGCAAAATCCATACCCACACTCATTGCCCTTAGATTTGAACTTTAATTCATTTTTGAGTTGGTAAATGCATGATTAAAAGAATGCATAGGTAAACTTAAATTTTGCATACAAGACATCTTGTATAACCAAAGACATAACCAAAAGATGTCTCCAGGGCTTTTCAGTAAATCTTTGGAGGAAGATGCAAATAGGAGAAGGTGACAACAATTAGATGTCAAATTCTGAAAGCTAAATTCCGACTGCTTTTACTGTTTTTGCTTCTATTGGTCCAAATATTGAACTCTGAAATTCTTGTACATTTTAAATACATTTCACAAAAGGAGGTATTTTTGGTTTTCCAAAATCATTTAGCTAAATTGTTTCTTTTTAGTGTGGTTTTCTGTGTTTCCAATTAGCTCACTTGATTAGAGTGCTATTTTAATGAATCTGAGGTTATGAGTTTAATATCTGCATGCCTGGGTTAGCTTCCCTCTGCTCTGTGGCCAAAGATTGGTTAGCTTCCCTCTGCTCTATGACCAAAGGCTATTTCACCCAGATGTAGCCAGCTGTTATTCAGATGTATACACTTGGCTGGAAGAAGGGTTTAGTGACAGACTTTGGATATATTAGCACAAAACCATCTCCATTACTAGGGAATAACAACAACACAACAAAACTCAAAGGTTATGTCTTCCTAACAGTTAGCCGTATTTTCATTACAAGAATGGCTAGATACTGACAATGACTAAAAATGCAGGATCAGGGAAATGCTGTGCTGATAGCAGAGCTGTATTTCAACCAAGCATTTAAGAAATTTTGTCCTGCTGGACAAAATGGAGAAATGTTCACTATATAATAGTGGAATTATGTCGATTCCAAGCTATTTGGCTCCAAACAATCATGATTGATGGGTTGAAGTTAACCTGTAGTGAGCTAATTGAACATCTTAGGGAGCTGTCTATGGCCTGTTGCCATTCAACATTTTTATCAATGACTTAGATGGCATGAATGCTTGGGAAGATAGTGAACCAGTTTGGAAGAGAGTGCCAGGATCGATCTAAAAATATCTTGACAGGCTAGAACACTGGCTGGATCAAATAAGATGAAATTCAATAGTAAAGCCTCACACTTAGGTTCAGGAAGATCAGTTGTACAAGATGAGAAGATATTGCCAGGCAATAGTTTATGTTTAAGAAAAATTTCAGGTTTTAGTGGATTAAACATTGAACATGAGATTTCTATTTCTTGTTTTGTTAATCTGGGTACTTTATATTTTTATAGATAATTATATATTTCCTTTAAGTGATCAGTTTTACTAGTATGTAATAGTGCATTTTCATTTCTATTCATTTGCTTGTATTTCTTCTCTATTGTGAATTCACTTTGCTTTTAAGTTTTGGTAAATTTAGTGTCCTTTTTTATTAAATTAGCTAATGATTTATCAGTTTTGATTAATTTTTTCAATGGTCTTTTTTAGCATTTCAATAGTCTATCTTCAATTTTATCTAATTCTCCTTATATTCTCAAAAAATCTTGTTTTATGGTTAATTTTGAATTGTTAATTTATTTGCTTTCTGGGGGAGTTAGTTGTATGCTCAAAATACTCTATTTTATTAATATATTTTCAGAAATAGACTTTCCTCTGAGAACTGTTTTTGTTGTTCCCAATAAATTTTGGCATATTGCTTCATTGCTTTACAAACATGCATGTGTGTATGTGTGTGTGTATATATACCTACACACATATATACATATACATACACATACATGCATATGTATGTGTATGTAGGAAATCAGTTATTTTGGGGGGGATGGAGGCAATTGAGGTTAAGTGACTTGCCCAGCTACTAAGGCTGTGAAGCTGAATTTGAATTCATGTACTCCTGACTCCAAGGCTGGTGATATATCTACTGTACCACCTAGATACCCTATAATTTGTTGTTTAAATCAGTCATGATATAGGATATTATTATTTAGTTTTATATTAGGTAAGCCTATCTTACTAATGTTTTCTTTACTGATTTTTATTGTAGTATTGTTGTAAATGATGTACTTAATTTTATGCCTTTTTATTTATTTATCATTTCTTTATTCAGTTTTTGTGAGTGCCATACAATGCTGAGAAATGTGTACATTCTTTGCTATTTCCATTTATATATACACATATCCTCAGTATGAGTAAATACCATGACATAGCAGTTGACAAAGGAAATACAATTTTCATAGTCTTATGTTGCATTGAAAATAATATGCAGTGGATAAAGCACCGGCCCTGAATTCAGGAGTACCTGAGTTCAAATCCAGCCTCAAACACTTAACACTTACTAGCTGTGTGACCCTGGGCAAGTCACTTAACCCCCATTGCCCCACAAAAAAAATACATAAAGAAAATAATATGGTATTCAAACAAGGGAAGTGCTCATTTTTATGCACTTTGAACTTTAAAAATTGTATCAAGTCTATTATTTTTAGTTCTGAATACCTCATTTTAAGAAACACATTGACAATTTGAAACACATATGAAAAAAAGTAACCAGGATAATGAGAGAACTGGAGAGCATGTTATATGACTATTGACTAAAGAAACTTTAACTGTTTAACCAGGAAGAAAGAAGACTTGAGGGTAATATGATAGCTCTCATCGAGTCCCTAAATAGTTGTCTCGTGGAAGAGGAATTGGACTTGTTCTTCTTACCCTCAGAAGGCACCAGTAGGTGCAATGGGTGAAAGTTTTGGGGAGGTGCATTTTAGTTCAACATAAAGAAAAACTTCCTGGTAATTAGAGTTGACCTCAAAATGGACGGCCATCAAAGAGAGTGGTATTCTTTTTACTTGTTCTACAAGTAGATGACCACTTATCAGAAATTTTTTCAAGGAGATAACTGTTTAGATATGAGTTAGACTAAAAGTTTCTAAGGTCCTCTCCTACTTTGAGATTTTGTGAAATGAAATGCCTCATTGTGTCTTGCTTTTGTTATAATTCACAGAGCCATAGAACTTAAGAGTTGGAAGGTACCTTAAATACCCTTCATTCTAAGACTTCATTTCAAACGATAATTGGATTTAGAAGTTAAAGAAACCTTTGAGACTATCTAATCCAACCCCCCTTATTTTATAGTAAACTGGATTTTAGGGCAGTGAATAATTTGTCCAAGGGGTCAGTAGTGAGTAGCATACCTGAGATTCATATTTAGGTCTTCTCACTCCAAATCTACTGCTCTTTCTATTATATCATGCTGCAGAGATGATGATGATATATAACTTACTACAAAATAAAATTTCTTACACTTATATTGTACTTTACTAATCACTACCTCATTGTATGACTGTTTCTTTACAACCTCCTTGTCAAGATGGTAATGCAAATATTATTATTGTTGTTTTACAAACAAGAAAATTAAGGCTCAAAGAGGTCATTAATTTACTCATCCAAGAGTCCAAAGTTGGCTATTGGCAGACCTAAAATTCAAGCCAGCTCCTCTGATTACAAAACCAGTGCCTTTTCTACAAAGGAGGAACCAAAAATTAAGATCTATTAAGTGGTTTACACTAATATTGGCAGTACTGGGAAAATAATTAGTCTCTGACCTCAGATTCAGTGAATAAGAACCAGATTCTATTCTATCATGCTACTTTTCCTCAACACAACTTTGGACTTAACTCTGTAATACAAATAGGCAAGATAAGATATCAGCCCACAAACTAGCTCAAAATTCAGTTTCAATGACTGGGAATCCATCAAGCTAATGAAACAGGAAAACAGCAGAAAAACACTTTCATGTAGAGAGAAAGAAAATTGCATATGAGTAATCCTTTTATGTTTCCAGTATGCACCCATGCCCAAATACAAATGGAACAGAGTTAGGGACTCTAGCTCACTGACATTACTTTCCTAGAGGGCATACCCTCTCCCAACATTCAACCCTTGCTTGAAGGGATGGATTTAGGCTGAAAAAGAAAAACAGATCTGACTTCTGATGAACTGATACACCCTCCCTAATAGTCACTATAGTCCCTATAACCAGAAGAGGTTGGAATTGTATTAACTAAGAGTCAGTTTGGGAATTATGGATGTATTTCATTCAATTCAATAAGTATTTATTAAGCAGCTCCACAGAGAGAGGTATTGTGCCAGACTGTTGCACCTTCCTTCAGGCAGTTTGATATGTACTTTTGTAAGAAACTATTATGGATACCATTGCTAGGTTTATATCCCAAAGATGTCCCAAAAAGAGAGAAAGACACATTTGTACAAAAATATTTATAGCAGCTGTTTTTGTGGTGGCTAAGAATTGGAAATCAAAAGAATGCCCATCCATTGGGGAATGGCTAAACAAGCTGTGGCACATGATGGTGATGGAATATTATTGTGCTATAAGAAATGACAAACAGGATGATTTCAGAAAGGCCTGGAAAGACTTGTATGAACTGAAGTATAGCAAAGTGAGCAGAACCAGGAGAACATTGTGCATGGTGACAGCAATATTGTTTGATGAAGAACGGTAAATGACTTGACTATTCTCAGCAATACAATGATTTAAGACAATTCCAAAGGACTAATGATGAAGCATACTATTCACCTCCAAAGAAAGAACTGATATTGATTGAACAAAGAATGAAGCATGATATTTCCCACTTTCTTTCATTTTTTCTTTTATTCAAGTTTTCTTATACAAAATGACTAATACGGTAATGTTTTACATAAATTTTACATGCATAACATATATACAATTGATTGCCACCTTGGGAAGTAGGGGGAGGGAGGAAAGAAGGGATAGAATTTAGAACCCAAAATTTTAAATAAAAATGTTTATTATTTTTTTTTAAAGAAACTACTATGGAGCAAAAGCAAAAAAAAAAAACTTGTTTGGAAGAAGTCAATGGGATAAACCATTATGAGATAATTGAGAGCTTTCTATGGTCAGCTCCCAAAAGAAAGGCCTGAACCTTAATATACACACAATATATAGCAGGATACATTGTATATAGTGGGTGCTCAATAAAATTGACATGTTAGATGTTGTAGACAGTATTAAATCACAAAGATAACCTGTATTCATTCTGGTGTCTGGAAGAGAAGAGAGAATCCTATGTGTTCCTTCTGTCTCCTTCTTTGCTGTATCTTTATCCAGGTAATACTTGCTAACCACAGGAGTGTCCTCCCAAGACTCTGCACTTGGTCCTTTTTTCTACTCTCTCTATACTATTTCACTTGGTGATCTCATCAACTCCCATGAAGCCATCGATCATCTCATATCGTCAAATGCCTATTGGACATCTTTAACTGGATATCTTATAAAATAGCTTAAAATCAACATGTTCAAAACTGAAATCATTAACTTTCTCCTTATACCATTCTCTTTCCCAAACCTCCCTATTAATATCAAGGGAACTATTATCCTCCCAGTCACTGAAGCTTACAATCCAGGTGTCATCCTCAAATTCCCACTCTCACCCTCCATATCCAATTGGTTCCCAAATCCTGTGGTTTCAACTTTCATAAGACCTCTTGTATATATCCCCTTTCTCTCCTCTGATAGTGCCACTACACTGGTGCAGGCCCTTAGCCCCTCATGCCTAGATTGTTATTATTATAGTCTGCTGGTTGGTCTCTCTCTGCTCCAGTCCATGTTCCATTTAATTGTCAAAGTGATCATCCTAAAGCACAAGTCTAACCATGTCACCCCCATGTTCACTTAACTTCAGTGATTCACTAGCACCTCCAGAATCAAATGTAAAATCCTCTTTTTTGGCTTCTAAAGCCCTATATAACCTGGTCCCTTTCTACTTTTCCAGTCTTCTTATGCCTTAATCCTCTCCACTTACTGTGAGTTCCAGTGACACTAACCTCCTGGCTATTCCTGAACAAAATATACTCTATCTTCTGACCCTGAGCTATTTCACTGGCTGTTCCCCATGTTTGGAATTGTGTTCCCTCTCTTCTCTGCCTCCTGGCTTTCATCACATCTCAGTTAAAGTCTCATCTTTTATATGAATTCTATTCCTGTCTTTTTTAATCTTAGTGCCTTCCCTCTGAAATTACCTCCACATTTATATACATATGTATGCATATATGTATATATATAAGCACATATATACACATATAATTGCAGATAATATATGTGTATGTCTGTCTCTCTATAAATTTACATACACATATATAATAGGTAACTTGTATGTAGTTACTTGCATGTTGTCTCCCTTTTTAGACAGTGAGCTCTTTGAGAGCAAGGACTGACTTTTGCCTTTCCTTGTATCTCTAGTCATTGGGGACCATCTCCAGTTGTCCTGATCTATAGCTGGCCATTGGACTCAGATGGCTCTGGAGGAGAGAGTGAGACTGGTGACTTTTCATAGCCCTGCCTCACTTCAATCCAATTCACTGCAAGTCCTAACATCACCTCATTGATGTCATGTCTTCTTTGAGAATGAAGGACAAACAACAATCTCTGGCAATGAGCATATATAGCAAGCACTTACTAAATCCTTATTTACTCACTCATAGTCTTTTTTTTTGTTGTTGTGTGTGGGGCTAGTATGTGGAATTTCATTGGCATAGAGAACTCCAGGTAATGAACCTTCCTGGACCAATGCTGATCAGTAGCTGCTCTGCAATTTATAACTTGGGAAAGTTGTCTCTTATATAGGACAGTCAATTAATTACCTGTTGTTATATATTTTGGGCAACTAAGAAAATCACCCTATGCTTAGCCTTCATTTATAGGAACAATGTCATTTTAAAAATGATATCTTTTACCAGAATCCCCCATTTACTAGAACAATGTCTTCCACTCAGTAGACACTCAATAAATATATTGGTAAAAGGAAGGAAGGATGGAAGGAAAGAACAAAGGAATGAAGGAGAGGAGGAAAGGAAGGAGGGAAAGAAGAAAAAGAAAGGAAGAGTAGAAGGGGAGGAAGAAAAGTAGGAAAGCAAGAAGAATCACTTTGTTGATCATGGATAATAGCTAGAATGAAAGTTAAGAATTCTAATTGGTCCATACAACCCTCCTATGCCTTGGGTAAATTGCTTTAGCTCTCTAGGTCACATTTTCCTCACCTATGAAACAAGCGGTATTGGACCTATGGCCTCTGAACTTCCATCAAATTCTAAATTTTTTAGAGAAACATAATGGCGTCAAATACATATCACAGGTGGTCCATCACGCTCCTGAGTGTAGCCTGAATCAGATTAAAATATAATTGAGAAACATTTGATAAAATAAAAATACAATAACATATAGAGTCTATCACATTTTAAAATTAAGTCACTTTGTATCCACAAGTATTGTTATGAATGGATTAGTGGCTCCCATTTCAATTTGAGTTTGACGCTATTGGTGTAGTGGATAGGATGTTGGCCTTGGTGTCAGGAAGACCTAAGTTTGAATTCCACCTCATTCACTATTAGTTTTGTGACCTTGATCAAGTCCCTTAAACTATCTCAGTTTCTTCATCTGTAAAATGGGCTCGATTGTTTCTACTGTCCCTTTTAGCTTCAAATCTATAATACTATGTCCCACTAAGGTGGATTGTGATGAACTCAGATCCAGGTGAAATTCTTAAGACTTTCAGATCACCTTAACCAAAAGCTGCACTGTCATGTCCATAATAGTAGCAAGCCAATCTATAACCCCCCCAGCATTGGCAGGGTGTGCAGGGAGCTCTAAGGAGGACAGCATCCAGGGTAGCAATTAGAATTGGAGGAGGAGGAGGAGCAAGAGAAAGAGGAAGAGGTCAGGGACCAGTTAATAATCAGTACACCTTCTTTCCCCATCATCCCTCCCCCCACAGCTGGCACTTAGAAATGTTCGCTCTCAAGCGTGCTGATTAATTAAGCTTCAGATTTTCAGCAGTGCACTTCTGCCATCTAGAGGTTCTCATTTTTTTTAAAGCACCGAAAATAAAAAAGCCTCTAGTAGAAGTGGATTTTGTTGCCAAGAACCTAACAAAGGTAACATTAACCAGGGCGCCAACCTTAGCATTGTGTTCCAAATACAGTCAAACTCAAAATAGTAAAAAAAAACATGTTGTTCTCTCCTGTTCTTATTCTCTCTCTCCTCTCTCTCTCTCTCTCTCTCTCTCTCTCTCTCTCTCTCTCTTTCTCTCTCTCTCCTTTGTCTCTTTCATAAGCCAGCAAAATGGGAGATAATGCTGGACATCTGAGTCATTCTGAAAGATAATTGGACCCTTAAATCACTGAAAATACAAATGGATAATTGTTCTTTTTTCCTTGGAAGGAAATGGAATCTTTCAAATAAAACAACCACCTTTCCATTGTATATATCTTGTATCTACCATGCATTATCTGCATGCTGCTTCTCCTGTTAGCATGTGAGCTCCTTAAGGGCACGGACTGTTTTATCTCTCTTTGTATCTTCAAAAAACAGCACAGTGCCTAGCACATAGTAGGAGCTTGATAAATGCTTGTTCATTTCACCTGACTTTGATATCTTAGGAGGGGGGATCTTGGTTTCTATGGATGTGGTTTGGGGCATTGTTTTTCATCTCAAGAGATCCTAAATACTTTTGCAAGCCCAAGCAGTTTAGCCTACTAATGGAGTACAATCAATTAAAGAGAGAAGAACAAGAAAACAAAAACTAGGAAAATTTCTGCTCCTTCAGGCACACAGAACTGCAAAATAAAAAAAAAAATTAAAAAGCAGCAGCCAAGAAAGCTGCTGCTGAGATACAGCAGGGAAAACATTTCAAGGAGAGGATTGACGGGATGAAAACGTCCTTAGTTTCTGAGGACTCCCTAAGGGAAGCTTGTGCCACTTGCTGACTTTTTCAGTGTGTCCCTAAAGTAATTCATTAATATATTAATAGTCTGTGTTTGCTGTCTGGGAGCAAATTGGGAGAGATCCAACTGCAGAAGAGCATATCAATATGTAGACAAGATATAAGGCCGGATCCGAAGCTGTTTGGAGGGCTGGCTGCCATAGAAAATTGGTCCTGGAATACTGCTTCTGAGGACACTAGCAACAGCAATCAGCTTATGCCCCATGTGGAAGTCAATAAGATTTAACACTACATTCCCTAAAAGAGAGTTTTTCAGGCAGAAACTTTATACATATCCGCAGCAAATATATTAAATCTATGCCCTCTATTTGCCAGTGGCCAGTACTTAGCACAAGGAATAGAGATAAATATAAAACAATCAGTCTCATAAATCCTGCATCCTGTCCTATGCAATCCCAATTCTCTACTTTCCTAATTCTCTGGAATGGGAGAGTGTAAGGACCCAAATTCACTCCCCAGATCTGCCTTTTACTATCTGTGTAGCCCAGGGCAAGTCAGCCTTTCTGGGTTTCAGTATCTTCATCTGAAAAATGAGGTGTTGGATTAGAAGATGACCTCCTGGGTCCTTTCTGGCTCTAAAGTGATGGCTCTCTGACCCAGATGTTCATTTTTCACTTGCATCTTCAGTCATGGCTCAAGAGCACCAGATAGATATATCTGTAAGGCTCACTGAATCAGCTTGTGAGAACCCTGTGTCCCCTGGTATTCTCTGTTAGAGAAGCTAAATTGCAAGGAACAGATACCGAAACTCAGGCTGTGTGTGAAAGACAGACCCCAAGACAACTGGTCAATTCAATCAAAAAGTCAGACAAGCCAGGAGAAAACGCATTCCTTTGGTGTCACATAGGCATAAAAAATTGATGGATTTGCTGATCTCCTTTTCTGTCTTCCTCAGTGTTTTGGAGTTGTATAGACAGAGCCAAAACCATCAAGGTGACTTGCTTTCACAGTGGTCTCTGGCTGTTGAGCAGGGCTCATAAGCACACTCTATTCCCACCCCTGTATCACACTTACTTTCTCTATCCTTTCTCCAGGTTTTGTGAATTAAGAATCATAATTGGTAAACCTGTAGGACTATTTGACTGAACTCCCTACCAAATATGAGTACTGTATATCTATATATACTATATATGCTGTGCCTCATTTCAATGCATTTTAATTCAACAAGTATATTTTAAACAAAGTGTCTAGGTGGTGCAGTGGTTAAAGTAGTAGATAGAATACAAAATTGGCCTCAGACACTTACCAGCTGTGTGACCCTGAGTAAGCCACATAACCCTGTTTGCCTTAGTTTCTCATCTGTAAAATGAACTGGAGAAGAAAATGGCTGGACACTCCTGTAAAAACCCCAAATGGGGTCACAGAGAGTCTGAAACAACTGAACAACAAACATTTTAAGCAAATACTATGTGTAAGACATTGTGCTAGATGCTTAGGATACAAAAACAAAACACTCTCTGACCTCAAAGATCTTATATTTTACTGGGAGAGAGGGTGACATATAACAGGTATAAAAGTAAGTACTAGGTAGAATGATAGATACATAGATACATAGTTAGATAGATGATAGATAGATAGATAGATAGATAGATAGATAGATAGATAGATAGATAGATAGATAGATAGATAGATAGATGGATGGATGGATGGATGGATGGATGGATGGATGGATGGATGGATGGATGGATGGATGGATGGATGGATGGATGGATGGATGGATGGATATACCAAGTAGTGGTATATATATATAAACATGCCATATATTGGATATATATGGAGAGAGGATATATATAGAATATAGTAATATTCTATGTTACTATATATAACAATGATGTGTGTGTACTATATATATATATATATACACACATATATACATAGATATACAATTGCTATGTAACAAGTATAACTAGTAATATATGAAAATTGCTATATATACAATTCCTAAAATTGCTATATGTGTGTGTATGTGTGTGTACATATATAGATATGGAAATATATATGTATATATATATATAGAGAGAGAGAGAGAGAGACAGAGAGAGAGAGAGAGAGAGAGAGAGAGAGAGAGACAGAGAGAGAGACAGAGAGAGAGAGACAGAGAGAGAGAGAAAATGCAGTTGTAGGAGGGAGTGCTCCTAACTGGGAGGATCAGTGGAGTCATTAGGTCACTTCAGTTGTAGTTTGCAGGAAGCTGAGAATTCTAGGCGTTTAGGGGTGGTGAGGAAGGGATGTATTACAGAAACGAGAGCCCAAGTATATGAAGACACAATGAGAATTCTGCCATCTAAAATTCTGTCCACATGAATCATCAGCTTTGTCCCAAATCCAGGGCTCTCAACTCAAAGCAGGGTTGACAAAAGGGAATTCAAATGGGAATAGAGAGCTTGGTTTGTGGTTTGCAAAGAAAAGATCAAAGGTACTTTTGAAAGCTAGCTAAAATGACAATGGGAGAGCTTCCAGCTCCCTCTTTTGGTTCTTCAGGAATAGCTCATTGACAAATCTCTTCGAGATGTTTTGTTATTCATTACAAGAAAATGACCCTATACAGACTGTGTGTGCCACCAAACCATAGTGATCTCTGTTCCTTGTTCTCACCCTCCCTCTTGCCATTTCTCTGACCTTGCTCCTGCCATACCCCATATTTAAAATAGACTCTTGCCCCAACCTTACTTCTCTGTCTATTGAAATCCTAAATCCCATCATTCCTCCAAGGACTAATTCAAATGCCCCCTCCCAAGTACACATATATCCCATCCTGAAGATTTCCTTAACCCACACAGGTAAAAGTTATCTCTCTTTTAAATTTCTCCTCACACTGTTCTTTGCTTTCCTTTGCCTTTATTGCATTCTACTTTATATCACATTTACTTGCATAATCTGAATAGTCTCTGTCTTTCCTTCACCTCACTCCCTTCATACTGTAGGATATTGCATCATCCTTCCTCATCTTATTCCTAGTACTTAGGACCATGTGCCTGGCATATAGTAGATTCTTAACTCATATTTGTTGAATTTTGTCAGATGACCCTACTGATCAATTTTCAACTTAAATTTCCCCCCCTTTAGTGATTATGGGTACTAAGTGATCTCTTAGGTCTCTTCAACCTTTTTATCCTCTGACTTTTGATAATTCATCTACACTCTAACCCAGTCCCACCTTGTTACACCCAGCACACATTTGCATGAGCTTTACTGAGCTAAGAAATGTCATTTATAATTCTAGAACTGAACAAAGCCCACTGACTTATGTAATTATGATGACCATGACCTTGGTGTCATTGGTACCATTCCCAGACAGCTGGTGGCCTAATGCTAAAGACATTCCTTAGAATGGTTAGGTAAGATTGATTAACAGCCGGTTAAGCACTTGCTCAAACCTCCCACTTTAAAGCATAAGATTATGGTCTTTGGAAATGGAATGGACATTAGAGGTCATCTAGCTAGTCCCATCTGTCCTACCCTCTTATTGTTTGACAGTAGGTTCTTTCCTTAACATTTCTAAGAGCAATTTCAATTCACAAATAAATCTATTTAGATTTATACCCTGAACAGGAAGGGGAAAAATCAGATTGACATTAAATTAGCTAAAATAATAGTTATTTCCAATTAGATTCCATTGTCACTCCCTTTCTTTGGTTTGGTTTATATTTTATCCTTTGCCTTAGTCTACTAGGATTTTCCCAAATACCTTTCAAATCCTCACCACCTCTCAGAATCCTCTGTCCAAAATCTACCCCTTATCTCCCTGCCCATTGGCCATTCTGGATATCATGAATAGGAATTGCCCTGTTGATCAATCAACCAAAAATCATTTATTAAGCATCTGTTATGTGTGAGGCACTGCTCTAGGTGCTGGGGATATAAAGACTCTTTAGAAATCTACATTCTATTGGGTAGACATGTTCATCCCTAAGTATACATAGGTGTTTATGTGCACATGAACAGAGAGAGAGAGAGAGGAGGGAAAACAGAGGTAGAAAGGGGGAGGGGAAATGGGGGCATGCAGGAATTGGGGGAAAGAGGGAATGAAAAGATAGGGAGAAAAAGGGGAGGCAAGAGGGAGAATAGGGGGGAGAGAGGGAGACAGAGGAGGGAGAGAGAGAAAATGTAAAATAAATACAAAGTAATTTAGGAAAGGAAAAGGAAGGAAATACATGTCATGGGGGGAATTAATAAAGGCTTCACACAGAAGGTAGTATTTTAGTTGCCTCTGAGAGGAAGCAAGAGATCTGAAGAGGGAGGGAGTGCATTCAAGGGATGGGAGCTGGTCAGTGCAAAGGTACAGAGATGGGAGACAGGAATGTATGGATACACAAGTTCCAGGTACATAAAAACTCTGTAGAGAATTAATAGAATAGTTAATAGACACTTTTCATGGGGTGGTATATAGAAAGTAGTTAAGAAAGAAGCTAATAGTTTTTTAGAGATGCAGAACTTTTTTTCCTTTAAAAATTATTTTATCCAGTTCTATTGTTTCATTCACATAGGGAAACATGTTATTCCTGTGTGAAGGCTTGTGCTAGAAACTCTTTAACAATTGGCTCTCTAGAAAAATGTACACACAATGCACTTTTAAATTTAATCTGCATTAACATTTTCTCCATCATTTTCTTGAGTCTAAACAGTCAACAGGATAGGAAATTAAGCACTAGTTTGTAGTGTCCACCGATTTTTGAGGTATAAATACCCAACAATGAACATTTAAGAATTAACGTTCAGATGAATTGGGGAATGGCTATACAAACTGTGGTATATGAAGGTGATGGAAGGCTATTGTGCTATAGTGCAAGATGACTTCAGAAAGGCCTGGAAAGACATGTATGAAATTACATATAGTGAAGTAAGCAGAACCAAGAAAACATTGTGCACAGGGACAGCAATATTGTTTGATGAAGAATTGTGAATGACATAACTATTCTCAACAATATAATGATCCAAGACAACCCCAAAGGACTATTGATGAAACATACTATCCACCTCCAAAGAAAGAACTGATATTAATGGAACAGACTGAAGCATGCTATTTTTCACTTTCTTTTCTTTCATTTTTTTCTTGTAATCAAGTTTTCTTGTACAAAATGACAAATATGGAAATGTTTTACATAATCATGCATGTATAACCCCCCCAAAAGAATTACCACTCAGAATCTAATAAAATTTGCCTCCAGCTTATCCCTGTACACGCACACACACACACATACACACACACACTTAACCTCATAGAAAACCAGGATTTTTGCTAAACATTATAAACCCCCAAAACAAGACAAATCAATATCTTAACTCCCTTTTCCTAAAAAGTACACAAAAGCATTGGTTTTAAATAGGTATGACATCCATCCACTAATTACATTAAGAAATTGATGAGAGTCTCTGCTTTTACATCTGATTATCCTGATACCTACTGAATCAAAATATATTTTCCCCTCATTAGCAGTAAAATATGTAGGGGTAAAAATCGATTGGTCCAAGTATTGTTTCCTTTATTCTGGTCATAATCACTTTATTTAATAAGGAAGGACCAGGTTCAATAAGGGATTCATTTGGCTTCAAATGATAGATCGATTTTATGGAGCTTAACATGCTGTGGAAGCCAGACAATTTCTTATTGAATCTAACTTCTATAACATGAATCACAACCCTTTCCTCAGCTTGCTTCTTTTACTAATCAGGCTCCATTTAATATCTTTGGGTATTTTTTGAAAAGGTGCATCCTTTATCCTTTCTGTCATAATTAATACTGTGGGTGATTAGCTTCTGGGGCTGAAATCTCTTTTATCTGCATGTAAGCCACTTGTGCTGTTTTCCTTTTCTGCTGGAAATGAGGACACTTAATTTTTATTCTTTCTTCAATTACTCCTCAGTGATTCCTTTAATTGGGATGTCTATTTTCATGGTTCTAGAGGGACCTTAACTTTTTAAAGCATAACCCTGGACAGATTGGCTTAGTTTAGGGGGACAACTGCTCCTTGCAATGTCACTTCCAATTCCACCGGGCAGAAGATGAGTGAAGCATGTGGGTTACCAATATGGTATGAGGCCATGGCACACTATGGATGCTTCAGATCCAAATGAAAAGAAAAATAGAATAACTCAGAACAAAGGCATGCCTGAGTAGACAGATAAGACTGAGCCTGCTTTTGAGATTGGAACATCTCATGGATAAAGAATGGAAGCCAATAAGCTAGATTTCCAATATGAGAGTTGGAATAACTCCACAAAGAAGGCCAGGCACATTCCTATGATCACAGGCCATCTGGACGTATTCCTGGTCTTGATGAGCCAGCCACTGCTATTTCTTCTTGTTCCTAAAAGTGAAGAAAGTGTCACTTATGGATAGGCCTCCCCTGGTATAGTATCACTTTATTCTAATATTCATAGGCTTAGAGTTCAAGGGACTTCATATTCCTTCTGATCTAATCCCCATTTGAACCATGAATTCCTTTTCCAATATAAGATAGCATGGTGAACTCATTGGGTTTCATCAGAAGACCTGGATTTGAATCCTAGCTCTGTTATTTCTTGTTGTAGGACACTGGAGAAGTCAAATAAATTCCTTTTTCAACCATGAATCCCATTTCCAAAAAAAGATAGCGTGGTACCATGGAGAGCTCACTGAATTTGGTCAGAGGTGCTGAATTTGAGTCCTAGCTGCACCATTTCTTATCTTTGGGGACAAAAGGGAAGTCAAACCCTCTGGACCTAGTTCCTCATTTGTAAAATGCTAGGGGGATGGACTCAATGGCCTCTAAGCTCTTTTCCAAATCAGCATCAACCAATAGTGGTTATTTTGCTTGAAAATCTCCAGATTTTCAAAATCTCAATGTCCCACAAGACAATCTATTTCACTTTTGGACAGCTCTAATTATTTTCCCTCACTTCAAAGAATGTAGGAAATTCTAAATTATATTTTTAAAAAATAATAATAAACATTTTTATTTATAGTTTTGAGTTCCAATTTTAATCCCTCCTTCCCTCCCTCCTCATCTTCCTCCCTGAGGTGGTAAGGGGTTGGGAAAACTCCCTCCCAACCCCCTCCCTCTCTCTCTCACTCTCTCTCTCTCTCTCTCTTTCTCTTTCTCTCAGATTAAAATGAATTTAAGAAACATATTAAAATAAATGAAAATGCATTACAACATAGATAATATTAACTTGTGGTTAATCATGGTTAATCATCAGGGATCTTTTTCAATTTGCATTTCATACCACTGCACTAGATCTGTCTGACTCAGATTCATGTATATAAACAGAGTTGTATTATTACTCAGAACAAGTCAGAGCTGAAATCAGGAATTGTGCTATGCAGCCTTCAATGTAGACAAAAATTCTCTCCTCCTCCTTCCAAAAATGAAGGGGGTAAATATTTCTGAAAGGTTTAGGTAACCATCTTAAACTCCAGCTGGCAATAACATGGAGTTAAAATCCATAAAAAATAAAAATGCAGACACAATACATTTGAAATAGTAGATCATATGCTGAACTTGAGATAATAAAGTCCAGCATTCAAATGTTATATTAGAGTATTATTAGCTGTTTGATCCTTGGCAAGTGACAATATCTCTGAGCATCAGTTTCCTTGTCAATAAAAATGATGTGAGGATCAAATGAGATAATGCATATAGAGTCCTTGGTAAACCTGAAATATATAAATATGTAAATAAAAGCTATAATAACCATTATTATTATCACTAATCAGATAAATTTACTTGACACTGGAAGAGATTTTCATCTTCACCAGATCTTTCTTAGTTTCGGGACTGGCATAAGGAACTGCTAGGAAAAGGCTTTCCATACCATGGGACCCATCACTTAAAGATCCCATTGGGGTGCAGAGACTGTAGGAATGGCCCAGCATGGCCCAGTGTGAGGGTGGCCAGCCTAGCATATAAACAGACACATCATTAACTCCATTAGCATGAAATTAGATTTGAAATAAATCTTCATTTCACTGTAAAATGAAATTCATTTAACTTCCTAATAATGAGGAAGAAATTTAAAATGTGCTCATTTTTACCATATGTTTCCCTGCTTAACTGTCTAGTTTTGAAGCTACTTATCCATCAACTAATAATTTGTGCCTTTGGGTCCCCATTTTTCACTTCAGGGATCAATTAAAGATATCAAAACATTCCTCTCTTTCAGTGGGGGTTTTTTACCTCCAGCTGTTAAGATCCTGGCTTCCTGAAGTATAAAGTGTGATATTCCAAGGAGAGGGAACGTGAGGCAACCAACCAGGGAGGGTGGGTGATGGGGAAGATGTTCTATTGCAAGTTATTTTGTATAAATATAAACATACTGAGGTCCCCATCTTATTCAGGTGGAGCAGACTTTACTGAAATGACTGCAAACAATGCAGCTGGCATCACAGCAGGGAAGAATCTACCTCCTGAAGCCTGAGGGAGGGTTTTGGCAGGTAATCCAATGCTCTGGTAATTTGTCACTGACAGAGGCAGACAGATTCCAGAGGGTCTGCCCCCAATTTCCCATTATATGTCCCTAAACTTCCAATTCATGTTCAATGAGATTGGCCTCTCCAGAACTGGTGAGCTATTTTCCAGAAAGCATCAAACAAGGTGCCATAGAGGCTCATCACTGAAAGGGACCTTTAGAGATGCTCAAATCTGAGCCCTTCATTTTGCACATGAAGAAACTATGATCAATAGAGGTGACATGACATGCCAAGGCTCATTCCCGCTAGTGGGCACCTGAGGCAGAATTCACACCAGATGGTGCCCAGCTTCCAAAAGTTAGGTTTTCGTAACTCTAAGTCCAGTACTCTACCAACTATACCATGCTCCTTCATTGGATAGTCAGTGAAAATTAGTTGAATCAATGACCAGATCTATGGGGAAGAGAGGAAAGGATCTATCTGGATTTGTTAAAAGAACAAAAATAAAGCTCCCTAGGACATCTGGCCATTAGGCTTAACACAGTCTAGAGGAAAGAGTATTGAACAGGTAGCTGAGACCTGAGTTCTGACCTCAGGCCTGCCCTTAATTAAAGGCTTTAAAACAAACCACCAAGGGGCATTCAGGAGGATCTAAGTTAAATTCCAGCCTCAGACATTTGACACTTAACTAGCTGTGTGACCTTGGGTAAGTCACTTAACCCCAATTGCCTCACCAAAAAAACAAACAAACAAAAACAAAACAAAAAAAAAACACTGAAAGTATTACATCTTTGGTTTGTAAATAATCACACAATGGGACCCCTTATATGCCTTTACTATATGTGGTCATGTTTCAGGAAATATGCTGGGCCATGGGGATGATGCGAAAATTCCTTCATGGAATTCACAAGCTCTGAGTGCATGGCAGGGTGGGGATTATGACCCAGACCCATAATGCAAAATGACACCTGAGAAGTGAGTATGGTTGCCGAGCTGAGTATAGTCGTTGATCTTTGGAAAACTGTGGAGAACAGAACAGGTGTTGCCAGAAACTTAGAGGCAAGCAAGTACCATCCTGACTTTCAAAAACAGGAAGAATAATGCTTTCAATGGGGCACCTAGGTGGCACAGTGGATGGAGTGCTGGGCCTGGAATCAGGAAGATTCATCTTCTTGAGTTCAAATCCAGCCTCAGACACTTCCTAGCTGTATGACCCTGAGCAAGTCACTTAACTATTTGCCTCAGTTTCCTCATCTGTAAAATGATTCAGAGGAGGAAATAGCAAACTACTCCAGTATCTTTGCCAAGAAAACTCCAAATGGGGTCATAAAGAGTCAGACATGATTGGAATACTTAACAATAAGAACAACAACAACAACATTTGCAACTTATAGGACCATTAGCTTGACTTTAATTTATGGTGATATTCTAGAACAGCACTTCTTAAACTTTTTCCACTCATGGCCCCTTTTTGCCTGAGAAATTTTTATATGACTATACATATATATATATATATATATATATATATATATAACCTTTTACTGTTGTCAAATTTTTCACAACCTCCACATTCAGTTATGCAGCCCCACATAGAGTCTCAACCCACAGTTTCAGAAGCATTGTTCTAGAACATACAGCATATAGCTAGTATGGTTTTAGAACATCCAAAAGGGAAAGTAGCAATCACTAAGAGTGAGCCCAGCTTCATAAGTCACAGCAGATTAACCTCATTTCTTCTCTTGATAGGGTTACCAGACTGGCAGATAAGGGCAATGCCATAAACCATATATCTGTATTTCAGTGAAACATTTGAAAAACATTCAGCTCCTATCTCTGTGGAAAAAGTGAAGAGATGTGGACTGTACAATAATATAGTGAGGTTCTAATTACAAATCTTGTTGAATACAAAGACAGACACAAAGATCAGTCATTAATGAATTGAAATCTACTCTGAGGAAGATAACTAAGAGAATGTTTCAGAAATAATAATGGCACTAATAATAACTGACGTTTATGTAGTGCTTCTAAGTGCTTGCAAAACACAACCAAATAGCTAATTTTATCATCCTCAAAATGGCCTTAGGAGCAAGGTGTTATTATTCTCCCTAATTTACAGAATAGGAAACTGAGGCAGAAGTTAAATGGCTTGCCCAGAGTCACACAGTTAGTATCTCTGTGCTTGGTTCTATTGAAATGGGATGGAATACGTATACATTAAGTGTCTACTATATTCCTGGCACTGTGCTAATCATTCTCATTTGATCCTTATAACAACCCTGTGAAGTAGGTAGTACTTGACATTTTTATCAATCAGTTAATCAGTCAACAAGGACGTTTTTGTGCCAGATACTAAGCTAAGCAATGGGAATAAAAATATAAACAGAAAATAAAACAATCCCTGCCTTCAAGGACCTTACATTTTAATGAAGGAAGCTGAAAAGTGAGGGAGGAGGGTTACTCAACCCCAGGGCATGGTAGAGAAAATCTAGACTACAGCCTAGAGAGAAATGTAGACTTGGTTTGCCAGGATACCTTCCTCAAATGGAAGTTCTGAGAAGAGCAATACAGGGGGAAGAGTCTGTAGGAGCAGAGATAATACTAATGTGTGAATTCCAGGGTGAGAGGGAGCTTCCAGGAATAAGTTATTTCTGGAGTGCTGTGGAGATAGTCTGGAGTGCAGCCCTGAAGAGCAATGACTTGAACCCAGGTCTTCATGGCTCCAAGGCTGGCCATCTATTACCGACAGACTGCTTTCTTTTATATTATTTTATTTGTGCATATTTATATCATTAGATATTCTAAAAGGAGGACCTTCCTCGTAGAGACTAGATCCATGAGGAATCTTCAAGATTTTGTTTTTGTTTAGTTATTTTTCAGTCATGTCTGACTCTTTGTGACCCCGTTTGGGCTTTCTTGCAAAGATACTGGAGTGGTTTGCCATTTCCTTTTCCATCTCCCTTACAGATAAGGAAACTGAGGCAAATGGAGTTAAGGGACTTGCCCAGATTCACACAGCTGTCTGAATTCAGATTTGAACTCATGTCTTCCTGATTTGAGGTCTGGCACTCTATCCACTGCACCACCTAGCTACTCCTCAAGAAATTTACTAATCCCAATAATAAACTCCTACCTCCCAGGGTTAGAGTAAGGATCAAATGAAATAACATAATAACATGTGTAAAATACCAAATAAATGCTAACTATATTAGTAGTAGTAGTAGTAGCAATAGTAGCACCAGCAGCACTAGCAGCAGTAGTATAGCCAAATACAATAATTCAGCACATTGGTCATTTCTGAAAATATCTGCCTTATTTTGCATCTGCAGTATATCACCTCTCTGCCAGGAGGTAGTCAATATTTTTCATCAATCTTGTTTTTTTTTTTTTTTTTTTTTTTTTTTTTTTAGTGAGGCAATTGGGGTTGTGACTTGCCCAGGGTCACACAGCTAGTAAGTGTTAAGTGTCTGAGGTCGGATTTGAACTCAGGTACTCAGGTACTCCTGACTCCAGGGCCAGTGCTCTATCCACTGCGCCACCTAGCTGCCCCTCATAAATTTTTATTTCAATGGCATAATTAGTCATGATGTTGTTGAGAGTTCTAAAGTCTTTCAAAGTTGTTTTACTTTACACTATTCTGATTATTATATAATCTATTCATTTGGCTTTTTCATTCCAAAATTCGTCAGCTCTTACAAATCTTCCTATGGGTCTTTGAACCTGCCCTTTCATCATTTCTTAAGGTATGATGACACCCCATTACATTCCCATACCATAATTTGTTCAACTGATGAGTACTCATTTTATTTCTAATTCTTTTCTATGGTAAAAAAAAAATGCTGCTGGGTTCAGCTAGATTGCACAGTGGATAGAGCACTGTCCCTGGAGTCAGGAGTACCTGAGTTCAAAGCCGGCCTCAGACACTTAACACTTACTAGCTGTGTGACCCTGGGCAAGTCACTTAACCCCAATTGCCTCACTGAAAGAAAAAAAAAGAAAGAAAAAAATGCTACTATAAATATTTTGTGTGCACACAGGTGCTTTCCCTCTGTTTTTACCTTCCTTGCTGTAGATGCTGAGTGATGGTATCATTGGCACAAAGGGTCTGCACAATTTAATGACTTTTTAGCTAGAGTTCAAATTACCTTCCAGAATGATCTAATTGCCATTTCATCTTCTGTCATTTTGCCAATCTAATGAGTACGAGATAGAAGCCCAGTTGTTTTAAACTTGCACTTCTCCAATTATTAGTACCTTGGAGCATTTTTATATGGTTGTTGATAGCATGCACGTCATCTTTTAAAACTTGTGAGTCCATATACTTTGGCCACTTATCAATTGAGGAAGGGTTTTGTCCTTACATATCTGCACCAATTCCCTCTATATCTTGGAAATCAGACTTTCATCAGAGAAAATTGCTATGAAGATTTCCCCCTGCAGATAACTATTTCCCTTCTAATTCTAACTACATGGATTTTACTTATGCAAAATCTGGATAACATCCAGAAAGCAATTTCATGTACTTGAAATTTTCTATTTTATCTTCTATGATTTCATTGAGGGGCAATTGTGAAGTTAAATAAATCAGCATGGGAATAAAAGGGAAAGATTTCTCTAAACCAGTGGGCTGATTTTTTAAAATCATGCATCCATATCAATTAAATGTTTTTGATTATGCATACCAAATCGGTGGGTGTTTACCTGTTTTATATCACTATATTACTATGCTAATAATTAGTCACATTACAAAACTTACACCAAAATAACCATTTTTAAAAGATGAGATAAAGGGGCAACTAGGTAGTGCAGTGGATAGAGCACCAGCCCTGGATTCAGGAGTACCTGAGTTCAAATCCAACCTCAGACACTTAACACTTACTAGCTGTGTGACCCTGGGCAAGTCACTTAACCCCAATTGCCTCACTAAAAAAAAAAAAGATGAGATAAAGATGAAACAGTTTCTGATCCTGGAGTCAATAAAGCACCATTAGAATTTATTGAGTGGCGTTGCTGGTGAGAGGGATTAAATGGTCAGACCTGTGCTGTAAGAAAACTATTTTGGCCGTTTGTGGAGGATGTAATAGAGAGATGAGAGACTGGAGTTTTGGATGCCAGTCAGAAGACTTTTACAATAGTCCAGGCTCTAGGTGATGAAGGCTTGAACTAGGATGGAGGGTCTATCTAACGGTCAACAAGCTGGCAAATATTTATTAAGCATTTATGATGTTCCAAGTGGGGACAGCTAGGTGGTATAGTAAATAGAGTGCCAGGCCTGGAGTCAGGAAGACTTGAGTTCAAATTCCACCTTGGACACTTACTAGCTGTGTGACCCTGGATGAGTCACTTAACCCCATTTGCCTCAGTTTCCTCATCTGTAAAATCTGGAGATGGAAATGGCAAACTACTCCAGTATCTTTGCCAAGAAAACCCCAAATGGGGTCACAAAGAGTCAGACATGACTAAAAAAAATCCAGAGCTGTGGAAATAGACATACAAGCACAAAGAAATATGGCCCCTTCCCTCAAGTAGCTTACATTCTAATAGGGGGAGACAATCCATAAAAGAGAGCTGAAAAGCTGAGGAGGGGGCAGTATAGCAGAGATGAAGGTTGAAAGAATAGTACTTCATGGTAGAGAAAGTCCAGAGTGTCAGGAATACAGCCTGAGGGGGCAGCTAGGTGGCACAGTGGATAAAACACTGGCCCTGGATTCAGGAGTACCTGAGTTCAAGACACTTGACATTTATTAGCTGTGTGACCCTGGGCAAGTCACTTAACCCCCATTGCCCTTCGCAAAAAAAGAGAAGAAAAGGAAAAAAAAAGGAATACAGCCTGGAAAGGAATGAAAGAAAACAGGATGGGAGATGATATTGAGGTAGAAATGCTAACATTTGCCCACTATTTCTATTAGATATGTAGGTAAGGGATAGCGAGATGCTGAAGATGGCACTGAAGTTGTGAACCTGCGTGACTAGGGTCTGAGAGGATAGGCTGGTGGAGCCCTTCACAGAAACGGGGAAATTTAAGGAGAGGAAGGAAGGGTTTTTCTGGGGTGGGGAAAGATAATTGTAATGACATGTGGTATGCTGATCATAATCCATCCTTCTCTGTTTATCTGACACAACTTACTCTGTACCCCCAGAAAGGAAGAAGAGGAAGGCAGAGCTCTTATTCATCCGTCATTTTCCCTCTCAAGAGCCCTCCTTACAATCATGAAATGATCTGAGAGCAGAGAGAGGGGACGTTATGCCTTTGGATGCCTTGGTAGCTGCTAGGTCAACACTTCCTCAAGAAGTTGTCATTGAGGGCAGCTAGGTGGCACAGTGGATAGAGCACCAGCCCTGGAGTAAGGAGTACCTGAGTTCAAATCTGGCCTCAGACACTTAACACTTACTAGCTGTGTGACCCTGGGCAAGTCACTTAACCCCAATTGCCTCACTAAAAAAAAAAAATGTCATTGAAAGGCTCCAAAGACAGGAGGTCAGGGGCTTGTAGCAGTATGGGAGACAGAATTAGGAAGGATTGAAGGACAAAGGTTAGTGGGGCTATTTGGAAGACAATCCCTGGAACTGGCCATGGTGAGTGAGCTAGGTGGTATGAGACCCATCTCTCCCTATTCACTGATCACATATTTCTTGGGTATGAAACCATGGCCTTCCAGGAAGTTAATCCCTGCCCCCTTTGTAGACCACTCATCTAGACCACAGTTTAAATAGTAGGAAAAGCCAGGGACTAGGAAGCATGGTAAAATGGAAAGTGTGTTGGATTTGGCATCAGAAAACATGGGTTCAAATCCTCACTCTGTGGCTAACTACCACTATGATTTTGGACATGTCATTGAATCACCCTGCACCTTGGTTTCCCCATCTGTGAACTAAGGAGGTTAAATTAGATGACCATATAAGGTCCCTTCCAGCTTTTAACCTATGCTCCTCTGAAAGAAGAGCCCTATATTATAATTGTGACTCCATCAGTAACTTTAGAGGATCATTTATCATCTTTGTGCCTCAGTTTCTTCATCTCTAAAATAGGAATATTAATGCTTTTCCTTCCAACCTCAGAGGAGAGGATTTTGGACAATAGATTTAAAGCTTTGAGGCATCTTAGAAATCATCTAATCCAATCATTGTTGTTTTAGGGATAAGGAAGCAGAGGAGCAGAGAGATTCAGCTACTTGCCCCAAATCATGCAGGCAGAGTATAATTGACAAAACTGGGATTAGAACCCATGGCCACAGACTCCAGGGCCAGCATTCTTTCCACTGCATCACGTAGCCTCTTTGTTGTGGGGATCAAACAAAACCTAAAAGTGCTCTGAAAAGTATAATGCACTATATGCCAAAATAAGGTCGTCTTTTCTAGACATACCCTGGACATGATTATTCCCTGAAGCTACAGCATGACATAGCATCAGAATAAAACTTTGCAAAGAAGAAATCATTGTTCTTTTTTTTATGGAGAAAACCAAACATCTACCATATTAATAGCTTTTTTTAAAAAAGAAAAAAAAAGGCTTTCATTGCTTACAGTTACCATTTCAAAAGCTTGAAATTAACATTTGCTTATTGTTGGTTTCATCTCTTTCCATTTGGCAGATGTTGAATCCAGCTCTAGTTTCAAAGGGAGATGCAAGTAAAGCTGGTCCCACTTATGCGCTACAATATTGTGGGGGATGTTCAGCGCCAGGCTGGGGACAGCATCCGACAGCAGCAGCTGCTGGGCTGCTGCTTTGCTCGCTGGAGCCACTGGCCCATTGCTTTTTGCAGTGGGGCTCCCACTGCAAAGATAGTGGCTCATTTGGATTTTAATCTCCTACTGACAATCTGGCCCCTTCTGAAAGCAGGAGATGGGGAGAGGTGGTGTAGGACTTTGCAGTAAATTCAATTTCAAATCATGCAAAGAAGGAAAAAATTACAATGTAATCACAAGCCATTTGTTTACAAAAAAATCAATATCTGCCCCTCAAGGAAGCTTGATTCAGGTCTGTTGCTGAAGTATGAATCCGGCTGCCAACAGCAATATGTCTCTCTTTGTCAAATGTCTCTCATCTTTTAAAGCCTGTAGGCATTTTCAGAGAACCGTCCTTGGCTGATGTCCTTGTGGTAGAGAATCCTAATGGACCCAAATCATTGTGTGGTAGTTGAAGTGAAGTGATTCATCATAATTTAGCAAAACCCCCAAATGCCACTTGCATTTTTTGTGGAATTCCTCACATAACAGGAGGCTTTCGTGAGCCAGGTATACTTTGTCTGTCATCAAACATCAGACTCCTATGAGCTTGTTTTAGATCCCAACATGGCACATGTAACATGATAAGGGGAGAGGTTTGTGTTTATTTATTTTGTTTTTAAATTCAATCTGTATTTTGGAACTATACTCAAAGGGCTATAGAACTGTTCATACCCTTTGACCCAGGGGTACCACTGCTAGATCTGTATCCCAAAGAGACCATAGAAAAGGGAAAAGGACCCACACGTGCAAAAATATTTATAGCAGCTCTGTTTGTGGTGGCAAAGAATTGGAAATTTCGGGAATGCCCATCAATAGGGGAATGGCTAAACAAATTGTGGTATATGAATGTAATGGAATACTATTGAGCTGTAAGAAACAATGAGCAGGAGGAGTTTAGAGAAACCTGCAATGACTTACATAAACTAATGCTAACTGAGAGGAGCAGAACTAGGAGAACATTGTACACAATAACAGCAACATTGTGTGATGAACAATGGGAATAGACTTGGCTCTTTCCAGCAGTGCAACAATCCAAAACAGTTTCAAAGAACTTGTGAGAGAAAATATTCTCAACATCCAGAAAAAAGAACTGTGAATTATGAATGCAGATTGAATCATATTGTTTCTACTTTCGGACTGTTCTTTTCCTTCTTGTTTGAGGTTTTTTCTTTATGCTCTGATTCTTCTTTCAGAAGATGACTAATATAGAAATATGTTTGATGTGACTACTTATCCAACCTATATCAGACTGATTCCATCTTGGGGAGGAGGGAGGGAAGGGAGCAGGGGAGAAAAGAAAAATTTGCAACTAAAAATCCAGTGTAAACAAATGTTGAAAACTATCCTTGTATGTAATATGTAACTGGAAAATAATAAAATTAAATTTCTAAAAATTCAATCTGTATGTACAACATATAAACCCTGAGCTAAGATTTACTCCCTGTTTCATTTAATGATTATTATCAACAACTCACATTTCTATAAAACTTGTTGTCATTCAGTCACATCCTACTTTTTATTACCCCATTTGGGTCAAAGATACCAAAGTGATTCACCATTTCCTTCTGCATCTTGTTTTACAGATAAGGAAACTGAGGCTAACAGGCTTAAGTGATTTGCAGTAAAAATCTGAGACTGGATTTGAACTCAGGTATTCCTGACTCTACTATCTATCCATCCAATGTACCACCAGCTACCCATAAAACTTTACAAGTTTACCAAAGTGCTTTCCCTTATAACAACCCTGTGCAGCAGGCAGTACAAGTACCACCCCCATATTCCAGATGTGGTAACTGAGGCTAAAAGTGCCCACAGTCACGCAACTAGATTTCCTGATTCTGAGCCCAGGGCACTTATCCACATTAAGTGGAGAGATTTAACAAATGAAAGAGGGAGGCAGCTATGTGGCACTGAGGATAGACTACTAGGCTTAGAATCAGAATAGATCCGAGTTTCAAATCTCAGCTACTTATTAGCCATGTGGAATTGGATAAATCATGTTCTTTGATTTTTTTCAGTCTTAGATTCCTCATCTGAAAAAGGAAGGGATTGGCTCAAAGTCCTGTAAAGTCCCTTCCAGCTCAAAACCTAGGAGCCTCTGATACCTAGCTATCTCACTCCTTGGTTTCAGCGTAAAAATGAATGGACGATCAGATCTTTCTTAAAGTTAAGGATAAAAAAGGAGAGCTCCAAGAAAGACTGACCTAATACCAAAATATTACTTCTGTATTCATCACAAGAGACACCCGAAATAAACTTCTGCAGACCATGATGATATGATAAGCAAAGGACCAGATGAAGGTGAAGATCTTAAGGGAACAGAACCTATTTTTAATAATGTTCTAGTATGGGCAGATATCAGCGGTTTTTTAAGCCTTAAAATATGTGGAATGTTTTGACAAAGAAAGGCTCTATAGCCCTGTTTTTAGCACAAAAGAAATAGGCCAAGTCTGTGGATAGTGCATTACACCATGATACAATAGCTCCTCCTGCTGTATCTGAATAGGCTGAATTTTGAGAGATTTTTATTTGATTCGTTTTTAAACCTGATACTGCAAAGATGTAGCTCTTCCTGTCCCTTAGTTTCCTGATCATATTCCTCATTGCCCCATTTCTTATCACCCAATGGAGTATTTTTAGCTTTTAATCGCCTTTTCCCTGGATTTTGCCCTCCTTCCCCGACTTATTACCTGTTTCACTAGATTCAGTGAGGTCTGTTCTAAAGACACTTGGCTGATGTTTTTGCTATGTACCTGGTAGTATCTAAAAGATTGGCTCACTTAGTGAAATGTCCTCAAATTAAAAAAAAAAAAAGATCACTTAAAAACCATACTGGTTTAGGAAGGTTTCGTAGTATTTGATGGTTAGAATACTCTCCACTGACTGTCAAATCACCTCAGATCCATTACTGAGTGATAATTATTGACTCTCAAGATAGTTGCAGTACCTCAATCAACAAGCATCCATTAAGCATCTACCATATATCAGGCATGGAATTAGAGCTGGCCCCAGGCACAATCAAAACCTCAATAGGTTTGGCAATACCCCTGGTTCCCCCATGTCCTGATGTTCTCTGCCTTTCCTTCACCCTACCAAAAACTGGTCTCAGGGAAGGATGTAAAAATTATTCACACTGAAATATCAATGACATACCAGGGATAGTTAAATCTTCATAGAAATAAAGGAAATGTCCCATTCAGAATTTCAGGAATTGATCAGGGAATGTATGTTAAAGGCCTCTCTGGCATCCCTCAGATAATATCATCTAGGCAGTCCTCTACTTTGCATATGCATAAGGCTATTCTTGTATAATTAAGTTACCTGAACTGTGTGGCCTTGTGCCGCATGAGTCATTAACTGGATGGGGCTGGGATAGATTTTCAGAGAGAGCCATTGTAGGCTGAGAATTGGCTTAGCACCAGAGGTGGCACACAGTGGAGACCAGACTGAATTTGAAATTAAAGAAAGTTTGGGCAGCTAGGTGGTGCAGTGGATAAAGCCCCAGCCCTGGATTCAGGAGGACCTGAGTTCAAATCCAGCCTCAGACACTTGACACTTACTAGCTGTGTGATCCTGGGCAAGTCACTTAACCTTCATTGCCCTAAAAAAATAAATTTTTAAAAATTAAGAAACTGAGTTCAAATGTTCACTCTACTGCTTCCTACCCTTGTGACATTGGGCAAATAACTCACCTTTTCATGTTTCAGTTCCCTTTTCTATACAATGATGCATTTGGACTAGATAACCTCCACTATGGAGGTAGCACAGTTCAATGGAACAAGTACCAGCCTCAGAGTCAGAAGACCTGGGTTTAAATGCTGCCTTTGTCACCTACTACCTGTATGACCTTGGATAAGTCACTTAAACTCTTTAGGTCTCAATTTCTTCATCAGAAAAATAAGAGCATTGAACAAGATGGCCTCTATGGTCTCTTCCTGCTCTAAACCTGTGATCCAATATTGGCTACAGAATACAAATCCTACCTAGTATTTCTTTTATCCACAGTAGTCGAACCACAAGATGGCACTGCTATTCTTCTGATTACCGCCAGTACTAGAGAGGCCTTGAAGAAAAGCCCCAGGGTCAGAGAAAAACAGTATGCAGAAAACTGTAGGAAACAAACAAATAGACAAACACCATCCCCTTCCCCCACCCCCTTCCTTGGTGGTGTTTTTTTTTTTTTCCCTTGTAATGGTTTATTAGGTTGAAATTTCTTTTAGAGGAGCACATGATCGCTGAGGTTCCAAAGATATTTATGAGGGGAGAAAAGGGAACACAGGGACAATGAAATACTTAAATAACAGCATTCCTTGGTCATTAAGAAAGATGTCCTATGGTGAAGAGTAGAAAAGGATTTTTGCAGAAAATGAATATTAGTGCAAACAAACTTTTTTGTTTTCTTCTAAAAGTGACTCTCAGTCCCTAAATTCCCAGGTGAATATGTGATCCTTATTTTCTCCTTGAAGAATCTTCTAATGCTTGTGTTGGTGATCCTCTGATGAATTTTGATTTTATTATTTATTTCATGCGTAGTAGTCCCTTAAATATTAGAGCCTCCTGGAGCAGCTAGGTGGCACAGTGGATAGAGCACCGGCCCTGGAGTCAGGAGGACCTGAGTTCAAATCTGGCCTCAGACACTTAACACTTACTAGCTGTGTGACCCTGGGCAAGTCACTTAACCCCAATTGCCTCACTAAAAAAAAAAAATAGAGCCTCCTTAGGGCATGTGTAGCTGGCATTTGAAACAAGATAATTTAAGTTTGGAGGGGAAGGGGCTATTTTTAGGTATGTATGATGGAGGGGAACCTCAGAGGGGTATGCCCTGTTCCCTATTAAAGAAAGCAACCATATCTATGAGATTACAGATCCATCAAAGATTGAAGAAGCTTTATTTCCTTCAAGTAGAAATGAAATGTTGGTAGATACTCATAGAAGTACATCGGAAGCAGCCTCCATCTTTGCCAAGTAGGTCATCTCCGTACAGCAAGGAAATGACCAAGAGAACAACCAAGTTGGTGATCAGATTGGAAACTGATAGATAAAAGACTACTTAAAACTCTGGTAATATTTGGACTGGAAAAGAAAAGCTTTAGGAAGCTATGTCTTTAAATATTTAAAGGATTGTCACAGGAAAAGGGGATTAAACTTGGTTTGGGGACCCTAGAGGTCATAAATAGGAGCTATGGGTGACAGATGCAGAGCAGTAAATATCCTCTGTTATGGGAAAAAAAAAGAAAACTTTTTTTTTTTATAATCAAGCCCCAGAATTTCCCACAGAGGACTGTGGACGTGGGGACCTGGATTCTAATCCTGACTCTGATACTTAACAAGTTGTGTTACACTGAGGAGGTAACATATCTTCCCATGCCTCTGCTTCTTCACCTATAAAATGAAGGGAGTGAACATCAGCAGCATCATAATGCCTAGCATTCATACTTTAAGATATTTTTTTTGCAGGGCAATAAGGGTTAAGTGACTTTCCCAGGGTCACACAGCTAGTAAGTGTCAAGTGTCTGAGGCCGGATTTGAACTCAGGTCCTCCTGAATCCAGGGCCAGTGCTTTATCCACTGTGCCACCTAGCACAGTACTTTGCAAAGTACTTTACAAATATTTCATTTGAGCCTCACAAGAACTCTAAGAAATAGGTACTATTATTATCCCCATTTTATAGAGGAGGAAACTGAGGCAGACAGAAGTTAAGTTACTTGTCCTGGGTCCCACAACTAGTAAGCATCAGGCCAGATTTCAACTTAGGTCTTCCAGACCCCAGGACCAACACTTTTTCTGCCTGGGCTACCAAGTTATCCACATTATCTCTAAGGTCCCTTCCTGCTCTATATGATGATCCTATGAAAGGGATTACTTCTCAGTTTTGAAATTTGTTTTCAGTGACAAAGGCTACAATCTGAGCTCACTGGTGTTCAGCTGACTTGACAGCAGCCGAAAGCCTTGTACTCATTTGACTAAAGTCTCACTTGCAGAGACAAAAAGAACTCGGTTTGGCAAATGTTACAAAGGAACTTTTGCAAGTCCTCGTGGTTCAGTGAAATAGATGATTTCAGTTAAACTAACACCTATTTGCGGAGGCAGCTTTTTATCTGGGTGAGTGCGGATGCAGGATAGCAATGAACATCTGTTGGCACAATATGAGCCAATGCCAGACTGGCTTTTTACAAGTCACCAAGTGGCAAAGTTCTTTTTTTTCCAGTTATTTTCCCCTCTCTTCTGCTCCCCTTCCCCCATCATATTTGCCCTATCTCTGTTCCTTTCCTAATCCTCTTTACCACACTCTGCTATTCTATTCTGAGTCAACTCACTGACATTTTCCAGCTTTGCTTAACCTAGGGGAGCTGAGCATGTGGCAAGAGCTCCCCCTACTGACATTATGAGAAAAGACATACAGTACCATTAGATCAGGCTTTGAGGCTTTCCAAGAGGAAAAAAAAATAGGAAAGGGTCCTTGTAGCCTCAAATTATTTAAGGAAGCCACCTTTTTATTTATTTTAAAAATAGATTTTCCTGTTTATTGTGAGCTTGATAATTGCCAGAATTCTAATATTCAAAGACTCTGGGCAAGTCACTTACCCTCTGTCTGCTTTAGTTTCCTCATCTATGAAATGGGAATAATAACAGCACCCACCTCCCAAGGTTGTAAGAAAAAAAGATGTTTGTAAAGTGCTTCACAAATCTTAAAGCACCATGTAAAAGTCTAGCTGTTATTACTGTTTTTTTCTTCATTTTTTTGTTTTAATATTTTCTGTTTTATTCATGATCAGAAATGTTTTCTATTTTCTTTTGTCTTTGTCACTTCCCATTAACTCATCTGATTTTTCTTCTCCTCTCATTCATCCCCATGTAAGTCCTTTCTTGTAACAAATAAATATAGGCAAATGAAACCAATTGAGATTTGTTTTGATGTTGTCAAAAATGGTCCCATGGAACCCTGAAGAACAAAATCAAAAACTGGCAATGACTGAAAATACATATATCATTCTGCACTTCCTAGTCTTCACCTTTCCTCCAAAAGGCAGGAAATATGTGGGAACCATCTTTGTAACCCTGTACACAAACTCTTCCATGAAAGCATTGCTCAATATATTACTATCCAACAAGAAAGACCCACTCAGTCATGTAAAGAGGCCTTATGGGTGGGTTTTAAGGAAAACCTCAACTATTCCCCCCATTGACCTTTCTACGGGATCAGAACTTCCCAAACTAACCAGTTACTTCTTCCAGTTACATTAAAGGAATTGAAGGCCATTGCTAAATTATAGAGATGATTTGAAAGTGGTAATATTAGAAGCCTTCATGTAAATTATGATATCAGATTGGTTATCCAGTCTTAATAGAGCTCTGAGGAAATAGTACAAAATGGGCAAATTTTAATGAAGGGATGCCTAGAAGAATCCCAGAATCCCAGATTTGGAAAGAAGCCATGTAGTCCAAGTTTTTCCTGAGTGGGAATTCTCTCTCCATTATAAGAAAAATTGACCCAACCTCTACTTAAAGACCTTTAATGAAGGGGAAACCCACTTGAGGCAGCATACCTTACTTTTATATAGTTCTAATTGTTAGGAAACCTCCTTCCCCTTATAATAATAGCTTATATTCATACAGAGTTTAAAAAACTCGAGGTCTGGTTGAACTAGAGATCACCAAGAGAAACCCAGGAAGGCTAAAGTCTACTCATTCTTTTATCCCTTTATTGAATATTTAAAATACAATTAGATATTCATAGGACATTATTCAATAATATGTTACCTTTTCATGGACTGATCTATAAAAATGTATATATCTCAAATCATAGACAGCTAGGTCATGGAGTTGAGAGTTAGACTCATGTCAGGAAGACTTGAGTTCAAATCCTACTCAAAAACTAATTGTGTGACCCTGAGCAAATAACTTAATCTTTCTCTACCTCAATTTTTTCATCTATAAAATAGGGTTAAGTAGCACCTATATCACGACTGTTATGAAAATCAAATGAGCTAACATATGCAAACTATTTGTAAACCTTAAAAGAATTTACAAATACTTTATATTATTATCATAAATGTTAAGAAAAATAAGTTGGTTTTCAATGTTTTTATTTTTTGGTGGTCTAAAACTTTTGTACTATGGAACCCTAAAGAACAAAATGTTACCCAAGCAATCTGTCAACCTAGTACTTGGGAAAACATGAACAAAGTTCACAGAGAGTGTGGTGCTAGAGAAAAAGCAAAGGATTTGCAGTCAGAGGTTCTAGGTTCAAAACCTAATTCTGCCACTTTCTTCTCTAGGTGACTCACTAAATTACTTTTAGCCTCCATTTCTTTTTTTTCTTTCTTTTTTTTTTGGGGGGGGGGCAATGAGGGTTAAGTGACTTGCCCAGGGTCACACAGCTAGTAAGTGTCAAGTGTCTGAGGCTGGATTTGAACTCAGGTCCTCCTGAATGCAGGGCTGGTGCTTTATCCACTGTGCCACCTAGCTGCCCCGCCTCTATTTCTTTATCAGTAAAATGAAGGGGTTGAACCAGATGCCTTCCTAAAGTTTCTTCTAGCTTTAAATCTGTGAATCTCAGGGCCAAGCCTTAATAACATCAAAGTGACTTTTGTCACCTTCTCTCTCATATCTTTGTTATACATCTTAGAATAATCTCCTCTTGGAAGACATTCTTTGAGATACCTATTTCTCTCATTCAGTTTCTAATGCAGTTGTTGGAGAAAAGACACCATTTGGATACCTATCCAAAAAAACTATAAAACTCTGACAGTGACCAAATATGAGAGAAATCACAAAATATTGTTTTGGATCTGAAGTCACAGAACCTGGGTTCAAATCCCAGCTTTGCTATTAACTAATGTAAAGAATTAATTGTTATTTGAGATTTTTATGCCTCGGTGCACACTGGCCTGGGGCTCTGCAAACCGCATGGTGCTCCACCCACTGGTTGTAGCCTTTGCCAGGGCTCTGGCACCTCATGTCATCACCACTCGCCAATGCCTACATGGGCCTGGCAAAATTATAATGATTGGAAGCCTAGTGAGGGCAGTCATGTGACTGTCAGAGCAGCCATCCCATTGGCTGGGGCTGTGTGGGGTGTTTCTAGGTTTGGGGGAGGAGAATTGGGCATTCTAGGTGGAAGCTGGAAAGCAACAGGCATTCTGCTGCGTATTTTCAGCTGATTCCTGGGCGGTGGTATTTTTTCAGGTATTATAATTTCCCTTTCCCCATTTTATTTCCTTTCCCTTGATCCTACTGATCCCATTTGTGTGTGTGTGTGTGTTTTTAGGTTCGTTTTTGTTAAAATAAATCTTGTTCTGTTTTGAGGGAGGCTGCCGGTCTCCTTCCTTGACCCAATATTGAGGTGAGCCGCTTAGCTAGCACTCCCCAATTAAAAATTGGTCCCCACACTAACTGTGTTACCTTAGATAAGCAATTTTACCTCTGTGGTCTTCAGTTCTTTTATCTATAAAAGTAGGGAAGTGGACTACATGACATTAAGTGATATATTTGTAAAGCACTTAAAACAGTGCCAAGGACATAGTAGGTGCTTTTCAAATGCTTATTCCCTTTTCCTTTCCCTCTCCTCTCTCAGCTTTGCTCCTGACTCTCCAGACTTTTCCACTCTGTTCCAGCTGTATTCTCCTCCTGAAAGATTCCTTGACCCCTTTGAGTCCCTCTGCTAAGTAAGTCCTGGAATCTCAATTTTAAGTACCCGGGCCAGCCATGCCCACTCCTCCCTTGCTCCACTGGTTTGCTTTTGACTCTCTGGACTTCTCTACCACACCCCTGCATGGCTAACTTCTCTCTCCTTCCCCTCCACTCCCATATTTGGGGCTCCCTTTTATACATTGTCTTCCCCCATTAAAAACCAAGCTTCTTGGGAATAGAAACTGTTTTGCTTTTTGCTTATATTTGTATTCCTGGTACTTAGCTTAATGTTTGGCACATAGGAAATGTTGTGGGGTTGTGTTTTTGTTTTTGTTTTGTTTTGTTTTTGTCAGGGCAATGAGGGTTAAATGATTTTCCCAGAGTAACACAGTTAGTAAGTGTCAAGTGTCTGAAGTGGGATTTGAAATCAGGTCCTCCTGAATCCAGGGCCAGTACTTTATCCACTATGCCACCTAGCTACCCCATAGTAAGTATTTAATATGCTTGTTGACTTGATTTGACTCCAGGGTCCCTTTACACTATTAAAATAATAATCCTATATCCTAGCAGATCAATTATAAGTTTCCATCTCTACCTATAGCAAAGACTCTTCTTCCCACCATTAACCATTCACTTTGACTTCCCTGTCCAAAACACTCCTCCCTAACCATTACTCCCTTATAGGGGTTGTTTCCTTTTTATAATATAAACTCCTTAAGGGGCAGCTAAGTGACACAGTGGATAGAGCACTGGCCCTGGATTCAGGAGGACCTGAGTTCAAATCTGCCCTCAGACACTTGACACTTACTAGCTGTGTGACCCTGGGCAAGTCACTTAACCCCCATTGCCCTGAAAAAAAAAAGTAAGCTCCTTGGGGGCACTACTTCTTGCTTCCATACTTTTTCCATTCCCAGTACCTAATACAGTGCTTGACACATCATAAACATTTGATAAAATCTTTCATTCATCTACCCAACCATCCATCCATCCTTTTATGTATCCATTCATTTCTTCAAGAACCATCAGAGTCAAGAAAGTCACCTGTAGTAAGTGACTTAATGTGAGTGGGAACAAATGAATGGCACCTGTTCTTTCTTGTAATCAAATGAAAGGATTGGGTGTGAAAGCATGTTTTAGCTTAGAGGATAAACTTGTTATTAGAACAAGAGAGGAAGTGGCCTAAGGGTAATGAGATAGGTTAACCTGAGTCATCACTTGCATGCGAAATGTATGTGAAGCAAAGCCATCCAACCAATATAGCAAGGAAGGCATTTAGAAGGATCCATAGAGTTGAATATTGAGTCCCTTTACGAATGGCCCCTGGGAAATGAAAAGCAAAGCAGGAAAAGTGCTGAGTGTTGGGCAAAAGAGCATGAAATGAATGCCTTTCTATTCTCAATTAAATGGCACGAAAAGGAGGGGTCCTCAAGAGAAGGCTGCTGCAGACAGAGGAAAAGGGAAGGGCAGAAACAGGCTTCTCCTCATCCTTTGCCATTAGATAGGAGAAGGGTGAATAATTGCCCAAGCCTCATAACCCACAATTATCTATCTCCCTGAGGACAAATTAAAGAATATGCCAATAACATCCTAAAGTAAGTTTACAGGTCCTGAAAACTGACAAGCTCCTAATGATTCTCCGTTCCTTAGGCCCATGGATTCAGTCCTGTAGACTGAAAAGGGGATGGAATTTTGCTTTCTATTAGGCAATGAAGGGTTGGGAGAACTCTGCCATGACCCACCCCAACTACTGCTTTGTGGATACTCACAACCACCCCCTCTCTCTCCTGTCCAGGCTAGGCAGTAACTGACATAACATTTTCCAAAAAGAAAAAAATGGTTGGGGGCCTCAAGGGGAGAATTCAGAGCAGTCACACTGACAATCTCTTTTAGAGGATCAAAGGAAGAATAACAGAAACAGCCTAGCCTTTCTACCCTTCCCACATACCCTTTGTTACATTTCTTTGAAGATGTGACATAGTACTCCAGGGGCGGGCATCCTTTAGTTAAGGTTTTAAGAGGCGCTTGATAACACTTCAATGCCAGAAATGAATGTATAAAATATGAGGAATTGAAGTTGGCAGATAAGATTGAAAATGGGCTTCATGGCATAGGAATAACAGGATGCCATGATGAATCTCAATCCCAGCTGAAAGGAGCCGCTATCTGGCAGCTATCGAGAATGCCACTGGAAGCGGGCAGAAAGAAGTTTGGCTCTTTTGTTGTGTTTCTGGGCAGGCAAAGCAAAATGCATTTCTAAGCTGTGAGCCACAGGGATGAAAGGCCTTTTCCTCTCATAGTAGAACCAATGTGAATATCTTTGCTTTCAGACAAATGATAATATAAATTATACATGTGTATATGTAAATATGTATTCACACATATTTATACATGTGTATATATACACATGTGTGTGTATAAAATTAGTGGGCTGGTCAGGACATTAAGAAGTCTTCTAGTCTGTTCATCTCCCCACGGAAGGAGTTTTCCTGTAAGCACATTTTTAAAAACAATGGGGGGTAATCAATCAGCAAGTTACTTACAATCTCTTCAGAACTGGGCAAGGCCCATGAAAGATGCAAGAACAGTATAAGATATGGTGGTCCCTTTCTTCAAGGCGCTTAACATATCAGCAAGGAGAAGCTACAAATACATATGAACCCCATAAGATACCATTTTGGTTTTGGCAACCTGTGATTTCATAGGTATGAGGGATTCCTTCTGAGGAATCTGTTAATCTGTCAATTAAGATGAATCAAGCATCCATTGTGCGCCAGGTACAAAGAAGGGTGAGACACAGTGACCACTTTCAGAGAGCTCAGAGTTTAATGGGGGAGGCACCATATAAGCAATTATGTATAGACAAGCCGTATATACAGGAAAAATGGAAATAATCAATAGAGGGAAGGGACTCAAATCAAAGAATATAGGGAAAGGCTTCCTGTAGAAGGGAGGATTTTAGCTGCAACTTGAAAGAAGCCAGGGAAGTTAGACGGCAGAGATGAGGAGGAAGAACATTCCAGGAATGAATGACAATCAGTACAAAGGCATGGAGATGGGAGATGTGGCATTTTGTGCTAGGAAGAACAAGGATGCCAGTGTCACTGGGTCCCAGAGTAGGTGGATAGTGGAGGATATGGTAAGGGTGTAACACATAAGACGACTGGAAAGGTGGGGGAGGATGAAAGAAAATGGAGATGAGGACTTTTGAATGCCCCAAAGAGGATTTCCTATTTGATCCTTAAGGTGATAAAGATCCACTGGGATTTCTCTAATAGGGGAGTGATATGTTAGACATGCACTTTAGGGAGATCACTTTGACAGCTGAAAGGAGTATGGACTGGAATGGGGATAAATTTATGGCAGAAGAACCCATCAGAAGGTTGTTGCAATAGGCCAGGTATGAGGTGATAAGGGTGATGGCCATGCCAGAGGAGGGAAGGGGCCATATGAGAGAGATGTTACAAGGGTAAAATTGAGACATCTTACAACAGGTTGTATATGAAGGCTGAAAGAGATTGAGGAATCAAGGCTGACACCTAGACTCTGAGCTTGGGGGACTGGGAGGATGGTAATGCACTTGGTAATAGTAGAAGAGTTTAGAGAGGGAGGGGGGAATGTTTGGAGGGAAAGATGAATCCAGTTTTAGACAGGTTGAGTTTAAGATGTCTACAGAACTTCCAGTTCAAGAAGTCTGACAGATGGTTAGAGATGTGACAGAGCACCAGCCCTACCACTTATAATCTTAGAGTTGCTTTGGGGGCCTTAAGTGTCTTGAAGAGGATCACAGAGACAGAAAGTCTCAGAAAGGACACTTGAAATCAGGTCTTCCTTTCTTTGAGGCTGGATCTTTATCCATTGTGCCACAGTTCTTCACTGGGATAACATATAATTATTCTTTTCAATTCAAAGCTGAGAATCATCAATGGGCTTTAATTTAAGGGATACTAGGAAAGATTATGTCCCAGAGGTGGTATGGTGAAGTGGAAGGAGGGCTGGATTTGAAGTCAAAGAACAAAGATCCTTGTTGTATCAAGTAATCCCCATGTGACTGTGGTCAAGTCACTTAACCCATCTTGATCTTAGGTTCTTCATTTGTAAAATGAATGAATTGGAGTAGTTGACCCTACTAAGACCTAAAATTTCACCATTAGTGATTTATTCCTTTGATTAAATCTTCTTCTTTCTTGGATTTTTTAAAGATATAACTATGGTTCTAAAATAATTACATTAGTATGAATAAGCTTATCAATCATATTTCTCTATGAGTGCTAGGAGACATAGAGCAGTAATTCTTCTCGTAGTCAGTATGAAAGATGTCGAATTTATCAATCAATAAATTTATTTTTATTTGGGGCAGCTAGGTGGCACAGTGGATAAAGCACTGGCCTTGGATTCAGGAGGACCCGAGTTCAAATCCAGCCTCAGACACTTGACACTTAACTAGCTGTGTGACCTGGGCAAGACACTTAACACTCGTTGCCCTGCAAAAATTAAAAAAAAAATTAAAAACAAATAAGTGTTTATTTAATACTTACAGTGCTGGACACTGTTCTAAGCACTGGTGATACAAAGAAAAAGCCAAACCCTTCCCTCAGAGAACTTCTATTCTAATAGGGGAGGTGACATAAACACACACACACACACACACACACACACACACATATATATATGACATATATACACATAGATTAAAAAGTCACCTCAGAGGGAGTCTGGGTGTCTGGAGAGACAAAGAAAAGTCTCTTTTAGAAGGTGGTATAAGAGTTGAATCTTGAAGGAAACCAGGGAAGCCGGATGAGGAGGGAAAGCATTCTAGCCATAAGGTAATGTCAAAGTCACTAAATAGGAAGGAGTGTTACATATGAGGAACAGTAAGACTGGTACGACTGGATCTTAGGATACATGAAGGAGAGTCCTGTGTAAGAAGACTAGAAAGTTAGGAAGGACCAGGTTGTGAAAAGCTTTAAATGCCAAACAGAGGAGTTTATATTTGATACTAGGGGCAATAGGGATAAATCAATAAAGTGGAGTCTATCTAGTACAGGAGTGATGCGGTCAGATATATGGTTTAGGAAAGGAGGTACAGAAAATGGGAGGACAAGGCACCAAAAAGAAACTTTATTGAACTCACAGGTTTACCTGTGGTTGATGATCCTACTCATATGGGGGAAAAAATGGATTAAGTGCTTCTTCCTCTTTCTCATATTTTGTCAGGGTCAAGGTCAGGTTCAGGGAATAAGTTGTAAGGAAGAAATATATGAGAAACTATCTCTAAGCAAGTGGTCAAACCAAAACTATTTTCCCCCAGTATCAGGAGATAAGTTAGCCAAATTCTTTCATTTTATATTGTATGCTACCCCAACAAATATTTTACAAAATTAAATCTCATTGAAATGTACATCAATTGCAGCCTTGAAGGGTAAAGGAATCACACAGAAGGGCAGCCTGCTTTCTGAGTAGTATCTGGCTCCATACCCATAACTAGTGTAAGGGCCAAATTTTAATTGGGCAGCTTGCCATAATATTGGGGTTCAGAAAATAATGAGAGACCTCTAGGTCTAAAGTTTCCTCCCTTCCAAACTGCCTTTTTTAGTTATTTCCCCCAGACTAATAAGAAAGGAGATTAACAGCCTCTTTTCTACAAACAAACCAGGTTTTATTAAAGGGAACAACATTTATAACACAGGTGAAGTTAATAAAGCCAGGAACAAGGGAATGGGGAAGAAAAAAGGAATAAGCTCCCTGGCTCTAGCAAAGACTGACTCAAACCCCAAACTTGCTTCCCACTCAGCTAGCTCGAAGGGCTGGCCTTGCTTCCACAAACTTACCACCTGGGTTCTGTAGTTTCAATGAGAGTCAGCTGTGCAGTCCCTCTCCGGTATGATCTAAAGATAACCAAAAAGAAAAAGATCTTCTGTGAGCGAGTGTCCCCTTCCTAGTTTCTCTATCCCTCCCCCAAAGGGGAGGTCCTTAAAGCTGGTTGGCTGAGAGTGGTCCCCTGCTAACATCAGTAGTACACCAACACGTCACTCAGGGCCAGCCAGGTGTGGCCTCCATCCAATCATCCCCAAGTAGTACTTAGTTTCTCATTCTCACCCAATTCAAACAATACTAAGTCAATCAGGTAGGGTCCCTGGGTATCTGACAAATTCCATTATTTTAGCCCACTATCATGAGGCAATTGCAACTTTGCCCTAGGATACTGACATCTAGGAGAGTCATGTTTCCTTCATAATCTGAATATCATCTTTGCCCTACATGTAGGGATAGGAAAAGGATCCCTCTCATCATTGTTCCACTGAAGGAAGTAGGATGGTGTGGGGTAGTTTTTTTTAGCACTAGCTATTGAAACTACCTCCTGCCTTTATGGCTGTCTCCCCAAGTCACTAGCTAGCTATTAAGAATTATGATAACACAATGTCCTAGAGTAATCCCCACAGTACATTAGGGAACTGTTCTATATATGAGTTAACAAAATCCTGGAGGGAAGGTGATGACCATGTTGTACTCTAACCAATGTTCAGTGTGTAGTTGCCAGTTCTGATATTTCTCTGCCCACAGTCCTATAACTAGGGCAGGCTATCAGGGCTTTACTCCATGGTCCTGAAATTTAAGTGTGCTGACAGCATGTGTATTCCTTCAGCAAGCATAAACAACTGAGCTTGTCACCTTGTTAGCAGGAATATTCAAATGGATCTGTGACCTCATCTATTTCCTCCAAAACTAGGAATGAAGATTGCAACACATACTTGCTTGTTTATATTGTGCAACTTTTGACCAAGTCCTTCCATAAATTAACCACAGGAGATCTACCCAAGTAGCCAAAGGCCTCCTTGAGATCTACTGACCTAAAAAAAAACCTACCAGTGGAAATTACATCCTGTTGCTTAAGCTATCTCTTCTCTCATTCCATCACAAAACCAACTTTTTTCTCACATATTTCCTTGATAATATCCTTTATGTCAGTTCCCAGTCAGAATTCCTTCTTTGTAATATGTTGAAGAATGCTCATGTCCACCATGTTTCAGTCCATTGCCTTTGGGTGATACTCAACAGCTATTCTTTGGAGGCTGTAATGTTCTATGATTCATAACCACACAACATCACCAAAAGTCTATCAGTATTAAAAATGTAAGGCTGGGATCTTTAAAAGAATTTTACAATTTCTCAAAGGATTTCCAATATTTCTGTAGTTTAGTTCTGTGCTGAATGCATTATCTATTTATAGTATGTGTCATATTTAAAATATATATTAAAACATACATTTATACATGTACATACATAATACACATATACATATATGTAATACGTGTATATACATGAATGTAATATGTGTGTATATAAATTTACAACACATATATGCACTTGTACAAGTATGTACATATGTGGTTAGGCAATCTATGTATGATAGTCGGGATGACAGACATTGGTCATCAATTTATTGTTTCTTCTGTAGGCAGATAAAGGTACTGATAGATTCCATTTAGGAGACTTCACAATATTTTAGGATCCAGTGCAATAAGTGTAATATCATCTGCAAACCAGAGCATCTGTTGGACCTCACCAACCACAGCAAATACCTCTTCAATTTGTGCTCTTCCTGGCACTTCCTGTTTAAGGGTGAAAGATCATTTCACTCACAGCAAGTAATTTCAGGAGAAGAACCTGAAGGCCACCTCTCTTCCACTTAAGCTATGGAGTCCTGAGAAATGAGGCTTGGGGGCAGCTAGGTGGCGCAGTGGATAGAGCACTGGCCCTGGAGCCAGGAGGACCTGAGTTCAAATTCAGCCTCAGACACTTAACACCTACTAGCTGTGTGACCCTGGGCAAGTCACTTAACCCCAATTGCCTCACTAGAGAAAACTTTAAAAAATTTAAATTTAAATTAAAAAAAAAAAGAAATGAGGCTTGGATTTTAGCCTTTATTGATTGTCTTTTTCAGTTTTATTTACCAGGGTCAGAATCCTGGATCTGAGAGTTTGAACCACAGGGATCCAAGAGTCTTGGAATCCATGTTGGATATTGGAGCCATCCAGCAGGGAAGCCTTGAGTAGCAAAAGTCCTAAATAGTAACCCAGAGGGGCTTTGGACTTTAATTTGCTGGGACAAGGAACTGAGCTAAACTGTATGCCTAATCCCCCTCTCCTCCCAGAGATCAGATTATACCACTGAGGTGTCTGAGAAAGTGTTTATATGGTTTTTTTTATTATTACTATTATATGCTTGAAGTAAATATTCCTCTGTAAAAGCTAATCTATTGTTATATGGTTAAATGAAACTGGAGAGCTAATCACCAGCTCCTAAAAAAAGAACATAAATCATGGAGGTTCAAGTCAATGTCAACAGAACACAGATTCCAGAATGCCATCACTGTACTAGAAAACCATGTGGGGGTAATCAACAGTTCTTCCCCCATATAATGAGGTCAGAGTATGACCAGGCAACATGTGGAGGTCTTATGTGGGATAAAATCTTATGTGGGATAAAATCGGGTTCTTTGCAATTGCAGAGACCCTGGGAGACATTTCTTGCCTTGCACTTTAAATTGTGGACACCCTATTTTGTGAAATCCTAGAGAAATAGGAAGGAAAGAAGGAAGGAAGGAAGGGAAAGAAAAAGAAAGAGAGAGAGAGAGAGAGAGAGAGAGAGAGAGAGAGAGAGAGAGAGAGAGAGAGAGAGAGAGAGAGGAAGGAAGGAAGGAAGGAAGGAAGGAAGGAAGGAAGGAAGGAAGGAAGGAAGGAAGGAAGGAAGGAAGGAAGGAAGGAAGGAAGGAAGGAAGGAAGGAAGGAAGGAAGGAAGGAAGGAAGGAAGAAATTACAATTGTATAGTTGATTCTTTTCCCCACCCATGTGTGTTCACCCAAAAGTCAGTTCTATTGATATAGCTTTTACACAGCTTGGATTTGTTAATTCCTTGAGTTTCTAGAAAATAATAGAATACTTTCTGTATTACTGAATCTTATGTAAGTAATGATATGGTCTAATGTGAGAAATATGGAGTTTGGGGCAGCTAGGTGGTGCAGTGGATAGAGCACCAGTCCTGGAGTCAGGAGGACCTGAGTACAAATCCAGCCTCAGACACTTGACACTTACTAGCTGTGTGACCTTGGGCAAGTCACTTAACTCCAATTGCCTCACCAAAAAAAAAAATGGAGTTTGCATCACTATAATGTTGCCACCTAGTAAGATTGTTCATATTTCTTATTTAAAGAAACCTAGATTGCTTGCCTTATTGTGATAGCAATATGTCCATGGTTTCTTAGGGTAAGGTTTGGCTGTGCCTAGAATCCACAAGTAATAAGTGAGCCTACCTGTCTTGTACAATTCTATTTGACTAACTATTGGTAGCAGCAGTGATCCATTGAGGGAATTTCAGATGTGCTTTGTGATACAAACTCAGAGGAAATTTGCCTGTGTCACTAAGGGCATTGTGTCTGGCATAGGAGACTCCTAGATTATTTTGACAAGAAACACTTGAAAATATTGTCTGGAACCTAGCTGGAAGGCCTTCTACCCTGAGAGAATCTTAGAAAAGTCCCTATCCAAGACAGTTTTCTCATTTGAGAGACGGTGACCACATTGCAGTTGACCTCAGATCCTAAATCTCTATGGGAAGAGCTCCCAGGTGACCTTCTGATTCTCTCACCAAGAAGTCTTTGCACATACCTTGTCCCCTCACTCCTTTTCAGCTCCCTTTTATGTGTGAGAATGTAAGATCCTTGAGAAAAGAGACTATATTTTTGTTTTTATTTTATGTGCTTAACACAGTATCTGGCACATAGTAAGCACTTAATAAAAATGTCTAACTGCCTCTGCATCATACTTCCTCCATTACAGAGGTGAACACTTTTAATGAGTATGCTTCTATTTGCTTTATACTCTGCTTGATGACAGTGATAACCATCTAGTCCTTGACTTGGAATAAGGAAGACTTAGGTTCAAATCCCTCTTTGGGTACTTTTTTTTTTTTAGTTCTGAATAGAATTTTATTTTCCAAAATATATGTAAAAACAAGCTATATGACAATGGACAAGTCATTTAACCTTTTCCAGCCTATAGTTTTTTCAACTGTAAAATGAGGATAATAATATCTATGACAGTTATCTCACAAGACTGTGTGAGGACCAAAGAAGCTGACATGGAAAGTGCTTTATAAAACAAAAAGCACCATTAAATTGACATTTATACTCTTGTCATGTGCTGGGCTATGTGAGATATTGGAGTACAAAGACAAAAAAGAGTTATCCCTGCCTTCAAGAAGCTTATAGTCTACAATGCAGGAGAGATGAGGGCAAGATATATAGATGAATAAATAAAAGCAACACTAAAAAATGGAGGGAACAAAAAGGACCTCTTGTAAGAAGTGGCATCAGACTGTGTCTAGAATGTAGGGGACAAGAGGAGGTACAGTTTAGGCATGATAGACAATGTGAGGGTTTGGGGTTTTTTGTGGGGCAATGAGGGTTAAGTGACTTGCCCAGGGTCACACAGCTAGTAAGTGTCAAGTGTCTGAGGCCGGATTGGAACTCAGGTCCTCCTGAATCCAGGGCCAGCGCTTTATCCACTGTGCCACCTAGCTTCCCCCAAATGACTCACTTGAGTTCAAATTTGGCCTCAGACACTTGACACTTACTAGCTCTGTGACCCTGGGCAAGTCACTTAAACCTCATTGCCCCCACCAATAATAATAATAATAATAATAATAATAATAATAATAATAATAATAATAATAATAATAATAATAATAATAATAATAATTTTATAGTTTTGAGTTTCAAATTTTATCCTCCTTCCCTCCCCCCCTTCCCAGACCAAGGTGGTAAGCAATCAGATATGGGTTATGCATGTGCAGAAAGAAAGTGAAAATAGCATGCTTCAGTCTATATTCAATCAATATCAGTTCTTTCTTTGGAAGTGAATACTATGTTTCATTGATAGTCCTTTGGGATTGTTTTGGATCATTGTATTGCTGAGAATAGTTGTCATTCATAATTCTTCATCAGACAATATTGGTGCCTCTGTGCATAATGTTCTCTTGCTTCTGCTCACTTCACTATACATCAGCTCATACAAGTCTTTCCAGGTCTTTCTGAAATCATCCTGCTTGTCATTTCTTATAGCACAATAATATTCCATAACCTTCATATACCACAGTTTGTTTAGCCATTCCCCAATTGTTGGGCATTCTTTTGATTTCCAATTCATGGTCACCACAAAAAGAGCTTCTAGAAATATTTTTGTACAAATAGGTCTTTTTCTCTTTTGAGGGATGTCTTTTGTATATAAATCTATCAGTGGTATTGCTGGACAAACAGTATGAACAGACAACTTGAGTTTCTGCAAAGGCACCAAGTGAGGAAATGGAATATTGCATAAAGGGAATCAGCAAGTAGCCCAGTTTGTTGGGGAAAAAAAGTATACATGGGAGAGTAATGTGAAATCAGTCCAGAAAGGTAAGTTAGAGCTAGCCTGCAAAAGGTTTTATGTTCTTGACAGAGGAGTTTGTATTTTATCCTAGATGCCAAAGATAGCCACTTGAGATCCTTGAGCAGAGATGTGACTTGGTTGCATTTGTTCTTTGGGATTATCACTTTGGCAGCTATGGGGAAAGAGGTCTGGAGAGGAAAGAGACAGGAAAGCCACTTAGGAGGCTACTATTATCATCTGGGTGAGAGGTGATGAGGTTCTGATGGGGTTAAAGAAAATAAGGAGTTAAGGGTGACTCTGAGAGTAGAAACCTGGGTAATTGGTGAGATGTTCAGGTGAGAAGTGATAAGGGCCTGAATTAAATCAAACGAAGTAGGAGAGTTGGGAAACAGATAGGCTAAGTCTAGTCTAGCTGCTTTTCCCATCTTGATTTTTGCCAGCTCCATTATATCTCCTAAATAAGCACAGATGAGACTGTTATGTTAGAATCTAAATATGGTGGCTTTACTGTCTTTGATACTGAAAAAACTTAGTTAAAAAAATCTTTGAAGATCTTTTCCATCTTTTGTCACTTTATTTTTCTTCTAATTCACTCTTGAATGCCTTCAGGATGACTTTGTTTATGTTGTTCTTTTACATAATTTTCTTTAAAATATTTTTCCCTCCACTGTTTTTTACTGTTTTATGAGATCATACTTCCCATAATCCCCCAACACATTTGTGATTTATTATTTCTCAGAAATAACTTAAAAAATCTGAATAGTCATGCAAATGAGCTGATGGAATATAATGCCCTGTAGCCATCATTATCTCAATCATTGCTCTATCTTCAAAGAGAACCTCTCAGTATATTCATCTGGAGAACAGTTCTCTATCTGGTCCTCAGAACAGTATGTGTCTCTTCTTAACATTTTACCTGAGAGGCTAAATTTCTTCTTAAGTTGATTATTTTGTTTTTCTTATGATTTTTTTCTTTCCCTTTAAGTTACCAAAATGTCCACATGTGAAAGCAATAGATAGATCAATTGACAGATCTCTCTCTCTCTCTCTCTCTTTCACTCTCTCTCCCTCTCTCTGTGTACACAGGAATGAAAAATAGTTGAATAAGTTGTGGTATATGAATGTAATGGAATATTTTTGTATCATAAGAAATTATGTAGAGGATGGTTTCAGAGAAACATAGAAAGATTTGGATGAATTGGTATAGAGTTAAGTGAGCTGAATATGGAGAACAATTAGAACAAGATTATAGATCTAAGGGTGGGGGAATCAATAAACTTATTGACTGAATCAATCAGAGATATGAACTAAGTGTGAACAACCTAGAAAGTGCTATTAAATCAGTCAATCAAAGACATTTTAACTAGGAATCATACATAAGTCCTTGAAATCAATTGAATGAAATGGAATGATCCACATGTGATATATGTACCTGGCCTTGGTTGCTAATACTCCTCAGTCTTTTATAAAAATATTCAAAACCCAAACATTTCAGTGGTGATTCAGGAAAGTACAGGCCAAGGGAAATCCCTGAGAGGAAATTGCTTGGGTTGGGGGTGAAGAGCTTGAAGGGAGAGGAATTAAACCTAGCTTCCTCCCTTTCTCCATTGACTGAGACCTTGGGACCTGGAAAGGTCTGGAAGACTTTGTAATTCTCATTGGCATCCTAGCAGGATCCCTGGAACAGCTGTGTCTTGCGTTGGGGGGTGAGGAAAAAAACTAGACAAACTGAGGAAAAGCAACTTCAAAACTTTACAAGGAACCCAGAAGAACTTTCCTTCGTATCTAAGAGAAAGTTTATTAGGACTACACAAAGAGAAAAGAAAGGCTTTCCAAGAACTAGGGCTGTGGATTACTCCCTTGAAACATACTCTCTGTGCTATATATAGACCACTTTCCCTTTTTCTCTTTGTATCTACATAATTATGGAAGAGTATATCCCAGACTCTTGAAGGATTATTTGTACCACTCATTCTTATTAAACCATCTTAAAACATACGCATTTCAAAAAGCTAATTAATTCTGACTGACTGACTGGTATCAAATAATAGTCAAGAGGAAGCATATCAGTGGTGATTTGTGAGTTATGGAATGAGCCCCCAACCTCTAAGGGATCTCCAGGGAGCCCTGAGCAGAACAGTCACATTCTGGAGGGAGACATGATACCAGTTTGATTGGTGGTTGAAATGGGTGTATGGATATTCTATTGGAGAACTTCTCATATCCCTATAAAGAAATATGGAAGGAATGCTGTAGAAAGAGTGTTTCACCTTCTTCCCAAAATAATGGAATACTTGCATCCAGAGAATTATGGCAGCTCTATCAGAGATCTATATCTTTTGACCATTAGAAAAAATATCCTTTTGAAAACTTTAGGCTCTCTTATGAGAATAATTTGTCTTAAGCTTTTCTAGCTAGGGCATAGCACTTCTCTGTGTCTCAGTTTCCTCATCTGTAAAGTGAGGGGTGTGCAATATGACCTTTCAACTCCCCACTGACATGAAATGAATAACCCTAAGAAAAATAATAAGAAATAGCTTTTACATCATATTGTATTCAATGTAGAAAGTATGAAAAACACACTGTCCTTGACCTCTTAGATCATTTATTGTTAATATTCTTACCTGCTCTGGTTTCCAGGTTTCTATTGAGTTATCAGGCTTTCTGGCAGGAGTTATAGGCAACTGAATAAGCCCAGTGATTGGAGTACATGACAAGCCAAGGGTGCTCTCTATGGCCTTTGAAGGGTCACTTGACCACTCTGTGTCTCAATTATTGGCAAAACAGGGACAGCAAGAACAACACTTACCCTACAGGGATGCTGTGAGAGCCAATTAAATGTTGGTCATGCCACTGGAGATTGAAAGATGAGAGCCATTACATAGTTACAAAGTATTATTACTGTAGAGCAAGTTGCTAACTGAAAGTGAAGAGTTACCCAGGAAATTCATGGATCTGCCTAGCAGCGTCTTACTGATAAATTGCCAATAAAACCTCCCTAATTTATCTCCTTCTGCCTGGGTGGTGACTTGAGCCTAATGGTCTCTGGGGATGACTGAGAGGGAGGGCAAGAAAGCCAAGACAGGTACAAAACATTTACACGGGGAAGAACTTGCCTGAGACCAGATTTCCACTGCAGCAAGATTTTTATTTTCCCTTTAAAAGTTCAACACAATGAGGCTTAGAAGGAATATTGTAGAACCTTGGAATGGGAGTGGAGGCAAATTTCACAGGGAATATGCCTAGTGTTTGGCAAGTTGGGGATCTTTTGGCTTTTTCTTCCCAAATGATGACGCCCCACCCCCAAAGCCAAACAGTCCAATAGAAAACACACTATTCTTGTATTATCAAGTTGAAGAGGAAGCCTGGGATAATGGAGTGCTGACCTAAGAGTGAAGAAGCCCTGGGTTTAAATGCATTACCACTTCTGACACTTCTTAGCTGAATCAATTCATTTATTCTTTAATCTTCGATCATCTCCCTAAGACTATATCCTAAATCATAGTCTCACTGTGATCTGCCCAAGGGGAGGGAACTCTTCCACTGTGAGTTCCCCGTGCTGACTTGATCATGTATTGGAAGGATGAAAGGAGTGGAAAAGGCAGTTTTAAAATTCAAAATATTTTGAAGGAATAAGAAGGGAGAGAGTGGAAATGGTATCAAGGGGAAAAAAGAAGAAAAGAAAGAAAAGGGTATCGATGAAATAATTTAAAATATAGAGAAGTTCAGAAAGGGAAACAAACAAGTAGGGCAGTATTAGAACTACTATGCTAAATTTAATATATATTTTAAAAATAAGATTTACATAATAGAAATTCATAGTTTCATATATAATTCTCTTTTTCTGTTCTTTGTATAATGAAATGTTCATGTTTGTTGATGTTTCATAAAGATAAAAATTCATAAAGTTAAAAGTTTGTAAAGATAAAAATTGATAAAGATGAAGAAAATTTGGGGGGGAGAAAGTTTAAAATATAACAACTATGCATATGCATATAATTGAGGTGCATGGTCAATGTTTCCATCCCTATGCAGGGCCAGGAAAAGACAGTAACATCTCACATTGGTGCAGCACTCAGGTTTTACAAAGTACGTTTTGCACAACATCTTTATGAGGGTGAGAACAAAAGTAATTCCTACATCCCTTTTATAGAAGGCAGAACTAAGGCTTAGAGGGTTGAAGTGTCTTACTCAGAATTATTGAGGTTTTGAACCCAGCTCTCTTGATGCATATGTCCCATTACACCACATTGTCTTTCACAGTAGACCCTTCCTATTAAAAGCACTATTCTTGGAGAGAGAGAGGGAGAGAGAGAGAGAGAGAGATGGAGAGATGTGGCTTAGATAATAGTATAATTAGATTATTACATCTATATGGAAGTGATTGAATGGCCAGATGTGGAGTATTCATTAATGGTGAAATGTCATGTCAGTCCGTCAACAAGTTTTATTAGGCACCTATAAGGCACAATGCCAAGCACAATGCTAAATACTGGGGTACCAAAAAAGGCTATTTAACAGGGGAGATGGCATGCAAATACTATGCACAATCTATAATCAGCATAAATAAGAAATATCAATAGAAGACACTAGAATTATGAAGGATTGAGAAAACCTTCCTATAGAAGGGGATATTTTAGCTGGTACTTGAAGAAAGTTGGGGATGCCAGGAGACAGAAGTGCCCCAGTGATCAGTGCTTGTATGTGAACTATTAAACATTTGATGAATAACTTGAATATAGGAATAGATAGTATGTTTATCAACTTTTTTTGGTGATATGAGGTTAAGAGGTGTAGCACCGGGGCAGCTAGGTGGCACAGTGGATAAAGTACCAGCCCTGGATTCAGATCCAGCCTCAGACACTTGACACTTACTAGCTGTGTGACCCTGGGCAAGTCACTTAACCCCCATTGCCCCGGGAAAAAAAAAAGAGGTATAGCACCTTGGGTGTTAGGATTCAAAAAGATCTTGATCAGACAAAACATTGGGCTAAATAGAAAAAGATGAGTTGTAATAAGAACAAATATAAATGCTTACACTTTGACTCACAATATTATTTTCATGAGTATAACATTTGGAATTATATTTCAGTTTATGAAGGAAGGTCTGCGGATTTTTAGTTAACTAGATGTTCCATATGAGTCAACATATGATATGATATGCTAAAAAAACGAATGCAATCTTTGACAGCATTAAGAGTAATATATTCCAAGACTAGGTGAAACTTACCCTCTCTTCTTTTGTGTTTAAACTACCTGTGAATTCCAAAGTTTGAAGACTAAAGATTGAAAAATTGAACTTTGGAATTGATTGTGTGACATGGGAGATGCTGGCAAGGAACTGCCCAGCATGGCATACCTGTATCAAAGAATGAGCTGTACTGAATGAGCAAAGAAGAAATGAAGTAGTTCAAAAGAAATGCAAGATGCACCAATTTAAAGAATCTACCTCAAATATTTACATGGACTATTTGTGCCCAACCTGTGGTAGAACATTCTGAGCACGTATCGGTCTGATCACCCAGAGTCGGACACGCTGTCACTTGACTCTAATATAGTGATGTCATTTTGGTCTTTTTGAGAATGGACAGCACGCAGATTATTGTGTTCAGTCCTGAGTCTCTAAAGTTTGATTTGAACTCAGGAAGATGAGTCTTCCTGAGTCCAGGACTGGTACAATCCACTGTGTCCCCAAGCTGCCCATAGTAGACATTTAATAAATACTTATTCCCTTCCTACTCCCTTTCCCCTCTCAATTTACATTGCTATCACTTTACTTCAGGCCTCCTTGGCTTCCCCCAGGTGAACGTAATCCTTCCTTGCTTATATTTCATACAGAACTTAGTCAAGATTCCTCTTTTACCGTTATCATATTTACTCATGAAACTTATTTATTTGTGGCTATGTTTTATTGCTGCCAACTTGATGTTGGGCTCCTTGAAGGAAGGAATGAAGTGGTTTTTCACCTCTGTATTCTTCATCACCTAGACTCAGCTTGGCAATCAATCAAACACCCAACTATTGTAACAGTCTCCTTACTAGCACCCCTGACTTTCTAGTGGCTTCCCTTTTCAATCCAGCCTTCAAAGACCTGACAAAATAATCTTCCAAAGTTCCAGGTCAGACCATGCCATTCCCTTACTGAAGCTTTGTATTGTCTCTTCAGTAGCTTTGCGGGGGAGGGGGGGAATATGATAAAGATAAGATAAGATGCAGATTGTTTAGCATGGAAATTACAGTCCTCTCTAACTTGACCCTAACAACTTTCCAGCCTGATACTATGATATTCTCTTCATGTAGTCTACATTTTAGCCACATTTAACTATTAGCTGTTACCTTACTTTAGCCTCACTCTGCCACCTTCAATCATCGATACAAGTTATTCCCCTTGTCTGGAATCAGCTCCCCCTCCACATCTCTACCTACTGAAATCCTTCTTTTATTTCAAGGGCCATCACACATGCTACCTCTTCCAGGAAGTCTCTCCTTGCTTACATTTCATATAGGGTTTATCCTAGATTGTTTCTTTATCCTAATCATATTTTATCACGAATCCTACTTATTTGTGGCTATGTTTTATTGGTACCAATTTGATGGTGACCTTCCTTTTTAAATTAATACATTAATCATTTTTTAGAATTTATGGAATAAAACAGGCATTTCCATAACATAGTATAATAAAAAAGATGGTTACACATGAAACTACAAATTTATTATGTACAACCTGCTATTCCTTTTAAGTAGATAATGAAGTTATCAAATAAATTTCCCCCCTTTTTCTTCCCTCCCCACCAGCCCTAGAGATGGCTACCATTAGATACAAATAAGTATGTGTGTGTATACACACACACACACACACACACACACACACATAAATATATATGTAGAATAATTCTATACATACTGCTATTTATCAGTTCTCAGCCTTTTGGCTAAGATCCAGTAGTAGTGAAGTCCTTAAAGAAAGGAATGAGGGCAGGTAGGTAGCACAGTGGAAAAAGCACCAGGCCTGGATTCAGGAGGACCTGAGTTCAAATTCAGCCTCAGACACTTGACACTTGCTAGCTGTGTGACCCTGGGTAAGTCACTTAACCCTCGTTGCCCTGCAAAAAAAAAAAAGGGAATGAAGTAGTATCTCATCTCAGTGTTCTTCATCACCTAGCTTCAGCTTTGTACTATATTTGCAAAACACTGTGCTTGATACAAGAGTTGCAATGATGAAAATCAAACAGTGCCTGACCTCAACATGCATACATCATTGACAAGAGGGATATACAAAATATCTATACAAGCAGCAGGTGGCTCTGGGGAGCTAGAAAGGCTGAGCAGTAAGTTAGCCATAAAGCCAATAGAGCCATCTGAGCATGCTCTAAGAACATCAGTAGCAGATTTGGGGGTGTGGCTTCTCCTTGCCAAGCAACTCATTCATTCCTCACTTCCAGGGATCATAGCTTTCATTTCAGTCCCTAGTATCCACAAAAAAATGGCCGGAAAAAACCCCAAAACAAAACAAAACGGGGCAGCTAGATGGCGCAGTGGTTAAAGCACTGGCCCTGGATTCAGGAGTACCTGAGTTCAAATCTGGCCTCAGACACTTGACACTTACTAGCTGTGTGACCCTGGGCAAGTCACTTAACCCCACTGCCTGCAAAAAAAACAAAAACAAAAAACAAACAAAAAAATGGCAGCAACGATGGAAAAAGAGAAAAGGAAGAATGCCCTTTTTCAGCCTGGAGTACTAACCAGTAACCAGCTTGTGAATTTATTTCTATGGGGTGTCCATATTCCAAATCCATTGCTAGGCTTGTGACAGGACAACGTGGCATTTCCCACTTTGCCCTGCTGCTCTAAAGAATGACTCCCCAGGCCCTCAACCCAAATGAATGAGGCAAGCTTTCTCACATCTCCTAAAAAGAGAATCTGTATTCTCTGTCCCTTTTGTTCTTTATCTGTAAGCATTAACTAAGACACAACACATGGTTTTGAAGTTTAGCTCATCGACAACTTTATTACATTTACCATCTTAAAAAAAGGTGTGGTGAGGGCTATCCCCCACATGGAGTGTGGGTGTGTCATTGTGTGACTTGAAGGGAGGCAGTCTTTTCTCCCCCCACCCACCCTTCTACTAGGGAGACTGATTCCTGCTAGGAAGGGAAGCAAGAAGTTGGAGCCAGAGGGTATTCTGCTCTCCTCAGAGAGAGGGTTACCAGGCTAGAATTATATAGATTTCTCCCTTAAATAGTGTGAGTCATGGGGAGGTGATTTTCAGGTTCAGGTTAATTTCTGCTTGCTGTTCATTATTGGAAGGAAGCAGGACCCCTACTTTTTATCTGAGGCTTGACCCATCCCACCAAATACCAGTTCTACAATGAAGGCACATGGCACTTACCCAGGAAAACCATTTATCCAAATCAGTAGCAAAATAGAAGTCAGAGAAAGTGTATATAGGAGAATATATAGAGTGAAGGAACTCTCCAAATGAGGGCAAGGTAACAGCTCAGCTGAGAGAGGGTGTACTAGATCTCACTCAAGGGGAAGATCTCTGAAATCTCTAGAGTAGCAAGCTAGTGACAGGGATATGATGGAGGCTGCTGACTCTTCTCATGCCTTCCCAGAGTCTTTTCCTTTAGCAACCTGTAGTGGGGTTGGTGTCTTCCACCTTTCCTCTTGAGGCTGGAAATCAGAAGCTCCCCAAATCTGAAGATACTTAATGACTTGATGAGAACTCTGAAAAAAGTATATGAGATGGGTGGCGCAGTGGATAAAGCACCAGCCTTGGATTCAGGAGGGCCTGAGTTCAAATCCAGACTCAGACACTTGACACTTACTAGCTATGTGACCCTGGGCAAGTCATTTAACCCTTATTGCTCCTCAAAAAAACAAACAATAAAAAAATCCTTCTAAAAAAAAAAGTATATGAGAACTCAAGAGCTCTCCTCTCTCTCCTTTCACCAATCTTGCCTTGCTCTTCATACAGGTGAGGAACATTGATCCCTAACAATAAAAAGAGAGTCCCATACCAGTGGGTTTTGGGACTTGGTTTATGAAAGTAATTATTTAGAAGAAAAGGTAATACTTCTCAAGGCCAGAGGGAAGCATGAGGTTTGAAGTGAGTAAAGCACCCCCTGATGCAGCTGACTGTCTCCAGGGAAAATAATAATAACAATAATAACAATGATACCTAGCATTTCTATAGCACTTATTGTGCCAGGCATTGTGTCAATGAGTTATCTCATTGGATCCTCAAAACAACCCTTGGAGTTAGGTAAAGAGGTTAAATGACTTGCCTAGGTCCTTGCAGCTAGTAAATGTCTGAGTTCAGTTTTGAACTCAATCCTTTCTGTGTTTAGAAACAGTGCTCTCTCTATCCACTGTATCAACTAGCTGCCTCCCACCCCCCAAAATTGTGAGTAACAGCTAGGAAAAGGAAAGGGGAAGGGACAAAGGAAGGTACAAGATTCACTCGTAACATATGTCTAGCTTCAAACATCCTCCCCACCCTGGCTCAGGATTTCATGCATCCTCATCTGACCTTTTGCCTGCTCTTTGTGCCTCTACTGTTATGTCTTCTCTTCCCAAAAATGTTTGCTTTCTCCTTCCTCCAATATTCTTATCTTGGTTCAGCAAGGCCAAGCTCTCATAAAGGAACCAAAGCCCAGGGAATGTTAGGTAAGCTACCCACCTGCAAACATGTTCTTTTCTGTCTCTGTTGCTAAGCCCAGGCAAGTCATAGATACAAAATAGAGACTAGGTCATTTTGTTGGGAGAAGGTTCTAGCAACTGAGTGGATCATGAAAGGCATCAAGAAGAAAGAGACCTTTGAACCTAACCTTCATGTAAACTAAGGTTTTTAAAAGGCAGAACTGAGTAACCACTTAATACATGTTTGTCAAATAGAATTGAACAGTCTGGAATTTGTCCTAGGGCTAGTGTGTTAGAGAAAAGCAGTGGGGAGCATGATACATAGTCACCTTTTCCCATCTGCCCACATCCAAACAGACAAATCAAGCCACCCAGGCACTTAATTTTGTCTAATGACAAAATTATGTATGTAGCATCACCAACTCTCGGCAAGGATAGGAAATCGGTGATTCGTATTTGTTTATTGCTTGCTCTTATGTATTCCATATCCAAAAAGCAATCGGTGATCTTCAACAAGCTTCCCTCCTGGTATCTTCACCTTGAAACGTTGTTCCTCTGTCAGACCTAGGAGGAGATGAGATCATCTGCAGTACTGACAACAGCATGGGCATCCTCATCAGCAGTGTGGCCAGCTGCCTCTATGGGAGGGGTTCAATGCAAAGGGAGCATTACATCTAGCCCTGGCTGTGGAAGCAATTTTCTGGCATCATGCCAAGAATTCAATCTGTTTCTGGCTCTCACACACTAACAAAAGCTGTTGCTTGTGTTATCACTTTAAGAGATGAAACCACATGTTCACATGTATGCTTACCCTTAGATGGTCCAATACCATGTGCTCATAGACCAAGATAGGAGCCTGTCTTCTGAAGGTTAATGGGTCTGGCATCAACATGTCAGCCTCCAGAAATGCTAATATGCCCAGTTTGTGATGCTCACGCTAGTCTGTGAAACTGCCACCAGCTTTAGGGGTTTCATTCTTCTCAACTATACACCCTACAACTGGGCCCATACCCTACCTACCTCTTGTGCTTAGGAGGTATTTGACCATAAGTAAATTATGTTGTTTTTCTGAGCCTCAGTTTCCTTATTGGCAAAATGAGCAGGACAGTACATGTGCTACTTGCCACAGGGGGGAGTTTAAGAGAAAAGCATTTCTTATAGTCCTATAGAAATGGGATGAGTTTTAGGGGTAGGATCTGAACCTATGATCTTATTAGTATAGACAATTCTGAAGTGAAGAAATCCCCTCTACCAATGCAGGGTTGGTAGCTAGGCAACATCATGGACCAAACACAGGGCCTGGAGTCAGGAAGACCTGAGTTCAAACCTGTTCTCAGACACTGACTTATCAGTGTGACCCTGGACAAGTCACTTAACTTCTGTCTGCTTCATTTTCCTCAACTGTAAAATGATGATAATAATAGTATCTACCTCCTAAGGTTATTATGAGGATGAAATGAAATAATATTTCTAAAGTACATGGCTCTTGGTAGGTATTTTAAAAATGGTTGTTTCCTTCCCTTCCCTCTCCTTCCTCAATTTACTGAGCCATCACCTTAGTTCAAGTCCCCCTAAACCCCTAGTGAAAGTAATCACTCCTTGCTTTTTGATTTGTGAACTGGTTTGTTGTCACCTAGCTTAGATGCAGCTAGGTGGTTAGGTGGATAGATTACTACACAACTGGAGTGAAGAATACCTGAATTCAAATCTGGCCTCAGAGCTTTCCTAGCTGTGTGACCCTGGGCAGGTCATCTAAATTCTGTCTACCTCAGTTTTTCAAGTGTAGAATAGGGATTATAATAACACCCATCTCCCTGGTAGGTTGTCATGAGGATTAAATGATATGATATTTGTAAGGTGTTTAGCCCAGTGCTTGGCACATTGTTGTGTAGTTCAGCTGTGTTCAACTCTGTGACCCCATATAGGGTTTGTTTTTTTTTTTGGCAAAGATACTGGAGTGGCTTGCCATTTCCTTCTCCAGTAGGTTCAGGAAAATAGAGCTTAAGTGACTTGGTCAGGGTCACACAGCTAGTGTTTGAGGCTAGATTTGAACTTAGGTCTTCTTGACACTGGGCCCAGTGCCATATCCTCTGAGGCATCTAGCTACAGTGCTTAGCATATAAGTGCTTGTTTCCTTTCTGTTCTGAAAGTTATAATCTTAAAAAAACGTTTAGAGCATTAAGAGGTTAAGTGATTTGCCCAAGGTCATACAGTCAGTATGTTTTAGAGGAAGAGCATGAACTCAAATATTCTTGGCTCTGAGTCCACCTTTCTCTATGCCATGCTGCATGTCAACTATTATTATCAATATCCTTATTGTTATTCAGCAGTAAATTGCAAAGCAGGGTCAAATCCCCAAATCCCTGGGGAGTGATCTATGATAAGTTCCTGACAAAGAGTCAGTAAAAGTTATCAATAGATAACATATTCAATGACAGACTTATGCTTTCTTAAATTATTCTTCTTCTTTCAATTCCTCTACCCTTAAGGTACGTGAAAAAGCTTAGAAAGAAGTTGATAATACTGACATTTCCAGTAAGATTATCCAAAGGTTCCTTGTCATAAGAAGGATGCTGGTTTGGTAGTAAGTATAGAGTGGCCAGCAGTGCCTGATTTTATATGCTTGAGGTCAAAGATCACTGCAGATAGAGATGGCAGCCATGAAATTAAGACACTTGCTCCTTGGAAGGAAAGCTACAGTAAATCCGGAAAGCATGCTAAGAAGCAGAGACATCACCTTGCTGACAAAGGTCTGTGTAGTCAAAGCTATGGTTTTTCTAGTAGCAATGTATGGCTGTGAGAATATGACTACAAGGAAAGCTAAATGCTTCAGAAGGGACACTTTCAAATTGTGGTGCTGGAGCAAATTTTTGAGAATCCTTGGAAAACAAGGATATCAAATCCATCAATATTTAAAGAAAATGATTCAGGCTATTCACTGGAAGTTTAAATGCTAAAGCTTAAATGCTTTGACCACATAATGGAAAGATGGTACTCTTTGGGGAAAAAAAAACTAATTTTTTTTTGAAAGATTGAAGGCAAAAGGAAAAGGAGACATCAGAAGATGAGATGATTAGATAGTGTCATGGGAACAATGATGAACTTGGACAGACTTCAAAAGATAGTGGAAAGGGGCAGCTACATGGCTCAGTGGAGAGAGCACTGGCCCTGGAGTCAGGAGGACCTGAGTTCAAGTCTGGCCTCAGACACTTGACACTAGTTGAGTGTCACTTTAACCCCAATTGCTTTGCAAAAAAAAAAAAAAATTAAAAAGAAAGGATAGTGGAAGATTGGAGTGCCAGGCATTCTATGGTCCATAGAGCCATGAAAACTACTGAAAAACAACAAAATAGATTAGCCTTGATATAAAGGCACAATAGAGGTAGCACATTTGTTGATAGAGTAGAGCAGATACCGAGGAAGAAGATCTGTAGATAGATTAGCAAGTTATTCCAGGTTAGTGGCTCAGACCCACACATAGCATGTAATAATAACAAGAGTAATCAATAAAGTTGTGAAGTCATATCCAGTCTAGCTCTGCCTATCTGAATTGTTCCAGGTGAGTTAGTTCCCCATCCTCTTCTCTATTGTAGGATGTTAGCAGTGAGGGTAGCACTGGGTATGTATACCTTGGGCAAACCTGAGAGCCACTGAGTGTTTGAACTGCTAGAAGTTAGTGGAATTGAGAATTATTGTTGAGACTTTATTACATTATTAAGTATTTAAAACACATTTATTATTTTAAGGCATTTTTGGAATTGTGTCAACGTATTCTTAAATGATATCTATGTATTATTTAATGATAAAATATTTTCCGCATAATATTGTTTCCTTGAGGAATGTGTACAATCTTTAAAATCTAGGAATTCTAATGAACAAAATATTATGCAAGAATAACTTGCTAATCTGTCTGTAGATCTACAGATCCTATTGTCCAAGGGATTCTCAAAAGTCATCTTCAGCACCACAATTTGAAAATATTGATTCTGAAGCACTCAATTTTCCTTTTAGTCTAATTCTCACAAGAATTGACTTCATGTCTGGAAGCTTCCTGAGAAGATAATGTATCCTTCTAAGGAGGCTAACCTTACAAAAAAGGGCACCCAAAGGGGCAGTTTGATCTTGGTTCCTACTTAGGGAACGTTAGAATTTCTAATAAGTGAACTCCCAAAGATCTCCCCTCAATCTTTGGGGTCTATTTTGGCCAGAAATGCACGCCTCCATTGATACTCTCTCTGATCTAAAGTTTATTCTCTTCCCCACCAATCAGTGGTAATAATTAAATCCAGAAGCCCCCCTTGCCAATAGGGATACAACATGAGTACTTTGGTGTTAGGGTCTTCTTTCAATTTGGGAGCATAGCCATTGATTCATATGTTAAGGTGTTAGGCTGCTTCTAAGATATGCCCAAATGTAATTATGTCATGACTTTAGCTGAGGGGGGAAATGAGCAAAAACCAATGAGTTATTGATTAGTAAGTAAGAGGCACAAAAGAAAAGTTACAAAGATATAACAAGGACAGGGGCAGCTAGGTGGCGCAGTGGATAGAGCCCTGGCCCTGGAGTCAGGAGTACCCAAGTTCAAATCCAGCTTCAGACACTTGACACTTACTAGCTGTGTGACCCTAGGCAAGTCACTTAACCTCAATTGCCTAACCAAAAAAAAAAAAAGATATAACAAGGACAAAGTTCAAGTAATAAATAATGACTTACTTTAATAATGATAAGTGACATTTATATAACCCTTTTGGGGGGGGGGACAATGAGGGTTAAGTGACTTGCCCAGGGTTACACAGCTAGTAATTGGCAAGTGTCTGAGTCTGGATTTGAACTCAGGTCCTCCTGAATCCAGAGCTGGTGCTTTACCCACTGTGCCACCTAGCTGCCCCCCATTTATATAACCCTTTAAAATTTGCAGGGCACTTTACACAACTTATCACATTTGACCATCATAAAAAAATAATCTGAGACATTACTGATGAGAAAACAAGCTTAAAGAAATTAAATGACTTTCCTGTAGTCACAGGCAAGTTTCAGAGGCAAGATTTGAACCTAGATCTCCCTGACTTATGGCCAACACTACATTGTAGTGTTCCATTTACTACATTGTAATCATATACAGTGACTTTAATTCAGCATGGAATAATCAGAGATGAAATAGCTTAGTACTCAATGCAATAGAACTAGGCACACCACCCTAATTAACTTCTTCTGAACACATACCAGTGTGCTAATGTCTTTTCCTATAATTTGGCATCCAGAACAGAACAAAATATATTGGTCCAAATATGATCTAACCAGGACAAAGAACCGCAAGATCATAGCCACTCTGAGTGATTTCCTCATTTCTTAAGCAATATAAAGATCATTTCTAAAGTCCCATCTGGTTCCATCATTCTTTGATTCTTTAATGATCGGGATGTATCATTTCCCCCTATATTTAAAAAAATATAAAGTAATGGATGATGTGCTAGATTTGGAGTCAGGAGGACCTGTGTTCATGATCAAAGGCTGGAATTTGATAACTGTATCACCTTGGGCAGGTCACCTACCCACAATGTGCCTCAGGCAACTCTCTAGAATTAATTACCGGATAGATTGAGATCTTTGGTGCAAGAAGTTACAACACAGAGAGTTAGTTTCCCATGCTAACAAAATCACAGATACTTCACATATTCCCACATGGAAATAAACAAGCATCCCTACCTTCCCATGCTTCACTCCATTTACATGACTGGAGACACACAGTGAGACATACATCAGTGCAGCCTTCCTTTCAATCATGCTATAATAGCCTCTTTCCTTGATATTTGATGCCAATAGATCATCATAAATCAAATCACCAGAATTCCAAAGAACAGTTGCTTTTCTGACTTTAAGGAAAAATGGAACAATAATTAACTCATCAGTAATAATTGATGAATATCATAACAGGTTTGCATATACTCTGCAGCAACCATATTTTCTCAAATCCAATTCAGCACTTCAGACACATAGTAAATCATGCAGTATTGAGTCAGTACACTTAACACCATGGCCAGCCAAAATGAAGTATGCTAAGGTTTGGATTTCCTGCTGCTATTTTCTTTGTACATCCTCCTTCACCTCTGCTTTAGTAATACCCTCTCGCCTACTACCCACACTTAGTACCCTCTTAGTCTCCCTCCTGCCACATCCCACTACTACAATATGCTCTCAGGAAAGGGATTTTTTAAAAAGCCCATTCATACTCATCAATGACATTTCCTGTGTTACTTTTCCCAGGGATATTCTAATTTTTAAAGGTGGAAAAGCAAATGTTTGGCTTAGGCCAAATGAATAAATGCAAATTGTGGATTCCAGACATCATTAATCAAGAGATGGTTGGTGGACATATGAAAAAGGAATCAATGATAAAAAGAATCAGGATGGTTTCATCAAAAGGAGGTCACAGTAGGTTAACTTCATTTCCTTTTTTGAAAGGATTACTAGACTGGTAGATAAGGGAGAAAATGTAGGTACAGTTTACCTTAATTTTAGGAAAACATTTGACAAAATAGCTAATGGTATTGTGAGATTTAAAATTGGATATTAGATCATAAATCTCCCCTCTTTAACCTTTCCCTTAATTTATCTCCCAGACTAGTAAATGGAAGAAGCTTCTGGTTTTCTAGTTAGAGCTTTTATTGTATGGTAGTTACCAGGTGATGTTGATTAGAGGGATAGGAAAGTAGAAATACAAAACAAATAGTCTTAAATCTAAGCTTAGTCTATATTCCATATAAAACTCACCAAAACCCAAAGCCACCTTTGGGGAGAGAGAGAGACCATGTCAAGCGCGTGCTGCTGCTAACCGCGAGCCGGGCCGAGTCAAACTCCAGTGAGCGTCTGTCTGTGCAGCGCAGTCAGGAGACCAGCGGAGCAGGAAAAAAGATTCCACTTCCGTTCTCTCCTTGCCTTTTAAGCTCGCACCCTGGAAGTGGAGTGCTCAACAGGCAATCTGGCGTGCGTAGCAGGCGGACTGGCGTGCGCAGCTCATGCTGTTGGTCTCCTCCCCAAAAGGGTGGTCCTTAAAAAAAAAAACTGGTGTCTCTCCATTATCGCTAACCGACTGTTAAAACTTTTTACCACAGTATCCTTCCAACAATCCATAAATCCAATAAGAATTTTTTAAGAGAGGAAGAATTATAGGCTAGGTAACTATAGTTCATTGGATTCAGAACTGGTTGAATGGTGGGATCCAAAGAGAACATGTAGTTATTAATAGGTCAATGTTAGCTTGGAGCAAGATCTCCTATGAGATGTTTGGCCATAGGCTGGATAATCTTTTTTTAAAAACAATTATTTGAAAAAAAGACAACTATGACATGTTTATCAACTTTTCAAAATACATAAACCTGGGAAGGGTAGCTGATATGTTGAATTTATGGAACAATGAACTTGGAATCAGCATATCCTGGTTCAAAACCCATCTTTTACATGATCTGTTACTTGAGATAAATCACTTAACCTCTCTGGGCCTCAGTTTCCTCATTATTAAAATAAAGAGCTTGCTATAGATGGCTTTTAAGGTCCCTTCCAGCTCTACATCTATGAATCTGTGATAAAAGAATTGTAGTTGACAGAAAAATCTATATGCTTCAATAGCGTGATATGGTCGCCAAAAAAAACCAATAAAGCTAATGTGGTTTTAGTTCAATCTCAATATTTCAAGGACCAGTGATTTCAATCTTACCTCTTGTTTTTAAAAACCATCTTGATAGGTACAAGTTGGGAAGGCATGTTCATCTGAAAAAGGTTTAGGGATTTTAGTGGACGATTGTTGTTCAGACATTTCAGTTGTGTGTCTGACTCTTTGTGATCTCATTTGGGGTTTTCTAGGCAAACATACTGTAATGATTTGACATTTCCTTCTCCTGTGCTTTTTATAGATGAGGAAACTGAGGCAAACAAGGTTTGTCCTGAGTCACATAGCTAATAAGTGTCTGAGACAGAATTTGAATTCAAGAAGAGATGTCTTCCTGACACCAGGTCCAGCAGCATCTACTGCACCACCTGGCTGCCCTTTAGTGAACTACAAACTCAATATGCATCAACGGTATTGTCTTTTGTCTGTTGTCCAAAGAATAACCTAGTTAAATCAAGAGAAATCCAACATCAGGTCGGTCTCAAGTTGATATATTTTTGTCCACAGCAGCTCTTGATGACCATCTACTAAGTCATTAGAGGAATAAGAGGAGGAAGCTTGGGATTTGTGTTGGCACCTTTGGTAAATCTAGTTTGGCACGACCTGCCAAAGTTGATACTTTTCTGGCATAGTCTATCAGAATAAGACTTTGGTGGAGCTGATACAGTTTTGGGCAATTATAATACCATAGTACCCCACCCCCAACCTCAAACCAAGGAAGGTAATTGTTCTAAACAGATAGTCTATTAGGAAGAACACAAAATTCAGCATCAGAGGATCTCCATTAAAACTTGGCTTTGTTATTTAATATCTGTATGACCTTGAGTAAGTCTCTTTCCATCTGGTGGCTTCAATTTCCTCATATGTAAAATGAAGATTTTGGACAATGTGGTGGCTGCAATATTTATTAGGGTCCTTCTTACTTAGTTTGGGTTAGCTTTTCCAAAAATCCTGAAGGAATCATTGGCATAGATTTCTGGCAGCTAAGTACAAAAAGTACTAAAGCTATAATACAGAGAGTAAGAAACTCTCTCAGGGTATGCATATCCTTCTGTGTATCCTAGGATAGAGGTGAATGTGAAAAGCTGTGCCAAACTGAATCAATTTTGCATCCTTGCTAAATATTTTTCCCTAGTATTGTTATTTCCATGTAAACTTCCTTTTGGTACTGCTAAACAATCTGCAAATGTCTTTTTTCATTCCAGTTCCACACATGAGCTACCAGGCTGGCCTGAGATAATAGTCCACAATAGACAAGATGATCTCTAAGGTTCCTTTCAATTCTAAATATCATGATCAGTATAACCACTGGTATGAACATATATCTGAACAAGTGCATTTAAACCTGAGCATCACATTTTGAGATGTACATTGGCAAACTAGAACGTATCCAAGGATAGGTCAATGAGTAGACTGACTAGACTGGAAACTGTCATGAGGAATAGTGGAAGGAACTAAGGATGTTTATTTTGTGGAAGAAAAGACAAAGGGATACATGGCAGTTGTCTTTAAATATTCAGAGGTTCATATAGAAGAAAGATAAAACAATTTATGCAGCCCAAGAAGACAGACCTAGAACCAGTGGATGTAAGTGCAAAAGCATCAGATTCCAGTTTCATATGAAAACATTTCCTAATAATTAAAACTGTCCCATAATGCTCTTTCTAGTCTCCACTTCTAAGAATTCCCATCTCCTTTAAGACTCAGTTCAAGTGTTACTTCTTGTATGGGGACTTTCTCGATTTCCTCTATTTTTTGTGCCACATCTTCCAAAATTACTTAATATTTATTGTATATTCATCTCTGTGAACAAATTGTTTTCCCTGACAGAATGTTAGCTCCTTGAGTGCAAAAACTTGTATTTTTTTAATTTTTATTTCTGAACTTAATCTAGTGCCTGGCACATGGTAGCTACTTAATAAATACTTGCAGATTAATTTGTATCCCTGTGCCTAGCACAGTGGCTGGCACAGAACAGACATTTAATAAATTCTGGTTCATTTGAATAAAAAAGTTATTATTAAGTTATATTGGATGACTTCTAAGATCCTTCCTAAATCTAAGATTTTCTGGTTTCATGTCTTTTAGTAGCATTTGTTTTTAAATGAAAATCAAACCTTTATACTAAAGGTATTCAATCCTTATCCAAGTGAAATTTCTTGCATTATTCAGGGGTGAGAGAAGATTTTCAGGGATATTGGGTTCTTCTAAAACTCTGAAGTTACCCACAAAGGTCAGTGGTTCCCAACATTTTCTTGATAGGATGCCAAATTGCTTACCAATGAGACTTTTGTGACCACATAATGAGCTAAAATCAATATCACCTTTTAAAAAGATGATGAGTCTCATGGATGACAGTAATGATTTTGTAAACATGGACTAAAATTATTCACAAAATAAAACTCTAGGTGAATAACAAACAGCACATTAGTCTTCATGCTATATATAGGATAAATGCCAAGCCACTTTCTCTCCCTACTCCCCAAACATGTCCCATAGGAGTAAATGTTTAGCATAGTGCCTTGTACATAGTAGGTACTTCATAAATACTTATTGACTGATTGAAGATAATTTCACTAAGGACTTAGAGCTAGTGACTGGTTGATGTATCTTGATGGAATAAGGTGCAATTGATCATATTTTTTTATAGATGGTCCTCTGGCTAAGGAAATAGTTATCCCTCTCTCCTTTCTTCTAGGCTAATGCATACTCCCCCAAATTCCTAAGCATCCTGTATTTCATCCTAGCACTTTAGCAGGGAAAGCACATCTTTGTTGCGGTCCCTTTAAGGTCCTTCTGTAGTCTCCAATCAACTTAAACTTCAGTCTCAATCTGAGGTTGGAAACTAATGACATAAGTGGTTACCTACTATGCCTTATATATGTATGGTTCCAAATATAAGACTCGGGCAAGCCATTAGTGGCTAAAGGGTGACTTGCTCATTGATACAAAATTATTTGTGTATCGTATGAGTGAAAATGAACAAAAAAAGGCAATTCAGCCTAGATTGGTCTTCAGAGATGGTCAGTTCCATCTCAGTGGAGGTATTTAAACAAAGATTGGTTTTTACCATTTACCTGATATATTGTAGTGGGGATTCTTATAGAGGCACAAGTTAAAATAGATGGCTTCTAAGGTCCCTTCTAATTATGATATTCTGGGATTCTGGTATCAGCTTTAGTTACAACCATATAACCTTAATCAATGAGAAGATGTTCATGAATATAAAAAATGTTGAGCTTCCCAATGCTGGCTACAATGATTTAGGCATTAGAATACTGGATCACAGTGATAATGCAGAGAACAGAAGCTTGCAATATACAATGGAAAGAAATATGTGCAACACCTCTCTGAGGAATCATATGACAAATGAGGAAGTCCATCAAAAGTGAGGGGACACGATTATGTTACTTGTGAAAATACATTGGGAAAATTACAAAACCAGGGAAATGGATATACCAGCCAACCTATAGATGGGACCCTATGGGACCACAAATGGTTAACCAAAAGTTTAAACTTAATGTGATGAGCCAGTGGTCTCACTCTTAGGACACAGATGAAAAAGATGAGTTCGGGGTTTTTCATTTGGTATGCCCATGTTCTCAGCATAATGAATGACAATAGATGCAGATGTGAATTCTTTGACCTCAGCTAACTCTTTTTTTTTTTCTGGTGGGGCAATGAGGGTTAAATGACTTGCCCAGGGTGACACAGCTAGTAAATGTCAAGTGTCTAAGGCCGGATTTGAACTCAGGAACTCCTGAATCTAGGGCTGGTGCTTTAACCACTGCACTATCTAGCTGCCCCCTGACCTTAGCTAACTCTAATCAATTTACCTGAAATCTAGCCATTTGAACACTTGTCTTTTATTTCAGTTTTTACTGCAGAGAACTGAATAGAAGTTAAGACTGTAAATTTAATCTTCATTCCCATCCTACATCCTCCAACTGGAGAGAGATTAGGGAAAGTTGGAAAGGATTCAGTAGAGAGCAAGAAATAAAAAGAGCTTGGAGAGAATAGAAGTTATAAGAACTAGACTGAAGAAGAAGCTGACTGATGAATATAATAACCCTCTTCAAACATATTTTAGGGGATTGTTAAACAAAAGGAATGGGGCAAAATGCAGTTTTAGCAATGTACTTATGATAAAATTGCATTATTTTGAAAAAGTAGTCTCTGTGGAATTCATTGAAAGGGGATTTGATAATGACAATAAAACCCAAAATGTATACCTTATCTTGATGCTAATAATATTGAACATATGGGCAGCTAGGTGGCACAGTGGATAGAGCACCAGCCCTGGAGTCAGGAGTACCTGAGTTCAAATCCGGCCTCAGACACTTAACGCTTACTAGCTGTGTGACCCTGGGCAAGTCACTTAACTCCAATTGCATCACTAAAAAAAACAAAACAAAACAAAAATAATATTGAACATATAATAAAATTGAACAGAATTGCTCTCTTCCTCTTGAAATTTCTCCATATTTTTGTGTATATTTCTGTATATATTTTGTTTTTAATTGATTGTGTGCCTCTGATATTTTGTCCAGAAGAATATAAGCTCTTTTGAGAGCGGGGATTGTCTCTGTTGGCTCAGCCCTTAAAGGGCAGTATGCTGTAGGGGAGAGGGGGCTAGCCAAAGAATCAGGAAGAACTGAATTAAGGCTCATCTCTACCATATTCTACCTATGTGATCCCAGATAAGTCACCTGTTCTTTTAGTGTCTCAGGCAACTATATAGTGCAAGTTCTTAACCTTTGTTGTATCATGGACCTCTTTGGCAGTCTCATAGACCCCCTGAATATCCATAGACTCCAGGTTAAGAAGCTCTGTTTTAAGACTACATAAACTTCTGAGGAAGTCATGATTTGCTTTGTTAGAGGAAGTTCCTCCTGGGAGCTCCCTACATGGATGAAATCACAGGTCTGATAAAATCAAATGAAAAACCAAACTTCAGCCCCTGGCATGGTGCCCAGCACATAGCAGGAGCTCAATAAATGTTTGTTGAATTGAATTGTGATGTCATGTAAAGCCTTAGAAAATTTTCCTGAAATATGATTTTGTAGTATGTGGAGACTGGAATCCTGAAATATCATGGGAAAGTTGTTTTTGTGGGTGTTTTTTCCCCAAACCTGAGGCTTGAGGACTTACTTTGAATTGAGATCTTAAGAACACTGTGGTTAGGATAACGGTCTGACTTGAGCCCTCTGAGGCTCTCCAGACACTAGACAAAATGATCATATTAATAACAATTCAAAATATAAATCCACCCTGGGCCATATCTGCAAAGGGAAGAATTTGTCCTAGTTCCATAACCACATTCCTAAATGTCTGGACCACAAAATGGACCCATTGACACATGTGGTCAGGATAATGTCTTCATGTGTTTTCTTATCACAGGAAATGGTTTTACAAGCACATGCATCTGCTTAACTAGCAAGTTGTAATACATGGATGTTGCTGCTACAGCCTCTTCTTTTCTTGGTATGCCAAGATTAACTCTTAATTTTGTCTTATGCCCACAGTCATTACTCAGTAGATAGTGGTGGTTGTATCCTCTTCCCATGCCCTTACAATAAATCTCTTGGTCCTCTGTCACTTCAGGCTATGAAGGAAACAGCCTTTTAAGTAGGTGTTTATCTTTGAAGAGTAAGGGATCTGAAGACAGGAAAAAGAACTAAGGGTGAATATGGGGGTAGTTCAAGTTGGGGAAGAGTAAGATAGGGAGAAGCAAGTTTTCCATTTCCACCTTTAAGGAAAATTCAGCTTTTACATTATGTGGAGACTTGGGTGACTTTTAAGTCCTGTAGATAAAAATTAAAGCTAATTTCATCATAACTGGAAGCACTCACAATGGGGTACATATTTTTATTTATAAACACTGTTTTCTAGACATCCATTTAGTCAAAGTGAGAAACAGATTTTCTGCTTATAAAAGGAATGGTCTTTTGTCTGTGTTATTTTAATCATGTAATTTGGCATGGGTACCTGAGAAATAACAGATGGACCTTATTGTATATCGAAATCCAACTTGATCCATTCTTCTTTTCCTCCATTAAAAATAATGGTTTCCAGATATCTGCTAATAACTTGTGAAGATAGAATTTGCCTCCCAACATAACACCTGCCCCATTTTTAAATAGCTTACTTTGAAAGCCTATTGAGCTGACAATTGTCATGCTTCTGTGGGTATGATGCCATGGGGTATCTGCAGCCTCTTCAATCTAGAAGGGATTTCAGGTGAATGCCCCGATATAACTTTTTAGTTACTGATCCTTCTGTGTTTGGGAGCCACAGTCATTGGCTGTGTCTCTCCCAGCTAAGAAACCAAAGATGGTCAACAATGGTATAGGGATCCAGAGAATAAGTGATGCAGAGGAAAGAACACTGGGCTGGGGGTTGGGACCTTGGGCCTTGTTCTATTCTAAGTTTCTGTATAAACTTGGCTGAGTGTCACAGCAAGTTAACAACACAAGGCCCTGCTCAACTTCTCCCTATCTCTACTATTGCTCCTTTAAGCAGTTCCATTTAATATAATTGAATTTTTCTTCTATAAAGTGAAGGGATTGGCAGAGATGATCTCTAAAGACCCTTCTAACTTTAAAATCTAATAATTTAAAAATCCTCCTCAGTTTCTTCTGTTGCTTCTTTCAGCATCTCTAATCTCATTGAGGGGAACTGTTCCATCTATGAGAAAAATTGTCCATGGAAGAAACACTGGTTTACCAAGAAAATAGCCACAACCTATAGCAAAAAAACAAAAACAAAAACAAAAACAAAAAACAACAGAAAATCACCTCAAAGCCCCCACAAACCCTTTATCCCAAACTTCTGTCAATTAATCCCCCACCCCTACCTTTAGTCCAGACTGGTGGGGCAGGAGAATAGATTCCAATTGTGAATATTTAAACAAACAAACAAACAAACAAAAACTTCAATTGGGGGCAGCTAGGTGGTGCAGTGGCCCTGGATTCAGGAGGACCTGAGTTCAATTCTGGCTTCAGACACTTGACATTTACTAGCTATGTGACCTTGGGCAAGTCACTTAACCCTCATTGCCCTGCAAAAACAAACAAAAAACCAAACAAACCAAATGCGAATATTTAAATATGAACACCACTTATGGGATAAAGTGTAGACAATGCTGAAACAGTGTTGTAATGGGTGGGAGTTGTTCAGTGAACCCCTGATCAATCATTGATTTCCCTCTGGCCCTACTGACAAAAAATGAGGGGAAGATAACATAAAATGAGAGTTCTTAATGTTAAGGTATTAGGAGTGCAGAGGGTGTCAGTATTGGATGACAACTTAGTGAGGTATGAAGTTCTCCAATCAAAATTAGAGAAATTAGAGGGCAGCTATCCAATTTCTAGAGGAAAGGCCAAGCCTCCTTTATAAGTGAGACACATTCTCTGAGAAGCCAGTAGAAACAGGTGATGGCTCTGATTCGTGGGAATTCTGTGAGTCAAGAGGAGAGCAAAGAATTCTTGAGATGGAATCATTCACCACCTCTCACTGTGGGGAGGGACTTTTCTCTTCTCCTTCCCCCATTAGCCAGGGTGTCTTTCCACAGAGCTACTTTTGCAGGAGGAGACATCACAGCCAGCAGGGAGCAGACCTAGGAAATTGAGGCAAGAGATTTCTGCGAGTTGAGAAAAGATCCAGCCTTATTTTCAGGGGGTGAGCTATGGAAAGGAGCCAACTCAGAAAACTCAGCTGAACAAATAACCCAACAGAGATGGTGATCACAAGGAGAGGAGCGTGAGGATGCCATAAGAAGGGAAATAAACTTTGGGGCCCTGCAGTGCCAGAGCTGTGAATTGCCTTGGCTATGTGTGTTCCCTATACATGCATCTCTGTATTGGCATACTCCATCTGTATGTTTGTGGGAGAACACACTCCACTTTCATGGAAAAAGTGATTTATTGCTGTTATTTTTTTGCCACCTCAGTAAATGTCCTTGCTTTGAGCTAATTGTGTTAGCTGGCAGAATATTAAAGATAAATGGGCTGGTAAAGTAGGTATTGTCACCATTGATAACGAAACTGAGGTATATAGAGTGTGTGACTTGCTCAGGATCCCACACCTAGTCAAGTGTCTGAAGTTAAATTTGAAGTCTTCCTAGGTAGCTCCAGGCCTCATACTCTACCCATTGCACCATCTGGATCCTAAAGTCCCAGTCTGATGCCTCACTGAAGCAAGCAGGCAACCCTCGATTGTGAATCAGTTGTGTAAAAAATATTTAGTAAACTAGAGGATGCCTGAGACATTTACTAGCTCTGTGATTCTGAGCAAATCACTTTCTAATGTCTCAGCCTCTCTTTTTTATCTGTAAAATTGGGGTTATGATAGCATCTACATTACAGATCTGCTGTGTGAATCAAATGAGATAGTAAATGTAAAGCATGTTGAGAATCATAAATCACTATATAAACTCTAGTGATTATCAAATCCCAAGAAGATCCTAATCTCTGAAAATAAAGAGACAAAAATGGCAAAATCTGTACCCCCAAGGAGCTTACATTTTATCTAAGAGACAATGTGCATTTACATGAGCGTTCAAGATGATAACCTACTTGTTACATTGCCTTGGTGGAGTTTGTTAAAATGCTTTTCTTTCCTAATAAGTATTTTTAAGTCTTTTGACTCCCAATGGGCCTTGTTTCTCAGGTCACTAATTATTCTCTCCATTCTATGGTGACACATGCAGCAAACTCTGTTTCTGATCATGACAAACTTGTGAAAATAAAACACCGCTAGACTTCTCACTGACATCATCCTGCTCCTGGTGACAGATACGAAGGGCCTGTGCATGTTAAATCTGCTGTTAACTTTATCTGGTGTTCAACCTGTCAGAAATCTTGTGGAGGGCTTTCATTTGCAGGAAGATGCAGCTCCTTGTTTTGACAATTCCCGGCCCCCCTCCCTTCGGCAGGACTGCAGAAATACAGATGGCTTTAAAGCAAATTATTTCCATGTGTCCTTCCCCTACACCAGCCATTCCTAGGTTTGTGATATACCCTCTCTTTTGAGACAACTGTGGTGCAGCTGAAATCAATCAATCAATCAATCAATCAATCAACAGGCATGTATTATGCACCTGCACCTTGTTGGATACTAGGGATACAATGATGAAAACAAGACAGTTCTGTTCTATTAAAACACACACACACACACACACACACACACACACTGACTGGGGGGTGTAAACTTGGAATTATAGTCCTGGTTTTGTCATAGCCTGCTTATAACAATGAATCAATCCATCAATTTAATTAAATGCCTACTATGTGCCAAACACTAAGTGCTCAGGGATATAAAAAGAGGAAAGGAACATCTAATGGATCTCTATGATCTTGGTCAATTCACATAATCACTCAGAATCAATTTCCTCATCTTCAAAATGGAAAGAATAATGGTACTTACAGTATTTACCTCATAAAGTGCCTTCCATTGAAACAAAGGACAACTTACCTATAATTTATAATCTTAGAAACTTGCCTGAAGGTCAGAGAGGTCAAGTATCTTGCCTGTGATTACATAGATAGTATTTGAGAAAGAATTGAAACTCAACTCTGTTGTTGTTTAGTTGTTCAATCATGTCCAACAATTCATGAGCCAATGAATTGTACCAATACTATCCATGGGGTTTTCTAGGTAAAAATGGTAGAGTGTTTTGCCTTTTCCTTCTCCAGTCTTACAATTAAGCAGGGCTTCTTAAACTTCTTCCACTTGAGACCCCTTTTCACCAGAGAAACTTCTAAGTAACCCCAAGTATATAGGTATATAAAATAGGTATACATAACCTTTTACTGTTACCAAATTTTTCACAACCCCCACATTCATTTATGTGTCCCCGTATGGGGTCACAAACCATGGTTAAGAGATTAAGTAACTTGCCCAGAGTCACACAGCTAATAAGTATCTGAAGCTAGATTTTAACTCACATCTTCCAGACTCCCAGCACTCTATCAACTGAGCCACCTAGGTGCCTCGGTAACTCAGCTCTTCCTATCTCCAATTTCAGCACTCTATCTACTATGGAATCCTATCTAAGTGGTGCTGAAAGAATTGGATAAGATCATGTATCTAAAACACTCTTTAACCAGGACATTACTTTTTCAAATAAAATACTTGACCCTTTACCTCCCCAAATTTTAATGCCCTCAAGACAAAGGGCATTTTTTTGTTATACACAAAATAGAAACTGGAATCACTTTTTCTCAGTGACAGGAAAAATTTGGTTATTGCATTTTGAGAAAATGCTCACTGAGAAAAGCAAGAGAATAAAGTTCTTAGAGATCCAAGTTTACAATTGGATCTCAAAGTCTGTCATTACTACTACTACTATTATAGCAGCTGACATTTATGTGTGTCTACATGAAAGCCAAGATTCTCATTCTTTCATATTTGGACTATTTACTGAAGGGAGCAGGAAAAAAACACATTTGTGTGAAAAACTGAAAGAAAAGCAGCTTGAGGAGAAACATAGACAGCTCTGAGAAGGCCTCCATGAAAGGTGCCCCTCAGAGGCAAAAAATACTGATTGTTGATAAAGATGACTGACTTGAATTTTTTTCAGTAGCTAACATAGTTGACTGTATTTGGGATTTTGATATTTGTCATTGGGAAGATAAATCAAAGAACTGTTTGGGGACAAAGGAATCATTGTATATTGCCTATTTGTGTTATTCCTGAAAGAAATGTATATTTTAGTTTTTTCCAACTAAATTAGAGATAGGTAACTTTACATGAGGATGCCCTGATTTAAGGCAAGAGAGACAAATAATCCAGGGCATTAGAAGATATAAGTCAACATTAGAAATTGTATGTAGAACCCAGATGTTAGAAGCTGATAGAGTGGAAAACCAAAGGAGATAAGGAGCCTACAGAAGCAAAGAAGTGGAACCAATAAAAGATAATAGTAGCTATTTTGAGTTGGTCTCCACTAAGAAAAGTTGACAAAAGACATACAGGCTCTGAAATTGTTGCGGGGAACTGATCTGATTTGAGGGAAGCTCTGATGCTGGGAACTGTTTGGAGAAAGCAGAGGGTTATATTGTTTGAAGAGCAGAATAACTAAAAGCTGTCCTGATCTCTTGTGCCACCTATAGTTTGAGAGAGGAAAAATCCCACATAAACTTGCCTATGTTGCTCTTTACTTTCTTCAATGTCTCTGGAGGGAGGAACACTTCAAAGCTCATAAAGCAGATCTGAATTTTTTGTTTGTTTGTTTTTACAGATTCTAGACCTAAGAAAACTGCTGTTTTACTAAAAGAGTGAAATATTATCTCAGTGCCCAATCAATGGAGAAAATCTGGTAAGCTCAGTAGATTCAAGGCTTAAGAATGTTATTTGGTAAAAAAAAAAAAAGCTTAATGATCTTTCCACAGCCTTAGAGTAGCAGAAAATTGACCTCATCCAGCAAGAAAACAGAAGAGCCCCACAGAGGAACAGTCCTACCTAGAAGTTAAGTTGTAATGAAAACCATCAAAGAGACAAAAGACATCACGGCCTGCAATCCAGAGTTGTGAGTTTCCCGGGACACATTTCATTTCAATTTATTTCTCTTACATATGTGCTTCAATGCCTGGTTTCTGCAAGTTTGTGTCCATTTATATGCATGAGCACTCTGTATAGTGGTGAGATAGTATGACCCAGGTTTATGGATGCACTGTTATTCTGTTTATTGATACTTTGTCTTCTTGTTAGTAAATGTTTCGTGTTTAAGCTTTAATGGTGTCATTACAGATCATTTATTTGAATTGGAAATATACCAATGGGAGCTCAGGAGTTACTGTTGTGAGTAGATGCTTCCCTCTGTACTACAGTTACCTCTAATACCCCAAGTGAGTTTTATCAGCATGACCACCCCCTTAGGGCAGCACCCCAGCCTGACGGAGTAGCTGAGTGAGTCAGCCTCAGTCCAGGAAAAGGGAAATTAAAGAAAACTGGGGTTTGCCACCATGCTTATTTATGGAAAAAAGTAGAACAAGGTTCTAAGAGACTCCCAGGTTTCCAAGAGAATTGAAGAGTTGGTTATTACAACTATTACAGGTACAATAGCTGATTTTTATATGTATATGTTATATGTGTGTGTGTGTGTATAGTGCATTACAGATGTGAAGTCTATTGATCCTCAAAATTGCCTTGTGAAGGGGGTAGTGCAGGTTTTACTGATGAAGAAATTGTGTTACAGTGGTGTTAAATGATTTGCTCAAGGTCACAGACTTAGTGAGTGGCAGTAAGGATTTGATACCATATCCTATTCACAATGGTATACCACAACTGTCTCTTCTATGGCAAATCCCAGAAGAAAGATTATATCTAATGCAAAGTGCATATGATAGAGCCAAGAAGAAAAACTTGGAAAAATTAAAGGAAGAAAAAAAATTGACCTGAGATTTTTGAAGAATTTTGGAGAAATTTTCTTGGAAAAAAATTTTAAGTCTCTTGTTCTTAGTGGTGGTGGTTGTCTTTTCCAGGTATTAATATTTCTAACAGTATTGAAGTTTCCCTGGATTGATAGACAAGAGTGCTAGGAGTCATAATCCCAGATTTACTAAATAATTAGCCACATGACCTTAAGGAAGTAACAACCTTTCTGAACTCATTTCCTCATTTGTAAATTGAGGGCTTGGTCTAGGTGATCTCTGAGGCTTCTCTCAGCTCTAATATTTTATTATTCGGATTCTAGGAGCTGTTTAGCAGGCTACTCACCATTCTCTTTAGGCTCTATGGTAGGTTTTGGAGTGAGTATGTATGTATGTGTATGTAGGTAGGTATGTGTGAATGCATGTGTGCATTTATGTATGCAGGTGTATGCATATATACATACACCTGCATACACATATGTGTATGTGTACACACACACACACACACACACACACACACACACACACACACACATACACTATATAGGGACCTCTAACACTGTTGAATAGAATTAAATAGCAGAAAAGGAATACAATATAGTAGAAAGAAGACTGAACTGGGGCAGGAGACCTGAATGCCAGTTCATTGGTTCTGATTTATTGATTCACTCGTGTAGAGCCTTAAGGATTGTGAAGCACTTTTTACTTATGTTAACTAGTTTTTCCTCACCTGTAAGGTAGGTGCTACCTCCATTTTACACACAAGGAAATTGAGGCTAGGGAAGCCCAAGTGACTTGCTCAGGGTCACAAAGTTTGTAAGCGTCTAAGGCAGAATTTAAATTCAGGTCTTCCTAACACCAAGTCCAGTGTTCTATTTACTACACCGCTGGACCCCATCTATAAAATGATGAGATTAGACTAGATGATCTCTGAGGTTCCTTAAAACTTTATAATGCTATGAGTTTATGAATTTTACTTCAGGTAAGCAATCTCAGGATAATGATAGATAAGATAAGTAGGTAGGTCAGTAGGCAAATAGAGCTTTTATTATGTACTTACTGTATCCCAGGTACTGTGCTAAGTTCCGGAGACACAAATACAAGCAAGTAAAACTGAACCTAACTACCATTACAGAACTTACATTTTAATAGGGGAAGACAGCACATAAAGGAGAGCTGAACAGGGAGTGGTGGGTACTCATGCAAGATATAAAACCTAGCTAGAAGTGGCACAGAGGCCAGGCCCTCTGCAAGATAAGGTAAAAACTGACTTATCAGAGCTCTCAAAATCTTTAAGCAAAGTTGAAGTTGAAGGGTTTTTTTTGTCATTTAAAGGGCTAAGAGCATCATTTTACTGTGGGTCTTTTTCAGATAAACAGGAAAGTAAGGAAGCAGTTACAGTAGAGGCCTGACTCTATTAACCTGGTCAATGGTACCCTCTGTTCCATGAGGCCTGATTGCTAGTTGCTTTTAGAATTCAGAGATGGTGGAGACAGTGTGAGGGACCCAGGGAATACATGTGTTATCTGGGGTTTGGAGGAGGGGGTACAGGGTGGATCAGGTGTGCAATAAAAGAGTGATCTACACCTTATTAACAAATTCCTCCTTATACAATCCCTGAATCCTGATACTTTGGCTAGAAAGTAGCCAACCATGGTGGGTTTTTTGGCGGGGAGGAAGAGGTATAGAGGACTGACGATGGGAAGGAATCAACATCTATAGACTGCTTATTACATGCTCAGACACTGTGCTCATCACTTTATAAATATTTTCTAATTTGACTCTCACAATTATTATTATCCCTATTTTATAAATGAAGAAACTGAGGCAGATGGGATAACTGACTAGCCCAGAGTGACAGAGATAGTAAGTGTCTGAGGCCAGATGTGAAGTCAAGTCTTCCTGACTTCAGGTCCATTACTCTATTCACTGTACTGCCAAGCCACCCCTAATGTGGGGTGTGGAAGAACAGAAGTAGTAGAGCAAGGAAGGAAGGTAGAGCCCTATGCAAAGGTGCAGATGCTGATCAGGGATTGAAGAGGTAGAGATGTGGTGAGAAAGAGGAGGAAAATCTAATCTCTCAGATAAATCTAGACTGCTTTTCATGGTCTGCACAGCCTGCATGTATCTCAGCCTGGAAAAGCATTCCCCTGGAGTGCTCAAAATCTCTGATAGTGAAGATTCTCTAGGGGAAGAAAGATGATTTATTCAAAGGCCCCCAGAGAGGTTGTTAGAAATAAAATCCCCTCCAGAAAAAGAGAGAGAGAGACAGACAGACAGACAGACACAGACACAGACACAGACACAGACACAGAAACAGAAACAGAAACAGAGACAGGGAGACAGAGACAGAGAGATAGTTTCTAGTTGCTTTTAGAGACAGAGAGACAGAGACAGACACTGACACAGAGACAGAGAAAGAGAGAAACAGAGACAGAAAGGATTTATCAGATTTTGTTTGCCATTCATTATTATTCATATGATGGGTTTTCTTAAACCACTTGTAGTCCAAGAAAAGGTGAAAACCTGTGCAGAGGGTCCTCAGTTTACTCATCTGTAAAATGGGAGTTTAGATATGCTTTCTAAAGTTCCATCGAACTCTCACAGACATCTTAGCATTTTCTAAAGCTGGGAATTGATAAATTCATTCCCAGAAGGGAACCTATGCAAAGACAACAGCCTCTGGGAAGGGGGATCTATAAGGTCCTGCTGTTGGTAAAAATTATTTTAGCAGCATGTCTCTGGAGGCTTCTGGGTGGCTTCTTTTTGAAGTATTCATTGGGCTTTAAGTATATCACAATTAAGTGTGGAGTAGTTGAAGCAAAATATCAGATTTTTGGTGGGAGGGGAAGAGAAGCCTGCTAAGAAGAGGGGTAATAGAATTATAAATTTTATTTATTCCTAAAACTAAAGGACTATTGTGAAAGTTAAGGGAAATGGATTTAGGATAATAGAGATGGTTGCCAGCCAGGCAACAAATTGATTTAATTAAATATTAAGAGCATTTTAATGAGTGAGTTGGAAGCTGGCTTTAGAGGAAGATGTGTTAGAAAATATTTACAGCAGTTTCATACACAAATCTGTAAGGACCTCTGAAAGTGTTTCCAATTTAAAGCAGAGCCATTCCTCACCCCACCAAAAATGTTTCAAATTCTTCCTTTCTTGCCTATTATAACAGAGTTGAAGGTATATGATCACTGTGAAAATCCTTATTTCTCACTACCTACACAGGAGACTAGAAGACCCACCCAGGATATCTCATCATCTAAGGTCAGAAGGACTTCCTACTTGTTGTTCCTTTGTCTCTTTGAAAGAGGGTTTTCCATCATTACTTCTGATTTTCCCTGAATTGGCCACTCTCTCACTCTGACTTTTGGGAATTAATCAATTAACAAACCTTTATTAAGCCCTTACTATATACCCCCACTGTGCTAAGAACTTGGGATCAAAAGAAAGACAAAAATAGTTCCTGCCCTCAAGGACCTTACATTCTAATGGAGGGGGATGGGGGAAGAGATAACACATATAACGATACAAAATAAATATAGGGTACAGGGGAGGTAGCCTTGGAGGGGAGGGCACTGGAAGCTGGGGAGAACAGGAAAATCCTCCTGGAGGAAGTGGGCTTCGAGCTGTCTTGAATTTTTTTGAATTATTATTTTTTCACTCTCCTATCTTCCCATCATCCTGACTGGAAAAAGAAAGGAAGATAAAGAAATATATAACTAAGCAAAATAAATGCCCACATTATCCATGGCCAAAAATATATGTATCATTTGGCTTATTGAGTCCATAACCTCTCTTGGAGGAGGTAGATAGAGTAGTTCATCATTGATCAAAGAAACTAGAGATTCTAAGAGTCTGGGGTTAGGAAAGAAACCCTTCCAGGCATGGAGAAAATCAGTGCAAAGTGAGGTGATGGAGTGTCCTGTTCAAGGAACTGCCAAATAAGCCAGTGTGGCTAGAATGTAGAAGTGTGTTGAGGGAAGTAGAATGCAAGATTGCAAAGAAAGGAAGGGATCAGCTTGTGAAAAGCTTTAAATACCAAACAAAGGACATTATGTGTGATCAGTGACTCACTGGACTGGGGTTGGGGGAGTGGTGACAGGGTTGTCTACACTTATGAAACTATTGCATAATTAAGCAAAGGATGTCAAGTGATATCTGACTTCTGAAACAAAAATTACATTCTTGGGAAGAAAATGTTGTGAGGTTTGGCTTAGAATAACCTGATCTTGGATTTAGGCAGAGAAGGCTAAGCATTCTGCCCTGGCACTTTCCTAGAAGAAAAATGAACAGAACTTCTGAAGTTCAAGTAATTCTCAACATTCTCTGGGCTATCATTTGGGTGCAAGTTCAGGGACAAAATAGAAACCAATATCTGTTCAACATCCAGCTGTAGTTATTGCCTCCTTACCTTCTGCAAGCTACAAGTTATATGCCCTAATGTCTACTGGCTGGCTCAGACCAGTGCTGATGATCAGGAGACTAATAGGATAGAATTCTCCAAGGAACTCCATGTTCTGGAAGGTTTTATCCTAATTAATCCTCTTGTAATAGTGCTGGGAAGTAGGGGAAAAGCAAAAAGATCAGCTCTCTGACACCCAGGTTAATGCCTCCATGGCCTTTCTGAAAATTGCAAGTCACCTGGAGACCATGAGAATGTAATACTGTTATCATTATTTAATGAGTATTCACAGGTAACGTGACATGAGAAACTGCACAGAATACAGAGTAGAATATCTTCTTCACTAAGTGGACTTTGATCTACTGGAAAAATCCTGTCTTAGTCCAAGAGATGTGAAACAAAAGGATATAGTCTTTGCTTACTTCTGGGAGAAATGGTAGATTCTATTTTGGAGATGATGGGATAAGCCTTTATTTTATGTGATAGCTTTTTCTCTCCCTTCCCCCAATTTAGGCAGAAGGAAGGGAAGGGGGATATCTTGTAAGCTGATTGATTTCATAATGATATAGATGGAGCACCAAAGTCCCACCCTATAATTAGGAAGTCTTCTGGCTGACTGTATAAACCTCGAAGAGTAGACTGGACTGATGAGTCTCCATCCAGAAAGCCTTGATGGGCCAATCCCAAGAGAGTAGCACATGTACTGGGGGAGAAGATTTCATTGTTTACTGAGCATCATGAATGAGTACACACTGTAGACACAGAAGCTATTATGATGGGCCAAGTTGGAGCCAGGAAGTTGTAGTTAGATTGTTTAATTTAGAAGTTAAGGGGCAGCTAGGTGGTGCAGTGGAGAAAGCACTGGCCTTGGATTCAGGAGGACCTGAGTTCAAATCTGACCTCAGACACTTGACACTTATGAGCTGTGTGACTCTGGGCAAGTCACTTAACCCTAACTGCCTTACCAAAAAAAAAAAAAAAAAAAAAAAAGAAGTTAAGCAAATCCAGGTCAGAACTGGGAAGTTTTCTTTTATTTGCTTTTCTAATTGCTTTCATACAACTTTGAAGTTTGGACTTCACTGACCATTTAATACAATGTATTAATTAATTAATACAATGCCAGTACCTGACAGTAATATCTTCTATACCATATGCAATACGTGGCCACCCAACATCTGCTTGAAGACCTGAAATAAAACCCACAACAAACTCAACCACCTTACCATGGTGTATTATTTCCAGATATGTATGTTCTTTTGCTTTTATACATAAACACACATACACACAAACCAACTCATGTTCTGGAACATGTAATATTAATAATAATAAGCAAAATCAGGACATAGGTGCTAGAATTGGGGTATAAGTAAGTAATAATAACAACAATAATACTAATAGCTAGCATTTATGTTGAACTTTAAGGTTTGATAAGGAATTTACAATTATCTCATTTTATCCTCACAATCACCATTGGATATTGATGGTATTATTAAATTATGGAAGCATCAGAAAGAAAATAACAATATTAGCTGACATTTATATATTGCTTTAAGGTTTACTAAGCTCTTCATACAAATAATCTCATTTGAGTCTCTAACAATCCTGGGAAATAGATTCTACAGGTCTTATTTGCATATGTAAAAACTGAGGTTCTGAGATGCTGTGACTTTCCTGTGGTCAAACAGTCAATTTGATCCAGGATTCAAAAATAAACTTGTCCTGAGTCTAAATCTAGTACTTTTCTACAGCAACATATTGGATTGTCCCCAGAAGGGGGAATAAATCTATTTTACAACCAATCATTTAGAGGGTTTGGATATAGCAGGTTTCTGAAAGGTAAAGAGCCAACCTGACTTGGGGGTTAGGAAGGCCCAGGGAATCCAGGGCCTCAGGTTGCAGTTCAGTGATCAGATAATATTTAGGGTATAGTGAAAGGTGAATGCCAGAGGCAAATTTGGCCACTGTGTGAAGAAGATGAACTCCCTGGGAATCTAGTCAAGATTCAACAAAGTCTGGGGCAACTAGGTGGCACAGTAGATAGAGCACCGGCCCTGGATTCAGGAGGACCTGAGTTCAAATTTGGCCTCAGACCCTTGACACTTACTAGCTGTGTGACCCTGGGCAAGTCACTTAACCCCAATTGCCTCACCAAAAAAAAAAGATTCAACAAAGAGTTCTTAAATCTTTCAAAGTTGTTTATCTTTACAATATTGTTGTTAATGTCTTAGTTGTTCTGGTTCTACTCACTTCACTCTGCATCAGTTCATACAAGTAAGTCTTCCCAGTTTTCTCAAAAACCATCTCTTTCATTATTTTTTATGGTATAATAGTAATTCCATTGTCTTTCTCTCTCTTTCTCTTCCCTTTAAGGTGTAGTTCAAGTACTACCTTCTGCATGAAGCTTTCCTGATCCTCCAAACTGCTATTTCCCTTCCTCCATGATACCTTGTATTTAACTACTTTGTATTTATTTGTATTTATTCACTTGATATTTTACTGCATAATTTTTATGTATACTTGTTCCCCATTAGAACTTGTAAGCTCCTTGCAAGTACGGATTGTTTCATTTTTTTCTGTTCGCATCCCTACCTCAAGGCCTACCACATAGTAGGCATTTAATAAACACTTGATTGATTAAAATGAAAATGCCATAAGGGAAAGGAGTGTCAAATTGACAAATGGTCATTGAGTACATACTTTGTGTGAGTCATGGTAAGAAATACAAAATCAATGAACACTTTAATTGCCACTTAATGCCTTAGCAGAGTTTACTGGATTTTTAGCTGGGAAGAAAAATGAGACACAAGGAAGGGTTGCACAAGAATTAAAAGAGGGGCCAAGAAGATAAGAAAGAGGAAGTAATATGGGAGGTGAGAAACACCAAGGACAAATGTTACTTGCTTCAAACATTTCTCCAAGGCCATCCGTGATAATCAATCATCAGTATCACCTCAACATTATTATGTGTTTTCCCTTTGGTATACTAGCTTTTAACAACTACCATGGAATTTAAACTAGGAAGAAAAGTTGGAAGGTTTGTATATGTAAAATCCTAGAAGCTCAGAGTTGGAATTAGTATCCTTCTGATCAAACCTCCTTCCCAATGCAGAAATCTAGTCTACACCATCTCATGGAGGTGTTAACCTGGAAACACTTCTACTGGGATCACTACCAGAGAATACAAACTATTCCACTCTTTTATGGTTCTACTTTTTAGAAAGTCTTCTTTATGTTAATTAAATTCTGCTTAGATATATATTGTAGTTATAAAATATTAGAATGGAAAGAAGTCTAGTCCCAAACCTATACTTTCCATCTATTGTCCCTGGGACTGTGTAGAATATCTTGGATTGCTCCTTGTCCTACATCTTGTATCTATCTCCCAGTTCCAAAACTTACAACTTACATGACCTTGAGAAAGTTGATTTTTCCCTTTGGGCCTATTTCCTCCTCTATAAAATGAGAGTGTTGGACTAAATGGTATTTTTTGGTTTTTGTTTGTTTGTTTTGTTTTGTTTTTTGGAGAGGCAACGAGGATTAAGTGACTTGCCATGGGTCACACAACTAGTAAGTGTCAAGTTGACTATATGGCTTTTAAGGTCCCTTCTCATCTTCCCTACCACATGACATATAATAGGAAATAAATTCACATTTCATCTTACTGAACTAAATTATACACAGTAGCCTCTTAAATATTTGAAGATAGACATCATGTTTCTGATATGTCTTCTCTTGTCCAAGATTAATTTCCTCAGTTCCTTTAATGGTTCTTTATAATGCAAAATATACCCAACCTCCTTGGAACCTAAAATATCTGGAGCAAATGTGCAGCTATAATAAAAATAGCCAACTATCATATGGCCCCTTAAATCTATACATGAGGAGAATAAGGTTCTATGAGTTTAAGTGGTTTGCCTATGCTTGTACAGCTAATAAGTGAAATTTAGACACATCTTTCTGATTTTCAAGCCCAATTCTTGATGCTTTTGGCAAACTACCCTTCTGTTGTGTAAAAATCCCCAGGGAAGAGATCCCAATATGGTACTAGAATCCATTCCAATGTTTAATAAACAAATTATTGCTGCCAGTATACTTTTGCTTTCTGTTTCAACCAAAAGCCTCTGTTGCTCTATTTCATTTCCTCATGATCTTTCCTCAAGGGGAGAAAAGTGATAGATTTTATTACTCATTCTATCTATCAGTCTGTCTGTCTGTCTATCTATCCATCTGTGTCTATCATACATCCAATTCTCTCTCTCTCATCTATCTTCTATATCTATCATCTGTCTTTTAGTCATTTCAATTGTGTCCAATTCTTTGTGACCCCTTTTTGAGGTTTTCTTGGTAGAGATACTGGAGTGGTTTACCATTCCCTTCTCCAGCTCATTTTGCAGATGAGGAAACTGAGGCAAACAGGGTTAAGTGGCTTGCCCTGGGTCACTTAGCTAGTAAGTGCCTCAGGCAAGATTTGAAATCAGAAAGATGAGTCTTCTTGATTCCAGACCTGTCATTCTATCCGCTGTACCATCTAGCTGCCCTTTTATCATTTATCACCTTTCTATCTACCCATTTATAACCGTTCAATCCATCTATATCTATCATTTTTCTTTCAATTTATCTACCTATCCTCTCTCTCTTTCTCTCTCTCTCTCTCTCTCTCTCTCTCTCTCTCTCTCTCCCTCTCCATCCATCCACCCATCCATCTATACTCATGCATTCTAGCTAGCTATCTTATGGTTCAATGGAAAGATCATTGACTCAGGAAGAGGTCCTGGGTTCATATTCCACCTTGACACTTAATACCAGTAAGCAAATAATTTAATGATTTATAGAACTCAGTTTACATATCTATAAAAGAAAGAGAACAGAATAAATAACCTTTGATCTTTGATCTGCCTGTATGTCATCTTTCTCTGACTACATCTATCTTTGCAATTGAAAGTGCTGTTGTTGTCAGCATTGCCACCCATATTTGTGTGAGATGGTGCAGCCAGGCCAAATGACTCATCGCCAGCAGTCATTCTCACACCACACTGTGTACATAAGAAGCATATTCTTCACCTGTGAGTGACTACCACTGTGTACAGAACCTGTCACTCTGTCACAGAAGCTGCTCCCTACTTTCATTCAAAGTAAACCACTCCATCTCTGGCAGCCCCTTACCAAGTTGAGTCAGCATCCCACAGCTGTGCTGTGTTCTTTGAAGTTGAGCTTCTGCATGGTGTAATAGTACTTCCTTCACCCCACCCTGCTTCTGGTCTCCATACCTCAGATCCCCATGCAGTGGGTGCTTAGGTATCTCATTGCCATCTTTGGTATCTCTAACCCTTTATGTACATGGAAGCCATAATGAAATCTTGTTAAGTTTTCTCCATCCTGCAATAATTATGGGAATGAACTATGTAAGTAAAAAATTTAAACCAAGAACTTTGTCAATGTATATCCATGTGGGAATAAGGTCTGTCTGATGGGGGACTTCCCTATTCTATTTCAGTTGAACTATTCGTATCAGCAAGATCCATGAAGTGTGAAGAACCTTTTGTCTTTGCCGCTAGAAGGTTGAGTAAGAAGCCTTGTGGGAGATGGTTAAGAGATTCCTAACCTCATCAGCAGAATTCCTGCTGGCAGTCTATTCTATAAGAAAGATTGGGATACTGCTGACTGTTTCATTGAGACCTATATCCTGGGCTTCATCAAGGAAAAAAGTAATTGAAACTATTCCTGATTTGTAGCCTGAAGGAGTTCACAGTTGGCTCCTTCCATCTTGCTCAGAAGGGGTCCTAAGCCCAGGAAATAAATAAGGAAAATGGATTTTGTGAAAGAAACATTTAGAAGACTTTGTGATGCTCAGGAGAATTCAAGACAGAAAAGGAAAATAATACTCTCGTTGCTGGTTTGGGGTCTGTGAATAGACAAATCACATCAAAGAGACACTTACTTAGCACCTACCATGTGCAAGGCACTGGAAATTTTTTAAAAAGAAAAATATTTTCTGTGCTTGAGTTTCATTCCACTGAGGCCAATACAACTCATAAATGGATAAGTTTATTTTGAGGAGTGAAAGAATACTAATGACTATGGAGATTAGGAAAGATTTCCCGTAAAAGATGACACATGAGCTAAGACTTGAAGGAAGCCAGAAGTTCTAAGAGACACAACTGCCTCTGGGTGTGGGAAACAGCTAATATTGGAATTGAATATAGTGGAGTGACTTCTCCTCCACTTTCTCCCTTTCTTTCTTTCTTTCTTTCTTTCCTTCTTCCTTCCTTCTTTCCTTCCTTTCTTTCTTCCTTCCTTCCTTCCTTCCTTCCTTCCTTCCTTCCTTCCTTCCTTCCTTCCTTCCTTCCTTCCTCCCTCCCTCCCTCCCTCCCTCCCTCCCTTTCTTTCTTTCTTTCTTTCTTTCTTTCTTTCTTTCTTTCTTTCTTTCTTTCTTTCTTTCTTGTGAAGCAATTGGGGTTAAGTGACTTGCTCAGGGTCATACAGCTAGTAAGTGTCAAGTTTCTGAGGCCAGATTTGAACTCAGGTCCTCCTCATTCCAGGGCAGGTGCTCTATCCACTGTGCCACCTAGCTGCCCCTTCCTCCACCTTCATCCTGACCCAAATTTCATCTCATATAACATTAGTCCAAATTCAAATTGGGGAGAGGGGTCAGGCCTTGGCAAATGATACATAGAAAGATAGATACATCAATGGATATGTGAATAACCAATAAATATTTATTAAATACCAAGGGGGCAGCTAGGTGGTGCAAGTAGATAGAGCATGGGCCCTGAAGTTGGGGGTACCTGAGTTCAAATCTTACCTCAGACACTTACTAGCTGTACAACCCTAGGCAAGTCATTTAACCCCAATTGCCTTAAACATCCGAGTCCATCTCCAGTTGTACTAATATATATGTTGTCACTAGACCCAGATGGCTCTGGAGGAGAAAGTGAGGCTGGTGACCTTGCAGAGCCCTTCCTCACTTAAACCCAATTCACTGCAAGTCATGGCATCTGTCATGACCCTCTTTGAGAATGAAGGACAAACAACAACAGCATTAAGTACCTACTATGTTCCAGGCACTGTGCCAAGCCTAATTAATTTTTTGAGGGAAACAGAAAGGAAAGGCAAGAGACAGTGTACTCTCTAAGCGCTCAGCCTAATGGAGGAGCCAACATGTAAACAACTATGTATAAATCAGAGATAATCAACAGAAGGAAGATATGAAAATTAAGGGGGATAAAGATGGATGGATGGATAGATAGATATAGATAGATGAGAGATGAGAGAGAGAGAGAGAGAGAGAGAGAGAGAGAGAGAGAGAGAGAGAGAGAGAGAGAGAGATTTACAATGTGACAGGCAACATGGTGCACAGAAAAAGATACTGGATTTTGAATCAAGGTACCTGGGTTTGAAATGTGGATCCAGGTTTTACTTGCCTATGTGTCTCTTTTGTCCAATGATCTTATTGCTAGCTCTACCTAAACCAGGAAGCTGTAATATACATTCAGGACCCAATAAGGGTTATTGCTGCCTGATGGATTAAGAAAATGAACATTTTCCCCACAGCAATAGGTGTCCTTTGTTTTGACAGGAATGTGAACAACAAAACTTTACCATAAATACTTTGTATTGCATTTTATTTTATTTGTGTACATTCTGTCTCCCCCACTAGAATGTAAGCTCATTGAGGGCAAGGAACTTTCATTTTTGCCTTTGTATCCCTAGAATCTTGAAGAATGCTTAATGAAGAGTAAGTGCTTAATAAATGCTTGTTGAGTATGTGATTGATTGATTGATTGATGTGTCCCCATTCTCCCTTCTGAATAATAGTCTCATTCCTATGCAGTTACTTGGTTCTGGCATCTTGGATCTACCTTTTTTGGGTGAATAATAAAAAGATGTGAGATAACAGGATCATAGGTTGATAGCTAGATTAAATTTTAGAGGTCATCTAGCCCAAACCCTCTCATTCTACAGATGAGGAAAATGAGGTCAGAGATGTGATATGACTTCCCCAGAATCATACACATATTGAGTAGAAGAGCTGAGAAACAATTTATCAGATCATCCAGAATTTCTTACAGTTCCCAGAAATTTTAAGTATTTTTTAAATAAATAGAAATTATGGCTTTTTTAATGTCTTGAATTAGTTAATATTCTTTCTTATTCCCTTTATCTTCTCCCTACTTTTTATATAACAGAATAATATTAGAAACCTGGAGAATTAAAGTCTTTAAAGAGTAGGTTTTCAGAAAAGTCGGGCCTTGACAGTAGAAAACAAATGTTTTTCCATGGTCATAAGCTACTATAAGGGATTTGGATCCTGTCTATAGCGGTGTATACATATGGTAATATAGGAATCTCATGCAAACCCCACAGGTTTTCATTTTTCCATTGTGTTTGCTGCCTTGAATTTGGTTCCCAGTGATGTAGCTATGAAGCCAAATCACAAGAAATGTTTACTGAGAAACAGAAACAGCCACAATGGAAACCTTGGGACCAATCTCTCATTATAGCACTGGGTGGAGTGGGAGAATAAGCTGCAATCTGCTATGCTTGGCAGAGTTGTGTGTCCCTCTCTGAGTGACTCAGTACAAGCAATATGTTCTTTTGTTGGGAGAAGTATAAGTTTAAGCTCTAAGTCCCTAACTAAGACTTTTTCTAAGGGGTTTCTCTTGAACCCATGGTCCCCTCAAAATATATTAAAGGTTTGACTTAGGGAATGGGATCTGAGGTATAAAGACTGAATACAGTTTAGACCACCATTTCTGCAGTATACCAAGAAAAGGTTAATGGTAGCAGGTGTCTCACTACAGGAGCTCAGACACTGATAGAATCTGACTAAATGTTTATTGATTAAAAATAATCAAAGAGTTTTTCATTGCTTCTCAAGACCAAGTACAATGAGGTTGCTGTTTTTTTAAATTTGGGACTACAAAATAAAAGGTAATGTGTGTATATCAAGAAATCCTGTCATACAACATGGTAGCGATTTTATTCCCTTTGAATTCTTAAGTACCTTGTACCTTTTGAATTCCCATAACAGTGAATGGATAACATTTCTAGGGAAGACATATAGCATTAAAGTTCAGTGTCATCGAAAGGATGCTTGTCTTTGTTATCAAGACTACTTGGGGCATGCTAGCACAGTACACCTTTCTTCAAAGCTCAGCTCAGGTGCCTCTTCTTCCATAAAGCCTTTCTTCATACTCCCATTTCTTAGTATTATGTCCCTCTTCAGTTTCCCTCATATTATACTTTGTGTCTAATGTGATAGAAAGAAAGCTTCTTGAGGTCAGGAATTATTACTTCATTTATGACTTTGTATCCCCAGTGCCTAACACATACTAGGTGCCTAACAAATGCTTATCAGGTTGAATTGTTCAGATATCAGTCCTAAACCTCCTTCAGAGGCAATGCCCTAAAATCTGGTAATAGAAAACAAACAAGTCATTTGCTGAACCCTATAATCACTTCCTCTCCTCCCCTCACCATATTTCTCCTTCTCTTAGTCTCCCTTTCTCATTTTGTCTCCCTGTTGCTATTTCTTTTCCCTTCTCTCTGTCTTTTCTCTTTTTCTTGCTGTCTCTTTTTCTATTTCTCTCTGGGTCTGACTATATCTGGTTCTTTCTGTTTCCCCTCTCTCTGTGTCTCTTTGTGTTTGTTTCTCTGTCTCTCTTTTTCTCTGTCTGTATCTCTGACACTCTCCCCCCTGTCTCTCTCTTCCTCTGACTCTGTCTCTCTGTCTCCTTCTGTCTCTATTCCACATTCCCCTCATCTCCAACATTCATCATGTAGAAAAGGGAACTATTCTATAGACCACATAGGACCAAAATGCTTATGGATTATTTCAGAAGTTTAGTTTAATACAACTATTTTCATTTAATTTCAGACATGAAAACATATCCCAAATAATTTGTATAGATGCAAAATTTACTTTTAAAAAATCGTTGACTGCTAAAGATTCAGCCACCCATGCAAGGAGCAATATTATTCTCTCTCTCTCTCTCTCTCTCTCTCTCTCTCTCTCTCTCTCTCTCTCTCTCTCTGTCTCTCTCTGTCTCTCTCTCTGATGCACACACACACATTATAGTGTACATTGTTCTCCAGCTTGTACCTCTTCACTCTATATCAATTCATAAAAGCCTTTCCATGTCTTTTTGAAATCATCTATTTCCTCATTTCTTTCAGCATAATAGTATTCCATAACTTAATATTATGATAAATATGGATTTTATAAATCCATATTTATTATAAGCACTGAAAAACTGGGTTGCACAAGCTCAAGCATTCTAGGAGCTTCTCAAGGAGAAAGGAAGAGGAAAAAAGAAGAAAAGAAAGACACAGACACAGACACAGAAACAGACAGAATTAGGGAGACAGAGACACAGTGATAGAGACAGGGAGAAAGATACAGAAACAGAGGAAAAAAGAGAAAAAAGAAGCAGAAAGAAAAAGAGACACAATGAGAAAAAATAGAGACAAACACAGAAACAAAAATCAGCAGAAAAAGACAGAGAGGGAGAGAAAAAGAGAGAGGCAGAGAAAAAGACAGAAAGAAAAAAAAAGAGACAGAGAAAAAGATAAAGATAAAGCAAGAAAAATTTTCAGAGAGAGAGTGAGCCTACACACATGCATGCACTTGTTGCATGTGCATGTGTGTGTTCATGCATACACATAAACACACACAGGGAGAACAAGAGATAAGAGAGCAAGAAGACAGAAGCAAAGAGAGACAGAGAGAGTATATGAGCACAAGCCCAGGCTTTTTCCCAAGAGGAAGAACAGAGAGACATGTTGAAGAACAGGCATCAAGCTGCAGAATCTGGGAGCCTGCTTGTAGCTCTCTTGTCCATCGCCACTCAAATAAGGAAGGAGTCCCATTCCTATATCCTAGATAGGCTACCCCATTAAATAAATATCACCTACATGCACCTACAACACCCAACAGAAAACAAGAAATTGGGGGGGGCAGGGTGGAGCACAGATCACAAGGTGTCTCATTCTGTGCAATTGAAACCAGGCAGAGCAGCAAACGCAGAGTGGAGTGAGCACAAAAGTCCAGTTTCTGTGTCTGCAAAGGATGGCATAGAAAGGAGTTTGCTACTCCACCTTCCAGCTCTTTTGCCACCACAAAAAAGGGTTGCTATAAATATTTTTGTACAAAAGGGACAGTTTCCTATTTCTCTGATCTTTTGAGTATAGCTGGGTAAAAGGGCATACACTGTTTAGTAACTTCTTGTGTATCATTTCAAATTGCTTTCCAGAATGATTTTATCCACTCACAGATTGACCAACAGTGAAGCAATATGCCTGTTTTCCCACAGTCTCCTCCAAGTGTTCTCATTTTTTTGTTACCTTTTTCAATCTGACAGATGTGAGGTAGAATCTCAAAATTGCCTCAATTTGCATTTTCTCTCAGTAGTGAGTTGGAACTTGTTTTTCTATGTTGATGGATAGCCAGGGTTTCTTTCCTTGAGAACTGCCTGTTAATGTCCTTAGACTATTATTAATTAGGGAATGGCTTTTATTGTTGTAATTATTAATTAGGAAATGGCTTGTATTCTTATACATTTGAATAATTTCCTTATCTTTGTTGGAAATTAGACCTTTATCAGAGAAACTTACTGCAAATATTTTCCCCCAGTTAATTTTTTCTTTTTAACCCAAGCTTTTTTGGAATTGTGTACAAAGCCTTTTAATTTTATGTAATCAAAATTATACACTTTATCTGTGATCCTTTATCTACATTTGGTCATGAACTTCTCACACACACACACACACACACACACACACACACACACACACACACACACACACACACACACACACACACTATCCTTTAAAAACCTTTCCTTGGGGACAGTTGGGTGGCGCAGTGGATAGAGCACCGGCCCTGGATTCAGGAGTACCTGAGTTCAAATCCGGCCTCAGACTTACTAGCTGTGTGACCCTGGGCAACTCACTTAACCCCAATTGCCTCACCAAAACAAAACAAAACAAAATCCTTACTTTGACCCTACCACCTCCTTAAATTATTAGTCTATTTCCTCCATTCCTCAGACAACATGCTTTTTTAAAAAAGCTATCTACATACACTTATTAAATCCACTTCTCCTTTCACTCACTCTTCAATAGTTTGCAATCTGGCTCTTGACCTCATCAGTCATTGTTCTTCAGTCATTTCAGTTTTGTCCAATTGTGACCCCATTTGGGGTTTTCTTGGCAAAGATACTGAAAGTTGTTTGCCATTTCCTTCTCCAGATATTTCTATAGATGAGAAAACTGAGGCAAACAGGGCTAAGTGACTTGCCCAGGGTCACACAGCTAGCAAGTGTCTGAGGCCAGATTTTAACTCAGGATCCTCCTGATTCTAGGCCTGTTATTCTATCCTGTGTCCTTCAGTCATAAGTATGTTTTAAACACATTTGCTACTCAACCAAAACTGCTCTCTCAAGTGATCTTAAAAAGGGGCTAGGGATGGATGTAATTCCCCTCCCCCCCCATCAGTTGATATAGTCACATAATGTAGAGACCTGTTGTAAACAATTGTTGTAAACAAGATGTACTCATGTCCTTATCCCTTTATGAGGTGTGAAGCTCTCTGGTTGAGGAAACCACATAAATAAATTAGCACCAACTCTACCAGCTTACAATAGCCAATCCCTGAGAAGCTGAAGGCAATCAAGGTTCAGAACAATTGTGAGTCAAGATTACTCTTATGGTCTCACCCTCCTTTCCCCTCCCCCCATCTGTTGTATAGTTTTAAAAGGAGTTACTATATGAGTAGGAGCTACTATATCCAACTAGGAGCAGAGAAAACAGAAGACAGAAAGTCACAGTGTATAGAGAGAGAGTACCTAAGGGAAGAAGTTTCAAGGAGCTTGAGCTTTGACTATTGAGAGTCAGACAGACTGTGGAGGGGGCTTGCTTCTCAGCTCTGCCACATAGACTGCCTCTTTTCTTTCTTGACACAACTCAAGAATTAACAGAAACAATGAAGTAATTTGTTCCTTTTTTATTTGTTTAGCATTTAAAGAACATTTATTGTGTTAATGTCATAATAATAATAGATACTGTCATTAGCAGAAGCAAGATTTCCCCAATAGCTATTGCTTTTCCTCTCTAACTACCTGTATTTGTTTACATATGTCTTTATATTTATTCTACAGATACAAAGATATTTATTGTTTCCTCTTATAGAAAGGGAACATCTTGATCTTAATTACTGTTTCGTTCTTTGCAAGTGTCTCCCAGCACCTGCTTTAGTGCCTGACACATATTGACCTTTAATAAATGCTTGTCAATTGATTGGTTGTTCAATTATGCCTTATCTGACTCTTGAATGTCCATACCTCAGCTCTTTGCAGCATTTTACACTGTTGAGATCCTCCACCTTGAAAATTCTCTCCTCCCTAGACTTTTTTATATTACTAGAATTTTCTCTCAGTATCCCTTCCTTTTCCCCTCCTAGAGAGCCATTCCATACAATAAATATTTTTAAGAACAAAGAAGAAAAAAAGAAAAAATTTGGCAAAACATCAATGCATCAAAAAAATGGTTGAAAATAGATGTGATGCACCACTTCCATAGATCTTATACCTGTGGTAAAAAAAAATATGAAAGTTTTTTAACAGTCGGTTAGGATAACAGAAAGACTCCAGTTTTTGAAGGACCACCCTTTTGGGGAGGAGACCAACGGCATGAGCTACACACGCCAGTCCGCCTGCTGCACATGTCAGACTGCCTGCTATGCACTCGACTTCCGGGGTGCGAGCTTAAAAGACAAGGAGAGAACGGAAGTGGGGCTTTTTTTCCTGCTCTGCTGGTCTCCTGGCTGCGCTGCACAGACAGTCTCTCTCTCTCTCCAAAGGTGGCCTTCGGTTTTGGTGAGTTTTTATAAGGAATATAGACTAAACTTAGACTTAAGAAGATTTGCATTGTGTTTCTACTTTCCTATCCTTCTAATCAACATCACCTTGTGACTACCATAACAATAAAAGGTCTATCTAGAAAACCAAAAGCTTCTTCCATTTACTAGTCTGGGAGATAAATTAAGGGAAAGGTTAAGTAGGGGAGATTTATGATCTAATATCCAATTTTAAATCTCACACACCCTTACAAAGGAGTGAGGTGGGAGTATCTTCTCATTTCTCTTCTTGGAAGCCATGCTTCTTCTTGGTTATTTTGCAGCATTCACTTTTGATTGTTTTGTGGTTCTTCCTTCCATTTGCATTGTTGTTATTTGTCTTCTTTGCTCTCTCTTTTCTTGGCTCTCATTTCATTCTGCAAGATTTCATATTGATATTTCCATATTTGCATGTATTCATCATATTCATCAATTCCTTCAGTACAGTAATATTCCATTGCCACAATTTGTTTAACCTTTTCTGAGTCAACAAGAATTTTCTTTGTTTCTATTTCTTTGCATACACACACATAATGTTGCTACAAATACATTGGTGTTCGTAGGGACTTTCCTCTTAACAGTGACTTCCTTGAGATATAAGCCTAGTACTGGAATTTCTGGATCAAAGATTATAGACATTTTATTAGTTATTTGCATTATTTCAAATATCTTTCCAAAATAGTTATACTGATTCATAGTTCCACCAACAATGCACTACTGTGCCTGTCTTTCCACAATCCCTCCAACATTGACTACTCAGAATATCATGTTTTGTCACCTCACAGTTGTTTCAGTTTGCATTTCTCTTGTTATTATCATTTATTTATTATAATATATTATCATTTGTTTATTATAAATTTGGCACATTCTTTCATATGATTCTAAAAAATTTGCTATTCTCCTTGTGAGAACTATTTATTGGTATCCTTGATCATGCAACTTTTAGTTATATATTCTATACAAAATCCTTACCTGAGAAATTTGATATGTAGATCTTTTCCCATTTGGCTATTTTCCTTCTTGTCCTAGATACATTAATTTTGTTGGGGAATTTTTCTGCCAAGTTGTTTTTCTGGGTTTTTTTTCCAGCAGGATTTTAAAAACTCAAATTGTCCTCCCTATATTTCTATGATACTTAGATCTCCTCTCATCTTCCTGTTCCTCTTTTGTCACAACTAAACATATATAACTTTCCCCTGTCCTAAAAATTTTCCCCTTCTAGTCCCTGATAGCCACCCAAGCTACTATTATCTCTTTTATTCCCTTCACTGTCAACATTCTTGAAAGAAGAGTCTGGACTACTCCCCAAATTTATATCTTCAGCTCTCATTTCCCTATGAAAATCCAATTCTATAGGTTCAACTACTATCTAGATATCCTGTCATCATCACCAGGCAGCATATCTAAAACTGAACTCATCATCATCATTCTAAACTTACCTTTTGCCTCAACAACAACAACAACAAAAAGAAAATACAGTGTCAACTTTGCTCCCTACTTTCCTCTCATGCCTGCTTTTCTCCATATCCACTATTAGATTGTAAACTCCTTGAGGTCAGGGGCTGTCTGCCTCTTTTTGTATTCCTAGCCCTTAGCACAGGAGTACATAGTAAGAATTTGGTAAATGTTTAGTGAATTGAATTATTAAGTATTCAATTTCGTTTATACTGTAATTCTAACTTTTCAATGCCTTCCTCCCATTCCTACCACTCTAGCTCAGACCCAATTTCTTTCCTAGACAATTCTAATACACTTCTGATTTGTTTTCCACCTCTAGATTGTCTGTTATCCAATTTATCTTAAGCATTAGTATCAGATCAATCTACATGTACCTAAAGTACAGCTGTGATTTTGTTCCCTTCTTAATCTTAAACTTCAATGCCTACTCATTGCCTGACAATTGTATTCCAGATTCCATAGCTTGGTATGGCCTTCCACAATATGGCTCCAGACTGATCTTCCATTATAGCCCAAGAATTGTCTTATGGCATTATTTTGAAGGTATGTGGATGGCTCACATCTGAGTTCCAAGGGTCACGGCCTTTCCTCCACTATCTTGGCTCTGCCCCACCTCTTTTTCCATTATATTCCTACAAAAATATTGGACACTCCAGTCAAGCTAAACTGTTTCCTGAACATGTTATGAGCATTCACACTGCTGTTGATGATTTTCTCTCTTCCTGTAATCCATACCCCCAATCTAATCTCTGGTTGAAATTCTGCCCATTCTTCCAGACTTACTTCAAATTCCACCCTCTTCCTGTTCTCCTCAAGTGGTAAGATCTTTCTGTTTCCTGAAACCCTATAGTCTTTTTTTTATTATTATTTGCATCTCTCTTGGGACATTTATCACACCTAACCTTGCATAATGGTTTTTATGCACATGATTTAACAGTTTATAATTCTACTCCTGCACCAAGCCTGGGGCAGTAACTTGAGAAATAGTTCTATGGCTGATGTGAGTGCTGTAGACATTTGCTGAGTGAGATGTAACTCTTAATTGTCTGAGAGAGGGCTGAGCCAAAAAGCTGTGCATATGGAGAGAAGCAGAGGGAGAGTTCACGAAAGGAGGGCAGAGAGAAAAGATTCCAAATTGGCAAACTGGAGTCCCCAGAACTTCATAGATGGGGACAGGACAGAGCTGGCCTCCTTCAACATGTCCCTTGACATCTACTACCTGTAACCTTGTGGACTACCAAGAGCGGACACCCTCAGTGAGATCATTCTCTCATTTATCAGAGATTTTTCTCTTATTCCCACTGGAAGTGCTCATCCACTTTTGTGCATTATATATTTTCTCTAATTTGTATAACTTTCCTGATTTCTATTTACTGTTTGCCTAGATAAATATCTTTTTTCACTGATATTGTGTGTGTGTGTGTGTGTGTGTGTGTTTAGCAAGAGTTTGGTGGGAGGGAACTAAGTTGGTGAGAAGAAACTAACTCTTATTCTCCTCTTACAAGTGAATAAAGAAAGTAGCTTTGGGGCAGCTAGATGGCACAGTGGATAGAGCACCGGCCCTGGAGTCAGGAGTACCTGAGTTCAAATCTGGCCTCAGACACTAGCTGTGTGACCCTCGGCAAGTCACTTAACCCCAATTGCCTCACTAAAAAAAAAAAGTAGCTTTTATTCTGAATTCCTAAAAGAATAACATATACCTAGACTACCAATATATGATGTGTGGTAGATAAATACAATTCTAGCCCAGTGCACCTCTTGGAGATAGGTCAATAAGTGAGTAAAGGCTAAACTACCAACCTCTTTTTCTTCCCTAACATATCTTAATTTCAGTTCTTTCCCTCTTAATTTCCTGTTTATACTGTATATAGCTTGTTATATATATATATGTATATATATGTATATGTATATATACACATATGTATATAACTTGTGTATATATATATATATATATGTATATATATATATATACTTGTTCACATGTTCCATGCCCTTCCCCAACAAGATTGTAAGCTCCTTCAAGGAGCCTCTTTTTGTAATCCCAGCACTTAGCACAGTACCTGGTAAGTGCTTAAAAAATGTTTATTAAATAAATGAATGAAAAGACAGGGTAGAGCAGATCCCAGATGAGATACTATACATGGGCTAGCCTTTTATATTAGATAGTCAACACATACATATACACAATATATATGTGTGTGTGTGTGTACATACACACACATATATCTATCATATATCTATAAAATATGTGTGTATGTCACATGTATATTAGATTATAAACTCCTATAATATAGAATGACATTTATATAGCACTTACTACATGCCAGGCACTGTGTTAAGTTATTTACAATTATTATCTCATTTGATCCTCGCAACAATCCTGAAAGATACAATTATTATGCCTTTTTTACTGATGAGGAAACTGAGGCAAATAGAGTGATTTGTCTAGGGTCACACAGCTAATAAGTGTTAGAGGCTGGATTTGAACTCAGGTCTTTCTGAGTTCAAGCCCAGCACTCTCACCCTTTCACCACCTAGGGAACTGTGCCATAATAACATTTGTCTCCTAGGCAGTATGTGTTATAGAGCCTTGAACCTAATAATCACTTGATAAATATTTGTTTTATTAAGCTAGATTGGATTGAAAGTAACATAAACTAAAGTGAGAAGATATTTTCAAAAATTACATTTCCAGACTCTTATGGTTAATAAAGGGTCTCAAGGTGCATGATTGATCTTAAAGATTAATCTCTAAAATAATTCAAGGGCTTGTATTTGAAAATTAATACTAAGGTTCCCTAAAAGGAATTGTTTTCCTTTGGTTCATGAAGGGTCTAAGCGGTCAGAATCAAGACTTGTAGCACCAGGTTTCACCTCAGCCTTTTTGAGGAGTCTTCACTTCACAAAAGAATGACCCATCTGACTGACATTTGGAAGAGGACCCACTAGTGTACACATATTGTTTAGGTACATATTCAGGAAGTGTAGCAGAGATATGGCCCTATGCAATCACAGCCTTTCCCTGTCCCACCCACACCCTACTGTCATGTGGTCTGTGGATTTCAGGTTCAGAGTTAACCGGGGGAGTAGCAGAAATATACATAGCAACTTTTCACCCTTATATTTATAAATTCCCCTCTATACATGATAAAGCTTGCAGCTTCTCTTCCCAGATTTCTAGATCATAAAATGAATACATTTACTTATATCCACTAGCATATATTGAATAATAATTAGTTGGTTATTCTACTTATGAGAATTAAAAGTGCTACTCCAAGTGCAAAGAAATATTGCACCACTTATAAGAAAGAATTTTCCATGTTTAATAGACTTGAACAAAGATATATTTATCTAGTCATTTTCAATTTGATTCAACAAATAATTAGTACCTGCTCTGTTCAAAGCACAATCTGGCAACAGAGACTAAAACAGACATTGACTTCAAAGAGTTTATATTCTAAAGATGAAATCATATATTCAGAGACGTAAATAAAAGGTAATTTGAGAAGGAAAAGAATAGCAAGGCACTGGAGGTTATTAAGGAAGACTTCCTGTAAGAGACAACACCTGAACAGAGCCATCAATCAATATACGTTTATTATTCACCTACTATGTGCCAGGCACAATGCTAAGCCAAGCATTTACAATCTCATGGGTGAATCAACCTACAAACAAATATATACAAAGCTAACTATGTACAGGATAAATAGAGAACAATTAACAGAAGGGGGTGGTTAGGGAAGGCTTCCTGTAGAAGATGGGATTTTAATTAGGACTTAAAGGAAGCCAGGGAGGTCAGTAGTTGGAACAGAGGAAGAACATCCCAGACATGGGGAACAGCCAGAAAAAATGCCAGGAGCTGAGAGGTGGAGTATCTTGGAACGGCGAGGAAGCCAATGTGAACAGCTCAAAGAGTACATGTTGGGGAGTAAGATATAAGCAGACTGAGCAGGTAGGAGTGACGTGATCAGACCTGTGCTCTGAGAAAATCACTTCACTGTCTAAATGGAGAATGGGTTGGAGTGGGGAGAGACACAATCCAGGCAGAGGCACCAATAGGCTATTGAAATAATCAGAGGGAGGTGATGAGAGCTCCCGCTAGTGGTAGATTTATCAAAAGAGAGAAGGGGGCTTATTAGAGAGATGTTGCAAAGATTAAATCATCAGGCCTTGGTAACAGGTTGGATATGAGGGGGTGGGGTTGAGAGAGATTGAAGAATCCAAAAGCCTTGAAGTATAGTTCCCATTGTGAAACTTTTCTATAAATTAGGAATCTGAAGTATATCATTTAATCATTTGAATTCTGCTCAAACTCCATTTTCCTTCTGACTACCACTCTCTTATGTCTTCCACACTCAATTGTTGCTGTTATTATTCAGTTGTGTCCAACTCTTCAGGACCCCATTGGGGGTTTTCTTGGCAAAAGTACTGGAGTGGTTTGCTGTTTCCTTCTCCAGTTCATTATACAGATAAGGAAAATGAGGCAATCAGGGCTAAGTGACTTACACTCACTTGTAAGTGTCTGAGACCAGATTTGAATTCAGGAAAATGTCTTCCTGACTTCATGCTAGGCATTCTATCCACTATCTTCCATTGTTCAAAATCTTCAGGTTTTATCTCAGACTTTTCTCCCACCCTTTCATCTCTCATATCTAAATATCATTTACTAAGTCCTATGGATTTCTCTTTTCTGTTCCTACTGTCACCACCCTTAAGAGGTGGCAATAGGATGAATACCTGTTTTCCCACAGTATAGCTTAGGCTCACTCCTCCTCCTTTTCTATGAAAGGAATTACTTTTTCCTTAAAAGGAGACAGAAGTCCCAGTACCTGACTGGTCCCTGTGACCAGCTTCCAGGCCACCTAAGGGCAAAAAAAAAATCCCATCCATATGAGAAGGATGCTTTCTCACTGCATTTATGAAGTTCACAAGTTACCATTTCCTTCACCAGATTCTGTCTTGACCAGATATTTCAGAAAGAGACAGGGAAGACAGAGAGTTGTGTCCAGAGAAGCTAAGAGCCACTGTAACTCCCCGCCCCCCCCCCATTTACTTGGTGATAAAGCAGGTCTACATCACTAGAGGACTTATCTCTTCCTTAACTCCTTCTTGTAAAAACAATAGCTTCTTCTCCTCTGCTCACAGTAATGAAATTTGCCTGGTAAAATGGAATAGGCATAATGAATGGCAAGAGACTGGGAGATTTTGTGCCAGACCCAAGACACTGAAATAGTTTGTGCCAGTCCATTTTCTGCATAAATCTGGATTTGATCTTTCATTAAACAAGTCTTTGTTGCAAATGAAATCATAGCATTTATCTAGTCAGCAAACTGCTCTTCACTTGCTTCCCAATCATTGGAATTCTGGCTTTTCAATCTCTTGGTATGTTGCCTAATACTCTTCATGGTGGTCTCCTTAGGGATTATTCCCCACTTGATTGATACCTCTCTCCATGTCTCTCTACCTAACACTGAACTATGCCTTTCCTTCTGAAGATTTTGTATTTTTCTCTTTCTTCTATTCAGAAACATTTACTTTGGCATCAACCTTCAGTTCATCCAGAGGAATTCAGCAGCATCCAAATTTACCATGGGCTCTCCTAAGTCTCTCTGGCACCTTCAATTGACTTCTGAAGAATAATATCATTTCCTTCTCCTTTACCATCACTGTATTGAAATCATTGGCCTTGTAAAATCTATTTCTTGACTGCCAAGAATAGACTGAACATAGAATATAGAATGCAATATTCATTCTCTCTCTCTCTCTCTCTCTCTCTCTCTCTCTCCCCCCTCTTCTCTTCTCTCTCTCCTCACTTTCTTTCACCTCTACCTGCTGCTGCTACTTTTCTTGCATTTCCCATCAGACAACTGGTCTCCAAATCCCTTCACACAGCAGATTTCCAGAGTTTACATAAAGCACCATTCTTAAATGGCAAACACACAAGTCCTAGTGGCATTGAAAAGGAAGGAGAAAAAAAGGAAAAGAATTATACAACCAAGAATATGAAGCATTTTACAGCAAATGAAATATTTGTGTTTGCAGTTTCAGAGGCAGATGTACTAGATTTATTAGGGCATATTGATGTGCCAAAGGATTTTTAACTTAAAACAGCACTGCTGATACCAGAGGGAGAACACACATAAAACAGGCATATGGTCATATGACATGGGGCACAGTGTGCTAACAATGATCTGCCAATGAGATGGGATGGCAGTTGATCAGAGAAGGCTGCTAGAGGAAGTTTCGGAGATTCATAAGCAATTGGCTGACAGTGTTCATTTAGGCAAAGGAAATTCAAGGACCATTGTTGAATGGACAAGGGGGATGCCTGAGTATCCAGTTTTCAAAGGTACCCCAATACTTAACCAAGAGATTGGAGCCCTAAATCACATACACATGTATACACCCCCACAATGTCTAATCTAATTTTTAAAAAAGCTAAATCTCATTTAAAAAAAAGCATTAACAATGCAAAAAAGTGACCTGAAAATGCAATACAAATAAAAATATTAGTAGTATACATGTAGAGTTTTAAGGTTTATAAATCGTTTTAGAAATATGTCCCCAAAAGAGAAAAATACCTATTTGTACAAAAATATTTATAGCAACTCTTTTTGTGGTGACTAAGAACTGGAAATCAAAGGAATGTCCATCAATTGGGGAATGGCTAAACAAATTGGTATATGATGGTGATGGAATATTATTGTGCTGTAATAAAGATAAGCAGGATGACTTTAGAAAGGCCTGGAAAAACATGTATGAAATGATGCATTGTGAAGTGAACAGAACCAAAAGAAAATTGTACACAGAGACAGCAATATTGTTTGATGAAGAAGTGTGAATGACATGACTATTCACAACAATACAATGATCCAAGACAATCCCAAGGGACTATTGATGAAACATACTATCCACCTCCAAAGAAAGAACTTATATTGATGGAACAGACTGAAGCATACTATTTATTTTTACTTTCTTTCTTTTTTTTCTTTTAATCAAGTTTCCTTGTACAACATGACAAATATTGTAATGTTTTGCATAATCATACATGTGTAACCCATATCTGTTTGTTTGCCACCTCAGGAAAGGGAGAGGGGAGGGAGGGAAAGAAGGATAAAAATTGGAACACAAAACTATAAATAAAAATGTTTATTACTAAAAAACAAGAAAACTGAGTTTAAAAGAAGAAATATGATCTCATTTGATCCTCACAAGAACCATGAGATGTACATATTAATATTATCCCAATTTTACAGGTGAGGAAACTGAGGCAAACAGAGGTTAAGTGACTTGCCCAGATTCACACAGCTATTAAGTGTCTGAAGCCAAATTCTCCAGGTCCAGCACTCTTTTCACTGTACCACTTAGCAATCCCTGCAATGCAACATATTAGTTGGGGAGGGTTTATATTCTTCTGGAGAATGGGAATACAACCTGTACACAATGAAAAGCAGAAGAGTCATGGGTGCCTTTGGCTGTTTCTCCCTGGAATACACTTTCCAACCCTGAAATTCTAAGGAGTGGAGCCAACAGGCTCTCAGCCCAAGTCTCAGTATGACTTTAGAAACTTATACATGGGGGCAGCTAGGTGGCATAGTGGATAGAGCACTGGCCCTGGAGTCAGGAGGACCTGAGTTCAAATCCGGCCTCAGACACTTGACATTTACTAGCTGTGTGACCCTGGGCAAGTCACTTAACCCCAAGTGCCTCACCAAAAAGAAAGAAAGAAAGAAAAGAAACTTATACATGCATACAGAGTAATTACTTTCAGTATAGTTTTGTGATTTATTTACCATCTATTTTCCTGAAGTTGCTGTTTTCTTTTTTGTTTTTTTCTCCCTCTCTCAATTTCATCATTATGTTTTATTTATTATACCTTACAGCTTCATGTCAATATAATCCACCCAGGTCTATGAAAGACCTCTCTTTACAATCTAATTCCGCCCTTCTTGATGGAACATGTATTAATCTTTGCCGGTATTGTTAGTGTTATTTGATATTAAAGAGTAGATTTTCAATTTTTAGAAACTTAGATAGATTTACATGTTTGCATTGAATTATAGTGGGGCAAGACCTATGATTTTATGGGATAGGAAACTCCCAAGTGAGGAAACTTCCTCAACCAAAGCAGGTGAGAAAGTACTTTTCAGTCCTTTATAATCAGAGAGGACCTAGTTCAATAAGACACTAAGTGAGTCACCCAATCACACAATCAGTATTGTATGTGTCAAATGTAAGATTTGAACCCAGGTCTTCCTGGTTTTGAGGCCATCCTTTTATCCATTGTTCTAGGCTCAGTTCCCCCTAAATAATTCCCTATGTTTTTTAGCCTTGTGATTTATTAACTATCCCTATTTTCAAAGAATTTCATGAGTTATTTACTGGGTTTTCACTCAAAGAATCATAGAACTTTTTAGTTGGAAGGAATCTCAGTAGCCATCTGAACCAATATATAACAAAGAATCCCCATGACAACTACCTACACAAAAAATGACCTTCCAGCCTTTGATCAAAGGCCTCTTACATGACCCCATATGGAGGTTTTCTTGGCAAAGAGACTGGAGTATTTTGCCATTTCCTTCTCCAACTCATTTTACTGATGAGGAAACTGAGGCAAACAATTCAACAACAACAGCAAAAGAGGAGTAATGTTTGTGTTAGGGTTATGTTTTGGTTTTTTTGGTTTCTGTTAACCTGCTTCATTCTGCATTCTGGAAGATACTTTTTATTCTGTTCCAGAGAATTAATGCATTGTTTTAAAGGTTTGGTTTTTAAACTTTTTTTTCCCCATCTATTTTCAGATACTATCAGTTCTTTCTCTGCAGATGGGCTGCAATCTTCATAAGTCTTTCAGGCTTATATTGGATCATTGCCTTGCTGAAAATAACCACATGCTTCCCAGCAGATCATCCCCCACTATATGTATACAGTACATTTCACTCTGCTGGAAAGACCTACATGAACTGAAGCAGGGTTTTTAAACTTTTTAAAAAGTATTTAGGCGGCAGCTAGGTGGTGCAGTAGATAAAGCACTGACCCTGGATTCAGGAAGACCTGAGTTCAAATCTGACCTCAGATACTTGACACTTACTAGCTGTGTGACCTTGGGCAAGTCACTTAACCCTCATTGCCCCTCAAAAAAAAGTATTTAATATGTTTATTTTTGACACATGGCATTCATCAACAATACTATTCTCTCATTACGAAGCCTCAGACCGGCCTTACTTGGCCTTATAGGCACCAACTTGGACCTTTAAGGATGGGAGGTTGGGAGTTGTTAAGGAAGACAGATTTTTGTTTAATGTAAGAAGGAACTTTCTAAAACTGTGTTGTCCATTCGTGAAACTTAGAATATTAAAGTGCTTTGTTAGCCTGAAGGTGTGATAGAAATTCATGGCCATCTTCTATCACTACTAAACAATGTATAAGAAGAAGATTGTTGACTGCCTGTCAGGGCTGTTGTGGAGGGGGCTGTTCCCCTTTATTCCATACTGTCCGTTTTGAGAGCTTGCCCTATTGATTATTAGTTTTCTCTTTTTGTCTTGTTTTTTACCTTTCTGCTAGTTCTTCATTCTGGTCGTATGGGGGTGTTCAGGGAGAACAAAAATCTCTGGTGTGAGGGATTGCTGAGATCTTTTCAGGGCTGCTCATCCACCTTTGGGCTCTATCTGCCACCCAACTCTCACCTGTGGCTCCAAGAAGCTTTGGCATGCACAGCAGTCACAACTCTGTTAAACCATCTCTGAACACTTTTGAGGAGGGATAGGGTAAAAGAAGACGGAACATAGAGTAAATATCATGGGAAGGGAATAGGATGGAGGGAAATAGTTATGATGATTGACTATAATGGCAAAACGTATGGTACCTACTTTGCTAGGCTATTGTGAAGAAAATTTTTTGTCAGGTTTAAAGTACTATATAAAAGTTATGATAAATAGGATGCTATCAGAAAAACCTGGAAAGACCTAGATGAACTGGAGCAGAATGAAATGTACTGTATATAAAATAACAGCAATAGTGTAAGATGATCTGCTGGGAAGCATGTGGTTATTTTCAGCAATGCAATGATCCAATATAACTCTGAAGGACTTAAGAAAATTGCAATCCATCTACAGAGAAAGAACTGATGGTATCTGAAAACAGATTGAAACATATTTTTGACAGTTCCTTAATCTGAAGTTTCGTTTTTATCTGTTTTCTCTCACAACCTACCTAATATGGAGATGTTTTCCATGACTACTCATGTATAACTTATATTGAATTGCTTGAGTTCTTGAGGGTGGGGGTGGAAAGGGAGGGAGGAAGAGAAGTTGGAACACAAAGTTTTAAGAAAAAATTGATGTCAAAATGTGTTTTTACATGTAATTTGGAAAATAAAATTCTAAACAGAGGAAAAAAAAGCCATCTCTGAAAAGAGGTTGAGTGTAACCAACAGACCTCAAACCCATCAGTGAGTTAAGGGAATGTCTACCCCAAGCATATGAAGATTTTTCCCTGATGGAATGGATAGATGAGAACAATTTGTTCCGAAAGCCATGAAGGAAGCTGAAGCAGGTGTTGTGGAGTGCTTAGAGCTTAGATATCAAAGACCCCAAGATCATCTTCTGCATCCTGGACCATCTCTAGTCATCTTAACCTTTGTCTTACCATTGGACTTCAATGATTCTGGAAGAGTGAGACTGATGACTTTGTGCAGTTTTGCCTCACTTCAATCTGATTCACCTGAAAGTCTTCTTCAAAAATGAAAAATGAATAAACAAGCAACACAACAAAGGCCTCCAATGAGAAGAAACCCACCTTATCCCAAAACAGCCAGTTCCATTCATGGATAGCTCTGATTATAAGAAAGTTTTTCTGGCATCAAGGCTAAATTTCCCTTTTTTGTAACTTTTCTACTATTTCTCCCAGTTCTGAAAACAAATAGTAAATTCTTTTTAAAAAAATATGACTTTGTTTAGTTTTACTTTATTTTTATTCTGAACTTAACAAATGCTAAATAGGGTAGATACATGGTAGGAAAGAGAGAAAAATAAAGTAAGAAAGAAAAAGAATTCATAAAGCTGTTTTTCTACCAGTACTTTTCCCCTTTTATTTACTTAAAATATTATTCTTCAATTAATAAGTTTTTCTTCTCTTTCTCTCTACCACTATCCTTTATCACAGCTGACAATATAGATAAAAACAAAACCTCTTCAATAATTATTCATAGTAAAAAAAAAAAACAGGGGCAGCTAGGTGGCACAGTGGATAAAGTACTGGCCCTGGATTCAGGAGGACCTGAATTCAAATCTGGCCTCAGACACTTGATATTTAGTAGCTGTGTGACCCTAAGCAAGTCTCTTAACCCTCACTGCCCCACAAAAACAACAACAACAACAACAACAACAAAACCACATTCTCACACTGGTCACATCCAAAAATGGATGCCTCCCTCTGCAAATCTAGTCAATCACCTCTATTTTCACTTTGCCCTCTGATACCAAGAGATATGAAACCTGTGCAGTTTTATTTGATGATTTCTTAAATTAGATCCAGACTTTTTTCTTTCTTTTGGTTATAACTTCCAGCTAATTTGTTGATTCATAAATTATCTCTCTTTGCTTATTTGCAGTTCAGTAAACTGTGGGGTTTTTATATCAGATACCTTATATTTTCTTCTATCAATATTTGATGTTGTCTCATAGAGACAACAAGGCTTCTCTTTGGTCATTCTAATTTTCAGGGAGTATATCACATGGGTAAGGTTTAGTAACTCTTGGGCCAACCTATTCATTCTCTTTCCAGCTCTCCTTCACAACTCTCATTTCTTTTCCAGTCTTTCTACAATCACTCTCATTTCATTTATAATAACATTTTAAACTCATTTTTAAGTCTGCATCATTTAGTCTAGAAATTCTAATTAATTTTGTGGGTAAGCTATATTTGTCTTTGAGGCTTGGTGTTTTGGAGTTATTATTTCTTCTGGCTATATGTCTTAGGTATCCCTGACCTCATAATATTTCCTTACCTTTTTTTGTTATTGTACTTTTATCAGTCTTCCAGATATCTATTCTGGGTAACCCAGTATTGCTGTTCTATCTGTTAGCTCTTTCATGGTTGTTATTATCCTAGCCTCTCTGGAAGATGTCCCCCTACTCTCACATACACTCCCTGTGTTACTTTCCAGATATTTGCCAAGAAAGAAAGAGAACTGAGTTCATAATCTGCTCTGACAGTAATGAGCACTGAGTCCTTTCTCCAGGGCCCAAGCTGCTGGCCTGAGTTGGAGCTGAGTTCAAGATCAGTTCTGGGGATCCCTGCATTGCTAGACTAGCTGGCATTTCTGGGCACTGAAAAGTAGGGAAGGCTTGTTGGGAGGTTACTGTTCTCAAAGGAGCTGGTATTATTCTCATTTTATAAATGAGTAAAATAAGGCTGAAAATGAGTGATTTGTCCAGGGTCCTATTGCAAGTAAGTATCTGAGGAAGGATTTGAACTCAGTGCTTCCATGACTTCATTTAGATGTCTATGATAATATGAGACTGGGATCAAATGTCAGCTCCTTGAGATCAGGGATGGTTTCATTTTGTCTTTGCAACCCTACTACCTAACACTGAGGTAGGTGCTTACTAAATATTTATTGAACTCAATTAAATTGAGTAATTGATTGGATACAGAAGGTAAAAAATACACATACAAAATACATATGAAAAAAATACAAAAAGAGGTAGAATCAAAAACAATTCCCTTAAGATTGTGAACATTAAAGATAAGTTGAATGGTGATACCAAATAATGAGAAGCAGGTTTAGGGGAAAGATAATCTGTCATGAGCTTGTAGAATTTGCAGTAGTCATGTGGCATTCAGGTAGGGATGTACCTATTAGAGAGGTAAATGTGTGGCTCAGAGAGAAATCTAGAGACCCGCATCTTGGGGATCATTGGCATAAACTGGAAGTCGAAGCCATAGGAGTGATTTAAGATTGCCAAGAGAAGACACACAAAGAAAGCAGATCTGGGAGAAACCCTTGAGGAATACCCACATTAAAGGGTACAAAAGAGGATCAGGAGCCAATAAAAATGATAAGAGAAAGAATGGCTAAAAGCAGATGGAGGAAAGTCCAGGAAGTGAACTCAGTCCTGAGATGAAGAAGGAAAAGAGTAGGAAGGAGTGGTCAAGATTCTTAAAAGCTATAATGAGATAGGTTGAAGAGTCCTGGGTGAAAAAAAAAAAGATTATTGTTTTGGGGTTTAGTAAGTTTAGGGAGCAAGTAGGTTGTATAGTGGATAGATTGCTGGGCCTGGAGTCTGGAAGACTCATCTTCTTGATTTCAAATATGACCTCAAACATTTACTAGTTGTGTGATTCTGAGTAAGTCGCTTAATCTTGTTTTCCTCAGTTTCCTCATTTGTAAAATGAGCTAGAAAAGGAAATGGAAAATGACCCCAGTATCTTTGCCAAGAAAAGCCCAAATGGGGTCACAAAGAGTAGTATACAACTGAAAACTACCAAACTTCAACCAAAGAGACTTTTTGAAAAGCAATTTCAGTAGGGTAGTGGGGGGGGGGAAGGTGAGTCAGGGGTGTGCTGGTAAATGTTTAACAACCTACCCTAAAACAAACAAATATGTAGGCTAAACATAATTTTAAGTTTCATCTTCTGCCTTAATATTTTTCCATCACTTTCTTAAGTCAAGAAAATCAATAAAACAATAAATCAAGTCCTGATTTTAGCATTTGAAAATTTAACAATCACCTTAGAGTCAATATGAGCTGGCCCCAGAGTACCTCTGGCTCAAGCCCAATTGTAACAGATTGATGCAAGAAAGGATAGTGAGGAAGTAGAGGCTCTAGACTTATGTAATTTTTCAAGAAATCTGTAAGTAAGGGAAAGGAATAAAATTAAAGTGACACATGGAAGAAGTTAAAAATCTGAACATAGAATAATATGTATGACTGGAAAGGAGTCTCAAAAGCCAGATAATTGAACCCTTTCAAGTTTATAGATGAGAACAATGAAGTCCAAGAATGTTAAGTATTTGACCGAAGTCTAAACAAGTAGTAAACATTGGAAATAAGATTTTTGTTTTGTTTTGTTTTTTATTTTGTTTTTTAGTGAGGGAATTGGGGTTAAGTGACTTGCCCAGGGTCACACAGCTAGTAAGTGTTAAGTGTCTGAGGCCGGATTTGAACTCAAGTACTCCTGACTCCAGGGCTGGTGCTCTATCCATTGCGCCACCTAGCTGCCCCTGGAAATAAAATTTTAACCCATGTCCAATGATTGTAGGGCCCATGCTCTTTCCACCACATCACCTGGACTAAATTATCTGTGATGTGAAATTAAATGTGTGGTCACCTTATTCCTGTCCCAAGTGTAGGGAAAACTAGCTAGGGTTTATTTATAAATTAGAAGCTTTGGCACCAGTTTTGGGCATTAAGCATTTATTAGTAAAAAGAGAACAACTGTAACAGAAAGTCAAGAAAAGGCCTATCTAGCCTAGCATTCCAACATCACCGGATTCTTCCTCAGTTTCTCCACCACTAGCCTTTTCTCGAGATGAACTGAGAGAGGAAGCTTCCTCTGTGTCCCAAGGAGAGGCGGTCCTTCCACACCGCTTCAAGCTAATTGGCTAGCATCACCCAAATCCACTGGTTCACTGGACTTGAGGGAGGTCCTATATTGAGGTCAGAGTCCACAGCTTCTGAGAACATACTCTCCTGAGTATGGCAGGTGTGGCTTCAATTGAATTAACTTTAAGTGAGTTAATCAGCAAAGTCAGTCAATCTTAGTCAATCCAATCAACCCAAATCAATTCCCTCGAGCTGGGGCCTTTGAGTGTTAGCAAAGCCCATTATTTTCTGACATCTCTCTGAAGTCCTTTCCGCCTCTATTTTTATTTATCTTTAATTTGTTTTTTGTTGGCAATGAGGGTTAAGTGACTTGCCCAAGGTCACGCAGCTAGTAACTGTCAAGTGTCTGAGGCCACATTTGAAAAAAGATGAAATAGAGAAAGGTAAGCTAGGAAAGTAGCAAAGCAGAAAAAGTACTGAATCTGGAGTCAAGAAACTTGGGTCCCAATCCAGGTTCAGCCATTAACTGTTTGTTACACAACTTCAGGCAAATCTTTAACTTTTTTAGTCATTATTTTCCTCCTCTGAGAAATCAAGCTGGATAATTTCTAAGGTTTCTTCCTGCTCTAAGCATCTATAGAAAAAATAATCTATGCCATTGCTTCGCATGACAGAATACAAATAAGTAATGCAAATATGTGACATCAATTTCAGAACTTTTTTTTTAACTAAAGAGCATTTATTATACTCTCTACCAAGTCTTTGGGTTTTGAAGACAACTAAATTCTGGAAAACCCTCACACAGAAGGGTAAGTACAGTGGACATTATGAAGCAGATATGAACAGCAGGAAAAATTATAACCAAGTACTAACTGACCGAAGAGAAATTTTCAGCTACTTCTTAGTAAAAAAGAAAGTAGGGAGGCACAGGGGCTTCAGATTGAACAAGACAAAAGTCTCCTAATACATTTGACCTTGGCTAGATTGTAACAAAATGGAAACAGGACTTCTATAATAGAAAGCTCCCCACTAGAGAATGCTGTACACACCTGTCTTCCAAGCCCTCCCCCTATCCCCCCAAGGCTGCCACTTGGATTATTTGCCAGCTTGTTGGGCCTGCCAACAGAGAAGCACAGAGATCTTCTCTTTGATCCCATCTTTGTTGTAGGGTTGATATGTCTGAGTGTCCATGTGGTACACAAGGCAGCTAAGATCTGCCAGGTCATCAATGAAATCAAACAACTGACTGATGTCATATGTGATGGAGGGACTGTTGGGATTCATTCTCTTCAGATATTCCTCATACATTTTACAAATTCCAGTGCATTCATTTACTGATTCATAATTGGCATAAGTTTAGCCTTCTGGCCCCTTGGTAGGTTGTACCAACAAAATAGTATGAGACTTTATTCCAAATATAAATCACTCCCTCCATTACTCAACAAGTCATCCCTTGTAACATTGTGCCAAGCTCCGCCATTGTTGCCACCACAGCCACTGCACACGAGCTGACAATTTCAGAACTTCTGTGATCATTCTATCACAATGACCAAGTATCGGTCAGGACTCTTCAATACTATTGAATGACTTGGAAAGATTTATACACCCAAGTGTTTAAATTAAATTCCAGAAGGAGGATCTAGCCCATTTTGTACTGTATGAAACTTTCCTGATCACAATCAAAGGTTACCGAAGTCGGCAGACCCAAAGCTAATATTTTCAGGGGACACAGTATAGTTCACTTGCCTTGAATTTCCAGTTTGACCCACACTCTCCCCTCCAAGAAAGAAATCATTTCATTTCAGGGCAATTCAGACAGAATCCAGCATTGAAGCTTCACTTGCTCCTGTTTCAAGTGCATTTACAAAGCCAGGGATTTGTTTCATTTCCATACTTGTGTGCCTGTGTTTTCCAATGAGGTCTTTCATTTCAACCAGCATGCTAAGCATGTACAAATTTGGTGTCAAGCACTTCTGCCCCTATTTTGAGGCTTCTCACACAAAGCAAGCCCTGCTTCACTCTCCTCAGTGTAGAGGCTTAGGACTGTTGAGAAGGAATTATGGATATGCAATGCCCAGCAACCCGGAAAGTCACTCCCTGGGAGTCTTGACTAATGACTTTCAGCAACACCATTGATCAAGCAGAGATTCCAACTCTGGGAAAGCAATCTTCAGGAAAACAACATTGTTTTAAGAAATAGCTCTGCTTGTGCTGTTCCCCTGTTAAGATCCTGAACTAAAAAGACAATCTCCCCCAACTACTGAGAAATGAATGAAGTCATCCTGAAGCTTCTCTTTGTGTCAGATTTCCTTCTCTGAGAAAACAACATGCCAGTCCATGCTCACAAATAACCAATTAAAAGCACGTCAGAAGATCTTACCTCCTTTGCAGAAGTTGGGGACTGTGGCTGTGAAACATTGCATATATTGTCAGACTCCATTGATCTTTGATTAGTTTTGATGGAATGCTTTTCCCCTCTCTATTTTTTTAATCTTTTGATACAAGGGATGGATTGTTGAGTAGGGGACAAAGAAGGGATTTATTCTAAAATTAAGGAAATGTTAAATAAAAAAAGGATACATATATTTTGTAGGTGAAAGACCACAATGACCAAGAATTGATCAGGGCTCTTCAATACTATTTAGTGATTTGTGTAAAGAATTAATTGTTATTTGATGTTTTTATGACTCAGTGAGCACTGGCCTGGGGCTCCACAAACTGCACAGTGCTCCAACCACTGGTTGTAGCCTTTGCCAGGGCTCTGGCACCTCACGTCATCACTACTCACCGATGCCTACATGGGCCTGGCAAAATTATAATGATTGAAAGCCTAGTGAGGGCAGTCATGTGACTGTCAGAGTGGCCATCCCATTGGCTGGGACTGTGTGGGGTGTTTCTAGGTTTGGGGGAGGAGAATTGGGCATTCTAGGTGGAAGCTGGAAAGCGACAGGCTTTCTGCTGTGTATTTTCAGCTGATTCCTGGTCGGTGGTATTTTTCAGGTATTATAATTTCCCTTTCCCCATTTTTATTTCCTTTCCCTTGATCCTACTGATCCTGTTTGTGTTTGTTTTTTTAAGTTTGTTCTTGTTAAAATGATTCTTGTTCTGTTTTGAGGGAGGCTGCGGGTTTCCTTCCTTGCCCCAATATTGCAGCGAGCTGCTTAACTAGCACTCCCTGATTAAAAATTGGTCCCCACGTTTGGAAAGGTCAAATAGATAGATAGATTGTGTCCATCCTTGGCACACATAGTGATATGGCTCCACATCAGAATCTGATATGATTTTAGCAGTGGAAATGACATTGAAGAAGTTATTACCATCTGCTTTGCTGTTGTACCCTAGGACCAAGGGACTTTTCCATCTGGCTTGCAGCTAAAAAATTCCATTTGTTTTCTCCCCTATTAGACTGTGAGCTCTTTGAGAACAGGAATTATCTTATTTCTCTATTTGTATGCCCAATGCTAAAGTCACAGTTCTTTGCTAAGAGAAAGAAATGCTTAATTAAATGCTTCATTGTTTATCTTATAAATAGAAATTATATTGGTCATAAAGATAGATATATAGTTTTGGGTTGTTGTTTGGCCTTCGTTCTCAAAGAGGACCATGACATCAGGAGTTGGTGTCACGACTTGCACTGAATTGGATTTAAGTGAGGAAGGGCTATGCAAAGTCACCAGCCTCACTCACTCTCTCCTCCAGAACCATCTTGGTCCTGTGGCAAGATATACATCAGGACGACTAGAGATGGTCCCAGATGCTTAAGGCAATTGGGGTTGAATGACTTGCCCAAGGTCACACAGCTACTAAGTGTCTGAGGTGATTTTTGAACTCTGGTCTTCTTGACTCCAGGGCCAATGCTTTATCCACTGTGCCACCCAGCTGCCCCTTAGATATGGCTATAGATGTAGATTCAGATGCAGGTGTTAAAGATATAGATTATTGGAGCAAAAGGGACCTGATATGCTTTGGAGACACTGGAAGCAGGAGAAGAGCAGTGTAGTCGGAAATTACCTATTTTTCAAAATGAGGAAAAGGGGGGAGGGGGGACAATTTTCACTCAACAAATATTTATTAAGTACCTACTATCTTCCAGGCACTGTGCTGAGGACCAGAGAAATAAAAAGAAATGCAAAACAGTGCTTGTGCTTGAGGACCTTTCATTATATTGAGGGAGCCAAAATGTATGAGTACAGAAGAAGACAGAAAATAGATAACAAGGTTACCTCTAAGGGGAAGGTTCTGGGAGCTAGAGATAGTGGGAAAGGTCTAAATCTTCAAGGAAACCAGGGATTCAGAGAGGGAAAGGAAACGAGGTAGCTCACCCCTGTGTCCATCCCAAAACTCAGGTTCTTATATCATCTTTTACATTCCTGATCAATTTCTCCTGGAACAGAACACAGGAGAGATCTCACAAATCCATGATTCATATGTGCTCCAATGGATAAAATATGACCTCACTATCATACTAATTCATTCCATACTTAGACAATCTCTATGTCCACTCTCTATGCTCATATCTTTAACCCTCTCTGATCACTCCTGAAAGACTCAATTTCTCTCCACACCCAGAATCCCTTTGAAATGACTCCTGCTTTCATGCTTTTCCAAATGCTCTGGCAAAGAACCCAAGCTCAGTCCCCACAATAGCACGCACTAATCAAGCTACCTATACAACCAACTGTCCCTATCATGTTCTAAGCTCATTCAAATGGATACACCCTACACTTGTACCGAAGTACCACTACTAGGTCTATATCCCAAAGAGATCATAAAAAACAGGAAAGGACCCACATGTGCAAAATAAAATTATAGCAGAAAGATTGCCAGAATTTACCTCAGTTCCCTTACCACTTTCTTTACTGATATCAGGACATACTAGTGTGAGAAGGTGAAGGGAAGGGAAATAAGCATAAAGCACCTACTATGTGCCAGGCAATGTGCTAAGCACTTTTTTACAAATATTATCTCAATCATTCCTCACAACAATCTTACAAGGTAGATGCTATTATTATCTTCACTTTACTGTTGAGGAAACTGAGGCAAATAGAGGTTAAATGACCTGCCTGGGGTCACACAGATAGTAAATATTTAAGACTGAATTTGAATTTAGGACTTCCTGACTCCAAGTCCAATGCTCTAACCACTATGCTACCAGCTGCTTCTAAGTATGAGAGGGACTATGGTTAGGCATACCCTTTAGCAAAACAAATGAGTACATGTTTCAGCAAAAGTAACAAGAGAATAGATTTAATCATTCCTTCCCTTATGGGGATCAAAAGACCAGTCAGAAGGCTCTGACAAGGGGCCAGAGTATGTGCCCATCTACTTAGAGCCAGAGGTCATGTTCCATGGACTCACTCTATTATACCAGCAACTACAGTTCTGTCCTTCCTCAACCACTCCACTAATCAAATTTAGAACCAGGAGACCTGTGTTCAAATTCAGTCACTAACATTTACTAGTGGTATGACCTTGCATAAATCCACTTTACCTTTCTTAAGTTGTTTCTTTACCTATACAATGAGGACAATTGCACTTATAAATAGCTCCTATGCAATATTGCTGAAAGAAAAGCCCTTTATAAACTTGTAAAGGTCATTTATGAAAGTGGAAATAGGCCATTGTAATTGTTGTTCTCACACATGGATCCAGGCCTCTCTTAACCCTGACAAATACTTTCTGCTTCGCCAACTAATATGTAAAGAGCTTGTGACTTAGCCTTTGATCTGGTGTCAAATTAATATCCCTGGGTCCTTATTTTCAACATTGTGACCGGAGTCAAGACTTTGTGACAGACACAGGAGGTTAATCAGGGCAGGGCCAGGTCTCTGAGCTGCTGGGTTCCTCTAGGATCAGCAGAGGGCAGTGGTGACTTGGCTGGGTGGTTGAGAAGCTCTGCTTGCTGCTTAGGAAGGTCCACTGAGGTGGGGAAAACCAATAAAGAGAAGACAAATGCTAGGACAATCTCATTAAATAAGGGAACACGGGGTGTGAAACACCAGGTCAGCAGGATGGGTTAGAATGCAGCTAGGATGCAAGCCAAAAGGTTGAAGAAACAGAAGGGTTTGCTGAGTACTGAGTCACCAAATGGGGGAAGGAAAGGAAGCAGCATTTATGAAGTGCCTACTTAGCACTTGGCTAAGTGCTTTTACAAATGTCATCTAATTTGATCCTCATAACAACTTGGGAGGTAGGTGCTATTATGATCCCCATGTTATAAAGAAACTAAGGCAGACAGAGGTAAAGTAACTTGCTCAGGATCAGACACCTAATAAATGTCCAGGACCAGATTTTAACTTAAGTCTTCCTTTCTCCAGACCCGAGACTCTATCCACTGCACTACCTGGCTATTTCTAAGCTAGGTGATAACCAGCTGGACCACAAATCAAAAAGCTGGATCAGTGTTGGAATTAATATAGAGACAGGATGCAAATGAGCATTGAGGTGGCAAAGGCAGAGGTCCATTGAACGCTGATGGGCCTTCTATGGGAACTGGTATCTTCAAGTACCTTTGGCAGCCAGGCGGTGCATTGGATAGAGAGCTGGACCTGGATTCCAGAAGACCTGAGTTCAAACCTAGATTCAGAGAATTCTTAACTCTGTGATCCTGAGCAAGTCACTTAACTGCTGTCGGCCTCACTTTTCTCATCTGTAAATTGGGGATAATAATAGCACCTAATTCCTAAGACTGCTTTGAGGATAAAATGAGATACTTGCAAAGTGTTTTGCAAACCTCAAGGCACTATATAAATGTTTTATAAATAAACTATCTCAATTCAGACAAGAACCAGTTTCCTGATTTAGCTAATCTTGTCCAACTAAGATCTACATTCCTCTCCAAATATCTTCCGCCTAAGTGGATTTGGAATCCCTTATATATTCCAGACCACTTATATCCCTGACTACCTAGATTCCTAAAATGAGCTTTTTCTGAACCTCTAATAACCACAAAATCCTTTATTTCTAGTTTATCAATCATGTCTCTATCTACTTCATATCAATAATATCTATCTATCCATCTGTTTATCATATCAATCATAGCCCTAACTACTGCTTGGCTTTCCCTTACCCACACTTCCTAGATATCTTCAGCCTTACAAGTACCTTCATTGCCCCCACCAAATGCCCTGTTTTTTGGCTCCCCTTCATCGTCATCTTCCCTAATTAGAATGTACACTCTTTTAGGACAGGGTCTGTCTTGCTTGTTTGTATTTGCTTGCCCATCCCTTAACACAGTGTCTGCCACAAAGTAAAGGTTTAATAAATTATTTATCTATTCTCTCTCTCTCTCTCTCTCTCTCTCTCTCTCTCTCTCTCTCTCTCTCTCTCTCTCTCTCTCTCTCTCTCTCCTGCCCCCATCTATGTGAATAACATTCACCTCATCGTATTCAGATAAAAGCTTGATTGTCAAATGGATTTTTGTTTTGTTTCCAGGAAATTAGCAAAACAGTAAAATATCAGTATAAAGGTCACCAAAAGATGCTAGGTTAGGCAAATTCATATTCTTATCTTGATCATGGGCTTGTATGTGCACGCATATTCCCTGACGACAGCAAAGAGATTTGAGTTTTCAAATAAAGAGCTGCTTTGAAAATGAATACTTCAGACAGGCAAGACTGTAAGTTTCTGATAAGTTGCTAATCTACGTGAGTGCAGCACATTTTCAGATCAGGAGTTCTTTAAACTTCTGAGATCTCAAGTTGGGATACATCAACCAACCAATAAACACTTATTAAACATTTAATTGTGCCAAGCATTGTGCAAAGCTCTGGATTTACAATAAAAGGCAAAACACTCCAGGAAGGACCTGCCCTCCGTGATTTGCATCCTAATAGGGGAGACAACACGTAAATTAACAAGTACAGAGAAGAAATTTGCAGAAAGATAATTTTACAGAAGGATACTGACATGGCTGAGAGGACCATGAAAGGCCTCCTGCTGAATGTGGCATTTTAACTGAGTCTTGAAGGAAGCCAAGGATGTCATGGGGCAGAGGTAAAGAGGGAGAACATTCCAGGAGAAAGAGAGAGAGAGAGAGAGAGAGAGAGAGAGAGAGAGAGAGAGAGAGAGAGAGAGAGAGAGAGAGAGAGAGAGAGAGAGAATGCAATGATGTGAGGATAGGAAATATAGTGTTGTGTTCTAGGAGTAGCATGTTGGCCAGTATTGGTACATTATAAAGAGTGTAGAGGAGAGTACAATTGAAGAAGATTAGAAATGTAGGAGGGGGCCAGGTTACAAAGAGCCTTACCTGTCAATTTATCATAGTGTAAATACATAAGCCAACTTTCTTAATTGGCTATTTGAGGTTCCAGGGTTTTTTTTTTCCCCTTGGAAGGGAAATGAGTAGTATGAGAGTTGATAAAAACTGCATCTTGTAACAATGGAACAAGGGAAGGAAAGGGGAACAATGAGAGAGGTCAACTGATAGTGAAGCTGCTTTCACTCAAGGCCAATCCTCTAACCCCTAAAAGCACCAAGGAGCAGAGAGACCTGTCATAGGCTAGGCTGGCAACAGCAGGACGGAGGCAGCAATAAAATATTTCCTCATCTAGCAAAGTGCATTAAATGAGCGTCACACCTGCTGTTGGGCATCTCTGGCTTTGTACATCGTCCAATGTTTTCCCAATAATCAGAAACAAACTGGGGGAGGGGAAAGGATCAGAAAGGAGGGAGACTGCCCCCGACTGCCCCAGGAATAGGCAAACATTGCCAGCAACATGTTCCTTTCAGCTGATGATGGCACCAGACAGCCCGTACAGCCATCCTGGCTCTAATCAGACACTGGCTCATTCATCAAGAACATACCGCAAGATTTCAATCCTTTGCCAAAACCACTTATGGCCCACAGGACAGTGGCTTATGGCAGACTTTATCGAGACTGCCCACAGAGTGCTATGTAGGAGATTTCCAGAAAAGAGCAGAAATGAAGAGAGGAGCTGGCTGGCCTGGAAATAGCAGACGGCAAGATGAGCCCATCTATCTCTCCAGTTGCCTCTTTATTTAATGTTCAGCTGTGATCCTTGCTCATCCTCAGATGCGAAGATCAGAGGAGATGATGATTGTATTTCCAATTAGAACAAATAGTAGCTCTCTTCAGCAGTCTCATTAATCCTTTCAGGCACATTTGTATTGTGTTACTTACTCTGTAGCCTAATGAGGCAGAAAAGAAGAGCTCTTTCCTTTTCCTCTCTCTAAATACAGGTCCAAATAATTCCTTCTCCTGCAAGAGACCAAGATTAATTTGCAGCCAAGATTGCAGCTGGAGAAATATTTGCCTCCTTATAGAATAGAATTGAGCCTGCATATCCAAGATCACGAAGCTATCATCCCATGTGTTGTTTTTGGCAGTTTCAGCCTCAGAAGGGTTGATTTCCCTGCAAAGAAAAAAAAAACTGATTTTGCCTGTGCTGCCTTCCAGGTGTGTGCCTAGTGTGGACCAGGGTAGGTCATAGACTATCTACTCTTTATTCAACATGGTATAGTAGAAAGGGATTTGGCCTTGGAATAAGCAACACTTGGGTTCAAGTGCTCCTCTGATAAGTGCTGAATGTGTTACCAGACAAGTGGTTCAACCTTTTAGTGCCCCCCTGGGCAATTTTCCCATTGTACAGAGGTGAATAGAATTTCTACACTTGGAGTTTCCTCAAGCAATATAATCACAAGTCTAGATTTTAAAAATAAGGATAGGAGGGGCGGCTAGGTGGCGCAGTGGATAAAGCACCGGCCCTGGATTCAGGAGCACCTGAGTTCAAATTTGGCCTCAGACACTTGACACTTACTAGCTGTGTGACCCTGGGCAAGTCACTTAACCCCCATTGCCCTGCCAAAAAACAAACAAACAAAAAAATAAGGTTAGGAATTGGACCTAATTGATATGGAGATCTGCAGTAAGAAACACCTTCTACCAGTGCCGGTTGGTGCTTTTCCTGCAAATTCTACTTTTATATCATTGCATAGAGCACTGAAAAGTTGTGATTTGCTCAGGGTCACAAAGTCATCCTGTATCAGATCTTTCTATAGTTGTCTATACATTACATCATGCTGCCTCCATTTCAAATAAAATAAAAATCAGTCAGTAAGCATTTATAAATGTGCTAAGCACTGTGTTAAATGCTGGAGATACAAGGAAAGGCAAAAGACATTCTCTGTTCTCAAGCAGCTCATGGTCGAATGGGGACAACGTGCAAACAGGTACAAATAAGCTATATAGAAAATAAATAGGTGTAACTAGGGGGGACAGTGGGTAAAGGAGCAGCCCTGGATTCAGGAGGACCTGAGTTCAAATCCAGCCTCAGACATTTGACACTTACCAGCTGTGTGACCCTGGGCAAGTCACTTAACCCTCATTTCCCCACCAAGAAAGGAAAGGAAAGGAAAAGGAAAAGGAAAAGGAAAAGGAAAAGGAAAAGGAAAAGGAAAGAAACAGAATATAATCAACAGAGGGAAGGCATTAGAATTAAGAGGAATTGGGAAAGACTTCCTGTAGTAGAAGGTGAGGTTTTAGCTAGAACTTGAAGCCAGGGAAGCCAAGAAGTGATGAGGAGGGGGCCAGAAAATATCGCAGACATGGGAAACAGCCAGTGAAAATGAAAACACCTCAGGACAGCTAGGTGGCACAGTGGATAAAGCACCAGCCCTGGATTCAGGAGCACCTGAGTTCAAATCTGGCCCCAGACACTTGACACCTACTAGCTGTGTGACCCTGAGCAAGTCACTTAACCCCAATTGCCTCACTAAAAAAAAAGAAAGAAAAGAAAATGAAAAAAACCTCTAAATATACACTACATAGAAAGACATAACCTTTGGAATATTTTGAATGATGGATTTGGAATCATATAAACTGGGTCTAAATCTCAGCTCTACTCTTTGCTACTATGTGACTTTGGGTGAATCACTTTACATTTTAAGTTAGTGGATTTCAATTACTAAATCTATAAATTGAAATGGTTGGACTAGATTATTTTAAGGTCTTCTCTGATTCATTATCCTATGTTCATAAATACTGTGGTTACTTCCGTTATACCAGATTACAACCTCCCCTTTTTATTTGTTTTGTAGGTTGCTATGGTCAAATTTCATCACCTGATGGTCACCTCTATGGTGGTAATGCTTATCTGAATTCAGTCACTCTTGCCTTTGGGTGACAGGTGCATACTAAAATTGGGCCTAAACTAGAAAATTTTTCTTCTTCTTCTTTTTTTTTTTTTTTTACCTTGCTGGAATCCACTAGAATTTGTGCTCTTCTAGCACAGGAAAAGAAACCCAGAATCATCTCCATGTCATGAGGAGCCTTTGCAGGAAAAATTTAAAGGAAAGAAAGCTCTAAGTCATGATCACAAATCTTTCCTCACTAATTCTCTGCTCTTCCCTTAACAGCTTTACAATTTACTTTAACCCTAATCTCACACAAAGATTCTGATAAAAATGATAAACTTTAGAACTCATACTGAATATTAACTTGGTATCTGAACTTCTAGTTTGCTTCTTTCCCTATGGAAAACTCCTCTGATTACTACTTCTCAAAAATTCAAAGGGAATATGTTACTTTCCCTTTCTAAAATTCTCCTTCAGCTAAAAAAAGGTTCCTGCCCTTCCTTGTGGTTTCTTGCTACAGGATCTTTTTGCTTCTCACATGGAAAAGAAGAAGAAGAAAAAAAAGAAAGTGGTAACAAACAGTGTTTATTACTGGGAACCATAAAATTGTCTATCTCATGCAAGATATAGATAGATGAAGAGATAGATAAGTAGACATTCAGACACATAGTTGGTCAGACAGAGATAGATAAGTAGATATGGAATAGAAATATATAAGACCAAGAACAATTTCTCAATGTATACAAATGAAAGCTATGAACAAAAGACATGAACAAAAAGTTTTTGAACAAATTGCAAACTATTAATCACTGTGTGACAGATTGCTCAAAATCATAAATAATAATAGAAATGCAAATTGAAATAGCTCTGAAGTTTCTCATCATGCCCTACAAATTGGCAAAGATGACAAAAAATGAGAATAATCAATGTTGAAAAGACTGGAAAGACAGACACATTAATATTCTGTTGGTGGAGATGGGAAGTAATCTAACCATTCTGAAGAGTGATTTGGAAACGTATTTTTTTAAAAGGACTAAAATGTCTCGATATTTGACCCAGAGTTCTCACTAGTAGGCAAACACCCCAAGGAGGTGACAGACAGAAAGAAAAGTCCCTTATAAATTAAAATATTTATAGCAATACTCTTTATAGTAGCAGTGAACCAGAATCAAAAGAGATACCCATTGAGTAGGGAGTAACTAAACAAATTGTGGTACATGGATGTAATAGAGGTTTATTGTGCCATAAGAAATTATTACTATGAAGAATTCAGAGAAACAAGATAAGGTTTATATTAACTGATATAGAGTGAAATAAGTAGAACCAGGAAAACAATATACATTTCCACCAGCTTCAACAGAAAGAATGATAACAATGTAAGGAGTTTTGCAATCTTCTATTTCAATAATTATGGAGACTTCTTGAGGGGATCAACGAATGGGATGTATGAACTAGGTAAAAACAGCCTAGTCACAATCATCAAATCAATCTAAAAGGCATTAGACTACATGCAAGAAACCTGGTTAATTAAGCAGGGGGAAGAAACAGAGTTTGTGGGCCATTGGATGAAATGGAATGATACAGGAAATATTTGGGATTAGAAAAGGAAACTCAATCACTCTCTGTGGCTTTTATTTTTATATAGTAGCAAGTTCATTCAGAACCTGAGCTTTCAATTGTCTGGTGGCCTAGAATAGAGAGTACTTTCAGCCCAGTCCCTAAGAAGGAATTTCTTGGTAAATGGGTGAGGAGGAGAGCATCTGTCTTCTTTTTGCTCCCTCAACCGGAGGAGGACTTTGCAAACTTGACAAGGTTGGAGTATTTTTTCCTTCTCACTGGTAGCCTAGCAGCATCCCCCAAAGAGTTAACTGTGGTGTTCATATTGGGAGCTAAGGACAAACAAAACACATTGAAGACAGGTTGAGGCCACTACAAAAAGACTGGCAGAAAGCTACATTGTGCCTGAAGGGAATTTTGTGAGGAAATTTTTCTCTCCATGAAGGAGAGAAAAGTACTTCTAATAACAGAATTTAGAGAAACTATTACCCCTTTTTTGCCACATATGCTCTCTAAGATGGATTCCATTTTCCCCTACACTCTACATGCACTTGTAGGAGGAGAGTGTGCTATCTGTTTGAGGGGATGTTTGGTACCAACTGTTCTTAATATATACTATGTAAGTAAATACCTATTTCTAAAAGCAAATTGTCTGGCTGGCAAATTGATACTAACTCATAATTGTTGGGAAAGGCGCATTGACATTAGAAAGGTTCCTTCCAGTCCCCCTCAGGATCCCCCAGAATCCTGAGTAAAGAAAGAGCCTGCTGTCCTCTGCAGACCCAACCTACCATGAGAGTGGAGGTTGGGAGAGTATCCCCACTGCCTGAGATACTATAACAAAGTCAGAATGTGATATTGTGCAATTATATTGACTAAATTTAGTCCCAGAGAAGAGATGAAAAAAAAAAAGAATTTCTTCTTTACAGAGATGGGTGACTATAGATGAGGAGAACTTTATATAGTCAGTATTGGTTGATAGGCTAGTTCATTTTGCTGAATTTGTTTTTTTAACCTTCTTTACAAGGTATGACTTGCTGAGTAAGACAGTAGGGACATATCCATAAATGAAGGTGATATATAAACAAATGTTACGAATAAAAAAAAAACTTTTAAAAATATATCCATTTCTCCCTTTCCCCACAATCAGACAATCCAAAAAATTCTTAGGTTAGGAGTCTTTTTTTTCAAAGAGTAGATTGCTATTAACTTTTCGTTATTGTCCTTTGCCAATTCCTTTGGGAACTATTTCAGTAAGCCGGTTCACTGTGATGGTTTCTAAACTCATAACAGTAAGAACATTTGGAGCATTTGTTATTTGAAAATTTTAATATGAGCAGGGGAGAAAAAGCCACTAGATTAAAACACACTCAGTCAGATCCTACTAGCCATGCTTGGTTCTTGTCTTCAAATACTCCTAGGATGACCTTTCTTACCCCTTTCCCAGGGACATGATGCCTTGCATCTTTATCTTTTCTCCAATCAAAACTTCTTCCCAGGAAATGATCTAATAACTAATTTTCTCTAAAGTGTGAAGGGCTGATAAGTATTCTCAGTGGCTATCCCCCATACCTGGAATCCTCTCTCTCTCCTCATCTCCACCTCCTTCCTGGCTTCCTTCAGGTTTCAGCTGAAGTTCCACTTTCTACAAGAAGTCTTTCCCTTTTGGTGCTAGTGCCTTCACTCTATTGATTAATTCCATACAACAACACTGAGAGGCAGGTGCCATTATAATCCCCATTTTACAGATGAGGAAACTGAGGAAAACATAGGTGACGTGACTTCCCCAGAATCATATAGCTAGTAAGTGTCTCAGGCTGGATTTGAACTTGTCTTCCTGACTCTAAGTCCAGCCCTCTTATCCACAGTGACACTTAGCTGTCTCTTCAAGAGAGTTGCCCAGGGCACCAAGAGATTGTGACATGCCCATGGTCAGTTCACAAACATTTATTAAGCACTTCCTATATGCCTATATGCTATCACTTTACTAGGTGATGGCAATACAAAGAAAGGTACAAAACTAATATATGTCAGAGGGCAACACTTTGACCCAGGTCTTCTTGACTTCAAGGCTCTGTCTTATTTCAATTACACCATTCTTCTCCCTATAGGGAGACACCAATGAGGTCTTTGGAAAGTGTTTAGGACAGTACCAATCACATAGTTAAGTGCTATATAGATGTTAAGTTATTATTTTATTGTACAAGTCCGTAGTTGTATATCTCTTTATCTATCTATTTAGAATACTTAATGGTGACAGGCAGTGTGTATCATAGACAGAGCGTAGGAGTCAGGAAAGTCAGGATTCAACACCTATTGCCTTGTGACTCTGGGCAAAAACTTAAACTCCAAGTGCCCCCAGAAATTTTTCTAAAAAAAAAAATAACTTACAAAATAGTTTCTGATCTACATTGTCAGAGGGAATTTTCTCTCTGACATTTCCCTACAGCAGTGAAAGCATTAAATCTCCTGATCCAATTGCCCAATAATATATATTGACCTTAAAGTTAACCAGTAAAAAGGTTTGTTTTTTTCTTTGAGCCTCTAATTCCTTGCTCCTTGGTCCTATAAAAGCTTATCCCTTTCCAAATTCCAACATTGGATTACAGGACTTCAGCCTGCCCCCTTCCCATCTGCCTTCTCTGTCCCTTCTCTATTATTGCTAGGCTCCTTTAGAGGAAATCACACAATGGTGCTCACAGGGTACACTACAAATTTATGCTACCTAATATCTAATGGCCCTTCATTATTGCATGCCAGTCCTTTTACCCTTTTACACTGCCAATTGCAGAAGTGTCAAACATGGGGCTAGAACCATATTAAAATGTAAAATGTAATGGGGATGCATTTACCAAAGTTAATACAATAAAACATAGATAATGTTAATATGTGGTTTTCTAAGTCAATATATAGCCCACAGAGATCCTTATATATGATTTAGTGGAGATGCTACAGGCTAGTGGTGTAACTGATACTACCAACTTCTCCTCCATGTCTTATCTTCTCTCCTGAGCCAAGCCACCAACAATACCCTTTCTCCTCCATCTTATCAAAGATATCACTCATAGCAGTCTTCTTCTGCTTAATTTTATACTTCAATTGGCTTCATCATTTCCCATTCTCTACTCCTTTGTTCTGCTCTTGGGAAGGGAGGCAGCCTTCTCCTTGACAAAGCCAACCTTTCTGCCTATGCTCTTAAACCTATCCCCTTCTGCCTACTCTAGAAAGCTTACTCCTTTAACTATTCTCTCCTTTTCTCTCTGTCTGCCTCTCTGTCTCTCTGTTTCTGTCTCTTCTCTCTCTGCCTCTCTATCTCTATTGTGTCTCTTCCAGTCCCTCTCTTTCTCATCTATCTCCGTCTCCCTATTTCACCAGTTTTCCAATTTTCAATCTATTTATGCACCACTTTCCCCAAACATTCCCAGATCTCCATCCTAAAGAACAACAATGAAACGTTCATTTAACCCCATCTTCCAATAACTATCATTCTGCATCATTCCTCCCTTTCACAGCCAACTCCAAAAAAAAAAAAAAAACCTGTCAAGACTTGATGCTTCTTATTTCTTATCTCCCATTCATTTCTCAACAATTTGTAATCTGGTTTATGACCTCCCCCACACACACCCCCAACTCCTACCCAACTCAAATGAAACAGCTCTCCCCAAAGTCAGAAATGATTTCTTCATTGCTAAATCTATTGTCCTTTTCTTGGTACTTCTCCTATTGGCTTCTCTGACACTTTTTACCCTGTTGATCACTTCCCCTCAGGACTCTTATTTCTCCTGATCCTTCTACTGATCTGACCCATTCTCAGTCTCACCTGTAAGGTCATTGTTCATGCCTCACCCTCATGTATTCTGTGCTCTCTTCTCTTTTCTCATTATACCCTCTGCCTCAATGTTGTCCTCAAGTCCTAAAGAACTGAGATAGATGAACTGAATGTGATTCAGAACTCCTTACCTTTAGGCTATGAAGTAAGGAGTAAGCAAGTTTTAGGAGGCACGGAGTTAGGTGTCTCTTGGGAGTCTCTCTGGGAGTTCCAGCCTCCATAGAAAGTGATGGAATAGGGGGCAGCTAGGTGGCACAGTGGATAAAGCACTGGCCCTTGGATTCAGGAGGACCTGAGTTCAAATCCAGCCTCAGATACTTGACACTTACTAGCTGTGCGACCCTGGGCAAGTCACTTAGCCCTCATTGCCCCACCAAAAAAACCCCCAAAAAACCCAATGTGATGGAATAGATAGATCTACAGACTTGACATGGACCAAAAGAAGGTCACACCCTGTGAGTGAAAGAAGAAAGGTATGGTCTGAGAAGAGTGCTCAAGCCTCCAAAGTCTAAAGGTGGGAGCTCTGAGGAAAGTATTATTTTCAAAACCTTGCCAGATAGTGCCATCTGGTGGTTTTTTAAAAAATAAGTATATTAATATATGTATATACATGTGTGCACATATGTATATAATTATATGTGCACATTAATTATATACATGTTGTTGTTGTTGTTCAGTCATGTCCCTGTGGACCATAGCACACCATTACTATCCACAGTGTTTTCTTGGCAAAGATAATGAATTGGTTGCCATTTCCTTCTCCAGTGGATTAAAGCAAACAGAGGTTAAGTGAATTGCCCAGGATCACACAGCTAAAAAGTGTCTGAAGCCAGATTTGAAATCAGGCCTTCCTGACTCCAGGCTCAACACTGAGCCATCTAGCTGCCATATGTGTGTGTGCATATCTGTGTGTATATACAGGCACGCATGTGCACACATATGTGTTTATATGCATATGCATGCACACATATAGACAAGCATACACACAGGTCCATTATCTATACATACACATACGTGTGTGCATGCTTCTTCTTGTGGTTTTTGTCCTTTATTCTCAAAGAAGACCATGGCATTGGGCAAGTGATGTCATGACTTGCAGTGAATTGGATTTAAATGAGGTAGCGCCGTGCAAAGTCACCAACCTCACTTTCTCCTCTGGAGCCATCTGGGTCCAGTGGCAAGAGAGATATGAGAACAACTAGAAATGGCCCCCTAATGTTTTCTAGGCCTTTCCTTATCACCCCTCTTATTAGACCCTGCCCCACCCCCACCCCTGCCATGATTCTGTTTTTATTTTTCTCCATTTTTTATACCTGTGTCCATAGGTTGCTTTCTCCCAGGAAAATATTAACTCCTTCATAGAGATACTATTCCATTTTTGTCTTTGTATCTTTAGCATCGAGCACAGTGCCTAGCACATGGTGCTTAATAAATGTTCATTAAAATGAATGGATTCTCTCTCCAATTCATTTGGGCCCCTTGGCTCAAATGTAAAGGGGAAATGACTTTCTAAAATTGTAGCAGCTTTTTAAATCATCCAGCTTCATCACAGGTCGGATCATTACATGCTTTTTAGTACATTTCTTCCTCAGGTAAAATGAAGGCCAGGCATGTGTGCACTGTAGTATAATATAGCTCTGTATAGAAATTACATTCTTAGCATCAGGCTCTCCATGACTCCCCTTCCGATTCAAAGAGGTCACAGCACGGAGCACGTTCTACATTATGCCACATTTGTCAAGAGGTGGGTGTGAAGATTTGATCGTGACAGAGGGCCAGAAAGAATTCTCGCTTCATACATTTTTGTGGTAATGCAATTCCTCCTCTCCCAGTCCTCCTGCTTCATGACCCTACAAGTACTCAAGCCGTCCATCACCCAGCTCAAAATTTACAGCAGGTAGTTTGCTCTCTTTTTCAATCTCTTGCCTCAGGCTCAAGTCTCACTTCTCATAACTTCACCCTTAGCTGTACTTCTGGCAGCCAGAACTTGCCACCAGAGCAGGGATGTCATTAGGGACAGAGATAACGTTCCTTGTTAAGATGGTCGACTCTCTTTTCTGAGAGGGGAGAAAGAAAACTTAATTTACCAAGGGCATAGAACTGAGGCTTAGGTGCAATGCTGGAGGGAAAATTTATTGGGCAGGACCTGTTTTTTCCCATTACAGTATCTTGTACAATGCTGACTCTCTAAAACACTATACAGTAATAACTTGGAGCAGTGGAGTGGGGTTGAGAGAGGGGCGAGGAGAGAGAGACACAGAGAGAATGGAGCGAGGGGGAGGGGGAAGAGACAGAATGAAGAGAGAAAATTGAGAGAATGGAGAGAGATTAAAAATGAGAGAATGGAGAGAAAAAGAGAACAAAGAGAGAAAGACACAGAGAGGGGAAGGGGGAATGCAAGGAGGGAAGGAGGGAAAGAGGAAGGTAGGGAAGGACAGAGGAGGAGAGAATAGAGAGAGGGGAGAAGAAAAAGAAAGAATGAAAAAAGAATTGCGAGAATGTAGAGAGATATAAAATAAAGACAGAAAGGAGAGAGAGAGAGAGAGAGATCCTTGTGATTTTTCTTATCAGAAACCTCTAGGTGATAGAAGAAAGTCTGTTGTTGCTACCCTGAGAGGGACTCTGGAAAGTGTAAATGGGAAGTGTTGAATTATTTATGTAAACCCTTAATAGCAAGTGGGGCCTCTGAGGAAGCCATGCAGTGTGGCCGCAGGTAGGTAGCCTACTACCAAAACTCCAACTTTCTTTTACTTTTTGCCATAATTGGGAAAAGTGATCTTCCCAAACTTCTCTTCTAGGTGATACATCCCTTGAGGAGTGTGTCTTTAATGTGGCGAAGAAATTAGGAAGAGCCTGCAGGAAAAATGAAACTGGGGGAGCTTACAAATGTGAACTCAGACAGAGGGGGAAGCTGTTTTCCCCATAGGTGAGTAGGGAATGAGGTGCTTGAGGCCCGTGGTTCAAATGAATTTCAAATCATTTTACTCATGTCCTTTGGAACACAGCTAGGTCACACTGCACAGTGGTATAAATGTTCTGAAGAGGTTCACCATTGCTATTGAGTGAAAAATAGATTTTATCAAAACAAAAGACAAGTTTCTTCTCTTTATCGTAGTTTCTTTGTCTGTAAAATGGAAAAGATAATCTAGGATGGTGAAACTTGACATAAAACAAGCTATATTGCTTTTATTCAGATCACAGGTATGCAGCTAAAGGGGACTTTAGAGTCCATCTTTTCCAACCTCCTCAATTAGATGAAGAACCTGAGGTCTAGAGGCTGGTGGGTGCTGTTAATATTTAACAACTTGTTCTCTGGGACAGAGAAAGTATATACACAATATATTTTAAATTTTAAATTAAATTAAATTAATTTTATTATTAATGTTTTCTCTATCATTTTCTTGTTTGTTTTTTTTGGGGGGGGGGGCAGGGCAATGAGGGTTAAGTGACTTGCCCAGGGTCACACAGCTCGTAAGTGTCAAGTGTCTGAGGCTGGATTTGAACTCAGGTCTTCCTTGAATCCAGGGCCAATGCTTTAATCCACTGCGCCACCTAGCTGTCCCTCTATCACTTAAGAAAGTCTTAATCAACAAAACTATAAACAAAGTCCTGATTTTTACTCCTTGTTGATTTCCATGGTATCAATGCTTACAACTCCGGCAGATTATTGATAATTAAATGACAAGCCCTGGAACTCATAGTTAGTTAGCAGAAGACCTGGAATGCGAATCCAGGTCCTCTAACTCCAGATGCATTTTTCTTTCTGTTGATGTTACGGAAGTGGAGATGGAGGTGAAAGTTGGTATGGAGATCTAAATAGGCCATGAATTCTGAATATTGTGACTCTATATGCGCAACTGTTATTCAGTCGTGTCCAACTCTTCATGTTCTGCCCATGGACTTTTCTTGCCAAAGATACTGAAGTGGTTTTCCATTCCCATTCCTTGTGGTTTAAGGAAAGTACAGGTTAAGTGACTTGCCCAGGGTCACACAGCTGGAGAATGTTTGAGGCTGGATTTGAACTCAGGTGTTCCTGACTCAAGGTCCATCATTCTACCCACTGGGCCACCTAGCTACCTGCCTCCTTATACATATGATAAGAATAAGTAAATCAGATCCACCAATTAGAATGACAGAATGTGAAAATTAAGGGTCTTAAACATGATCTCATCCAATCCCCTCATTCTAAGGATGAGATATAGAGTATCTATCTCACTTAAGGCATATGCAGGTGACTGGGCCTATGGTCAGGGCAATCCTTGCTTACATATAAAATTCCTAATCAGGAGTTGAATTTAACTATCAAATCAAGGCAGCTAGGTAGTACACTCAATAGAGCACCAGGTCTTTTGTCAAAAAAAAGCCCTGAGTTCAAATTTAGCCTCAGATACTTACCAGCTGTGTGACCCTGAGCAAGTAATTTAACCTCTGATTGCCTCAGTTTCCACAAATATAAAATGAGGATAATAATAGCTCCTCTATCCCAGAGTTGCTGTGAGGATGAAATAATATTTGTAAAGCATGTGGCACATAATAAATACTAGCTATTCATATTGTTATTAAAGTTAGGCCAGATTGGTACCAGAGAATCTTTGGGATGGTAAAATTGAAGGGGTTGAGATGAATAGGATAAACCAGAAATCAGAAGACAGATGTCAGAGGATGAGTGCTAGATCAGGAGGCAAAATGTAGGGGGTTTCTCAAAGTCAACCATTTATCTGGCTCGACCTGTCTTCCCAAAGCCTTAGTCTTTTTTATAGCAGCTACTGGCATTCTGTCTCTCTGCCCATCCATGTTCAGGGAGGGAAGGATATACCACAGCCCCTCCTGACTCAGTTCTGCCTGTCAAATCATGCACTTGTACAATGAAACTATTTTTTCCCAAAAATCCCATAGCTAGTGACAGAGCCCAGATTAAAAGCCAGGTATCCAGACTCCTAAGCCATACTATTTCCATTAAAAAATACTGCTTTGCTCTGATGGGGATTCAGTTCAATTTAATTCAACAAGCATTTTTAAGCCCTTACTCTATCTATACTAGGGGCTAAGGATGCAAAGACAAAAATAAAATAACTTGCCCTCAAGGAGCTTATAGTCTACTTGGGGAAAACAACATGTTTATAGATAAGTCAATGCAAAATTATGCCCAATAAATACAATGTAATTTTGGCAAGGGGTAGTAGAGGATATTAACTGGCAGAATCAAGAATAGATGGCACTTGGGGGCAGCTAGGTGGCACAGTGGATAAAGCACCAGCCCTGGATTCAGGAGGATGTGAGTTTGAATCCGGCCTCAGACACTTGACACTTACTAGCTGTGTGACCCTGGGCAAGTCACTTGACCCTCATCGCCCTAAAAAAAATGAATAGATAGCACTTGAGCACTTCCAAGTTGGCACTTCCAAGTGGCAGGGGCAAAGACAGAGGGTTCCAATTATAGGAACAACTTGTACAAAGGCACGAAAGCAGGAGAGGAAATACTGGTCCTGGGGAACCACAAGAAAACCAATTTGACTAAAATCTAGCATGCCCAAGAGTGACTGGTATGAAATCAGTGCGTCAAGGTCAATCAGATCAAGATTGTGCAGGACATTAAAGGTCAAACAGAGGCATTCAGGTTTTAGTCTAGAAGCAACTCTAAAGCTTCTTCAATGGAATTATCCATTATTCACCACCAGGGCCATCAAATTTACCATTACTAAAGTTTTGTATTGTCAGACACATTTCCAATCATTTAAAACAGGAAGAATCATAGTATCTTCGATTAATTGATAACTACGGGCATATATTAACTGCTAGCTATGGGTCAGGTTCTGGGAAGACAAGGACAAAAACAAGACAGTCCTTGCCCTCAAAGGAGTTACTTTCTGCTCCAGCTCTAACCCTTCTTTTCTTCCTCTTTCTCTTCCTCCTCTCCCTTCTGCTGAAATTTAAAGATAAAGTACCTTTGATCTCCAGCCTACAGGTGGACTGTGTATCTGAGGACCAGCTTAGCTAAGTACTGAGAGGCTTATCATCTTATGGTTAGCAACTAGATAATGAAATATTTTGGCCAGGCCAACGCATAAAATTATCGTCTGCACTATAGAAGGTTTGATGTCTGCCATGTAGAGGGAGCAGCTAGCTCAGTGAAATTTCAGTGCCTCGAAAGACTGAAATGCATTTATGATAATATCCAATGTTCCTATGTATGATACAACAAACCCAGTGCATTCTGATTGGCCAGTGCAGTAGTGGTAATGCATTTGCATTGAATCCACCCGTACTTCCCCATGAAACCCCTTTGCACCTAGTTATAAGGAGTTTGCCTAGAATTAGGGATGCTGCCTGCAGCCATAGAACAGAGAAAAGCTAACTGGTCCGTGGAGAGATGGAATCAATTACCTTAGCCTCATTCAAAGAGTGCCTTAATCAAGGGAGCTGACCAGCCACATACAGATTTGGGAGAGAAGTGAGTGCATAGCATGCAGTGATCTATACATAGAACTTAGTGACTGCAGACATATGTTCACTAGAGACCAAAAAAGAGACTTCCAGAGGAGTAGGATTTTACCCACCGATGAACCAAATTAATCAGAAGTAGAGTTATAAAAGCTGCTGTGAAAAATCATACAAAAAATGTTAGCTCTTGTCTTATGGGAGCAGGGGTGGTTAGTGTCTGACATAAGCCACCTGCTTTGCCAAAAAGAAGGTGCATTTAAAAATACAGATCAGAGGTTTTCGCATGAAAGAAAAATGAAGCTGATGTGAAGGAGTACAAAGGAGTGAGTGCTAGGAGGGCACAGAGTGTCATACAATGTAGCTCTGAGAACTTCCTGATGGCAGTAAAGCTCTGAAATAGGAATAAAATCTAATTTGTATCTAGAAAACTTGTTGATTGGGCCATCACTATACTAGGTAGTTTGAAATCCAAGCCTACAGTAATTCTAGTTGTGTTTAGAGAGAATCAATACATTTCTGAGAAGTCAGAATTCTTTCTCTCCATCAGAGAGTTAGACCTTTAGTTATAAATTTATTATATACACTATTTACTATACATCATAAAAGACCTTTAGTTATAAAAATAACTGTATATAGCAATAAATATAACCCAATAGTGTGCATGCTGTGGCCAACTTCTCTCCCGTCCAGACCTCCACTGTTTATTTGGCAAAGGATGGGACTGAAGTTTTAAGTCCATTGTGACCATTGTCCTCACCTCCGTGGTAGGGATGAAAGAAGTTTATTAAATGTGGCAGAACATTCCATGTGAACTTTTGTGAGTATGCTCAGTAGCACTGTACTTAGAATTAAGAAACTTTGGGTGCTCTACGGAATCAGCCCTTCTGATGCTAAGCTATTAAACATTTATTAAACACTCGCATTTCATTTGGGCATATATGTCAAAAAATGAAGCTTTTTCTTATTTTTATAGAATTTACATCTAAATATGATGATGACAGCGATGAGGATACCTCATATTTCTATGATACTTTATAGTTTAAAAGGTCTTTTCCCCTTTCTCCTCCTCCTCCTCCTCATAGCTAACACTTACATAGCACTTAATAAGTGCCAGGCACTGTGCTAAGAGCTTTCAATCATTATTTCATTTGATCTTTACAAGCCTGGGAGGCAGGTGCTATTATTATCCCCATTTTATGGAGTAAACTAAGGCAAACAGAGGTTAAGTGACTTGCCCAGGGTCACACAGGTGGTAAGTGTCTGAGGCTGTATTTTTTCTTTTGTTTTGTTTTGTTTTCTTTGGCAGGATAATGAGGGTTAAGTGACTTGCCCAGGGTCACAAAGGTGGTAAGTGTCAAGTGTATGAGGCTGGATTTGAACTCAGGTCCTCCTGAATGCAGGGCTGGTGCTTTATCCACTGTGCCACCTAGCTGCCCCCTGAGGCTGTATTTTAATTCATTTTTCCCTAACTCCAGCCCTGTCTCTCTACTGTACCATTTAGATCAGGAGAATATTATTATTCCCTCAAGAAAGAGAGGCTTAGGGTAATTAAGTGACTTGTTCAAGGTTACACATTTGAATGGACAATATACTTTCCACAAAAGTTGGGGTCAAAAAACATCTCGCTGATTGGGAGAAATTTTCTGAACTATATTTCCCCAAGAGCTGATCATCAGCCATATTGCCATGGTATGACAATGTCACCCAGCATGAATAATGATTGAGGCTCTTAAGGGTGCTACAAGAGCGCTGCACATGGCAATGACCAGGGAGAAGATGTGGATGGAAGAAACAGTAAGAGAAATGAAGTTAATACAGGCAGTAGAGATGCTGGTGGTGGATAGAGATGGCTCTGCTGAAAGAGTCAGCACACTCTCTAAGCTGACACGAAGGGAGAAGAATGAGAAGTGATTACACAGAGCAGCTTCAGACTTTAACCTTCAAATATTGGTTTTGTTGTTGTTGTTCAGTCATTTTTTAGTTATGTTTGACTGTGATCCTTATTGGGGGTTTTCTTGGCAGAGGACACTGGAGTAGTTTGCCATTTCCTTTTCCAGCTTATTTTATAGATGAGGAACTGAGGCAAACGGGGTTAAGTGAATTGCCCAAGGTCGCAAAGTTAGTAAGCATCTGAGGTCAGATTCAAACACACAAAAATGAGTCATCCTGACTTCAGGCCCAGCACGATATTCACTGCACCTCCTAGCTGCCTGAAATAGTGGCACCATGATCAATTTGACTCTATCTTTCTCCTGCTGTGATGAGGACACATAATGATTGATGGAGAACTGACTAGGACTTGGAGAATATGTCTGGGAACATGAGAGGTGGTAACCATTTGGGAAAGAAAGAGGGATGGCAACAGGTACTTATTAAGTACCTGATATGTTCCAGGTACTGTGCTAAGTGCTTTACAAATCTTATCTCATTTGATCTTCACAACAATCCTTTTTTATTTTATTTTTTATTATATTTTTACATGTGAGGAAACTGAGGCAGATAGAAGTTAAATGCCTTACCCAGGGTCATAGAGCTAGTGTCTGAGGCTGGATTTGAACTGATGTCTTCTTGTCAACAAACTCAGTGCTCTATCCACTGCACCACTTAGCTTCTGGGTAGGAATTAGAAAATCCAGCTATGAGACCTTGCTCCATCCTTTCCTGCCTGTTAGTTATATCACTTTGTAAAGTTTTAACTTGTCTGGGCCTTTTCTTATTGTATAAAATGAGGAGAACAAAATCTCTTATATTTATACTGAATGACACCTGTAAAAGTGCTTGAAAACTATAAAAGACTATGAAAATGAAAAGAATTATTATTACTAAGAACTAGAAAACATCACAAGTAAATGCCAGGCATCTAGATGAAGCATCTTGATGTCCAGCATTACAAGATTCCTTCCTTTCTCCTTTTATTTTTTGGTCTTCTCACATAGAGCTGCCTTTTCTGAAACAAAGATGGTAATTCTCTCCTTAAGTATCACAGAAAATGTCTAGGGGTATCCCTTCCATTGATGTATATAGTAAGCTGTGTGTGGGGGTGGGGGAAAGAGGTAACATCTTTTTCACTTCCACCAACTGGCAAAGACAGACTTCAATCCTCAAAATAGGACTTTAACTTATGGATATTTGTGCTGTGTGTTCTTTCTGGGTTTGTGGTTGAGTTTTGGTTACTAACTCCTTATAGAGTGTCAAGAGATTATACTCCCCCTCTACCCTTTTTCCTCTTCAGTATGCTTATTTTCATAAAGTAAATATTATGTTACACGGAGCATTTACTGTCCCCAATTCCTTTGCTTTGAAGCTGACCCTGAATAGAATGTATTCCACCTGCTTGCTCACCTGCTAGGACTCCACTCCCCAACTCATTCCTGTTTGTCTGGGTGTTTGAGATCCTGCCAGGAAGCCCATTTCCCTGTTTAGTAAGGTGTTTGGTGAACCCAAGTCAGACCCATATGATAAATAAGTCTCCTCGTGTCCTTGCATGAATTTAAATCACAGTTTCTGAGAAGTGGTAAACCATTGACACTATTTAAACCTCATGACTGTTCTTCCCAGTGGACTGAGAGAGGTTTCAATTATCTGGTGGTAAGGACTGCTTCAGAGGTGAGAAGAGCTAAGATAAGTCAGCCTTTATTGGCTCTATAGCTATCTTAATGGGAGCAGGTCTCAGTCTATTTAGATAGGAACCATGACTAAATTAAAATGATGTGTGTGAAAACAAAAGAAAAATCCATCCCAAACAATTCTGAAGAGCAATATGTAAGTCTGCTCTTAAAAATGTTCCAAACTTGCATTCATAATGTAACACTTTGTGTATTGAGTGTCTGATGAATTTCAATACATTCTAACATGGTTCAAGCCATTTCGTTAGAGTCCATTTTAATACAAAAACTCAATAAGATAGCAATTGTATCTGTTTATCTTAATTTATACAGCATAAGCATATGAGATTTTTAATGTTTTATATTCTCTTTCTCCCACTCCCCCTGTCCCATTGAATGATAATTTTTAAAAAGAAAAAGAAAATCTTCATAATAAATATGCATAGTTGAACAAAACAAATCCCTACATTGGCCACATCTAAAAATATGTGTCTCATTCTGCATTTTAATTATATCTCTTTTCTGGCAGGAGGTGGGTAGAGTTCATCACTTTTAGTCCTGTGGAATCATGGTTTGTCATTGCATTGACAAAGTTGTTTTTCTTTTCAATGTTGTAATTGTATAAACTATTCGTCTAGTTCTCACTTCGCTCTGCATCAGATCTCAGAGGATTTCCCAGTTTCCTCTGAAACTGTCCATTTCATCATTTCTTATGGTGCAATAATATTCTAATACATCCATATACCATAATTTGGTTAGTCATTCAACAATAGTTGGACACTCTATTAGTTTCCAGTTTTTTGCTAATAAAAATAAAGCTGCTCTAAATGTTTTTGTACCTTAGGATCCTTTTACTTACAAACATGTAAGCTTTTAATAAATGGATGGGGAGAAGGAAGAGGAGGAACATAATAATAGCTTATATTTCTATAGCTTTCAGTTTTGTAAAGCACTTTAATAATAATAAATTGACATTATATAGCATTTTGAATTTTGCAAAGAACTTTAAAATATTATTTCATTTTATCTTCACAACAATCCTGAGAGATAAGTGTTATTATTATCCCCATTCTATAGATGAGAAAAATTCACTGAAGTGAATGGGACTAATACAAGGTCACATAGCTAATAAGTTTCTGAGGTCACATTTGAGCTCAGGTCTTCCTGAACTGAATATAGAACCAGCACTTTATCCATTTTGCCACCTAGATGCGTAACACTTTATCCTAACAACAAACCTGTTGGTGCTATTATTATCCCCATTTTACACAAAGAGAAACTGAGGCTCAGTCAAATTATTTGCCCAGTGTCACATAGCTAGTAAGTGTCTAAGTTGGGATTTTAATGATCTTGATTCACAAAGGTAGGTGGTGAAATAGATAGGGGTTTGGGTTGGGAGTTAGGACAATGGAGTTCAAATCTGACCTCAGACACTTTCTAGCTATGTGACCCTGGGTAAGTCACTTAATCCTGTTTGCCTCAGTTTTCTTATCTGTAAAATGAGCTGGAGAAGGAAATGGCAAACCACTCCAGTGTTTTTGCCAAGAAAATCCCAAATGGGGTCACAAAGAGTTGGACATGACTAAACAACAACAACAACAACCTGACTCCAAATTCACTGGTCAATTCACTATGCCATCTTTCTTTAGATAAATATTTTATCTTTAGCAGATGATCCAATCCTTAGTTACAGGCAAGATACCAATAATTAATTACCAGCCTTTTAGTGCCTCACATTCCATCATGAGAATTAGCATTCTTAATCCACTCAGATTATCTTCTTCTGCCTTGGCAGACCATAAATATGGGCTCTGCATAGGCACAAGGGAATGAGGGCCTACCCTTGACCCTCTTCCTCATTTTTCTGTTCAGTCTAGAAAATAAATTCAGTCACACTGCCTGAGCGTCAAACAAAAGATGACTGAGTTGTAATCATCTATACACATCTTCCCTAACAGAAGTAACACACAGCAAGAGGATATCAATCTACCCCCAGGAGAATTCTTAAGGAATGGCCCCTTTAGCACTTCTCCATTCCCATTTCAACCCCTCCCCCTTGCTTCTGCATGCAGGCACACACAAAGCAACATAGAGATGAGCAGCTATATTAAAGGATATATTACTTCTTTTGCAGGGACTAAATTATTTCTATTCACCCTTGATTAAACTTCAAGAAGGATGCCTTGTATAGCACGACCTCTGACCCATTAACCAGAGACTCAGGAGGGACCAGTGTGCTTGACCATGGTGATTAGAGGAGAATATAACTAGACACAAGCTTAGAACACCATTCTCTCATAAAATTCAAGGAGAGATATCAATTCCAGATGTTTATAATCATGGACTCCTATCTCAAGAAACATCTCAGACTGAGGCTTTATTTTTTCTTCCTGGGCCACCACTGAATTTGTCATGTAAGAGAAGATGAATACTCCCAAATCAATTAACTTATTTTCATTGGTGGGGGGAAGAAAACCTATATAAACAATTGGTCCTCTCTCCAAATAATTTATTATGATGCACAGTGCAATTATGGAGGAAATTGCAATCACAAATCTCTTCATGGCTGCTCCAACTTCCTGCTTTTAAAAATAAAAATTTGCCTTCCAGCAAATGTTCTGCACAAAAATAAAAGTTGTGGGGAGGGGCTCATTCCTGACTTCCAAACAAGTTTTCTAGTCTAACAAAATATTTCTTAAAGTTTTGCAGCTCAGAAATTGAGCTGTAGTTCTTCCCAGTCAAGAGAATGACCAAGACAGTATCTTCCCTTCATTGCTAACCTTTTATTAAAAACCAGGCACTTTATTTCAACATGCTGAGCAGATCCTAGACAACCCTGTGCATACAAGTCCCAGAGCAGACATAAAAACCAGATGGGAAAGAGATTTACAAGAACCAATCTCAAAAGGATATTTGCAAGCAGAATGTCAACGCAACATTGATTTCAGCAATGTATTTTGATTTACAATACAGATGTCTCTTTAGAATTTTCATTTCTCCTTACATTCAAATACAGTGCAAGGAGGATAGGGTCCCAGCTGCTTCCTTCAAATGGCCTTACCTAAAACAAATATCTTTATCATTTACTCTCATCCCTGGGGAAGGTTAGAATTTTCAGAAGACTTTATAAGCAAATTATTAAATAAGGCAGTTACTCCTGTGCTAAGAACATTTTATCATGGTAAAATCTTGTTCAATTTCAAGGATCTGCCTGGAAAGAATGGAAGTTATTTCTTTGATAAATACAGTATGTATATGGATATAGTGAATGGGTCAAACTTTTGGGTGGTGGAAGGGAGGGGAGTCTAGCCTTGTGATTTTATCTATGTAGGACAATCCATGTGAAACAAATCTATCCACTGAGGTAGGAAAATTGTCTATAACTTATAATCTAAGAGAGTTAAGTGAGGGCACTGAAAGGTTTAGTGGTTATCCAACCTCTAAGGATGGATTATATTGTTTTTCTTCTTTCAATGTCACATGAAATGTAGAAATTTAGCTTCAGAATAACGAAGTACTGTGTGCTTGCTTCTTCAGAATCATGAACGACCAAGATTTATTGAGCACCTATTTCATATATAATGTTCCACAAAGGATTTCCCTCACAAAATCTAGAATCCATAAGGGATTCAACATAGGAAAGAAGATGCATTATTAGACCATGTACAAGGAGTTTTTCTGGATTTTTTTCATGTTTTTCATATTTAAGAAATACTTTCCCTTTCTTCATATGTTCCATTTTAACACCTTGGTGATCACTAATTAACATTTATTAAGTCTCTAATGGGCTTTTGAATTGGGAAGAAGAGTAGGAAAGAAAGGAGAAAAAAAGATAAAGAAGAGGAAAAGTAGGAGAATAAAATTGAGGTAATAAGAAATTGTAAAGAAAAGTTTATGCATTGCAAATATTTATGTAGCCCAGTGACCAGGCTAGACCTGAGAACAAGAAGCATTGATTGCTATTTATTCATTTTGCTTATTTATCCTTATGCAAAAATGTAAAAATTTAATTGACCCTATCTGATCAGGCTAAGAGAGGGAAAATGGCATAGGGTATTATAGTTGGAGTCAGGAAGACCTGAATTCAAATGCTACCTCATATACTGGGAAGTGTGTGAGTCCAGGCAAGTCGCAGTCTTTGGGGACCTCAGTTTTCTCATCTGCAAAATGAGGGGATTGGGCTAGATAATTTGCCTTCCAATTCTAAATTTTATGATCTATTAACCAAAGACAAACTGACATATTTTTTAAAAATCAATAATAATACATCCCTGTAGATCAGAATGTTCCATCTCATTTTAGAGAATAATGATTGATATTCTCCTTATTCATATTAGCAACCAATTCCTATTATGTGAAAATTGAAGGATCAAGAAACTCTCCCCATGATATCGCATTTGGATAACGAATTCTTTTGCACAGCTAGGTGGGAGAGTGGATAGAGCACTGGGCCTGGAGTTGGGAAGACCTGAATTCAAATTCAGCTTCAAACATTTATTAGCTATGTTACCTTGGGCAAGTCGTTTAACTTCTGATTGCTTCATTTTCCTCATGTGTAAAATAGGGATAATAATAATACCTACCTACCAGGGTTATTGTGAGGATAAAATAAGATAACATTTGTAAGGTACTTAGCACAGTGCCTAACACATAGTAGGCACTTAATAACTTTATTTATTAAGGTCTTTCCTTCCTTCCTCCCTTCCTTCCTTTCACATATTCCTACCTTTCACAAGGTAAAAAGTAATGACATAGTTCCCACAATAATAAACATAGAATTTAAATCTATCTCATTACTCCAGAGTAATACAATATTTCTTTAAAGTTTGTAATAATGAGTTTAGAAATTACAAAATCCAGACATAATTTAGGTATTCTCAAGAAACTGATTATACTATAGTTAGAATTATGAAATATTAGAGTTGGAAGGGAGTTTGGGGTCATAATTTTATAGATTAGGAAACCTTGACCAGACAGGTTAAGCAAGATGCCCAAGGTAACATTGAATTAGAACAGGGAGTTTGTGAAACCTGGGTTAAGAACTGATTCAGATGAAGGTTTTCAGATACCAGCCCAATATTCTTTGTACAATATCACAATATGTTTTAAGTATATGGCACTTTATGAAAATCTAATTTTTCCAATATAGATGATCCATCTTATACATGGATATATGTGCATATATATATGCACATATGTGTATATACATATATGTGTGTGTTCTCTGTGTTGTTTATATGTGCATATATATGTGAATGTATACACATGCACACACCACCAGAATATCTAGTTAACCAGCTAGCTCTACCCTATTACTGATCAAGGTGCTAGGTCATATTTTCTATTCCTATTAATGTGTCCAAACTCTATAAACTCCCTCAAGAAAATCAGTGTGACCCTGGACTAGAGTGTTTTGTAAGTAAATCTCCACCTTCTCCTAGAAAGTAATATTTCATGAAAAAGGTACAGTGGATTAAAAAAATGAAATGAAACCTTGAAGGCTTGTGATTATAGCATTGGGCACTATCAGCTTCCTAGCACATTTTCTGTGCAGTCAAAATGATGCCAGATTGACAGGAGCAAGAGCTTCTTCTCCCCCACATTCTTTCTTGGGTTGATAAATAGATTTAGTGGCTATACCATTGTATGGTGTCATGGACTTTCTTTCTACTTAATCTCATAGAACTGGGTGTACTGGAAGAAGGGACAAAAGATGTTTGAAGTGCAGTCTCTAAGGGGCAGAGTTCTTGGTCAAGCATGGGCTTCTGTGTACGTTGTGCCTATGACACTCACTCTCTCACATGTGCATGAGGGTTTTTTTCTACAAGAAGTTCCAGATTGCAAATTCTAACAGGTATAACTGGCTCCACTTACCTGGGAGACTTTCCATTTCTTTGTCTACGTAAACTAAAGAACAATACACTGACCTTTCAAGGTCTTTCCAATTGGTGGATATATTTGGTCCTACATTAATTAGCTTGAAAACAGTATTAAATTTCCTCAATGAAGGAAAAAATGATCTCAATCATAATATTTAGGTAAATATATTACATGTATGTATACATGTTCGTGGCATATACATGTTGGTACATATCCATAAGGAATCTGTGTGTATACATGTGTGTATGCATAACCAAGTCTCTCCACTCAGTGAAATGGGATGACAGAAAGGGAAACCTAATAAGGGATAAAAATACCACTCCCTGAAAAAAATTGTAAGCAAAGTGCTTTGGAAGCAGGGAAGTGCTATATAAATATGAGCTATTTTCATCATAACTATTATTATAAGAATTACCTGTCAGTCAGAAAGCATTGATTAAGCATTTACTATGTGCCAGCCTGGGTACTGTGCTAAACACTGGGGATAAAAAGCAAAGACAGAAACAATCCTTGCCCTCGAGCTTACTCTAATTGAGGGGACAACATGTAAATAACTAGGTACAGACTAGATATAGACAGAGTAAAGAGGAAGCAATCGAAGAGGGGAAAGTTCACCTATAGAAGGTAGGATTTTAACTGGGACTTGAAGGAAGACAGGAAGCAGGGATGAGGAAGGAGAGCATTGGAGGCATGGATAGTGACAGAAAATACTTCAGGCCAGAAAAGTGTCTTGTGTAACAAACAGCAAAGAGACCAGTATCACTGGATCCTAGGGTGATTGGAAAGGACTGAAGTATAAAAGGATTTGAAGGATCGGCAGGGGTCTTGTTAATGAAGAGTTCTGAATGTCAACAGATGACCTTTTATTAGACGCTGGAGCTAATGAGATTCTGGAACTCATTGAGCGGGGATGGGGAGGGGGAATATCATGGTGAGAACTAGGCTTTAGAAAAGTCACTGACAGCCAAATGGAGGATAGAGTGGAGGGGGAAGAGACTTGGAGGGAGGGAGACCAATTAGACAACTATTGCAATGGTCCAGGTAAGATGATGTGGGTCTGAACTAGGATTGTAGCTATGTGAGTAGAGAGAATGGGATGTAGAGGAGAAATGTTGTGAAGGTAGAAATGACAAGATTTTGCAACAGATTGGATATGTGAGATGAGAGAGATTGTGGAGTCAATGAGTATTGTTGGTGTCCTCAACAGTAATAAGAAATTTGGGAAGAGCATGTGGTTTTGAAAGAAAGATAATAAATGCTATTTTGAACTTATCACCAACTGCCTTTTGGCCATCTACAGGATATCTATTTAGAGATGGCCAAAAGGCAGTTGGTGATAAGTGATTATAAGTCAGGAGAGGGACTGGGGATAGGGATACATCTCTCTCTGTCTCTCTCTCTGTCTCTCTCTCTCTGTCTCTGTCTTTCTCCCTCTCTCTCTTTCTTTCTCTTCTGTCTCTCTCTGTATGCATATATGTATATTTATGCATATAGATATAGATACCTGATAATCATCTGCATAGTAGGAACTAATGAGATCACAAGGTAAGATAGTACAGAGCAAATATTACCTGAATAACTGCTTCTATTATTTATTCCCATGGGGTTTGGAGAAAGAGAAATGTGTATGTATGTGTGATTTTTATCTTTCTTTTGTTTTCACTAGTGCTATTTTCCTGTAAAGCTTTCTTCCAACAAAGAAAAACAGTTAAATGAAACCAACTAATGCTGTAACTATGTCTGATAGCACATACAACATTAAATATCCATAGTCCACTGCCCCTCTACCTAAAGAAGGAAAATATACTTTATCATTCTTCCTCTGGAACCAAAATTGAATGGATATAAATTGAATTGAATATAATTAAATATAATCTGAATTTATGCTACTATTACTATTAAATAATAGCTGGCATTTATATGTTGTTTTAAAGTTTGCAAAGCACTTTACTTATTTTCTCACTTGATCCTCACAACAATGGTTGAGGACAAGTAGGCCAAAAATAATATTGAAGAGTCAGAGGAAGAGAGGGAGGGGTGTTCCACAGGGGTCAAACCACCCCTTCTACCTTCTGTTGGTCAGATGGTTCTCTGCCCTAAAGAACTTCCTGAGGGCAGCTAGGTGGCACAGTGGATAAAGCACTGGTCCTGGATTCAGGAGGACCTGAGTTCAAATCCAGCCTCATATACTTGACACTTACTAGCTATATGACCCTGGGCAAGTCACTTAACCCTCATTGCTCTGCAAAAAAAAAAAAAAAAACAAAACAAAACCAAAACCCAAAAAAAACTACCAAACAAACAAACAAAAAAGAACTTCCTGAAAAAGCCATACACTATGCCATCCCTCCCCCTTAAATGTTGTTGTCCCAAGTAAGAAAATGACTAGTTATATTTCTGCTCATATTTGTTCCTTCTTACTGCACAATAACATTCCTTTATATTCATATACTAAAATGTGTTCATTCTCCCATAATTAAATTTAAATGGACTCTGTGCATTCTGCATCCTGCACAACATACCCCATCCAGTGAAGTAGAAAATGAATGCGATTATCCTGATAACACAACCTATTAAAAATTTTTTTATCCTAATTTTGCCTTAGCTATCTGAATATTTGGGGGCAAAAGTAGTATTTTTTAGTTCTTTGAATTAACCAGATAATGTTTCAATTATCTATTTCATTTCATTTGTTGGACAACCTTGCTACTGTTTCCAGTCATAATACATTCTTACTCCATTTGTCATCAGAGAACTGTTATGAAGAGTCAAAAGAATGAAATGCACTGAGAATCTTTCATTGGCTTTACCTAAAGTCTCTACACAACATAAAAGTGAAAACTCTTCCACAAGGCATTTCAAATTGTTTTATACTGGTGGAATTGTGTGATAAGGGCATCGATAGAAATCAGCATCTTAATCCTTGGATAACTGAGGTACTAAATTGTTAGCTCCTTGGTTCTCTGTTGTACCTAGAGGTGATAATAAACATTGATTCACAGAACCACAGAATCTGAGATCTGTAAGGAATCTGAGCAACCAACTATAGAACCCAAATAGGAGTCCCTTCTACTATATTCCTGCTGATCAATCACTTGGCCTCTGGATAAAGACTTCCCTTGTTAGGGAACCCATTACTTCCTCTAGCAAGAAGCTGATCCATTTTTGGACAGTTCTGTTAGGAAATGTCTCCTTATATAGAGCTGAAATCTCCCTCTCAGCAACTTCTTATTACTCTTGGTTCTTCCCTCTAGAGCCTAGCAATGCCTTTCCCACATGATAATCCTTTAACATCCAAAGACAACTACTGCGGAGGAATACCCTGAATATTCTCTTTTCTATATCAACTCTGAGCCGTTTCTTCAGCACTTCCCAATGTAACATGGCTTCCATTTTCCATTGCATAGTGGTTATCTTCCCTTGGACATTCTCTAGATTGTCAATGTCCTTCCTAAACTGTAGTGTATAGAACTAAATACAATACTCTGAATGTAGTCTAATTAAGGCAGAGTGCTATGCAACTATCCCTTATCTATTTCTAGATACTATACTTTTATTAATGCATGTTCAGATCAAATCTAACCGAAGAAAGTGAGAGGCATGTGCTTATCACTTTTACCCTATCCTTTTACTTTTTTATTTTTACATGGGAGGCATCATGGTATAGTGAATAGAGAGCTGGCTTAAGAATCAGGAAGACTTATGTTCATGTCTTATATCTGACATATACTGCTAAGTGACTCTGGAGAAGTCACTTAACTTCTCAATGCTTTAGGCAGCCCTCTAAGCCAAAAGTTGGCACACATACATACACAGGTGTGTATGGGTCATCAATAGAAGGTGTGACCAGAATGGGTAGAAACCATTTTTCTTTTTTCTCTTTTGTAGTAGTATTTTATTTTTTCCAATTATATGTAAAGACAATTTTTAACATTCATTTTTTTTTAAATTTGAATTCCAAATTTTCTCTCTCCCTCACTACCCCCTCCTTAAGACAGTAAGCAATTTGATATAGGTTATGTATGTGCAATCATGTAAAACATATTTCCATTTTAGTCGTGTTGTTAAAGAAGAAATAGGCCTAAAGAAAAGAAACCGCAAAAAATATAAAGAAAGTGAAAGTAGTATGTTTTGATCTGCATTCAGACTCCATCAGTTCTTTCTCTGGATATGGATAGCATTTTCTATCACGATTCCTTTGGAATTGTCTCGGATCATCGTATTGTTGAGAAGAGTTAAGAAACACTTTTTCTTAATGGCAGTTACCTGTATCAATGCAATAATAAAGCCAAGACCTCTTCACATTGCTAGATACCAGGAGTCTAGGGGGGAAATTTCAGATTAGGATGTTTGTTAGGAAAATATGTGTTGAAAGTAATTGGGATACTGCAGAAACATCACATAATTTGCTATTTTTAATCATAGTTAAGGGAATGAGGACCAGGAGAGGACTTCTCCATGGAGAAATATTCATAAATAAAGTAACAATGTTTTACCAAAAGCCATCTACTAGGTCATGAAAATAGTCTTGTTACATTAAAAAAAAAAGACATCTTACCAATGTCATATTCTTTAACTGGGAGTCAAAAAAGACATTGAACCATTGAGAGGACACGTCCAGTTATACCACAAATCAATGGAAGACCAAGAAACAGGGCCTGGATGACTCCAGTCATGCTTAGGGGCCCTGGTTATTAAACTGTATTGTCCCTCTCATCACAGTTCCCCCATTTTTCTCAAGCAAAGGACCCTGAGAAGAAGTTAGTCAGACTCCAAATAATGGAGAAAGGACATATTAAGCAGATGGATAATATGTATTCTTTAAATTTGGAGATAACCTAATTCAGTAATTGTATTTGCAATGTATGGGCATTTGGACAGAAAACCTCTAAGATCCCTTCCCTTTCTAAGATGCCATGATGCAATAAGGCTGCTCATCCAACTTTCAAATGGTACTTTGGCAACATGGGTTCCATTTTTCCTGTACTGAGGCTCAGCCAAATGTCTTTCATCCAAATTACTAACTCAGTTAGTGACTGGGAAAACAGGAAAACTCCACTGATTACATGAAAAGAGGTGAGAGTCACCATCATGCTTAGACCATTATAGAAATTCAATAGTTAAAACAGACATTTCTTCAGTGAGGGAGACCAAAATGCACTCGTGAAAAGGATGTGGAAATAAAATTAGTCTGAAGTCAGAAAAATACATTTGGAGAGAAGCCACAGCAGACTTATAGGCAGGCAAATTAAAGTTAGTGAATTTCAAATTAATTTCACAGATGGTATCTAATTCTGGGGTGGTGGGCAAAATTCCAGGTTATATTGAAAACATAGAGAAGAGGCAAAATCTTACTGTAGTTTTACTTTGTAGCTGTGAGAAGATCTAGATTTCTTTGGTGGAGGTTTATTTTATTTTTTATTTGGGGACTTGGATTATTTTTGTCTATATTATACAATAGGGAGATTAATAGGGAGAAGGGGAGAAGTACCCCAAACTTCTAGGAAGTAAATATTCAGACCTTTGTCTGGGGGGTATGAAATAAATATTGATTGGACTTAGTTTTAAGAACTTCTAGATCTATCTTGTTATGGCTCTTAAAATAAATTTGAGCCACCATTCAAGGAGAGAGTGTTGTCTACAACTGATATGTACATTATTATGCTTGTGGTCATAGGTCTATACCTCCCATAATAATGAGAAAAAGTGACACAGTTCTTTGAGGTAAAAAATATAAATTGCTCTGCTACTCAATGAAACATCTTGAAGCATTGTTGATCATTAAAGTTAAAAGAGAGGTTTTCCTTTATTTGAAGGAATTAACTTCATTAAACCTATTCCCAGTTATTATAACTCCATGTTCATTCATTCAGTCAGTCAATAAGCATTTATTAAGTACCTGGTATGTGCTAGGCCCTCTGTTAAGCACTGGGGATATGAAGAAAGACTAAAGATAAAGGTGATTTGGTCACAATGCAGAATATTCATACATCCCAGGACCTGTTATTTAGTTGAGGTGGAGGGGTGTTCCTCACTGCTCAGGTGCCTACCATAATGAATACAACTGAGGCTTCAACCCAGTAATGAAAAAGCTCCTGGGAATGGAGGGCTCCCTCTTGAAGTCATTCTCATATGTCCAGGTGTGTCAGGGCACCATCTCTACCGTTTAGGCAGTTTCAGAAGATGAGACAACCCTGAAAGGAAACCCTGTCCTTGGGAAGGAAAAAAGTTTCCTATAAAAGGGTTCCTAGATATCTAGCTATTTGAAAATTCACTCTTCATGACACATTTTCTGGTCCCAGGACCTAATTCAACTGGGCAAATTACCCCCTAGTTCTAATTATTTATATAAATGCTCTCTTTAATGCAGATACAGATCATTAAAAGTCACTTTTAGTCACTTGTTGCTGCTATGTGCTTTTGAAACTTGAAAATTACTTAATACTCTAAGCTTTGATTATTTCGAGAAGCACACCCATCAGGCTAGGCCATTATTACAACAACAATAACAAACAATGTATCTAGTACATCAGGGGTTGCAAAGTGCTTTACAAATATTATCTCACTTGATTGTCATACCAACCCTAAGGAGGTAGGTGCTTTTTTGCTTTGTTACAAATGAAGAAAAGAATAATATCTGAAAATTACTGCAATATAAAAACAAAGATTATCAATAAAATATTGTTTAAAAAATAAAATTAATATGTGGTACCCTTGAGACAAATATCACTGTGGCCTGAATAGGCCAGAGTACAGCATAATTATAATTTCTTACACTCTGGAAATTATAATCCTATTAATCTGGACAAATTAGCTTTTTCAGTTTGTTTTCATATGAACTGTTTCTAGTTATGTCTTATCTCAATCTGATTTCTTGAACCCAAGTGCAAAAATTTACATTGATCCCTATTAAATTTTTACCTTTGACTCATTTTCTTTAGCTTCTTGACATCCTTTTGGACTCTAAATTCTGTTATCTAGGGTATTAGCTACTCCTTCCAGCTTATCCATGAGTTTTGTAACGATTAGAATGACGCCACCTGCTGGAAACTTACTGTAGGAAAGCTCCAACATGAGGAGAGGGCCTCTGAGGGCAGGACCATGAGGCTTGTGGGAGGAAGAAGGGGGAGGCTGGCTTGCTGGCTCGCACTCTTTCCTGAGGTCTCTGGTGGAGAAGGGAGCTAGGAATGCTCTCTCCCTGCGATAGATGAATCCAGGCCTTTCTCGCTCTCTTTACCAAATTCTTATTCTCCTTAATAAATGCTTAAATGCCTAACTCTTGCTAAAGCTTATAATTTATTGGCAACCACTCATTAGATATTTTAGACAGTATAGCTAGAATTTTAGCCCTTACAGTTTAAAAAAAAAAAACATGTTCTACATATTAATCCAAGTCATTGATGAAATTATTGAGGAGAATGGGGCAGCACTAGAATCCTGTGGCACTTCACAAGAGTCCCCCTCCAGGTGACATTGAGATGTTTGGTCTAATAGAGTAAAAAATTTATTAATTACCTACTATATTCCAGGCACTGTACAGTGTTGTTTCAAATAAGACTGTCAACTCCCCCCCCCCACCAAAATTAGTCTAGTATAATGTATTCTTTTAATTTTTTTAAAATTTCATTTTCAGTTCTAACTTCTCTCTCCCTTCAGCCCCTTCCCTACTCATTGAGAAAGCAAGAAATACAATATTCAGAATACATGTGAAGTCAAGCAAAACATTTCCATATTAGCCATGTTATGGGAGAGAGGGAGAAGTGAGAAAAATAAAGAGAAAACAAATATGCTTCATTCTGCACTGAGAGTCCATCAATTCTCTCTCTGGAGGTAGATAGCACTTTTAATATGAGTCCTTTGGAACTGTCATAGATCATTGTGTTGATCAGACTTGCTAAGTCTTTCACAGTTGATTGTTACAATATTGCTTACTGTGTACATTATTCTCCTAATTCTTCTCAATTCATTTTACATCAGTTCATATAAGTCTTCCCCATTTCTTTTTTCTGAAATTATCAACCTCATTATTTCTTACAGTGCAATAGTATTCCATCACAATCATATGTCATAACTTTGTCAGCTATTCCCCAATTGATAGGTATTACCTCACTTTCCAATTCTTTCTGACAACAAAAAAAGAATTGCTATAAATATTTTTCTAAAAATGGGTCCTTTTCCTTTTTCTTTGATCTCTTTGAGGTATAAACTTAGTAGCAGCAATGCTGATTGCATATACGTATACAGTTTTATAGCATTTGGGCATAATTCCAAATTGTTCTTCAGAATGGTGCATTAAGGTTCCTATTTTCCCCACATCTTCTGTATTTGACATTTTCCTTTTATGTCATGGTAGTCTATCTGATGAGTGTAAGGTGGTACTTCTGTCTTGTTTTAATTTCTATTTCTCCAATTATTAGTGATTTAAAGCATTTTCATGACTATAGATAGCTTTGATTTCTTCTCCCAAAAGCTGCCTATTCATATCCTTTAACCATTCATCAATTGGGAAATGGCTTTTGTTTTTATATATTTGGCTCAGTTCCCTCTATCTGAGAAATGAGACCTTCATCAGAGAAATTTGCTGTAAAATTCATACCCTGCCCCAAGTACACTGCTTTCCTTCTCATTTTGGCTACGTTCATTTTTTTTTTTTTGTACAAAACCTTTTTTTTTTTTTCCAACAAACATTTATTTTATTTTCCATTTACATGTAAGGGTAGGTTTCAACATTCATTTTCATAAGATTTAGAGTTCCAAATTTTTCTCCCTCCCTCCCTTTCCTCCCCCCTCCACAAGATCGCAATCAGGTTATATATGTACAATCCACAAGTGTTCTTTTTATCAGTTCTTTCTATATCAGTGCATAGTATGCTTCCTCATTAGTTCCTTGGGATTGTCCTGAATCATTGTACTGCTGAGAGTAACTAAGTCATTCACAATTACTCATTGAACAATACTGCTGTCACTACGCACAATGTCCTCTCAGCTCTGCTCACTTCACTACACATCGATATTCATTAGTCTTTCAAGGTTTTTGGGGGATCACCCTGTTTGTCATTTCCTGTAGCACAAGTCCATTCCACTATAATCATATAACACAGCTTTTTCCATCATTCCTCAATTGATAGACATTCCCTTGATTCTCAATTCTTAGCTTCCACCAAGAGTTGCTATAAATATTTTTTGTACAATTTTCCCCCTTTTTCTCTTTTTCATGATTACTATTGTTAACTGTTTCCCTTCCATCCTCTTCCCTTCCCCATGATATTTATTTTATTATCCATCTTCTTTCATCCTATCACTCTTCAAAAGGGATTTGTCCCCTCCCCCACTCTGCCCTTCCTTCTTTTGCCCCTCTCTCTTTATCCCCTTCCCCTCCTAATTTTCCTGCAGGGTTTTAGAGATTACTCCACCCAATTGAGTGTGTACATTAGTCCCTCCTTGAGCAAATTCTAATGAGATCAAGGTCTTTGAGCCAATTCTGATGAGTGTTAGGCTCATTTACTGCCCAGATTAAATAGATTACTCCACCCAGTTGGGTGTGTCTGTTAGTCTCTCCTTGAGGCTGCTCTGATGAGTTTAAGATTTTTGAGCCTTTTCTGATGAGTGTAAAATTCATTTACTGCCCTGCTCCTCTCCCATCTCTTCCCCCAATCCATAAGCCTTTTCGTTTCTGCCCTTCCCCCTCCCCCAATGAATTCCCTTCACCCCTCAATTTAACCCTAAAGATGTTATCATCTAGCTAAGTGACACAGTGGACAAATCATCACCCCTGGACCCAAGGGGATCCCAGCCAAAACCTGACCTCAGACACAAGACAGTCACCCACTGTACAACCCCAGGTATGTCCCCCAGCTCCAAATTTTTTTTTTATGGTTCTCTAGGGTTTTGTATTTGAAAGTCAAATTTGCCATTCAGTTCAGATCTTTTCATCACAAATATCTGAAAGTCTTTTTTTTTTTCATTAAAGTCCCATTTTTTCCGCTGAAAGATAATGCTGAGTTTTGCTGGGTAGGTGATTCTTGGTTGTAATCCCATTTCCTTTGCCCTTTGGAATATCATATTCCATGCCCTCCGGTCTTTTAATATAGAAGCTGCTAGATCTTGTGCTATCCAGACTGGGGCTCCACAGTACTTGAATTCTTTTTTTTTGGCAGTTTGCAATATTTTCTCCTTGACCTGAGAGCTCTGGAATATGGCTATAATATTCCTAGGAGTTTTCTTTTTGGGATCTCTTTCTGGAGGTGATCGGTGGATTCTTTCAATTTCTATTTTAGCTGCTTCTTCTAGAATTTCAGGGCAATTTTCCCTGAGAAGATCTTGGAAGATGGTGTCTAAGATCTTTCCTTGATCATGGTTTTCAGGTAGACCAATAATTTTCAAATTATCTCTCCTGGACCTATTTTCCAGGTCAGCAGTTTTTCCCAGAAGATATTTCACATTGCCCTCTATTTTTTTTAGTCATTTGGATTTGCTTTATTGTGTCTTGGTTTCTCATAAAGTCACTGGCTTCCATTTGTTCAATCCTAATTCTTAGGCAATTATTTTAATCAGAGAGCTTTTGTACCTTCTTTTCCATTTGACTTTTCAAGCTGTTGACTTTTTTCTCATATCTTTCCTGCATCACCCTCATTTCTCTTTCCATTTTTTCCTCTACCTCTCTAATTTTATCTTCAAAGTCCTTTTTGAGCACCTCTATGGCCTGAGACCAATTCGTATTCTTCTTGGAAGCTTTAGATATAGGGGACCTGATGTTGACATCTTCCTCTGAGGGTGCCCTTGGTCTTCCTTGTTACTGAAGAAACTTTCTATGGTCTTCACCTTTCTCTGTTGGCTCATCTTGCCTTTATTTTACTAGACTTTTAGCTCCTTAAAGTGGGGCACTGTTTCCAGGCTGCAGTATCCCAAGCTTAAGAAGTCCCAGGTGGTATGATTTAAGGAGAATCAGGTTCTTCCCTTGCCTGGCCTGTTTCCTGGTCCTAGATGACCCCAGACCAACTTGCCAATCAAACAGCTTTGTGTGTTGTAGTTGTTAGCTCTGAGGAGCCTGTGCCCCTCCCCCACCTGGGCCACTTCTACTGGAGCCTACCACCTGGTTCTCAGTAGGGGTGTAAAATCCAAGTTCTGCCTTAGCACCAGCATAGACCCCTGTAGTCTCTCCCCTGCCCAGGGCTCAGCCCACTCACCAGACTGTGAGCTTAGTTCCAGATGACACTGGTGCTTCAGCTGATTCAGAGGCTCTAGGGGTCTCCTTCTCTAGTTAGGACTTCCTGAGACTGGATCTGTGTCAGGGTGACTGTGGGGTTGGGCCCTGCTCCTGTATCAGCACAGCAGCTCCCTCCTTCTGACCTTCCAAGCCGTTCTTGGTTAGAAGATGCACATTCTTCTGTGAGTTTTGCTGCTCTGGGCATTTTCCTATGACCTTATTTGGATGTTTTTTGGAGCGATTGTGTCATGAGTTTGGGAGCTCACTGCCTTTCCTCTGCCATCTTGGCTCCACCAGAATGTGAACTCTTCGTACAAAACCTTTTTTAATTTCATGTAATCAAATGTTTCTATTTTACCTCCCATGATCCTGTCTGTCTCTTGTTTGATCATAAACCCTTCCATTATCCATAGATCTGACAAGCAATTTTTTTTGCATTCTCCTCTAATTTGTTTATGATTATCTCTTAATGAAGGCTATTTTTGCTTTTGTTTTGTCTAAGATCATGATTGTTATCCCTGTCTTTTTTTTTTCATTTCAGCTAAAGCATAATAGATTTCACTCCAGCCCCTTACTTTAACTTTGTAGTTCTTTCTGTTTCTCTTGTAAAAAACATGTTATTGGATTCTAGTTTCTTCTACCCTCTTCTGTTTTATGGATGAGTTCACCCCATTCACATTATCTTCTCTTTTCTCTCCTCTCCTCTTCTCTCTCATTTGCTTGCGCGCTCTCTCTCTCTCTCTCTCTCTCTCTCTCTCTCCCCCCCCCTTCCTCCCTCTCATTTCCCCTCCTCCAAAGCCTGTCTTGCTTCTGACCACTGCCTCCCTTAATCTGTTGTTGTTGTTGTTGTTGTTGTTGGGTCATTTCAGTAACTTCTGACTCTTCATGACCCCATTAGGGGTTTTCTTGGCCCAAATATTAGAGTGGTTTGTCATTTCCTTCTCCAGCTTATTTTATCAGTCATGAACCTGAGACAAACAGGGACTTGTCCAGGGTCACACAACTCATAAGTGTCTAAGGCCAGATTTGAACTCATCAAGATTAGTCTTCCTGACTCCAGGTCTGGTACTCTATCCACTGTACCACCGAGCTGCCCTTTCTTTATCTATCCTCCCTCTTATTCTTCTTGCCTTCTCCTCCTACTTCCATGTCAGATAAGATGAATTTCTCTACTCAACTGTCTGTGTCTACTTCCTTGAAGTAATTCAGATGAAAGTGTGGTTCAAGTATTGCCCATTTCCCCCTCCAAGTTTCCTCTTCACTGTAAAATCTTTTCCTTATGCATCACTTTTATGTGAGTTTATTTTTCCTCTTCTTTCTCCCCCTTCCCCTTCTTCAAGTGCATTCCTCTTTTTCACTATTCCATTCTTCTTTTGAGATCATCTCAACATAATAGATTCACACCCATGTCCTCTATCTAAGTAAACTCCTAACTGCCCTAATGACTATAATGATTTTAGGGGTTATATGTATCATCTTTCTATATGGGAATAAAAATAATTTAATGATTATAGTAGTAGCTGGTAAACCTTTTGTGATCCTGACTGTAGATTACAGTATTTAAATTATTTCCATTTTCTCCTTGGTCTGAGAGGTCTGGATTTTGGCTGCAATATTCCTTGGAATTCTCATTTGGAGATTTTTTTTCAGGATATGATGGACAGATTTGTTCAATTTCTACCTTGCCCTCTGGTTCTAAGATATCTGGACAATTTTCTTTCATAATTTCTTTTTTTTTTTTTTTGGATGAGGCAATTGGGGTTAAGTGACTTGCCCAGGGTCACACAGCTAGTAAGTGTTAAGTGTCTGAGGTCAGATTTGAACTCAGGTCCTCCTGACTCCGGGGCTGGTGCTCTATCCACTGTGCCACCTAGCTGCCCCCATAATTTCTTGAAATATAGATTTTCTTTTTTTGATCATTGTCTTCAGGTAGTCCAATTATTCTTTTTTTTTTTTTTTTTGGCTGGGCAATTGGGGTTAAGTGACTTGCCCAGGGTCACACGGCTAGTAAGTGTTAAGTGTCTGAGGCCGGATTTGAACTCAGGTACTCCTGAATCCAGGGCTGTTGCTCTATCCACTGCACCACCTAGCTGCCCCTTAGTCCAATTATTCTTAAATTATCTCTCCTTGATCTATTTTCCAAATCACTTTTTCCCTGAGATAGTTCATATTTCTTCTTTATTTTTTTAGGTTTTTTTTGACATTGTTTTGTTGTTTTTGATGTCTCATGGAGTCATTATCTTCTACTTGTCCAATTCTGATTTTAAGGAGTTATTTTCTTCAGTATTTTTGTGACTTTTTTCCAAACTATACATTTTCTTTTCATTATTTTCTCACGTAGCTTTCACTTCTTTTCCCAGTTTTTCTCCTTCCACTTTTATTTTTAAAGTCTTTTTTTTTCTATTACCATCACTGGGCAATGGTATTAACCTGATTAAACCTATTTGGAATGGGATGCTGCTTCTATCATACCTTACTCTTGGTCAGCATCCACCCCAGGGTCTGCAAACTTTTTTTTTTCTGTCCTTCTAAGCTGCCCTGGGTTGGGAAAAATGGCTCACTGTGCCTTTTCTTTGTTTTCCTGCTCAGAATTCTGTTTTGTATTTTCTGTTATCACTTTGTGGGACTTTTTTGGGGAAATTTGGCAGTTGTAACCTTTCACTCTGCCATCTTGACTCTACCCTCTAGTATAATGTATTCCTAAGTAAGCTCATCTTTCAGGATCTAAATTTAGTCATGTGATTTTTGCCTTTCAGTATAAATGAATTTAAACTGGAAGAATATTCTTTGTTTTTGTTGCCATGATTTTTTATGGTATGTTCTAGGAGAACTGTATAATTTGAATGTTTGTATAATTTGTTTAAGCAAAACAATATATTTTTCAGCTGACAGTGACCAGTATATATAAGAGCAGTCTAGTGCAATGAATATATCATAGGACTTTTAGTAGCAAGACCTTGGTTTGAATTCCAGATTGCTGCTTCCTAGCTTGTGTGACTTTGGCTGAAACATTGTTAAGCATTCTGTGTATCAGTAAATATCATCCGTAAAATGGGGATACTAGTTTTTTTTAAAGTGCTTCATACTATGGATGTGAGAAAAGTACTTTTTTAACTGCAAAATACTGTGTAGAGGTAAGCTATTATAGATGTATCATGGTATAGTAAAAGAGCATTGGTTTTAGAAACAAAACTGGGTTCCTCCCTAGGCCAAACTAGACTGGTAGCCTCATGGATACAGATCCAATGTTCTACCTACTGTGTTGTCTAGCTACTTTTTACATGAAACTGAAACTACATTGAATTATAAAGCCCTGTTTATTCCATGTTAGTTGCAGTTCAGGGAAGAGACCAGCAGAAGGGGAAAAGATTGAGTATGACAGAAGGAGTTTGAAGCAAAGATCTCAGAACATGAAAGGGAATGGGACTCAAGTGGATAGAGTTAATCTTGAGAACAAGGGTCACCTCTTCCTCTGACACAGGGGGAAAGATGACAGGATGAGTGAAAATATTATGAAGTTTTGATACTGAAAAGAAAGAAGCAGAAGCAGATAAGGTAAAGGGATATTCAAAGAAATAGATACAGAATGGAGGAGGGTTTCAGGGCTGAGTTGCTTAATAATTGTATACTGAAACAAAAGTTTGTAGGTTTACTATTACTGAAACAGATACAAATAGAATTTCAGTCCAACAAATGTTTAAATACCTATTATGCATTCATAAATAATCCACGTAAATTTATTGAGCATCTACTATATGCCAGGATACAAAGATAAACATGAAACAGTCCCTACCTTCAAGGAGCTTACAGTCTACTGAGGGAAACAATAAGAACACACAAAATACATCTACATCCTAATTAGTTCAAATAACAAATGCTGTGAGGTGGTCCTGTTACTCAAATATACAACATTTCAAGTTGTAATTATAACTAAAATATGATAATTAGTTCTAGCCCAGTGGAAATATGCAAGGAAAAATTTTTTAAAAAGTCAAGTTGTTTTAATACAATAACAAAGGATAAGAAAAAATGTCTGAATCAATTTTATTACAAAGTTTAACAGTGACTTCTCTGGCCTCCACTGATTAAGGCCAAGTATGTTATATTTTACCCTTTCCTCAGGGTTCTCTGGTACCCTTAAGGTGGTTTGGGGTATGTAGGCTCTCTGTCATTGGCTCCAGCTTTCATTGATGGTGTTTTCCCAGTCATAAAAGATACCCTGCTCTCCAATTCCATCTAACCATTCAACACTTAGATAAGTTTTTATGAAGGAACATTTACTTAAAAGGAATAAACACAATAAGCATACAAATATCTCCCCATTATGTGGGACCTAATTTCCTCTCCCCGCCCCCCCCCACTCCTATCACCTTATACTCTGAGAGGAAAGAAAGTACTTTAAGTTCACAGTTTAGTTAACTTCCTATAGAGCACTGTTCTAAGTTCCAAGTTCAAAAACCCTTTTGGGCTTGAGTCAGAAGCACTCTGTCTCCTCAGGGCATTCCTGCCAGATGTGCTGACTGCAATATCCAGCCTAGAATCTTTCCTCAAAAGTCACCATGGGGTAATTCTGGGTTCAGTGGGAATTTTAGCCCCCTGTGTCTAAAACTGAAAATGACAAACAAAACAGAACAAAAATAAAAACCAAACCCTGAACCCATAAGCCCATTTCTCTGGGCTACAGGTTACAAAGGGGGGACAGGGAAAGGGGTTCCGTTTCTCCCTTACCAGTTCCATTCTTGGCATCCTCAGTGTAGGTAAACTTAAACCTTTACCCTTTCTGGACACAGGAAAGAGAAAGTGTCATGGTCTGGCAGTTTTTAAAAGATGTAGCCTGCTCTGGCTATGCAGCTAATCAAAAGGAACAACTCTGATCCATGTGGAAGGGGAATGCAGGATGTCTTCTCCCACAAGAAGGGTGCCTCCATAGTAGGTGATCTGGGCACATGCAGCAAAAGCCTGGACACAAACATAATAGTTACAGAAAGCAATTTTAAAAATTACTGAATATCATACCTCAACATAAATCCTCACTGATGATATGACAAAAATATTATTGTAATTTAAAATATTTTAGCATCATAAACTGAACTATCTCCTCTTTCTTTAAATCTTTGTGAATATACTGAAAGTTCCTTAAGGGTTGACTGGTTATTAAAATACCTGGAGGGGAGGAATGTGTAATAAACCTGGAAAAGTCAGTGAGGGGCAGGTTGGGAAGGCCTTTAAATGCCAAACAGAAATCTGCATTTGAACCTAGAGGCAATAGGAAGCCACTGGAGTTCACTGAGTAGGGAAGGAACATGGTAATAGCAGGTTGTAATTTTTAATTAAGCCCCTGAAGAGTAAAATCTAATAATAAGCATAGGCTATAGGCATAATGGATAGAGAACTGGTCTTGTAGACAGGAAGGTTCGAGTTAAAGTCCTGCTTCACACATACTGGATAAATGACCTTAAGCAAGTCATTTATACTCTCAATGCTCCCAGACCTTCCACCCTGCCAAAACTTCACAACAGTTGCCTCATACCTCATGTCCCCCCCCCCCTCCATTCCCTCCATAGATCCTTCTTTCCAGTTCCACACCACTGCCTAAGCACTCAGGTGACTACACCATAAGGCCAATTCAGTGATGGTGAGTCACTGCCTGGAACATCCATATTATGAGAAAGTCCAGCCTTACTGGTCCATTGATAACAAATTGGATTTCATCTTAAACCTTTTCCTTTCTTGATCCCACCATCTTCTTGCAGTCACTGAGACCTGGATTCATCCTAATGACACACAGCTTCCCTAGCCAGACTTTTCCATACTGGTTGAACCTTCACTGATTCCTGCCCCCCCCCCACCCGCCATGAGCTCTGGCTGCAGTGGTGGAGGTAGAATACTCTTTGCTCCACATTACCACTTCCATAATCTCCCTTGACCACCATCACTCAGTAACTTCACTCAGTAACCTCCTTTGAGGTTCAGTCTATATTAATCACCCAATCAAGATTCTGGTAACTATTTGGTAGCTGCCAGGACATTCTCCTTCCATCTTCAAAGAGTTCAGCGGCTGAGTCACAGTCTTCCTCTCCTTCACAACACTTGCTTTCATACAAAGGGACATCAGCACAATATTTATACATTATCAAATATCTAACCTTCAGAGTTCCTCAATTTAATCATTTCCCATGATTTCTAACCTACCTCCTGATGACCATACCCTTGATTATGCCATCAACTACAAGTGTTCCACTTTGGTGTTCATGAACTTTGAAATTCCTTTATATGATCATAATATTTTGTCATTCCACCTTCCCTCTGCATTATAACTCCTCCTCTATCACAGAACCAGTCCCTGTCCCTATCCCACTGATCTTCATCTTCACCATGATCTTCAGTCCCTCCAGTTCTTTCCCAAGCCATTGTACTTGCTACACTCTCCTCCCTTCCCCAATCTGACCTTTTAGTGATTGTATAACTCTATGCTTCCCTCTTCTCTCAAGTCCTTTGCCCCATCATCTTATCACTGATCTTGTCCTGCCAAGTACCAGATCTGAATTACCCTGACCATCACCTGTCTTCATTCCTATGTATGTGCTGCTGAATGAAAGTGGAAAAAACACCAGGAAATCACGCAAACTGATTCCACTACAAATTTGTTTATATAATCTCAACTAAGCTATCACTGCAGCAAAGCAATGCTTTTGCATCTCTCTAATCAATTCAGTATCCCACTAAACACCGTATCCTTTCCAGACTTCACTATTACCTCAAGAATCAAATATAAAACCCTCCATTTGGCTTTTAAAGTCTTTCATAAACTGATCCCTTCTGAACTTTCCAAACTTTCCAGTCTTTTTACATTTTATACCCCAGCATATATTCTCCAGTTGAGCAAAACTGGCCTTATTGCTGTTACTCACACAAAACCAACCTTCTCCAGACTCAGAGCACTTTCACTGACTGTCCCCCATACCTGGAACTCTCTCCCTCTGTATCTCTGCCTTGTGGATTCCCTGGCTTCTTTTAATTCTCAGCTAAAATTCCACCCTATGCAAGAAGCCTTTCCCCATCCCCTTTAGTGCTAATGCCCCTGTTCCATGATTATCTTCAACTTAATATTGTTCATGTATCTGTCTTGTTAATACATGCTACTTTTCAGTCCTTTCAGTCATGCCTATTTGGGGTTTTCTTGGCAAAGATACTGGAGTGCTTTGCCATTTCCTTCTGCAGCTCATATTACAGATGAGGGAACTGAGGTAAACAGGTTAAATGACTTGCCCAGGGTCACCTAGTTAGTAAGTATCTGAGGTCACATTTGAACTCAGGAATTCTTGATCCCAGGCCTGATGTTCTATCCACTCCACCACCTAGCTTCCTAGCTATTAAGACAGAGGTGTTTGCATATTGTGTCATCCATTCAGCTATGAGCTCCTTGAGGGCAAGGCATATTTTTGCCTTTCTTTGTATTTTCAGGCTTAGCATACTGCTTGGCACATATTACAGACTAAATAAATTCTGGTTGACTGATTTGACTTGACTTTCCTTCATCTGGAGTTTGCTACAACAAATGAAACAATGGCTCTGCAACAATTTAGCTAAAAATTTATTGGGTTTGACTGTAATGAACCAGACAGAGATTGTATCATATGGTCACAGATTTAGAACTAGAAGGAACAATATACACACAATACATGCAAAGTAATTGGGGGTGGAGGAGAGCCAGCAAGGAAAAAAACCTAGCTTCCAGTATCACATGAACTGTGTGACCCTGGGAAGGTCACTTAACTTCTTAGTGCTCTAGGTAACTTTTAGGACCAGTACCTAAGTACCCCATCCCTAATTTTAGGAGGAAGACATGATCAAATTGAAAAGATAAATAAAGTCATTCTGAATTATTATCTTATAATTCCAATTTAGCTACCTAATTTAGCTCTCTCCCAAAAAAGACAACTTCTGAAGGGTTAAAACTAAAATAGCAATGACCATGAGAGAAGGAATTACTCAGCCTGAACCTCTTCCAGATGACCATATATGCCCCAGTTATTTTCCTTCCCTACATGGATCTTTCATTTGTGGCTTGTTTTCATCTCATTCAATTAAGAATGCAGCTTATAATTTAGAAGCTGTTCAGTGATTTTACATGGTGAGTTCTTGCACAAACCATTAATAAAGTGAAGGAAAAGATAAGACTCCATGGATCTCTTAGGCACTAATTTGATTACTAGAATTAAGTTTGTGGACTCCATTCCTAAGTGGTTTTTAGCAAATAATGCTTATATGTATAGCTAAAGAAATGTTGCATTTCACAGTTTAGTTAATTAAAGTTTTCAGTGACTTGCAATCATTGTAATTGTGTAGTGCCATGGCTGGGGGAAAGGGGGGCTTTTATAAATAAAATTATTATTTATCTAAGTGTCACTGAGCTTTTAATGTTTTCTTTAACCCACCACAATACTGAAAACTTTTTTTTCTCTCATTAATATATTCTTGGGGCTCAAGAGGGAAAGCTATCTGCTTTGGAGGCTTAGTTTTGATGGCAGGTTGATGTGTCTCCCTGTCCCTGAATATTCCCTGATTGCTCTTTCTCACACTCTTCAGAAACACCACGTATTCCAAGGCCTTTGATTATTTTTTTACTAGGATCTCTAAACATCACACATTTTACATGAAACTTGTCATATGCCATTAGTTTTAAGTAGTCAATTCCCTTTAAGCACACAATTGGATCCAACAATGTTAAATGAGTACAAAGGGACTGATGTCATGGAGTTCTTCTCCACTTCTGGGCTTCTGGGTAGATACTGTCAGAAAGTAGGCACCCCGGTCCTGGTAATGAAAGTAATTGGAAAAACAAGAACTTTGATTTTTTTAAGCATCTTCAAAACATACAGAACTTTGTCTTCGCAGGGAATGAAAGGCAAGATTGACACGGGTGCTTTTTTCTTTAGCCATATGGAAATCAACATTCTTCAAAGAAAATCAAAAACCTTTAATTCACTATACATAGAATAGCTCCCAAATTATGTGTTCTAACTCAAAGGATTCCTTGTATCCCTATCTACCTAAATCAGCTATGCAAATTAGTATATTACTTTGTTCTTCATCTCAAAAATCAACGTACCTAAAATATATTGAAAGAATTGCTTTTTTCCTTTTATTTATTTTTTGTTAGTTTCACAGGAATTTGTATTTGCATGTAAGCTAGGATCCGTCAGGTGACTCTGAAATATTCATTTTCATGATGCTTCTATGCTTTAGCTCAGCCTTTCAGATGAAAAAGAGAAAGAGAAAACACTACCAATAACAAGATAGCATATAATAAAAATAACAATAATTATTATAATCATAATAATAGTTAGGTAGCATTTTTAGATCATTTGAAGGTTTGCAGAGTGCTTTACATTTTATCTTATTTGATCTTCACAGTGACTCTGGGAGGTTTTTGTTGTTGTTCAGTCATATTCAACTCTTTATGACCCCATTTGGGGGGTTTTCTTGGCAAAGATACTGGACTTGTTTGTCATTTCCTTCTCTAGCTAATTTTACAGATGAAGAAACTGAGACAAACAAGATTAAGTAATTTGCCCAAATTCACACAGGTAGTAAATATCAAAGGTTAGATGTGAATTCATAGAAATGGTTCTTCCTGAGTCCAGGCCCAGAACTCTATCCACTATATCCCCTAGCTACCCCACTCTGGGAGCTAGATGATATTATTATTCCCATTTCACAGATGAGAAAACCAAGTCTAACTCACAGTTGTTTGTCCTTCATTCTTGAAGAAGATCGTGAAATTGGGGTGATGTCATGACTTGTCAGAATTGGATTTAAGTGAGGGAAGGCTGTGCAAGGTCACCAACATCATTCTCTCCTCCAGAACCATCTGGGTCTAGTGGCAAGATATATCTATATCTATATCATCTATATCTATATCTATATCTATATACCTTTACCTATATCTATATCTATATCTATACCTATACCTATACCTATACCTATACCTATACCTATACCTATACCTATACCTATAGCTATAGCTATATCAGGATGACTGGAGATGGCACTAGATGTTTAAGGCAATTGGGGTTAAGTGACTTGCCCAGGGTCACACAGCTAGTAAGTGTCTGAGGTGAGATTTGAACTCAGGTCCTATTGACTCTAGGGCCAGTGCCCTATTCACAATGACACCTAGCTGCCCCAAATCATAGTATAATAGCTAGTAAGGCAGAATTTTAACCCATCTTCCTGACTCCAGGGACAAGCAGTCTAATCAATCAATCAGCATTCAATAAGGAGTCAGACTCTTGCAGCAATCCTCTATTTGCCTCTGGGGAACAAATATGACCCTAAGAATTCAGGAGCTGTCAATTCTCTCTGTGGTGCTGACATAAACTGTGGGGAAAGGAAGGAAATAAGTACCTAACTGCCAGGCACTGTGCCATATAAGGGCTTTAGAACTATTTTTTTCATTTGATTCCCACAACCCTGAGAGGTAGATGCATCATTATCTTCACTTTACAATTGAGGAAATTAAGGCAAACAGAAGCTAAGTGACTTGCCTAGTATCACACAGCTAGGAAGTGTCTGAGGCTAGATTTAAATTCGGTTCTTCCTGACTTCAATATGTAGCCCCTGGTAATATGGTGTGGAGAGATTTTTCTTGTCATTTTATTAGCTCTACTGCTTAATTAAATGTGGGTTTTTTTGTTTGTTTTGAATAACTGTCTCCTGACTGGATAATATAAGTAAATATGTCAGTAGGGGCTTGTGAGTTTTTTTGTTTGTTTTGTTTGGTTTGGTTTTGATTGCCTCAAATCTGGGCCTTTCTAAAGACCATGTAGGTCCAGGGGCTTTAGAGTTTTAGCAAATATTCTTGAATCTTTTAAAATGAAAAGTGCTCGGTACCTGGTTAAGGACCTGGCCTGACTCAGATTATCATCAGCCAATGAGAATTACTCTGGATGTGTCCTAGAAATTGTTTTCCTTTGAACTGGTCATACCTAACTACAATTTTCTGATGATCAGGAGATCTTCTATGCAATCAGGAGAATGTTGCAGATATTATTTAGTTAGATTTTAGTAAAGCATTTCATGCTGTTCTACTGGAGAAGAACCACAAATAAGAGGATTAAGAATTGTTGATTGGGGGGCAGCTAGGTGGCACAGTGGATAAAGCACCGGCCCTGGATTCAGGAGGACCTGAGTTCAAATCCAGCCTCAGACACTTGACACACTTACTAGCTGTGTGACCCTGGGCAAGTCACTTAACCCTCATTGCCCTGCAAAAACAAAAACAAAAACAAAAAAGAATCGTTGATTGGCTGGACCCCAAGAGTAGTCATTTGAGATTTGATGACAACTTGAACAGGGATCTTTAGGGTGTTATCTGAGGGATCTATACCTGTCCCTGTGCTGTTCAACTTGTCTATCAATGACTTGAATGACAGCAAAATGACATGTTTATACATCTTGCAAATTCTGTATATCAGGGAGGCAATAGCTAAAATGCTGGCTGAAAAAGTAAGAGTAAAAAAATCCTATAAGGAGAAATCTAACAAAATTTAAATAAAATTTAATAGGAATTAATGTAAAGTCTTATAGGTGAGTTCAAAAAATTATTTTTATGAACAAGGGGGCGTGACTAGACAATAGCTTTTGTGAAAAAAAAAGTCATCAGGCTTTGTTTAATAGCAAGCTCAATATGAGTCCACAGCATGATATGGCAGCCTAGAAAATTAATGCAATCTTTTTTTTTAAGGGAGACACAACTAATGGCCATAACTAGAAAGATAATAATCCCTCTGTGCTTTTTTCCTGGTCAAACCACATTTAAAGTACTGTGGGAAGTTCTGGATACCACAATTTAGAAGGGATGTTAATTAACTGGGAAACATCCTGAAGGTTCATGCCATAAGAAGACTGATTAAAGTACCTAGTAAGCACTTATTTCCCTCTACTCCCTCTCACTTGACTCTGCTACTTACTCTTTGTGTGACCTTGGGAAAGTCACTTTCCCTTAGCCTCAGTTTCTTCATCTCTAAGATGAGAAACATTAGATTAAATGAACTCTAAATAGCATTGTGCCTTTGAATACTAGGATTTAAGAGCTCTATTTTCCAAACAAATTGAATTACTAGCCATCCATCAATCTTATCTTGCACTCTTTGCCATTTGTGAATTTATACATACTGTTTCTGATGTCTGGACCTAACCCTCTCTTTGATGTCACTGTAAGAACTAATTTAACTAACACTTGCCTCTATGAAGTATTCTCTGATTTCCCCCAGACCAAAGTGACCCATCTTTCCCCAATATCACATGCCTTTCTGTTTTCTTTCTCCAGTGCCTTTATCAAATTCTAACATGCTGGGGCAGCTAGGTGGTGCAGTGGATAGAGCACCGGCCCTGGAATCAGGAGTACCTGAGTTCAAATCCGGCCTCAGACACTTAACACTTACTAGCTGTGTGACCCTGGGCAAGTCACTTAACCCCAATTGCCTCACTTAAAAAAAAAAATTCTAACATGCCTTACAATTATATCTGTAGATATTATGTTTTATCTTTGTACTGTACTATTATGTAGTATACTATAATATAAGTTCCTTAAGAGGAAGGACTGTATACTACTCATAACTAATAGTAATATAGTGCTTTCAAGTTTGAGAAACTTTTTATATATGTTATCTCACTTGATCCTCCAAGCACTCTGGGAGGTAGGTGTTATTATTATCCTCATTTTATGGGTGAGAAAACTTGAGGCTGAGAAAGGATAAGTGACTTACCCAGGGTCACATGGCTAGTAAGTATCTGAGGCAAGATTCAAAATTGGGTCTTTCTGACTTCAAGTCTCTTACACTATTCATGATGCTATCTCAATGCCTAGTTATTTGTCACCTTTGTTTCTTTAGTACTTATCACAATTCTGGGTAGACAAATAACAAATGTATGTTGAATTGAATTGAAGAGAATCTCTGTTTGTAAGAAACATTCTAAAAGGAACAAAGAAAAATGCTTTTAAGATAATGCAAATCAATGGACAGAAAACAAGCTGGTAATTAGTTTCAGGTTATTACAATGTCTCCTAGGAGGTACAATTTAAAGTGTTAAATAATCTATTAAGCCCTATATGATTCAATTCACCAAGCATTTATTATTGAATTATTCATTGAAGTGAAGTTATTTTTGATTACCCTAGTTACTCTCATAGTCTTTTCTTTATCACAGGGTCTCAGTTGAAAAGATTGTGAGTGTGCTTTAGGGACAGATGCTATGAGAATGTTCTACATCCCAAATGGTTCCCAAAGTCACTATTAGCCATAGTAGTAATACTAATTACAAATATTTATTTAGCATTCCCTATACAAGAGGCTGAATGGTGTTGTCAGTCTGTCAGTTTATAAACATAATATTATTAAGTGTCTGCTATGTACTAGTTACTATGCTAAATGTTGGTGATAAAAATACAAAAAAGAAAGACAAGTCCCTGGACTCAAGCTTACATTCTATTGGGGGAAGATAAACCACAAAAGGAAGTTTAAAAGGGGAGGAGAAAGTGAAAAAAATATACTGGAACTGGAGTCAGGAAAACTTGGGTTAAAATCTTACCTCTGACACTTAGCTATGTGTCCAGATAGCCAATTTACTTAACCTTTCTGTGCCATAATCTCCTCAACTATAAAATGGCAGTAAATAATTCCTGGAGCAATGACCTCTCTAGGCTATTGTGATAAGTGATGTAAGGGCCAAATATAGTATGGGAAAAGTTAATTGGGTGGCTTGCCTTAATATTGGGGTAAGAACAGAAATTAACAACCTTTCTCAAAAAACAAAACAGGTTTTATTAATAGGAACAAATTTAAAACACCAGTGAGGTTAATAGAGCTAGGAACAATGTCTAAATCTTTGCAGTAAAAAGCTCTGAAGAGATAGCTTTGCCTCAAAAAAAAACCCAAAAAACCCCAAAAAACAAAACAAAACAAAAAAACCTCACCACCACCCAAAATCTGTGGCTCTAAGGAGAATTATCTTGCAGTGTCTTCTGTTTTGGTCTGAAGGTCAAACACCAATAGCTCCTCTAACTGTCTACCTTCCTTTCCTGTTTCTCTCAGAATCCTCTCTTCTTCCTTTAACTGCCTCTTACTGTCTCTCCCACAGGAAGGGGTGGTTCTTAGTCATGCTTAGTCTCCAATTGGCTCAGCACACCCACATGGGCTGTCCTCATTATAATCTGGCCAAGCCCACATGGGTGTGGGGAAGCTATTAGGGAAGGCTTAGTTACTTAGTTTCAATAAATGTTCCCTGTGTTCAGAGTTCCTCTTGTTTGTTCAATTATCTCTCAAATTACATGCCCATCTTCTCTTAGGCTTTTAAGCTTACATTTTTTTCAGTCTGACCATAATGAAGCAAACATAAAAAGCAAAAATTAATCACAATTAATTCTTTACAGTGAGAACATCCATAACGTACTTTACAAACTTTAAAGTACAATGTTATTACAAAGCACCTTGCTAGCTGCTAAAGATGCAAAGAAGATATCAACTTTTCCTTCAAGAAGCCTAAAATCTAGGTTTGTACATTGGTGTGTGTGTATATATATACACATACATACATACATATATATACATATATACATACATACATACAGAGAGAGAGAGAGAATGAATGAATCTGTGATTTTATGGTTTAGGGAACTCCCAGAAGAGGAAACTCCCTCTACCAATGCAGATTACCATGATGTCTGAAAGTACACTGAGAGATTATGGGGGCAGCTAGGTGGCAGCTAGGTGATGTGTGGATAGAGCACTGGCCCTGGAGCCAAGAAGACCTGAATTCAAATCTTACCTCAGACACTAGTTGTGTGACCCTGGCCAAGTCACTTAACACCAATTGCTAGATGTTTAACATCTAGGGCCATCTCCAGTCATCCTGATTCATCCTGATATCTATCTTGCCACTGGACCCAGATGGCTCTGAAGGAGAAGGTGAGGTTGGTGACTTTGCAGAGCCCTCCCTCATTTAAATCCAACTCATTGGAGGTCATGACATCACTCCAATGTCATGGTCCTCTTTGGGAATGAAGGACAAACAACAACAACAATGAGAGATTGTAACTTTTCTAGAATCACACAGTCAGTATGTGTCAATGGAAGGACTCAAACCATGACTTCCTGCCTTTGAGGTCAGCTCTCTAGCCAACATTCCATCATGTACATAAGAAGTTAATAATAATAAAAGATAGTTAATATTTGTCTAATGAATAGAACAGACAATTTATGCTATAGTTCAAAAAAGAGATCTCCTAAGGTAAGGCTTCATGAACATTTGGGCACTGCACTGGACTTTGAAGGAAGCAGAGACTTAGAAGAAAAATGTGAAAAAGGCATTTGGGGCTAGAAAAGTGGTATGAGAAAAGTTCTGGATATGGGACTATTCATGGGGCTAAGAGGTTTGGACTCTCACATAAACCACAAGGAAACATTTAATTTCTGAGCTAGGGCAGTGAGAGTGGGTGACATGACCTTAGTCAGTTATAAGAAGGTTAATATAGTGTGGGGAAGATCCTAGAGGCAGGGAGACCTCTAGGTATAAAGACTTGGACTAGAGAAAACAAAGGATTCACATGGTCCTTGCCTTCAAGGATCTTTTAATCCACTCTTCATCACCTATCCTCCCAACCCCAGACAAAAGCAAGTTAAGTCACAACATCACAGAAAATCACAGTTGGGATGTCAGAAGCATCTGGTCTAATCCTTATATAAACAACATTTCTGTCTTTCACATGTAAAGAGGCAGTATGGTGTAGTGGATGAAGGACTGGACCTGAGGCAGGACCTGAGTTCAAATCCTACTTCAGACAATCACCAGCAATATCACCCTTAGCAAATCACTTGAGCATTTGGGGACTCACTTTCCTCATCCATTAAATGAGGGGTTTGCACTTGATGGTCTCTCTGATCCTTTCGGGCTCAGAATTCTATAATCCTATGCTGAGCAGGTGTTTAGCTTGTACCTAAAGACTTCTAGTAAAGATAATGGTGCTACCTCCTGAAAGCAGCACATTCTGCCCACTTTGGGAATTATTAGAAAGTTTTTCTTTAAATCAATTTACCTCTCTGTAATTTCCACTGCTTTCTCCTACTTCTAGCCTTTACAAGGTAATCAGAAGTCTAATTTCACATTCCTGACAACCCTTCACACACTGGAAGACAACTTTCATGTCATTCACATGTCATGTCTTCTCATCTGCAGGTTGAGTATCCTTCTTCAATGCTCCTCATAAGGAAAAGTTTGATCCCTTTCACTATCCTGATGATCTTCCTCTAGACCCTTTCTACATCATCCAGGTCTGTCATCATTATTATTATCATCATCATCATCACTAGCATTTATATAATGCTTTAAGGTTTGTGATTTGTTTGGTCAATTTTAGTCATGTCCAACTCTTCATTGCCCCATTTGGGATTTCCTTGATAAAGATGCTGTAGTGGTTTGCCACTTCCTTTTCCAGCTCATTTTATAGGTGAGGAAACTGAAACAGGTTTAGGTGACTTTCCCAGGGTCACACAGCTAGTAAGTATGGGAGGTTAGATATAAACTCAGGAAGGTTAGTCTTCTTCACTCCAGGTCTAGAGTTCTATCTAATGTACCACCTCGCTGCCCAAAGTTTGCAAAGTGCCTTGCAAATATTATCTCATTTGATCTTCACAACCACCTAGCGAGGGAGGTGCTATTATTATCTCCATTTTAAAGATCAGGAAACTGAGGCAGGCAGAAGGTGAATTGCCCAGGGTCACACAGCTAGTAAGTGTCTGAGGCTGAGTTTGAATTCAGATGCCAGGCCGAGCACTTTATGCAACATACCACCTACCAATAGGGAAAATTATGTCTCTATTTTCAAAAAATGAAAGATAACAGAATCTGTAAACTCTAGGTGAGTGAACATGACATATATATGCATATATATACATGCAGAGATAAGTATATATGTATATAAGCACTGACCTAATTTATCATTACAAATATATAAATATGTGTAAATTATTTTTTTTAATTAAGTCCATAAGCATAAGAGTTCAAGGGAAAGATAGGCAGCTAGGTGATGGGCTGATTACCTCAGAAACTTATTACCTGTGTGACTCTAGGCAATCTTTCTCAGCCTCAGTTTCCTCATCTATAACATGAGTAGAGTTGATTCAATGGACTTTAAATCTATGATTCTAGAAATAAGAGCTAGTCAAGAGAGGAGCGAAGGTTTAATGGAAACAGAAAAGACTTCACAGAGGAGGTATAACTTGAAATGAGCCTTGAAGAATGTATTTGAACGGGCTGAGGTAAGTACACTGTAGGAGAGAGGAATGTCTCATAGCAAAGGCATGGAGATGGGAATAAAGGCACCAAGTTCAGTGAGTTCATGAGATACTCTGGGGACTGGCCATTTATAAGAGAGTACCAGTCAAAATAGTGGAGAAAATTGTTGGATTTGTAGGGAAGGACCAGATAACAAAAGGCCAGAAAAAGCATTCAGAGAGGATTTTCAACTGAACATGTGCATAGATTTGGTATGGGAATTAGTGAAGATATTCATTTGAGGAGAGACATACTGAAAGAAATGTTCAAATAAGAATATTCCTCTAACCTTCATTTTTCATCCTTGTCATTTGGATTGTCAATGGGTTTGCTATTCCCACACTTAATTTGCTTATTTCTTTCTTGCTATCTTTCAACTTGGTCTTCCCCATCCTTTTTTACCATTCTTCCTCAGACCTCACTTTCAAAACCATAAAAAACCCAACCTTAATTTTCATAAGAAAACTTTGTTCCCCTCAGAACTTATGTTCCCTGCTTGCATTACAGATATCATCCTCCTGAGGAAAGCGTATCTTCCTGAAATCCAATCTAGTCACACAAAACCCATTTATTCAAGAACTATTATTGTTCATCCTTCATTTTGAAGATGGCCAATAATCATGATGTTGGGGTTAAATAGTGGATGATGGGTAATCAGAGTTGTGTAGTTGTTAGCCTCACTTTTTCTTCCAGAGTCATGGAAATCCAGTGACAGGACAAAAGATGCAGTCGATGACCCTAGCATCTTCCATGTCTGACCAAGTTCTAAGTGCTCCACAGAGTTTGCTTCCACCACCCTCATGGCTCACTGGAACAAATTGCTCTCATCTGCCCATTCCACTAGGGAAGTCTTTATATGCTTGGGATAGACATCCCCCTAACTCACCAACAGATTTGAGCCTATAGGTTACCCTCAACCTGGTTTAGCCCATCTACCAGAACAGGGTGTGGCCTCTGCATGCTACAGCATCTTAGAACCAAAGGTGACACTTGGCTGACAGGTGGATACCAAAGGTAGAAGAGCAGCCTTGAAAAGGGCTCAGCAAGCCCACACAACAGAGATGCTAATCCTACCTGAGTTCCCTATTAGCCTACAAGGCAAAATGATTTTCTCAGGGCATGCAAAGACAAAACAAAAATTAAATCTTGTCTCAAGGATCTTCCATTGTCCTGGAGTAGGGGGAAATGCTCAATGCATATAAAACAATACTTTGCAATATAAATGCTTTATACAACTGTTAATTGTTATTATGATTACATAGTTGATTATTTGAGAAGGCAGAGATCACTAATAAGTCCTCTATCAGCAGAGGCTTCTCAAAGAAGGTAGCACTTGAACTGTATGTACTCTGATGTAATCCCAGGATTCTCAGAGGCAAAGGCAAGGAAGGAAAGCATTTCAGGCATAAAAGGTAGAATGCTGACTTGGGGCAGCAGCAAGTAGGCCCCTTTGGCCCGAACACAAAGTGGATGAAGGGATTTATGTGAAATAAGCTTGCAAAGGATTATTTCTGGCTCCTGGGCTAGAGCCAGGTTGTAAAGGACTTTAAATGCCAAAGACACTGTACCTTGGATTTTGGTTTAGTAAGTCATACTTAGCTACTGAATTCTGTTTATCATAATTCTTACAATATTAACAACTATTTCACATAACCCTAAAAGTAACATGCTTCAAGCACTGCAAAAATAAGTATAAATTAAAATGTTAATAGAGATTACCTACTTAAAACACTCAATTTTAGAAACCCTTTTCTTTAAAAAAAAAACGGGGGGTGGGGTGTTAATTAATTTAGTGATAATCAGATTACTCTATGATGTTTGATTGTTCTCACAGTAAAGATAGAGATTGCTAAGTTTTTTTTCCCCAAACTTTCACCAGTCATATGTTTTTAATGCTTTAAAAGTTATATTCAAGTTAATTCTGTCACCTTTCTGGATGCCTTCGTGACTAATTAATTTCTGGAAGACATAAAATTTAGTATTGAAATATCCCAGTGCTGGCTTAGAAATGAGACACAGTCCTATTATCTTTTCTAGGACTCATACTTGTAAACAAGCCATCATCTGATAATAATGAACAAATTAAAAGATTGTTTCTGAGTTGACATTCTGTTCCAGATCAGTGGTTTTGTTTACCGGATGTCTGGGTCTTCATTAATGGCCCATCAAAATGTTAATCTTTTGGGTCTTGCATTGGGTTTATGGTTAATATTAGCTAATATTTATATGTTGCTTTAAGGTTTTCAAAGCAGTTTTTATCTATTATGTTACTTGGTCCTCAAATAACCCAGTTATGTAGGTGATTTTTTTTATTCCCATTATATGCAGGAAATGAGTTTAAGTGACTTACCCAGAGATGCACAATCAAGAGGTATCTCAGGGGCAGCTAGGTGGCACAGTGGATAGAGCACTGGCCCTGGAGTCAGGAGTACCTGAGTTCAAATCCAGCCTCAAACACTTAACACTTACTAGCTGTGTGACCCTGGGTAAGTCACTTAACCCCCAATCGCCTCACTAAAAAAATTAAAAAATAATAAAAAATAATAAAACAATGTTATAAAAAAAGAGGTTTCTCAGGCAAGATTTGAACTTGGGAAGTGCCTCATCTTGAAGGGGGTTCTTGAGCTGAGCTTTGAAAGAAGGTAGGATTTCTACGCAGTAAAAGCAAGTGTATTTTGAGCCTTGGGAGCTACTTGTTCTAAGGCACAAAAGTGGGAAAGTATTGTGCACAAAGAAAAAGAACATAAGTTTGGCTGGATCTTAGAGTATGTTAAAGGGAATAATGTGTAATAAACTTAGAAAGGTAGGTTGGGGGGCAGATAGGTGGTACAGTGGATAAAGCACCATCCCTGGATTCAGGAGGACCTGAGTCTGGCCTCAGACATTTGACACTTACCAGCTGTGTGACCCTGGACAAGTCACTTAATCCTCATTGCCCTGTAAAAAAAGAAAGAAAGAAAGAAAGAAAGAAAGAAAGAAAGAAAGAAAGAAAGAAAGAAAGAAAGAAGGAAGGAAGGAAGGAAGGAAGGAAGGAAGGAAGGAAGGAAGGAAGGAAGGAAGGAAGGAAGGGAAGAAAGGAAAGAAAGAAAGAAAGAAAGAAAGAAAGAAAGAAAGAAAGAAAGAAAGAAAGAAAGAAAGAAGGAAAGAAGGAAAGAAAGAAGGAAAGAAAGAAGAAAAGAAAGGCTGGAACCATATTTTGAAGGATTATAAATGATAAAAGGGTTTATATTCTATTTTCCAAACAATAAGGAAGAAATGAAGGTTATTGAACATAAGACTGATATAGCCAGACTTATGTTTTATGAATATTAATTTGGCAGCTATATGGAATATGAATTGGGAAGGGCAAAATAAATGATTGATCTTTGTGTTTGGTCATTCAACCTGTTCAAAATACAACCTATTTCTTACCATTCTATCCACAATTAAAACATGAGATTGTTTTCCAAACTGTGAAGTATATTGTCCTACCTCCTCTATGGTATGAGACCTTCTTTTGGGACACAAGTTATTGGACATTTTCTAATATAAAACTCACGTAAATGAATTACCTTTTCACTGAATACAAAATTCAAATCAAAGTCAACAAAAGTGAGCCTAACATGGCCTATTAACTTCAATTGACAAAGAATTCAACTATGTTAGGGAATAGTCTAACCCTTGGCAATTGTCTTTTGGCCGAAATAATATATACAATGGTTAACCGGAAAACTGTACCCCACAAAAACAGAATCACAGTTATAAAGAAAAACACTCATTTATATTTCTTCTCAGCAACTGGTTACATGCATTGCATGGGAAACCTCTCAAAGGTTCCATCAAAATTTAGCGTGGGGATAGAAGAGTATTTAAACAGTTGAAAAGTATGTGGAGGGTATACAGTCCCTGAACAACTAAGTTTTAAGGCTTTATTGATAAGTCAGTCAGGTCCAGATTGATTAACTCCCTGATTCCTGGTTTTTTAAAAGGATGCTCTTAATTCCATTTGCACAATGCAAATCAGCCTGATCACTCCTTGAAAGCAAACAATGTGGATATGAAGGAGGAAGACTCTGGGGATCTTTGCAGATAAGAAAGCTCTATGTAACCCCCTAATTGACTCAGGGATGTTGAGGTGCAAACAATGATGTCTCCAGAAGATTCAGGGGAAACCTACTTGGTTTGTCCTTCTATGGTTCTCAGGAATGTCTGATTATTTGCATATCAGCCAGGTTCAGTCTCTATTACCATAAGGAGACCTCTGATTGTTAGACTATGTTTTCACACAGTTCCTCTGGAAAAATAAGGGAATTTTACCAAATAATCATCACAATGTATTCCAAGGTATGGATTATAATGGAGGACTGGTCTCTCCTAACCCTGGAATCTTTTCCAGGGTCTGCAATTCACTGGTCCAACTTTGAAGACATGAGGAACAAGCCTTTGGCCTTTGGGATTCAGCCCAGCAGTAGCAGAGACAAGGGCTTATCTAGCAGTGATACTATTTTAGATGTACCTTTAGTGGGATCAATGCTACCTTAAAAAGCTGTTATGTCCAAGTCTGCTTCTCCCCCTGGACTGAAGTGTTATCATAGAGTATGACTGAAAAGTGTTGGGGGGGAAGGGTTGCACTTCTGGTTTTGCTATATCTTTTTATAATAACTAATTGATGTTAATTGGGCAAATGGTTGGTAAAATTGGTGAATTGGTTAAATGGAACTAGAGTCCTAGGTAATGACAACTGCCAGCAGTGGGGAGCATAATAGAATGGGGGCTGAAGAAACACCACAACCACTCTGGTGTCTCTCTAAAATTTTGAGGGAGAGGTGTAGTCTTGCTTAGAGAATGAGCACAGGTAGGACTTACTTCAACATAATAAACAAAAAGCAGAGTAGATATTAACCTGTTCCCTGTACTTCCTGTATGTTTGAGAGACTGGAAAATGGCTCATTCAATCAAAAATTCAAGCCAGGAAAAAACTTAATGTCAGCTTCATTTTTGTATTTTCATTAGTCCTTTTCAATGGCCAGTTTTTTTGTTTGTTTGTTTTGGGGGTGGGGATGGGGGAAGGATGAGCTCCTGGGCTTTAGAGATGTTTCCAAAGTACAATTGAGGCCAAGAAGATGGTTTCTATCTTTATGAAGACAGATTCAATTTTAGCAATGGCATGAATCAGACTCTCTCTTGTCTCCTTTCTCACCACCACATATCCCATTGTCCTTCTTTCACCTCTCAAATGAATTATAAAGCTCAGACTCCAAAAAAGATTCCTGAGCAGACATAACATATAATAACTTTTTTTCCTGGCCAATCACTGCCCTAGAATGTCTGGCAAATGAGGAAAATTGACTATCACAGTCAGAGATGGGACTTCTACTAAATAAAAGGTGATAATCGAGAAACTATCTTTGGTAATAGTATTGATGCTACTACTCCATCTTACCAACCATCTCTTCCTATACCCAAAGAAATTGCCCTTGACCTTGATTTGGAGATTTGTAGTACCTTACCACCCTTTCCCTTCCAAATCCATCCTGATGACTCCATCAACTAAGAATGTCCTTTAATAATTCTCATTTGGACATATTTATGTATATATATTTCTTTCTTTTCACTTAACAGGAAATCTGAATTCTTATTGATCACCCATTTGGAGAGGTATTTAGTATCAAATGTGGAATTAAAATGTGTGAGAAAACATGATCTTTTTTTCTTTAAAAAAAATCCAGGGGCACCTAGATGGCACAGTGGATTAAGTACCAGCCCTGGATTCAGGAAGACCTGAGTTCAAATTCGAGCTCAGACATTTGACACTTACGAGCTGTGCAACACTGGGCAAATCACTTTATCCTCATTGCCCTGCAAAAAAAAAAAGTGTGTGAAATAAAATAAGGCTAATTTGAATTAGCCTTAATAGGGGCCAATTCAACTGTGATCATATCTGTAGATAGCAAAAAACTGCATTTACTGAAATACCATCTTGAAAGTATATATTGGGGGGGGGCAGCTAGCTGGCACAGTGGATAAAGCACCGGCCCTGGAGTCAGGAGGACCTGAGTTCAAATCTGGCCTCAGACACTTGACACTTACTAGCTGTGTGACCCTGGGCAAGTCACTTAACCCTCATTGGCCCACGAAAGAAAGAAAGAAAGGAAGGAAGGAAGGAAGGAAGGAAGAGGGAAAAAAAGAAAAAAGAAAGTGTGTATTCAAATGTTGACCAGAAAAGAGAACTTTTCCAGAGAAAATTAAATGCTTTTAATAAACAAAACCAAACTTTTTAAAGAACCATATCTGTGCCATCAAAAGGGTGGCTTGAATCAGTGTTGGCAGAATTGTTAAATGTAAAAAGCCTCATTAGACCAAAGAAATGTTATTGCTGACTGCAACCTCTGATATGGTTGAAATAATATTTGACGGGGCAGCTAGATGGCAAAGTGAATAGAGCACCAGCCCTGGAGTCAGGAGTACCTGAGTTCAAATCCAGCCTCAGACACTTAACACTTACTAGCTGTGTGACCCTGGGCAAGTCACTTAACCCCAATTGCCTCACTAAAAAACAAAACAAAAAAAAAGAAATAATATTTGACTAATCAATTACAAAGCATCTTCAAATTATTCGATTTGCAGAAAATAGAGTAGAAAGAAGAATGACTTATCTGTCTAAAAATCTTATTGATCAATTAAGAAACAAAAAATCTTATTTTGTGTAGCAAAAGAATGAAAGATACAGGTGGGTAAAATTTCTCATCTGATTACATATGCATGACATGTTGCTGAAATCAATGTTTAGAGATCTGTTACTTGGCACATCTATTGGTGGTGATGCCAGATCAAGAGAATTTTTCTATAAGATTGACAGATTTTTTAAAAATCAAAATGACATAATGTGGGAAAATTGGATTGGACTGTATGCTGGCAGAACTCAATCAATGTCAGGAAGAAATGCAAGTCTATAAGCATGGCTTTAAAATGCCGCCCTTTACTCAATCTGGACACATTTCATGACTCAGAGACAATCATCTGTTTCAAAAAATATGAGCACAGAACTACATACAGTTCAAATTGTGACAATAGGGATAAATTTTTAAAAAATTAGTTATTTAAAAGGAAAGATCCTTGCACATTTTAAAAATGATATGAAGGTAGAACATAGGCTATTTCTATCTTCTGGGGAAATACATTGACTTTTTCATGTCAAAGTACTTCAAAGGATATTTGAGCTAAAAGAAGAAATTTTATTGACAATAAAAACAACAATGATGCAAATCGATTTTAGGATAAAAAAATTCCTCATGAAACTTCTTTATTTGGTGAGATTTTTTTAAACTGAGGACTATAGTCTGCGTATACTATAAGCTCTTCAGATTCATACTTGGATGCAAAAATAAAAAGTAGTTATGAAAAAGTTGGATTTAAGGAAAAAATTTATGTTTTCCAATTTAGAAAACACTTTCCCTAAAAATTAAATGGAAGAAAGTTAATTCTCAACAACTTGACTAATCTACTGAAGCAATTCTGATTTTATTTCTGGTGTCTTGATGTTTCTAAAGATGTTTTGTATCTTTTGTATCTAATATAATACACATCTTTTGAATCTGATACAATACATTTGTCATCTTAGGCCATCTGAAAAGGAATAGTTGATAGATTGGACTTATGATAGTATGTTGGAACAAATATTTGAACTTGAAAATCTTATGTTTGGCTATAGACAAAGAGTTCTCTGGTTTATGAAACAAAATGATACAAATTTTCATTCAATTTGTTATATCATTTGTTTTGTGAGACATAGTTTTTTGATATAACTGTTATAAAGACAAAGTATCTATCTTGATTAGTGGTTGAAAAGGAATTATAAGTTGTAATATAATCAATGACACCACATTTTAAGAAACTCTGTATCCAAAACTAAGTCTACTCAGCACATTCATTGCATTCATTACTGTTATTATTTTGTTTTACAAAGAAATCTCTAAATAATTTTAGTAAAAATATATTAAACTATTTTATTATTCTCAAAATGTTTTTGTGTTGTTATAAAACTAATAAATTTATTTTATTTGAATAAAAAATCAAGAAAGCTATTTTTATAGATTTTCTTATGAAAATGAGGGAAGACTGCCTGGTTTTAAGTAACAAAAAAGGAGGGTATTGCTAAACAAAATTTGGAAATCACTTTACATTGTGAAATGCCTTATTGAAATCCAAGGATACAATTCCTATGGGGTTTCCTTGATCTAGTGAATCTGTCAAAAATGGTTATAAGTTTAGTCTGGCTTTACCTGTTTTGGATGAACATTCTGGTTCTTTATGATAACTTTTTTCCTTTCTAAAGGCTCACAAACTATCATTTTAATCATATTATGGATTTTCTGCAAAAATCAAACTGGTCTCATCTTTTTTGAAAAATCAAGACACCTCACTAGTCTACCTTTAATTCTGAACTGTCTCCCTGAATCCAAAACCACCTCCCTCTTTTGCCCCCAAAGACATGTATGTGTATGTACATACACACACATACACATGTGTTGGGGGGGAGAAGAGAAGCAAGATGGAGGGAGCAGAGGGGCAGGGGGAGGAAGAAGGGCAGGGGGAGTCACATTTTTCTCTTTAAACAGCTTCTTATTAGAATTGCTTCTGTTTGTGTCATCAGAACTGAAATAACAGAAAGAAAAGAAAGAAAAATATTTAGGGGCAGCTAGGCAGTGCACTGGATAAAGCACTGGTCCTGGATTCAGGAGGACCTGAATTCAAATCTGACCTCAGACACTTGACACTTGCTAGCTGTGTGACCCTCAGCAAGTCACTAAACCCTCATTGCCCCACCAAAAAACAAAACAAAACAAAAACAAAACAAGAAATAAATATTTACTGTATTAAGGACCTATTATGTGCTAGGCTGTGCTAAGTATTTTATAATTATTATCTCAGTACAATGAGATAAAGTTCTTCTAAATATGATGACTTGCATTTATTGAGGATAGTTAGATGCTGCTACCTTACTCACCTTTAGGTTCCATTTCCAGGGGCCTATTGTCCCCTGTTCTTCCAAGTTCAAACATACTGATATATATGTGTCTATACACACACACACATGCATACATATGCGTATATATAGGTACAAATATATTCTACATATATTCTATTACTTATATATGTATATATAAAACAAGAAATTGAATAGCTCTACTTTCTCTCTGTCATTTATAACCATCATACTATAGAAGAAAAACTCCACACTCTTCAATTTTTAAATACAAATTCAGCAGAGGCCTGTTATTTATTATCTCCAAGAACTACTGCTTAGAGAAAGAACCAAAGGATGGAGTGTTCTCCTTCTTATTGAAATTCTTTCCCTTATAACCAATGTTCTCTTTAATTTTTTAAAAATCAGGAAACTAAGATGAATCCAACAGTCAGGTTAAAGGTTAAATTTTAGTTTTTCCCTTGTCAATTTGCTTAAATAAGACAATAGCAATGATAATTTTAAGAGATGATCTGGGCAGCTAGGTGGCGCAGTGGATAAAGCACTGGCCCTGGATTCAGGAGGACCTGAGTTCAAATCCAGCCTCAGACACTTGACACTAGCTGTGTGACCCTGGGCAAGTCGCTTAAACCTCATTGCCCCACAAAAAAAAAAGAAAAGAAAAGAAAAGAAAAAAGAAAAAGAGATGATCAGTCTCATTTTGAGCTTTCCTTACAGAGCTAAAGAACTTGAGAACTGGGAGGTATCCCAGCAGACCTCTTGGCTCCAGATCATTATGTGAGACTGAAGATGACAAGAAATACAAAGGCTGGACTTGTTGGTTTGGGAATTATCTTCAGAGATGATAACTCAATCAATGGGAGATGATATCACAAAGAGAGGGTATAGAGTAGGCAAAGAAGAAGGCCCAGGGCAGAGACTTTGGAGACACTTATGGTTAGGTTGGAAGAGGGAAGATGGAGAAACATTCAGAAAATGAGACTTATGAATGACCAGACAGGCAGGTAGGAGAACAAAGAGAGAATGATGTCCCTAAGGGAAGAAAATATCCAGGAGCAGGTGGTCATCAGTTAACCAACAGGCATTTATTAATTCTTCACTATGTACCTGATATTGTACGAGGCACTAGAGAAACAAATACAAAGAATAAAACAATCTCTTCTCTCAGGGAATTTATATTCTAACAGGAAAGATACCAATACATATATAAGCATATATAGAATCAATATAAGGAAAATAAATAGTAAGCAATTAGGGAGAGAGGGCCCTAGAAGTTGGGTGTGGGGGTGTCAAGAAAGGCTTCATATAGAACTGGGTGGTACTTGAGTTGGATCTTGAGGGAAGAGAGGGATTCTATGAGGTAGGAAGGAAGGAAGTGTACTCCTGTCATAAGAGAGAGCTTCTAGAAAAGCACAGAGACAGGAAATGGAATGTCATGTGTGAGGAACAGAGAAGACCAGTTTATCTGGATCAAATAGTGAGGAAGGGTGAATAATGAATAACAAAGCTAGAAAGATAGGTTGGGGCTAGGTTGTCATGGTCTCAAAAAGCTACATTTTTTTAAAGTTTATATTTTATTCTAAATACAATAGGGAGCCACCGGGATGTATGGAGGAGGAGATTATGATGGTCACATCTGCACTTCAAGAAAATCACTTTAGCAGCAATGTGGTAGGTCAGATATAGGGAAGTAAAAATGTAAAGGTCTGACAATCAATTGGGATGTGGGGTTAGGGAGAGTTGGTTGGGTGAACAGCTTTAAAAGCTGAAAAGAGTTAAAGAAGAATTAGAATTAGGAAAAGGTCACCAGATTTAACAGTTAAGACAGCATTTGGTAACCTTGGAGAGAATAGTTTCAGTCAACTGCTCAGGTTGGAAGCCAGATTACAAGAGACTGTTGATTAAGGAGGAAATATAGAAATGGGGGAGAGAGATGTGAGGATAGCTTGGGGAGCAGAAGGGTCAAATGAATGTTTTCTTAAGGAGAGAAAAGATCTGGTGATATTTGAAGGCAACAAGGATGGAGCCAATGGATAAGGAGTTGAAGATTAGAGACAGGAGGCGAGAATGCAAGGTTGATCAAAGGAACAAGGCTTCTAAAGTATGAAAAAGGGAAAAAGTACAAGTAGGCAAAGAAAAGGACTACTTCAACAAATTAGAGCAAAAGAGAGAATGGGGTTTGTTCAGAGGGGTTTTAAGCAGAATAATGGAAACTGGATTCCTGACAGGTGTTCTCTATTTTCTCAATGAAGGAGGTGAATGCCTCTGCCTAGAGAGGGAAGGGGGTAGTGCAGGAATCTTGAGGAAAGATGTGGAACAGCTGCGATGGAGAGTGAAGTGGTCAATACCATACTTAGTTAAGTCATTTCCACTTCTCTGGGTTTCAGTTTTCCTGTAAGTATAACTGACCATATTCCTCTGAACTGAGTTTCCTCATCTGTAAAATGTGAATAATATGGGGCAGCTAGGTGGCGCAGTGGATAGAGCACTGGCCCTGGAGTCAGGAGTACCTGAGTTTGAATCCGGCCTCAGACACTTAACACTTACTAGCTGTGTGACCCTGGGCAAGTCACTTAACCCCAATTGCTTCACTAAAAAAAAAAAAGAAAAAAATGTGAATAATACTAATACTACCTTACAGGGTTGTTGTGAGGAAAGGACTTTGTAAACTGTGAATCACTATGTAAATATTTAGCAAGTTATTATGTGTAAAATGAGGGGATTGAACTAGATCAACTTTTAAGCTTCTCCTATTTCTAACACTATGATTATATATGTGCACATCTCCTGTGAGAAAGTACAATTATCATATGGCAAAAGCTCAAGAAAAATAATAACAGCTCTCAAACAAGCACAATCTTTGAGGATCCATATAAGTGTTAGAAAAACTTGCTGGCATGGTTAGATCCAGGTGGGAATACTTCTGGGAAGGCTTCAAGTATGCTTTTTTTCCTTAGCCTAATAAAAAAAAAATGTATTTCTCAGAGTAATGAGTGCAATTCTTTCATTACCACCTGGGTTGAAATTGTATGTCCTCCTATTTCCCAAACTTATCTTATTTAGGCTTCAAAATGTATTCATACATCCATTCTTTTTTCTTCCTTCCTTTCTTTTTTTTGGGGGGGGAGGAGGGACAATGAGGGTTAAATGATTTGCCCAGGGTCACACAGCTAGTAAGTGTCAAGTGTCTGAGGTCAGATTTGAACTCAGGTCCTCTTGAATCCAGAGCTGGTGCTTTATCCACTATGTCACCTATCTGCCCCCATTCTGTCTTTCAATAAATATTTTAAAGCATCTTCTATGTGCTAGGTACTGGCCGAGGTGCTGGCCAAACTGACACAGAAATGGAAGGCATCCTTAGGAAGCTTACATTGGGGGAAGGGTGTGCGAGCAAGCAGTATGAATAAAGAACACAAATACCCATCACCCCATTTATCTTATCACTCTGGGACATGATAACCAAGTTCATAGTTATTTTATTCATGTTTATGATCTGATGATCTTAAAGCACTTTTTTTTTTTTGGTGGGGCAGTGGGGGTTAAGTGACTTGCCCAGGGTCACACAGCTAGTCTGAGGCCATATTTGAACTCAGATCCTCCGGAATCCAGGGCCAGTGCTTTATCCACTGAGCCACCTAGCTGCCCCCTTAAAGCACTTTTTGAAGTGTAATAGAAGTATAAGGTGAATTATCTGCAAAATGGAATTGAACACAGTAATGCTTAGGGTCCATTCCTGCTCTAATATTCAAACTGCATGTTTATACACTTGTAAAAATGTACTATCATAAATATGTACTTCAACTTGATAAAAAAACAAAAACAAAAACACCTCCGAAAACTGAATACCCTGGGAAAGAAGTGCAGGTATACTCTAGAGAAGCAGCTAGCTGGCTTAGTGAATTGAGCGAGCATGAAGCTGAAGTCAGGAACTTGAATTCAAATCCTTCCTAGGTCACTTCCTTAGCTAAGTAGCCCTGGGAAAATCACTTAACTTATTTATGTCTGCTTCTGCTTCCCCATCTGTTAAATTTGTGGGGGTTAATAATAATACCTACCTACCAGGGTTGTTATGAGGATAAAATGAACTGATATTAATGAAACACTTTCCAAATTTTAAAAATGCTATACAAATTCTAGCTATTATTATTCCATGACTTTGAGTCAATAACTAGCTCTCAAGATTCAATGTTCTTATCTGTAAAACAGGGTTCAATACTATTTTTATAATTTAGAGACAGATTTCTAGATGATTATTCTATAAATTGTAAGGCTTGATATAAAGGTTGCTTTAGAGTCACTAGATATTGCTTCAAATCCCATCTCTACTATTTACTACATGTGTGACATAAGGTATGTCACAACTTCTCTGCTTTGGCTTATTTAACTACAAAATGGTGCATCAAATTGGGAAGGTTGACAAAACAGAAATTTAGAAATGTTGGAGGGGCTATGAGAAAACAGGCACATCAATACACAGAAAGTCATTTAATTGTGCATACCTTTTGACCCACCAATAATACAAAGACATCAAAGTGGGGGAAAGGTACTTTATGGACAAAAATATTTATCATAGCACTTTTTGTAGTGGCAAAGAACTAGAAATTAAGGGGGAGGTCATTAACTGGGGAATGACTGAGTAAGTTGTAGTATATGAATATGGTGGAATATTATTATGAAATGACAAAGGAAACATTTTCAGAAGACTTGAGACAACTTGTATGAACTAATGCAGAATGAAGTGAGCAGGGCCAGGAGAACAATTTATCCAATAACTACACTGTAAAGACAAACTTTGACCGACTTAAAACCCATATCAATGCAATAACCAACCATGATCCCAGGGGACAGATGATGATGCATATCACCAACCTTTTGACAAAAGGTGAGGGACTCCAGATTCAGTGATATTTTTAGACATGAATAATGTGGGAATTTGTTTTGCTTTAATACACACACACGCATATACACATTTCTATATATATACCTATAAACATATACATAATACACATGTATAATATATATGTAGTATACATATATGTATACATATTCAAAAACATATATTTGTGGTAAGGGTTTTATTTTTGTTAGTTTGTTTAATGGAGGGGAAAGGTCAGATGGAAAAAAAATAAATTCGTGTTAATTGAAACAGTCAAAATAAGAAGCCATCAAAAAAATGGAGGGGGTTGGTCTAGATCAAAGCTTCTTAAACTGTGGGTTGAAACCCCATATTGGGTTAAGTAACAATGTGAAGTTTGGGGAAAATTTGCCAGTAAATGTTTGATTTGTATACTTATTATATATACTCAGGGTCAAGTAAAAAAATTCTCAGTCTAAAAGGGGTTGAGAGTGGAAAAAGTTTAACAAGCCCTGGTCTAGATAGACTTCAAGGTCCCTTCAAACTGTAAATTTAGAATCCCAGATCCAGAACTAGAAGTGACTTCAGAGGACACTTTATTTTACACATGAGAAAACATGCCAAAGAATAGTAAATTATATACGCAAGCTCCTACAGGTAGTAAGCTTTAGTAGTGAAATTTGGACTCATGTCTGGGGCTTCACAGCAAATTCTCTTTCCACTGTCCCATCCTGCCTGGTCTCATTTCGTCCTCACGCTAGTGTCCCTGCCCCTCAATCACTGACAGTAGTAGTAGGGTCTTTAGGAAGGGTGACTTTGTCCCTGATGCAGGACTTTGAGCTCCCAGATTCTAGTGATGAGTGTTATTTATAATGATTTTATGTGTCTTTCTGGCTTCCTAGAGGGAGGCCGGGTGGTAGTACATCACTGTATCCCAAACACCCGAGCAGTTTCTGCAATTTTTTCCCTATGGCTTTCTCCGTTTGCACATAGTAAGCGCTTAATAAATGCTCATCCATTCATTCCTTCTCTCAGGGATTGGTCCCTAAGGTTCCCATTAGAGCCAGTCCCTGAATCGCACACAGGGAGCACACCCTCACGTTTGCCCTTGGCAGTGGCCTCACTCTACAACCTTCGTGGAACCCCAAGTCAATTTCTCTTTACCCGCGTGAGACGCTGGCCATGGGCTGCAGCGTGATGACGTCACGGGGACGTTAGCGTCCGGGAGAAGCGGAAGCCGGGACTACTGTTTTGAAGTTGTTTGGTGCGGTCTGGTTCCGGAGCTGCTTTCTACTCTCCCGCTCCCTCCCCGCAGCTTTGTCTAGCGCCCCACATGAACTGCATATAGTGAAGAAAGGCGCTGTTGCTAGGCCGCTCCCCGGCGCCCGGGCAGCCGCGGTTTAATAAAGCGAAGCTTTCCTCGCTGCGGCACTGACGTGGCGTGGGCCCCACCGCTTTCCGTCCTCGCTCCCTAGCCGGGGCTCTTCCGCGCCCCGGGCTCGCCGAGGTCGGTATGTCCACCCCGCCTTTGGCCGGGGCCGGCATGCCGCCTGGGGCCGGGATGCCACCCGGCGCCTTTACGGGACCCCAGGCCCAGGCTGCCCGCGAGGTGAACACCGCGTCCCTCTGCCGGATTGGCCAGGAAACCGTGCAGGACATCGTGTATCGCACCATGGAGATCTTCCAGCTGCTCAGGAACATGCAGGTGAGGAGGGAGCGCAGGGACGGGCACCGAGCCGAGCACCGACGGAGGCCAAATAAAAGGCGGCGTTTGTGTAAGGCGTGAAGGTTTGCGGAGCGCAAACCGACCCAGGCGGCTGTCAGTGGCCAACGGTAGTCAACGTTTATCCAGCGCCTGCTTCCGGACACGGTGCTAAGCGCCAGGGTGCCGGTGTGGAAAGAAGGACCGACCCTGCTTTCAGGGAGCTTACAGTCTACACGCGGAAGCTGAAAGGGGGAAAGGGGAGTACCCGACCCGGGGTCTCAGTGGGAAAAGGAAATCATCCAAGGCCCAGGGTAGTGCAGCCGGGTGAGCAACGAGGAGACAAATGGCCGAGGTCCCTCCTTAAATGGAAGTTTGTAGTTGATGGACCCAGTCTCCTGAGAGGCAGAGGCTCCTGGATGATGAAGTTATCCCAATAATTAGCTTCCTGGAGTTAGAGGCTAGGTGGATCAAGCAGCGGCCCGAAGTCAAGGAGACACTAGCTGTGTGACCCTGGACGAGTCACTTAACCTTGTTCGTTTCAGTTCCTCATCTGTAAAATTAGCTGGAGAAGGATAGAGCAAACCTCTTCTGTATCTTTGCCAAGAAAACCTCAGATGCGGTCATGAAAAGTCACGGCCTGAAAAAAGGACGGAACAACAGCAAAAGGGGGTAGTGAAGAAGTCAGAGAAAAGTCCTAAGGTAGTGCAGCCACTTCAGATGGGAAACAGGCAAAGAAGGGTTTAAATGATTTTCCCAGAGTCACACACCTACTCAGTGTCTGAAACAGGATTTGAACTCTGATCTTTCCGATCATAAATTTCGTTTCACCCGCTTAGCTACCTGATGCTTACTATGTGCCAGGCACTGGATTAAGTGATGAAAACACAAAGGAGAGGGGCAAAGCCCCTGGTCTTAAGGAGCTCACAGTCTAATAGGCAATACATGCAAACAACTGTGTACATATGGGATGTACACAGAGCAAATTGGTGGTAATCTCAGAAGCATCGGCATGAAAGGAAACAAGGAGAGGCTGGCAGAAGATAGGATTTTAGCCGAGATTTGAAGAAAACCAGGGAAGTCAGTAGGGAAAGCATACCAGCCATAGGGGATGGCGAAAAAGAAATGTTGATGTAAATCTAGTTGTAATAGTTTCGGTTTCTCTGAGTATTTAATATACCACCAAAGCACTTTACATATTCAAAGACTTCACAATCTGAGATCTCGTTTCATCCATAAAGATTTCAAATGACATTTATTTCATTTTTTCCCATGCTTTGTTTTTATTTTCTTGTATCTGTTACCATCTGTCATCCAGTTTAGTTCCAAGTCTTTCCAGGACTTTTGTTTATCCTACAAATGTTTATCATTTCTTTGCTATTTCATGACAGGGTATGTTTGCTGTTCAAGGAGGACTAGCACCTCTGGTGTGAGAGCTTCCCTACTCCTTTTCAGGTTTGCTCAATCACCTTTGGTATCTACCTGTCCCCCACTTCTCACCTATTCGTTCCAAGCCACATCCTAATAAATAATCTCAGCAGATGAGATAAACTAGATTCGTTAGGGGGTATCTGCCCAAGCATATAAAGACTTCGCTGGTAGAGTGGACCTGGTAAAAACAGTTTGTTCCAATAACTGTGAAAGCCGCTGAAGCAGGCTCTGTGGAGCCTTTAGAGCTTGATCAGATAATGGAGACCCCAAGGTCATCCACTGCATCCCATGTGATAGATCGACAGTCATCTCGACACTGGACTTTGATGACTGGGAGAGTGGGGTTAACAACTTTCTGTGACTTTGCCTCACTTAAATCCAAGTCACACATAAACTGAGACCTCACTCTGTGATGACATTGGTCCTCTTTGAAATTGAAGGACAAACAACAACAAAAACCCTCTCCAAAGTTCCCAACAATCACTTAATGGCAAAATCTAATGGCCTTTTCTCAATCCTCCTCTTCTTCTCAACCCTCTCTTCTTGATATTCATGCTGCTCTTTCTTGGGTCTCTTCCTACCTGTCTAATCTCTCTAAGTGTTCCCTAAGACTTTATCCTGCCTTCTCACAATATACTGTTGTGCTTATTTATTTCATCATTTCCCATGGATTCAATTATCTTTATCCAGGTAATTCTCAGATCTTTATATCCAGCCCTAACCTCTCTCCTGTTTTGAATCTTCCAACTAGATATTTTAAATTCAGTGTTGTGTAAACACTTGACACTCAGCATGTCCAAAATTACACTCATTTTCTCCCTAAGTGCAACCTTCTTCCTAACTTCTTATTACTGTCAAGGGCAGCACCGTCCTCCCAAGTCACTCAGCCTCTCAGCTCAAAAGTGTCATCCTTGGCTCCTCATTCACTCTCAATCCCCTCCCCCACTCAAATCTTTTCCCAAGGCCTGTCAGTTTTACCTCCACAGCATGTCTTCTTGTATACTCTCCTCTCCTCTGGCACTGCCACCACCCTGGTGCAAATCCTCACCACTTAGCTATTGAAATAGCTTGATGTTTGGTCTCACTTCTAAGTCTCTCTCTCCCCACTCCAGTCTGTCCTTCAATCCCATTGTCAAATTGATCTTTCTAACCTTGATATTCCAATGCTCAATTAATTTCAGTGGCCCACTTTGACCTCTATGACCAGAAAACCCTAGCTGTTTGTGTTTAAAGTCATTCATTACCCGACCTTTTCCTGCATTTCCAATCTACTCCTTACTCCCCTTTATATACTCAGCACTATAGCGATACTGGCCCCATTGGTATTCTCTGCAGTGCCACTCCAGCTCCTGAGGGTGCATTTTCATTGCATGTTCCTTATACCTATAATGCTCTCCCTCATCTCAGTCTCCTGGCTTTCCAGGCTTCCTTCAAGTCCCAGCTAATATCTTTCCTTCTAAAGTAAACTTTTCCTAATCCCACTTAATGCTAGTGTCGTCTTTTTCTGATTATTTCCAGTTTATACTGTCTATATATCTTGTTTGTACATAGTTATTTTATGTTGTCTCCCCCATTAAAGTGTGAACTCCTTGAAAGCAAGGGCCTTTTTTTGCTTTTCCTTTATTCCCATTGCTTAACAAGGTGCCCTGCACACATAGCAAAAGCTTAATAAATGCTTGTTGACTTGAAAGTAGGAATGTAGGGAAAATGGCACTTTGAGAGGGCAATTTTTACTATAAAATAATAATCATCAAAAACTATTTGCTAGGGGCAGCTAGGTGGTACAGTGGATAGAGCACCAGCCCTGGAGTCAGGAGTAACTGAGTTCAAATCTGGCCTCAGACACTTAACACTTACTAGCTGTGTGACCCTGGGCAAGTCACTTAACCCCAATTGCCTCACTAAAAATAAATAAATATATTTTAAAAAAAACAAAACTATTTGCTACTCCTTTAGAAAATAGAAAAGTAGACTAATGGAACAATCTAGATAATGATGGTGCAGAAACAATTGAATTCCACAGCCCAGTGTTTGATTAATGTGAGAATACAATGTATTTGGGATTTGAAAAGAACTGGGAAAACTTTTTGGCAGAAATCAGGTTGAAGCCAATATTGTACACCCCATAATGTAATAAACTTGAAATGTGACTTACATATTAAAGATCATACCATATAAAATTAAAAAGACAACCAGATGGGGCAGCTAGGTGGTGAAGTGGATAAAGCAGGGGCCCTGGCTTCAGGAGGACCTGAGTTCAAATGTGGCCTCAAACACTTGACACTAACTGTGTGACTCTGGGCAAGTCACTTAACCCTCATCGCCCTGCAATAAAATAAACAAAGAAATAAATTTTAAAAAATAAAAATAAAAAGACAACCAGATCCGATATCAGATCAGATGATTGCAATTATGTAAAATTAAACAGCTTTTAACACCGATGAAATCAATGCAACTGTAACAAGCAGAAAAGTAGTATATTTGAGAAAAACAATTTGCATCAGACATCTCTGATACAGTTCTGATATCCAAGGTAAAAGGGAACTGACATTGATATGAACAATAGAAGCTATTCCTCTAATGGATAAGTGAACAAAGGATATGAACAGACATTTCACAAAAGAATTATAAAGTGTTGATAACTATGAAAAATTGGTCCAATGTACTAAGTGAAATTCAGATTCTAAAATCACCATTTCCCTCTAGTCCTAGCATATTGGAAAAGATAATATAAGATAGGAATACATAATGTTTGAGAAACTGTGAAAGGGGAGACACTAATATGCTTCAGAGAGCAGTGAATTTGTCCAGCCACACTGAAAAGTCATCCAGAATTGTGCTGTGAAAGTGACTAAAACTTCCATATCCTTTGACCCAGATATCCCATGCTAGGCATATATCAGAAGGAGGTCAAGAATATGAAAGAGCCTCAGAATATACCAAAATATAGCAGCATTTTTTTGGTAGCAAAGAATTAGAAACAAAGTAGATAATCATTCATGGAGGAGTGACTAAACAAATTGTGGTACATGAATATAATGGGATATTGTTGTGTCCTAAGAAATGATAAATATAAAGAAGTAAACACGTCCAGGAAAACAATTTACACTTTGACTTTGTCATTGTTGTTCAGTCATGTCTGACTCTCTGTGATCCCATAAGGGTTTTCTTGGGAAAGATACTGGTTTGCTATTTCCTTCTCCAATGGATTAAGGCAAATAGAGACTAAGTGATCAACCCAGTATCATATAGCTAGTGAGTGTCTGAGGCTAGGTTTGAATTTAGGTCTTCTTGACTCCAGACCCAGTGCTATATCCACTCACTGAGCAATCCAATTGCTTCATATAAATGTAGAGAACAATAGAAGTTAAAACTGAGTGCTGTGACATTAGAATGATCGAGTTTGGCCCCAAAGAAGAAATAAGAAGACACCACCTTTATCATCTTTGCAGAGGTGGGAGACCATGGATACAGAATGCTACATATATATCAGACTTTTTCATGTGTTGGTTAGTTTTGTTTTTCTTTTACGCTTTGTTGTGAGAGGACTCGAAGAAAAGACTAGCCAGAGAGGGCTATATGTTGAGAAATATAGGCAATAAAAAAAATCAGTAATGTTCATTCGTTTGTTCATTTTAAAGACTAATTCACAGCTTCACCAGCTGGATGGGAATGAGCCTTTCTTACCTTTAGCATGAATTTTATTTTTTGCTGAATGTGAGGTGAGGCCTGTTGGTGTTTGTTTTAAAATTTGAGTTTCTCTTTTTAAAAATTTCATTTCATTTCATTTTTTGCAGGGCAGTGAGGGTTAAGTGACTTGCTTAGGGTCACACAGCTAGTAAGTGTCAAGTGTCTGAGGTCAGATTTGAACTCAGGTCGTCCTGAATCCAGGACTCATGCTTTATCCATTGTGCCACCTAGCTGCCCCCCACTTTCTTTTATTACTAATGATTTGGAGCAGTCTTCTTGTGGTTGTTTTTAGTTTGCAGTTCTTTTGAGAACTATTAATGAACTGTTTTCTCATGTGTGTTTCTCAGAGTGTGGTCTGGGAACCTCTAGGAGTGCTTAAGACCTTTTTAGGAACTCTATGAGGTCGGAACTATTTTCATAATAGACATTTCCATTTCTAATATGATATACACAAAACCTCTTGGGGGTGGTTCTCAATAAATTTTAAAGGTTAAAGGGGCCTGAGCCAAACAATTTTGAGAACCATTACATTTGAGCATGTTCTTGGTCATATATATTTGTGCTAATTTTTCTTTCACCATAAGTTTTCTTGTATTTATTGTGTATACATTCTGTATATACTTGTATATGTACATTTTCTCCTGCAATAGAGCATGTCAGAAATTTGAAAATAGGGATTGTTTCATTTTTTCTTGTATCTTCAGTGGCTAACACAGTGCCTGGCATGTAAGAGGAATGTATAATTCATTGTTGAATACTCTTTTATATTTAGAATATCAGACCTTTATATAAGACATTTGGTACAGTTTTTTTCTTATCAACATTTTTCTTTCTTTGTTCTAGTTGCATTTATTTATATGTATTTTTATATATAAAAGTGTTCAATTTCATGTAATTATATGTACTAGTCTATTTTTTGAGATCTCTTCCAACATTTTAGTTAATAATTCCCATGACCACAGTTGCTAAATGATATCTCCATGCATTTTCTGTGTCAGTTTGCAACTTAATGTGATAAGATGCTTATTTTTTCCCCCTAACCTGAATTCCAGTTTACCCAGCAGTTCTTAGCATATAGGGAGTTCTTAAGTATTCCGTGTTATCAGATTTATTGAACACTGGATTATTTCTTTTATGGTTCTTGATTATCTGGTCTGTTGCATTTATCTACTTTTATCTTTTTCAGCTAGTATGAAGTAGCTTTGATTACATTTCTTATGTAACTTGAGGTGAGAAAGCTTTTTTTTTTTTTTTTTGGTGGGGCAGTGAGGGTTAAGTGACTTGCCCAGGGTCACAAAGCTCATAAGTGTCTGAGTTCAGATTTGAACTCAGGTACTCCTGAATTTAGGGCCAGTGCTTTATCCACTGTACCACCTAGCTGCCCCCGAGAAAGTTCTTTTTTCTCTGTTTAATTCTTCTTCTTTTTCATCATTCCCCTTGAGATTTAGATACCTTTTCCTTTTTGTTCATGCTAAGAATTCCATGTATTTAAGGTCTATATCTTATTTCTTTTGCTGGAAATGGGCATTTAAGATAAATATATAGCATAACTTATAGGTACTTAAAATTGATATGAAGTCTCCTTAGGTATATTTTAAAAATAAATTGAATAAAATGTTAAAGTGAAAACTACATTTTACTATCTTCCTTGAGCAACTTAATTGTCTTATCAGTTTTGTCTAGATATTTGTAAATTAGTATTTTTAGCTGTGTATTATTTAGCTTATTAAGTAGCCAGAGCCAAGTATTTTTTCAGTATTTACAGTTTCAATTCTTAATTGGGTAGAGGTATATGGAGAATTCTATGTAATGTTAAAGTAGTACTTTTTAAAGCTATAATATACTTCAGAAATTACAAAATATAGTGCAGTTGGCTTTAGCATATCATTGTTCTGCTGGGTATGGTGTTGCATGCCATAGTACCTGCCACTGGGGAGGCCAAGGATGGTCGAACTTGAGTTTGGAAATTCTGAGCTGCAGGAGTGTTAAAGGCAAATAAGCATCTTTAGTAAGGCCAGCACCAATATGGTGAATCCCTCAGGACTGGAGGACCGCTAGGCTGCCTGAGCAGGGCAAACAGCTCATGTCAGAAGTGGGGAAGGTCAAAGCTTCCATGCTGACTGTTACTGGGATCAGGCACATGAGTGGCTACTGTACTTCCAGCCTGTGTGAAATAGGGAGACTCAGTTCCCCCCCCCAAAAAAAATATTATTGTACTACCCAGAAGTTGTACTTCAAAGTCATGATTCATGACAGATGTATGTCATTCAAAGCTCACTTCGAGAGTTGACATCATGATAATGTTTTATAGCAACATCTCTTACTAGGCTGTAAGCCATATTTATTTTTATTCTTCCAGCACTAAATAAATGCATTAAGGAAAATAGTACATGCCAAATAAATGAGTTGCTTAGAGGGCTAATTTACAGAAATGAAAACCTGTTGTAAATACTTAAGTTTTGTGGCAGGTAGAAGGTCTAGTGAAAATCTCCCTAGTTTATTTGTAGGAGACATAAATTTTTCAGGGTGGCCACTCCTTCCACACATGCATATGATAATTCCTTCATGCCCTTTTATCCTATGTGATGATTGTCAAAGTGGTTCTTCTGTTTACTGCCTTTTTTGAGGAAAAATCTTCTGTTTTCAATGCATTCAGTGTTTATTGTGTTATTTTTGTTTTTGTCTAATCAATCAGTTACCAAATGGTGTCACTTACCACACTGGAACATACCAGGACAGGTTAGCTAAACTACAAGATCATCTCCGTCAACTCTCCATCCTCTTCCGGAAACTACGATTAGTTTATGATAAATGCAATGAAAACTGTGCAGGACTGGATCCTATTCCAATAGAGGTAAGTTTTAGTGGCAGAGTATGGGGACACTAATCAGAAAGTAAGACATTTTTCTGTGACTAAAGTGGCAATAGGAGTAATTAGTTCTCCATATCTGTTTTTTTTATCCTTTAAAAAATTTTTTTTTTGGTGCGGCAATTGGGGTTAAGTGACTTGGCCAGGGTCACACAGCTAGTAAGTGTTAAGTGTCTGAGGCCAGATTTGAACTCAGGTCCTCCTGAATCCAGGGCCACTGCGCCACCTAGCTGCCTCTCCATATCTATTATTTCACTACAGTCTTAGCTATTGAATTATGCTGATTTTAATCTTTATCTAAAGAAAACTAAAATATGTTAACATGTATGCCAGTTGTGGGATATGTTTATAATTTTTTTAAAAAGCAATTTTGTTTTTTTCAGGACAGTGAGGGTTAAGTGACTTGCCCAGGGTCACACAGCTAGTAAAGTATCAAGTGTCTGAGACCAGATTTGAACTCAGGTCCTCCTGAATCCAAGGCTCGTGCTTTATCCACTGTGCCACCTAGCTGCCCCCAAAGCAATGGGTTTTTCTTTTTGAGGCAATTGGGGTTAAGTGACTTGCCCAGGGTCACACAGCTAGTAAGTGTTAAGTGGCTGAAGCTGGATTTGAACTCAGGTCCTCCTGAATCCAGGGCCAGTGCTCTATCCGCTGTGCCACCCAGCTGCCCCAAAAGCAATTATTTTTAATAAGAATGTTGAAACACATTAGTCAAACAACTTATTATTTATCATGTGTCCTGTATACAAGATATAAGACGCTCTGAATTTTGAGTCTGAGCCAAATCTAATTTAAGCTCTTAAACTTGTAGAGTGTTAGTGATTTTATCACTACTTTATCCACAATCTTAACTGTTCAACAATAGAATTGCAAATGTTTTAAAAATGTAAAAATATCAGACTTTCATAAGTTTTTTTAAAAATTTCCAAAGTGCTATGTAAATGTTAGTTATTATCTTTCTCAAAAATTCTAATAATAGTACTAATTCAGATTTGAGTTTGGGGCTAGTAATGATCTTTTTTTACATTTCAAATTGTTGCTTAAATATATAATATAGTTTAATAATAGAGCTGTATTTGATTATATTGAGTATGTGGTACTTCTCTTTGGTTGTTTTTACATATAAATTTGTACTTTTGTTTCCAAGGGTAAGGAAATACATTTTTCAATGCTCTGATTTTCTTCAGTTCATTAAACATTTATTTAGTAGCTACTGGGTATGACTATATTGATCAAGTTGATTGATTTCATTTAAATGGAGATTTATAAAAATTATAATGGAAACTTTAAGTTTATATTCAGATGTATTATATTCTGAAATTTATTGAAAATATTTAGAGCTTTTCTTGAAAAACCTTAACACTGTTTGATTATACTTGGCTCAACTGAGCTCTGACTTCAAGTTTTTTATAACAGAGCTTGATAAAACAAAACATAGATTGTTTTTGGTGGAAAGAGTGTTAGACTTAGAAGTCAAGACTTGGGTTCCAATTCCATCTCTGCTACTTATTACCTCTGTGACCTGGGACAAGTCACCTGACTTTGACCTCTCTGGGCCTCGTTTTCTTCATTGACAAAATGAAGAAATGGGAGTAAATGACCTCTCAAGATCTCTTCCAACTCTAGTTATGATCCTAAAAGGAGCTTATTAAAATAATTTTTTAAAAACTTCATAATTTTAAACACATGAACAAATTATTTCTTTGAAACTGTCACTAAACTGAAATTTATATATATGCTGTTATAAACATTATTTTACATGCTGTAAAGTATCGATATTATTTTAAGCTTTGAGTTTTGTTTGTGATTTATACATTTTAACCTCCCCCCCCCCCCTTTCTAGCAACTCATTCCTTATGTGGAAGAAGATGGCTCAAAGAATGATGACCGTGGTGCTTCTGGCCAACTTCGTTTTGCCAGTGAAGAGAGGAGAGAAATTGCAGAAGTAAATAAAGTGAGTGCTTTTTTCACATTTTTTATGTTTTAAGATTATTAGTAAAATATTATGTGATTTCAAGATGGCTCAAAGACATTATTATATAGTGATTGAAAGGAATATCTTCCTTTTGCAAAGATTATTTACACTTTAGCAATTTTATCTACCTCACCCATTGCCGAAAACCAGGAAGTTAGCAAAAACAGTCTTTAAGTGACAAAAATAGATATCACATAATTCTCACAGGTCAGCACATGCACTTAGAGGAGAGAAGCTCATGCAGAACTTCTTTTCCTATTTGCTTTAGATAGCTTTGTGAAATCAACAAACATTTACTGAAAGTCTACAGTCTTAATTGTCTAGTTTCCCAGAAGAACAGAAGTAGAAAATAAAAATACGTGGGGGGAGGATAGCTGTAAGAAAACACCTGAGAATGGAAAGGAGACAGAAAAAGTATTATAACACATTATAATAATTGATATTTCAAATAGTGACCTTTAGTTGCCAAGAAAAGTTTATAAATTATACTGAGATATGTTATTTGAGAGGTCAGGGAAGTATATTATCCATTTTATTTTATTTATTTCTTCCTTGATTATTACTTTTGTCCAGTAATTCCTTTTAAAAAATCAATTATCAAAAAAGGGATATTTAAAACAAATAATATAGAATGTTTTATTTATCATCTTTTGCAATGGGAAAATTCAGTGTTGTTTTTTTTTTTTTAACAATTAACAAAATGGTTAAAAGCTTTTTTTTCCCTTTAATGTTTGGGTACTTGAGGAAATAAGCATCAACCATCTACAAAACTCAGTTATATTAAACACTTTGTATGAATTACAGTTACTTTGTATTCACCACCATGACTATCACATTGCTATATGCTTAATAAATATCTGTTAATTTGTTTTTTGTTTTTTGGAGGGTTTTTTTTGATAAAATTAGAAGGGAATCTTGAGGACATGTGTCCAAATGCCTTGAATAAACTGAAGCTTTAGAACTTCATGGCCTGTAAAACTTCCCAGTGCTACTTGAACCTAATTAAAATGTAATTGGGAAAGAGTTAACCAAATAAAAATGCAACCCAATATAGATAATGTTAATTTTTGGTTTTCTAAGTCAGCATGCAGTCCTTAGGAATCCTTTTCTATTTGAGCTTGACACAGTAGTTCAAAATTGTCTAACACAAGATTATCTATTTTAGTGATCTCCTCTAGATTTCATTTTTGTTTTAAAATTGTGGCACTCATCTGTTTGCATTTCTATTTTCTAAGTCTTTGTTTTTCTTCACAAAGATTTTTTAAACCAAATACATGTCTTTATTTGCAAAACTTCAGATTTATTGCTGCTAATTTTTTTTCTTAAATTTATTTCATTTTTCATTTATGAAATGAGTATTTCCATAACATTGTAGAATTATTTAAAAGATGATTGCACATGAAATTGCAAATCTAGGGGCAGCTAGGTGGCACAGTGAATAGAGCACTGTCCCTGGATTCAGGAGGATCTGAGTTCAAATTCAGCCACAGACCCTTTACACTAGCTGTGTGACCCTGGGCAAGTCACTTAACCCCAATTGCCTCACAAAAACAGAAAAGAAATTGCAAATCTATTATGTTTAACTTGTTACTCCTTTTAAGTATATAATAAAGTTATCATGTAAATCCCCCCCCATGGGTATCATTATATGCAAATGTGCATATATATGTAAAATTATTCTATATATATACTTCTATTTATTTGTTCTTTCTCTGGATGCAGACAGGATCTTCTTTCATAAGTCTTTTGTAGTTAATTTGGGTATTTATAATAATCAAAATGATCTAGTTGTTCTTAAAACAGTATTGCTGTCACTGTATACCACATTCTCTTGGTTCTGCTCATTTCACTTTTCATAGACCAGTTACATATTTATCTGAACTTGGGGCTGCACAATATATTTAAGAGACTACAGGTAGTCAGATTCAACAGTTATAGATTTGAGATACCAGTTCTATTTAGGTATTTCTTTAAAAGTAATTTTAAAGGTTAAGGATTCTGTATCCGATGTTGGTAACCTAGTCATTTAATTAGCTGCGGAATCAAGAAGTTTGGCTTTTTATTTAACATCTATCTTTTGATGCAGTTGAAACTTTTTTTATTCAGTCTTCTGTGAAGATGGAAAACAAAATTACCGATCATTGCCTTCATTCTCTAATGTAGTTGAAACCAGTTGTTAATCACGCATAGACTTTTGTCTAGCCTAATTTCAATTCCTTCTATTTTCTATTCATTTAATAGCATGTGTTATATTTCTGGATCCTTTCTCTTTTTATTCTTTCTAAAAATGACTTTAAAAAACCTTGATACAGTTAAGGTATTTATTGACTACAATAAAGGTACTGTAGGGAAGGTTAGGCTTCGATTTCTTTGCAATAATGACCATCCTTTCTGCCTCTGCTCCAATTCAGATCCTTATCATTTTGTGTCTGTACTATTGAAGTAGTCTTTTTATCATCTCTCCTACTTCAATCCATGTCAGCTACTATGGTTAGATTAGCGTACCTAAAATTAGACTTTGACTTATATCCTTCTACAACTGCCCCCCAAAACCAAACCAAACAAACAAACAAAACCTTAGATTCCCTGTAGAATAAAGTACAAATTCTATAGCCTGGCTTCCAGGGCTTTCAAAATCTAGCCTTTAATTTATCCTTTTCTGCCCCCCATATGAGGATCCTCTGTTAGCCCAATTGCTGGTCTGTTATTGTCTTCTCTAAATTCGTCATGTACATAGACCTGCCTCTATATCTTTGTTCATACCATACCTTTGTCTACAGTAACAGGTGGCTCAGTGGATAGAGGGCTGGCCTGTAGTCAGGAAGACCTGAGTTAATCCAGGCTCAGTGACTCAGGTCACTAAGTGACCCTGAGCAAGTCACTTAATCACTATTTTGCCTCAGTTTTCTCAACTATAAAATGGGGATAATAACAGCACCTACTTCACTGTGGGGATCAAATGAGATAATGTTTGTAAAGCACTTAGAACAGTATCTGGTATATAGTGGGCACTGCATAAATGCTTATTCCCTTCCTCATTTCTCCCCTCCTCAATACCCCATAACCATCACCATGCTTATTGAACTTCTACCCATCCTTCAAGGGCTATTTAACTTTTTAAAAATTTGTCATATATCAGAGCAGGTGGGTGGAGCAGTGTAGAGCACCTGTCTTGGAGTCAGAAGGACCTGAGTTCAAATGTGACCTCAGACACTTATTAGCTGGGTAAACCTAGGCATGTCACTTAACCCTGATCATCCTCCCATTGTCTTATATCTCTCCCTTCCTTAATAGTGGGTCTTTAGAGGGAAGAGATTGTTTTATACTTATTTGTATATCTTAGGAAGCACTTAATAAGTGTTTATTTTTGATAATACTTTAATAATGTATGAAACATGGTTTTTGACATCCATGATTCTAAATTGTATAAGTATGTTTTATTTTTTAGGACTAGTCTTTTTGGACAAAATGCTTTTAAGAGGTTATTAGAGAAGATAATATTCAAGTCCACCCATCTTCATTGGTGTATAAAAATCATTTCAGCAATCAAAAAGGGACTTTAGGACTGTACTTGTTGTGATCTGAGATTTTTTTTTCAACCTTATTCTGCCAAATAGGCAGGTCTGTGGCTTTCTTTAGACATAGAACATTCTGAGTTTACTTCTCAATGGCTTTTTTCTGTTTTGTTTTCCTCCAGGCACTAGGTATATTTTAAAATTCTATTATGAAGTACCTTAATATAAATAAAATACCTTTTCATTTCCAACTTTGTTTACAAAATACCATCTTAATACAACAAAGGATAATTTGCCTTCTAATGTCATGAGAATTCTGTGAGGATTGTATAGTAGTATGATAACATCATAATAAAAAAAATCAGGGAGATGTAATTTGCTGTGATTTTGAAGTATTTTCCATTACTTTTCTATGCACCTATTTTCTTCAGTTCATTTTATAGTTTAGTGTTACAGGCACCTCTCAAATATTTCCTTGGTAAAAGACAGCTTTCATATAAGACATGTAGATTGAAGTTAAACAAGTTCTGTACCTAAGGGGAAATTGGAATGAGTTCTTCCAAAAAAAAAAAAAAGAATGTTTACTTAGATGGATCCTTAATTGATTCCCTTTTTTACTCCCCACAGTACTATTGTAAACATTCTCCCTAGGCTCCTGTACCTCCTCATCTCCCAGTCTCTAAACTGAGAGCTTTTTATTGACTGAGAAAAATTGAGACCATTCATCATGAGGTCCTCCTTCCTTTTTCATAGAATCATAGAGCTACGTCCGAAATGTACCTTAGGGGCAGCTAGGTAGCACAGTGGATAAAGCATGGGCCCTGGATTCAGGAGGACCTGAGTTCATATCTGGCCTTAGACACTTAACGCTTACTAGCTGTGTGACCCTGGGCAAGTCACTTAACCCCAATTGCCTCACTAAAAAAAAAAAAAAAGAATGTACCTTAGAGGTCTTTACTTCTAACATCCTCTTCCTCCTCCACACTCCCCATTTTATAGATGAAGAAACTTGCGTACCTAATATGTACAGACCTTGTTGACCAAACATTTCTATTATGTACAGACATTGTTGATCAAATATTTCCTTTAAATGGAGAGACTTGCTTAGGATCACACAATGTCCAAGGCAAGATTTGAACTCAGGTTTTACTGACTCAAAGACTAACTACACCAGGCTGCCCCTCAAAACCTCTTTGGTGGGAGCAGCTAGGTGGCAAAGTAGATAGCACAGGTCCTGGACTTGGGAGGACCTGAGTTCAAATCAGGCCTCAGATACTTGACACTAGCTGTGTGACCGTGGGCAAGTCACTTAACCCTCATTGCTGCCCCCCCCCAGTATATATGTGTGTGTGTGCATATGTGTGTATATGTACATATACATATATGTATATCTGCCTCTTGGCATTATTACCCCCTCTCCTCCTTTCCCCTTATCTGATAATGAGGTGACCTGTCTCCTTGCCAAGGCCAACCCCTCTATGTGTGCCCTTGGTCCCATCTCCTCCTGCAGATTGCTCTCCCATCATTTCCCTTTCTTTAGTCTTCAGTGTCTCCCTATCTAGTGGTTTCTTCCCTACTTCTTTCATACATGCCCAAGTCTCTTCCATATTCAAAAACTTTACTCCTGTTATTCTATATTTTTTTCCTTTCTCAGCAAACTCTTAGAAAAAAGTGTTTTGTTTTGTTTTGTTTTGTTTTTTCCCCTCGCTGCCTCTACTTTCTTTCCTCTCATTTCTCAACCCTTTTAAAAGCTGGCTTCAGACCTTGTCAGTCAGTTGAAACTGCTTTCTCCCAATTTATTAGCTGATCTCTTAATTGCCAAATTTGATGGTCTTTTTTAGTCCCAATCTTTCTTGTCCTTTCTGCCTCATTTACCACTATTAACCACCCTCTTCTCCCAGACACTCTCTCTTCTCCGGGTCTTCATGGCACTCTCCTGCTTCACTTCTAACTTGTCTGACCATTCCTTTTCAGTCTTCTTTGCTAGATCATCATCTATATCATGCCCCCAACTGAGGATGTTCCCAGAGTTCTGTCCTGGATCCTGTTCTCTTTTCTGTCTGTATTCTTTCCTTTGGTGATGATCGCATTTGCTTCCATGGATTTTATCATCTTTATCCAAATGACTCAAAGATGCAGTCCTGTCAGGTTCTCTGAACTTTAGTCCTGCATCATCAACTGCCCACTGAACATTCAAAGTGAATATACTGGAACTTTCTCAAATTGATCCCATCCAGATTAGAATTCATTGTTTCACATAAAATTTCAGTTCAACAAACATTCATTAAGTGCTTGCTATGTGCTAGTCACAGTGCTAAGCATTGGGGATACAAAAAGAGGCAAAAGACAGTTCCAGCCCTCAAGGAGTTTATAATCTAAAGGGGAGACAACATGCAAACAAACAAAGCAAGCTATATTCAGGATAAATAGGAACTAATTAACAGAGGGAAGGCACTGTAACTAAGAGGGGTTGGGGAAGGCTTCCTGGAGGAAGTAAGATTTTAGTTGGGACTTAAAGGAAGCCAGTGAGGTCAGTAGGTGAAGTGGAGAAGGGAGAGCATTCCAGGCGTGGGGGGCCGCCAGAGAGAATGCCCAGAGCTGAGAGGTGGAAGGTCTTGTTAGACAGCCAGGAAGCCAGTGTCCTGATAGAAGGGCATGTGTCGGGAGTAAGTTGTTGACTGGAAAGCTAGGAGGAGACTGTCAAATTTACCATTCTAGGGTCCCAGGTTCACAGTCTCAGCATCATCTTTGACTCCTTATTCTCCCTCATCTCACATATCTTTGCCATTTCTACCTCCATAACAACTTTTCCATCAGATTCCTTCTTGCTCTTAGTCATGACTTTTATTCAGGGCCTTATCACCTCTTGCCTGGACTTGCAGTGACTTCCTATTTGGTCTCCCTGCTTTAAGTCTTTTCCCCTTTCTGTCCACTCTTCACAAAGATGTCAGTGTTATTTTCCTTAACTGCAGATAGGACTATAGGACTGTTCTCTTTAGTAAACTCTAGTGTTTATTACCCTCTGGGTTCCTCTCTAGCTTTTAAAACCCGTTACTATCAGACCCCAGCCCATCTTTCCAGCCTCATTATACATAATTCCACTTTCTCCACTCAACTATTTAACTGTGTTCACCTTCTCTCTGTTCTACACACTAGCTGTTGTCCATTTTTGTAATTCACTCCCTTCTTACCTCCACCTCATAGATTCTCTTTCTTCCTTCAAGCCACAGCTCAGGCACCACTACATTCTGCAAGAAAACCAAAAACCCCAAACCTTTCTGAATGCTTCCAACTGTTACTGCCTTTCCCTTTAACTCTTTTATATTTATTCTCTATATAATTATATATGCATTTGTCTGTCCCTATAGAACATAGACTGCTTGGGTGAAGTTGTTTCATTCTCTGTATTTGTATCCTCAATTTAGAGGACAGTATCTAGCACTTGGTAGACTTTTTTCCTTTTTGGGGGGGGGGGGGCAGGGCAATGAGAGTTACGTGACTTGCCCAGGGTCACACAGCTAGTAAGTATCAAGTGTCTGAGGCCAGATCTGAACTCAAGTCCTCCTGAATCCAGGGCTGGTGCTTTATGTACTGCGCCACCTAGCTGCCCCCTACTTGGGGTAGAGTCTTAAGAAATTGCTCATTGATTAAGTTGTGATTTCATCGGAACACTCTCTTTTTCTCTTTGAAAATACAAATCCTCCAAAGCATTCTATCCTATTTGGTTCTCAGAGAGTGGTGACCTAATCTTGTTGGAGACCTTCTCTTGTTCTTTTAGTCCTAGGAGGGTTCTCATAAACTACTACCAGTTCATTGTCCATCTGTAATAGCTCATTCTTGCTCCATTAACAGGGTGATCTTTTTTGGTTATTATGTAGCCTTGATGGTCTTTATTTCTTTTATTGCTCACATATAATCATTGCTAATATGCCATGGTTTGCTTATGTCTGTCATTGCCCTTTAAGTTATTTTTATTTTTTCTTCTCCTGAGATCCATAACCATGTAGAACAGAGCTTGGCAAGCTATGTCTAACTGGTAGAAAACTGTCTTTGTACCTGTTTTTGTAAAGCTTATGGGTTTACTTTCACACTGGCATTTATTTTCCCTTACCTGTTTCTGTATTGCCTACTCTTTAACATGGTATGAGGTGCAAACTTCATTTTCTTCCAGTGTGCAACCTTCTGTTTTACTACCTATGCAGCCTTGGACAATTCGCTTAAGTTTTATGGGGCTTCCATTTCGTTTTCTGTAGAATAAGGGGATTAAATGAGATGATCTCTATGGTCTCTTCCAGCCCTAAGCTCTGTCGTCTTGCTTCTGTGCCCTCCCATTTCCAACCTCTTACCTTGTAAAAATTTTTTATACCATTATTTCACATGCCATTGTCAAAACAGTTCCTTTTTTCCCCCACCCATTCTTTATACTCCTTGCAGCTTCATCCTTAAATGCCTTGGAATTATTTGATTTAGATCTCTTACTAGGTTTTCCTAGGCTTGTTTTTCCCCTCCACTCTTTCTCCTTGTTTTGTAAGGCAATGTTGCTCATACTCTTCCATCATTCTGCTCTGTATTATTTTATTCTTTAAGTCTGTGTTACTCTTGGTCTTCCAGATCCCTTGTTAAAGAGATTGTGTTGGTTGACTGAGGCAGTAACTAAGCTTTCGTTTTTTCTTCCTTATAGCAAAATCAGACTTCAGAAATGGTGATAGACTGTGTCAATGTTTGTTATTTTATGCACTTACCATTTTTTTCACTATCACCAGCTTATTTGAATATGTCTTTTTAGAATTGCCTCATTTGTTTTCCTTATCTCTTCATTTTCTAATTTGGTATTGATTTTTTTTCTTTCATCTAATGTGCCTATGATCTGATTACATACAAATGACTGATTTGTAAATGACTCCTTTGTTAGTAACATGTTTTTTTTCTGTTTATTAAAATATAACCATTTTCATTTTTTGTGATGTTATTTGATATTCACAGTGTCTCTTGACACTTTTTTTTTTTTGGTGAGGCAATTGGGGTTAAGTGACTTGCCCAGGGTCACACAGCTAGTAAGTGTTAAGTGTCTGAGGCCAAATTTGAACTCAGGTCCTCCTGACTCCAGGGCCAGTGCTCTATCCACTGCACCACCTAGCTGCCCCACCTCTTGACACTTCTTGAAAAAAGTATTCATGATGTAGAGATGGAGATTTGGGTCTTCTGCATAGTCTCCAAACATTGCCCTCTTATGCCTTACTTCTTTTTTTTAGTGAGGCAATTGCCTAGGGTCACACAGCTAGTAAGTGTTAAGTGTCTGAGGCCGGATTTGAACTCAGGTACTCCTGACTCCAGGGCCGGTGCTCTATCCACTGTGCCACCTAGCTGCCCCTTATGCCTTACTTCTAAACTGTGTGTGCCCAGTTTTTCACTAAGTAGGAAAGTAGATGATAATTTGGTGGGTTTTGCCAAGTTCATAGAAGAATTTTTCTAACTAAACTATAAGTTTCTTATAATTTGTTTTTTAGTCCTCAAAATGTTTTGCATATGCATATTTGTTGATACATGCTTTTCCTTTCTGTAAATGTTTGATTTTCGTTTTTGTTGTTTTTTAAACATACATTGAAATATATATACATACACACAGACATACATTAGAATACTCTCCTTGTGAGTAGGGATTGTTTCATTTGTTCTTGTATCCTCGGGGCCTAACAAAATACTTGTCACATAAGTAAGTACTTTTAATAAATAGTTGTTGATTTGATTGTGTTTAAACCTCTGAATTAAGTGCTTACTAAGTATTTAAAATAGGAGGAAAACAAAACTTGAAGCAGTCTGATACATAACGCCCATTGCTGAAAATTTCCTACCACTTTGTCCTCTTCTGAATAAAATATAGAAATGTGAATTTTAAAGGTTAGGTATATCAGTCAGTCAGTAAACATCTATTAAGCACATACTGTGTGCCGGCACCATGCTAAGTGCTAGAGCTATAAAGAAAGGCAAAAGACAAAAGGGCTCTCCTGCCCTGAGGACCTCACAATCTAATAGAGAAGTCTACATTTCATAAATAGGTAGGGGTCTTGGCCATTGTTGTATTAACCTAGTTCTGACTATTCCATATTTGTCATCTGAAGTTAAATGAAGGTAACCTTAACCACCTGGAGGCAGTTTTTATTTTACACATTCTTAAAAATTTCTGTTTGTGATGGAAAAGGTGTGTGAGTAGTTTTTGTTTTGTTGAAGCATAATTGAGAATATATGTTTAGGAATTAAAGCATTTGGATGGAGTGTCACATTTGGTGTGAATATCAAGTAGCTTGCCATGACTTTGCATACATATATTTTAAAGCATCTTCTATACTTACACATTCACCTGTGAAAGTATCAAATTAAGTACAGCTGATGAATTTTGAAAATAGCAACTGTCAAGCTCTGTTAAATCAATCAATGGCAAGATTGTATATTTAAATCATAGATAGTCATGAAAATGTATTTACATTTTCTGCCACTAATAAGCATAACTGTCAGTTTCACTTTTGATAGTTCTGTGACATGTTTTGGCTCTGGATATTTTACTTGTATGCTAATTTGTTTCTTGACACTCTGTGCCATAATCATATTTTGAAAATCACACTTTGAATGTATGATAATATAAGCCTTTCTTTGTAAAAAACAAGGTGTGAGGGGCAGCTAGGTGGCGCAGTGGATAGAGCACCGGCCCTGGAGTCAGGAGTACCTGAGTTCAAATCCGGCCTCAGACACTTAACACTTACTAGCTGTGTGACCCTGGGCAAGTCACTTAACCCCAATTGCCTCAAAACAAAACAAAACGAAACAAGGTGTGACTTGACTGGAGTTAACTGTTATCCTGGAAAATGAGCCTATATGGAATGCAAAATCGATTATCAGTAACAAATTATAAAAATCTTGCCCTTATAACATCAGACAACAAGTATTTATTAAGCACTTACTATATGAAGGGTGCTAGGGAAATAAAGGCAAAAATAGAGTCCCAGCTCCTAGAGAGCTCGCATTTCTAATAGGAGAAAACAAGGAAGGAAGGATGAGATGGATGGGACAGATGGATATGTGCATAAATTTATTTATTTATTTATGGTATGCAAGATAAATTGTAGGTAATTTCAGGGAGGAGGAATTAGCAGTTGCAGGGACTGGGAAAGAAAAGCCTTTTGCAAGAGGTGAGATTTGTGCTGAGTCTTTGTGCCAAGAGGGAGAGTATTAAGGTATGGAGTGGCCTGTTTGAGGAAAAGCAAGGCCAGTGTCCCAGGTGAAAGCGAGTAAAGTCTAAGAAGATTTGAAGGTAGGAAAGGATTAGATTGTATAAAGGGCTGTAAAAGTCACAGAGGAGTTTATATTTGATCCTGACGACTATAGGGAGCTATTGGAACTTACTAAAGATAGTGAAATGCTTAAGTCTACACTTAGAATATTATAAAGGGTAAAATTCTAGCTATACTGTCTAAAATATCTAATGAGTGGTCACCAATAAATTATAAGCTTTAGCAAGAGTTAGACTTTTAAGCATTTATTAAGGAGAATAAGAATTTGGTGGAGAAAGGCCTAGATTCCTCTATCCATCAAAGGGAGAGCTCATTTTAGCTCCATTCTCCACAAGAGTCCTCACGAAAGAGAGCGAGCCACACCTCCTTCATCCCATAAGCCTCCTGTGAAACTGGCCACATCCCATCCACATGCACACACATCTCCAAGCTAATTGGCTGGTACCTTTGATAGACAGTACCCACAAGCAAACATCACTTCCTGACACCAAGGAAAGCCGCATGGCTTGCCCTCAAACGCCTTCTTCTCATGGTGAAGCTTTCCTACAGTAACTCTCCAGCAGGTGGCATCATTCCAATCATTACAATATTCCACCTTCTCTAACACACATACACACACACACACACACAATCATGACTGTTTTCCCATAGACCAGAGCTTTTATATCTGTGAGCATTATTTTTCAAAGTAAACAATATTTTAGGTCCCTTTTAGCACAAAAATCTGATTCTGTGACCAATTCCATGCCCTTTGAAGCCTGTTGTATTTATTCTGACAATGCTGCCACTATTAAAACGTCTTTGGAATACTCTTTGTGAACTGCTTTCAGAGTTAGTTTGCACCACACAAGAAATTGTGTTTTTACCTTAAAACCCATACTTCATTTCAGTCTAAAAATCAGTATCCATCCCACATTATTGCCCTCTTGATTGCCTGTTTTTGTAGTGTTCACAAACTAATGGTTTTTACATTTTTTATACAAAGTTTTATCGTGTGCCAGCCCTTGCTCTTCATGATCACTTAAGGACTCTGACTATGATTTTATGATTAGTCCGGAAAAGGAGTTCTAATTTTAGGGAAGATGTTTTATTTTGAAGGATTCTTGATGTTTCCCCTAACTTGGAAAAGATTGGATGCAAGGTAATGAACTCATGTTAAAAGAATTCCATTCTTCCTGACAGTATAGAAGGCCTTTTATTAGACATGTGGTATATTTTTATACCCAAAGTAGTAGAAACAGCACCAGAGTAAAAATATAACAGTTTGATGTGCTTTTAGTGTGAATCATTATACCTTTCATTTAGATTTACATGCTGTAGAGTGTTGCCCAGATTACTCCATATTCATAAGATACAAAGGAGAGCAAGAGTTCCCAGACAATTTGGGCAAATGAAGGAAGAAAAGAAAAATCTTAGTGAATAATAAGAAAAGTCAAAAGATAGTGCATGAAAAAATGTTTACAAATTTATCTATTCCCAAGACAAAAGTAAATAAAGTATATAATTCCTGGCCAAATTGCAGGCTCTGTGTTAAGCAGTGGGGATGCAAAAAGAGGAAAAGACAGCCCCTGTCCTCAAGAAGCTTACGATCTAATGGGAGAGACAATGGAAACAAATATATACAAAGCAACTATATAGAGGATAAATAGGAAATAATTAGCAGAGGGAAACTACTGGAATTAAGAGGAGTTGGGGAAAGCTTCTTGTAGAAGGTGGGATTTTAGGAGTTAGAGGAAGCTAGCGAAGTTAGTAGATAGAACAGAGAAGGGAGAGCATTCTAGGCATCGGGGACAGCCAGAGAGAATTCTGGAAGCCGAGAGATGGAGTGTCTTGTTTGTTGGACAACAAGGAGGTTGGTGTCCACTGGAGTTTATTGAGTCAGGAGGTGATATAATCAGATCTATGTCTAAATGGAGAATGGATTCAAGTGGGAGAGAGTTGAGGCAATTAGACCTATCATCAGATTACTGCAAAAATCAAGGTATGAAGTGACGAGGACCCACACACACTAGACCGATGGCAGTGTCAGAGGAGAGAAGGGGGTGTGTTTGAGCAGTGTTACAGAGAGGAAATTGTCAGGCCTTGGCAAGAGCTTGGACATGGAGGGTGAGAAGTAGTAGAGAATCCAGGATGACTTCTAGTTTGGGAACCTGAAGGACTGAGGATGGTGTTGCCCTGTAATAGAGAAGGTAGGAGAAAGGAAGGAAAAGTTGAGGGGGAAAGATAATGATAACTTGAAAATATTAATTTATGATTTTACTCCATTCAGTGCTAAACTTTTGCAACTTGGCTTAAAGTGTACTGTTTTATTTAGCATATATATATATATATTCCTTTTTTTTTTTCAAAATACTTTACCTTTCATTCAATAGTGACTAGGTAGGTACAATGGATAGAGCAGTTAGCCTAGAGTCACATAGACCTGAATTCAAATTTTACCTTAGACACTTACTAGCTGTGTGACCTGGGCAAGTCATTTAACCTCTGTTTTCCTCAGTTTCCTGAACTGTAAAATGGCATCATAAATATACTTTTCTCAAAGGGTTTTCGTGAAGCTTAAATAAGATGATAGTTGTAAAGTACTTCACATACACAGTGCCTAGCACATAGTAGGTACTGTATAAATGGCTTTTTTCTACTAGATGGTTCTTAATTCACCTCCTATCAATTCCATAGATTTTGCAGATTGTAGAGGTAGATTTAAGCTCAGTATAATGACTTTTCCCCCTAGCAATTGGAGTTCTCTACAAATAAAAAGACCTGCTTTGAGATAAAGTGGGCCCCCTGGATTTGAAGTCATTAAGAACTGGTTGACAGTTGTTTTAGAATGTAGATGGAATTCTTGTTTAAATATGGGTTGATTTAGTTTTCCTCAAGAGATAACATTTTAAAATGACTTCATTAATTTTAGTATTCTTTGTATAAATTATTTTTATTTTGAATACAGCATCAGAAGGCCTTTAAAACTGACATTCTCTGATCTGTGTTATTTGTGCTTCTTTATGCTTTCCAAAATGTTTAGGCTTGGTACTGTGAAAAGGGTGCTGGGGTTGAAATCCATGAGTCTAGTTCCAAATCTTAATTCTGTCACTTAATGTTGTAACCTTGGGCAAGTCATTTAACATCTCTGGCTTTTTCATCTGGAAGATGACGGGAGTTGTACTGTACTAGAGGATCACCAAGATCCCTTCCACCTCAAAATCTGATTCGTAATGGGTTTCTTGGGGGACCCAGAGATCAGTCCTTTCTCCCCCCACTCCAGAAAGTCCTGTTCTCCTCCATCTTATTTGGGACAAACCCAAGGGAACAGAAGAAATGGAGATAGACTCTTTTGTCTAGCTTAGTGAAGGACCTCAACTAGATAATGGACTTTGCCTTGAGCAACATGTTTCCCTGATGGTCATGACCACCCTCAAGTCATGTCAACCAGTGGAATTGGATGATGCTAACCAATTAGCCTTGATCAAATAATGATCAGCCTCTATCGAAGAGGATAAAGACTGGAAGAGGATAAAGACTGGAAGAGATGTGCTTACCCTTGCGTGTGTGCTCGCGCTCTCTCCCTCGTGCTCCCCTCCCTTCCCCCCTCCTTTCTCTTTTTCTTTCTCTCTGCTTTCTGCTCTTTGGTCTCCCTCTTAGGACAGTGTAGATCTTCTGACCTCTCCAGGAAACCATGTGCTGTCTCTCTGAGAGATAGCATGGGTCTTCTGGAGCTTTTCTCCTGCTCATGCTAACTGCCACACGGCCAATCCTTTACTGGTATATAATATTTATAAAATAATAATATGCTTAACCAAAACTGACACAATAGCAATTAATGTAGAAAACACAGATTTAGCCTAAATTTTAAGAAAATACACTAGCCATCTACTCCTTTCTCCCTCCTGTTGCTTACGTTCCTTTCTCTATTTTCCTTCACTCTTAAACTCTACCAGTTTATAGAAATTATTACAAAAATGAGAAGAGCGATAACAATAGTTTGAATGATTCATTTCTAAAGGAATATATTTATCAGTAGTAAAATATGGACCTGTGGACAGGAGACAACCAACTCTGAACTGGTTTGATATTATCGAAAAAAGCAAGTAGAAAGACTAGTGGTTCCTAATGGTTGTACCCATCCAAAAGTTCATTGTCATGCTTAATAACTATAGAAAGCTTCGGTTTATTGCTTTCTCTTATCAGAGACTTCAAGGATTTGAGGTTCAATTTCCAGTCACCATCCTTATCAAAAATTCTAATATAGACAGAAATTCATGTACTGGGCTTACTTTATATACAGTTAATACATAGCAAAATCTGTGCAACATATGAAATTGTGTGATGTGCCAAAATTTCATTGTAGCACTTTTTACTTTAGGGGGAAAAAATACTGTAGTAGGATTGGGTCTAAGATTGTGAGTTGAAAGGGACCTTCAACCTCCTGATTTTTACAAAGGAAAGAACTGAAGGCCACAATGCCCATTACAAACCAGTCTGATGTAAGAGTATTAGTGAAGTGTTAACTAATTTTGAGCTGTGATGGTGGTGATGATCATGTGTAACTGGATTCTTCTGAAGAGTTTCAGATTTAATTTACTACAGATTTAGGGGGACTGCTTATAGGAGAGTTTACATACAGTTAATAGCAAAGTCATGATTGAAACTGAAGTCTTCTGACTAGAAAGTCCTGGAGATGAAAAGACTGAGGTGGGGATATATGAGTTGTCTTCCAAATATGACAAAATATGAAAGGACTATTATGTGAAAGAGGGATTAGGTCATTCCAGAAGTCAGATTTAGGAGCAATGCATGAAGTTGTGGCAAGGCAAATTTAGAGTTGATGTCAGGGGGAAAAAAACCCTTTTTAACAATTAGTTGGAATGTACTACCCTTGGAAGTGATGGGTTCTCCTTCAGTGGAGGTCTTTGAGCATATGCTGAATAAGCATTTGTCATGCATTTTGCATTGAGGATTTCTTTCTTTCAAGCGTGGCTTTGACTAAATGGCCACTGGAATACCTTCCAGCTCTAGAATTCTGACTTCACACTTTAGTGGAGTTTTTTTAAACATTCTGGAAATATTTCAGAAGTCCTGAAAAGATACTTTTGTAGTATCTCACTCTGGTATAGATCTCAGTAGGGATACATTTTTATGAGCCTTCAGTTACAATTGAGTTCTCCATATTAATGACAGTGGTTTATGTAATTCTCCTTGGTTCATTTATGCTTTGTGATTCTTTTAAAATACATACTGTACATTAGCATAATTAAAAACTCAAAATAGGCATTTTGCCTTTCCATAGAATATTTTTATGTTCTCCATGTTTGCAGTTGTCATGAGCTGCTTTCCATTTTACTGTTTGTACCAGCAGCTCAAAGTAAATACATGCATCTTTCTGAGTCAAATTGTGGAGTTACATTTTTTGGTTTTTGTTTTCCTTTCATGAACGTTAACCTGCTATGAAAGCCATTTTGAGGAAGATTAGTAGAGATTTTGAAGCTTGCTGCTCATTTTCCTTTAGGTTTACAAATGAATATTGTGTGTGAGTGTGTGTGTGTGTGTGTGTGTGTGTGTGTGTGTGTGTGTATAGAAACTGAATTTTGAGGATTATTGTGGGAATTGAAATAGCTAGTTATCAAAGTCTCGAGTCCAGCAGGTATTTAGATGAGCATAATTGTTTTTAAAAGTGATAATAAATAACAGAATTATAATAAAAAATGATGATGATGATGATGATGATCTTGAGAAACAAATTGTTGTAGCAGATAAAAAGCTGGCCTCCAAGCTAGGAAGACCTACGTTCAAATCCTGCCTCTGAGACATGCCGGCTCTATGACCCTGGCCATTCATTACTTAATTTCTCAGGGCATCTCTTAAAGTTGTAGAGGAGGTTTCAATTTGAATTGATAAAGGGAGATGCCTTATTAGGCATATTAGGAGTTATATATGTGTATGTGTGTGTATGTGTGTATACATACATACATGTATATTCATTTATTTAATTATTTAGTGTAGACCCTATATGTAATATAATTAAATATGTCATCTTCTACTTCCCATCCACCCCAAAAGCTAATGTTTGAAAAAATGTTTTGCTTTTTGTTTTACATTAAATGGGCATCTGGACTATCCTAGGTTAAGGAGAAAGTTCTCTTGTTCATTTCTTTCATAGAGTTTTGCAAAGGTTATTTCAAGTCAGTCTGATGGAACTACCAGTAAAGGGTTTTTAGAGAGTTTCAGATTTAATTTACTGCAGATTTGGAAAGACTGCTTATAGGATAATATAATGCACTTTAGGGTAGAGAAGTCTCCAAAACAATTTTAAAAATTGGTCTTCTACTTCAACTGCTTCATTAGAATCCTTCATATAATTAGGGAGATGCAGATATCTGTTTTTTTAAGAACTATCTGCCTGTATTTACACAAGTATAAGCAGTTCTGATTTCCAGAGAATAACATGGAGTCCCACATTTTAAACAAACCTTTAAAACAGTAGCCTTCTTATTTGGGTTTTTAAAATGGTTTCCTCTATTGTTCATTTTTTTTAAACATTTATAAAATGCTTAGTGTGTGTAGGACTCTGTGCTAGATGCTGGGGTAGAGTTTCCAAGATGATAAGCTGGAAAGTGTGGATAGCATGAAGTCATGTGCCCTGAAGCCTTCTCCAAAGGATTGTGAAAGGGAAATTTAAGGGATTCTGATTCATTAAGTCTTTCTTTGGCTTAGGGAAGAAGGTGAATTTGCAGTGGCTCTACCTCTGTCCACAATAGAAGACCTCACTTATTGAAGGGAGCTTCCTTTAAGATGTAGCAGAAGCAAAATATGAAGAGTAGAGATTAATTTAAAAGGGGGAAAGAGATTTCACAGCTTCTGAGGATTAGGCACAGGTGAGTAGCTAGATGTAAACTCTTGGCTATTCTGCAATATTTGTCAAATAAGCTCTTCAGAAAGATATTTCTAAGACAAACTCACTTTCATAATAGTAGCAGCTATTATATTACAGTGATATAAAAAAAATCTACCATTTGCTCATGGATTCCTTTCATGTTTATCTGATTTTAAATTTACATTTTTCTGTCTATCATTGTAAGGCTTTTTTTCTACATGCTAGTCTTTTGGTTTTATTTCTGACATTGCAGCTGACAAGTCTAAAATGTAACTAAACTGCCAAGATATATGCTTAAAAATGTGTCATTAACTAAGGAATAAATTTAAATGTTTCTAGGCTAGTGTCTTTTTGCCTTAATTATATTAAAGTTTTGCTTTTATATGTTTATATAGAAAGAGGCAAATTGGCATAGCAGACAAATCTTTGGCCTCAAAGCCAAGAAAGACCTGGGCCAAGGTCCTGCCTCTGCAACGTACTTAATGTGTGTTCCTGAATGAGTTACTTAAATTCTCAGTGCCCCAGGTGACTCTCAGACTGTAGGTTGCAGAGAATATACTGTCTGAATTGGTACAGGGATCTTCCTCACCAGGGAATTCCTAATACCAATGACATTACAGGTCTAGTCCCTCTCCTGTATAAGAGAATAAGTCTATGTCTTTTTTTTGCCAAGACTCTCACCATATCATGAATGCTTCTGATCCCTTTTTTAAAAAAAAAATTTATTTATTTATTTGGTGAGGCAATTGGGGTTAAGTGACTTGCCCATGGTCACATAGCTAGTAAGTATTAAATGTCTGAGGCCGGACGTGAGCTCAGGTCCTTCTGACTCCAGGGCTGGTGCTCTATCCATTGTGCCACCTAGCTGCCCCCTCTGATCCTTTTTCATAAGGTAATCTTAAATTTAGAAAATCATGAATGAAACAGTTGGTAGGGTATGTTTCAATATCTATAGCCAGTAATAGTATTTATTTAGTGCTTGGTATTTTTTCAAGTGCTTTCCCTCACAACTCTGAAATAAGCAGTGCAAATGTTATTATTCCTATTTTATAGATGAGGAAACTGAGGCTTAGAGAGATTAAAACTTCATCCATAGTCATATAACTTGTAAATCAAATTCTTGATTTGAATTCAGGTCTTTTCACTCCAGTACTCTTTATATAAGCCATTCACTCAAAAATACATTCTTTGCCAATGTAGCAATTGGATTCATATTTAAGAGTGAGGGACGGGGCAGCTAGGTGGCGCAGTATATAAAGCACTGGCCCTGGAGTCAGGAGTACCTGAGTTCAAATCCAACCTCAGACACTTAACACTTACTGGCGGTATGACCCTGGGCAAGTCACTTAACCCCAATTGCCTCACTAAAAAAAAAATAAATAAAAAGAATGAGGGACCTGAAGTCAAGAGTGATATATTTAGTTCCTACCTGTGAAATTTAATAATTGTGGGACCATGAGCTATAATACTTCTCAGGGTTTTTCTCGGGAAGAAATGAAGTGAGGTATATAAAACATTTTTCTACAGAGTCAGATGTTATTAATAATTCATTCAATGTATATTCATTTAGCATTTACTGTGTATAATCCATGTGCAGTGGAGATACAAAGAAGTCAATTCCTGTTCTTTTTGGAACTTACAATCCAATGAGAGAGATAAAATCTGTAGATAAAGAATTGCAAGGTAAAATGTGAGAGGTAGGACGTGCTCCAGTAATTCAAGGGCAATATCATGTAATTGTTAATAAAGTAAAATAACTGGCAGTAAGTATGAAAAGAGTTTAATGTTTTACATCCATATAGTGCTTTCATTTTAAAAAAGAATGTTCACATTCTTATCTTTTATCCTTATAACAACTCTGTGAGCCAGGCCAAGCCATTCTTATCCCCATCTCACAGATGAGGAAACTGAAGCTGGAAGTACTCAAGTGGTTTGCTCAGTCTGAAGTGACGGAACCAAGTTTAGAACCTCTTTCCACTCTCATTCACCATAAAATGACAGTGTTTAGTAAAGGAAGAAATTAAGATATCTTCTTAAATGTGACCTAAATACCTTTTTCTTTGGGAGTGAATAGAATGTCAGTTTACTCTTTATCATGTTTGTTTAAAAACTCATCAATAGAATATAGTATGGACTGAAATTCTCTGTGATAAGTCATCCTGAGCACAGCACAAGTTTTACTGATGCTGGCACTAACTTTTATATCACTGTGGGTATTTCTTTGCTTGGAAAACAGTCCTTTTCTAACAGTTGACTGGCCACTTTCTATGGCTACTGATACAATCACTCTATCAAAAAGTTTTTTGGGAGCAGTGGAAACTTTTTAAGCTACCCCAAATATTTTAATCCTACAGAATACAGGTATTAACACATATCTTAAAGAGTAGTTGATTGACATGATGAATTTATACATTTAAATGTTACCTATCTGGATGCCTCTGGCTTAAATTCTTGTCCAGGTTATAAATAAAAATGATTTTCACGATTATGTCCAATATCTTCTTAGAAGGTACTGGCCTAGTAGCTAAAATAATACAAATCAGGTGTGCAGTGATGATTCTTCAAGAGGACATCCATGTTGACCCACCCTTCTTATAACCATGTGTCAGAGTCAGGACTTGAACCGAGTTCTTCCAGTTCTCTTCTTCATTCTGTCTGTTTTCTGTTTTTGCCTACTTTTTTAGCTTTCTACAGATGTTTCTGGAAATTAAATATAAATATACCAGGAATATACTCAGTAAAAATATGCAAAGAAAGAAGGCAATTTTCTAAATGTTTATCTACAGCACATAGGGTCTTTACCATCACATATTTGACTAAAAGGTCCAGAGAAAATAAGATTCTTCTAGGCTTATTGTATACTGATGACAAAAAAGCATTTGGTAAAATAAACAGTTAACCTTAAAAGCCCTCCTCCCACAAGAAGTATTTCATGTTTATATTAGGATTCTTTAACAAATGTAATCACAGAGATAACTGTTCAGTGACTCTCTGTTTGTTAGTATCAAATGAAACCTAAAACAAGGAGGCATATTTTACCCGAGGTGTTCATCACAATGAGATCCTCTACATTATCCTGTTTGGAGGTGATAATGTGCAGATTGCATCAAGTTCTAGACTTTTACAGAGCCTCTAGCGTGAGATCAATGCTTATTCAAAAGAAAATCAGCCATATCATCTAAATAGGAAAAATGAAATAAGAAAATATCTATTACTCAGATTATAATATGTTGCCAAACCATAAGTCCACTGAGTTTGTATCTCAAAATATGTATCTATTAGGGATAGGGACAGGCAGTGCAGATAGATAGTGAATTGGGCCTAGAATTGAAGAGGAAGAGAATTGATTGAATTGATATTACACAGGGCTTTTTCATAATTCTAAGCTGCTTCATGTTGTATGTAGGCGGACTTTTAAATATTCTCCAGGTACTCCTTTGTAGTTGCAGAGATACCTCAGTCTTTGAGGAATTTTGTAGATGGCACAAAAGGCAATGGAAAGACATATGGTAGGTATAGATTAAGCTTTAGCCTATTTCCAGTGTTAACCTGAGTTGTGTAAGGGATATCATAGAGAAAATATTTTATTAGAAAAGAGAATGGGTTGGTCATTTGGTGTGAATGAAGGATAGAAGATGAGTAACCCATGTGTTCCATCAGTCCTCCAGGCATATTACAAGACCAAGAAGAAGGCTTCCAGAGTGTTGAGTAGATCCTTGGAGGGTAGAAGGTAGGAAGGAAAAGAGGAAGGATAACTGGAAAAAAAACAAACAAGAATCCCACAAGATGAGGAAGCACCAATGTAGGGAATACACATATTTAATGAAACAATAGATCTAAGTATTTAAGAAGTGAGTTGTTGGGAAAGCTTGATGTGTTGCTTGATGTGTCCTGTGCTATTTAAGCCAGTACTATTAGTAAAAACTTTTAAATATGAAAAGTTTCATTGTCAGTTTGGCATGAGAAGACTTGGCCTTGAAGTCAGGAAGCCCTAAGTACCAGTTAGTTCTGCCTCAGACTCCTGGCTGGTTCCATGGCCAAAAACAAGTTCCTTTACCTTGTAGAGTTGCAGGTGAGTCAGAACTATTAGTTGTAAAATAATTGCTGATCTCTACAATGTCCACATCAGGAGTTGACTGCCCAATGAAAAAATGACAATCTACACAGAAAACAGTGCAATGAATTATTAGACCATTGTAATGATAATACTCCAGCCTAATAAATGTTTGTGTTGAACTAATCCTTAATTGATTAGATGTAAGGGTAGCCCAATGACATTAGTGCCCTAGAGGCAAGGTATTGGCCTAGTAAAAATCAAGGCTGCTAGTTTTATCCCATTTTCTAGAGGGGAAAACACGTGAGTAGAAATACTTGCCATATTATACACACTGAGGGCATTCAGTAATTCTTAATTGATAAAGAACATTATATCAGGTATCTCAATTTTATATTGCTATCAGTAGAACCTGTTTCATTTTAAGGAATATTGTGGGTCATAGTTACGTAGAGTTTCATTATTTATAATTTCATTAATTATATAAGATTCTACGTTTCATTTTTCTCCACAAACCAATAAATATCATTTCACCTAATTGATAAGTCTGTTATATAAGCATACATTGTATTAGTTTTGTCTTTCTTTTCTACAGAAACTCAAACAGAAGAATCAACAGCTGAAACAAATTATGGACCAATTACGAAGCCTCATCTGGGATATAAATGCCATGTTGGCAATGAGGAACTGAACTGATTTTTACATTTGTATTTTGTAACTTGCATAACTATTTTGTTCTCTTTGGTTTTGATTTATTTTTTTAAAAAATAGCTTATCTCCTTTCATTGCAATATTGCAAAAAATAATTTAAATATTGTTTCATTCTCATATATGCATTAAATAGTTGTTTTATAGTTTAGAAAGCAATGTAACAGCTCCCTGTTAAATATTGTAACTTATTGGCTGCTCTTAATTTTTGTTAGTTGTCAGTAATTTAGCAATTATGTGTAAAGACCTGAATCCAAGTTTGTTATTAAATTTATTTTTCTTGAATTGTTTTTTCTTGATTTTGTTATTTTATATTGAAAAGATTAACTTGGTAACCATTGATTAATATCCTGTGTTCAAATAACTGTTAAAAAGTGAATCACTTATTTCTAAATTTTAAAAAATCCGTTTAAGCCATCTGTGCATATATATTTGTGTATATAAATATATAAGCTCTTAATCCTTCAAATTAGTATAAATATAAATACATAGTAATTTCTTTTGGGAGGCTGCCTATGTATCCAAACATTTTGTTCAGAACTACCACTATATGACATAATATTTAATTGGTCTTTTATTGAACAGATAGGAATGGAGGGGTTGTTGGTGTACATTTTAGAACATCTGTGCCTGTGTACCTAAACCTGTAAGGTTGATTTAGCTTTTCTTTGGTTATGGAAATCATTTGGTTTTTTTGGACTTTATGTGACATAGTGAGCCTAGAAAAGGCAATGATTACAAGGAATATGAGTGGCTTCATAAAGAATAGCTCATGCCAGACTAACCTTATTTCTTCTTTTGGCAGTGTTATAGCCAATGCTATGTATATAGTCAGTGTTACAGTGGAATGGTCTAAATGTAATTTTACTAGATGTGACATGAAATGAAGCGCCACAAGTATCTTTGCTTGACTCTTTGCTGTTAAATGCTTTTATTAATGACTCAGGTTAGAAGCGTAAATGACATATTTATCAAAGTGCAGATGACAAAAGGGCAAGAAGGATAATTAACATACTGGCTGGTAGGCTCTTGAAAAGATGTAGCCTGGTGGGTGTGCATTTGGACTAAATCTAAGAAAATAAATTTCAAAATAGGGATAGTGTTGTATAACTTGTATTTTTTTTTTAAAAGAAGAGGTTTGTTCAGACAGCAATTTATCTGAAAAAGACTTGGGGGTTTTAGTGAATTGAAGAGTTGTTATGGATGAGCAATATGGGGCCAGAGCCAACATGGCAGAGTACAAGAAGCAACTAGACTGAGCTCTCACAACGTTCTCCTCCAAACAACTATAAAGTAGCTCTTCAAATTGAATCTTGGAGTGGAAGAGCCAATAAAAGGTTGGAGTGACACGTTTTTTCACCCCAAAACAAGGCATTGAGAGAAGATGTCTGTGATACCACAATAGAAGCCCACCCAGAACAAAGCCCACGCAGCTGCAACACCAACAGCAGGCCTTAGAGGCAACAGCAGCAACAGCTTTGGGAACTCTTAGACAAGAGACAATAAGGGGGTTAGACAACCTCTCAGAAAGAGCTTATAGGGGACCCTTTGCTAGCACTGGGTGAAGGATCCTATTGCATTGCCTATACATAGTTCCAGGGCAAAGAAGAGCACTAGTGTTTTTGATTACAGGAGAGCAGGGACCCTGGTCACAGTTCCAGGGTAGAGAAGGTTGCTTGTGATCGCTGAGGAGGCAACAGAGACACTGATCTCAGTTCCAAAGCAAAGGAGCACTAGCACTTATGGCCACAGGAGAGCCGGAGCCCTAATCAGTTCCAGGGCCAAGAGTAGTATGAGCATTTGAGACTGTAGGGGAACAAGGTCCCTGACTAGGTAAAGAACGGAGCACATTCTAGAAGAGCAGTGACCACACCTCTGCTTCTATCCTACAACCCTGGAAGCATGGAAAACTTAAGAGAGACCCCTAGATCTAATTCTGAAAACAACAAGCAGAAAAATCTGAAACTGGGACAGCGCCCCTATTACCCCAGGAGCAGAACCCAACTTTAGCTTAAAGTTAAAAATCAAGAAATAGGGGAAAAAAGAGCAAACAACAACAAAAGAGAACCTGACCATAAAAAACTACCATGATGACAAAGAAGTTTTAAGACACAAACTCAGAAAATAACAGTGTCAAAATGGCTACAAGCAAAGCCTCAAAAGAAAAAAAAGGTGAATTGGGTACTGGCCCAAGAACACCTGAAAGAGCTCAAAAAAAATTATAAAAATCAAATTGGGGGCAGCTAGGTGGCGCAGTGGATGAAGTACTGGTCCTGGATTCAGGAGGACCTGAGTTCAAATCCGGCCTCAGACACTTAACACTTACTAGCTGTGTGACCCTGGGCAAGTCACTTAATCCCAATTGCCTCACCCAAAAAAATTTAAAAATAAATAAAAAATATAGGAGCCTAGACATATTTCAAGAAACTGTTGAGAAAAACTGTTCTGATATCCTAGAACCACAGGGAAAAATAGAAATTGAAAGAATCCACCAATCACATGAAAGAAAGCCCAAAATGAAAATTCCCTGGAACGTAACTAAATCTCAGAGCTTCCAGATCAAGAATAAGATATTGTAAGCACTCAAACAAAAATTCAAATATTGTGGAGTGAGAATCAGACCAACACAAGATTTAGTAGCTTCCATTTTAAAGGAGCAGAGGACTTTGAATGTGATATTCTAGAAGGCAGAGGCACTAGGATTTCAACCAAGAATAACCTACCCAGCAAGACTGAGTAAAATCTTACAGGGGGGAAAAAATGGACATTTAGTGAAATTTCAAGCATTCCTGGTGAAAAGATCAGAGCTGAATAGAATGAGACTGTTAAATATAAGGCTCAAGAGAAGCATTAAAAGGTAACTATGAAAGAGCTTAATTAAAGAACTTAATAAGGTTAAACTGTTAACATTCCTGTATGGGAAGATGATACTTTTAACTACTACTAAGAACTTTTTCATTAGAGCAGTTAGAAAGAATCTACTTAGAAGGCATGGATGTGAGTTGACTATGATAGAATTATCTCAGAAAAAAGGGGGTGAGAAAGAAGGATGTATTGGAAGAAGAGAGGAAGAATGGGAAAATTCTTTCACATAAAAGAGGCACACAAGGAAAAGTGGAGGGGAAAGTGGGGATGACAACTCTTGAATGTCAGTCTCATCTGAATTAGTTTAAAGAGGGAAGAATACATACATATATTCACACACTCGGGTATAGAAAGCTATCATACTCAACAGGGAAGTAGTAAGGAAGGGAGCTGAAAGAAGTAGGGGTGCTGATTTAGGGGAGAGCAAATTAAGGGAGGTAGTGATCAAAAGCAAAACATTTTTGAAGATGGATAGGGTAAAAAGGATAAGGGGAAAAAAGGATGGAGGGAAATAATACACAGTAATCATAACCATGAATGTGAATGGTTTGAACTCACCCATAAAACTGAAGCAGATAGCAGAATGAATTAGAAACCAGAATCCAAGAGTGAATTGTTTACAAGAGTAAAATTTGAAGCAGAAAGACAGAATACAGGTAAGGGGCTGAAGCAGAATCTTCTGTTCTGCAGCTGATGTAAAAAAAGCATAGGTAGCAGTCATGATCTCAGACAAAACAAAAGCAAAAATAGATATAATTAAAAGAGATAAACAGAAAAACTACATTTTGTTAAAAGGTGCCATGGGCACCGGAGTAATATAGTGATAATAAACATATATGCATGGCATCCGCATTCTTTTTTTTTTTTTTAAGTGAGGCAATGGGGGTTAAGTGACTTGCCCAGGGTCACACAGCTAGTAAGTGTTAAGTGTCTGAGGCCGGATTTGAACTCAGGTCCTCCTGACTCCAGGGCCGGTGCTCTATCCACTGCGCCACCTAGCTGCCCCCGGCATCTGCATTCTTAAAGGAAAAGTTGAATTAAAGGAGAAAATAGTAAAATACACTAGTGGAGGGACTCCAACTTTGTCATTTAAGAACATAGATAAATCTAATCATAAATAGTAAATTAAGGAGTTGAATATAATTTCAGAAAAGTTAGATATGATAAACCTCTGAAGAAAATTGAATGGAAATAGAAATGAATCACATTTTTCTCAGTTGTACATGTCACTTTCACAAAAATTGACCATGTATTAACACATAAAAATCTCAACCAAATGCAGAAAAGCAGAAACATTAAATGTGTCCTTTTCAGACCATAAGGCAATAAAAATTACTTTCAATAAAGGACCATGGAAACAAATCAAGACTTAATTGGAAAAGAAGCAGTATAATCCTAAATAATGTGTAGATCAAAGAACAAATCAAAACAATTTTATCAAAGAGAATGATGACAATGTTACAACATACCAAAACTAATGGGTTTTAGTCAAAGGAATACGTAAGGGAAAATTTATATCTAAACAAATCAATAAAAAAGAGAAAAAGAGCAGACCAATGAACTGGGCATCCAGTTTTTTAAAAATGAGCAAATTTTAAATCCTGAAACAATAAATTGGAAATCCTGAAAAAATCAAAGTAGAGATTAATAAACTAAATTTTTTTAAAATAACTTTGAACTAATAAAACAGGGCTGGTTTTATGAAAACAACAACAATAACATAGACAAATCATTGGTTAATTTGATTTAAGAAGAAAATCAAATTAACAGTATCAAAAAGTACACCATTAATGATGAAGTTAACAGTTATTAGGAACTATTTTGCCCAATTATATGCTAATATATCTGATAATCTAAGTGAATGGATGAATATTTACAAAAACACAAATTGCTCGGATTAATAAGACAATACTTAAATAACCTTATCTTAGAGAAATTGAACAAAACATAAATGAGCTCCTTAAGAAAAAATACTCAGGACCATATGGATTCACAAGTGAATTCTTTCAAACATTTAAGGAACAATTAATCCCAATACAATGTAAACCATTTGGAAAAATAGGTTAAGAAGGAGTCCTGTCAAATATTTTTTCCCCATAAATGTATTTTATTATTTTCCAGTTACATGTAGAGATAGTTTCAACATTTGTTTTTATAAGATTTCTAGTTTCAATTTTTTCTCCCTCCCATCCCCAAGACAGCAAGTAATCTGATATAGGTTATATATGTACAATCACATTAAACATATTTCTGCATTAGTCATACTGTGAAAGAAGAATGAGAACAACAGGGAAAAACTTCAAAAAACAACAACAAAACCAAAAACAATAGAAATAGTATGGTTCTGCGTCTAGATTCCAGTTCTTTCTTTTTTCTTCTGGATTTGGAGAGCATTTCCATCATGAGTCCTTTGGAACTATCTTGGACCATTGTATTGCTGAGAAGAATCAAGTCTATCACAGTTGATCAACACATAATGTTGTTGATACAATGTTCTCCTGGTTCTGCTCATCTCACTCAACATCAGTTCATGTAAGTCCTTCCAGGTTTCTCTGAAATCTGCCTGCTCATTGTTCCTTACAGCACAATAGTATTCCATTACATTCATATACCACAACTTGTTTATCCATTCAGCAATTGATGGGCAACCCCTCAATTTCCAATTCCTTGCCACCACAAAAAAGAGCAGCTATAAATATTTTTGTACATGTGGGTCCTTTTCCCTTTTTTATGATCTCTTTGGGGGAAAGGCCTAATAGTGGTATTGCTGGGTCAAAGGTTATATACAGCTTTATAGGCCTTTGGGCATAATTCCAAATTGCCCTCCAGAATGGTTGGATCAGCTCACAGCTCCACCAACAATGCATTGGTGCGCCAATTTTTCCACAGCTTCTCCAACATTTATTATTTTCCTTTTTTGTCATATTAGCCACTCTCATAGGTATGAGGTGGTACCTCAGAATTGTTTTAATTTGCATTTCTCTTTGATTTAGAGCATTTTTTCATGTGGCAATAGATAGCTTTGATTTCTTCATCAGAAAACTGCCTGTTCATATCCTTTGACCATTTCTGAATTGGGGAATGCCTGTCAAATACTTTTAATGACATAAATGTGGTACTGATATAGAAATCATAGAAAGCAAAAACAGAAAAAAAACAAAGCTATAGACCAATTTCCCTAATGAATATTGATGTAAAAATTTAAAATAAAACACTAGCAAGATTACAGCAATGGATCACAAGGATCATACATTATGACCAGGTGAGATTTATACCAGGAATGCAGGTTTGGGTTCAGTATTAGGAAAACTATCATTATACTTAATCATATTAATAGCAAAAAGAACAAAAATCATATGATTATCTCAACAGATACAGAAAAAAAACAAACTAGAGAACAGAAATAAATGGAGCTTTTCTTAAAATAATAAGTAGTAGCTATCTAAAATCATCAGTAAGCATTATTTGTACTGGGAATAAGCTGGTAGCCTTCCCAATAAGATCAGGGGTGAAGTATTGACATCCATTATTACCACTATTATTTCATATTGTACTAGAAATGCAAGCTGTAGCAATAAGAAAAGAGGAAAAATGGGCAGCTAGGTGGCACAGTGGATAAAGCACCGGCCCTGGACTCAGGAGGACCTGAGTTCTAATCCAGCCTCAGACCCTTGATACTTACTAGCTGTGTGACCCTGGGCAAGTCATTTAACCCCAATTGCCTTACCATCACCCCACCAAAAAAAAGAAAGAAAGAAAGGAATTAAAATAGGCAATGAGGAAACAAAACTATCACTTTGTAGACAATATGGTGGTATATTTATGAATTCCTAGAGAATCAACTAAAAAACTAGTTGAAACAATTAACAACTTCAGCAAAGTTGCAAATATAAAATAAACCCACATAAACCGTCAGCATTTCTATATGTTAACAATGAAGTCCGGCAGTTGGAGATAGAAAGAGAAATTCCATTTAAAATAACTACAGATAATGTAAAATGCTTGAGTGTCTACCTGCCAAGAAAAAGCAAGGAACTATATGAACATAATTACAAAACCCTTTTCACACAAATAAAGACAGATCTAAACAACTAGAGAAATAACAACCACTCCTGCGTAGGCTGAGCCAATATGATAAAAATGACAATTATACCGGTGATAAAATAATGGAATATGGCAGACACCCTGGGGTTCCACCTGATTGATTTAGTATCATTTGAATTGGGTGAGAATGAGAAACTGACTAAGTACCTACTTAAGGATGAATTGATAGGGACCACACCTGGCTGGCCCTGAGTGATGTTGTTCTCAGAGGTGATGTACTACTGACATCAGCAAGAGACTACTCTCAACCAATCAGCTTGAAGGACCTCCCCTTTGGGGGAGGGGAGAGGAACTAGGAAGTGGACACTCACTCACGGAAGGAGTCTCTTTTTGGTGCCACGTGGTGGCAGAGAGAGAACAGGAAGGCCCCTTTTAGTCATTCGGACACTGGCGGTGAGAGATTTCACATGGGCTGCTAGGAAAGGAAATTGGTTTCTTTCTCTCCGGCTATACTGAATTAGATCTAAGCTAGAATTATCTATGCTATAAGGAATCTGTTCTCAATCTCTCTCTCTCTCTCTCTCTCTCTCTCTCTCTCTCTCTCTCTCTCTCTCTCTCTCCCCTAACTTATAATATATTTTAATAAATCTTTTAAAAGCCTTAACTCTTGCTGAATTTATCAGTGATTTTAGCCAGCTTCCCCCCAAAAACCGGGGGAGGTAGATTAGGACCCACAATTTAGATTTTAAACAACACATACCTAAATTTATTTACTTATTTAATGCCAACCAATCAAACTGCCTAAAAAGTTATTTTATAGAACTTGAAAAAATATCAAAATTAATGTGGAGGAACAGAAGCTCAAGAATATAAAGGGAATCAATGAAAAAAAAATATGAAGGAAAGTTACCTAGAAGTACCAGATCTCAAAATGAAGTGGTAATCATGAAAACAATCTAGCAAGAGTGGTGGATCAGTGGAGTAGAATAGGTACACAATACACAGTAGTAAAAGACCACAGTAATCTTGATGTTTGATGGACTGAAAGATCTATGCTTTTGGAAGAAGAACTCTATTTGACAAAAATTGGAGTGGGAGGGGGGAATTGGAAAGCAGTTTGACAGGAACCAGGTATAGACCAATCTTACCATATACCAAGATAAGGTCAAAATGGGTACATAACTTAGACATAAAAGACGATATCATAAATTGGAGAGCTTGGAAAATGTTACCTGTTCTGATAGGTATTTATAATGGAAGAGTTTATGACAAAATAAGAAACAGAGTATCATGGGAAATACAATGGCTAATTTTGATGACATGCTAGAGGACACACTAGTTCAAGGTTGGTGGGTGCTTACAATATCTTTTCCTTGATTTGGGAGCTTTAGAATTTAGTTATATTCTTGGGAGTTTTCATTTTGCCATCTCTTTCAGGTGATTCGTGGATTCTTTCAATATCTATTTTACCCTTTGGTTCTAGGATATCAGAACAGTTTTCCTTGACAATTTCTTGAAATATGTATCTAGGCTCCTTTTTAAAAATTTATTTAAATGAAATGGAGAAACTGCTGAGTCCTCTTACAACAAGATCTATTTGTGGTCGCCAACTGTGAGGTTTAAAATCTAATGTGGGTCCTTACCTGCCTCACCCATTTTGGGGGGAAACTAGCTGAAATTTACTGATAAATTCAGCAAGAGTTTAGGCTTTTAAGGATTTATTAAAGAGTAAAGACAACACATGTAGTCCCATAACACAAGAAAGTCTATCTACTTTTTTCTCTTTTTTTTCTGTCTGCCACCAAATCAAACGAAACCAGACGAAACCAGACGAAAAAGGAGAGATCCTCAGTGGCTTCTCCCAGAAGTCACCTGTGGATCAGGATGCAGAGCTGTCCACACACACAGCTCCAAGCTAATTGGCTGGTAGCATTGAACTTCCGGATGCCAGGCAACTTCCAGATGCCAAGTCACATGCTTTCTCCTCAGGGTGGAGCTGCCTTGGTTCTCACAATGTCTTTCTCAGCAGGGGATGGCACCCTGATTCTCACACAGTCTTATTTAGGTATATGTTCCGAGGTTCTTTCCAATGCTTAAATACAAATACTTTGAAATCATTTAACTAAACAATGTGCATTAAATGAGAGAAACCTACTGTCATGCTTAAAATTAAATCCTAGGGATACAAAATAATTTTTCAATTACTCTTTTTTAATCCAAGAATTAATCATTTCTTGAAAATCAGTTTAATGGTGTTTTTAGAAATTTGAGAAAAATTAAGATAGCAAACTGTATAGTCAATATAATCAGTTCCCAAATTTTGGAGCACTTACCATTAGTTAGTATCTAAAACATTCTTCTAATAAATGTTAAGCATTATAGTACTACATCAACTATATTTAAGCATTAGTTGTAATTTGGGGAGACAAATTGAATTATTCAAATTGAAACTAGTTAACTTATTTTGCTTTGGTAAAATGTTAAAGGATCTAACAATTGAGTAGTCAACAACTCAATGTATATATCATCTAAAAGGCTGCATCATTACCGGTATGCTAGAATACTAGGTTTAGATCAATTTTGGAAAGGTACCTATCAAAACAACTAGATCCTTTAACTGATCATTATAGACATGGATCAAAGGGGCTTCAAAATTCTGGTTACCCTCCCATAGATGTTCCTTAACTTTCAAACATTGGTGCTCAATTTAAAAATTGTGGAAACCAACTAAACACAATATTCCAGATGTGGTTTGACCAGGACAGTGTGATGAAATAATGGGATTTTGCAGATACTCAAAGACCAACCTGGAGATTAATCTAGACTGATTGAATCAAGTGAGAGTGATTGACTGCTGATTAGCCTACTTCAAGTTAATTGGATTGTAATCACACCTGGCTATCCCTTAAGAAGGTATTGTTCGGGGCAGCTAGATGGCACAGTGGATAAAGCACTGGCCCTGGAGTCAGGAGTACCTGAGTTCAAATCCGGCCTCACACACTTAACACTTACTAGCTGTGTGAACCTAGGCAAGTCACTTAACCCCAATTGCCTCACTAAAAAAAAAAAAAAAAAAAAAAGAAGGTATTGTTCTCAGAAGCTAGACTGTGAACTCAACTTGAGAACACCTTCAAAATCAATGGATTTGGATGACACTAACCAATCAGCTTGAAGCAGTGTGTAAGGACCGCCTCTGTTCCAGACCTATAAGAAGCTTCCACAATCAGTTTGCTGGAGAGAGTTCCTGATTAAAGCAGGCTCCTGGAGGAGGACTTGAGGAAGAACCCACCCAGGCTGGAACTCTATGTGAGATAGGACTTTTCTTAACTTTCTGAACTCCATGTTAATACCTGTATGCTTTAATAAATGTTTAATGCCCAAAGACTGGTGTTAAAGTTTTTAATTTAAGGCGATCACACAATATAGAATTTAAATATCACAACAGAGTATAGGGGGACTATCATTCCCTTATTCATGGAAACTATGATTCTTTTAATGTAGCCTAAGATGACATTTATTTTTTGGTTGCCACATCATAATATTTTTATGATTATTTGTTTTAACATTTATTTTGACACTTTTTTGATTTCCAAGTTGTCTCTTTCCTTGCCACTCCTCTCCTACCCATTGAGAAGGCAAGAAAAGTAATATCAATTATACATATGAAATAATACAAAACCTATTTCCATTTTAGCCATGTTGCAAAAAAATAAGAATATTAAAGTGAAAAAATTCTGTTTCAAACGACATTCTAACTCCATCAGTTTTTTTTTTCCAGAGAATGATAGTATTTTTTTTTACCATTAATCCTTCAGAATAGTCTTAGATCATAGTATTGATCAGAATAGCTAAGTCATTCACAGTTGATCATTGTATAATATAGCTGTTACTATGTAGATTGTTCTTCTGGTTCTGCTCACTTCATTTTGTACAAACAAGTCTTTCCACATTTTTTGAAACTATCCTGCTCAACATTTCTTATTATACAATAATATTCCATTATTCTATCATGGGGTATACTACAGAGAAGATAAACACTCTAGTGTGAGGGGTGTCAAGTTCTTTTTTCAGGGTTGGTTTCTACCTTTGGTGCCTGCCTCCCACCCAACTCTCATGTGTGGCTCAAAGAAACTGTAGTATGCACATTTTGACAGGCTAAAAGAGGTTGAGGGTAATGGAGAGGACTCAGATTCATCATTGAATAAGGGTGGTGTCTACCCCCAGTATGTGAAGACTTTCCTGGGCAACCAAATAGACAGATGTGAACAACAGGCCAAGAAGGCAGTGAAAACAAGCACTGTTGTAACGATTGGAATAACGCCACCTGCTGGATACTTACTGTAGAAGAGTTCTGCCCATGAAGGGAAGGTCTTTGAGGGCAAGACCAGGAGTCAGGAAGTGACGCGAGCGAGTGGGAGGAGGAAGGAAGAGACTGGCGCTGACTCTGGGGCTCTTTCCTGAGGACGCTGGCGGAGAAGGGAGCTAGAAATGTGCTCTCCCTTTAATAGATAGGAATCTAGGCCTTTTTTTCTCTCTTTACCAAATTCTTATTATCCTTAATAAATGCTTAAAAGTCTAACTCTTGCTAAAGCTTATAATTTATTGGCGACCACTCATTAGATATTTTAGACAGACTAGCTAGAATTTTAGCCGTTAACAGATGGCTGACCACGAAGAGGAAAGCTAACCCTCAGTCTTCTTCTGATCTTCTGGTTGGGTAAGAAATTTCCCCTCCCTCTCCCTTTAACTGCTAAGTACTGGTGTACTGGCTGTGTTTTCCTTTAAATTTTTTCGAATGGACCTTTTAAACTCCCTAATTACCCTATTTTTGATTTTAGTCTGTTTAACCAGACAAATGGGAGATAAGATCATGTTAATGCTTTGTTTTTGTGGATTTTCTATTTTTCTTTTTATTTTTGTTAAAAGAGCCAGCAACTTACTCACACAAGGAAATATCTCCCCCTCTCCCAACCATGCTTTTTCAGAGAAACCTGAAGAGATTCCCGCAGCTTTTCCCAGTTCTAACAGTAATTGTTGCTTTAATTTTGCATGCCTGGAGGCAATGACCCACCCTCTAGAAGCTTTTAATCCCCTAGCACCTGGAGGCAAAGTGGGGGAAGAGGAATCCAGGCCTGAGTTCAAAATCAAGTCTGATTCAAATTGCTCTGGTCCCTCCCCTCCTCTCCAGACCCCACCCTCTACTCCTCCCATGGCCAAGCCCATTGCTTCCCCTGCCTGGGAAGTCCAGAGATCTGATGCGCATGCTCAACTTTTTCTAACTACATTTGCAGCTTCAGGCTCAGCCCTTCCCCAGCCTGGCTGTGCTTCTGAGACAACCTTAGAAAACCCTTTAAATTCCAGATATACTCGTTTTGTTCATAATTTTGCTAACCTGCTTTTGTCTTTAATTAGTAATCTTATAAAGCGTTTGTATGGTGAAAAGACTGACAGACAATATAGAGGGGTTAAAGAAGAAAAACTTAAGCTGAATAAGAATGACAATCATCACCATAGTTCAAGACTCCGCTTCTTTTGCCATGGAAGGGTACATATTTTACAGAAATGTAGAAGTAAGCAGCAAGGTATTGATATGAGTATTGGGGATTTTAGATATCGGAATCAAAAGTGTTCTGAATTCACTCAGAGTGATAGTATCAGTTCAGAGGTTACATAGGATTTCTATGCTATTACATATACATTTTGAAATTAATGGTATGGGTTTATTTTCATAGAGATTTTCAGGCTTTTGAGATTGTGTCTTATACTTAGTTTGTAAAACAAGGAGAATATTTGTAAAAGCTTTTTATACTCATGTGATCAAGTTTATATTTTATAATACTCTTATTAATATTAAGTTCATGCTCATTTAGATTTCCTTAGTTTGAATTTCACTGTTTTTTATTGTTCCATGTGTATTTTCTTCTATTCATTTATCTAATTTTAAAAAAAATTGCAAGATGGTTTTGATTTCATAATACAATGTTAATTCTAGGAGTATTGTGCTCCCATATTCTGAGTTGTTTCTTTCTGTTATTTTTTTCTCAACTGATTATTTGATCAAACTCTTTAAAGCATTTCCTTGGCAAACTGGTTGCCATGGCAAGTGTAAATTGATTCTAGAAGTATTATTTTTGATAAGCATATTCCAAAAAAAAAAAAAAGAGGGGAACATTTGTAAAAGTTTTCTTTTTTCAGAAAAAAAGTTTTCTTTGAGATTCTGTTGTGCTTTAACTTGTATTTGAATATGTTCTGATTTTTCACAAAAGTAATTGTATACTAAGTAAAAAAAAATGGGTATTATTTGAAATTGTTGCATAATTATATATTGTGTTCTGAGTCAAGATGTATTCACATTTTTTGCAATCATTTATTATCCTCAATTTTTAAATCCATATGAGACTTGGATTATGGGAACTTATCATTTAAGACATTAATTGCCTTTATTCTGAGTTATCAGATGCCAGTTGGCCAAGATGCCATCCAATCACAAGAGGAATACATGCAAGAGCAGACACTGAACTGTCACATGAGGGGAGACATGCATGAAGTCAAGGTATGGCCGAGGGAACGGCTTTTGACAAATGTTGAGGTTGGATTCTCTTGGTTTAATATTTTATTTTATTTTTCCCCACAATATTGTACAGATGGCTGGAAGTATTGATCCCACCCATCTCACTTCTACACCTGGCTTCTATGCTCCCTCCTATATGCCTGATGCCATGGACATCTCAATCTCATGCATCTGATTAAGTTTGACTCAGTTTCCTCCAATATGTTCGGTGGCATGGACATATATTCCATCCACCTATTTTAAGCCTGGCATACTGCATGGACAGTACATATTGCTCAAGTGTGGGAATGCTCATATCCCATCATTTCTCTGTTCTTTTATGGTAACCCCCATAATTATCTCAGGTGTCATGATAAATAACAGTGTTGAATTTGGCCTTGACACCTGTTACCAATTATATTAGATTTTCTAATTTCTCATAATGGCATGAGGATAATTAGGCAGATGATGCAAAAAGTGATGAAACAAAGATAAAAATTATTTTTAAAAATTAATATCGCAGCAATTGTCTTCTCAATTACCCTCCATAAGGGGGGACTATAGTAAGATTATAATTTTAAAGAATGTTTCAATTTTTGTTTTATTATATGTTTCATGTGTAACAACTAAGATTCTGTATTCCCTTAGACATGTTTTTGAGAACTTTCATTGTTTGATTTGATTATTGACAAAGCTGTTTTAAAGTTGTGTTAAGCTCAATTTTGTAGGAAATTTTCCTGGCTGATTACCAGCATCCACACATCAACCCCTGAAAAGACTTCCATTCCACGACTACACCTAGAGGACATCTGAGAAAAGACTTTCAGAGACTTTAAATGAACAGTTTTGATTTGTTGTTTTTGTTGTTTTTTTTCTCTTTCTGTTATAATATACACCATCTGTAACATGTATTCTCTGCAGAGGCCCTCCCTTTGCAAGACTAATGTCAAAGCGTCGGTTCATGAGGACAAAAAATCGCCCCTCTGGACAAAACTTTCCTCTCTTCCTTTTCTATATTGTTGTTCACATATTATTAGTTAGCAATAGTTATTATATTGTTTTTACTGTTCCGTCAAGGAAACATTTTGTTTCTTGAGGAACAACAGGGGGGACTGTAACGATTGGAATAACGCCACCTGCTGGATACTTACTGTAGAAGAGTTCTGCCCATGAAGGGAAGGTCTTTGAGGGCAAGACCAGGAGTCAGGAAGTGACGCGAGCGAGTGGGAGGAGGAAGGAAGAGACTGGCGCTGACTCTGGGGCTCTTTCCTGAGGACGCTGGTGGAGAAGGGAGCTAGAAATGTGCTCTCCCTTTAATAGATAGGAATCTAGGCCTTTTTTTCTCTCTTTACCAAATTCTTATTATCCTTAATAAATGCTTAAAAGTCTAACTCTTGCTAAAGCTTATAATTTATTGGCGACCACTCATTAGATATTTTAGACAGTTTAGCTAGAATTTTAGCCGTTAACACTGTAGAACGTTTAGAGCAAGCCAAGCTCATCCACTGTAGCCTGAGCCACCACCAGTTGTCTTGACTTTTGTCGTGCCATTCAAGCACCACTTCATATGTGGGTTGTTTCCCCCATTAGAATCCAAGGGTAAGGATTGTCTTTGATTTTGTATTTGTACCCCAGGTTCTTTTTCATTCATTCATTCATACAAAGTATGAACGACTCATAGGTCTGCCTGTTGGAGCCAAGGAGATTAAATCTAAGCTCTTCCAAATAACAGTTCTTCAACAACTTGAAAACAGTTGTGTTCAGTCACTCATAAATCTACTCCCCAAGCTAACTATCTACATATCCTTCAGCCAGCTCTTGTACAGCATGGTTTCCAGTTCCTTCACCATACTGGCTATCTTCTTTAGGATGAGCTCCAATTTGTCAATGTCCTTCCTTAAACATACTTCATATGTTGTTTGTCCTGGGCAATGTGTACCAAAAATATCACCTGCTTTATATTAATGCAGTCTAAAATTATATTAGTATTTATGTCTGTCATGATATACTGTTGTTGATATTGACCTTGCAGTCCAATAAAACCCCTAAATATTTTTTCATATGAATTATTGTGTAGACATGTCTCTCCCTCCTCTTGTGCACAGGATTTTTTGAATCCACTTTTAGGATTTAACTTTTATCCTTCTTAAGTTGACTCTTAACAAATTTTAATAATTATTTTTAGGAAGTAGACATATTTGGGGATAATTTGGTTCAATATCTTAACTGTCTCTCCCAGGTTGGTATCAACCTCCATCCCTTCTTCTCTCATTCCTACTCCCCCAACCCTTAGGTTAAGCATGCTGTCAATGATTTCATCCAAATCATTAATTAACATGATGCATAGAATAAAGCTAAGAACTCCACTAGAGACTCCCTTTAGGTTGACAAAGGCCTGTCAATCTATTAGAGAGTCACATATGGAATTGGCCATCTAGTCTTGCTTATATAGGAATAAAAATTCCCTGTATAATGTACCCAAGTACAATATTCGAAGACTTCCAGAGAGAGAGAATCTATCATCTCTTGAGTTGGCCCACTTTAATTTTGGATAACTTTAATTATTAGAAATCTTCAATGCCTTGATTTCCTTCTCAATTCTACCTATTGCTCCTATTTCTATCGTTGGTCAAGCAGAATTTAACTCCTTATTCCTCATGAAAGCCTCCTTCACACCCCACCCTTTAAGCTTCAACTTCTTCAGGCTGAACATACTCAGTTCCTAGATACTTATTGAATGGGAAATTGTTAGAGACATTTTGGTACATGGATGAAATGAAGTATTACTGCATGTGAGAAATGATAACAATGAAGAATCAAAATTACATAAGACATAATCTGGTGTAAAGTGAAATATGCATGGGGGCAGCTAGGTGGCACAATGGATAAAGCACTGGCCTTGGATTGAGGAGGACCTGAGTCAAATCCAGCGTCAGACACTTGACACTTTCTAGCTGTGTGACCCTGGGAAAGTCACTTAACCCTCATTGCCCTGCAAAAAAACAAAAACAAAAACAAAGTGAAACATGCAGAACCCAAAACCCCCCCACACACTATGTCTACAAAAATGCAAACGGGAAAAAAATCACTAATTCAAAACCAGACATTAATATAATGGCCAAGCTTAGTTCTAAAGAGAAAAAGAGAGAGAGAGACAGAGACAGAGAGAGAGAGAAATAAGAATGCAATACTCGATTTTCTTTTAACAGGTGGTGTACTATGGATGTGGAACATTGATTATACTAAGCTGATTGATTTATATTTACTCAGATTTAGTTGATGTCTTAATTTATTGGGTATTTTTGCCTCTTTTAAATTTTTTTGTAATAAGCTCCCTAGGTAGTGAGGAAATGAAGGTAATAGGAAAAAAAGAAAATTTTAAAGAGAAAATATTCACAATTACTTCAACCTTCCCTTATATGGTAGGTCCCTCAATGCCCTTCACTCCATTTACCCTCTTCTATATGCTCCTTAATGTATGAATATCCTTAAGATGGGGTATCTAGAACTAACAGTGCTGATGTGGTCTGATTGAAGTAAAACACAGAAGAACAATATCCCTATCCCTTAACACTATGCTTCTTTTCATCCTAATATTGCATTGTCTTTTTCTTTTCCATATCATAAATAATAACTCACATTGAGCTTACCATCTACTCAATACCTCCAATTATTTTTTCAGATAAATTGCTATTGTCTTTTTCTTGTGAAGTTGATATTTTGGGTGGGGCAATGAGGGTTAACTGACTTGCCCAGGGTCACACAAGCTTGTAAGTGTCAAGTGTCTGAGGCCAGATTTGAACTCAGGTCTTCCTGAATCCAGGGCCAGGAATTTATCCACTGAGTCACCTAGCTGCCCCCATGAACTTGATTTTTTTTTTTTTTAGTGAGGCAATTGGGGTTAAGTGACTTGCCCAGGGTCACACAGCTAGTAAGTGTGTCTGAGGCCAGATTTGAACTCAGGTACTCCTGACTCCAGGGCCGGTGCTCTATCCACTGCGCCATCTAGCTGCCCCCCATGAACTTGATTTTTAAAAAATACAAGTGTAAGACTTTGCTTTCATTGCTATTAAATTTCATTTTACTCAATTTAGCTCGACATCTTTCTGTGTCAATTATTCAGTGTCTATTATTCATTATATAGTAGCTTACGTGTCATTTGCACATTTAATGAGTATGCGATCTACTTTATTCAAGTCACTGATGAAGTGCTATACAGTACAAAGCCAAGCAAATTTTCCTGGGGCACTCCTTCAAAGTTGACATCAAATCAACAGGTGACGATTTTTTGAGCCAAACTTTTCAAGTCTACAACTTGAACACAACTGGAAAACTAATAGTACTGTTTAGGTTACATATTGCTATTTTGTCAAGCAGAGTAATATGATAAACATTGTCAAATGCTTTCTCAATATCCAGATCAACCTTCTTAACATTCCCCTAATCTATCCATCTACTAAACTTGTCAGAAAAGACAATGGTGTTAGTCTAAAATGATGTTCTTAATGCAGCAATGCTAGCTCCACATAATCACTATGTCATTTTCTTGATGTTCACTATCTCTTTTATGTATTCTTGACTTTTTTCTAATAATTAAAGTCAAGCTCATGGGCCTTCAGTTTCCAATCTCCATTGTTTTTTCCCTTAAAAACTTAGGGACAGGAGCAGCTAGGTGGCGCAGTGGATAGAACATCGGCCCTGGATTCAGGAGGACCTGAGTTCATATCTGGCCTCAGGACACTTAACACTTACTAGCTGTGTGACCCTGGGCAAGTCACTTAACCCCAATTGCCTCACAAACAAAACAAAACAAAACAAAACAACTTAGGGACAATGTTTACCTTTCTTCATCCATTCTTATTATCCTTCTCCAAGATCTTAAAAAGATTAATAGTGATTCCATCATCAACATTAGAATAGTTAGCATTTATACAATGTTTTATGGTTTACAAACAAACATTTTACATATATTGTCTTATTTGATTCTCACAATTCTGTGAAGTGCTATTAGAAGCGTTTCGCTAGTGAATGCCTGAAGCAGGATTCAAACTCCACTGCCCCATCTTCCAAGTTCATTGAGTATCCTAAGATGTAGTTCACCTGGATCTGTTGATTTGATTCCTCAATGCAGTGGGTATATTATATTATGGTTTATTGCAGAGTATTGGGTTTGGAATAAGGCAAGACTTAGGTTCAGATATTACCTCTGACATCAAATTTTAATGTAGGTCAAGCCTCCATTTCCTTATCTATAAAATGGAAATAACAATGCCTGTAATCAGGCAATCTACAAACATTTGTTTAGTATTTAACTATGTATAAGGCACTATTCTAAACAATGGGATTGCGAATAAAGAGAGATCATGATTAATGTAAATTCAATTAATAAATAATAATCCAGAATAATAATATTTACTAATTTAAATATATATCATATTACCATTATAGCTCTAGTATTCTTAAATTTATATTGATTATGATACTAATAATTTTATCATGAATCAATTAAAATTTATTAAGTACCTACTATGTGCTAGGCACTGTGCTAAGTACTGAGGATACAAAAAGAGTCAAAAGACAGTCTCTGCCCTCAAGGAGGTTACAATCTCAGGGGCAACTAAGTGGCACAATGGATAGAGTTCAGAAGACCTGAGTTCAAATCCTACCTTAGACAACTCTATACAGCTCACTCTCAGTTTCTTCAACTATAAAACAGGAATAATGATAATAGCACCCAGCTCCCAGGGTAGTTGTGAAGATCAAATGGGATAATGTTTGTAAAGTGTTTAGCACAGTGTATGGCACATACACGCTATGTAAATGCTAGCTATCATTATTATTGTTATCATGAGCCATAGTACCTAAAATAAGACAAGATGTTAGAATGTCTGAATCTATGGTAAAAAAAAAAAACTATTGTAAAACCTGCAGGCAAAATAAAAGGGGAAAGTTTCATTAGTTTTGTGGTTTAAAAACAACTACAAGGAATAGAAGTATTATTGTGAAATGATCCGTCTTTTAGCTTTATGGATTAAAGATTGCAATCAAAACCACATTCCTCTTAAACAGAGCAGCCATTCAGACAAAAGCTTCTGTGAAGGAAAATAGAAATGAATTGGATAGTGAAGAAAATTTTGCTGCAAGCATTGAGGTTGGTCTGATGGCTTTCAAAATTGAATTCCATTGCATAATGTACCAGAGAGAAGACCGGTGCGTATGAGAGCACAACAGCTAAATATCCAGTTGTTTTAAGGAAAATAACCAAAGAAGGTAGAGACACTGATCAATAAAATTTTTATGTGTATGAAAGAGACCATTTCTGGAAAGGGATGCCTTTCAGAATTTATATTTCTAAGGGAAAAAAAAACCTCAACCTAGATTAAAAATGTCTGCTCTTATTGAGTCATGTCAGACTCTTCATGACCCCATTTGGGATTTTCTTGGCAAAGATACTAGAGTGGTTTGCCATTTCCTTCTCCAGCTCATTTTACAGATGAGGAAACTGAGGCAAACAGGGTGCAGTGACTTACCCAGTGTTACATACAGTAAGTGTCTGAAGACAGATTTGAACTCAGGAGGGTGAATCTTCCTCAATTCAAGTCCATCTCTATCTACTGTCCCTCCAGCTGCCCTAAAATAATTGTTGTTGTTACAAGTCATCCCTGTAATGAATACATTATTGAAATTTGCCACAAATCAAAATTGAATCCTTCTTCCCATTTTAAAATTTCATAGCAATTATTCATCTCCTGTCCTGTGCTAACTCCTGTGGATTTTTTTCAGAGATCAACAGTAGTGTCTCATGAATCTCATGAACCACCACATAGCAAAGTGCCCAGCACACAGTAGGCATTTAATAAATATTTATTGACTAATATCTAAAGATTCTTTTCATGTTGTAGATTTTTGTTTTTCTAGGGCCACTGGCCTTGGGGGAAGCATGGTATAGTGGAAAGAACACTAGAAGTGGGGTCAAGAAAGACCTGGTTTAATATTCTTCTCTTGGCATTACCTGTGTGACCATGAACAAGTAAATGAATTGCATTGACTCCCAATATCCCTATCTTTAAGATGGAGATAATAATACCAATAGTATCTTTACAAGTTTGTTGGGGAGGACATAAGAACATTAAAGCAGTATATACATTTAAGGTAAAGGATTGTTGAAATAACTGATGGCAGCTAAATGCCACCTTAGTATCTCTTCACACATTTAGTGTTTCTCTTTCTTGTTGACTACATTTGTTCTATCCTTTCTAGGCTAATGATGATTTTTCTGGATAGAGAAGACAAAACAAGTAAGATTTTGGTGTCTCTACCTTTTTACCACCTCTTCTATCACTACTGCTTTTATTTATTTATTTATTTATTTATTCATTCATTTATTTATCTATTTACCTGTTTATCTATCTATTTATTTGTTTGTTTATTTAGCAGGGCAATGAGGGTTAAGTGACTTGCCTAGGGTCACACAGCTAGTTAAGTGACAAGTGTCTGAGGCCAGACTTGAACTCCCATTCTCCTGAATCCAGGGCTAGTGCTTTACCAGGCTGTACCACCTAGCTGCCCTCCCCCCATTGCTTTTTTTAAAATTCTCCCACCAACATAGCTTTAAAATAGGAGTTAGTAATGTGTGTGTGTGTTGTAGATCCCTTGGGTAATCTAGTAAAATCTATGGTACCCTTCTCAGAAAAATGTTTTTAAATACATGCAAAAGCCCTCCATGCCTTATTATCTGCCCTGCCTCTGTGTCCTCCAGACACCTTGGAAACTGTCATCTAATCTAGTGTAACCTCATCCACCTTACCATGGCTTCCTTAGGACTTCATGGTATTCTCAGAGCTTAGCTTATGTCCCAGTGCATGGCACATAGTAGCCTCAGAAGAAAGGATTCTATAAGAAACCCTTCCATATCTCCTCTAATTCTATTGCCTTCCCTCTGTGATCTTTACCTATTTGTCTAGTATATGCCTTATATGTACATAGTTGTCTATATATTGTCTATCCCATTAGACTATGAGATCCTTGGGAGTAGGGACTGGGTTTTTCTGTTGCTTTGGTTTGGTTTTTTGCCTCTGTGTGTGTGTGTGTGTGTGTGTGTGTGTGTGTGTGTGTCCAGTGCTTAGCACAGCACCTGACACATAGCAGGCACTCAGTATATGCTTGTTAACTTGTCAACCTTCCATTTGCCCTGGCCAAACTTTTGCTTCTGTGTTGTTTCCCCCCAATTACAGTGTGCCTCTCCATGAAAGCCAGGATTATCTCTTTTTTTTCTACTTGTATTCCCTGTGCTTGACACATAATAAGTATTTAATAAATGTTCATTCATTCATTCACTTATTCATTCATATATTGTTGACTCTGGTTGGATCTCCTTGAAAGCATGTACTATCTTGATGTAAAAACTTGTATATCCACTAGTGTTTTGACACAGTCCTTGCCCCATGATCCATGTTTAATGAATGCTCATTCATTCATTTATGATTCAAATGTAGCTTTCCCAACTTCAAATTCAACAATCTTTCCACTTTAGTATGCTTCCTCTTATGAATATCTTAACAGAATGAAAATGAATAGCTATTGAGCTGGGAGTAATTTCTGAGTCTATTATGGATAATCAGTCCACCTACTAGTTAGGGTAAAAGTGAAAATCAACAGTACAGCTGCTCCAACCTAATGTATTCAAATAAATCCTGAAAATGTGAATAAGTAAACATGTATTGATTTAGCACATATATGCCATCACTTCACTAAATCCTGGGAATATAAATATAAAATGTGAATGTCCCTGCCCTCAACAAACTTCCATTGTAATAAGGGGAAACAACACATATTGGGGATTGTTGGCTGGGGAAAAGGGTTTTAGTCTAAGAAATAGCCATCACAAAATCCCTTTGATATGCCCTTCCCAGGAACAATGGTATATTGGTTGGATTACTATGCTCAAAGCAAGAAGTCAAAGAAAGATGAAAGGGAGAGGTACATGCACCTCAGGAGGATTAGCCAATATAGCCAGAACAGACATCCGATCCAAAATGATAAAAGTTTAAATATCTCTTAAGGATTGCTCTAACACATAATTGAGAATTGACCGTATCTAGGAAAATCACCAAAAAAGTCTTGGATTGCAGTTATATGAACAGTTTTTATGTGAATATATTGAGCAAAAATGTTAGGAGAGAAGGACTTAATGGAGAATTGACAGTATGGTGGTTCCTGATTGTTGTTGTTGGGTTGTTTTTCTTTCATGTCCAATTCTTTGTGACCTAATTTGTGATTTTCTTGGCAAAGATACTGGAGTGGTATATCATTTCCTTCTCCAACTCATTTTACAGATGAGGAACTGAGACAAACAGGGTTAAGTATCTAGCCTAGGATCACATAGCTGGTACCTGTCTGAGGCCATATTTGAATTCAGCAAGATGTCTTCCTCACTTCAGGCCTGTTGCTCTACCCACTGTACTACCTAGCACCTGGTTCCTAAAATAGCTCATGGAAAAGGTCACAAAGACTAAGACAGTCATGTGTGCTAATTCAAATGACATGTGAAGATGATGTAGGGCAGCTCGTAGCTCATGTGCTCTCTTGTTGAATCCTTAAGGGGCACTTCTCCAAGAGGATCTCAATACAGTAACTAAGTCACTACTTGTTCCCATTTGCTGGAAAAAAGGGGGGAAAAACTAACTGGTGACAAGGATGTAAGACACCAATATGTGAGTGCTCAGCGAGGAGAGATGAGATTGCAGCCCAGGTTTAACTGTAACAAGGTGGGGGAAATAGTTTTTGAAAAGGCTTTGGCGGAAAGAAGCATTTGTAATCACTCAATATTGCATATCTACAGATGGCAAGCCAACAAATAAATCAATTAAAGAATGCCAAGTGTGAACAGAAACATAAATGTGAATTAAACCCATACAAGTTTGAAGTTATGTATGGAGCAAGTATCTTAAGCGCTGACACTAAAATTTTAAATTGAATTCTCTGATGAACAGAAAACTGGTCTAATTGCTTGAAAAGAGGGTAGTAGGAGAATTACAGCAGGTGGGGGAAAAATAAATGTGCTTTACTGTTTTGAATAGACTTTAAAAGCATGATAGATTAACTGAAAGGGTTTGCCAAGGCTCCAACAATAGTCCAGGTGAGAAATTACTAAAGCGGAAAACAGAATCTTAGTGGCAGAGTTTGAATTAAATGGTAACAAGCTTTTCTCCAAAGATGCTTACCTTGATGGATTCCTACATATGGCTTGTTTTTTCGCAACCTATGGAGAGCTATATAGCTACATAGCTTTATGGCAATTGGCCTCAGGAAGGCATCATGATTTCCGGCTGATTCCTAGAGCTACCAGCCTTCCTCTTAAGCGTCTGTTTTCCCTGGAAGTCTAAAGGTGACTGTGGTCTTCCAACCATTTGGCTTCCTCTGTGTCTTGGATTCATGTTTTATATTTATGGATTTTTGGGGGGTCATTTGTGTTTCATTAGATTGAAGCTCTTTTACCTCATACTTAATTTCATTGATCCAGTATATCCTTTGACCCATTGGTTTTGTGTAGAGTCCTTTAACCCCTCATGTAAGATTCACTTATTAATTTTCAGCTGCTCATAGAATATCCCCACTAGTATTTCTTTCCATAGCCTAAAATATATTTCCTAGGCTGCTATGTGGCATAATTGATAGAGCACTGGCCCTGGAGTCAAAAAACCAGAACTTGACTTGTCTCAGACACAAATATTGTGAGGACAAGTCACAAACTCTCTCAATCTCAACTTCATCTGTGAAAGGGAAACATTAACAGGATTGTTGTGAGAATCAAATGAGAAAATATATGTAAAGTGTCTTATATAAGAGTTATTGTTTATTATTGTTATTTCCATATTGACATCTTTGTCATCTCCATTCCAACTTCTCTATTTCTGCCCATGGTACTGCCATTATTCTATAGACCCAGATTAAAAGCCTCAAAATCATCTTTGACTCTTTTTATCTTATAGCCAACAAATCACCAAATCCTGAAAATTCTTTCTTCAAATAATATTTTATATCTGTTCTTTCTTCTCTATTCTCACCATCATAATTCTGATTCAGAAATTTATCCTCTCATGCTTCTGGGTTTCCTATCTTTAGTTTCTTGCCTCTTCCCCCCCCCCCCCACTTCCTCCAAGAATCTATCCTTCCTGGATTTCAGTTTCTTCATCTGTCAAATGTAAGAGGACACTAGATGATTCCAAAGGGTTTTCATAAGCATTCTCCAAAAACTTCCTATATGTGATGACTTTCAAGTTTCTACTTGTATCCTCCTCCAGCCAGGAATGCTCTTTCCTATTTCATACCTACTCAACTGAGCCATATCCTAGCCATTCTTCAAGGTTGACATGAAGTCTTGCTTCTTTCACTGAGGCTTGTTTAGCTTTTCTAACCCATGTTGTTCTCCCCTAACTTGACCTCTGAGTATTTACTGTCCATAATCCTCACATTGACACTCAGTTGTACACTATCATGTATTGAACGTTGTCATGCACGTCTTGTCTCCCTTCCTGGATGATGGTTGCTGGATAACAGAGATGATATCTTTTGTTTTCTTTATGTTCCCATCAGTGCCTAACATAGTGAAGATATATAGGAAATGCTCAAAAATAATAGCTAACTTTATTTGCATTCATTTCCATTTTAGATTTGAGCTCTTTTGTAGTCTTATGAATTTGTTTGATTCTATTTTGTACTCAACCCCAGGCAGCAGTGTAAAAATAGGAAAAAAAAATCTTAATAATTAAAAGGCGTCATGTAAACTAGTGAGAGGCAGTGAATGTGGGAGAGGGGAGGGGTGAGATGATTAAAAATATGAGAGACATAGTTTTTGGATAATTTGATCATTTTATTTATAGGCCTGAAAGTTAATAGAAAGATGGTCATTTGGCCATCTCTCTCAGACCAAAGACCCCCAATGTTGGTGAGGTCTGTTTATATAATCCTCTAACTGTAGGGGGTCCATCACATAGCGATCAGATCTAATTGCTTGACATGATTTGGAGGTGTTATATTAAAACAAAGTCTGGGGATGGTCACTGAACTCTTGGCAAGAAGAAGAATCAGAGAAAGAATCTAGACCACACCCAAACAATGGTTCCCACCTACAACTGGTTCATGCAGGCCAAATCTCATCAGTAAAGTCTTTCAGCTATCTAGACAAATGGATCTGTCTCCACCCAAGATAAATTTTACTTTCAAGGAGAACTTGCCTTTGGAGTAGGGAGAAGGGAGTGATAAGGCCTAAGAAAGAAGGGGAGATTGTTGGGTTCCCCAAGATATTGGTTATTAATAATTATTTCTCACAGTGGCCTACAAACTTTTTAAAAATCACATTCCTCTATCAGAAAAAAAAAATCTGATTATGCAGTGGCAATAGATATCTATTTATAAATTAAATACATGTACTACTATTGTATCATATACACTATAAAACAGTTGCAACACAAATTTAAGATCAGATAAAGGTGAAATCTTTTAAAAATAATTGTTTCTGTGTTAATGTTACAACACCATCTCTGAACTCACTAAAATATTATTTTTAATAAAGTAATACTATTTGAAGTGGGAGAAATGTAAGTAAATATACTTCATTATTTTGGGCAAAGATTAGCTCAACACTTTCTGACACAGTGATTTGAAGGCCAGGTTCTTAGTTCAGTTCCTTTTGATACTTAGTTTGAATGACTTCCATAGCTGAAAAAAGATACACTCTTCCCCAAGATACAGAGATCCAAGTAGAGGAAGTGGCTCATTGACTACACTTACTAAATTGTGATGTTCATCTTCAATCCCATCAACAAATTATGCAAAAAAGTCTTTGTCGAAATTCCTGCAATAAATTTCCAATTTCTGCTGCCAATTTGTTATTCTTACAAATTAATCAGAAGGTGCTGTATTTCTATATTTTAAACGAATGTGTTCAAATGGCTTGACACTATGGCCCAGAGATGTTAAACCTCTTGTTCAAGGTCACATAGATAGTAGACAATAGAATTATTAGAACACATCTCCTGACTCCAAATTCATTACTCTTTCCATTATACTTAATTGCCTTGATTGCTCTTGTTTTGTACACTTATAATTCAGCCATAAGCAGTGGTCTGGATATAGACTGTGACAACAGCCCAAAGCCTAGCCTAATGAAACAAGGGGAGGCTCATTACCTAGCTAGCCACTAGGAGATATCTTTTTGGAACATGGCAACTCATAATTTTAAAAGTATCCAGATATGAGAGGTGACATTATTTTTGGGAGCAAAAACTTAGTTTGGAAGTGTTTTGCTGATGGTGATGGCTTCAGTATCCATATTCCTAAGCTTCAGGATCCATAGCCTAATATAGAACTTTTTAAACTTTTTCTACTCATGACCCCTTTTCACCCAAGAAATTTTTATACAACATTGTGTATGTAGGTATATAAACTAGGTATACATAACATTTTATTTTTTTTAATTTTTATTTTTTAGTGAGGCAGTTGGGGTTAAGTGACTTGCCCAGGGTCACACAGCTTTTATTTTTGCCAAATTTTTCACAATCCCCACATTCAGTTGGGATTGTGACCCACAGTTTAAGAAGCTTGGGCCTAATACCTCACATCAGTGGATGTGAATACATATTTAATAGCTATAACTTATAAAACACTTTAAGATTTATAAAACACTTTATAAATGCTATCTTTTATCCTGATGATAGCCCTAGAAGGTAGGTGCTATCATTATTCCTATTTATAGATGAGGAAATTAAGACAGAAGGAGATATGAGCATGATCACACATCTAGCAAGTACCTGAATCAGGATTTGAACTTAGGACTTCCTGACTTAAAGTCCAATACTCTTTCTACTCTTCTATTAAGTTATATTTCAATGTTGTTGTTTTTGAATTTTGAATTTTTTGGTCAATTTATTGACAGATATGATTAATTAATCAATCCACAGACTAAAATTTATTAGGTGCTTACTATGTGCATAGCACTGTGCTAAGTGGTGGGATACAAATTAAAAATTTAGCTATCCCTTCCCTGAAGAATCTTATAGATCTTATATTTTAATGGAAGAGATGACATACATATACATGTAATACACACATATTATATATATGTATGTATATATATATAAATAGACACATTTGAGATATAATACATGTATATATGCATATATATATATGTATATATATATATATATTGTGATGAAATAATGGGATTTAGAAGATACTCAAAGACCCACCTGGAGATTAATTTATACTGATTGAATCAAGTGAGAGTGATTGACTGCTGATTAAGCCTACTTCAAGTTGATTGGATTGTAATCACACCTGGCTATCCCTTAAGAAGGTATTTTTCTTGGGGAAACTAGATTGTGAACTCAACTTGAGAACACCTTCAAAGCCAATGGATTTGGATCACACCAACCAATCACCTTGAAGCAGTGTGTAAGGACCGCCTCTGTTCCAGATCTATAAAAAGCTTCCACAAACAGCTTGCTAGGGAGTTCCTGATTAAAGGAGGCTCATGGAGGAGTACTTCAGGAAGAACCCAACCAGGCTGGAACTCTAGGCTAGACTGGAGCTGAAGCTTCTGATTTAAGGCAACCACAATTTAAATTTTAAACATCACAATATATATCTACACATATATCTATACATTATATATGTAGATAGATAGATACATAGATAGATGATAGGTATGTAGGTAGATAGGTAAATAGTAGCCTTAGAGGGGAAGGTACTAACATCCAGTGGAATAGGGAAAGAACTTTTATAGAAACTGGCATTTGAACTGAGTTTTAAAGGAAACAAGAATTCTAAGAGAAAGAGGTTTGGAAAAAAAAAACATTCCAGGTATGAGCAGCAAGTTAAATGAAGGCTAGGTGGCGGCTAGGTGGCGGCTAGGTGGCGGCTAGGTGGCGGCTAGGTGGCGGCTAGGTGGCGGCTAGGTGGCGGCTAGGTGGCGGCTAGGTGGCGGCTAGGTGGCGGCTAGGTGGCGGCTAGGTGGCGGCTAGGTGGCGGCTAGGTGGCGCAGTGGATAGAGCACTGGCCCTGGAGTCAGGAGTACCTGAGTTCAAATCCAGCCTCAGACATTTGACACTTACTAGCTGTGTGATCCTGGGCAAGTCACTTAACCCCAACTGCCTCACTAAAAAAAAAAAAAAATCATAAAATGAAGGCAAGGAGGAACACCATGAGTGAGGAATGAAAAGGACTGTTGTCTTAGAGAATGTCCTTCATTCTCTAAGAGGACCATGACACTAGGGTAATTTCATGACTTGCAGTGAATTGGATTTAAGTGAGACAGGGCTATGCAAAGTCATCAGGCTCACTCTCTCCTCCAGAGCCATCTGGGTCCAGTGGCAAGATAGATATCAGGACAACTGGAGATGGTAGTGAATGTTTTAAGGCAATTGGGGTTAAATGACTTGCCCAGGGTCACACAACTACTAAGTGTCTGAGGTGAGGTTTAAACTCAAGTCTTCCCAACTTCAAGGCCAGTTCTATATCCATTGTGTAACCTAGCTTCCCCTGAGTGAGGAATCGTAAGTGGACTACTATGTCTGGACTATAGAGTATGTGAAAGGGAGTAGTTGTGTGTGTTTGTGTGTGTGTAAATGGAAAGATAGCAATAGGGCATATTGTTAAAAGCTGTAGATGCTAAAGAAAGAAGTTTATGTTTAATCCTAGAGGGAATAGAAAACCATTGATTTTTATGAAGGTTGGGGGTGGGTGATATGCTTAGACCTAAGCTTTAATTAAACCACTTCAGAGGGGCAGCTAGGTGACACAGTGGATAGAGCACCGGCCCTAGATTCAGGAGGACCTGAGTTCAAATCCTGCCTCAGACACTTTACACACTTACTAGCTGTGTGACCCTGGGCAAGTCACTTAACTCTAATTGCCTCACCAAAAGAAACAAAAACAAAAAACAAAAAAACCCACTTCAGTAACTGTGGAAGATGGGTTGTATTGGGGAGCAACTTGAGTCAGGAAATCCAGTTTGAAGACTACTGCAATAGTCTTGGTGAAAGGTGATGAAGGCCTGAACAAAGATAGTAGTTGTCTAAATGGAGAAAAGGGAATGCATTTAAGAGATTTTATATAGAAAGAAATACTTTAAAAAATGACAATTGATTGGCTATGTGGTATGAGTGAGAGTAAGGAGTTGAGGATGACACAAAGGTTGCAAAACTGAATGACTGAGTGGATGGTGGCACTATTAAAAAGTAATAGGGAAGTTCAGAAGAAGAGTAGGTTCATGGGGTGAAAGATAATGAGTTCAGTTATATTATATCTGTTAGATCATCATTGTTTCTGTTTTTGTCTTAGCTTCTAATGGCTGATGAAAACTAAACTAAAATCCCATCTAAAAATGGTACTAGCTAAAATCTCATCTTTAGAGGAAGCCTTTCCTCAACCTTCTTATTTCTAGTGCCTTCCCTCTCAGTTATTTCCTATTTGTTCTGAATATAACTTGCTTTGTATACATTTGCATGTTGTATCCCCCATTAGATTGCAAGCTCTTTGAAGGCAGGGACTGTCTTTTATCCCTTTATCCCCGGTGCTAAACTCAGAGCCTAACATGTGATGGTTGCTTAATAAATGTTGGTTAATTGGTTGTTTAATAAAGAACTTACTCTGTATTTTATGGTTTGCTTATGCTCATATTATTGGCATTATTTTCAATCTGCAGTTTCTTTGTAAGAGTCTTTTACACTTTCCATTTTGTGAAGATCAGGTAAAACTAGATAATACAATTTAGAAATCTACCTAACTGGGTGGAGGAAAATGGCAATATGTTACAATACACCGAAAGCACATTAATGAATGAAAGTTCAACTGATAATTCCTTCATCTTATAGAATGTATCATCATCAGGATATCTTTCAGACCATCCAGCATACCATGTGACAGTCTGACATGGACTGAGTGAGGATGTCATTGTCAATCCATATCTTAAATATTCATAAAGTTTAATTTCTATTTTTTTTTTTGCAAAAAATAAGCATCAATAGAAATTCTAAATGTTTTTCCCCTTATTTTGGAGACCACTAACAAGAACTTGGAATCTAGATCAGGGTTAGAATCTAAAGGCTCCCACTTTATAGCTCTATATCCTGAGGCAAATCATTTAATATCTCTCATTAATCTCCTCATTCTGTCAAATGGGAATCATAATAGATATTCTAACTAGGACTAGGTGTCAGAATCTATAATTTTATCAATGTAGGAAACTTCCCAACACCCCCTGTAGATTAGCATTTTATCTGTGATTTATAGTGTTAGACAGTCACCCTGGGGCAATGAGAGAGATTTTGTCCATAGACAGCAAGCTATAATGTGTTACTGAGAAGACTTGAGCCTAGGTCTTCTTGACTACAATCAACAAGCATTTATTACATACACCCTCTAAGAAACTACTTAAGGTACTTAGCATGCAAAGATAAAAACGTGATCTTTGCCTTCAAGAACCTCACATTCTAATGGGAGGGGATAACATTCAAAAAACTCTCTTAGAAGAGAAGACAACTCTAATACCAGCCTCTTACCTACTACGCATCTTTGCTGCTCTTGAACCTCATAGGGTTGTGATAATCAAATTAAGAAAACAAGTAAGTGCTTTGTAAATTGTGAAGTGTTTATTTTCATTATTTTTATAATGAAAGATTTAATCATCTTTATATTATTTATATAATTTTTATCTTTATACATTTTAACTATTCATTTGAAAAATGTAAACCATAAAATAAAGAGTGAGATAATATTTTGGCAAACGCTATTCACTAGCATAGTTTGAATCTTGGTTTTCCCATGTGATTTTGGGCAAGTCACTCAATCTCTCAGGTTTCAGTTTCCTCATTTATGAAAAGGGACTTGATGACCTTTGAAATCCCTTCTATATTCATATATAATCTTATGCTCAATGCAAGAGAAGCTCAATCATATCTCAAAATGAGTTAGGGACATAATCAATCAAGCAGTAAATATTTATAAAGTAGCTGCTATAGGCCAGGTACCATTCCAGGTACTACAAAGGAAAGAAAATTTCTTTTGTTGAAACTCAAAGTGATTTGTCTTTAGTTTAGGGTTGTTGTTTGGGTTTTTTTGTTTGTTTGTTTGTTTTTATGACTGTAACATAGGGAATAATAAGTAATTCGTGAAAAGTATGAGAGTCCTTAATTCTGGAAAATATTGCCACTCTGGCACTGAGGTGATTCCTAATGCTTATCTGGGCCTTTTTCTTAGGATGGGTTATATTCCCAACTCCATTTATTATAGCAAAGAGATTTCACCACAACCTAAAATAATTTGGCTCTTTGTTGTTTATAAGCATAGAATTATAGTATCTTAGAATATGGATGGATCCCAGCAATTATTGAGTTCAATGCATACCCAAAGTATTGAATCTCCTCCCAAATCAAAACAAGGAAGAAAAAATAAAAGCTTTGCTGATAGTAGTATTAATGATATTGTTTAGGACAAAGTGATTCATGCACTAACTTATGAGAGGCAGTCAGTACATTTTATTCAATACTGTCTGCTTTCACAGTGGGATATGGGTCCTTTGCCTCTTATCATCCCTTCTAAAAGCTGAATTCTGTTGGTGGAGTCTGGAAGGAGACTGAATCATACTTTTTCTTTACTTTATTTGGGGGGGATTTTTTTTGTCTGTGTTTTCTTTCACAACAAGAATAACATGGAAATATGTTTTGCTCAACTTCACATGCACAACCTATATCAAATTGCTTGCCTTCTCAATGAGGAAGGGAGGGCAGAGGGAGAGAATTTGTAACTCAAAAAAAAATTAAATGAATATTTAAAATTATTTTTACATGTAATTGGGGGAAATGAAATATCAATTGTGAAAAAACTGAGTTGTGATAAAGTTATGAAAATGTCTTAGGACTGTAATATGCAGAAAGAGAAGACGGTAAAAATGGGGAGTTGAACTAGCATCTTCTTTCCCCAAAGCTTCTCTCTTATTATTCTTCCTCATGTCTTTTTCTCTCTTCACTGTTAATATTCTTATGCCATTCCTAGCTAAAGAAACAAGCAGGAAAACTGGTGGTTCACCGAATGAGAATAAAAATATAGAGAACAAATCAAGAAGTGCTTGCCAAACCCTTTTCAGGACTTCTCATCCACCTTTGGTGTCCACCAGGCACTCAATTCTCACTTGTAGCTCCAAGAAGCTGTAGCGTATGCAGCACCCACACCCTTGTAAAGTGTCTCAGCAGATAAGCTAAACTAGGTTAAGGGTAACCGATGGGCCACAAACCTGCCATTGAGTTAGGAGGTGTGTGTGAAGACTTCCCTTAATAGAATGGGTGGATGAGAAGAGTTTATTCTAACAGCCATGAGGACATCTGAAGTAGGCACTGTGGAGCACTTAGAGCTTGGTCACATATCAAAGACCATCCCGGACCATTGCCAGTCATCTTGATGTTTTGTCTTGCCACTGGACTTCAATTACTTTGAAAGAAAGACTGGGGTTGATGATGGTGTGCAACTCTGTCTCACTTAAATCTAATACACACTCAAGTCAAGATATCACCCTGTGATGTGATTGACCCTCTTCAAAAAAGGACAAACAACAACAACAACAACAACATCACCATCATATCCTCAGTGCTTAGCACAGTGCCTGACATGTAGCAGAACTTAATGCATGCTTATTAATTGTCTTACTGCCTGCCTAGGTCTGTAAGTAATATAAAAAGTAATATAAAATATAATATAAAAGTAATATAAAATATAAAAAGGCAAGCTAAATGGTAAGGACCATTGGTCCTCCATTTCACCAAAAGGAGTAGAATTATCAATTCCCATCTCTGTGTAAGCAGAGAAGCAACCCAAACAGATTCTGAGTGACCAGGCCAGACCAGAAGACAACAGGAGAGGGCACACTGTGAGTGGTGGAAACTCATTTATTAAAAATGAAGCATTTGGGGTTGTAGGAAGGTGTGAATGGTAAACAGGCCAAGAAGAGAATAGGAATTGTTTAGATGAGATGATTCTGTAACCATACCAAGAAGGAAGTCCTCAAGATCAGCCTTCTAAAGGTTAACAACACTATTCATGAAAATTCCTTGAGTAGATTATGTACTTGAATTCAATGCAATGACATAATAGCACTAACTCAATCTGCATTGCTCCAGCACTGAAGTTTTCTTCCCTATACCTAAATCAACTCAACACCTGCTCATACAAAACCAGCTTCTAGACTAGAGGTACACTGGAAAAAGAAATCAGCTTTGTTACCATAAAGTGCTTCCTGGACTATGCTTTGAAGGGAGAAAGGAAAGAAAAAAGGAATGTACACAGTAATCAATCTCATTTCAAAATTTCCCAGTATGGATGGTCTACTTTTGCACTTTGTAGAATGTTGGGATAGTTTCATTTTGTAAGTAGAAACCTCTTATGTTGTTTTATTTTTTTCCCCTTCTTTGGAATTGGACATGGCCAAGGTTCCTAAATTCTACTTGAAAATAGGAAAGGAAGACTCAAGGACCATTGTTGGTTTGACAATGGAAGATGATTTTTGCATCTAACTGACTGACTTTCTAAGAAGCAAAAAATAATTTTAAAAAATCCCATTTCAGCAACTGCTAAAGAATCTATTATAGCAAGCACCTCTGAAGGAAAGACAAAGGAAAGAGAAACAAGGGGCAGACAACCTTACTGGGAACTACATTTTCCCAAGCTGAGAGGAAAATGAGTTTCACAGTCTTTTCTTTGTAGATCAAGTGAATAGTACATCTAAAGTTTTGTTTGTGGCTCAGGGAAATTAGGGAACTGTTACTATTAACAAATGAAATAGGCTTTAAACCAGTAGAGACAGCAAACCAACAAAACCTACTGTAGAAGCATATTGGAGCCCTGAAGTACAATTTTCTAAGTTTAGGAGGCCTTCATAAAGTAGCCCCATGCCCAAATTTTGACATAAGGATAGAAAAATGCTCCAAAATAGGATCAATGTAGATAATAAATGATTGGGCTGCTTCAAAAGCCATCTTTTTTGAGGTGTGTGTGTGTGTGTGTGTGTGTGTGTGTGTGTGTGTGTGTGTATGAACTATTGCTGGTGAAAACTCCCTCAGAGACACTAAAAATGTAAGTGGGGATTACTTTGATCTTCCCAACTATATTGGAAAATGTACAGGATAATGTTGTAATAACATAGAGGTGGTACTCTGTATGAATCTACAAAAAAAAATACAGTATAAAAATATACTGATATTTATCTAACCTTGTCCAAAGGAGGAAGTACTCTGATGCTCATGACTGGTACCAGTCACCTGGGCAGAAATATTTCTAGAGTGGTCACTGGAGGTCTTTCAGCAAAGCCTGGATGACCACTTGTTGGGGCTGTTATAAAAATGATTTTTGCTTAGATATGGGTTAAACAAAATGGATTCTGAGGTTCCTTCTAGCTCGGTCCTTACTCCCTAAGCACCTACTTCATTGTCTCCATAATGACCAACACAATGGAAGGCAGGAAAGTAGGCAGGTAAAACAGTTATTAAGTACTTACTATGAGTCAGGGGTGTGGGAAGTGTTCAGAAAGACTAGAACCTCTAGTTTGAGGATGGGCAGAATTCCTTTTATGGATGCTCATCCACCTTCAGTGTCCACCTGATTCACCCAACTCTCACCTGTGGCTCCAAGAATCTCTAGCATGTGCAGCAGCCACACCCTAGTAAACCATCTCAGCAGACAAGCTAAACCAGGTTGAGGGTAACCAGTGGGCCACAAACCTGGTGTCAGTGAGTTAGAGGGGTGTCTACCCCAAGTATGTGAAGACTTTGCGCAGCAGAATGGATAGATGAGAACAATTAGTTCATATAACCATGAAGGCAGCTGAAACTGGCACTGTGGAGTGCTTAGAGTTAGGTCAGATATCAAAGATGGCCAAGGTCATCCACTACCTCCTGGAATATAGCCAGTTTGCCTCACTTGTCTTGCATTGGACTTCATGACTCTGGAAGAGAGACTGAGGCTGAGAACTTTGTGAAACTCTGTCTCACTTAAATCCAATTTATCAGCAAGTCAAGACATCATCCTGTGCTGTCATTGGTCTTCTTTGTAAAGGAAGGATGAACAACATGAGTCAGACACTGTGCTAAGCAGTGATACAAAAACAAGAAAACAAGATGGTTCTTACAATTAAGTTTAGAAAAAAAAAACAATTAAGTTTATATTCCAATGGGAAAAGGTAACACACAGAGGAGAGTCAGGGTGGAGGCAGGATATTTGCTTCGGAAAAGAAGCAATGTGGAGACTGAGAGAGCTAGAAATGAAGTGATCATGACTGAGGCACCTCAAGAAATGGTGATCCAGTTAAGGATTAATTCATCAGGAAAGCAGGCATCATCCTGAGGTGGGAAAGGGGAGGCTTCTGAGAAAATAGAGCAGTCCAGAGAGTTAATGATACAATGCCCTTTCCTTCCCATACCTTCCAGTTCTAAAGCCATGAACCACAATCAAATGAACTTCATAATTGTTCCTTACTGGGGTTTTTCAGTTCTCTATAGAGTGACACATCATCCTGGCAACTTTCTGGACCAAAGTACTCCTCCCTGGGCACCATACCCCTATTCATGTTGTTTTTCCTATTAGAAGATAAACTTCTTAAGTGCAAGAATTATATTTTCTTTTGCACTTGTTTCCTCAGAGCTTAGGACATGTTTGGAACATGGTAAGGGCTTCATAAGAGCTTTTATATTTATGCATTTCTGTGAGAAACTCACCTTGTAGAGAAGGGGCCCACTTTCTCATCACCACCAGCAATGGTCACCAACTGACAGACATACACAGGAGCCATAGGAGTATCATTAACTTCCAAACACCATTCTTCCTTCCAGACTGTTCTTCAAAGCCATCATCCAGAAAAGCAACTCTTATAAAGAAAGGGTCATCCATCCTTACCAATCGCCATATAACTGCTGCACACACACACAGGGTAGACACACTAGCTTAGCTGAATCAGTGGGATATTCCAGGGAGAGATGGGAGGAAGCATGTGCCGGGAAAGTCAAACCACCACCATCATCACTTCCCTCAGACCCCAATGGAACTAGCCCAGAACCCTGAGCCCTGGAACCCCAGGGATAGAAACATTAAATAATGACATTAGAGAAGAGGCATTACCAACTGCTTTGCCACTGTACCATAGGGAACATTGGGGGCATTTCCATTTGACTTGCAGCTGAAAACTTTCATATGAATTGTGTCTCTCCCATTAGAATGTGAGCTCTTTGAGAGCAGGGAGTATCTTACTTTTCTGTTTGAATTTTCAGTGCTGAGCACAGTGCTTTGCTTATAGGAAATGCTTAATGAATTTCATTCATTCATTCATTCAAGCTACTACAGTAGCTTGATGGAAATATCCTTCAGAACATTTAGGTCTCTTTGATTTCATGCTCCTTATCTACCTTCTAATTTGTTCTCCTAAATTTATGTATGACCACTAAGAGAGAGTGGCTTTTGCAAATGATCAACACATTATCTTGTCAAATGTATCTTTCATGATTTTTACTTTCAAATTTGGGATTCCAAGTTATTCTTGTAAATTTAGGAATTTAGGAGCCCGATCAACTATTTCTGCAAAGCTAGGCAGACAGACTGGTGTTCGCTCTCTCTCTCTCTCTCTCTCTCTCTCTCTCTCTCTCTCTCTCTCTCTCTCCTAATTACCTCCTAGTTCCTATAGATTCCTTAATGTCTTCACCTGAGATTATTAAATACACTATCATCCACCAGAGGAAAGATAGGTTCTTAACTCCACAAATGAGAAAGCAAAAGGGGGAAAAAGAAATAAATTCCCTAAAGGAGTTAAACAGAGTAAGACAAGGAAAATATAATGATTATAGAATCACTAACTGCAAAACAACCTTTAGAATTTATCCAATCCCAACTCTTCATTCTACAGATGAAGACACTAAGGCCCAGAGATGTTAAACCTCTTGTTCAAGGTCACATAGATAGTAGACAATAGAATTATTAGAACACATCTCCTGACTCCAAATTCATTATTCTTTCCATTATACTTAATTGCCTTGATTGCTCTTGTTTTGTACACTTATAATTCAGCCATAAGCAGTGGTCTGGATATAGACTGTGACAACAGCCCAAAGCCTAGCCTAATGAAACAAGGGGAGGCTCATTACCTAGCTAGCCACTAGGAGATGTCTTTTTGGAACATGGCAACTCACAAAACAAAGAGAAACACAAATGGCCCATAGTCCTGGGCAGCCTATTTTATTTCCAGTAGTGATGATGTAAGAGCATGGGCGGGGGAGGGGGGAATAAGAATTAAACAGTTCTTAGATTGTCTATGAACATTAATTTCACTGTTGATACTCTTAACATGCAATCTTTGTCTAATGTGCTGAAATACTGGAGGGACCGAATCACTCCCATGTTGACATTCTCACTATGAATGAAACCAGAAGATATGAAGAAGTTGAATCTGAGAGGAAAATGACCCTTACTCAATCATTTTCCCAAACTCAGCAGCGAAGTGTCAAAAGCTCTTTTATTTCTTTCTTGTGAGAAAGGGCAATGTGAGCAGTGATTCAGTGTTGCAGCAAGTGAGTGCAAAGAATAGGAGTGTGTAAACTCCTTTTATCCTATTCCCTTACATATGTTAAGTCCCTCCCTCATTTGCCATTGGCTGGTTTCTAGAGAGTTACAATCTGCTCCCGAAAGCTAGCTAATCAAAGCATGCATTTAGAAAACCTATTAACATAATTATTCAACTTCTTAGCATCCAATCAATTTAGAGTATTTCTCAATCCATTGGTTTTGCATATCCTCCTCCCATCTAAGCCCTCTTCCACTCAAATTGCCTTATGTCACCTTGTCCTGACATTATTTCAGGGAAATTACACCTTACTTAAGCTTGAGTCTCAAAACTTAAATCTCTTACTTTTTGAGTCCTTTTCCTTTTTGAGAGGAGTCCAGTGCCTATTCTCACAAATCCAAATGAAAGCAAAGCTTGTACTTTCTACTCAGAGAACCAAATGAGAAGATGACAGAGCTGATTTCATCATGTACCCAAAGAAAACAAAAAATACCATTTTGGGGGCCATTTAATCATTTCACTTGCAAGTGCTTAAAGTTACCCTAAGCTGGGGCAGTTAGGTAGCACAGTGGATAAAGCTCCAGCCCTGGATTCAGGAGGACCTGAGTTCAAATCTGGCCTCAGACATTTGACACTTAATAGCTGTGTGACCCTGGGTAAGTCACTTAACCTTCACTGCCCCCTCAAAACACAAAACAAAACAAAACAAAAAGTTAGCCAAAGCTGATAGGCTATAACATAGTTAAATTTATTCCATCCAACAAACATTTAAGTGCCTATTATATGCAAAATTGGGGGGAACCACTATAAAAAATGAATCTGTCTCTGCCTATAGGAGCCTACATGGAGGGGTAGGGACTGCAGTAGGTATATGAGTAAGTAAATACAAAGTATATAAAGTAACCTCAAGACAAAGAGTGCTCATAATTTGAGAGATCAGCAATGGCCTTACATAGAAGGTGGACCTGAACTGTTTATGAGAGTGCATTTCAGATACAAGGCACCTATTTCTGTAAAGAGATGGAATGTCATGTATGGAGAAAAGTGAGGAAGCCAGTTTGGTTGGAATGGAAAGTGGGTGAAAAATGTTTATACAATATAAGCCTGTAAAAGTGAAAGCCACATGGTGGAGGATTTTTGGTACCAGTCCAAAGATTTTATATTTCATCTTAGAGGCAATGGAAAATCATTGAATACCCATTGAGTGGGTATGTGATAGTCGTCAGATCTGTTTTAAGGATAACAATTTGGCGACTAGATGGAGGATGGACTGGAGAGACTAGAGGCAAAGAGATCAAGTTGAAGGTCATTGCAGGAATCTAGACAAGAAGGATGAGGGATTGTACTAGGGTAGAGTCTGTGAATGGAGAAAAGGGTATGTATATATGAGAGATGTTGTGGAGGTAGAATGAAAAAAACTTTGGAAACAAACTGTATTGGGGGAAGGGAGGGTAAAGGAAGAGTCAAGCATGATTCCAAGGTTGCATACTTGTGTGACTAAAAGGATAGTGATGCTATCAATAGAAACAGGACAGTTTATAATTGCTGTTAAGGATGACGAAGTAGCAAAAGTCTAGAAAAACCTGACAATCTCTACACTAATTCAACATATGCCATGATCTATTAAACATAATTAACATATGTCTGATCTATTTTTAAAAATCTGGCAATAGGAGAGAGACTTAATATAGACACATGTAGGGATGTAGGAAATTGAAGCCTTTTTTTAGGATATTGGGGTCCACGAATGACTCTATTGTCCCATTATTTTTACTTGTCATTAACAGTTTTGGGGTTTTTTTTTGTTTTGTTTTGTTTTGTTTTTTTTGCAGGTCAGTGGGGGTTAAGTGACTTGCCCAGGGTCACCCAGCTAGTAAGTATCAAGTGTCTGAGGTCGGATTTGAACTCAGGTCCTCCTGAATCCAGGGCTGGTGCTTTATCCACTGCGCCACCTAGCTGCCCCTTTGTTTTTTAATTTAATGTTTTGCTATTGAAGTTGTGACTTACGGAGTCTGTGAGTGAATAACGTGTTTTATTGATGGAGACAGGAGCTCTGACTTGGGTAACTAAGTGGTAATCCCAAATCCTCCATATGAACTCGGGTACAACAGCAAGGAGTTCCAGAGGCAGAGTTCTCTAGGTGAGCTCAGGTCACTCCTTACAAAACAATGGGTAACATTTCAATGGCTGAAGAGGGAAAGGAAATGGATTCTAGGCACAAGGAATGAATAGCATGTGCCAAAGCACTGAAGGAAAAGGATCCATGGCATATTCTGGAGAATATAGAATAGGAGAGTTAGCCTGGGGTTTTGAATAATAATAAAGAAGATAGTAGTGATAAATAAAGAGTAGGATCTTTGAGTACTGCCAGATTGTGGATGGTTTCTAAAGCTAGGCAAAGGAGTTTGAATTTTACTAAGAGGAAATAGGGAGCCACTGAAGTTTTGTTGATTTGTTTCCAGCAGAGTGGTGATATGACCACATCTATAAATGTTGCTGTTGTAATTGAGTTAATTTCAGTAATTTCTGACTCTTCATGAACCCATTTGGGATTTTTTTTGGCTAAGATACTGGAATAGTTTGCCATTTCCTTCTCCAGCTTATTTTACAAATAAGGAAATGAGGCCAACAAGGTTAAGTGACTTGCCCAGGGTCACACAGCTAGTAAATGTCTGAGGCTGGATTTGAACTCAGGTCTTTCTGACTCCAGACCTGGTACCCTATCCACTGCACCACCCAGCTGTCATCATCTATGAATAAGGAAGATTGTTTTGGTGGTTAACCAACAGACATTTATTAAATGCTTTCTAAATATCGGATACTATTCTAAGCACCGGAGATCTAAGGAAAGGCAAATACAGCCTCTGATCTCAAATAACACGTTTTAATGAGAGAAACAAACAAGATGAAAACAGAATAGATGAAAAGTAATCTCAGAGGTGTCTGGCTGTAGCATCTGGGGATAGGGAGAGGGGTAACAAGGAAGGTTGACCACAAAAGGCCTCCTCTAAAAAGTGGGATTTGAGTTGATTCTTGAGGAAAATGAGAATAATAGTAGTGAGATAAAGAACAGTTTGGAGGTAGGGAAAGAGAGCAGGAAATTATGAGGGCCTATTCTAGGATTTTGTCAGTGAAACTAGAGAAAAGGGCATGGGTGAGAAAGAATTGCTGGAATTGACAAGAATTGGTCATTGATTGGATATTAGAGGGAACAGAGAAGGAGTTAAGCATGGTTTCAAGCATGAGAGGCTGAGGAAATAGTGCTACCACAGACAGAAGTAGTGAAGTCAAAAGGAAGTTCTGACTGAGCTTAGCTTGGGATGTGTTGAGTTTGAGATGAAGTTGGGACATCCAGGAAAAGACATCCACAAGGCAATTAGAAATGTAGGTTTGGAGTTCAAGAGAAGTCAGGTTTGGAAATATGAATGAGAGTCATTGAAATGGAAGCAGTAGGTAAAGCTGTAATAGAGAATGAAATTGCTGAGAAACAGTGTACAGTGGGCTGAGGACAAACAGTTGATGAGGGAGTGGGAATAATGACAATAACTTGCAGTTCTTTAATGAGTATCCTGTTAGAATCTGAGCTCCTTGAGAGCAGGGGCCATCTCACTTTTCCATTTGTAGCCTCAGTACTTAACTCATAGTAAGCACTTAATAAATGCTATCCATTCATCCATTAATTTATTCATAATGTTAGGGATCACAGAGTTATAGGATCATAGATTTAGAACTGGAAGTGACTTTAAAAGCCATTTAGTCAAACCGCCTCATTTTACAGAAGAGGAAACTGAGGCTCAGAGAGGTTTACTGGTTTCCCAAAGTCACATAGGTAATAGGCAGCAGAATCAGAGTATGAACCCATGTTCTCTGATCCCACCTTCAGCATTCCTTCCAACTGTGTGCCTGTGTCTTTTTTGCCAACTGCTTTATCTGTATTACTGAGAAAACAGTGGAATTAGAGAAAGAGAAGCTGGAAAGCTTAGAGAAAAGCCAAAATAACCTAGTGTCATTGAAGCAAGGGAGAATAGAGTATCCTATAGGAGGGAGTGATCTGCTATGTCAAAAGCTGTAGGGCTTAGGGAAGATGAAGTGTGAAAAGGAGGCAGGGCATTAGACAGATGTTTAAATCTTTGGTCACATTTGAGAGCACATTTTCTTTTTTGTTTTATTTCCTTTTTATTTTAAAAATGCTTTTTTTGTGACGCAATTGGGGTTAAGTGACTTGCCCAGCGTCACACAGCTAGTAACTTTTAAGTGTCTGAGGCCAGTTTTGAAATCAGGTCCTCCTGAATCCAGGGCCGGTGTTCTATCCACTGTGCCACCTAGCTGCCCTAAAATTCATTTTTAAAAATTGAGTTCCAGGGCAGCTAGGTGGCGCAGTGGATAAAGCACCAGCCCTGGATTCAGGAGGACCTGAGTTCAAATCTGGCCTCAGATACTTGACACTTACTAGCTGTGTGACCCTAGGCAAGTCACTTAACCCCCATTGCCCTGCAAAAAAAAAAAAAATTGAGTTCCAAATTCTCTTTTTCACTTTTACTCTGACTCATTGAGAAAGTAAGCAATATAATATCAAATATATACATGAAATCATTCAATATATATTTCCATAATAGCCATGTTTGGGGAAAAGCAAATTTAAAAAGCAAGAAAAATTTAAAAAGTGAAAAAAGAAGTACACTTCAATCTATACTCAGAATTCATCATTTCTCTCTGGAAGTAGATAGCATATTTCATCACAAGTCCTTTGGAATTGCTTTGGGTCATTGTCTTGATCAGAGTTGCTAATTATTTCTCAGTTAATCATCATTACAATACTGCTGTTACTGTTTACAATGTTCTTCTGGTACTACTCATTTTATTTTATATACATACATACATGCATACATATATGCATACATACAAAGTCTTGTCAGTTTTTTCTGAAACCATACTGCTCATCACTTCTTATAGCAAAACAGTATTCCATCACAATTATATACTATAAATTATTCAGCTATTCCCTAATTGATGGGCATCTCCTCAGTTTCCAGTTCTTTGCTAACACATACACAAACTATTATGAATACATACACATGTATGGATACATATATGTACATATACACATATATACATATCCCAAAGAGATCAAAGAAAAGGGGAAAATATCTATTTGCATGTGTGTATACAGACCTAATAGTGGCATTGCTGTGTCAAAGGGTATGCACAGTTTTATAGTCCTTTGGTTGTAATTCCAAATTGTTCTCCAGAATGGTTGTAACAGTTCACCATTATACTAATAGTGCATAAGTGTCCCAATTTTTCCACATCCCCTCCAGCACTTATCATTTCCCTTTTCTGTCATGTGAGGTGGCACCCCAGAGTTGTTTTAATTTACATTTCTCTAATCAATAGTGATTTAGAGGATTATTTCATGTGAATATTGATAGCTTTGATTTCTTCTTCTGAAAACTGCCTATTCATATCCTTTGACCAATTATCAATTGGGAAATGGATCTTATTTTTTTTATATAATTTTAGCTCAATTCTGTATATATTTGAGAAATGGGGCCTTTGTCAGAGAAATTTGCTGTAGATTTTGCTCCCCTCCCCCCATTTTCCTGCTTTCCTACTAATTTTGGCTGCATTCGTTTCATTTGTGAAAACTTTAATGTAATCAAAATTATCAATTTTTCTTCCCATGATCCTCTCTATATCTTGTTTTGTCCTAAACTCTTCCCTTACCCATAGATCTGAAAGGTACATTTTTTCATGCTCCCCACATTTACTTATGGTATAACACTTTGTATCTAAAACGTTTATCCATTTGGACTTTATCTTGCTATTCAGTGTGAGATGTTGGTTTATGCCTAATTTCTGACAAACTACTTTCTAGTTTACCTAGCAATTTTCTTCTAAATGTTCTTGCTCCTAAAACTTGGAACTTTGGATTTATTTAACACTATAATACTATGGATGGATGGAAATATATACACACACACATACATACATATGTATATATGTCAATGTGTCCGTGTGTATGTATGTATGTATGTATATATGTATGTATGTATGTATGGGGGTGCAGGGCAATAAGAGTTGAATGGCTTGCCCAGGGTCACACAGCTAGTAAGTGTCAAGTGTCTGAGGCTGGATTTGAACTCGGGTTCTCCTGAATCCAGGGCTGATGCTTTATCTACTGTGCCACCTAGTTGCCCCCAATGGAAGTATATTTTGTTGTTCCTTTTTCTAAAGTTTTTTTTTCTTTTGTCTGCTATGTTTTGCATGACTGCACATGTATAACTTATATTGAATTGATTGAGTTCTTAAGGGGAGATAGGGAGGAAAGATGAGAATTTGAAGGATGATGTTTTAAAAATTGATGTTACAATTTGTTTTTACATGTAAGGTGGGGAAAAATTCTAAATAAATAAATAAATGAGACCAAAAAATTAAAAATAGTATGGTCATTTACTACTATGTATGGTATACCTAATCTGTTTCACTGATCTACCACTTTATTTCTTAGCCAGCACCAGATTGTTTTCATGATTACCACTTTGAAGTTTGAAATCTGATAACCCCTAGGCCGTCTTCCTTAACATTTTTTCATTGATTCCCTTGATATTTTTGACCTTTTATTCTTCCCGAAGAATTATGGTATTATTTTTCCTAACTCTATGAAATAGTTATTTGGTAATTTGATTGAAAAAGTAAATTAATTTGGCTAGAATTGTCGTTTTTATTAGATTGGATTGGCCTACCCATGATCAATTAATACTTCTCTAATTGTTTACATCTATCTTTATCTGTGTGAAAAATGTTTTGTAATTATGTTATAGAGTCCTTGGATGTGTCTTGACAGGTAGACTCCCAAGTATTTTAGATTGTTTGCATTTATTTTACATGGAATTTTTCTTTCTATCTCTTTCTGGTGAGTTTTGTTGGTAATATAAAGAAATGCTCATGATTTATATGAGTTTATTTTATATCTTGTATCTTTGCTTAAATTGTTAATTGTTTCAGCTAGTTTTTTAGTTGATTCTCTAGGGTTCTTTAAGTATACCATCATATCATTTGCAAAGACTGGTAATTTTGTTCCTATTCCATTAGGCTATCTACTTCTATTTTACAGACGAATTCATCCCATTCACATTCACAGTTATGATTACTAACAATATATATTCTATTATCCTAATTTCTTCTGTGTATGCTTCTCTCTCTTTTTACTCCATCCCTCCTCAAAAGTCTTTTGTGCTTCTGACTGCTGCCTCTCTTAATCTGCCCTCTCTTTAATCACCCTACTCCTTCTTTTCTTCTTTTTTTTTTTTTTTTTTGGTGAGGCAATTGGGGTTAAGTGACTTGCCCAGGGTCACACAGCTAGTAAATGTCAAGCCTCTGAGGCCAGATTTGAACTCAGGTCCTTCTGAATTCAGGGCTGGTGCTCTATCCACTGCGCCACTTAGCTACCCCCCTACTCCTTCTTTTATTCCATTTTCCTCATATTTCTTTACCAAAGATAAACTTCGATCATATGTATATTTTATATACACACATATATTACATGTATATTTTATATATACATACATTTCATATATAAATATATGTATTATTCACTCTTTGGACCAATTCTGATGAGGTTCAAAAATTGCCTGCCCCCTATTTCTTCCTCCAATGGAAAAGCTTTTCCTTGTGTACCTCTTTTATGTGAGATAATTTTCCCATTCTTCCTCTTCCTTCCATCTTCTCCCAATGCATCCATCTTGCTCATCCATTTTTTTAGATCATTCCAACATAATCAACTCACACCCATGCCCTCTGTCTATATAGACACCTTCTAATTGCCCTAATAATGATAAAACTCTTAAGAGTTACATGTATCATCTTCCCATATAGGAATGTAAGCAGTTTAACTTTATTGAGTCCCTTATGATTTCTCTTTCATTTTTATCTTTTTATTCTTCTCTTGAGTAATGTATTTGACAGTCACATTTTCTAGTTATATTTCGTCTTTTCATCAGGAATACCTGAAAGTCCTCTACTTTATTAAATATCCACCCCTCCCCTAAGGATTATACTAATTTTTGCTGCATAGGTTATTTTTTGTTGTAATCCTAGATCCTTTTCTTTTTGGAAAATCATATTCCAGTCCCTCAGCTCCTTTAACATGGTAACTGTTAAATCATGTTGATCCTTACTGTGGCTCCATGATATTTGAATGCTTTCTTTCTGATTGTTTGCAGTATTGTCTCTTTGAGCAGGAGCTCTGGAAGTTTGTTAAATTTTCCTGGACATTTTCATTTTGGGATCTCTTTCAGGAGGTAATAAGTAGGTTCTTTCAATTGATATTTTACTCTCTGGTTCTAGGATATGGAGGCAGTCTTCTTTGATAATTTCTTGAAAGATATTGTCCAGGCCTCTTTTTTTTTTTTTGATCATGGCTTTCAGGTAGTCCAACAATTATTAAATTATCTGTCCTTCATCTATTTCTCCAGTCAATTATTTTTCCAGTGAGATATTTTTTAGCTATTATTTTTCTTTCTTTTGACTTTGTTTTGTTGTTTCTCAATGTCTCATAGAGTCATCAGCTTCCACTTGCCTAATTCTATTTTTTTAAGGAAATGTTTTCTTCAATAATCTTTTGTGCCTCTTTTTATATTTGGCCCATTCTGCTTTTTAAGGAGTTATTTTAATTAATGATGTTTTGTGGCACTTTTACCATTTGGACAGTTTTTTTAAGATGTTATTTTCCTTAATATTTTGTGCCTTTTTAAAAACCAAACTATTCATTATTTTCACAATTTTCTTGCATCATTCTCATTTCTTTTCCCAATTTTTCCTCTACCACTCTTTTTTGATTTTTTAAAATAATTTTTGGTTCTTTCTGGAATTCTTGTTGAATTTGTATCGAATACACATTTCTTTTTTTTTTAGGCTTTGCTTGTAGCTGTTTTGATACCATTGTCTTCTTCTGAGTTTGTGTGTTGCTATTCCCTGTCACCAGAGTCACTTTTTATAATCAGTATCTTTTTGTTGTTTGCTCATTTTTCTAGCCTATATCTTGATCTTCAACTTTATGTTAAAGTTGGACTCTTTCCATGGGATGGTCTTGGACGGGACACAGTCATGAGCATCAGACTTTTTTTTACTACTGTTTTCAGAGTTAGTTTTGTGGGACTGAAGGTTTTTGGTGCTTCCAAAATATTGTGATCTGGGGAGGGTTGTGGCCACTGCTCCTTTGCGACCACAATTAATACTACTCCTCGGGGCCTCTGATCCCTCATGACTGAAAGCATTCCTCTACACCCTGATGCTCTGACCCATAAGTGAGTGTAGGAAATGGAGTTATCAAATGGTATTTGGTCCTATGTCCAGTACTAGAACAGGGTTCCTCTGTTGTCTCTTTCTGACCAGTTGTTCAATCTTCTTACCATGTCTGGCTTGAGGATTTCCAAAGCTGCTGCTTCCATTTCCCCTTCCAAGTCTCACAACTGTCCTTGACGCATATGTGCTCTGGGCCAGCCCCTACTCCAGTGTCACAAACCACTCTTTCCAACCTCCTAAGTTGTCTTGGGCTGGAAAAATGTCTCACCCCAACCTTTTGTTGGCTCTGATGCTCCAGAATTCAATTTGAAGTATTATTTTAAAGTTGTTTGGAGGGGAATGTTGGAAGAACTTAGATGTAGTTCTTTCTCTCCTCCATCATCTTGACTCTGCCTCCAAGAAGGAGAGTGCACTTTCAATTTTTTTTTTTTTTTTGGTGAGGCAATTGGGGTTAAGTGACTTGCCCAGGGTCACACAGCTAGTAAGTGTTAAGTGTCTGAGGCTGGATTTGAACTCAGGTACTCCTGATCCCAGGGCCAGTGCTCTATCCACTGCGCCATCTAGCTGCCCTGAGAGTGCACTTTCAATAGAGAGATAGGAGTGGGAATTTGACTGCAAAAAATTGAGGAGACAGGTAATAAGCATGTAGAAGCACAGAGTATATACAAACTTTTCAAGAGGTTAAGCATAGTAAAACAATGAGGCAGTAGCTGGATGAGCCTGATGAGCCAAGGGAAGTCATTTGTAGAACTACGGAAACATGACTATCTTTGAAGGCAGATAGGAAGGAAACAGATAAGAAGAAGAAATCAAAGATTCATGAAAGGAAAGAGTATGGCTATTGGAGCAGTGTTCTGAAGGAAGCAGAAAGATATAGGATCAAATGTACATAAAGAGAAATTAACTTTTATTGGAGAGTAGGAGTTATATCTTTTCCTCAGACCAGATGAGGAATAGGTGATGCTGCTGAGAAGCTTTGAGGAGTGGAGCTAGAAGGCTGAGGGAGCTAAGAAAACACCAATCATCTCAGGAAAGTGGGAGGCTAAGGCATTTGCTGAAAGTACAGGAGATAGGGATGAAGTGGTAGGGAAGAGAAAGGAACAATAGTTTTGGAACACATGCTGATCACATGGGGAATGAGATAGGATTCATAATGGATAGAATGGAAAAATTATCAAGTGATAATCAAGGGTCCAGTTGAGGTGGGAAAAATTTCTAGGCAAGTTCAATATTGTGATTTTTCTCCATTGACATCTCCCCAGTCCTGAATCAGGAGAGGAAACATCAAATGGTATGAATAGCCAGCATAAAGATTAAAAGACTATGAATAGTATGAGGTCAGAAGGACAAGGAATTCTAGGATTGTAGCCAAATAAGCATTGAAGTGGCAGATGTGGCCAAGGTTGGTGATGGATAATGATGGAATCAGAATGGGTAAGATTAGCAAAGGGATAGAGATAGGTCAATGGAAAGGAGACTGCAATTAAAGCAAAGAATGGGTTTATATGAGTGAGAGTGAAAAAGGTTGAAAGAGGAGATTATGGTTCATAGAAGAATTTAAAAGTTATACATCTTATATTTGGTACAATTCCAAATCACACTGAGACCTAATGTATAATATAAATCTGGGGGAAAGAGTCAATATGTAAAACAGAAGTTTCCAAAAATGTCTTCAAGAGCTAAAACATTGACCAAATTGAAGGGGGACATATTTAAATATCAAATCCTACATTTGAGTCAAATGTAGAAGTACAGAGGGATGCGTGGTTAGATAAGTGTGTCTGAAAAAGATCTGAGATAGCATTAGGAAATTGTAAACTCAGTAAGAGTTGAATTCAATATGCCAACCCAAAATTCTAATGCAATCTTGTATTGAATTGACAAGCATAGTGAACAGAGCAAGGGAGTTAACAGTCCCATCTTTTCTGATCATATTTGTAGAATTATGTTTACCTTTTAGTATCACATTTTCAAAAAGGACATTGATAAATTGGAACATATTCAGAGAAGTACAGTCAGAGTCATGAGAGAAAACAGGCAGTTTGAGGAATTAGTTGAATTGATTTGGGAATGTTTAATCTGGAGGAGAAAAGACTTAGAGAGTGCACATTAGCTATCTTCAAGTACTTGAAAAGATATTGAGCAGACTTCTTCTTGACCCCAAAGGACAAAATAAGGAACAATGGGTGAAAGTTGTGGAAGAAATTTTTCAGCTTGACTTAAGGAAACACTTGACAACAATTAAGAGTTGTCCAGGAGTGAAATAGGCTACGTAGGAAGTAATAGTTTCAATCTTTAAGTGAAAACTGGCTGATCACATGCCAAACATGGTGTAGAGAGTAACCCTAACCAACCATGACTTCTGAGATTTCTTCTGCCTCTGAGATTCAGTAAATATAAGTTGTTGTCATGGATTTGTGTTTTCAGATACAGTGTTTTGTCTTAATGCCCCACTGAAAAGTAATGTTACACGTGCATAGCATTATACTTGGCCTGTAGGGATCCACAAACAAATCACAGCATATCAGAGTTTTAAGGGATTACAGAGGTCATCTAATTTTACCTTTCCTTAAACTTTAATAACCTCTATATCATCCCCCCAAAGTGGTCATCAAACCTTGGTTTGACTTCTTGTTTTGATGAACACAGCATAATCTCTCTTCTTAGAAGGTTATAGGTAAGAAGAATGAGGCAGTTCTTTTTTTTGGGGGGGGGGCAGGGCAATGAGGGTTAAGTGCCTTGCCCAGGGTCACACAGCTAGTAAGTGTCAAGTGTCTGAAGCTGGATTTGAACTCAAGTCCTCCTGAATCCAGGGCCAGTGCTTTATCCACTGTGCCTCCTAGCTGTCCCCAGAATGAGGAATTTTTAAAACTGGAAGACACAAAGAGAAGATATTCACTCTAGCTCCACAAAGCAAATTGAGCTAAAGTCAATTCAACCAATAAAATGCCAATTATATGTAAGCATTGTGCCATGAGCTGGGACTACAAAGACAAAAAATAAACAGATCTTTGCTTCAAGGAGCTTATATTCTATGTGAAGATGAAAACAAAAAGGAATAACTCTACTACCAAATTGCCCATCAAGGCAAAATAGCCCTTCTTGAAGCACCTTTTAAATTAATCCTCACCCAGGGGGCAGCTAGGTGGTGCAGTGGATAAAGCACCAGCTGGGTATTCAGGAGGACCTGAGTTCAAATACTTGATACTTACTAGTTGTGTGACTCTGGGCAAATCACTTAACCCTCATTGAACTACAAAATAATTAATAATAATAATAAAAACAATAATAACAATAATAATAATCCCGACCCAAATATTTGAAGAAAAGCAAAAAGGAGTAGCTAAACTCTCCTAAGACTAGTAATGGAGCAGAGAAGAGAGCAAAAGAGATGTTGTCTTGGTAGCAAAGGAGAGTCTATGGCTCCTGAAAGGCCATTTCTATCTCCAGCACTAAAGATAGCCCATTGACTTCTGCAACATCTCAAGTGGCCTGCTGAATTCTTTTTTTTTTTTTTCAGGGCAATTGGAGTTAAGTGACTTGCCTAGGGTCACACAACTAGTAAGTGTTAAGCGTCTGAGGCCAGATTTGAACTCAGGTACTCCTGATTCTAGGGCCGGTGCTTTTATCCACTGTGCCACCTAGCTGCCCCAGGCTTGCTGAATTCTTACAGCCAGAAATACATCCAGTTTTATTTTCTTTATAGGAAATCTTCTATGTTCTACTAAGTCCATGTTGACTTCCTTGGGTCAAGGAAGAAATTCACATTTCTGAGATCTTTGCAAAGGGTGTCCCACCGTTCATCCTCACCCCTGGCATGGTCTCCCTGCCTTTAATCTCCTTTCTCCCTAGTCCCTAGTCCATTTTTCAGACTAATATTTATTATGTAGCTCTAATTATGTCACGCATCTAAACTCTTCAGCAGCTCTCTATTGCCTATCTAGTAAAATCTGAACTCCTTAGTATGACAATTAAATTCAATTTATTAAGCATTACCTATATGTAAGGTTCTCTCTCAGGTATTAGTAATCTAAAAATAAACAAAATCTCTGACTTGGTGTTTTATTTGGTGGATTCAATAAGGAAATATAGTACAGTGTTATACTGTGTGCACATATAAGTATGTCCATGTGGATTTCAAAATGCATCAATATGAACTAATAGATATATATATTCTGGTATCTGGCCTACTTATTTCCAAAAGGGTATCTGATTTCTGTCTTGAAGGGAGCAAAAGAAAGGCCTTAGATGGGCTCTTGTTCCTTCCCTCACCCATCTCCAAGAGGAGTATCAGGTTATGGATTTTTATCTGTTGTTGTTTGTCCTTCATTCTCAAAGAGGACCATAACATCACGGTGATATCATGACTTGCAGTAAACTGGATTTTTTAAGTGAGGGAGGTGCTGTGCAAGGTCACCAACCTCCTTCTCTTCTCCAGAGCCATCTGGGTCCAGTGGCAAGATATACATCCTGATTCTGAAGATAGCCCTGGATGTTTAAGGCAAATGGGATTAAGGGACTTGCCCCAGGTCACACAGCTAGTAAGTGTCTGAGGTGAGATTTGAAATCAAGTCCTTCCAATTTCAGGGCCAGTGCTCTATCCACTGCACCGCCCAGCTGCCCTAGATTTACATCTATTTGCCTTTGAAAATCTAACCGGGGTGTGATTTTTTTTTCTTTTATAGAGAGGTCCAAAACCAAAGATGTTTCTCTAGGTATCTTAAGGGGAAAGAATAATCCTGAGCTTTCAATTACTGGTTTATCCCCTCGAGGGCTTGCTGAGGCTTTTTTTAGGGCTGCTTATACACTTTTGGTGTCCACCTGTACCTGAACTCTCACCTGTGGGTCCAAGAAGCTGTAATGTGCCCAGTGGCCACTTTAACAGAACCACTTTGGCAGATGGGCTAAACCAGATTGTGGATAACCAAGAGGCCTCAAACCCATTGGTTAGGTAAAGTGATGTCTACCCCAAGCATATAAAGACTTCCTGCTACATAATGGGTGTATGAGAACAATTTGTTCCAATGACCATGAAGGCAGCTGAAGCAGGTGCTGTGGAACACTTAGAGTATGGTCAGATAGTGAAAATGGCAAGGTCATCTACTTTATCCTGTGCCATCGCCAGTCATCTCTATTTTTGTCTTGATATTAAACTTTGATGACTTTGGAAGAGAGCATGAGGCTGATGGCTTTGTGGAACTCTTCCTCACTTAAATCCAATTCATACTCAAGTCAAGACATCCCTTCATGATGTCATTGGTCCTCTTCAAAAATGAAGGATGAACAACAACATTGACAACACAAAAAACCATTACAAATAGTGAAACACAAGTAAACTAATATCCAGGCAAACAAAGAAAACCAGAAATTGGGGAAGTTCTATGAATTAGCATATATATAAGGATAAATAAGCCCTTTTCTGGGAGCAAGATAAAATCTCATTTCAAAGTAAGAGACAGGTCCTAATGTCAACCATAGGGAAATTCTATGAAGTCTCTAGGGAATAAAGCTGGAAATTATAGATATATAGAAGATGGGGCTTCTCCTACATGCCTGAAGCTAACAGACTCTCTTCATCTCCAAATGTCTTTCCCAAAGATTTCCTGGAACCGCAAGTGTCTCTTTCTCTCCCCAAGAAACTCTGATGCCTACCCCACCGTTACACAAGCACAGAAATGTCACATCAGGTTTATCTCCAATAGTTGAGTCACATTTCCTTGCAATTGCAGTAGCACACAAAATGCCCTTGGCTTTTAAAAAGTTTGATTATGGGGCGGCTAGGTGGCGCAGTGGATAGAGCACCAGCCCTGGAGTCAGGAGTACCTGAGTTCAAATCTGGCCTCAGACACTTAACACTTACTAGCTGTGTGACCCTGGGCAAGTCACTTAACCCCAATTGCCTCACTTAAAAAAAAAGTTTGATTATAATATTGTAGGGAATGAATGGGACAGGGAAAAAAGGGGGCTAAAACATGGAGTTCTAGGAATATTGGAGGAGAAAGTGAGGACTAATTGCTAGAAGCACATAAATATGGTGTCATGGAGAAGAGAGTATTTAGTGCTATATGATCATAGATTTTAGAATGGAGGGGAACACAGAAGTCATCAAATTCAACACCTTCATGTTACCGATGAGGAAACTGAGGCCCAGAGATATTAAATGAGTTGCTCAAGTTTACACATTTAATTGGTATCTGAAGCAGAAGTTCCTGACTCCAAGTCTGGCACACTATTTACTTCATGTTCAGTCATTTCCAGCTCTTTATGACTTCATTTGTGGTTTTCTTGGCAAAGATACTGGAGTGGTTTGCCATCTCCTTCTCCAGCTCATTTTACAGGTCAGAAAACTGAGGCAAACAGGGTTAAGTGACTTGTACAGGGTCATATAGCTAGTAAGTGCCTGAAGCTGTATTTCAGCTCAGGTCTTTCTGACTACAGGCTAGGTGCTCTATCTACTGTAACACCCAGATTATTTACTACCCCATCCTTTGTCAGGAGCCTTCAAATAATGTAAGGCAGCCCACAATGTGGTTTTCTGCTCTTACTTTATACTTTTCTCCTTCCCAGGTGCAATGGTCCAACCAGCTTGAACTTCTTGCTGTCTCTTATAGACCACCAGCATTTTCCCACCTTACACAGATGGAATGTTCTGCTCTTCTTTTTTGCATCTCTGCCTGTTGAATTCCTACCCATCCTGCAAAGCACAGCTCAAACATACTGTCCTCTGGGAAGCCTTCAGTAATCCCTTAGTCAGGAATGGCCTTTCCTTCCTCTAACTTCCTGTAAGCTTCATTAGATTGTGAAAGCAGGTTCCATTTTTGCCTTTCTTATCCCTAGTGCTTAGCACTAGTACGTAGCAGGTTTGTTGACTTGACTCTATACTTTTCTCATGCTCTTTTATTATTCTGTATGATAGTTTAGATTTGGGGGGGTCAGTTATTATGTAGTTATTGCTTAAGAATTGTATTTTTGTGTCGATAAGTTCCATGTCCCTCCTGATAGATTGCAAATTTGTCATTTGTCAAGTATCTTCATATCACTAACCCACTTCTCTAGTACTTAGTACAATGCTTTGCACCCCATAGGCAGTGAACAAATTATAATCAAAGAAATGAATGATGCTAGGTAAAAAAAAATGCCATCATTTCCCTCTAGTTATTTTAAGCAATCTGAACTTTCAGGAAATTCTCATTTATTTCCATATCTCTGATCCATTCAGCTACAATGAAAGCCCATTTCCTCTTGTTCTGTTCTCAGTGGAAATAGAAAACAGCTGGTTGCCATCTTCCCTGTGACAACCTTTACACATCTTGGACTAGTTTCAAGAAATAAGTGGGTCAGTGATTTTATTTTATTTCTTTTTTTTTAAATTTTTTTAGGAGGGGAGTCTGGATGTTCTCAAAGAAATCAAAAACTCTTGATAAAGTACCCAGAATCTTACTCATTCATGGATCATATGGTTGCAGGACTTATGGGCCCACATATTTGACCCAGAAACAAACCCTAGGCACTTTTTTTGGATTTTTTTTTCTCCCTCAAACCACTGGATCATAATCAGCAAACTCCAGCCCTTGTTGCCAAGCTGCAGATTTCTGCCTTTCTGAAAGTGATCATTGGCATAAAAAATAAGCAGGTCATCATGAGGGTGTTTGGCCTAGGAGTCCCAAGTCCATTATTAATTTCAATTGGCTTTGGGACCTCTTTAAGAGCATATTAATGAACAAAAAACAAAAAAGAGATATTAATGGCACACAAAGAGAATATACAAATAGATACACAGAGAGATCATAAGTGACTTGCAACAGGACTACATGGCATATTGGTAGCAGAGCTAGGTCACTTGTTTCTATCTCACAGTGCTAGGTCAAAATTGTAAAAAAAGTTTTAAAAAATGCTAGTAAAAGTCTCACATGGGAATTAATTAATTGCATAGATAATGGAATGCATTTTCTCCCAGTGGGCCTTATATTGCTCTCAATCTTGTCATTTTTAAAAATAATTACACTCAATTCACACACAAGTCAAGACATCATTCCGTGATGCTATTGGTCCTCTTCAAAAATGAAGGATGAATTTTAGTTAATTTAGCTAATAAGGACATAAGCCCACTGGCAAGTAGGTGTCAGAACTGGTGTATTTTAGCCAGTTCATACCTATTAAATAGCTTCTGATTTCAGCTATGAAAAAAATAACATTGTAGGGACCAGCAGGGTTGGTTTTGTTATTTTTTTTTTTGGTACCCTAGAATCTACAAATGGCTATACCATACATAATACTAGCAAATATACAGGGCAGGCAGACAACTAGAGTTGAGACAGGAGAGGTCATGAAGACCTAGGCGGTCCAAATCCATGTGATGTTCAAGGCAACCCCAAAATGAGAAAATGCAACCACAGATGAAAACCCCTCAAATAGATCCTTCTATCCCCTAGCAGTTAATGTTCTTTCCATTCTTAAATACTGCTAGAATTCTTTTTCTCATCTTTTCTTTGGTTTTTGTTGATAATAATAATAAATAGCATATGTATATGCTATTTATTGTATATATATGACATCTATACATGCATATGTATGTATAAATGTGTATATATATTTTGTGTGTGTGTGAGAGAGAGAGAGACAGAGAGAGAGACAGAGGGAGAGAGAGAAAGAGAGAGCGAGAGAGAGAGAGCAAGCACATCAGACCTACAGTCAGGAAGACTCCTCTTTGTGAGTTCTAATTCAGCCTCAAACACTTACTAGCTGTGACCCTGAGCAAGTCACTTAACCTGATTTGCCTCAGTTCCTCATCTGTAAAAAATGAGCTGGAGAAGGGAATGGCAAACCAGTATCAGGAAGAGTTGGACATGACTGACAAATTATTCAACAGTTAGCTCTATATAACACTTTAAGGTTTGTAAAGTACCTATATTATCTTACTTGGGAGGCAGATGCTATTATTACCTTGATTTTCACAAATGAGGAAACTGAGGTTGAGAGAAGTTAAGTGACTTACCCAAAATCACACAGCTAGGAAGGATTTGAGTTAGAATTCAAATGGTAGGTATTCATGAATCTAATTCAGGTACTCTATCCACTATACCAGAGATGTCAAAAGCACCAAGTGTGGTCTGGAAGTAGAGTTAAATATAATTGTAACAAAATAAATAAAAATATAATGAAACACAGACAGTATTACATGTTAAATTAAGCCAATATGCAGCTTGCAAGGATCTTTATGTACAATTCAGTGGCCCCCATTTCTATTTGAGTTTGACACCACTGCACTACATCACCAAGTTGCCTTTAATTGTACACAGCTGTTTTCCTGTTCTTACCCTTCTAAGCTTCTCAAGGTTAAGGATTGTTTTATTTTTCCTCTATCCCCAATCCTATTCCTGATGGTAACTTTACACAGCCACAACCCAAGAAACTTCTGCTAAAGATCATGACCTTGGGAATGACTAAATACTCCTTTCTTGTTTATGATTATATTTGCAAAGAAACACTAAATCCACAATGTCAGGGTGGGTCAAGGCTTTCTTAACCCCATGGAACAAAACAAGCTACACTGGGAAGTGATTTTTGCTTACTAGACCATAGTTATGGTCCTTTCCTCTGATTTTTCTCCCACTCAACATCCCCCTCTGACCCCAGCTGCTGCTACATGAATGGGGAGTGAAGGAGAATTTAAGTTCCCTTAGCCTCAGTCTTCTCAACTGTAAAATGGAATTGGACTAATGATGATTTCTAAGGTCATTTTCCTTTCAATGCTCCACCTCTAAAGATTTCTACGAGGCATAAAAAGTCCACTCATGACTTTGCCTTTCTTATCCCCACAGGTTACCCTTTTGATACCTTCTTCTTTAAAAAAAAAAAAAAAAGATTAAGTTGGTTTTTTTTTAGTTGCAAGGATAAGCATTAGGGTTTGCAGAGAGGACAGCAGGAGCTTCAGGGTGTTAAGGATGCATCCTGCTGGGGGCTCAGAAATCCAAAGGGAGAGCACTAGGGGTTCTAAGCTATGAAGGAGGAAATGTGGAGGCTTCCAAGGGATTATAGGAAGAAGGAGGAGAATACCAGATTTTAGAAATTGATAATGTAGCATCACCAACTGTGAGAATAAGATTTTACCATTAGTTGAAGTAATGAAAAAAGCCAAAAGCAATGGGTTGTTAACCTGCTTCTAGTCATTATATTGATGAAGGGTTTGTTAAACATTTTGCCTGTTCATAATGAAGATCAGGATCATTCTCTTTCTCTTTTTTAATCAACTGAGGGTGTAAGTTCCAGAGGGTATTAAGTCTAAAGTGCTAAAGGTAGAATAGATAAATTGAAGGTGAGAACAGAGATCATAATTCCTGACCACTTGTGTAAAGGTAGAAAGGCAGAAGATGGAGTGCTATGTGAGAGGGACAGCTACAAGGCCAGTTTGACTGTTAAGGAGAGTATGTGAATGAGAATAATAAGAAACAAGGCTCAGAAAGTGCATGAAGGAGTGGAATAGGAAATCAGCTGAAATCTCTCTCTCCTTTTGCCCTTTGGAGTCATACTGAATAAGTCTAAATGCTCTTCCACATGACAGTCTTTGAAATATTTAAGGAAAGCTATCATCTCTCCCCTAGGTCTTCTCTTGTTCAGAGTAAAACAGCCCCAATTCCTTCAACCATTTTTCACATAATTTCCAGATGCTTAATCATCCTGGTGAAACTCTCCTGTGAACATGCTACAATTGTCCCTCCTAAAATATATAGCCAATAGAATGGAGCCAGCAGTATCAATATAGCCTGTCTAGCGCATGGGACAATGGAGGCAAATAAGTACTTCTTTCTCCCTATGACTTTTAGTAACACAGCTCAGGATTTCAGTAACATTTGTGGTAGCCATGTCATGCTGATGACTCAGGTGAGTTTGCAGTCAATGAAAACCACCAGGTTCTTTTCTCATGAGCTGCTGCACTTAAGCCATCTTTTCTATCCTGTACTTTTTTTTTTTTTAAAAAAAAGCAATAGTTATATTTATCCCTATGAAATTTCATTTTTGATGGAGCAAAATTACAAAATAGCCCACCTTCATAATATCTTGTTCAAAAAAATACAACAATAAAAATGCCAAAAAAGAACTACTGGGAATTCTATAAAAAATTAAACCAGAAATAAGTGAAATAAAAAAATATGCTTGAAACAATGAAAATACATCAAGAATTAAAAGACACTGATGCAAAAATTCCCCCTCCCCAAAAGATGGAAGTGACGTCAATAGTATCATCAAAGAAAAACTATGATTTTCTCAAGCTACAACAAAGTAAACATATACAAAAATGATGGAGCTATAAAAGCAATGGAATCAGCAAAAACATGTCATCACTTCTCTCCTAGCTCCACTTGACTCTCCGGATTATTCCACCTTCTCACCCTGGAGATAACTATGCCCTCAAGGTTACACATGAAGTTTCTACACAGGGAGGATGTCCAGAGAAAGTGTTGTGAATTAAACCTTTTTACACTTATTTCTTAAATATGTGCCTCACTACAATTATGGTGGTCTAAGTTTTAGCTTATTCCACACACTGAGGCTGTAATTGTGGGAAGGAGTGGACAAGGTTCTTAGGAGAACATTTTGTATTAACTGTGTTTACCTTTTATCTGAGAGCAGTAGTCACTGTCCTCTGGGGACCCAATCTGATAATTCAAGTAGAAGTTGGGAAATACGTCTATTTCTCCTCTTCCTCCTCCTCCTCCTTCTCCTCCTCATCTTCCTTCTCCTCCTCCTTCTCCTTTTCCTTCTTCTTCTTCTCTCCTCCTCCTCCTCCTCCTTCTTCTCCTCCTCACCCTCCTTCTCCTCCTCCTCCTCCTCCTTCTTCTCCTCCTCACCCTCCTTCTCCTCCTCCTCCTCCTCCTTCTCCTCCTCCTTCTCATTCTCCTCCTCCTCCTTATTCTCATCATTATCATCCTCATTCTCCTCCTCCTCTTCTTCCTGCTTCTCTTCCTTTTCTTCCTTCAAAAATTTGGGACTATTATTCCCCAGCTGACAAATGGTCAAAGGATATGAACATGCAGTTTTCAGATGAAGAAATCAAAGCTATCTATAGTCATATGAAAAAAATGCTCTAAATCACTGTTGATTTGAGAAATGCAAATTAAAATAACTCTGAGATACCACCTCATACCTATCATATTGGGTAATATGACAGAAAAGGAAAATAATAAATGTTGGAGGTCACACGTAGGGAAATTGGAACACTAATGCATTGGGTTTTGTTTGTTTGTTTGGTTTTTTTGCAGGGCAATGGGGGTTAAGTGACTTTCCCAGGGTCACACAACTAGTAAGTGTCAAGTTTCTGAGGCCAGATTTGAACTCAGGTCCTTCTGAATCCAGGGCCGGTGCTTTATCCACTGCACCATCTAGCTGCCCCTGAAATACATGTTTTTTCATGCTCCCCTAATTTACTTATGATATAACATTTTGTATCTAGATCATTTATCCATTTTGACTTTATCTTGCTATTCAGTGTGAGATGTTGGTTTATGCCTAATTTCTGACAGACTACTTTCTGGTTTTCCTAGCAATTTTCTTCTAAATGTTCTTCATTTGTAAAATGGAGATAACAGTATTATCTCCAAGGGTTGTTTTGAAGACCAAATGAGAAGCTATATACATCATTTTATAAACCTTAAAATGCAATATAAATGCTCGCTATTGTTATTCTTGTTGTTGAATAATATGTTTTTATTCAAAAATCTGTTTCCATGCAATATTAATTGCATGAAATAATATATTTTTGAGAAATGTATAACCATTTAAAAAATAAAATGAATTTACTACATTTATGAGGAAAGGTTGTGCTAACGCAATCATCAGCTTGCAAAAACCATAAGGATGCAGCACCTTTGAGATACATCCGTTGTCATCAAGTTTAGTACCTTAGTTAGAATTGCAATTGGTTAACTAATTATCTCAGTGCATCACCATAGTAGTACTTAGTTGACTGGGTGGGGTTGGGGGTGGGAAGGGGAGGAGTAGAAGAGTTCCTTGAAGTCATAAGGGCCTAGGCTCATAAATTATGTCTGATTCTTACAAGTTCTGTCACCCTGGGAAAAAATCATTTAACCTCTCTGGTCCTCAGTTTCCTTTTCCGTCAAATCGGGATAAAAGTACTGGATTTGCTCACCTCACAAGGTTCTGTGTAGCTTCAATGAGACAATGCAAGCAAAGTACTTTACCGATTTTAAGGTAGATAAGGGCTATGACAATAGCTCCTGAGACTTAATTTGGTAGATAGCTGAATTGATACAGAGGGGCATGAGAGGGAAAAGAAAGAGGAGAAAGCAAGAAAGAAGCAAGATGTTTAGAAGTCCTGTATATAACAATGAGTAAGAGAAAAGTAAGAGAAATGAGGATAGAGAGTTGAGGGGGACAAGCCCAGAGCTTAAACAGAGGATCCAGAGGTCCTCTGGATCCAGAGATAGAGCTAACAACATTTGAGAGTTAACATAAAAATTACTGAAGGTTTGAATTCTCAAATAAACAGAAAAGGGGTTACTGAATGAATTAAAAAGCAATCAATCCAAAAATATATTATATACAGGAAATAGAATTGATTCTGATGTAAGAGATGAAAAAAAGGGTTAATAGAAAAACCTAAGACCCAAGCTTTGATTTAGATATTAGCTCCAAAAGGGAGTTAGACCCCAGTTAATGGATAATTTACCAGGTTCTTGTACCCACAGTAATCAGTACCCATAAAAATGGGTCAGGTCAAATAACAATAAAGGAAATGACAAGGCTATAGAAATTCTAAAGAAAAATGATTCTATTTTGAAACTAGCCATGGGAATCAGAAAGACATGCACAGAAAAGGCCAAATTTGTCTCCAGATTCACATTATGATGTGTAAACCCCCAAAACACACCTCCACTGAAAAAGGTACCCGCCTCGGGTGTTGGCTTAGGATCCCAGGAACTCCAAATTAGGATAAGCTCTCCCTTGTAACACCCCTAGGTGGAGAATATTATAATGAGTAGGACAGGCCCTCCCTTGTACCTCCCCAAGGTGGTGATTATTATAATGAGATTGATAATCAATTTATCTATACTATAAATGTAACTGTCTTTTCTTTCACTATTCGAGAAATACCTTTCCACTATTCTGGTTCTCTCCCTGTGGTCACTCACAGTATTGCAATAAAACTAGGGAAACTGAGTCACTGAGTCTTGTGATTCTTTTGGGACGACTCACCATCAATTTGACCATCCCACATCAATTCCAAAAGCTAAAGATAAATTTAAGATGATGCGATGGTCAAAAATTTTACATATAATAGATAACAAGAAATCTAGAGTCATATTGATGATGACTTCATTAGAAAGTATAAAAAGAGGGGCAGCTAGGTGGTGCAGTGGATAGAGCACAGGCCCTGGATTCAGGAGTACCTGAGTTCAAATCCAACCTCAGACATTTAACACTTACTAGCTGTGTGACCCTGGGCAAGTCACTTAACCCCAATTGCCTCAGTAAAAAAAAAAAAAAAGAAAAAAAGAAAGTATAAAAAGAGAGAAACATGGGAATTATATCAAATCCCAAAAGAATTACAAGACTCAGTGACTCAGAAAAGTGAACTTGGGGAATCACAGGTTACTAAGATCAGACCTTTGGAATTAAAGAGACCTTAGAGGTCACTGCATCCATATCCCTCATTTTGTAGATGAAGAGACTGAAGGAAGGAAGGAGATGGAAGATGACATCCAGGAAAACATAGGTAGTCAATGTCTTGGTAGAACATGATGTAGTGTCATTAGGTGCATATAGATTAAGTACTGATAGTTTTTCATTGTCAGTGGACCAACAAATGGGGTCACAAAGAGTTGGGCATAACTCAACAACAACAACAACAACAACATACTTATTTGTACACAAGTTGCATCTTCCCACTAAAGAGTTAGCTCCCATAAGGGAAGGGACTAAATCATTTTTAAACTTGGGATCCATACCACTTGGCACAGTGGCTCCTTCACACATAACAGACACTGGGTAAATTTTTGTTGAATTGAAAATGAATTGAGAAAAAAAGACTAATGACTAGAACTTTCTACTAAAATATCCTAAATTGTTGGATGTCTTTCATTGGTGTAAGTTGTCCCCTTGTGGTTTTTGTTGTCAATGGTGTCTTCACACTACCAGGCCTGCAGGAGGACAACATTGGCAGTTGCTGAAACCTTGCATTCAACTTCCCAAGCTTTGGCTTTCATTTTCTTCCAGCAAGGTCCCTTCTACTCACCCTTAACAAGAGGAGTCACTTGCCAGATCACTTTTCTTACATATTTCAAGCTACTGCCAACTCAGTGTTGTGAGGAAAGATGACGGGGTGTTTTGTCCCCAGCCAATACTCCTGGGCCAAGTTCCATGCTCAATTTTTATTTCCCTCAGGGATGAATATTTGCATTGGACAGAAGAATTTGAGAAAAGAGTTGGGTTTTTGTTATTTACCTGGAAAAATTTGATAGAATAGGGCCCTAGGTTGTAAAATACCAGGGACATCCACAGCTCCTGCATGCATATCAATTCATCAGGATGCTTTTACTAAACAATTACAATGTACCCAGAATCTGGGTTAAGTGAAATACTTGAAACAGATGTCAAGAAATCCTGACTCATAAGAAGGGCAAAGTAGGGGGATTATTCCTCGTATGTTGATCCTGTCCCCTGGATGGCTAACCTGCATTCCCAGATGCTTCCTCTTAGGAGTTTGTTTTTTAAAGCATTTATGTCTAAAAACGGCATATTTATTGTGGTTATAGCTTCCAACTCAATATATCACCTGAAGATTTGGGAAAGTTAGATCTCCCCTCATTACTATACTCCTCATAGCAACAGGAAGTATGATGCAACATAAAAATCACTGGATTAGCCATGAGGAAATGTAGATATTGTCTGCTTCTCTGCCATAAATCATAGACACCGGAGAATGGGTTATCTACTCTATTCGAATCAACAATATTTATTATATACCAACAGTCAAGTACTATGCTAAGGAGGTACAAAGACAAAAAACAACAATCCCTGCCCTCCAGAGGGAGCCTCAGCCTCACTTGAATTAAGGTTGCTTAACCTCCTTGGGCCACTTTTATTCATCTGCAAAATGGTCTCCTAGGTTTCTTCCAGTTCCAACATTCTTTGAAAATGAACAGTCAATCCAGAAGCTTCCTTTTACCCAGCAGGGTGCCCTGCTTCCTCTCTTAATAAAATGCATAACACTTCTTCCCAACATGCTGTGCGCATGGACGATGGCTGCCTGTCACATTTTCTCAAGCACATTCATCCCTTCTGTCCCATTCAAAGTCATGACAGCTATCATCTAATTATCAATCAAGATCTGCTTTTGTCAGATAAGAAAAAAATGCAATAATACAGCTGCTGACTTAAGTATTATGCAGTCCAGTCACCTTCTCGCCAGCTGAAATATACATACATAAGTTTTTGGTTTTTGTTTTTTGTTTTTTCACACATAAGTTTTTAAAGGAGGAGAAGTTGGCAGTTTAAAAAGGGTCCCCAGTTGGGTCTTCAGGAAGAAAAATGACAAAGTGCTATTGCTGTCTAGATTCACACTGAGAGATACAAACCGAGAGAGAATTTCCCCCATCCCCAAAGTGGGAATATAGAATTGCTGCCCTGTGTTCTCCTGCCCTTTCAACAGAAGAGAGAAATGATAGTTGCTCTCAGGTGAGTTTGCCACAAAACATGGAGAATGTGTCAGACACTCTATTCAATCCTATGCAACAAACGTTTATTAAACACTTAATGTGTCAGGCACTATACTAGGAGATGGAAAGATATATCCTTGCTCTCAAGAACTTACATTCTACTAGGGAGGATGCTACATGTTCACATATCAGCATAATACAAGGTAGAGATTGATGACCATAAGGGAAGGTCAAACAAGGTGCTCTGGAAATAACTGAGGATGGAGAAATTACAACTGGGAAGGAGGTAGCACTTGAGTAAATCTTGAAAAAAATAGATTCCAGAAAGCAGGGATGATGAGGTACTATATGGGGGGTGGGGTTGGGGAGTAGTAGAAAGGAAAAATGGGTAGTACCAGGGCAGGAGATGACAAGTCAAGTTTGGAGACTAGCTAGTAATTCAGTGTGGCTGGAACATAGAATACATCAAGAGTAATAAATATAAGGCAAGTTGGACTTCAATTGCAGAGTGATCCTGCAATAGGTAGTGTCTTTCACCAGTAAGGACCCCTGGTGACTAGTAGTAGCCTGATGCTCTCTAATGATCATTTGCTTAAAACTATCCTTTTGGGGGTTAGTTTTCCTAAAGGAGACTGAGAGATGTATGTGGCCTTCTACAGATACAGAGACTTGATTTTAGGATAGAACCTGATCAGGCTCTGATCACTGGAGTTGATATTTTAGAAATAGTTGAGTGTGGTAAAAGAAAAAAGGAAATCATTCCCAGGTTTGTAGTTTGGAAAGCATGCCATTTAAGAAACTGGGGGTGGGGGGGCAGCTAGATGGTGCAGTAGATAAAGCACCAGCCCTGGATTCGGGAGTACCTGAATTCAAAGCCGGCCTCAGACACTTGACACCAGCTGTGTGACCTTGGGCAAGTCACTTAACCCCCATTTCCCTGCAAAAAAAAAAAGAAAAGAAAAGAAACTAGGGTGAATTCCATGTGCAGAGAGGCAAGGAGTTCAGATTCTATAGGTAAATCTGATCTATTTGGTCCTAACCCATTCTCAGCTAGTAGGGTGGGCCACAGTTATTTGTAAACTCTCTATTATAATGGATATTGATATATTTGATATATAATTGATATATTTTTGTTTTCATATTGCCTAGATTTCCCCCTGTACTTTTCTCCTCTTCCCTTCCAGAAAACTGCCTTATAACAAATATTTTTTTTCAGAGAAAGAAAGGAGAAGAAAAAAGAAAAAGAATTCAGTAAAACTGATCAACACATTGGGGGAAAAATCCTCAATGTTATATGCAGTGCTCCACCTCTGCAAAGGAGCTGGGGAGACATTTTTTCTATTTCTCTCAAGACAAGTTTATTTTATTTAATTTCTCATTGTTTAGTTTAGATTGTTTTGTGGTGATTACTTTTTTCTATTTACATTTATGTAGTTATTGTATACATCATTTTCCTGGTTCTGCTTGCTTCACTTTGCATCAGTTTATGTCATTCTACTTTCTTACAGAGCAGTAATATTCCATTACATTCATGTTAAACAATTTGTTTAGGCATTCATCTCAATCATTTAGGGAATCTGTGCTTCTAGAAAAATATTTGTAAACCTTCAGTAAGTACAGTGGAAGAAATATTTGCTTGGGATTTAGAGGGCCTGTGTTCAAATCTTGAATCTGACACCACTTAAATAATCTTAGGCAAATCATATACTTTTTCTGGACCTCAGTTTCATCATCTTTAAATTAAAGGGATTGGATTAGACAGTCCCTGAGAGTCCTATTAGTTGTATATCTATGATTGTATGGCATTAATAAGAATATTCTATCTCAAGTAAAGTTGTTCATGACAAAAATGATTTTGGATCTATAATCTGGTCAGCCATAAGGCCACTGAATACCAAAGAGCCTATGCATCAAACTGTTCGGTAGGCAAATCTTTATTCTCTGTTTACAGCTTTGTATTCAATAAAGGCCTGACTTTGAATCTACTCTTTGCCATTTATTTCTTATGTGATACCATTTAACTTCTATGGGCCTCAGTTTCCTCATCTGTAAAATGAGAAGGTTGTACTAGATGACCCTTAAGGTCCTTTCCAGCTCTAAAATCTATGATTCTATAATTTTGTGGCCATATCAGAGGTGGTACTATTAATATTTGTGCCTAGAATAGCACAGACTATCACCAAAATGAGTGGTACAAACTACAACCAGAGTAAATGGCACAAAATATGTCCTCAGTGGTCCCATTGGGTTGACTGCTGTAGAAATGAAAGAGAGAGAGAGAGAGAGAGAGAGAGAGAGAGAGAGAGAGAGAGAGAGAGAGAGAGGAGTCAGGCCACCCAAGTAGTTCCCTATTTTAACTGTTTCTTATTGTTGACAGATGCTAAACTCTATTGTTTTTATGCTACAGAAGAAGTCTTCTAAGTCTCTCTAAATTCATTACCCTGAGGCAAAACCCTAGCTGCCCCATCTAAGTTACTGCTCTGCAACTCATTAGCCAGTGGTTAGAAAGCACTAGTTCTTTCCATAATAAGTCATTGTTTTTCCATTCTAGATCCCTTGCCCCCATTCCCTGCCTTATTCCTAAAGGAAGAATCATCTCTACTATATTATTTTTTTGCAGCTGGAAAGGACAGAAGTCTTTTTAAAATGATACAAATCCATTTTTAACTTTGTTCCAGAGAACTGACTTCATTTCTTTGAAAGGGATCTCATTGGTTTAAAGGATATGATTCACAGCAGGTCCAGGGTGATGATGAACAATTTCTGTTGTTTGGTCTTCACTAAAACAGCTGCACCTTTGTGCCCTACAATAGAGGTATCCCTGAAAACTTGTGTGTATGTTAAATTTTAGTAAGTCAAATCAAATATTATTCCATTGCCTTATAAGTACAATCTCAGAGTTGTCTTGGCTTGAGTTCTGAGAGATCTTCAGGTGGCAGGTTCAGCTGAAACACTTTAGCTTTAAATCTCCCACTTCTGGCTTGCTTTCCTAGCCTAGCAAACAAATAGTGATTGGCCTACAAGCAAACAAAAGAGTGCCCAGTGGTATAGTGGGAGAGAGCAGTTAGGAGGCTGGGGTACCTCGATCAAGTGGTAGCCCTGGCACTTACTGCCTGTGTGACTTTGGAAGAGTCACATTTAATTTCTTTGGCTCATGTCTCCTTATTTTTTAAATGAAAGAGTTGTATTAGATGACTTCTGAGGTCTCCTGCTGCTTTGAAAATATAATCTTCAAGGTAGCAGGGATGGCTATTTAAAGGGTCCCTACTATATCTGTTTAAGTCAGAGTCCTTTAGGGGGCACAGAGGGAAGCTAGGTTGCTCAGTGGATAGTGAAATGGACTTGGGATCAGGAACACCTGAGTTTGAATCTGGCCTCAGACATTAACTGCATGACCTTGGGCAAGTCACTTGACCTTGGGCAAGTCACTTAACCTTGTTTGCTTCAGTTTCTGCATCTGTAAAATGAGTTAGTGAAGGAAATGGCCAACCACTCTAGTATCTTTGCTAAGAAAACCCCAAAAGGGGTCATGAAGAGGTGGCTATGATAACAAAAGTCCTTTGATTATATGAAGAACCATCCCTCTAAGGCATCTGTTTGATGCTTCTATATTTCTTTTTTTTTTCTTTTTTTTTTTTTTTGGTGAGGCAATTTGGGTTAAGTGACTTGTCCAGGGTCACACAGCTAGTAAGTGTCAAGGGTCTGAGGTCAGATTTGAACTCAGGTCCTCCTGAATCCAGGGCCGGTGCTCTATCCACTGCGCCACCTAGATGCCCCAATGCTTCTGTATTTCTGATGATTGATTTTCTTAAGGCTGGACTCACCTTTAGTCTGAGGTCATCTTTACTGAGGTTGATCAGCCACCCACTCCCCAGAGTAATAGAGGGAAAGGATACCCCTTAATATTTCCCCCCCTATCTACCTATTAACTAAAATATTACAGAAGGATGATATGTGTGGTAATAAGCTCTGTGGCATAGTGAATTGTGTGCTAGCCTTGGAATCCCAAAGCTCTGTATTCAAATTTCAGCCATTTATTAGCTCTGTGGTCCTGGGCAAGTCACTTTACTTCTAAGTGCCTAGAATATTGAAGACTTGTCTAACAAGCTCTAAAATTCATCTTTTAAGTCATAGATAGGTTGGGCAGAAGGAAATCCCAAGCCTGAAGTTTCTTGTTGATGAAATCAAAGACCCTTCCCATATATTCAAAACATGATACATAAAGAAAGTTGCTAGGTAGTAGTTGGTGTTTTTTTAAGACACAATATGCCCTGACTTAAACTGTTCTCCTGAATGACATTGTCCTATCATTTGTTAGAAGAAGTTGTCAATGTAAAAAGCATGATTTGACTGGACCTTTTGTCTGGCTACATATAAAACCAGTACTTTATTATTTTAGGGTAAATGAACAAAGCCTCATTAAGGAATTTGCATGCAGCATTCTGGACCACATGTTCCTCACACAGGCTAAGGAATATGGTCTTTTTTTTAATAAGGATTATGTCATGCCAAGGCAGAGAACACAGAGCTCCATTTCCAATGACAATTAGCAGCTCCCAAGACAGCTTAGAAATTAGCTGGCTACAAAAACAAGGCCTAGATGTACATCTAATGGGCAGTGAATGCATTCTGACACTCTGCTTCAAAGGTTATTTATAGCTTGCTTCCCACTTTGGACAGCTCCAAATCGTGGTGGGTGTATGTCCTGTGTGTTCGAAGCCAGACAACTTTTTACAATGCAGGTTTTATCAGGACAGCGGAAATGCAAGGATCCCTTGTGTTTTCCCCAATCACCTCTATCTTTCTCAGAAAGAATCAACTTGGTGTGGTTACTTGTAAGATCATAGGGGAGTGGGGAGGTAAAGGAAGCATTTGTTCTAATCATCCAGAGAGACAATATAAGGGGGTTTGATAATAAACCTCAAGGGAAGAGGACTCTGATACCGGACCACCTTGAATCAAATCCTGCATCTAATACTTACCAGCTTTCACCCAATCTGAACCAGAAACAATTTGGTTCAACAAACATTTATTAACTCCCTCTTATGTACCAGACACTGTAGTAATCCAGGGATTCAAGGCAGTATCTGTCTTCCTTCTACTGGGCAATTCTGTAAGAAAAATTATAAGTTACATATGACCTTTAGCAAGTTACTTATACTCTCTGAGTGTCAGTTTTTTGATCTGTAAAATGAGGGTCTCAATTATGGGTTTGTATCTAGGAGTCAATAGATTTCAAGGGGTCCATGAACTTGAATGGGAAAAATTACATTATTATTTTCACTAACCTCTAAGTTGGCATTTCCCTCAATTATTTAAAAACATTATTCTTAGAAGGAAGGAAATAGGCATTTATTAAGCACCAATAATATGTCATATACGGTGCTAAGTGCTTTACAAATAATATCTCATTTGATCTTCACAAGAACCCCAGCAGGTAGGTGCTATTATTATGCCCATTTTACAGTTGAGGAAACTGAGACAGACAGAGATCAAGTCAAGTGGATCCTTCAGGATCACACAGCTACCAAGTATTAGAGGCCGAATTTGAACTCAGGTCTTCTTGACTCCTGGTCCAGCTGCATCATACTCCAGCTAGCTGCTTCAACCAGACTGCCAATGGGCTCCTTGACATAAATAAGCTTCAGGACCTCAAGACCAAGGTTCCTTCTGGTTCTAGATCTACAATCCTAATTGCAATCAGCTCCTGTAAAGGGAGTACCAACTCCCAGAGTGCCTTGGACAAAAATCACAGGTCCTTGACATATTAATTCAGTCACCCAGTAAGATTACAACTTGCCTTCTTCTCTGACCAACATGCTCATTTTCCCGAACCTCTCTTAGTTCATTTATTTCGAGCTGGAAAGACAAGCTACATTGCTCCCTTCAGTGGCATACTTAGAGCTTGAATCTATAGGGATTATTGAAGCAAAATTTCCCATGAAACTACCAGGAATTTTTCTTCAGGACAGAATCAGGCCCTGTCAGGGTATATGCTCTTCCCAACAACCTAATTGTCAGGGGTTCATCGGCTTCTCGGTAGAGTAGACTCTAGATGGAGCAAATCAATCATTCTCTAATCAAAGGCTGTTTGGATCCTCCAAGGGTGCAGCCACAGGTCTTTGAGGGAAGATACAAAAGAAAAGTTTGATTCTCATTCTCATTGGCAGAGCTTCAGAACTAATAATAACAGACATTTGTATGAAGCTTTAAGGTTTTCAAAGCATTTGATATACATTATTTCTTTTTTTTATGAGATATTTTATTTTTTCCGCTACATGTAAAGATAGTTCCCAACTTTTGTTTATACATGATATACATTATTTCTTTGGAGCTTCACAGTGATCCTGTTGGAGGAACACTATGGTATTATTGTCCTCATTTTATAAATGAAGAAACTGAGGCTAGGAAGTCCTAAACTGACTGACCCAAGACTTTCCCTCATCTGATGAGTGTCAAAGGTGGGATCCAAAGGTCGTTAGGACTCCAAGTCTCAACACTCCCTCTATCCACTGTACCACGCTGCCTCAGAAATAACAAACAGCTACCAAGGCTTATGGAGGAATAAAGACTATTACTCTGTTGAGCAAGCAAATTTGCTTAAAATTTTATTTTTATAAAAGGGAAGGGTATCTGACTTGGATGTGGGGGGACTTTTTAAAGAAGGGGCTCCCATCCCTTAAAGGATTGAATTGTTTCATATAAGTCAGTAAACATTTTTTTAAAAATTATGTGTGAGAGGGGCAGCTAGGTGGCACAGTGGATAGAGCACCAGCCCTGGAGTCAGGAGTACTCGAGTTAAAATCCGGCCTCAGACACTTAACACTTACTAGCTGTGTGACCCTGGGAAAGTCACTTAACCCCAATTGCCTCACCAAAAAAGGAAAATAAAATAAAAATTATGTGTGAGAGAACAGAATTAGGTGCAAACTTTTCCAGAATGTCTAAATTGAGACATCCCACAAAGGAAAAAAAAGTGCAGATAAGTTTCTCAGGCAACGATGTGAATTTAAGGTTTGTTTAAGGGACACTTCGATTAGGCAGCTTCAGCAGTTGCACAGTATGTTCCTGGAGATGGGAGGGTAACACTGAGGTGGGGCTTGAGGGTGGGACTGAAATTCATGCTTCAATTCTTTACTTTGAGCATCATGAAAAGGACAGTTTTAAATTTAGCTGACTTCTGCAAGCTTTAACTAAGCAGAATGGGGGAAATGCCAGGGTATGGCTACAGCCCTTCCAGCCTACACCAGAGCCTCTTAGTCACTGACTGTCCTCATAGCTCAACTTAAACATATTACTGAGGGCAGAGGGAGAAGATAGAAATGACAAAAATGGATAAGTTAAGCAGTCTATCTCATTTTTACCAGAACTGGCCTACCCAACACGACAAAGCCATCTGTAGTCAGTTTAGTGCCTAGCTGACGTACAAAGATTAACGAATTCATTATACTTTGAAGGAAAATCCTGATGTTCATTAAACTCACCAAATTTGCAAAGCCAGCTGACTTTAATGTGCCCAGTATCAACTGCTGAGATTTGTCTGTCTCTGTCTCTTTCTGTCTCTTTGAAAACTATCTCATTTAGAGCTTGAAGAACTCTTAGAGATTATCTAGTTCAACTTTCTCATTTTACAGGTGAGGAAACTGAGGCCCAGAAAGCATAAGTGACTAATCTAAAGTCACAGATCAATCAATAATACAGCTAGGACAAAAACCAGGTCTCCTGATTGTAAATCCTCTGATAATTCTTATATACACTATTGGTTTCCCTCAAATCTATTTAAAGTAATGATTCAAAAATATTTTCAATCTTTTTACCCACTAGCTGAAATTTAACCTTATAAAATATTTTTAGTTTTCCCCTGCTTCCTGCTTCTCAACAGTTTTAGGGAAGAAAAATATCTCATTTAGCAGTGAGGTGCTATACTAGATAGGGCACTGAAGTCAGGAAGACCTGAATTCAAATCTAGATTCAAACCTTTACTAGCTGTGTGACCTTGGGCAAGTCACTTAACCTCTGTTTGCCTGTTTCCTCAACTGTCAGATGGGGAAAATAGCACCTTCCTTCCAAGATTGATATGAGGATCAAATGAGATAATACTTGTAAAGCACTTAGCACAGTGCCTAGCATGTGGTTGTTGTTCAGTTATTCCAGTCAATTCTGACTGTCCATGACCCTTTTTGGGGTTTTCTTGGCAAAGATACTAGAGTGGTTTGGCATTTCTTTCTTAGGCTCATTTTACAGATGAGGAAATTGAGGCAAACAGGGTGAAGTGACATGCCCAGGGTCACACAGCTAGTAAGTATCTGAGGCCAGATTTGAATTTAGGTCTTTCTGATTCCAAGCCTGACTCTACCATCTACACCACCTAGCTTCCCATGGTAGGCACTTAATAAATATTTGTTTCTTTCCATCCTTCAGTATGACAGTTGGACTCCTGAAGGCTTAGGAAAAGCTGTGGTAGATCTTACCATAATGTGGGAGGATTCTTCATCAGAGCCCTGCAATGACTGGATTCCTACCATTTGAGGGCTAGTATTGCCAAATTTTGGAAATGCTCATCATCAGATCAGCTTCAGGTATATGAAATTTTTAGCCACTACAGTTCTCAAAACGCTTTCTACTAAGCCACAGAGAAGCTGCATTCTGCATTAAGGGAGAGGGAGCACAAACCAACCAAATGAATGAAGTTAGTTTTGCTGTCCCAAGATTAGATCCGTTTTAGATTTTACCTTTAACCATTGGCATGATGAATAACCAAATGGCTTTTGTTTCTATGAAGTCTTTCCCATTAGCCTGAAATAGTTGGCTTTGGCACTAAGGATACCTGAGTTTGAATCTCAGCTCTGATTCTTAGCTAGCTCTCTGACCTTGGACAAATCATTTCATTTTTCTGGGTCTCAGCTTCTCCAATTTTAAAAGGATGGGGGAGGCAGAGGCGAGCTGGATTAGCTAAGCTCTAAAGTCCTTCCCAGTGCCAAGTCCTAGGAAAGTAATCTTAAACCTCCTCTTTAATTATTAGCACCATCAGAGCTTAGCCTTCTGGTTATGAATTGCATCCCTCTTCACGAAATGGCTTAGAGTATATGGAAGGGTATCTCAACAAGCATCCACACTTTGAATTTCTGTCTGAAAGATTCAAAAGAAAAGTATTTTTGTGTAAGGATCTACCATCTCCCCATCTCTATGGATATTGCAAGTATACACAACCCAGTTTTATGCAGACAATTAATTTCCTGTATGGAATGCTGAAGGGAAAAAAGGGATGCTACCCAAACACTCAGGTCTTTGCCTTGAGACCCTGTCTGTCCAGATGCAGTCAATCAGCTCCATTATGTACTGCTCCAGTCAGGTACTGCAGCACCTGGTTTGGTTTTTCTGTGGCTCAAGGAAGTTCCATGGCCCTACCAAATGAAGAGCATGAACAATGGAGATTCATCTAAAGCACGTTTGGTGACCAAGGGCCCAAGTTTCTCCTTGACAAAAGGGAAAGATTATATTTAAAGGAGTTTAAAGTAATCAACAGGGTTGAAATAATCAATATAGTAGTCATTAGGAAAATTAGTCAGATTCTTAAATACAGATGATTTTCTAAAACAACTGACCTTGAGCTGTGCTTAAAGACCAGCTCTGTTACCTGTGCTACTGAAGGCAGCAAGAAATAATAAAGAAGGTCATTCACTTGCAATCCAAAGTCTCTCTCTGTAGCCTAGGTAGAAGTAACTGGGAACATTAGTTCTTAGAAGGTCAGAGACACCTGAGGCAAGTGTTGGGGGCCATTCAGCATTTCAACCCTTTTTTCCTATTTATATATTTATTTCTTTTCTTCCTCTTTATCCCCTACTTTCCCTTTCCCTTTTCCCCTTTCTTCTCAGTGCCTGAGGATATTACTTGTGGCACTCTGGCTAAAGAGTTCCTGACTCCTTTTCAGGCTATTATATCACTTTCCCACTTTACCTTCATAAAAATTTCTACCAAGTAGCCAACAGATCTGAGCAAGGGGCAAGAGGAACTTGTACATTGCATAATCTGCCATTAAGATAACTGGAATAATTATTATAACCCAACCCCTCAGGGCAGCAAAACTTGAATCTATATAGCATCTTCTTCTGCTGTCCACTTTGAGACTATGAGAATAGTAGACTGAATTAAAGACTTAATGGAGATGACCTTTTGGGAGTGTACTAGAGTACTGGATGCTACCTCTAAGACTGGCTGCCAGAATCCATGTTTTCTAAAACAACAGAATTGTCTATGTAATAACTCTGTTATGCCTTTTGTTACATACTTATGCCCATTCTGAATAAAATAAAATTCTCCACATTGAAAAAAGAAACACTCACCCCTCAAATGTTCCTAGAGCACTTTCCCCCTGAATATTTCCTTTTCCCCTATCAGACCTGTCTCTATACATATTGATGGAGTATCTTCCCTCTTCTGAATCCTCTCTCCAGAGAACCTTAAGCTCCTTGTAGCAGGAACTGGGTCACTTTCCATCTTTATCTCTCCTGTACCTCCGATGGTCCTTTGTATATGGTGGATGCTTGATATTTGTTGAATTGAATTCTTTCAGTATGATATGAAAATGAGTCATGAGAAGAATTATTTTTAAAATATAGATAAAAATTATTGGTCTGAAATAATGCACCTTTCTTTTGCATTTTCCTCTGGTAACCATTGGAAAGGATAAGCCATGATCATGTTGAACTAAAGCTAATATCTGCATTCACAAAACCAAGTCAGGATGGAATTCAATTTACTTTTCTTCAGTTCAGGTTCAGGCTAGTAAAAGCATTACTGACATATGGGTGGCCTTTACAAATAGGCTGAAAAGCAACCAGTGTCCATTCAAGCTGACTAATCACAAGAATTCAACTCAAAAATCACCAAAAAAAAGCAAGGTTTTTTTTTTTTTAAATCTGCAAGGGAGTAACATAATTTTTGACTAAATTAGAGAGTCTACAAAAGTGTGGGATCAGCAGTGACAAAAGATTATGGAAAAAGTTACATAATTAAGGTTTGCTGGGTAACCTACAAGTGAAATCCTATTATTACAAACATAATTGCAACAAAGACCTCTATCTTATAAAAAGAATCTAGAAACCCCAGTCAATGGCCCAATTATTTTGACTAATAATCAGTAGGACCAAATTCCAGTATGACAAAAAGAATTTGAAGAATCCTTTCAGTAGATGTTAATAGGATTTGACCTGGAATAGGGGCAATTAAGACCCTTAACCTTCCAGCAACTTTCTTTCTATAATTCCAGTCTCAAAATGTTAGCTTTCCTTCAGCAAATATTGGGCTTTAATGCCAACCTTCACATCACTATCCCTGATTCATGATGATTCCAATTGAAGGTGGAACTTTCTGTATAAAACCTACTTAAGTTGGGGCATATAGAGATAATAACAGACTGGGAAATCAAAAGGGCCAGGAAACAGGATTAGCTGCTAAGAGATAGGAATTTGAACTCAGCGCCTCTTTTCTTTTTTTCTTTTTTTTTTCAAAGCAATGAGGGTTAAGTGACTCACCCAGGGTCACACAGCTAGTAAGTATCAAGTGTCTGAGGTCAGATTTGAACTCAGTTCCTCCTGAATCCAGGGCTGGTGCTTTATCCACTGTGCCACCTAGCTGCCCCCATCTTTTCTTAATTGAAAAGAATATTGATTTCTAATGAAGAGGAGTTTACTAGATAGGAGATCATCATATTATCTAAAGTTTATGGTTGGCTCAGAACACTGTCAGACAGGTAACAAACATTTATTAGGGACCCACTACTATGCTAAGACCTAGGGATATGGGAGTGAAAATCGTCCCTGCTCTCAAAGGTCTCATCTTTTAATAGACGGAAAACCATGTCAACAACAAAATTCAAATAAAATAAACAGGATAAATTGGAGGGATTCTCAGAGGGAAGTCACTAGAATTAAAGGGAATTGGAAAAAAACTTGCAAAAGGTGAGAGATTGTGTGTGTGTGTGTGTGTGTGTGTGTGTGTGTGTGGTGTGTGTGTGTGTGTGTGTGGCAATTGGGGTTAAGTGACTTGCCCAGGGTCACACAGCTAGTAAGTGTCAAGTGTCTGAGACCACGTTTGAACACAGATGCTCCTGAATCCAGGGCTGGTGCTCTATCCATTGCACCACCTAGCTGCCCCTAAAGGTGGGATTTAACCAAGATTTTAAGAAAGTCATGAAAGCCAGGACATGGATGTAAGGAAAGAAAGCATTCCAGGCTGTTGGAGGTGTGGGTAGCTGTGTGTGGGTGGTGTGGAGAGATGGAGCCAATTCATAATTAGCCATTGAAATGCCTGGGGGGGGGGGAGGGGATGGAGCATTTTTGTGAAAGGAATAGCAAGGAGGCCAGTTCACTGGATCATAATGTATGTGAAAGGAAATAAAGCAAATGAAATTTTGGTAGCTGGGAAGGAATCAAGTTAGGAATGGCTTTAAAAACCAAACAGAAGATTTTATATTGGATCCAAGTAGACCAATAAAAAAGGTTATTAAATATTCTAGGAAGGGGCAGCTAGGTGGCACAGTAGATAGGACACCAGCCCTGGATTCAGGAGGACCTGAGTTCAAATCCGGCCTCAGACCCTTGACACTTACTAGCTATGTGACCCTGGGCAAGTCACTTAGCCCCAATCGCCTCACACCCCCCCCCCCAAAAAAATTATTTTTAAAAAAAGAAGTATTCTAGGCATGAGGTAATGAGGGTTTGCACCAGGATGGTGGCAATATTAGAAGAGAAAAAAGTTAATGAGAGATGTTGTGAAGGTAGAATCAACAGCATTCAGGGAGCCTTAGGAGGCCTTAGGAAGCCAAGAAGACTTCTGAGCCTGGGTGGCTGGAAGGGGTGGTCTTGCCCTTGACAGTAAATAATGGAAAAGTTTGAAGAGGGGAAGGTTTAGGGGAAGAGATGATTAATTCCGTTTTGGACATATTGAGTTTAAGGAATTGATGGAACGTCTACTTTGAGATTCCCACTAGGCAGTTGTATGGTCAACAAAGAGGTCAGGCTAGATAATAGATCTAAGGATAATTTGCATATAGATGATTAAATCCATTTGGAACTGATGAGGTCATGAAACAAAATAATACAGAAATAGAAGTTAAGAGAGTGTGGGACAAAGCTTTAGGGGATGCTTGCAGTCTGCAGTTAAGGCATAGATGAAGATCCAACAAAGGAAACTGAAAAGAATGAGCTGTTAGGCAGGAAGAGAACAGGGTGGTAGTAACATCACAAAATCCTAGCATTAGGGGCAGCTATATAGCACAGTGGATTAAAGCACTGGCCCTGGATTCAGGAGGACCTGAGTTCAAATCTGGCCTCAGACACTTGATACTTACTCGCTGTATGACCTGGGTAAAGTCTCATTGACTCATTGCTCAACAAAAACAAACAAACAAAACAAAACCTCGAGATAAGTGGTTTGGGGCACCCAGTTAATGGGAGAGAGATACTTCTAATAATCAAGAGCTTTGCCACATGTGCTCTCTAAGCTTGAGCACCTTAGACCTGGACCATATTTACCTGAGTAAAAGTATATCAACATTTAGAAGGATAGTTATTTTATCACCTTGGTAAAAACTCCTTTCCAAAAGTCACTTAAGTTTACCTGATTAATTTGATTCACCATGATAGGTTGAGAGGCTAAGAAGGAAGTATTGGTGGGGTCTTTAGCCAATGGCATTAGCCAGCTACTGATGACCCTCTGGCTTCCCATCTGAATCCTTAGAGGTAGATGAAGTCAAGTCCTGGGGACCAGACTCATTTTGAGAGTAGGAATTGGAATAAGATGGCTTCAGAGCTTATATGGGCTACAAATATATCCTTTATTTTGAATTATTGATGGTTGATTGATTGAATGATTACAAAGACCCCTGGTGCCTCAGCCACCTTCACATCTGAGAGAAGCAAAACTTCCTGTCCAAAATGATAACACTACAGGTGAGAACTTTTTCCCGTAATAGAATGGGAGCTCCTTGAGAGAAGCGACATGATTTTTGTCTTTCTATCCTCAGTGCTTAGAGCAATGCTTAATAAATTCTCCTTGACTTGTTGGCTTTTTGTTTTCATTTCAATCCTCTGCAGGGAGGTAAAAATGGGGGAGCAATAAATTCTTAGAGCCTTTTGCTTAGACCAAAACAGGCATGTTTCACTTTAAGATTGGGTCTTCAGGATTGAATTTACAAAGAATGTATCTTAATCCATTAAACCAGCAAATGAACTCTTTTCTTTGAAAGGACAATTTAAGTAGAGGCAGAGAGAATCTGAAGGTGTGAAATCACATGCATAAGAACCCAACAGCCTGTTGAATAGAGCCTGTCATTCTAGTCAGGGTTATCTAATTGTCTATAGCCACGAACCACTCAGAGCAGACATCCATCCTGACCACTTGCATTTGGAGCCACAAAAAGATCTCTGGGATGGCATCTGTCGGAAAAGAAATTGTATCTAAAGAGACAGTGAAGTCACTTGCCCTTTCAACTGTCACCAAGTGTAATTACAAAGTAAAGAAGGTGGTATTTAAACAAACAATTCCTGACCTAAAGAAGAAAATGGAAAGACTTGATTTAGCCACCCACTGGCACAATTACTGAATATTTATTTCTGTCCACAGCCAACACAGTTAGATCTTTCCAAGATTATTATGACAGTATTGTTTCGTTTTTCAGTAAGGATGTTTGTGTCCTTTGCAATGTGCAGCTGAAGTCAATGTCTCTTCATTTGGATTTTGTTCTTCCAAATAACAACTCAACCTCTCAAGCTTTTTTGTCTGGCTTCAAATTTTTAATCGGGGGGAGAGGGGGAGTACTTTTGGATAATATAATTTTTAATACCGCAAGATAGTTTTACTGACTTGCATGGGAAATAGAAATCATTTTAATTTTATTTATACCCAAAAGGCAAAATTTGCCTAATGTGACATTATTATTATGCTTTGGTATAGACATTTATGTTCAAACAAGTGTTTACTAAGACTTTTACCCTTAATCAGAGGTGCTAGGACATGAAAAGACTTAGCCTTGATTCACTGGTATGAAATATGACCCATGAATACAAGCAACTTGATTTACTGAGGTAGATGTTAATTTACTTAAGGTTTTATATAAGAAAGTAACTAGATATGGGAATGAGAACATAAATTAAAGTATAATACATAAATTTGCTATTTCTTCTTCTAATTCTGTGTTTTTATTATTATATACAGTTTAAGAAGGACTATAGTTGGAAGAAACTGATTCCTTCACCACTGTGTTTATTCCTTTTCCTCACCTGACCACAAAATCCCTGCCTGTCTCATTGCTAGAATGGAATGATGTCTAACCTGAAAGAAGACAGCTGTGTATGGAAAGTTAAAAAGGTGATCATCTGACCTTAATCCTCTTCCCCCAACTACAAAAGAGCACTAGAATCCTAAGATTTTTCAAGCACAGTACTTTAAGGGTTCAGGGTACTTTCTTTGGGTGAATCTACTTTTAGGCAAAACAAGGATCATTGGCAGCATACAGCTGGATCCAGAATGTTTTGATGATTACCACTTTGTAATACAGTTTGAGGTCTGGTACTGCTAGTCCATCATCTTCCTTCACATTTCTTTTCATTGATTCCCTTGATATTCTTGACCTTTTGTTCTTCCATGTGAATTGTGTTGTTATTTTCTAGCTTTATAAAATAATTTTTTGGTTCAATTGTTTGGCATAACATTGAATAAATAAATTAATTTAGGTAGAGTTATCATTTTAATTACATTGGTTTAGCCTACCCGTGAGAAGTTAATAGTTCTCCAATTGTTTAGATCTGACTTTGTGTGAAGTGTTTTGTAATTTTGTTTATATACCTCCTGAATTTGTCTTAGTGGGTAGACTTCTGAGCATTTTATATTGTTTGCAGCTATTTTAAATGGAATTTATATCTATCTATCTATCTATCTATCTATCTATCTATCTATCTATCTATCTATCTATATCTTCCTAGTGGGCCTTGTAGGTAGGATATACAATGCAGATGGTTTATGTGGGTTTATTTTATATCCTGCAACTTTGTTCAAATTGTTAATTATGTCAAACTAGTTTTTTAGTTGATTCTCTAAGTAGATTATCAGATTGCCTGCAAAGAGTGATAGTTTTGTTTGCTCATTGTCTATTCTAATTCCTTCAACTCCTTTTTCTTCTCATTGCTTTAGCTAGCATTTCTAGTACAACAATGAATAATAGTAGTGATAATACACATCTTTGCTTCTCCCCTGATCTTATTGGGAAGACTTCTAGCTAATATCCATTACAGATAATGATTGCGGATGGTTTTAGATAGATACTACTTATTATTTGGTTGACTATATTGATGATGTTCTCAATATTGAACAATCCCTGAATTCCTGGAATAAATCCCAACTGGTCATAACGTTTGATCTTTATGATATAATGCTGTAATGACCTTACTGGTATATTATTTAAATTTTTTACATTAATATTTGTTAGGGAAATTGGTCTTTAGTTTCCTTCCCTGTTTTTTGCTCTTCCTGGTTTAAGTATCAGTGCTATAGTTGTGTTCTTACAGGAATTTAATAGGACTCCTTTGACTATTTTTCTAAATATTTTCTATATTACTGTGATTAATTGTTTCATAAATCTTTGGTAAAAATTCACTCGTGAAGAAAATTCCAAAGGAGTTATGATGAAGCATATTATCTGCCTCAAGAGAAAGAACTGATATTGTTTTGAATACAGATGAAGCATGCTATTTTTCACTTTCTTGATTTTGTTCTTTACTTTTTTTTATTTTGGGTCTTCTTGTATACAATGACTAATATGGAAATATTTTACATGATTCCACATGTATAACCTATATCTGATTGCTTACAATTTCAGGGAGTGGGGAGGAAAGGATAGAATTTGGAACTCAAAACTTTAAAAAAAGTTTTTAAATTCTTCTTCTGATTCTACTCACTTCACTATACATCAGTTCATGTAAGTCTTCCCATGGCCTTTCTGAAATCATCCTGCTTGTCATTTCTTATACCACAACTCTATTTCATCATAATCATCTGCCACAGCTTGTTTAGGCATTCCCCAATTGATGGTTATTCCTTTGATTTCCAATTCTTAGCCACCACAGAAGGAGCTGCTATAAATATTTTTGTACATATGTGTCTTTTGTGGGGTATGTCTTTGGGATATAAACCCAGCAGTGGTATTGCTGGATTAAGGGTAAGCACAGTTTTATGGCCCATTAGGCATAGTTTCCAAATTGCTGGTATTTTCTTATGGAGCTCATTGATAGCTTGCTAATTTATTTCTCTGAGATGTGGTTATTAAATATTTCATTTCCTCTTCTGTTAATTTGGGAAATTTATATTTTTATAAATACATTTTACTAAGATTGGCAAACTTATTAGCATATGATTGGGCAAAACAGCTCCTAATAATTGCTTTTAATTTCTCTGTATTGATTGTTCATTATTTTATTTTGATACTGTTAATTTGCTTCTTTCTTTAAAAAATCAAATTAGCCAATGGTTTATCTATGTTATTGATTTTTTTCATAAAACCAGCTCTAAGTTTTATTGATTAGTTCAATGGTTTTCTTACTTTTGATTTTATTGATCTCTTTGATTTTCAGGATTTCCAAATTGGTGTTTAATTGGGAATTAGTAGTTTAATCTTTTTCTAGTTTTTAAAAAATTGTATGCCCAATTCATTGATCTCCTCTTTCTCTATTTCATTGATGGAAACATTGAGAGATGTAAATTTTCCCCAAGTGCTACTTTGGTAGCGTCCCATAAATTTTGGCATATTATCTCATTGTTGACATTCTCTTAATGAAATTTATAATTGCTTGTTATTTGTTTTTTGACCTCATTATTTAGGATTATATTGTTCGTTTTCCAATTAATTCTTAATCTATCTTTCCATGGGCCTTTATTGAATGGAATTTTTATTGTGTTATGGTCTGGAAAGGGTGGATTTAAGATTTCTGCTTTTCTGTCTTTAGTTGTGATGATTTATGCCCTAATATATGGTCAATTTTTATAAATATGCCATGTACAGCTGAGAAAAAGTATATTACTTTTTAATTTTCATTCAATTTTCTTCAGAGGTCTATCATGACTAACTTTTCTAAAATTCTTTCCATCTCTTTAATTTAAAAATGTATATTATGCTAATACTAATTTAGGTCTGGGAAGAAAAAGTTAAGGTCCACCATTAGTATAATTAAAAAAAATATTTGTGTGTGTGTGGGGGACAATGAGGGTTAAGTGACTTGCCCAAGGTCACACAGCTAATAAGTGTCAAGTGTCTTAGGCCGTATTTGAACTCAGGTCCTCCTGAATCCAGGGCCAGGGCTTTATCCACCTAGCTGCCCCCCCCATTAGTATAATTTTATTGTCAATTTCCTCCTATAACTAATTTAACTTTTCCTTTTAAGAATTTGGATGCTATGTCATTTGCTGCCTATATGTTTAGTATTTTTTGTGTGTGATGCAATTGGGGTTAAGTAACTTGCCCAGGGTCACACAGCTAGTAAGTGTTAAGTGTCTAAGGCCAGATTTGAACTCAGGTCCTCCTGACTCCAGGATTGGTGCTCTATCCACTGTGCCACCTAGCTGCCCCCATATGTTTAGTATGAATATCACTTCATTGTCTATGGTACCTTTTATTAGTAAAATGTGGTTTTCCTGCTTATCTTTTTAAATTGGGTCTATTTTTGCTGTTCCTTTGTTTGAAATCATGATGCTACCCCTGTTTTTTTTTTTTAACCTCAGCTGAAGCATAATAGATTCTTTTCCAGTCTCCTATTTTTATTCCCTGTTTGTTTCTGTTTCAAGTGTTTTTCTTGTAAACACATTGTTGGATTCTGCTTTCTAATTCATTTTGCTTTCTGTTTCCATTTTATGGGTAAGTTCATCCCATTCACAGTTATGATTACTGTGTATTTCCTTCCATACTATTTTTCCCATTTATCTTTTCTCTCTTTTTTAACCTTGTTCCTCATCAAGTCTGTTTTGCTTCTGTCCACTGCCTCCCTTAATCTGCTCTCCCTTCTATTAGCTCTCTTTCTCCTCCTATATCTCTGTTGGGCAAGATATATTTCTATGCCCAAGTGAGTATATATGTTATTCCCCCTTTGAGCCAATTGCAATGACAGTAAGGTTCAAGCATTTGAACCATTTCCCCCTCAAGCCATTTTCCCCTCCACTTTAAAAGGTCTTTCTTGTATGACTCTTTAATGTGAGATAATTCCTTCCATTCTCTCCCTTCTTCCTTTTCCCAGTGCATACCTGTTTCTCACTTCCCCCTTTTTTATATCATCCCATGTAATTAGATGATCTCTAAAATGATTTTTAAAAAGTCATTCCATCATATGGGATGATATCTTTAAAAATAAAAGGGTGAGAAAGAGGAATGCACTGGGAGAAGGGGGAAGGGAGAGTTAGAATGGCAGGAATTATCTCATATAAAAGAGACACACAAGAACTTTTACAATGGAGGGGTGGCTAGGGAAGATGGCAGGTAACGTTTGAACTTTACTTTCATCAAAATTGGCTCAAAGAGGGAATAACATAAACTCATTTGGGTATGGAAATCTGTCTTATCCTACAGGAAAGGAGAAGGAGAAGGGGATAAAGTAAAGGAAAGTGTATTGGAAGAGTCAGTAGTCAGAAGCAAAATGCTTTTAAGGACAGACAGGGAGAAGGAGAGAAAGAGAGAGGATAAACGGGGCAAAAATAGAATGGAGGAAAATATAGCATAATCATAACTGTGAAAAATTTTATAGCAAGTTTCTCTGATAAAGGCCTCATTAATCAAATATATAGAGAAATGAGTCAAATTTATAAGCATTCAAGTCATTCCTGAATTGATAAATGGTCAAAGGATATGAGCAGACAGAAGTAATCAAAAATATCTATAATCATATACAAATGCTTTCAATCACTGTTGATTAGAAAAACAAATTAAAGTAACTCTGAGCTACCACTCCATACTCATCAGGGTAGTCAATATGACAAAAAAGGAAAATGAGAAATGTTGGAGGAGACATGGGAAAATTGAGACATTAATGCACTATTGGTAGAGTTGAGAACTGATTCAACCATTCTGTAGAGCAATTTGGAACTGTGCCCAAAGAGGTATAAAACTCTGCATACCCTTTGATCCAGCAATACCATTACTAGATCTATATCCCAATGAGATAAAAAAAAAACAAGAGAAAAAAGACCTATATGGACAAAATATTTATAGCAGCTTTTTGTGGTGGTAAAAAATTTGGAAATTGAGGTAATGCTCATGGGGAATGGTTTAACAATACTAATATGATTATGAGGGAATACTATTGTACTATAAAAAAATGACAAGCAGGATGCTCTCAGAAAAAACCTGTAAAGACTTACATGAACTGATGCAAAGTGAAATGAGCAGAACCAGAAGAACATAGTACAATGTTACAATATTGTAAAATATTGTACAATGATCAACTGTGAACGACTTAGCTTTTCTCAGCAGTAAAATGATCAGAGACAGTTCTGAAGGACTTAGGATGAAAAATACTTCCATCTCCAGAGTGTGTGTGTAGTGTGTGTGTGTGTGTGTGCAGGAGGAGGGGGGCACTAATGAAGTCTAAAGACAGATCGATGCATACTGAAAAAAATTTTTTTCTTTGTTTTTTCCCCCAACATAACTAATATGGAAATAAGTTTTGCATGACTACACATGTATAACCTACATCAAATTGTTTACCTTCTCAAGGACAGGGGAGGAGAGAAAAAGGGAAATAATTTGAAATTCAAAAATTTTAAATGAATATTAAAATTTCTTTGATATGCATAATTGGGAAAAATAAAATATAAATTTTTAAAAATTCCATTGTAGTCAACTCACAGTCATGCCCTCTGTCTAGATATACTCCAACTCCCCCAGTAATGATAAAGTTCTTAGGACTTACAAATATCATCTTCCCAGAAAGGAATGTTAACAGTTTAACCTTATTCATTCTTTTATTGTTTCTTTTTCCTACTTACCTTTTTATGTTTCTCTTGAGTGAGTCTAGTATTTGAAAGTCAAATTTCCATTCAACACTGACCTTTTTATCAGGAATGCTCTAAAGTCTTCCATTTCATTAAATATCCCTCCACTTTCCCCCTGAATGATTATAATCAGTTTTGTGGATATTATTCTTGGTTGTAATCCTAGCTCCTTTACCTTCTGGAATATCATTCCAAGAATTCTACTACTACAAGCTGGAAGCTGCTCAATCCTGTGTGATCCTGACTGTGACTACACAATATTTGAATTGTTTCTTTCTGGCTGCTGGAAGTATTTCCTTGATGTGGGAGTTCTGGAATTTGGCTATAATGTTCATGGGAGGTTTTATTTGGGGATATCTTTCAGGAGGTGATTGGTGGATTCTTTCAATTTCTATTTTACCCTATTCTTTCAATTTCTATTTTACTCAAGGATATGAGGGTAGTTTTCCTTGTAATTTTTTGAAAGATGATGTCTAGGGGGGTAGCTAGGTGGTGCCAAGGATAAAGCACTGGCCCTGGATTCAGGAGGACCTGAGTTCAAATTTGACGTCAGACACTTGACACTTACAAGCTGTGTGACCCTTAGCAAGTCACTTAACACTCATTGCACTGCAAAAAAAAAAAAATGTCTAGGAACTTATTTTGATCATGGGTTTCAGGCAATCTAATAGTGATTAAATTAGTTCTCCTCAATCTAATTTCCAGGTCTGTTATTTTTCTGATGATTTATTTGAAATTTTCTTATTTTTTTTCATTCTTTTTTCTTTGTTTTGCTGTTTCTTGATGTCTCGTGAAATTATTTGCTTGCATTTGCCCAGATCTATTTATTTTGGGAATTATTTTCTTCAGTCAGGTTTTATACCTCTTTTCCCCTTAGACCAATTCTGCTATTTTAAAAGAAATTCTTTTCTTTGGTGATTTTTGAGCCTCTTTTGACAAACCTGTTAATTATCTTTTCATAGTTTTCTTATATCGTGATACACTCTCATTCATTTGACTAATTTTTCCTTCACCAATCTTATTTGATTTTTAATTTTTTTTTCTTCAGCTCTTCCAGGCAATGTTGTTGGGTTTCTTTCCAGTTTGCAGGGTTTTTTCTTTTTCCTTTGAGGCTTTGTTTGTAGGTATCTTCATGTTGCTGTCTTCTGAGTTTGTGTCTTAATTTTCAATTTAACTTTGGTAGTTTTTTATGGCCAGGTTCTTTTATTTTTTGATATTAAAAATTTTTACTTAAAGTTTTGAGTTCCAAATTCTATCCTTCTTTCCCTCTCCCCCCTTCCACTTCCCTGAGGCAGTAATCAATCAGATATAAGTTATATATGTGCAATTATGTAAAGCAGTCCAGGTTATTTTTTGTTGTTGTTGTCATTTGTTGATTTTGAACTTTATGTTAAAGTAGCATTCTGCTTACCTATTTGAGGGGGCACTGTCCTAAGCTTCAGGATTTTAAACACTGCTATTTTCACAGCTAGTCCTGGGGAGTCTGTAAATTTTTGGTGCTTCCAAGGAGGTGTGATCCTGGAAGAGGTATGGTCACTACTCTTCTGGTCTGAGCTCTGAGGGACCCCTGGTCACCTGAAGCTGCAAGCTAATACTCCTCTTTGACCTGGCACTGTAAGCAGGACCCCTGCTCCCTTGCCACCACAAGCATTCATCTGTCCTTTTGAACTTCAATTCAGAACAGTTTATGTACAAAAGAATTGTCAAATAGTGCCCAGTCTTCCACCCAGGGACAGTAAAAAGTCTCCCTTAATCTCTGTCCATTCTCCTTACTGTCTCTATGCTGAAAACCCTTAAAAACCCTGTCTCTGTTGTCACTTCCAAGGCCCATCACTGGCCTTTTGTGTGCTTCAGGTCAGCCCCCACCTCAGTGTCACAGATCTCTTATTATGACCTCCTAAGTTGTCTTAGGCTAGAAAAATATCTCACCCTAAACTGTTGTGCGTTGTACTGCTCCAGAATTCAATTTGACACATAATTTTCAAGTTTTTTGGAGAGGAACATTGGGAGATTTTAACTAGATTGCTGCCTCTACGTATCATCTTGGCTCTATCAACATTTGCCCTTCTTCAGTACAGAAGCACCATCCCTGTTCTCCACAAACTTTCAAAGATCATTAGCAGTAGCTCAGTGGTCATATTGACCAATTCTTTCAGTATCCTGAGATGCCACTAATTTGGGGCAGGTGGTTTGAACTCATTCTGAGTTCATATCCACTCTCTACTGCCCCCTTACTTTCAATTCTACCTTCCCTTTAACCATTTTCCTTCTTTCCATCTCTGCCTAAAGGTTATTCTTGGCAGAGAAGCTTGGTGTTTAATTTTTGTGGCATTTTTGCTAACCCTATAAATAATATCCTAGATACATTCTTTAAAAATGATATTCACTTTTCCCTACCCTCAGAAATTGTCCAGAGTTGTTTATTTCTAAAGAAAGAATAGGCTAAGATCTATAAAAAGTACCTTATATTATAAATATTTCCTATCCAGGACTAAAAAAAATCAGATGAAAAGAAGAAAAAATTGTAAACACTATGAAATGACTGACTTGACATTATTTTTCACTGAACCTTCTGAGTAAATTGCATTTTGGTTCTGTTATTCAACATCATGATTACAATAAAAATCCCTTTGTCTCCCAAATTTGGTCATGTTCAAAACATCAAATCTTATTGTCCCTGATTTGTAGAGACCCACTTTTCCACTTTAAAACAACTATTTTATCATAGCATCATCAGACCCCCTACTTTTGTGTTAGAGCTAGTTAATTCTTGTTCTTCAGATGTGACTTAAACCCTATAAGATCTACTTGTTGAATCTCTTTCTCTCTCTTTCTCCCCCTCTACTTCCCCCTCAACCTCCCCTTCTTCTCTTTCTCCCTTGCCCTATCTCTATCTTCCACTTCCTTCTCCCTCCCCTTTTCTCTGATGATCTTTCCCTCTCTTCTTCCTTCCCCTCTTTATCTCTCCTTCCCTTCTCCCTCCCACTCTTCCCTTTCTGTTTTTCTCTCAAATGCTTCCATGACTGTGATAAATGTTCTGTTTTGTTCCAATCAGACAGACCTATCTTCAGAGTATGGATTTCTTAGTGATAACGTCCCTAAGACATACAGTGCAAGGAGAATGTGCCTTTAAATATCAGACAATGGTCATATAAAATTTAAATATCAGTCTTGCATGCATAGTCCCAGGTAGTCTTCGGTCAGGAGTTATGTCAGGAAACCACTTTTCTGGAGATACTAAAAACTACATCAGTCACAAGCTAGTTAATGGATCTCAGTATCCTCAGCTATAAAATAGGGGGGTTGTGTTGGATAATCTCCAAAGTCTCTTTCAACCCTAAATGCATGACTTTATTAAGAACTCCAAGAATGGAAGTCCTTTATCCAGTAGCCCCAGTCAATATTCACTGAGTAGGCACGTAAAACTATGCTCTTCCCCTGTGTTCCCAGAAACTTAAGATCGTGCAAGTAAATACAATCAACATTTACAATGTTATTCATACAGATATATGACCCACATATACAACGTGGTGGTAAATCAATAAGGCCAATAGAATATAAGCTCTTTGAGGGCAGAGAATGTTTTGTGGATGAGCGTGTAACCTCAGTACCTAGCACAGTGTCTGACAGATACTAAATGATTAATTAGTGCTTTTTGAATCCAAGTTTATCGTGGGGAGATTTACAGGAATTGACATAAAGCGAAGTCATCGAAACCAAGAAAAGAAGACAAACAATGATTACAACAATGTAAGCGCAAAGAACAATAGCACCAAGAAAGGAAATTGAATGCTATATCATTGTAATGATCAGGTTTGGCCTTAGATATACAAGAATGCACCTCCATCTGTTCTTTTCAAAAGTGAGACACTATGGATGTGGAACATTGCATGTACTGTCATAGTTAGTTGATGCCTTGGTTAATTTTCTTGAACTACTCCCCCCTGCCCTTTTGGTTTTAATATGTGGGTATATGGGTTGGGGGATGGAGAGGAATATATTGTGGAATTTTTTTGAAGTTCAAGAGATAACTTTTGGGTAATTTAATCATTTTGTTAATAATGCTAGCACTTTAATAAAAGGATGGTCATCTGGCTGTCTTTCTCTTTAGACCAAAGACAAATGTGGCAGGGGCTTGCACTTTATATGCCCTTCAAAGAGTAAATGTTTCTGAAGGTGGCAATTAACTCTGATTGGTTAATAATTAATGAGAGAATGAATATTACAGTGAATTTTGATTATGTCATTTTCTTCTCCGTTAGTCCCAGCCTTGGAAAAACTATTCAAAGAATTTATCCCTACCCAAAGTTGAGTGGAATACAATGGCTGCCCCACCAGGGTGGAGTCTGGAGAATTAGCCCAGAGACTGAAGTTTTGAAATGAGGATAAAAACAAAAGGGAGAAAACTGAATCTCCCCAAATCATTGGTTATTAATAATCATTTCTCTCATTATTTAGAAATAAAGGTGAAAAAATATAGCATTTTAAAATGGAGTTTATAGGTCATTTCATCCAACCTGCTCATTTTAAATATAAGAAAACTGAGGCTTAGGTAAAACAACTCACCCACAGTTATACGGTTAGTGAATAGTAGAGCTAAGAACCAAACACAGGCCTTCTGACTCTATCCACATATAATAATTTTGCCCCAATGTGTAATGTGTAGGCTTATACAAATTATAGTGACATTATAATCAGTATCTAAACTTAAAGGCAGTTTTTAGTAGTGGAGAGAGTGCTGGGTTTGAAGTCAAGAAGATATGGGTTCAAATCCCACCTCTGACATTTATTAATTGTGTGACTGTGAGGAAGCACATCTCATCTCTATGTGCCTCTGGTAACTTCCTAGGAGCTATCCACTAGATCATAGGCAGCTTTCAAGCTCTGATAGTGGAGAAAGTTCCCAGACCCAGGGTTCCCTAGGCTTGTGAAATAACAGACTTCATGGATTCGTACAGCTAAAAACCTTGTTAAAGTGCTGTAAGGGGCTAAAATTCTAGCTATACTATCTAAAATCTAATGAGTGGTCGCCAATAAATTATAAGCTTTAACAAGAGTTAAAGTGTTAAGTATTTATTAAAGAGCATTAGGATCAGAAAGAAAGGTAAAAATCTAACCATTTCTAAGAGATCCCATCATCCCACCCACCATGGCAAGGTCAGGAACCAAAAGAGAAAGAACCCCTCTGCCAGTGTTGGCTTCCTACTTCGTGTCCCCCTCCCAGAAATGGGAGGCTCCTCAAGTTGATTGGCTGGCAGCCTTGATAGACAGTACCCAAGAGCAGATGTCACTTCCTGATGCCAAGGACCTGACTGCATGGCTTGCCCTCATATGCCTTCTCCTCATGGTGGAGCTTTCCTACAGTAGCTCTCCAGCAGGTGGCATCATTCCAATTGTTACAGTGCATATAACCATCTTATCCAGAACACAAAGAGCTCTTAGAATTCCACTCCATTTAGCAGGTAAGGAAACTGAGGATCTAGGGTCACATGGGAAATAAATAGCAGAGACAGGTGTAGTATGTCCTTTGTTCTCAAAGAGGATCAATGACATCTCAAGGGTGATGTCTTGACTTGTGCATGAATTGATTTAAGTGAAACCGAGTTGCACAAAGCTGTCAGCCTCACTTTCTCTTTCAGAGTCGTTGAAGTCCAGATGATTGGCAGTGGCCTGGGATGCAGTGGATGATCTTGGTGTCTTCGATGTCTGACCGAGCTCTCAGCCCTCCACATTGCCTGCTTCCAGATGCCTTCATGGCCATTGGAGCGAATTGTACTCATCCAATTGAACTCAGATCTTCCCACTCTGAAACTGGTGTTCTTTCTACTGTTCCACTGCGATTAACTGCAACCTTATGATCAAGGTGATAAAATTCATCAAGACCCCCATATTCGCTCTTACCCTTGTCCTCCCAAGGCTCTCTGTAATTCAGCAACTCACAATCACACAGAGAGACAGAGGTTAAAGATGTTTTACCCCTGTCACTCAAAGTGACATGGTGAAATAATAAGGACTGACAGTGTGCCAGGCACTGTGTGTGCTAAGCACTGGGAATACAAAGAAAGGCAAAAACAGTTCCTATTCTCAAGAAGCTAATAGTCTAAATGGGGAGACGATATGAAACAATGATGTACAAAGAATCCTCTCAAACCACATGCATGAACCACAACTTTGGAGTGAGAAGAGAGGTGAATCTATCCAGGTACAGGGAGTTCAAATCAATCATCTATTGCCTAGGTTTCTCATTAGGGATCAAAATGGCCAAAAGGCACTTCAGAACAGTATGGAATTCTGGACTTTCCTCATGAGATCAGGTCCATACCCTCAGAGACACTGTGGACCAAGAGGAAACAGAGCTCTCAGAGACATCTTCTGTATGCTACCATAGTTTTTACATCTTGAGAAATGAAGATTCTATATCCTCCTCCATTCCACATAAGTCTTTACATTCATTATCTTCTCAGACTACTAGGAAATACCCTTTTCCCAGCTTAAGCCTATTTCCAAGTCAGTGTTCAAAGCGTCATTTTACTCATGATCATCAAAATCAGCTGCATAAAATATTTATTGAACACCTGCTGTATGCGTTCAAGGCCCTTTAGGAGATATGAAGCATATACCATTCAGTTCCTGCCTTATGGTAAATGACAGGCTAGTTAGGGAGGTAACACATATACATGGAGAAAAACAACAACAACACAGTCTATAAGGACCTCTCTAGACTTCAGTTTCACCATCTACAAAGTGAAGGGATTCGGTTCCAATGTTTCTTCAAATACCTTCTGGTCTCAGAGCATAAGATAAAGAATGCTAGAACAAAATAAAAGGGGCAGCTAGGTGGTACTGTGAATAGAATTCCAGGCCTTAAGTCAGGAAGACTCCTCTTCCTGAGTTAAAATCTGGTCTCAGACACTAGCTATGTGACCCTGAGAAAGTCACTTAATTTTGTTTGCCTCAGTTTCTTCATCTGTAAAATGAGCTGGAGAAGAAAATGGTAAACCACTCCAGTATCTCTGCCAAGAAAATCCCAAATGAAGTCATGAGGAGTCAGATGCATCTGAAATGACTCAACAACAACAACATGGTATAGGGGGTTAGAGTGTTCAACTTACAAGGTAGGGCAGCCCTATCTTGATACATGTGAGTTTTGTCACCATGGACAAGATTATCTAAACTCACAGTGACCCGAAGCAATTCTCTAAGACTATAAGTTGTTAAAATCCTTGTCAATCTGCATCGGGGAAAGGATTTTGCACATCAGATAGTTCCCTTACCTTATGGAAAACAATAGATCCAGACAAAGAATATGAATTATATATTACCCTTGTCCTGATTTAATATATGAAATATGTAGCATTTATGTATGTATCTATGCAAAATCTTACACAGAGAATCCTAGAGTCCGAACCAAGAAACAACAGAGCAGGCAAAGATAGTGAGCAGCCCCTAGGCCTAAGGTCCTCAGTTCCTCCTTCTTATGCATGAGTCCTATGGCAGGATTGCCTCAACGATTCTCGCATGCTCCAAGTGACTAGACTCCCAAGTAGAAACTGTCAGTACACAAGAAGGAGTCACGGTTTTTGGATGAAGAATTTCAAATAAAAAGCAAAACCAACCCAAGCAGATGTGGATTTGAAACAACTCATACATTCCGTTCTCACCTCACGTATCTCCAGGCAAAAGTGGTCCTAAAGTATAACAGTGGACTTTCTGGGTTCTCCCTCACATTGTCAACAGTAAATTATGTCAATCACACTATCAAGGACTGCTTGGACAGACCTCTGAGTTCACATTTGCATGCATCCAAAATAGTCCCAGAGAGGAAAAGCTGCCCACATCTGACCTTGGGATTTGTGTCAATCCTGGCGTCGCCTCAGCAAGGAGAAGACTCTCTTTGAACCTGAGTCACTTCGCTTAAACATGTCGTGGGGGTCTGTGTTTGGGCAGCCTTGAATGTCGAGTGCTCAGACCGAGCATCTCATCTCAGCCCATCACCCTGTTATGTTGCATGATATTGTATCCCAACGTGACAAGGAGAAATGAGAAAAATGTAAAATGGCCCAGACCCTCTGCCTGCTCTCCCTGAGCAAAGCTGTGGGTATGACTTGGGCCTGCTGCAACACTTTATCAGATGTCTACGGAGTTAATACCCACAAACCCAGCTGGACTAGCCAGGGCAGGCCGGCTGGTATTTGAATTTATAGCAAACCCGATGGAAGGCTTTGCCTACCTCTGCTACAAATGCAAACAGACGTCAGAAAATAAGCAAACTGACATCGCTAAAGCTTCACAGATCCTAACCTACAATTATTAGCTACTTGAGTGTGATGCTCTTTCACACAGGGCTAGAGCCAGTGGGGGAGAGTTTATGATTATCCTTGTTTGAAATTTTGCAGAATTGGGATACAGCAGCTAAGAGGCCGAAACAGCTTATCCAAGATGAGAAAACTCTGTTTTAATGCCAGATAGCATAATTGACAGAGCTCTTGGCTTACAAGCTTATACCTAAAGCAGGCCTGTCCCTATATTTTGCCCTTTCAAGTCTGAGCTCCTTCCTTTCCAAAGTACTGAAATCCCCAAATCTTCCTCTTAGTGCAGACACAATTAATATTGTTATTTCTTGTTTATATAGAGCCGGTGCGGAATAGTGAGTTGGTGTTGTTTAGTGGTTTCAGTTTTGTCCAACTCTTCATGACCTCATTTGGAGGAAAATTATTTCCATTTTCCTTCTCCGGCTCATTTTACAGATGAGAAACTAAGGCAAACATTGACTCGTCCAGGGTCACACAGCTAATAAATGTCTGAGGTAGGATTTGAACTCTGGTCATCCTGACTCCAAGCCCAGCGCTTTATCCACTAAGCCATCTGGCTGCCCAGGATAGTGAAGAGAGTGAAACTATTGAAGTCAGGAAGGCTTTGGTTCAAATCTTGTCTCTTATACTTAATGGTTGAGAAACCCTTGGCAAGCGTCTTTGAAATTCAGTGTCCTCATCTGTAAAATAAATGAGAACATCACTTCATAGGTTTCTCATGCGAATCAAGTGAGTTAGTGTCCATAAAGTGCTTTATAAACTTTAAAGTTCTATATAATGTTAGTTATTATTAAAAGTTACAGATAAGGGGTAGCTAGGTGGCACAGTGGATAAAGCACAGGCCCTGGAGTCAGGAGGACCTGAGTTCAAATCCGGCCTCAGACATTTGACACTTACTAGCTGTGTGACCCTGGGCAAGTCACTTAACCCTCATTGCCCTGCAAAAAAAGGAAATAAAATAAAATTTAAAAATTAAAGAAAATAAGTTAACAGATGAGATGTCAAATGCACTCAAGAGGAGAATTCCCTATAAAGATTCTTTGTGGGGGCAGCTAGGTGGCGCAGTGGATAGAGCACCAGCCCTGGAATCAAGAGGACCTGAGTTCAAATCCGGCCTCAGACACTTAATACTTACTAGCTATGTGACCCTGGGCAAGTCACTTAACCTCAACTGCCTCACCAAAAAAAAAAAAACAACGATTTTTTGTGTCCACATTTGTATAGCTTTCTGAATTTATGTTTTCCTATGGGTTTTACTGTGTTTGATTTTTTCAACAAGCCCAAGAGCTAGATAGAACAGGTAGCATTATCCCCATTTTATGCAAAAAGAATCTAAGGGAATGGTTAGTTGATTTGTCATGGTCACACAAAGGATCATTGATAAAATTCAACTTGGAACTCAGCTTTCCCAAATCTCTCTCTGTGACCTCACACTGTCAGACATTTACTTCTAAGTCCTCTAAGGTATAAAATTTCCCATATTTGAACATTTTGGATGGAGAAGAGTATTTCCTTAAGTTAGGGAGTTGGAGCTGGTTCCTTTTTGGCCTCTACTGACTTTCTTTTCATTTGGGATATTCTTACAGCAATGGGGGAGTCTTACATAATAAGCATGATATGGGACGTAAAAATATTTAAGAAAAAAAGAAAAGGGCTGGCAAGCGAAATCTGGCCCATATAATCTACAAGGTTCAGTGGGTGTCTCTTCTGTAATCACTAAAATACAACACTAGTCACATCTCAGTCCTTTGTTACATAGACTTGGAGAGATCATAGAAGTTTAAAGTTGGAAGGAACCCCAGAAGTCAACCAGTCAAGAAGCATTTACCAAGCATTTACAACAAGTACCTAATATGTGCCAGGCACTGTGCTAAGCTCTGAGAATACAAAGAAAGGGAAAAATAGTTGCTTTTCTCAGGATTCTCCCATTTTAATGGGGGAGACAACATGAAGACAACTATGTACATTGAAGATGTATACAGGATAAATCAGAAGTATTCAGAGAGAAGGCACTAGCAGAGGGTGGAATATTCTAGGAAAGACCTCTTACAAGAAGGTAGGATTTAAACTGAGTCTTGAAGGAAGCCAAATTAGCCAGGAGATTGACATGAGGTGGCACAGCACCCTAGGAATTGGGGATAGTTATTGAAAAAGGACAGAGTTAGGAAGCTAAAGTGATATGGTTGGGAATAGCAAGAAGGCCCGTTTCACTAGAGTATAGAGTATATGGAGGATAATAAAGGGTAAGAAGACTTGGTAGTTGGAAAGGATCAGGTTTTAAGGGACTTTACATGTCAAAAAGAGCACTTTATATTTGATCCTGGAGGTAATATAGACCCTCTAGAGTTTATTGAGCAGCAGTGGGAGGAAGAAGAAGGGTGACGTTGTCAGAAGTATACTTTAGAAATATTAATTTTGCACCTGTGGAGGATGAATTAGAGTAAGGAAAGACTTGAGGCATGGTGACCAACAGCAGGTTATTACAATAGATGAGGTGTAAAGTGTAATACCAACAGCAGGTTATTACAATAGATGAGGTGTAATAAAGACAATAAATAAATACATATTAGGGGTGTTCTGGTAAATGTTTAACAATTGGCTCTCAAAAATGTTCCTTACACACTTTTAAATTCATTCTGCATTATTCATATTTTCTTAAGTCTTGACAATCAAAAAAATGATAAATCAAGCCCTGATTTGTAACATTTGCCAATTTCTGAGGTGTAATGCTCACACTAAAAATTTAACAATTGGTCTCTCCAGCTGGTTGGAGCTGACTCTAACAGAACCCTGCTACATACAAGCATATATAAACACATATATATTTGTACATGCATATTTATAATCACATAGATATCTGAGAACAGAAGTTGTAGCTAAATCAAAGAAAATCTTTTAAGATTTCCTCCAGATAAGACAATAAGATTTGACAGAGTTGTTGTCTTTGTGAACCCAATGTCAAAAAAAAAAGATCATTTCATGGGAAATTGGTGAATTTACCTTACAGTGTTCATGATGCATTTGAGAGCAAAAAGACTAGCATGAAAATACTTTAATTTATGCAGCAACATCTGTTGCAGAGGATGAAGAAATAAAGTCTATGACGCACTTAACAAGATACTTTTGAGCAAGTCAACATGTAACTCAACACTCTTACTGAGTTCTGTGCAAAAGTTGGCACAGAGAAGGATGTACTCCCCCTGCCCCATGAAAAAAAGTTTGGAAAATATGATGAGGAATGAAGGAAAGAGGCCAAAAGCTTATAAATTACTTGTAAGTCTCACCCTTATATATCAGAAAAATTTTCTTCACAAGTGAGTCAGAAGGTACTGGAAAATGAAAGTTTACTTCTTAATTAACAAACAGGAAATAATTGGTTACTGAATTATCATTTATTAAAGAATCAATTTTCTATGTGTAATCATATCATCAACTAGTAAGAGAAAAGGCCAATGTGGTTTTTTTGGGGGTGGGGCAATGAGGGTTAAGTGACTTGCCCAGGGTCACACAGCTAGTAAGTGTCAAGTGTCTGGGGCTGGATTTGAACTCAGGTACTCCTGAATTCAGGGCTGGTGCTTTATCTACTGTACCACCTAGCTGCCCCCGAAAAGGCCAATGTTAACAAATAATGGGGGGGAGGGAGAAAGATAAGAATGGGAGAATACATTATGTACAATTAGTACAGTTCCAACCAGAACTATTTAAACAAGTTAAATTGACACTACTAATTTGGAAATGGATAAAAGCACAGACACTGATTCTGAGTACTGATATTTTTGGGGAGAAGTTTAAATTTACCTAACGTAAATAGTCACTTACTTGAGGAGACTGAAAGAACTGAGAAACTACCTTTGTTAGAAAACATTTGTTCTCTATTTGGCAGGAAAGAGTATAGAATAGATTTTTTAAAAGTGCTTACCAATAGCTCTTCCATGATAGCAAAAACACTAGAGGAGGGTGACCAAAGATTATGACAAATATTATCTTTCAAAACAGCAAAAAGTAGAAGAAAAAAGACAAGTCTACAGAAAGTTTGATGTGAGATTCAACAAAGCCAGATAATCCTGAGAACACTTGTAGATGTTCTTTCTTGAAGGACCACAAATAGATCTAAAATGGGACAAATTTGCTACCATTACTATAGAAATATATCATTATTATCAATGACAGTATAATTATTATGTTTGGACTCAGTGTTCTATATTGAGGAAGTGGAAATAGCACTTAAGAAGATGAAGGCAGGAAGAAGAGCTTAGAATTTTGTGTGGGAGGCAACACAACATTAAAGATACTCAGGGTGTGATTCAAAATACATTTGTTCCAGAGCATCAACTATCAACTCAAATAAATATGAAGCAGGCAAATCCCATTCTGGCAAGGAACATCTTTAAGGGAGCAAAATCATATTTGTGTGACTTATTGCAGAATGTCAAAATGTTAGAAAGAATAGGGCACTTTGAAGAGGAGACGTAGAAGAGATTGCAGGGAGTAATTTCATAAAGCACTTAATATCACTCTAGGAGGCTCCTGGCATTGGGGTGGTGGGAACAGCTGAATCGAGTGGAAGTTACTCAACAAGCATTTATTAAGCACTTACTATGTGCTAGGCATTGTGCTAAGTACTGAAGAGATAAAGACAAAAGATAGTCCTTACCCTCAGAGAGCTCATAATCAAATGGAGATAATGAGCAAACAACTGCATGCAAAGAAGATACATACAGGACCCCATATGGGGTCACAGACCATAAGAAGCTAGGGAATAGAACAACAAGGAGGACAGTGTCATTGCATTGAAGAGTACATGTTTGTATCTAAGATATAAGAAGACTGGAAAAGGAGGAGGGGCTAGGTTATGGAGAGTTTTGAATGCCAAACAGAGCGTTTTGTATTTGATCCTAGAGGCTGCCAGAATTTATTGAGTAGGAGCAGTGACAAGATTGGACCTGTGCTTTTGGAAATTCATTTTAGTGGCTGAATGAAGGATGAAGTATAGTGTAGAGAGACTTGTGGCAAGCAAACCAACTAACAAGTTATTGCAATAGTCCAGGTGTGAAGTAATGCTGGCCAGCACCAAGGCCCTGGAAGTATCCAAAAAGAACAGGCATATGTTCTGGAGCTTTTACAAAGGTCAACGGATTAGATTTAAGGGGGTGTGATAGTGAGGAGTTGAGGATGACACTCGGATTGTGAGTCTGGGGGACTGGAAAATACCAGGAAATAGTGCTGTCAGTACTATTAGACAGTAAGCAGGAAGTGTGGACGGGGGGGGGGGGGGATTTAGGGGAAAGAGAATGTGTTTAGTTTTGAACATGGGAAGTTTAAGATGTCTACCAAACAATGTCTATATAAATGTCTAATAGGCAGTTTCAAGATGATTAGAGAAGTTAGGACGGGATATGCAGATTTGTGAATCATCAGTATACAGATAATAGTTAAATCTATAATGAGATCATTGAGGGAAGTCATACCAAGAGAGAAGAGAAGAGATACAAGGACAGAGCCCTGTGGGATAATCACAGGTAGTGGGCCTGATTTGGATAAGAAGCCAGCAAAGGAGACTAGGTTAGATAGGTAAGAGGAAAACCAGGAGAGAAAGGTGTCCCGTAAACCTAGATAGAAGAGATTTGAGTGCATTGGTACTTCTACTAGAGCAAGCTGTCTTAATTTCTTTTGTGTCATGAACCTCTTTGACAGTCTGGGGAAGTCTATGAATTCCTCCTCAAAGTAGTGTTGGTTACCTCCATTTATAAGTGAAGGAAATGCTAAATTTCAGTAGGTTAGTAAAAATAAAGACATAATCTTTTCCCAAGATCACCAACTTCCTGAAATCTATTCATGGACTGCTTGGAGATCCATGGACCCTAGGTTAAGATTCTCTGTTGTTGTCTCAGTCATTCAGTCATGTCCTACTCTTCTTGACCCCGTGTATCATACTATCCATGGTTTCTTTTGTTTGTTTTTTGGATTTTTTTTTTTTTTTGGTATAGATCCTAGAGTGGTTTGCCATTTCCTTCTCCAAATACTAGAGCATTTATGCCATTCAGGTAGTAGTGAGGTAGGCACCTAACTTATGCTTGGTTAGGAGCAAAATAGAGTGAGAACAGGGGTGTATTGGGAAGTGTTTAACAACTAGTTCTCTGCAAAACAAAGATTTACCCAACACACCTTTAAGTTTGATCTGCTTTCCTAACATTTTCCCATTATCTTCTTAAATCTAGACAGTCACCAAAACGATAAATCAAGCCCTGATATTTAGCATGTGCTGATTTCCAAGGTGTAAATACACTCCAAATTTAATATTCTCTGGAGAGCCATTACAAGCTGGCTCTAGCACACACACCTGAGTGAGTGATTGAAGTAGGTGTAGAGAGACTAGCTGAAACAGGGAGGAACAATGAGACCATATTGTCTATTTTGCTATGCCCTGGGCTCTTCCCTTATATCATTAATGTTGTGAGTGGGAACTGTTCTTGGGTGTCTGTGTTGGTTTGGGGTCAAGACTTGTGCTTCTCTGTAGACCACACACAATCTGAAGGAGCTTACTCCTAATTTCTCATTCTATAGGTGTCTCATGGTGGGAATTGGTCATGTGGCATGGGATTCCAAGGGAATGACCTTAAGAACAAGACTTCATCTCAGCATTTTCTTTTTTTTTTTTAATTTTTTTTTTTAATTTAGTGAAGCAATTGGGGTTAAGTGACTTGCCTAGGGTCACACAGCTAGTAAGTGTTAAGTGTCTGAGGCCGGATTTGAACTCAGGTACTCTTGACTCCAGGGCCGGTGCCCTATCCACTGCGCCACCTAGCTGCCCCTCAGCATTTTCAATGAAAGAGGCTTTGAGCAGTCAAGAAATATTTCCTCTGCTGCTGACTTATACCCTACAAACAAACCACTGCTCTGAATACATTCAGGAAAAAATCCTTCAGTGATGTGTTGGGATACTCTGCTGATTACCATGTTAACATCTATATTCTATTTCCTCTTGATTAGTTAAGTCTAATTAAGTTTTCGTTATCTAAATATTAATCCAATTGACCCCATTCTGCCTCTGCCAAAGATCATTGCATGGTCAGAGAACTATTACTGCAGGAGAGGTTAATTTTTTAAAAAAATTGTGTTGATACATGCATACTCTTTGACATAGTAATAACACTACTAAGTTGGTATCCAAAAAGAGATTAAAAACCCCCAAAAGTGAATTCGAAATTGAGGAGATGCCCATCAACTGGGGAATGGCTGAACAAATTGTGGGATGAGAGAGATTATGATGCAACACTGTTGTAAGAAACGATAAGCAGGATGCTATCAGAAAAACCTGGAAAGATTTACATGATCTGATGCAAAGTGAAATGTACTATATACAAAATAACAATAATATCATAAGATGATCCGCTGTGTGGGGCAGCTAGGTGGCACGGTGGATAAAGCGCTGGCCCTGGATTCAGGAGGATCTGAGTTCAAATCCGGCCTCAGACACTTGACACTTACTAGCTGTGTGACCCTGGGCAAGTCACTTAACCCTCATTGACCCACCAAAAAAAAAAGAAAAGATGATCTTTTGTGAATGACTTAGTTATTTTCAGCAGTACAGTCCTCCAGGACAACTCTGAAGGATTTATGAAAAATACAATCCATCTCCAGAGAAAGAACTGATGGTGTCTGAATATAATTGAAGCATAATTTTTTAGTTTCTTTTTCTAAATTTTTTTTTCTGTTTTCTTTCACAACCTGACTAATTTGTAAATGTTTTGCATGACTATACATGTAGAACTTATATTGAATTGCTTGAGTTCTTAAGCGGGGTGGGGAGGGAGGGGAGGAAGAGAATTTGGAACACAAAATTTTAAAAATATATATTAATTTGTCTTTACATATAATTTGGGAAAAATAAAATTCTAAGTTAATGGAAAAAATTAAATTGTGTTGATAGAATTTTTTATATCATGTTCATTTCTGAATATATCCCTTTTCTCTTCTTTCTCCTTACTTTTCCATCCAAAGAGTCATCCTGGTGACAAAGGATTTTTAAAAAGAAAGACAACAATGCTAAAAACAAAAACTAACGAGCACATCAATTGAATCTGACAGTATTTGAAATATTCCATACCCATAGCCTACTACCTCCAAAAAGAAATGAGGGAGGTACATGTTCTTAAGTGGAAAGGACTTTTAAAAACATGATTTTCAGCCTAAGTACCCCTTCTCTCAATTCCCAGTTCCCCCAAATAGCACAAAATGTTCCTAGGAATGATAAGAAAGGTTAAGGGGGAGTTGGGGGAAATCAGTCACCCGGGTGGTATGGGGAGGTTTTATGTATCTTGCCTTAATATGAGGTGAATGTTCTCCCTGTGGAATGAAGAGGATCATTGTGGGTCCTCATTCTTTTTTAGTACACTGGCATGAGGCATTTTTATGTGTGGCCAGCCTGAAGTCATAGTGAAAGACATCCAGGGACATCCCAACTCACTACTTTAAGGACACCAGGGGAGAGATTCGAGGCCGAGCAACATCAGCACCATGGCTTCTCTGCTCCTTCCAAACTCAATGGTCTCTCTGCATGTTCTCCACTCACTCCCATCCCACTCTCTGCTAGGCATCAAGCACACAGTCTAGCTGCCTTCCCACTCCCTAGATGACATTCTACTCCAGTAGAAGTGCCAGTTTTCTTAATTTCTCCACTTAATTCAAGTTAATGCAATCTCTTCATCTGGAGACTCATTTTAGGTTGTTTTATGGACATGATGGGTAGGCATCAATGTAACCAGGGCTACATGGTGTTATGTGTTGTCATAGGGAACTAGGACTGGCAGCTTTATCTATCTCCTCAGGAAGCCAGCTTAGTGGCTGCGGGAGGGGGGGGGAGTAGTGAGGGGGTGTGACCTTGGAATCCAATTTCCTGCCACTCTACTTCTGCATCTGTCTGCAGGTCAAGTTGATAGAACACTGGGCCTGGATTTAGGACAGACCTGGTTCAAATTCAGCCTCAGAAACTCACTGTGTGACCCTGGGGAAGCGACAACCTCTGCTTCAGGTTTCTCAGCTATAAATTGGGGATAATAATAGTCCCTACCTCTCAGGGTTGTTGTGAGGATCAAATAAAATAATAATTATAAAGGGCTTAACTATAAGAGGTTCTTATTAATGTTTCTTTCCTTCCTTCACCTCAATCTATTCTTCCTATGCAATGAAATATTAGTCTCATGGCAGCTAGGTTGTACAGGGAGTAGAGCACAGGGCCTGGAACCAGGAAGACAAGTTCAAATCCAGTCTCAGATATTTACTAAGTGTATGGCCTTGGGAAAATCCCTTAAACCCCAGCTTGCCTCAGTTTTCCTAACAGTAAAATGGAAATCACAATACCACCTGCCTCCCAGTGTTGAGAAGATCAAATGAGTTATTTATAAAGCACTTGGCACAGTGCTTGGCACACAGGAGGTACTGCATGAGTGCTAGCTATTTATTACTATTATTAATATTCATGGATAAAGTGAGCCTTGTTTAATGAACATCATCATGTCCTGTGTATTCTAAGTATTCAGAGAATTGCAGAGTTGGCAAGGTCCTCAGAGATATGAGTCCAGCCCATACTTGAAAAGAAATCTCTTCTATATCATTTCCATTCCCCTGAGCAGCTAGTTGACTATTTTAGCAGATTGATGTTTGGAAAGTGGAATGGAAATTCGCAGTGAAATAGTTAAAGACAGCAATCTGAACAACCATAAACTCAGGCCTTAGAAGAGTAATTAGTTAATGGCTGCAAAGTGCTTTGTGGACAGAAAAAAAATGGTAAGTGTTATTAATGCTGACCTTGTGTGGGTAGTGGGAGCTAATGGGTAAGGCTAAGAGCAAGTTTGCTTTCCCTTTGTTGTCAGTTTTCTCTGGTTTGGGTCAACTTGACCCCCAACCCCAAGACAGAACAGGATGTTCCTGGGGATAAGAGGGAAGATTATGGGGGAAAAATAATTTGTTGCCTAGAAAAAAAGGGTAAGGTTTTATTTGTGTTCCCTTAAGGTCAAATGAATGTTCTCCCCATGGAATGAACAGAATCGGTTTGGTCCTCATTCTTTTTTAGTATACTGACACGAGGCATTTTTATACAGGCAGATGACCTGAAGTCACTGTGAAATAATGTATTTTGAAGGTAGTCTTTTGGTGGGTGGCCTGGTGTACCAAATAAAGCACGGGACTGGGAGGACAGAACACCTGGGTCTCAATTCTGTCATTTCCCAGCCATGTCACCTTGAGTGAGCCCTTTAACCTCTGCACTTCTATTTCCTCATTTGTAAAACTGAGATCATAATAAGTCTGTGCCACTGCCCCGGGTTGCAGTGAGTTAGATGCAATGTGTGCAAGTACACTGTAGCACAAATATGAGGTTATTTATAACAAGTCATCTCTTTAGAGCAAATATGCTGAGACAGGATAGTATAGTGGATAGAGGATCAGAGTCAGGAAAACCTTGGTTCCAGTGTCCCCCTTGACCAATGAGGCCTCTATGTTCTAAGGCAAGTCACTTATGATCATGTGACCCCCACAGTCAATAAATGCCAATGGCTCCTTATTACCTCCAGGATCAAATAGAAAATCCTCAGCTTGGCTTTAAAGCTCTTCAGAGCTCCTGAGTCCAGGGCTGGTGCTTTATCCACTGCATCACCTAGCTGCCCCAATCCAATTCATTTTCCTTTTTTTTTTTTTAAAGTGAGGCAGTTGGGGTTAAGTGACTTGCCCAAGGTCACACAGCTTGTAAGTGTTAAATGTCTGAGGCCGGATTTGAACTCAGGTACTCCTGACTCCAGGGCCAGTGCTCTATCCACTGCACCACCTAGCTGCCCCCAAAATCCCACCTTTTACAGGAAGCCTTTTTCTATTTTCCTTAAGATTAGCCCCACCCTCCCACTGAAATTACCCCTGACTTATCTTCTATGCATCTCCTTTTTGCATAGCTGCTTACATGTTGTTTCCCTGATTAGATTGTTATCTCTTTGAAGGCAGGGGTTGCTTTTGCCTTTCTTTGTATTTCTAACACAATGCCTGGCGCATAGTAGGCACTTAATAAATGCTGGCTGATTTGAATTGATGACCTCTCAAAGCTCTATTCCAGAGGTGTCAAACAGCTGGAGAAAGGCTTCAGGACTTTCCAGTGTGCTCTGAACCAGATTAAAATGTAAACTGGGAAATATTGAATCAATGAACTAAAAATACAATAAACTATAAATAATGGTAATATGTGATTTTCTAAGTCACTATGCAACTTACAGGGACTTCCTTATTGTATGGTTTGGTATTGCCATCTGACACTGAGTCTAATCAACTCTCTAACATAAGATTCAGAGGCAAATTGATTGAGGCAATTTCTTCGTGTGGGACCTCCCTGTTGTTTGTTGTTTAGTCATTTCAGTTGTGTTCCTATCCCAGGGGGTTCACTGGTCCAGTACTTCTCCTACTGTATTACCATATTTATTGAGATAGGAAGGGAATAATGAGGGGATGTTTGTGGATGTGATCTGTTACATAAGCCTCAGATGTTATTTTGTCGCCATATTTGTTAAATCAAAAAAAAAGAAAGTCCATGTATTTCAGTTTTACTTTTAAAGAAAAGTCAGGTTCAACTTCCTTTTTCTTCAACTCTAGGTGACCAGGAAACAAATTGCCAGGTCATTCCAAGCTGACCTTTCCCAGCTCACTCATGCTAAATTGCCTTCCATTTATTCATCACTCTGCCAAGGGTCCCTGCTTCTCCAACTTTCCTAAGTGGCAGGTTTGTAGGGAAATGAGGACAGTAGACTCTTGTCATTCAAAAGGGATCTGTTCTAGAGGTCCCTGAGAGAGTAAAAAACTCTACAAATACTGTATTATATCTATTATAAAACTGCTCCTTTCTCCATCAAGCCTCCTTCTCATGGACTGCATTATTATTCCCCTTTGGTTGTCAAGGCAAAGGGTTGGGAGAAATAGTGAATGAAATAAGGCAATTTCGCCAATCTTGGTGTATTGCAAAAACCACAGAACTGGGAGTGAGAAGGCCTGGGTTTGAATGATAGCTCTGCCACTTATCAGGGACTTCAAGTAAGTGCAACTGAGAGTAAATTGGCTTCAGCACTATACTCACAGTCAAACTCAAATTTTGCCCTTACTGGATGTATAGTCCTGGGCAAATCGCTTAAACTTTTTGGGCCCTCTCTGTACAGTGAGGTAGTTGGACTTGATGACCTTAAAGGTCCTCTCTTAGTTCTAACTCTAATCTTTTTTTTTTTTAATGAGGCAATTGGGGTTAAGTGACTTGCCTAGGGTCACACAGCTAGTAAGTGTTAAGTGTCTGAGGTCGGATTTGAACTCAGGTACTCCTGACTCCAGGGCCGGTGCTCTATCCACTATACCATCTAGCTGCCCCTCTAACTCTAATCTTAATAATTAATCTGTCTGATCCTCTATTTTTGGACCTGTATAACAGGGATTGTAACACCTATCGCTTTTACCCAAAGGATAGGCTACTCTTCTAAGCGATAAGGAGGGCAGCCACAGTAGTGTTCCTAAGAGTGTTGAGTCCCTAAAAGGATGCCAGGAAGGAAACAGGAGACAATACTTCAGTTAGTGCTCTTGTCCTCTTCCTGCTGAGACCTTTTTAAATCCCAGCTCTGAATTATTCCCACTATCTGTCTTCTCTACTCTTACTCTTCAATAAGGAGCACTTACCCTACTTCTTACCTACCAGGAAATGAACATTGTTAGCTGAAGCCACACAACTGTGCTGACTAAATAGTTCGACTACAAATTTATGTTACCTAATCTCAACTGGGCCCTCATTACTGCAAGTCAATTTTATCACAATCCCCACAGTATCTATTCAAACTTTCTCTTTCTCCTTTCCATTCATCTACACTACTTCCTCCACCATCCCTCTCAACAGAGGACTTTCCTTCCCTTACCCCTTACTAGGAAAAAAAAGGCCATCTACTTAGACCTTCCTCCTTTTAAATGTATACCTAAAATCCCCATGTTGTCATCTCTCACTCACTTCCTTTGCTCCAATCTCAGAACAATAAGTAGTTCCTTTCTTTGGCAATTCCAACCCTTTTACTTGTGCCTGGGATCCCACCCCCTTCATTATTAACAGGAGTCTGAGCCTTAAATCATCATCCGGGTCATTCTAGTTTTCATTTTCTCTTTACTGGCCCCTTCATTGTTGTCTACAAACATGCCCAGATTTTCCTCATCCTTAAAAATAAACAAAACCAAATTTCTTCACTTGACCTCCTCATCTCATAAACTACTGCCAACCTACATCTGTCCTCCCTTTCACAGCCAAACATGGCCACTTCTTCTTCACCTCCTACTTATTTCTAAACCCCTTGAAAATGGATTCCATCCTACCATTCAATTGAATAGTCTCTCTCCAAGGTCACCAGTGGTCTCTTTATTGCTAAATCCAGTGGCCTTTTCACAGTCCTCATCTGACTGAACCTCTCTGAAGTATTGGACATGGTGAATCACTCTCTCATTCTAGATGCTCTCTTATCCTCATCCATCTCCCTCTCCTCCTCTTCCTCCTCCTCTTCTTCTTCTTCTTCTTTTCTTCTTCTTCTTCTTCTTCTTCTTCTTCTTCTTCTTCTTCTTCTTCTTCCTCCTCCTCCTCCTCCTCCATGTTTTTTTCAAAGTCCTCCCATGTTTCTGTCTCAACCTTCTCAGTCTCTTTGCAGTATCATCATCTATATCTCATTCTCTAACTTTGGGTATACCCCAGCTCTCTGTGCTGGCTCCTCTTCTCTTCTATCTCTATACTTTCAATGATCATCATTAACTTTCATGGATTCAACTATTTTCTCTGCACAAATGTCTCATAGATCTGCACATCTAGTCTATATGTCTCTCAGAGAAGCACAAGAGAACAGAATTGGAGAACTGTAAGAGACCTCAGTGGCCTTCTAGTCTAACCCATACACAAAACATATTTCTGCTATAATGTGCCCAAGAAATAATTGTCCAGCATCTACTCTAAGGAGGGGGAATCCATCACTTTTCTAATGCAGCCAATTCCACTTTGGGGCAACTCAAATTGTTAGGAGGGTTTTTTCTTAATTTAAGCCCCAATTGGTGTCTTTGCAACTTCTTCCCATTTCTACAGACACACACATGCACACACACGATTTATTTTATTTTTATTTATAAAATAGAACAAGCATTTCCATAACATAGTAGAATAGAAAGATGATTGCACATGAAATTGTAAATCTATTATGCATAACTTGCTATTCCTTTTAAATCTATAATAAAGTTATTATTTAAATTTCTTTTTTCTTCCCTCCCTCCCCCCAAGATGGCTGCCATTAGATGCAAATAAATAAATAAATCTACATATATACATACACATATAATACACACACATATATAATGATCTCAAACAAAGTTAAAACTAAAATAGATTGAATTAAAAGAGATAAACAGGGTAACTACGTTTTGATTACAGATACCCTAGATATTGAAACTTCTAACCATTTCTTGAGGTACCTGCCCTCTATGGCCAAAGGGAAGAAGCCTAACCCCCCCTCCACACTGCAGTGCCTCAAATACTTGAAGGTAACTCTCCTCTCTCCTCTGCCTTGCCTTGTCCTGCCCCACTGAAATCTTCTCAAGGCTAAATTTGTCCATTTCCTTCCACTAAATTCTCCTATGATATGTATACTCAGAGCTGTTCACCTTTAGATATTTCTAACTTCTCAAAGCCCTTCATTAGCCATGACCCCTAGGACTGGACACAATACTCCAAAGGAGGTCTACTGAGGGCAGAGTACAATGGGCTTATCATCTTCTAAGTCCCAGAAGCCTTTTAACATAGGCCAAAATTGCATTCACAATTTTTTTTTGGCTGCCAAATCACACTTCAGATTCATATTGAGTCTACCTACATTCCCCCCAGCCCATATCTTTTTCAGAACAACTGCTATCTAACCATGAATCATCCATCTTGTACTTGTGAAACTGATTTTTTGTACCCAAGTATAAGATCTTAATATTTATTTCTATTTAGTTTAATCTTTTGAGCTCCAATCTCTCATCTCCAAATGCCTGCAAGATAACTCCACCTGGATGCTCCGTAGGTATCTCAAATGCACAGGTCCTATCTTTACTGTATTAATAGATGTTCTTGCAAATGTTGCTGGTTGGGGCACCCTTATATATAGCTTGCCTATATGGCTTATTGGAAATGACTCCTTCCAGCTTAATCCCTGGCAGTGTTAAATAATAATCTAATGAACCAGAAACAAGTTATTGCCCTTTTCTTGAGCTAGAATCACAATATTTTCTTAGATTGGTATTTTTAAAACATCTAAATATAGGTGTTGTGAATCATCTATCAGAAAGCCATGAATTGTGATACACTCCCACAGACAGTAGGTGTCATGTAACTCCATAGTTTCTATGCCCTTGATAGATATTTTTAATGCTTCAAAAATAATATTGATCTTCCTAGGTTGTTTTTTTCCCCTGCAAGGGCTAAAAGTTTCTCACTTGCCCAAGAAAAGAATGCATTATGATGCCTTTTAACAAGCATTTCAGTAATTATTTCTCATTTATATTTTGTAGTTAAATCCAGTAATGATTCCAGCCTTGCCCACCTTAGCTACAGATTCAAAGCACGAAAACATTGATAATTTTGAAAACAACTCACCTTCACTACCTGGTCTCAAAGTAATTTGATAGAATGCCTTCATTTTTGCCCAAACCACAAATGCAACTCAATATTCTCATTGCTGCAGATCAGCTAGTTCAATCTCCCTTTTAGTCAATCAATAGATCTTAGACTCCCCAGTTCAAAGAAAAACAGAGGCCAAATACCCATAACCAGCACATTATTATCTGCTTTGGAACAAACTTGGGGTTGCCCATGCATTTAAGCATTCTATCTATTCTTCAAAGTCCATTTCAAGTCCCAGCTCTCCCTTCTACCCCTTGTGACTTTCCACAACTTACTTATTCCAGAGATTTCAAACATGAGTTCTGGGAGGATGCTTCAAGTGTTTGCAGGTAATATTGTGCAACTTTTTTGAGATCACTGTTACAGTAAAATGTATCCTGGTTTGTGAGTTAGAAACCTGTGTTCAAATCCTATGTAGTCTTGGGCAAGTCACTGAATGGCCCTGGGTCTTAGTTTCCTTGCCTATAAAATGTGAGAAGGTTGAGCCAGATGAATTATTTTTTTGGGGGGTGGGGGGGTGGGGAGGGGAAATGAGGTTTAAGTGACTTACCCAGGGTCACACAGCTAGTAAGTGTCCAGTGTCTGAGATCACATTTGAACTCATGTCCTCCTGAATCCAGGGCCAGTGCTTTATCCACTGTACCACCTAGCTGCCCCCAAGCCAGATGAATTCTGATGTTCCTTCTACTTTTAAATCTCATAGCACTCCAGTGCAGGACTTCTCAACCTTTTGCATCTGTCATAGACCATTTTTGGCAGTCTGGTGAAGTCTATGGACCCATTTTCAGACAATGTCTTTAATTAAATAAAATACATAGGATTACAAAGAAAACTAATTACATTGAAAAATAGTTGTCGTTTTTTTAAAAACGTCTGTGGACACCAGCTTCCCAACCCCTGATCTAGTTGAACTCTTCAAGAACCTATGATTTCATCAGTGTCAATATCCCCTCCACTGAAGCAGATTGCAGTTCTTTGGCTCCTGGAGTCAAATCAACAAATATTTATTAAACACTTATCATGTCCCAGCCACAATGCTACGCATTGAGGATAAAAAGAAGGCCAAAAACCTTCCAAACAAACCCCAGAATAACCAGTCCCTGGACTTAAGGGGCTTTCAGTCTAATTGAAAAGGCAATCTGTAAACCACTATGTATAAACAAGATATATTATGCTCATCATGGTGCCTGGCACATAGTAGGCACCTAATAAATATTTATTAAATGAATAAATTGAATTATTGGAGGTAATCTCAGAGCAAAGGCACTCAGATTAAGGAGGACCAGGAAAGACTTCTTGCATAAGGTGGGATGTTAGCTGAGACTTGAAGGAAGTTAAGGAAGCTGGGGCAACAATGAAGAAGCAGAGTTTTCCAGGCATAGTGGACACACAGTGAAAATGCAGAGTCAGGGGCAGCTAGGTGGCACAGTGGATAAAGTACTGGCCCTGGATTCAGGAGGACCTGAGTTCAAATCCGACCTCAGACCCTTAGCAAGTGTGACCCTTAGCAAGTCACTTAACCCTCATTGCCCCACAAAAAACAAAGAAAAAAAAAAGAAAATTTCGTGAAAATGCACAAGTAGAAAATGAGTGACTTTTTTGAGGAACAGGAAGGAGGTCAGTATCACTTGGATCCTAGAGCTGGAAAGAGGAATAAGGTGTGAGAAGCCTGAAAAGGTAGGAAGGGATAAAGTTATGAAGAGCTTTAAAATCCAAACAGAGGATTTATTATTTGATCCTGGAGGTGGTCAGAAGCTACTGAAGTTTTTTGAATGGTGGGTAACATGGTAAGATCTGAAGCTCAGGAAGATTAATTTGACAGCTGAGTGGAGGATGAACCAGAATGGGGAGAGACTTATAGTAGGGAGACAAACCAACAGTCTATGGAAATAGTCCAGGAATGAGGTGATAAGGAGCTTAACAAGGATGATGGTCATATCAGAGGACAGAACAGGGCATATATGAAATAATACAAAGGTAAAACCTAAAGGACTGAGCAATTTATTGCATATGGAGAGAGTTAACAAAAGACCCCAGACCCCCAAAGAGACCCAGCATGAGATAGAGTGCAGTCACAGATTACAAAAGCATTTATTGTCTGAGAAGAGCTTGCAAGGGAGAGGAGAATTTGAAAGAGAGGAGAGAGAGAGAGAGAGAGAGAGAGAGAGAGAGAGAGAGAGAGAGAGAGAGAGAGAGAGAGAGAGAGAGAGAGATTCTCAGCTGCTGAAAGGGGCAGGGGTTGAGTGAGATATTAATAGTTTCTGAGGCTTTTGGGTGGGGAGTGGAGGTTAAGGCAAAAGACATCTGTAGACACAGTAAACCAGGGAGAAGGATGATTAGAAAGTCCTGAGCAAGGTCTTGAGTCTGCAGCTGAAGCTCAAGGCTGTTTCTGAACTGATCAAGGCTGGCTCTGGTTTCTGGCAGTAACAGGCACCTCCAAATTTGGCTAGAGTTGACTTGCAAAGGATCACTGATCTGTCAAGCATCTAAGAGTCTCAGAAATCCTTCTGACTGGCTGGTGGTTGTGTATCCCTAGTGTCCTATTTGTTCCCCTGTAAAGAAGGGAAGTTCCAACATATCTAACAGGTTATTACAGTCATTATAATGCTCACAAAAGAGAGGAAGATTTCAGCTAGGTTTAGAGTCCCGGCTAAGAAGGAAGTCAGAAAGGGGGGGCGGTGTTCGGGAGCTAGGGCACTCAGTAGACTGTTTTGTGAGCTCCTGTGCTCACCTCCCACCAATATAGCCTTCCACTATCCTCAAACTTAGCCTATTAGTCACACATCTAATCTTTCATGGAGCCCATCATTGAAGTCTTCAGCTTGGTAGGACCTGCCAAATATTGTACTCACATGATGTCACCTTTGAGAACCTGAGTCTCTTCCATACAATGAAGGGACAAGGGAGAAGAATCTTAGTTCTACTTCCCATTGACTCAATCAATCTATTAATGAGTCATTTCTTAAGCACTTACTATGTGCCAAGGACTTGGGAAACAAAAAGAGGAAAAGACATTTCCTGCCCATAGGAAGCTCACAATCGAATGGGGGAGACAAGATGCAAACAAACATATGCAAAACAAACTATAAATAAGACAAATAGGAAAGAATAGAGGGAAGGTACTGGAATTAAGAGGGGCTAGTTAAGATTTCCTTTAGAAGGTGGGGTTTTACTTGGGACTTTTAGGAAGTCAGGGAAGTCAGTAGTCAGAGCAGAGAGTGTTGTAGGCTTAAAGGACAGTCAGAAACTGAGAGATGGAATGTTTTGTTGGTGGAACAGCCAGGAGGCCCGTGTCACTGGATGGAAGAATACTTGTCAGGGAGTAAGGTGTAAGAAGACTGAAAAGATAAGAGAGGGCTAGGCTATGAAGGGCATTGCATTTCAAAGAGAGCATGTTGTATCTGATCCTTGAAATAACAGGGAGCCAATGGAGTTTATTGAATGGGTGTGTGTGTAACATGATCAGACCTCCTTCTTAGGAAAATCACTTTAGCGGCTGAATAGAGAATGGATTGAGATTTGAGGCAGACAGACCTACCAGCAGGTTATTTCAATAATCAAGGTGTGAGATGATGAGGGCCTGTAGTAGAAGGGTGTCAGAGGAGAGAAGGGGACATATTCAAGAGATGCTGCAGAGATGAAATCGACAGGCCTTAGCAACAGCTTGGATATGGGGAGTGAGAGAGAATGAGGGATTCAGGATGACTCCTAGGTTAGGACTTGGAGAATGGCATCACCCTCTGTAATAATAGGGAGGGCAGGATGGACAAGTTTAGGGGGAAAGATAATGAATTCTATTTTGGACATATTGAGTTTAAGATGTCTATTGGTCATCCAGTTGGAGATATCTGAAAGGTAGTTGGAGATGTGAGACTGGAGGTCAGCAGAGAGATGATTGGGGCAAGAAAGGTAGATTTGAGAATCATTGACATAGAGATGATAATTAAACCCATGGGAGCTGAAAAGGTCATTAAGTAAAGTAGTGAAAAGGGAGAAGAGAAGAGGGCAACTCCGGATATTAACATTCTCTTCCCCTGGAAATTACTCTGCATTTACTTAGTGGCATACATATTACTTTCCCCAATGGAATGGCTTGTGGATAGGGCTTTATGGATAGGGTCTCTTCCTTGTCTTTGTATCCTCAGTGCCTAGCACAGTAGGGTGATTAATGTTTTCTGTGTTGATTGAGTGTTAGAAGGTACTTGTTTTCTCTAATGAAAAAAGAAAACAGAATCTTTCTTTGTACCCCCAACATTTAGCACAATGCCTGGCATATAACAAGAGTCTAATAAATACTTGACTTGCCTCTGGCTCTAAACCAAATATTCTTTTCTCTTGCACCACACTGACCAGAACCAAATGATCCTTGGGACTCTTAGGTGCATTGGTTTAGTTATGCCTTTGGCTCGGTAAATACACTTTTATTTTCTGCCTGTGTAATGTCCTCCTTAGCACAGGAAAAAGAATGAGGATGGATGTCAGGAGGAAAGGCCCATAAGGAATTATTCCCTACTCATCCTTTCAAAGGGGACTATAACACTCTAGAGATTGGGCTTCAGCACATAAGGTTATCTCATCTGGCCTAGGTCAGACTCTGGAGGTGTAAGACAAGGTTTGGGAAACTCCAGGCAACAGAGTTCCTGAAATACAGGGTTGATTCTGGGATCTCCGCTTGGTTCTTGGGCAGAACTCGAAAGACTGTTTATATCAATATCCTCCTTTGGCTTTTTTATCAAAAGGACTGGATAAAACCTGACCTCTTAAAAAGGCCCGAAACCAAGTTAGCTTCCTATAATTCTTATACCTTCAGTATCATCCTGGTTTGAAGATTCTTATCATAATTATAAATGGACTATGTACTATTTCTTTCCCATTCTTTCTCCTACAATTCTTCTCAAAGATTACCAGTGACCCCCTAACTACCAATTCCAGTGTCTTTTTCTTGACCTTCATTTTGAATTTTCTAAAACATTTGATACAATTCAGGATTCTTTCCTTATTCTTATGGTCTCCTTTCTTCTGAGCTTGCGTTTTGTTGATTCCCCTTCTGCCTCTTTGACCATTCTCTCTTCCACTTCTTCTGGCCCTTCATTTTCCTTCCACTATACGTGAGTATCCTCCAAGACTCTCTACTAAGGTGCCCTCTTCTATCTCTTGATTTCTCTCTCTTGGATATATTACCATCTCAAACTTCAACTATAATTTCTATACTGATGATTGCCATAACTATATTTCAAGTCCAGACTTTTCAATCAGGCTCTACATTTGGATTCCAAACTTCATACTGGACATCTCCACCTGAATGCCCCACTGTTATCTTAATATTTGCTACTGAAAGTACCAAATTTTTCTGAAAAGGAAAAAAAAAAGGTATTCTGAGAGGGCTAAGAGGTGAAATATACCAAGAGGATCAAACCACTGCCACCAGATTATTTTTCATTAGATATCGATAGAGACAGCCCAGGACCCTAAGTCCAAGATAACTGAGAATAGCAATGCCCGGCTCCATCTCCCAGACCATAATCCTCTGCTTCCAGCCTGGTTCTTACTACTATCTTTGAGAGAACGAGCCATCACTATCAATTGCTGACCAACTGGTACCCACAGAGTAGGCAAGAAAGTCTATCTGAAAGCCTCATTCCTGAAGATGAGAGAAAAGGCAAGATGTGCCAGATAAGTTGAACCATCACTACCTACCACCTGAACCACCATTTTCCTTCAGACCTGAATAAAAATATACCAGGACCCTGAACCCAAAAGCTTGGGATATTTTACCCACTAGACCATTGGTCCTGCTTCCAACTTAATCCCCATAGCCATCTTCAAGGAGAAACACATCTAGGGGAATGAATCTGCCATCCTGGTCACTATCAACATCAATTGCCAATTGCAAGGCAATTGCCCAGATGTGTAGGTAAGTCAAATAGTCCTGGAAATGGGAACACCCACCAGACTACTCACCCTGCTTTCAGCCATAGTCCAAGAAAGCAACCCCTATACAAATATATAACAGTATCTGTTTCTGCAAGTACATCAACACCTATCTCTGCAGCAGCCACCGTTCCCAAAGATACTGAAAAACAAAGTTTTGAATCCCAAAGACCTTGGTGCTGTCAATATAAGAAGTGGATATGGTTCTGTTAATGCCATTAAAGAAAATCCGTTCTCGTTATCTTTGCATTTTTAGGTGCAGTGGCACTTTAAGAATACCTGGGCCTTTCCAATAGATTTGAATCTGAAACTTCCTATACATGTTCTTTCTGTCTATTAGATTGTGAACTTCTGGAGGACAGGGACTCTTACTTTTCTATCTATAGCCTCAGCTCTTTAGCAATGTACTTTGTACATAGTATAAGTACTTGATAAATGCTTTTTCATTTACTCATTCAAATTCTATTCCTTCTACTAATCTGCACTATTTCTATTAATGGCACAAGTATTCTCATGAACAGATTTTAAGCCTCTTAGTCATTTTTTACTTCTTCACCCTTGTCCCCTATTGATTAGTACCCTACACCCAAGATTTTTTTAAGACGTACAGATTCACATAAAACTTTATATTTTTGATACATTTTTATCATTGCTTTATATTTAATTCTGGACATATTTTTACTTTCTCCTTAAACAATGTTACCTTCTTGAGGGCAGGGACTAGGTATTTCTTGTTTTGATATCCTGAGTACCTTGTCCAGTACCTAGCAATCAAAGGGTTCTCAGATGTCTATCTCAATTGAAGTAATTTAAAACTGTAGAATTTTAAATGATCCCATACAAAATAACCACAAATTCAAGGTAAAGTTGAACTGATGATTGCTTTAATGTAGTCTGATCCAGTAGTTGAGTAAGTTACTTTTATCAGTCAATCTATAAATAAACATTTATTAAGAACCTATTATGTGTTGGGTACTGTGCTAGGCAAGGGGGATATAAATCCAAAAGTAAAATAATTCCTGTCTTCAAGGAACTTGCATTTTACTAGGAGGAGACAGTGATTTACAGATAGATAGATGATAGATGATAGAGACACATACACACATATAATATATATTATATCTACATATATAATATGAAAGATATAATAGATATATTACTATTAATTATATCTATATGATTGATATGTTATTATTAAAATATATAACATATTATTAAAATATATCTATATTATATATGGATATTTTATACAATACATATATTTTAAGCGAAAACATTATGGAGGGGGGCTTGAAAGAATTAGGAAAGACCTCTCGAAACTGAAACTTGAAGGAAGTTAGGGGATCCAAGGAGAATGGAGGTGGGAAGGGAGAACATTTCCAGGCATAGAGGTATCTCCTTTCAAAGGAACTGAAAATATTTAAAAGGCCAGCTCCCAACATGCCACAGTATTCATCTGGCTTTTTATCAGGCAAACCCTAATGTACCCAGAGTCCCTTCGCTCTCCCACTGGATCAGGACAGAAGTTTTCCACAAAGGAATCCTAAAAGGCTTCCCTTTAAACATCTTCTTCCTCTGTTCCAAAGTTTACATTCTTTTTTAGGGGATTCAAGGGGAATTATTTTAAAATCTTTTCTTTTACCACATATGTTCTCCCTTGTGTTTTTTCCCATCAGCAAAATTGATAAATGACAAGAACGCTTTCTCATTTCACTCCAACCTCAATAGACTAAATTTAAGCATCAACTTCTTGCCTGCTTTTCTTTGCCAACATGATGTATTGTAATATTCTTTTCCACAAAATTTTAGAACTAGAAGTGATATCAGGGATAGTCTAGTCTACCCTCTCCCCCACCCCCCTGTTTTGTGCAACTAGAAGCCCAGAGAGAGGCAGTGTCGTATAAGACTACTGAATGTCAGAGGACTGTGACATCTGACCTCAAGATCCCTGAGCTCTCTGGCATAAGCATGCCTAGAAGAATAGGGAAGAGATGAGAAAATATTGTCAAGAACATGGCAGTCTCTGAGCTTGTGACATTGCTTCATCATTGTTCAGCCTTTTGGTGCGTGCTGTCTCAAGATCTCCAACAGTTTGCAGTATAGAATTGTAAGGGGCTGTAATTCTAGCCAGTCTGTCTAAAATATCTAATGAGTGGTCACCAATAAATTATAAGCTTTAGCAAGAGTTTAAATTTTTAAGCATTTATTAAGGAGAATAAGAATTTAATGAAGAGAGAGAGAAAGGCCTAGATTTAGCTATCTATCTTGGGGACCCCGCGCCTCCTGCTCTGCTCCCCACTGAGGTCCTTCTGAAAGAGAGAGAGAACCGTCCCTTCCTCATCCCACAAGCCTCCTGTAAAATCGGGAACATCCCATCCACATGCGCACACAGCTCCAAGCTAATTGGCTGGTAGCTTTGATAGACAGTACCCATGAGCAAATGTCACTTCCTGGCGCCAAGGACCTGACCACATGGCTTGCCCTCAGGCGCCTTCTCCTCATGGCAGAGCTTTCCTACAGTAACTCTCCAGCAGGTGGCATCACTCCAATCATTACAGAACACTCTATAAGACTCTCCTTGGGGAAACACAAAACAAAGACACACAAGGAGAACCACCCAGATGACCAGACTCCTTCAAGAGGTCAAACACAGCTTTTCCAACCATCAGCCCAGTAGAATGGCCAGTTCAGGAACACCAGCAGACCAACTTTTATGAGATTGATAGAAATGGCCTCAGATGGACAACAAGGACAAAGACCTTGCTAAGGGTATCAACAACAGCTGCTGCCTCCCTGCCCCCACAGATGAATTGTCCTGCCTTGATGATTGTGGTAACACATAGCTAGCTAAGAAGACAGACTGGATTTGAGCCCAGTTCTCCTGAATATCCATCCTGTGTCCTTTCCATTTTTCTTATTCTTGATGAGCTGACCCTTCCAGCCTAGCAGACCCCAGCCAATACTTGCTTTCTTCTTTTGCTTCTTGATGAGCTCATTCCCAGCCGCTCCATTTGGCACACGGTTTCTGCAAAGGGAGCTATTTTTTAAGACGCCAATTTTTTTTTGTCACTTGGGATCTTGTAGCAGTTCCACAGCATGACATGCCACTATATAAATCATCATTTGAGGGCCACCTGCCAATAAACATAACCACAGGAAGTTTCTAAAGTGTAATTTCATTTCCCAATATATTTATTCCCCTACTTTTATTTTTTGGCTTTGCAAAGAACACCAGTACCAATATTAGAAAAGCTCCCCCCACCCCCACCCCTTTCCCTAATTTCCTGGTATAGCTACACCATTAAAAGAGTCTCTGGCTGGCAATGAAAATATGAGCATTAAATGCTTTTGTATAAGTGGCTAGGGAGGAGAAAGTAGGAATACTTCTGTTAAGAATAGTTATTTAATTATGAGCATTTTATGATGCTGTTAAGGTATCAGAACCCCACGGCTTGCTTTACTAACACTGTATTTCTCAATCTAGTTTATGCTGGTTTCTCTCCATTTTCAGCATTTTGTTTCCTGGGCAATTTGAAAACAGCAGGCCAGTTTAGGGATAAACATTAAAATACAAATACTTCGGCTTTTCTGATTTTGTAAATCAGCCTTGCAAAGTACTTGCAATTTTAAGCGTATTTTTAAAAAAACCCAAAACAACATACATTTCTGGGGCACTTGCTGTGCTATAATATCTTACAGTGAATAGGTTATTGATTCATGGCAACAGATTTAATGTCAGTGCTTTTATTATTTAACATAAAACTTGGGCAATGGAGTTGGCCCAGGTCCAGGGATCCAGGAGAGAGAGCACTAAAGGTTCCCTGTCTTGATGATGCTATGGTTCCTTAACCAAAAGTTCTCGGTTTATGAAACATACAGAGGAACCATTTCTTTTATTGCTGACAATTATAGCATTGTAGAACGTGGGAGCTAAAATAGATGTCAAGGTGATTTAGTGACTAAATTTTAGGCTGTCCCCTTTATTCAACAGATGATTTGTCTAAAGCTTGGAGCAGACTGGATGACTTACTCAAAGTCATACATCTGGCTATTGAGAGAGCCTCAGCTGGAATCTCAAGATCCTCAACTCGGAACTGGAAGCCATAGAGTCCAACCCCCCTCATTTTATAGATGAAGAAAATGGAAGCGGAGGGGTGGTTAGATGACTTTCCCAGCATCACAGAGCTAGCTGATAGGTGTTTACGGACAGGCTTGAGACACAATTTTTCTGACTCAAAATCCAGTGCCCTTTCCAATAAATTATGCTAACATCTTAATGCTATAGGATCATCAGACCTAGAAGAGCTTATGGAACACAATCCAATACTCTGGCTTTACAAGTGAGGAAACTGAGGCACAGAGAAGTAAAATGGAACATGGGTAATAAGCAGAAGTGACAGAAATACAGCCCAGGTCCTCTATTTTTAAATCTTTCAAACACCACACCACTTTTCCATCAAGCCCAGATGTCCTTAAGCCCAAACCAGAGCTCTCAGTATCACACTATGCTTAGGATTGTTATTACTATTCACTATTGCAGTTACAAGTATGACTAGACTTGACATTATTTTTTTTTTGGTTGTTTTGTTTTTGTTTTTTTTTGTTTTTGCAGGGCAACAAGGGTTAAGTGACTTACCCAAGGTCACACAGCAAATAAGTGTCAAGTGTCTGAGGCCAGATTTTAACTTAGGTCCTCCTGAATCCAGGGCTGGTGCTTTATCCACTGTGCCACCTAGCTGCCCCCTAGACTTGATGTTATGAAGAGTAAATTAAGAGGTGCTGTGTAGAATACCTAGGTTAATAATCTGGACTACTTATTCCCAATGTGACCTTGGGCAAATCATTCAACCTGAACTACTTGTCTGATTCTAAGATCCCTTCTAACCCTATCTAATCCTAAGATGCTTCATAGAATGAAACCAAAGCAATGATGAATAGAGTGCTAGACCAGGAGTCAGGAAAACTCGAGTTCGTATCCAGGATCAGATGCTTATTAACTGCATGACCCAGAGCACACCACTTAACTTTTGTCAGCCTCACTTTTCATCATCTGGAAAATGGGTATCATAATAACACCTGCCTCCCAGGGTTGTTGTGAAGACAAAATGAGATAGTATTTTGAAAATGATTTGCAAACCTTTAAGTGCTGCATAAATGCTACCTATTATTGTTATTGCTACTATTGTTGTTGCTCAAGTAACTGCTCAGTTTGGTGGTGGAAGGCAAGGGAATTGGTTGGGTCGATTATTTGGCAATGAATATAAAAACATTGGTTGAATAATCTGTTAATGTTGAGTGGACAGACCCAATTCAGAAATGATCAGGGCCCTTCCATGGAATGAGTTAGCTTTTCCTAGTATAATTTAGAGGAAAAAGGAAAAGCTTTTCTGCAGGTTATAATATAAACTCCTTGAGGTCAAGAACTATTTTGCTTTTTTCTTTTAGTTGTATCCCATGTAAACTCTGAGGATCCTTTTCTCAACTTCTACTCCAACTGATGAGTTCTCCAGCTCCCTAGAACATGACTCCATTTCCCCTTCAGGCTATGACTCCCCTGAGGAGTCATACATATGTCTCCAATGCAGAGTGTCTCCACCATTGTGCTTCTCCCTAAGATTATCAGTTGAGAATAGCTTTTAGAAAGGGATATTTACGAAGGCCACACAGTAAGAATTGGTACAGAACGTCCCCACTCCCTCCTCCCTCCAAATAAGTCTGTAAGTCCATGACACACTGTCCCACAATTACATTCCAAGGGAAAATAGACTTAAGCTTCAAGAACGGATGTGTTGAATAAGTCTTGGCTGCTGAAAGAAGTCCCCCTTGGTATAGTATATTTTCTTTGCTGATCTACTTTGTGGAGTTGTAAATCTATGTCCATTCTGTACCAAGCTCCCAATGTGGACACTACTGTCAACTGATCTGGGGATATAGCTAAGATATTAGTAGGGGGGCAGCTAGGTGGCACAGTGGATAAAGCACTGGCCTTGGATTCAGGAGGACCTGAGTTCAAATCTGGCCTCAGACACTTGACACTCACTACCTGTGTGACCCTGGGCAAGTCACTTAACCCTCATTGTCCTACAAAAAGAAAGAAAGAAAAGATATTAGTAGAAAGATGGGAAGTCCAAAATACTGTGGACCCTTCAAAGTTTGCAATATCCTCCTCCAGCCAAGGGAAGTGGGGAAGCAAAACTCATCATGGCAGAAGTTAAGGGCTCTTTCTCCTTTTACGCCGCCCCCACATTCCTTCTCATCAGCTCAGGTAGAATGCTTCAATTTCTGGAATGAACTTTTTCTTGACTCACTTGATAATTTATAGATGAGCCCTGGGCAGAGCCCAGTTTATTTGCCCTATATGTACACTAATCTTGTACAACATCATTACAGTTGAAGTATTTTTCCACACTTAGTCTAAGGCCCATGAGATTGATTGATTGGGTATCTTATAACCGACTGTAAGTGGAGTGGGGTTGAGTAAACCAAAGCACATAGTAGTCAATTAGTAAATCCTTGTTGGTTGATTGATTACCTATTGCACCTAGGGGTCCTGAAAGTGCTAGTTCACATTATAAGATGTAGCTCTGAGTTTTTTTAATTCACTTTTTTAAAAACCTCCCTGTCATTTACTTTCTCCAGCAATTTAGTTTTTGGGAGATTTGGCCCCACTGGTCTTAGAATTAGCATTGTAGAAATCAATATTCCTTTAGCATTTGACAAATGTCACCTGACTGTTAATCCTTTTAGGAAGGTTAGTATTACACTTTCTCAAGAATATTTTAAAAGTATGATATACTGACCCTGGTTTCTTGTTTAGTCCTCTACTAGGGTGGTGATAGGCATTGTTTCAGTCCTTCCCTATTGGCCTTTTACCTGGCTTATTCCTGAAACAATAGCTGGGTGAAACCAGGGATAAATCAGTATCCATGTACCAAGGAGATACTGCCTAAGAATACAAATATCCCCCCCCTTCACACACACACACCTTTATCCTTATTCTGGAAGTTGCAAAGCTGTGAAACTGGTTGTAGAGAAAGGCCTTCAACTCCCCTGGTACATTGACCACACTTGACCATTCTGGCATGACATGTCTCATCAGTATGACTGTGTCTGGCAGAGGCAGGCAGAGGCAGAATTATGTATGTCTTCGGATTTGGGTGGCTTTCCCTGACATTAATCACTTGTCAACTGATTTGTCCCCGTGCCCAGAAATGGCACTGAGTCTGCTGTGGGAGACTAAAAAAAAAGATACTTCTCTTTTCTGTCTGTCTCCTTCCCTGTGCCTGCTTCCTTTCTTTCTCTTTCAATCTGTCTCTTCCTCTCATCCTCCCTAGGACTCTCCTTTTCCCTGCCCTTTTTCTTCCTTCTCTTTTTTCCCTCAATCTCTCTCATCTTTCTTCATTCCTTTTTCTCTCTCATGTTCTTTCCCTCCCTTTTATTCTCAATAACTTTTTGCTTGAAGTTTGACCCCTTCTCCTCTCCATCTCTTCTTACCTCTCTCCTTCCCTTCCTCCTTCCCTCCCTTGCTCCCTTTTTTCCTTTCTCCCGTCCTTCCTCACTCCCTTCTTTCTTTCCTTCTTTCCCTCCATCCTTCCTTCCTTCTTTCTTTCCTTCATGGCTTCCTTTCTTTCTCCACACAAAATCCAGCTCAAAGAAGATGCCACTCTTCAATTATATAAATGAAGCCCATTGTCTTTGGCACATATCTCTTTTTCTCTTCTCCTCAACTCTTGTGAAGAGACCCATCTTGAAAACTAAATAGAACCAACATGACAGAATAGCCACTAATATCTGCCTTTTATGCTATGACCATAGGTATCTATTATAGCAATTGGATGAGCGCTTTTAAAGCCATTCCAGCAATCTGAACCAAACAAGCAGGATTAGCTTCTGCAGTTGACATTCAAAGCTCTCCAACAGCTGGTCTCTATACCCAATTAATTTCTTTGACATGTCTTGAATTTTAAGTTGTTGGGGTTTTTAATTAAATATTGAAGAATTATGGTGGCACAGCACGACAGTCTATTGCCAAATAATTTACAGGATCTTGTTGTATTACTATTTTAAGCCATTTCCCTAGCAGGCAAGGTCTCTGAAAACATGCAAGATGGTATAGTATAGTGCTGGTGGCAGGGAAACCACGGGACTGAGGGTCAGAAGACTTGCATTTAAGTCCTAATTCTCCTACTTAAAACAGTGTAACCCTTAGATAACTCACTTTAACCCTTTCTCAGACTCATTTTCCTCAAATGAAAAATGGGTATTATAATATCAGCACTACCTGCTAAACAGGGTAGTGTCTGGAGATAATTTATTGTAAAGAGTTTTGCATACATGTATGTATGTGTGTGTGTGTATAGTAAACTTACACATATATGCATATCCTATATGGATGGAACAAATATTAAGCTGAAGTCTAAAAGTGGCTCACTCATATATTGAATAACAAGAAAAAATAATCTTACCCTTACTATCACAACTTTAGATAAGTAGGTCTCTGAGGCAGCAGCTTTGAAGGTGTCAATGAGCATTGAGTGGGAAACTGAAGGAGAAGAGAGGAGTAAAGAAGTAGGAAGTGAACTCTCCCCAGACAAGGGGGCTACTTTAGCCAAAACATTCTGTAGTTGGCTGTGTACTATAGAATTCCTCTTCTTCCCTCTTCCACCTCAGGCTTCATTCTCATAGAAACCACCCTTTTCCAGCCCTACCCCCAAAGGGTAATAAATTGTAATAAATTGTAGTAAATTAGCATATTTCTCTTTTGACTGCATTCTAGGACTATCCCAGTGATGCACTAATACAGACTTTGGGGATATGCTAGTAAGGAGGTTAGCCAAGGAATCCCTTCTCCCATTCCTAGACTAGAAGGTTCGATTACTATGTTAGTCTTCTTTTCTTTAAGGAGGGGTAGTTTTTAACATATTTTTTGTGTCATGAACCATTATGAATAGACCCTTCAGAATAATATTTTTAAATACAAAAAATACATAGAAATACAAAAGAAATTAAGTACATTAGCATATAGTTAACAAACTATTAAATAAAAACAAGTTCATGGACCCCAGTTTAAGAAAATCTTCTCTTAGGGGCAGCTAGGTGGTGCAGTGGATAAAGAGCCAGTGCTCTGGATTCAGGAGGACCTGAGTTCAAATCTGGCCTCAGACACTTGATACTAGCTGTGTGACCCTGAGCAAGTCACTTAACCCTCATTGCCCTGCAAAAAAAAAAAAAAGAATATCTTCTCTGGGGAGAAAAGCCTTAGTATTTCTTTAACCTGTTCTTGCACATTCATTCAACCTTTTTAAAGGGGCTCAGGTCCAAAGCCCAAGACTGGGGTTAGAATTTTTCCAAGAAGGCATACCTTACCCAAAGCCAGATTTTGCATACCTCTCCCCAAACCCCATTCATTCACCCTGAATCATTCCAACTAGTTTAACTGTCAAGCTACCATAACATTTCCATACCTTTTATTTAATACAACTGGTCATGAGGTCACTGAGACCATTGCCATGGCAATTTTCTATCATCCAACTTTTTTTGTACCACCAGCTAAAAGGGATAGTATAGTCTAGCAGTCATTTTACAGAAGAAACTGAGTCCCAGAGAGAGGAAACAACCTGAAAGAGGTAACATGATGACATATAATTGAGATATGAGTCAAGATTCAAATTTAGCTCCTCCTTCTCCAAATTTAACGTTCTTTCTACTTCATTAGCTCTACTCATTGTTTACAGGGTAATGAAGGTAAGAGGGACTATTACGTCAAGAGGAAAAAAAGCCTTCAAGTTTATATAACCTATCTTCAAGTATTTGAAAGACTGTTCTATGGAAGAGTGGATAAATTTGTTCTGCTTGTCCCTAGAGGGCTGACATAGAATCAGATGATGAAATTAGAAATAGAGAGTCAGATTTTGGTGCAATGTAAGAAAAAATCCTAATAATTAAAGCTACCTAAGAGTAGAAAGAAGATGCTTTGGGAGATGGTGGGTTCCCAATAACTGAAACAATAAAGTCTTCTAAGGATCATAGGATCTCACATTTAGAGTTAGAAAGGTCTTCAGATGGCATTGAGTACAACCTCCTCACAATACATATGAAGAAGCTGAAGCACATAGAGTTTAAATGATTTGCCCAGCATCACATAGCTAGTTTTTGAGGTAGGATTTGAACCTATATCTTTAAGACTTCCAGGCTGGTGCCCTATCAATTACACCATAAAGCTTAATGTCCATTTATTTGGTATGTTGCAGAGGTGATCCATATTCAGGTATGGGTAAGACTAGATAGGGGCAGCTAGGTGGCATGGTGGATAGAATACTAGGCTTAGGATCAGGAAGACTGATTTTCATGAGTTTGAATCTGGCTTCAGATACTTACTAGCTGTGTGACCCTGGGCAAGTCACTTAACCTTATTTGACTCAGTTCCTCATCTGTGAAATGAACTGGAGGATGAAATGACAAGCCATTCTAGTATCTCTGCCGAGAAAACCCCAAATGGATGCACAAAGAGTCAGATATGTCTGAGTAGCAACAAAAAAATGGTAAGCAGTTTTTTCCCTTATAGTTTCATTGATCTGAAGTTTTTGAAGGTCACAAAGAACCAGGAATGACAGAACAACAACAACAAAGCACTAGATGGCCTCTAAGGTCTCTTCCAATTCTGAGTTTCTTTGATTTGGTGGTTTCTTTAAGAAACTGCTCTTGGTCCATCTTGATATTTGCATTTGGTTGCTTATTCTCAATAACTTTTTGCTTGAAGTTTGACCCCTAAACTATTTTAACCATTATGGGGCACTCTACACAGATGCCTACTCCCTTGCCGCTGTGGGTGCCCAACTGCTAGCAATCTCATACTCATTCTTGTGGTGTGTGACCCACCAAATATCAAAGGACTCTTGGGAAAGATACTAGTCTTTCTGTGATTCTCAGAAAACTTATACCTTTAATACTCCCAGCTTTTGTGAGTGACAGCTGCTAAGTGTTAGTTTGATGTGATTACCAAGGGAAGTGGGGGATAAAGGAGGTCACACTGTAGACTTATGCATTTAGGACCTCCTCTGCTTTTCACACTGACAAAACTCTGTACTCATCCCTATGCACTATATGAACTCTAATCCCATGAATCATCAACAGTACAATGGGATCAACCACAAACATGTATACATTATTGTATATAGTCCTTATTCATAAGAAATAAAAGGGATATAATCAAGATATATTAAATAACTACTGCTTGCAAATGTCTCTCAACCTTACATGGTTTACAACTAATGTGTAGGTACATTCCAAACCAATAAGAAGGCTGGATTCATCCACTCCCATCAAGCTCTGCTAACATTTCGAACACTGCTTTTTAGAAAATGTCTCCAAAGCTTTTCCACCCATCACCTCCCAGAGGGTCACTTTCAAGTCAGTTTGGGAACTCAAGAATTGCCTTATTCTTTGCTTCTGCTCAAAATTGTGTCATAGGCAGTAACTTCGTAGCCTGCGTGGATCACTCCTTGAAATTTGCCAATCTCTAGTGGAATTCAAAAATATTCAGGGCAAGCCAGACATGGAATGAAACTTCTCCAGGAACCATTGCTATCATGTTTCCCCACTGACATCTTTCTTTATCCTTCCATTTACAACATACACACATCTATCTATCTATTGTGTACATAGTTATCTCCATGTTTTTGCTCCCTCTGGAATGTAAGCTCCATGAGGGCAAGCAAGGTACCTGCTTTTGTTTGTATTTGTATCTCTAGCACTTAGCACAGTGCTTGGCATATAGGACACACATTAATAGGATTTCTTGACCTGAAACCTGTGAATTTAAAAGAAAATTCTTTATTTCAATATAGTAATTTCTTTTGTAATCCTCTGTATTTCTTTTATTCACTTGAAGGAGTTGTTCTGAGAAGGAGTCTGTAGGCTTCTCCAGAATGCTGAAGGTGTTCATAATGCACAGGAAAAAGCTTAAAAAATGACTGAATAAATGTTTGTTGACTGGCTGACTGATTGGTCTTTTTTTTCTATTTTATTTTTAATTTTAAACATTTGTTGACTGGACTTTTAAAAAACCACATAGACACACTCCTTTCTCTACACATTATGTCATTTCCTTCCTTGTCCCATAGGCTACACCTCTGAAGCTCAGCCACTTTCTCCGCCTCCCCCCACCCCCCGCCATTTCTCCCTTTACTCACGGAAGAAGGAGCCTAGAGTGAACTTCTTCTACTACCATCTCCTCCAGATGGGTGATTAAATGTAAGTGAGGCACTATCATTGAAAGAAACCCCCTTCCCCCATTCTTACCCCAAGTCGAGGAATCTCTATGGATTTTAAAAACAGGAGAGTCTCACTTATCTAGGCTATTTTTATTTGATAACAAGATTTTGCCTGGAAACTAGGGGAAGCACCTCCTAAGAGTTTCATCAACCCAGTGATATCCACATAGTTTCCATCTTTATATCTCTTTTCTTTGCCTCCCCCCACCCCCAGTCCAGTAATCGTCTGCAAATGTAATTATGGGATCTTTGCTAACTGATGAGTCAGTTCGAGAATTGACATACTCTCACATTTTGTTTGCCTCTTTCTCAGCAAAGTGTATGGCCCTGGGACAGCAGCAGCATCACTCACATTTATGTAGAGATAGAAGCTATTACATGTCTGGAGTAGGATTTCATCTTAGTTCTTCTTGACTCTATGTATAGCGTTCCATCCACTACTCCAATCAATATTAATTCAGTAAACAATGTATTGATTACCAAATGCCTTTGTAAACAGAAATCACTGGGGAGGATACTGTGTAACTATGTGGTTACCTGTGTTCTAGTCTTAACTTTGCCACTCCCAAGGATTTTGGAACTGGAAAAGATTTTAGAGCTAATTTAGTCTAATCCCCTCCTTTTACAAATGGGGAAATTGAAACCCAGAAAGATGAAGTAATTTGCCCAGAGTCACACAGAATTAAGTAACAGAGCCAAGATTTGAACCTAGGTAATGAAATCATAGGCTCACCGTATCATAGGTATAGAACTAGAAGGGATTCCCTTATTCTGCAGAGGAGGAACGTTAGACCCAGAGATAACTTGCCCAAAGCCACAAAGATAGCAAATAGCAGAAGCCCCATGTCTTCTGACTCCATTCAGTAATCTTTCCATAGTACCACAGATATCTCAAGTCTGCTTACTCCAAATGTAGCTCTCTTTCCACTGCATGCTTCTTGCTGTAAAACTTTAACAAGTCATTTAAACTTTTTGGTTCTTGATTTCATTACCCATAAAAATATATGATCTCTAAGATCTCTTCCAGATCTGGCATTCGGTGATTCAGTGAAGTGAAATAGTGGTTTATTTAGTCCAGTGCAATGGGTGGTCCTGATGGTTATGCCAATTCCACCCATTGGTGGTGTTCATTCTTCTTCTAAATTCACATTACTTGTCCATATTAGTCATTTGGCATTTAATCCCATACTGCCTTGTGGCAACTTTTTTTATTGTTGTTTTATATTGTTATAGAATGCTGTAATGTGTATTGGTCTTATTTCACCACCTAATCTATCAGCTGCTAAAGGTCTATCCCAGAATACGTGGTCTCTGGCATTGCCATGGAAAGTCAAGAAGGCCTTAGTGGCAACAAAAGCTCTTCATTTGAAGGGACTTTAGGAGTTGGAAAGCGGGGCAGCTAGGTGGCACAGTGGATAGAGCATCCTCCCTGGAGTCAGGAGGACCTGAGTTCAAATCTGGCCTCAGACACTTAACACTTACTAGCTATGTGACCCTAGGCAAGTCACTTAACCCTAATTGCCTCACCCCCCAAAAAAAAGTTGGAAAGGAGGGCCAGCTACACATGGCTAGGCATTCATTAAAATACACACATGATAACAATGACATTCAATAAATGAAAATAACTGTCTGGTTTGACACTGTTGCCTAATGCTAAACTATGGTATCCTGAGCCCAAAGATTCAATTCTTGTATCCCCATACTGAACACTGTGATTCCTGAGATGAATCTATTTTCTACTTTGGACACTCCTCCCTCTATCCTCCAGTTTTTTGAAACTCAGTTGTTGTTGTTGTTGTTGTTGAAATTAGATTTTTTAAAAGTAAGAAGAATTCATTTCCTCTCTCCCTGCTAAGAAGTATGCACAGTCAAGCAAATCAAATTCCACATTGGCCATGTCAAAAAATATGCATCTCCTTCTGCGTGTTTAGTTCATTAACTCTCTGTCAGCAGGTGGGTGGCATCCTTAAGCATCAGTGTTCTAGAATTATGACTGATTATTTTATTGATCAGAGTTATTTAATCTTTCAAAGTTCATCAGTTCTTGATCTTGGCCTCTCCAGACTTTGGAACTGATCTCTACCCACTGAGGAACTTCTTTGTTATATGCTGCTTCTCAATTCTTGTGCATCTCCCAAAAAACCCCCCAAAACAACCATGGAGCCATCAACACCTTTGACTACTGAGACCAGCCATCAGTCAGTCCAGTCAAAGTCCCAGAGATAGTTGAACAATGCAAGTGCTACCATTTTATGCTCTTTATAATCTATGGACATTTTAAATATTCAATAACTACTTGTCAATGGAATGAATGAATGAATGAATGAATGGTGAGCCCACTTTCCTGTCTTCTGTTGATACTGTATGTCTGAGAACACTAAGCAACTCTAAACCAGACCCATTCCAACAATCCCACCCAATGGATGTAAGTGCCAAGGTTGTGACCCCAGGCCCACACACACACAATAGTTATAACCAGTGAATGAAAATCATTCTCCATTTGTAATAGAAAGGAAATGAGGACTGTGAATTTCCTATCACACTTGTGGTTGAGGTTTGAAAAGTTGGAAAAATAGGCTATTGCTCTCCCTCTGACCAAAATAAAGGGGGGGGGTTTACAAGGAGGGCACCCCTCCAGTAAAATTGTAAGGATATTTAGCACCTTACTCCTTCAAGAGCCTCACCTGACCCATCTTTGTGATATGAGATAAAGAGGACTAAGAACAACTTCCTGGGAAAAAATCCATGTTTTTATGCTGCCTCCTAATTACCTAAACACCTCACCTTCCCCCCCAACCCTCCACCCCCACACACCAGTGTAGGACCACATAATGATAGCTTTCATTTATACAGTTCTTTAAGAACTTTCAAATACTTTCTTTTCAAATGTTCTGCAAGGGAGATAGTACAGTTATTCTCCCCATTTCTCTTTTCAGGAGATTCAGAGATGTTAAAGCAGACGTGTTGGACACATGGGTGGTATGTGGCCCACAATGCTCCAGAGTTCTATGGGGAATCAGATAAAAATGTAATTACATGGCAGCTAGATGGTGCAGTGGATAAGGCACTGGCCCTGGATTCAGGAGGATCTGAGTTCAAATCTGATCTCAGACACTTGACACTTACTAGCTGTGTGACCTTGGGCAAGTCACTTAACCCTCATTGCCCTGCCCCCCCAAAAAATTACTAAAAAAATGTAATTGGAAAATACTTAACATGATAAATTAAAATACTATAAACATAATATCTATATGTGGTTTTCTAAGTTAATATGTGGCCTTCAGGGATCCTTATGTGTGGTTTTGTGGTCCCCATTCTGTTTGAATTCAATATCACTGAATTAAAAGACTTTCCAGGGGTCATTGAGCTAATGTCTGAGCTGAGATTTGAACACAGGTCTCTCTGGATTCAAAGGCTGGGACTCTTTCCATTTCACCATGTAACTCTTTCCTCCAGACTTATCCCTTTCTTCTTTCCTGATCAAAGTTTGGCAGGCCTGTGTTTTTTGAACTGATAATCCCACTTAAGTTAATATGCTAGTGTTCAATATTGACTTAATATGCTACTTGTTCCTAGGTAATATTTAAGTTTATTAAAGCCTAAAACTGTACTGACTGTTCAAGATACCCTGTATTTTAGCAACAGATGCAAGGCACTACTGAAAGGCCATAAGCAAGATCAGAAACATACATTTTAAACTAAAAGATATTTTAGATGTCTTATAGCCCAGTCACTTCGTTTCACATGTGAGAAAACTTAGGCCCAGATAGGGTAAGCCCTTTACCTAAGATTATTTACATAGTAAGTGGAAGAAGTAGAATTTGAACTCAGGAAATTTAATAGGGATAAAAATAAAATCTTAACACTTGTGTGATAGGAGCAATAATATCTCAATCCTTCCCCATGCAAGTCAGATTAGGTTTTTGGGTTTTTTCTTAAAAATGTCTTGGCTTGGGGGCAGCTAGGTGGTGCAGTGGATAAAGCACCAGCCCTGGATTCAGGAGTACCTGAGTTCAAATCTGGCCTGAGACACTTGACACTTACTAGCTGTGTGACCCTGGGCAAGTCACTTAACCCTCATTGCCCAGCAAAAAAAAAAATGTCTTGGCTGGCTCAAGACATTAAAAGTTCAGATTGGGGATGCCCCTCAGGTCCTCATTGCTTGAGTACAAAGTAGCTACAAGAGTTCCAGGGACACTTGGACACAATGGATAATTCAGGCAAACTTTGCTCCACTGAATCAGCTTGAGGTGTTCTCTCCTTGCAGAATATCCTTTTCCTGCTACAGCTAAGTAAACCTCTTTTCGTTAGCTGTTAAATGACTTAAGCTTGTCCCTCATTTTGTTTCAATATCAAGACAGAAGGCTGGACTGAATCAGGCCCAGATGAAGATAACTTGGGTTCTTTAAAAATCAACTTCACAAGTACAAGATGGAAAAAATATAATTAGATGGTAGTTTGTCTCGGGGAAAAAAGATCTGGGGGTGTTAGTGGATTGCAAGTTCAGTATGAGTCAATAGTATGATATGGCAACCAAAAGAAAAAATCCCAAACAAAACAAAACAAAACAAAAAAACCTAATGCTGTCTTTGGTTGCATTGAGAGGTATAGCTTTCAGAAATAAAGAAGTGGCATTCCCTCTATATTCTACACTGGAATATTTGGAATATCTTGTTCTATTCTGGGCACTGTACTTTTGGAATGACATTAAATGAACTAGAGAGCAGTCAGAGCAGGGCAACTTGGACAATGGACAACTGGACAGTAAAGGACCTTGAGGTCATGCCATTTGAAACTATATAGAAGGAATTGAGGATATTTAGCCAGGAAAGGAAAAGTCTCAAAAGGATACAATAGCTCTCTTCAAGTATTTAAAGGGCTCTCGTGGATGTAAGATTAGACTCATTCTGCTTGGTCCTAGAGAGCAGAAAGAACTAGGAGCATTTAGTGGATGCTTCAAGAAGACAAATTTAGGATTGATGTTGCTACTGATTAGAGGTATCAAAAAGGGTAATAGACTGCCTCCGGACGTGGTGAATAATCTCATTGGAGATTTCCAAATGGAGGTCAGATGACCTCTTATCCAATAACTTATTGAGGATAGTTTAGGTATGGTATCTGAGATCCTTTTAGTCTTTGAGATTCTGTAATTCAATCATTTCCCACCTTCTCACAAGGTCTACTTTACTTAGGGGCCAAATTATGACAATATTGCCAAATATCTTGTAGTGGGCATTCTTAATCTGGATTGCATGCATTTTTTATTTAGTTTGATAGCTGTCTTTCAATATATTTAATTTCTTTTGTGATCTCTCTCTCTCTCTCACACACACACACACACACACACATATATATATATATATACATAATTTTATTATTTCAATGACATTCTATGAATGGGTCAATAGGGATCACTGGACTGACAAAGGGGTTTATGGCACAAAAGAAGGTTAAGAACTCCTGTCCTGTAGGTATTGTTATTGGTGAAGGGCCCAATAGGACCCTGATCATAAATGAATAATTCTAAGGTCAGAATCTCCCATGGGGAAACCAAATCTCTTCAGAAGAAATAAGTGAGCCATGTTGAAACAACTCAAATGACCTACTCCAGAAACAGTCTCATTTTCCTCTCCTTGTCCTAGAATGGTCCTCTGTTCCATCTCCATTAAACAATCTTTTAAACTCTTCAAGATTCAGTGCTAGTGCCCAGCTTTCTAATGTGGCAAAGAGAATATTTCCCAGCCCCTCAAAGCTGTGTTGTTAACTTACCATCATATCAGTCCATCTATTTATTTATTTCCAACTGCACATGACATTGGTGTTTTGTTTTGAAGTAGAGCATTTATTAGGTGTCAGCATGGCCAAAGAAGTGTGGGGGCCATCCCTTAAGGGTAGTCAGAAAGTTTGCCTTCAATGGAGAACTGAAGTCCAGGAGGTTGAGGTCCAAGGAAACTAGTACTTCTAGGATCTGTAGTTCAGGAGAGCCAAGCCAATATTTAGAGTCAGAATTCAGAAAGATCCTGGGGATGGGTGCATTTTCAGTAGTGATGTGAACCCAAATGCAGGCTTTTGAAGGCAGTGTAACTTAGTGGAAAGAGTATAGACCTGGATTTGAAACAGCTATATTTGAATCCCACCTGCAATTCTTTTTTTTTTCTTTTCTTTTTCTTTTTCTTTTTTTGGAGGGGGGGGGGCAATGAGGGTTAAGTGACTTGCCCAAGGTCACACAGATAGTAAGTGTCAAGTGTCTGAGGCCACATTTGAACTCAGGTCCTCCTGAATCCAGAACTAGTGCTTTATCCACTGAACTACCTAGCGGCCCCCTCACCTGCAATTCTTAATAACTGTCTGACCAAGGGCAAGCCACTTAAGCTTTTCTGAAGATCAGTTTCCTTATCTGTAAAATGGTGAGGAAATAATAACTGTAGTATCAACCTTCCAGGTTGATGTGAGGATCAAATGAAATGTTATATGTGACATAGTACATACATATTACCATCATTTATATCAGGCTCTAAAGGGTAGGGCACAGTGATCTTGACTTTGATTCTGAGAAAATTTTAGAATATACTCATAAAAAGATGGTAAGTAGGGGCAGCTAGGTGGCGCAGTGGATAGAGCACCAGCCCTGTTAGTCAGGAGTACCTGAGTTCAAATCTGGCCTCAGACACTTAATACTTAACTAGCTGTGTGACCCTGGGCAAATCACTTAACCCCAATTGCCTCACTAAAAAAAAAAAAAAGTAGTTGCGGGGGCAGCTAGATGGCGCAGTGGATAGAGCACTGGCCCTGGAGTCAGGAGTACCTGAGTTCAAATCTGGCCTCAGACACTTAACACTTACTAGCTGTGTGACCCTGGGCAAGTCACTTAACCCCAATTGCCTCACTTAAAAAAAAAAAAAGAAAAAAAAAGTAGTTGCTAATGATTCAACATCACCTTGAAAGGTGATTCAATGGATTGTCCCATGGATTTGTGCTTCACCCTGTACTGTTCTTATCCATGACTTGGTTAAAGGTATAGATAGTTTGCTTATCTAACATGGAGAATGACCCAAAGTTGATAGGACTAGTTAATACAAAGGATGATAGAGTCAGTATCCAAAATCTTTACAAGCTAGAGCATTGAGCTAAAGTTAATAAAGTGAAATTCAATGGGATAAATGTATCTCTCAAGTTTAAAATGATAAATAAATAAAATAACTTGATTAAAAAATTAGCTGCACAAGTATAGGCGATGGAAACATGCTTAGGTACCAGTTTTTCTGAAAAAGATCTGGAGAATTTAAGGAACTACAAACTCAAGATGAGTTACAGTATAATATGACAGCAAAAACAATAACAGTTAAAGCGGTTTTCATCGGTATTAAGAGAGACACAATTTCCAGGGATAAGAAGTTGGTGGACTCATTGTCCTTTGCCCCTTCCCTTGGTCTGACCACATCTGGTACGTTGTATTCAGTTCTGAGCCCCACAGTTTCAGAAAGACCTTAATAAGCTAGAGAGTGTCCAGATGGAGTTGAGAAGAATAGTGGAAGACCTCAAGTTCCTGTTACATAAAAATTGCTTAATGGAACTGGGGATGTGTAACAGGTAAGACCCAGTGGGGACTTGACAGCTGTCATCAAACATTTGAAGCACTGTCATGGAAGAGGGATTAGGCTTGTACTATTTGGCCCCAGAAGGAAGAATGAGAAGCAATGGGTGGAAGTTACAAAGAGGAAAATTTAGACTTTATGTCAGGAAAAGCTTTCTAGAGATTAGAGCTATCCTAAAAGTGGAACACACTGCCTCTGGAGGTGGTGGGGTCTCCCTCCTTGGAGTTTTTCAGTCAGAGACAGATGACCAATTATTGAATATGTTGTAGTGGAGATTCTTTTTTAGGTTGGACTAGATGGTTACCAAGGGCCCTTCTGACTTGGAAATCCTGGGGTTCTGTCACCCACAGGATTTAAGAAAAGACTGAGACATAGGGCTCAAAGATTTTAAACTTCTAGAATTCTAGATCCAGTGCTTTCTGAGTGTGTGTGTGTGTGTGTGTGTGTGTGTGTGTGTGTGTGTGTGTGTGTGTGTAGGGGATTACCATTTAGTAATTGAAGACTGACACATTTTATAAAATCTGAGTGATACAGTCTATCCTTGGGCTGTGAAGGGCTTAAAAGGAGCCCTTCAGGTCTCTGTGTGTGCTAGGAACTGAGATCTTCAGAGGTATATTGACATTTGGATATTATTTCCTGTGTGACCATGGGAAAGTAATATAAATTCCTCTCATCTTCATTTTTCTTATCTGTAAAATGGGGGGAAAATACCTGAATCCATTATTTGTAGGTACCTTATAAGGTATGTATGTATATACATATATATATATGTATGTGTATGTGAATATGTATATACATACAAATAGGGTTTTATATATATATACATATATGTGTACATACACACATATATACAAATAGGTTTATTATCCTATATGTGTATATTTGTGTTATACATTATATATAACAAATAGGGTTGTTGTGTGTGTGTGTGTGTGTAATAATATTGTGTTATTACATATATGTGTTATAATGTTCTTATATATTATATATTTTGTATGGTGATATATATCATACATATATACCATATATGGATAGATGGTAATTACCCTATTTGTGGTTATCCTCGCATATTCTTAGTTCTGTACTGTAACGATTGGAATGACGCCACCTGCTGGAGACTTACTGTAGAAGAGTTCTGCCCATGAAGCGAAGGTCTTTGAGGGCAAGACCAGGAGTCAGGAAGTGACGCGGGCTAGTGGGAGGAGGAAGGAAGAGACTGGCGCTCAGTCTCGGCTTTTTCCTGAGGACGCTGGTGGAGAAGGGAGCTAGAAATGTGCTCTCCCTTTAATAGTTAGGAATCTAGGCCTTTTTCTCTCTCTTTACCAAATTCTTATTCTCCTTAATAAATGCTTAAAAGTCTAACTCTTGCTAAAGCTTATAATTTATTGGCGACCACTCATTAGATATTTTAGACAGTTTAGCTAGAATTTTAGCCCTTAACAGTACCATCTACTACCAGCAGCACTTCCCCAAGTTTCCTGGGCCAGGACCTACCATTTTAATGGTAGATTTGCCACCTGGCTATAATTGGGTTTATTCCTTTCTAGCTAGATGGCTTAGTGGATAGAACACCTGACTCTAAGTCAGGAAGACTGGAGTTCAAATCCTACCTCAGATATTTACTAGCTGTGTGGCCTTTCTCAGCCCCAGTTTCCTCATCTGTAAAATAGTGATAATAATAATTACACTTACCTTTTAGGGTTATTATTTATCCACTTAGATAATATATGTAAGGTGTTTCATAAACCTTAATGGGCTATATGAATGTTAGCTATTATTACCCCCACCTTATATGACTAAGTTGGAAGATGCCTAGGTCCTTTTACAAAGAAGAAGAAAAAGATCCAGATCCAGGTGTTGTTGAGCAATCTGATCTTGGGGTTAATTCCTGATATGACCCAGGCCCATAGCACTATAGAGGATGCACTCTTCCATCTGCTTCTTACTCAAGGTCATGGAGAGACTCAGTAGGAACATTGTTGCCCTTTGTCATTTGGTGAAACACTCTGTGATCCTTTTAGTAAATGGCAATGATTTTGTGTTTGGTGCATGCTTTTCATAACCTCCAGGTAAGAGGAGGTAGACCTGTGAAAGACTAAGCTAGGCCAGGTAAGAGACAAGAGGTTCCTTCCTGAACAGAAGCCCTGAAGTGTACTCATGTTGTAGCACATGATTCCCATCTGTAATCCATGAGTAGTTTTTCAGAGCTAGCCCCAAGCAAAACATTTTGCAGTAATCCACTCAGGCAATACTTACCTGCTGCAAACAGGTACCATTATTCAGGCTGCCCATCTGAATCATCCCTCAAGGGGTGTAAGTTTAAATGTTCCTTCCTCTTCTCAGTGCCCTCCCTTTCAAGCACATCTGTCTCTCCCAGGAACCCTATAGAGTTGCTGAAGGCTGGTTGAAATCATCTAGAAATCTGATTGTGAAATAAAAATTAAAGCATATATCCCTTCACCAAGAGCTTTTGAAAATCATGCTGAGCAGCTGCAATTCTAACCAAATCAATCAATCAATCAATCAGCAAGCAATTATTAAGGACTTACTATGTGTCAGGGCAGCTCGATGTTTCAGTGGCTAGAAAGCTAAGCCTGGAGTCAGGAGGACCTGAGTTCAAATTCAAACATAGACATTATCTGCGTGACCTTGGGTAAATCACTTAACCTCTCTTTTCCTTGATTCATTAGAAAAGGAAATGGCAAATCACTTTATTATCTTTGCCAAGAAAAACCCATGGACAGTATGGTCCATGAGTCGAATACAATTGAATGACTAAACAACAACAGTGTGCCAAGGGTAGAAAGACAAAAATGAAACAATAATTTCCCTCACGGGGTTTAGATTCTACCAGGTTAAACATGTACAAATATAAATATATACAAAATACATTAGGGGGATACTGAAAGATGGGAGATTCAGAAAAGCCCACCTTTTCAATTTAATCTTGAAGGGAGCTGGGAGTTCTAAGAGGTAGAGGTAAGGAAATATCACATTCCAGACATCCACATTACAGGCTGTGCAAATTCATGAAGTCAGAAGATGGGATGCCATGTGTAAGGAAGGATTAATGGGCCAGTTTGGCTGGACCCTAGAGTACCTGTAGGAGAATAATGTATTATGTTTGGAAAGATAGGCTGGAATCCAATTGCGAAAGGTTATAAATGCCCATCACAGGAATCTGTATTGTAGCCTAAAGGCAAGAGGGAGCAACTAGATATTTTTGAGAAGAATAACATACTCCAACCTCTGATTTGGGAATATCACTATAACAGCTATGTGGAGGGTGTTGTTCATCTTTCATACTTGAAGAGGACCAGTAACATCAGGAAAGTGATGTCTTGACTTGCAAGTGAATTGTACTTAAATGAGGCAGAGCAGTGTAGTCATCGGTCTCACTCTCTCCTCAAGGGTCATCTGAGTCCAGTGGCAAAGCATAGGTCAGGATGACTGGCAGTGGCTCAGGATAGAGTGGGGGACCTTGGCCTTTTTAAGCTAAAGTCTTCCCCAGGTCTCACTTTGTCTGAGGCCACACGCATTCATTAGTTAAAGGCTTGGTAAGAATTGAGGTAAAAGAGGGCCAACTTTGCCTTCACAAAAGAATCAGTTAGGAGAGGGAAGACCCTCTGAGTTTCTGGCCAGAACAGAAACAATGACTATTTCCATTCACTCTGAGCTATCAAAACCAAAACAATGAGTAAGTGAGGTTTGAGCTGGGGCCTATTATTGGCCATACAGTGTGGAAGATCAATTGAGAAAGGACAGACAAGGCAAGGGGACTAATTATGGGAAATACTTTGAGAGTAGAATTTCTCTCCTACCTCCATCTCTCTCTCTACCCACTCCCAATAGTTTTAAAAAGAATATTTGTAGAGAAATAAAATGTTGATCTCTTAAAAATTTGTATGATGCAGATATTTAATCCTTAACAAAAGAATAAATCTCCTTTTGCATCATCATTTCCCCAGCTAACTGTGATTGAGTGGACAAAATTCTAGATTTGGAGGTAGCAGCATGGAGTCCTGTAGTGGTATGTGATTCAAATAGAAACAGGACCACTAAACCTTACGTAAGGATCTCTATAGCCCTAGAAACCACACATCAATATTGTATTTTTATTTATTTTGATAAATATTTCCCAGTTATATCTTAATCTGGATTCTAACCATACTCAGGAGTATTGCAGGGCACATTGACCTATGGACCATTTATTTGATACATCTGGTGTAACCCCAGGGTCAAGAAGACATGCATCATACTCCTGCCTCAAATTCCTAACCATGTAACCCTGGGCAAGTTATCCTTTCTGGGCCTCAGTTTCCTCAGCCACAAAATGAGAGGATTAGATTCGACAACCTCCAGTGTCCATTCCAACTCTATGTCTGGGATCCAATGATCTGTAGCTTGTAACAAAATGCTTTATCTCTTCAAATCTGTTTCTTCATTGATACAATGAGGGAGTTGAACTAGTTGACCTCTAAGGTCCATTTCAGCTCTAAATCTGTGTGTGACCCTGTAGACTTTGATATCTCAAAGAAAGAAACTTTTCTGGAGAAAAATGACAGGAAGTAAATCTTCTTAAGAAGCAAAAATCCCATTTTTGTGGAAAATATGCTGTTAAGCAGGTAGGGGGTACAGTAAATAGAGTGCAATACTTGGAACTTGTAAAATCTAAATTCAAACCTTGCCTCAGATACTTAGCTGTGTGACCCTAGACAAGTCCCTTAACCCCTCTCTGCATCAGTTTCCTCATCTGTGGAATAACAGGGTTAGACTCAATGGTCCCTATTAGCTTTAAATGGATAATCCCATAATTTAAGCAGACCAGAGGGTACAGAGAGGAAAAGAAAAATGGGGGGCAGAGAGAGGCAGAGAGGGAAGGGGGAAGAAAAGAGGTCAATGCAAAAATGGATCAACTGAATAATTCCAACTGGAAATTGTACCTCAGAATTTCCAGGTATATATTTTAACTTGTTTGAGGAAAATGTATTCAATATCAATCAACCCCACTCTGTATAATGCATTAAAGGTGAAACCTAACATCTGCAAGATTGTTTTCCCCTTTGTTCAACTTGAGTAAGAAGTCCACTACCCACACACCCACTCCCTATCCTAGATCTGGCCAAGGAAAGCCTGCAGAGCACATTTTGGCAGGAAAGAGCATGAGGTTGCAATTACTGAGTTAGAAAAACCCAGCTTCACATCTGCCTAGTGATTCCAGGGCGGGCAGCAGGCATTTGAAAGGGAAGCAGATCTGTTGGCAATATTGTTTGATCCTTGTCTCAAGGCTATCATGGTAGATTGTTCTCATAAACAAAACTCTGGAAGCCACAGGATTCTTCCCTACCGTCTAATCGTCAGCTTCAAGGCATCTCCTGACAAAGAAAAAAACAAAACCCTTTATAGAAGCATCCAAAAGGGGCAAAATAAAACAGCTAAACTCCCACCAATATGTTGAACACCAGCCCTAAAAGTGGGTGAAAGACGACAGAGCTCCTGGCCCTTTTCAGAACTCTCTTACATGTTGTAGAGAGCTGAAGTCAGGTCGTCTTCTCTACTTTTCCTCCCGGGAAGCTTGATTTCACTAACTCAAACTGCAAAGCAGATGTCAGGGGGAAAACATTTCAAAATTCATTACACTGATCTCTGGAAGAGGGGCTGGAGGAGAGTGAGGAAGTTTCTCTCTCTCAGCTCTCCCTCTTTCCCTTCTCCAGCCACCATTGCCATCCAGATGCCTACTCAGATCAGAGAGGTGCCTGCAGAAGCATGAGGGGAGCTGCACCAATTTTTGGAGGAAGTGTAACATTTGCCCCAAACTCTCCAAGTGCTTCAGGGGCTAACTGCCTCATTTCTGGAAAATGAAATCTCAGAAACTTGCCCAATTTGATTATCAACCCTCTTCCTTTGTACTTCAGAAGGTGAGGCAGTCTCTGGAGCCTGCCCCAAAGTGGCAATGACTGTTTGTTCTGGTCAGAGTTTGCAACCTGTGCTCAAGCCTTCTGTGGTCTCTTCTCTTCGCCTTTGTCCATTCCCTCCCCACCTGCTCTGTGCCTCCATGCTGTAATGAGTTTAAGCATTTCTGTGCCTGCAAGGGTCCAGAGGCATGTCTGCTTTATTGTTCTGCTAGATTTTTAGCTGCCGCAGCAACAACAACTAAAATTTGCAAAGCACTTTATATGCATTATTGTGTTTGATACTTTTAACAAACCTGTGAGGCAAGTGCTTCTATTGTCCCCATTTTAAAGATGAGGAAACTGAGGGTGGGAGAGATTAAGTGATTTGCCCAGTACCACACAACCTAGGTCTGAAGCAGGATTTAAATCAGGTCCTCCTGACTCCAAATTCAACACTATTGTGTTACCTATCTGCCACGATCATTTTGTTTACTTGCTTTATTATGGTTGGTCGTATGGTCTATAAAAGAGATAAAATGGAAAAATGATTTTTTTCTGAAAATGGGAATATTTAGTCATTATTGCTTCAGAGTAGTACTCAAAGATTAACTAGCTCTTTTTTCACACCACAATTTGGAAATGAAACATTTCCATGGTTAGCTAAACTGAGACTAGGAAAATCAGTATATAATAAAAAAATTTGGAGCTTAAAAGTTGGATTTTGCCAACATCTTACATGATACTTAGCTTAGACCTCTGCTGCTATTATAAGATAATAAAATAGTGCCAATAATTGGCATGTTTACTTATATCATTACTCTAATTTTTAAATATTTTTTAATATTTTTTTTCTGCTTGATCATTCCTGAGAAGGTGAAGCCTAGAGCTGGAGCTATGCACCCAACCATATAGATCCTGTCCACCCCTATCCCCAAATTCTTCTATAAATAGACTCTTACAAGGAGTTCTTAAAGACTCAGATGAATTAACCACTATTAACACCTGTCAGTAAGCACAAGCAAATAGGTCTAGGGTTAGAAGTGTTCTCTTAAATCGACAAAAGAACCTATTCTTTTTTTTTTTTAATAGAATCTATTCTTGAAGAGTAGCAAAGAGGGGGCAGCTAGGTGGTACAGTGGATAAAGCACTGGTTTTGGATTCAGGAGTACCTGAATTCAAATCTGGTCTCAGACACTTGACACTTACTAGCTGTGTGACCCTGGGCAAGTCACTTAACCCTCATTGCCCTACCAAAAAAAAAGAGTAGCAAAGAGACAGATGTCAGCTAGACATCTGAGGACAGATATTGATCATTGTACCCTGAGGAATAATTGGAGGTCTCTATTTTTTTGAAGCAATGCAAGAAATCTACTGGTGCTGGTGATTATCAAACTGGCGATATTGAATCTGGGATAAGACAGTGTAATAATAACAACAATAACTAGCATTTATATAGTGCCTACTATGTGCCAGACACTGTGCTAAGTGCTTTAAAATATCCCTTTCGAGCAACCACAGCATTTTGGGAGTCATTTCATTTATTGATGGTTAATCATGTTTGATAGGAGGGATAGTGGAATAACATGGCTTCCATCTCTTCCACAATACCTATATTTCCTCATTGCCTCCTATGTGTGAATTTAATGTGGCTTTCTTGTCCTCCATGGAAACCAACAGCTGGGCATTGTTTCATGTTTTCTGAACAAATGAAAATCTCTAGGGAGATTTCATTTGTCCATGTGATTCTGTGGAAGTGCAAGTATATGGGTCAGATACTTCACAGTGGGAATTTGTCTATAAAGAAAATCAAATCCAGGTTTCTTGGCTAGTGCATACCTGGAAGTGTGTGCTGTGTTTTTACAAATTAATTGCTATTGCTAAATATCGGTTTTGGCAGTAAGCATTATTAATTAATATTATATATACCAGTAAAGGATTGGCCACATGGTAGAAAAAGCAGGGAGATAGTTTTAGCATGGCTTTTAGTTTGAACAGGAGAAAAGCCCCAAAAGACCCATGTTGTCTCCAAGAGAGACAGCATGTGGTCTCAAGAAGAGATCAGAAGACCTACAAAACCCACACTGTCCTAAGAGGGAGAGTCAAGTCAAGGGCCCATCCAGAGAGAGAGAGCCAAGTGACGGCCAAGATAGAGAGCCCCTGGCATGGCCAAGGGTTTTATCATCTTTTGATAGAGGCCGGTCATTATACTTTAATAAAAGCCAATTGGTTAGCATCATTCAATTCCATTGGTTGACATGAATTGAGGGTGGTGTAAATTAAAATGAGACTTTCACTCAAGTTGCTTAATGCAAAGTTCATTATCTAGGTATAATCCTTTACCAAGCTAGACAAAAGAGTCTATCTCTATTTCTTTTGTTCCCTTGGGTTTGTCCCAAATAAGATCTAGAATGGGAGAATATATTAATTGGCAATACCTCCTGAAGCACTCTTCTTTTTTATTTCTGCAAATGGGAATAATTCATCTCTCATTAATTCTTCTGATCAATTTTCAAAATACCACCTCATGCTATTGTCACCCATAAGCAGTATGGCTAGAAGGGGGGAAAATTGCTTTCTTAGTTTGGCCTGTATCAGAGGTAAGGGTGGGCTTACATTTGGTCTGACTTACATGAGGGAATCTCCAGGTTCCATGGAAATGGTGAAAATAGAGTTTGTCAATATTCTCTGGAAAACCCTTTGTTAGGCAAACCCCTACACCAGAGTGATCCAATGCTAGGCTTATAACCAGGCAGAATATCTTATGACTACATTGATTCATTTCCTTCCTCACTTCTGGGGTAAGATAGATTGAATCCTGGCTATAGCCCAAAGAAATTATGAAGTTAAACTTTTGGGGGGCGGGGGGGGCATGAGGGTTAAGTGATTTGCCCAAGGTCACACAGCTAGTAAGTGTCAAGTATCTGAAGCTGGATTTGAACTCATGTCCTCCTGAATCCAGGGCAGGTGCTTTATCCACTGTGCCACCTAGCTGTCCAGGAAGTTAAATTTTTATAATGAAGTCAAACTATATTATAGACTCTAATGTGAAGAAGTCAAACTCTCTTTTTAAATCAAACTAATTCCTAGGTACTGATTCTGTTATTAGATACAATCTTTTATCAATAATACAAAATAAAGCAGGGGAGCAATTTTCAGTCTCACATTGAACTGGTAGTTAAACTCAAATCTCCTGACTTTTTGTTCATAGTCTTCACCAGTATTTGACACTGTCTCTGATTTTCACATTTTTAAAAAAATAAGTTTTGTTGGTCTTATTTTTTACATCATCATAGTATCCCTTCACCTCTCCCTCCCTGAGAGCCATCCCACATAACTGAGAGCAAAAAATCAGCACAACTGACTGATACATTGAAAAGTACAAAAACATGTATAATGTACAACACCTGTGACCCCCCACCTCCATGAAGGAGTAGGTTTCAGGTGTCTCATATTTCTTCATTAAAGTCATGTTTGAGCTTTATAATTTTGTTCTATAAAATTTAGGGGTTTTTGGTATGTGGTCATTCTTTCCATTTACACTGTTGTTGATACTATGAATATTATTTTCTTGGCTTTGCTGACTTCACTCAGGATCAGCTCACAAAGATGTTTTTCCCCATGAGTCTCTGTATTCATCATATATACAATTTCTTTCAGCACAGTAATATTCTGCCACATGCGTGCCACATAATTTGTTTAGCTATTTCCCAATCAATGGATATCTACTTTGTTTCCAGTCCTTTGCTAAGATAAAAAGTGCTGCTATAAATATTATATATGGAGACTTTCTTCTTATCAATGGCTTTCTTGGGGTACAAGACCAGTAATGGAGTCTCTGACTTAGAGAGTAGGGACATTTTAGTAATTTTATTTGCATAATTACAAATTGCTTTCCAAAATGTTTGTACCATTTCACAGCTCCACCCACAATATATTAGCATGCCTATCATTTCACAATTCCTCCAAGATTAACTATTTCCATCTCTTGTCATTCTTGCCAATTTGCAGGGTCTGAGGTAAAAACCTCTGGGTTGGTTTGATCTTCATTTCTCTTATTATTAGTGATTTGAAGCATTCTTTCCTGAGGTTATAAATACATCATTTTTCCTTTGTTCACATCCTGTGAATACTTATTTTAATCATATACACTTAGTTATATATACACATACATATATGCATAAATACTATAGACACATTTAACTATATATTACACATGCATGCATATTCACACATGCACATATACACATATGGCTAACACCCATACATATACACATGTATATACCAATATATGGATACACATATGCATATATGTTATATACAATTTCTGGGAAAATGTTCAATGCTAATGGGAATAGACAGATGAGATAGATGATAGATAAGATAGATAGATATGTGTTGTTTAAAATCTAAATGTGGGGGGCAGCTAGGTGGCACAGTGGATAAAGCACTAGCCTCAGATTCAGGAGGACCTGAGTTCAAATCCAGCCTCAGACACTTGACACTAGCTGTGTGACCCTGGTCAAGTCACTTAACCCTCATTGCCCTGCAAAACAAATAAACCAAAAAAAAAAAATCTAAATGTGGGTCCTAATCTGCCCACCCCTCCAGTTTTGGGAGGGAAGCTGGCTAAAATCACTGATAAATTCAGCAAGAGTTTAGGCTTTTAAAGATTTATTAAAATATATTATAAGTTAGTGAAGAGAGAGAGAAATTGAGAAAAGATTCCTTATAGCATGGAAATCCTAGCTTAGATCTAATTCGGTATAGCCAGAGAGAAAGAAACAAATTTCCTTTCGTAGCAGCCCATGTGAAATCTTTCACCACCAAGCCAGTGTCCAAATGACTAAAAGGGGCCCTCCTGTTCTCCCTCCGCCGCCACATGCCTATTCCTCACCAAAAAGAGGCTGTTTCCATGAGCAAGCGTCCACTTCCTAGTTCCTCTCTCCCTCCCCCAAAGGGGAGGTCCTTCAAGCTGGTTGGTTGAGAGTGGTCTCTTGCTGATGTCAGTAGTACACTGCCTCTGAGAACAATGTTACTCAGGGCCAGCCAGGTGTGGTCCCCATCCAATCACTCTTAAGTAGGTACTTAGTCAGTTTCTCATTCTCACCCAGTTCAAACAATTCTAAATCAATCTTCAGGTGGGGCACTGGGAGTCTGCCAAATTCCATTATTTTATCACAGATAGACAGACAGACAGATAGATGATATAGATAGATGATAGATAGATAGATAGATAGATAGATAGATAGATAGATAGATAGATAGATAGATAGATAGATAGATAGATAGATAGATGGATGGATAGATAGATAGATGGATAGATAGATAGATGGATAGATAGATAGATCTAGATCTATAGAAGACCAAACCCTTATCAGAGAAATGATACAAAGTTCCCTCCCCCTTCTCCCATTCACCCACTTCCCTTGTTATCCCAGGTCCATTATTTTTGGCTGTGCAGAAGCTTTTAAGTTTCATGTAATATCTATGTTATCTTTGTAATGTTCTCTATCTCTTGTTTGACAAAGAATACATCTCCTACCCATTGATATGAAATGTATACAATCTGCTTCTCTTCTAATTTTTATAGTATGATCTTTAATATTGAAGTTAGATATCCATTTAAAATGTATTATGGAATGTAAAGTGTTGATCTAAGCCAAATATCTGCCAGACTGCTTTCTGGTTTCCCAGCAATTTTTCTCAAATAAGGAGTTATTTCCTAAGTAATTTATGTTTTTTCACTCTATTAAACACTGGGTATTGAGTTCCATTGCTTTGGATTCTCCCTCATCTAGTCTGTTCCATTGATCTACCTCTCTATTTTTTAAAAACAATAACAGATGATTTTGATGACTGCTGCTTTATAATGTAGTTTGAGGTATAGAAGTGCTATCCACACCCCCAACACACACTTCATCTCTCCTCATCATTTCCCTTGATTTTTTGAATTTTTCTTTTTCCAAATTAGTTTTGTCATTATTTTATCAAGTTCTAAAAATGTAATTTGGTAATTTGATTATTATAGTATTAAAAGTATAAATTAATTTTAGTAGTATGGTCATTTTTATCAAATTGGCACAATCTAGCCATTAGCACAGAATATTCCTCCAGAAAATTAAGATGTTCTTTATTACTATGGGAACACTTTGTAACTGAATCTTTACAAATTTTTTTGTGCTTTGGTAGGACAATTTCCAGATGTTTTATATATTTTGTAGTTATTTAGAATGGGATTTCTTGTTCTATTTTTGCTTTGGGGGATTTCTTATTGTTATATGGCAATGCTATAGATTTTGAGGGTTATTTTGTAGCCTGCAAATTTGCTGAATCTATTGTCTCAATTAGTATCTTTGTTGCTATCCTAAGATTTTGTACTGTCTTATCATAAGCTAATAGGGATAGCATTTTTTCTTTCTTTTAACATATCTTTATGCCTTTAATTACTTTCTCTAGTCATTGCTATTGTTAGCATTTGCAAAACTGTATAAATAATGCTATTGAGGTTGGGTATCCTTGCTTCATTCTCATATTTATTGGAAAAAATTCTAGTTTATTCTCATTGCTTGTGATGTTTACTTTTGGTTTTAGACAGTTACTTTTTATATTTGTTTTAAATGCCCTTCTATGCCTGTACTTTGTAGTGTTTTTAACATTAAAATGTGGTATACTTTATTAAGTTGCAATTATCTTTATGGTTTTATATGTTTTTATTTTTAATAATATTTAATTAAATCTATATTGAATAATATTTAATTAATAAGATTTTATTAAATATGATTCAATTAAATTTTCCTAATATTGAACCATCCTTGCATTCCTGGTATAAATCCTACTTGGTCATAATTAATGATTTCTTGGGACAAATTGCTATAGTTCCCATGATAATATTTTGTTTAAAATTTTAAAGTCCATATTCATGAAAAAATGCAGAGCTATAGTTTTTCTTCTGTGTTTTATTCCCCCCCACACACACACACACAAAATTTAGGTATTAAGACTATATTTGGTGGATAAAGCACCGGCCCTGGATTCAGGAGTACCTGGGTTCAAATCTAGCCTCAGACGTTTGACACTTACTAGTTGTGTGACCCTGGGCAAGTCACTTAACCCTCATTGCCCCACCAAAAAAAAAGGACTATATTTGGGCAGCTAGGTGGTGCAGTGGGTAAAGCCCTGGCCTTGGATTCAGGAGCACCTGAGTTCAAATCCAGCCTCAGACACTTGACACTTAACTAGCTGTGTGACCCTGGGCAAGTTACTTAACCCTCATTGCCCTGCCAAAAAATAAAAGAAGAAGAAGAAAAGAAAAAGAAAAAAAGAAGAAAGGACTATATTTGTCTCATAAAAGGATTATTCCAGTGTACTTTCTTTCTCAATGTTTGAGAATGATTTGTGAAGTATAGGTACTAATTGTTTTTTTTAGGATATTTGATAGAATCTGATAGAATTCTGTGAATCCATAAAAACCAGAAGTTTTAAAAAGAAATATATCTTTTATACTTAAATCTATTTCTTTTTCTAAGATTCAGTTATTTAAGAGTTCTATCTGGCCTTCTAATACTTTGAGTACTTCAAATTTCAAAAGGTATCCCTCTATTTCTTTTGTGTTCTCACTTTTGTTAGTGAATAACTGCATAATATATTCCAATTATTCTTTTTATTTCTTCTGGGTTTTTTGTGATTTCTATTTGTTCATTTGCTATTTTATTTATCTGATTTTCTACTCTCTTTTTTAACCAGATCAACTAATTATTTATCATTTTACTTGTCTTTTCAAAGAACTAGCTTTTAGTTTTATTTATCATTTGTTTATTTTTGCTTCTAATTTATTTATTCTCTAATTTTTAATGTCTTTTTAATGCTTGTTTTTGTTAGCTTTCTAATTTTTCAAATGCAATTACGTTTATTAATCCTTTCCTTCTCTATTTTGTTATGGTTGTTTCTCTTTCTTTCTTTTTTTTTTTTTTGGTGAGGCAATTGGGGTTAAGTGACTTGCCCAGGGTCACACAGCTAGTAAGTGTTAAATGTCTGAGGCCGGATTTGAACTCAGGTACTCCTGACTCCAGGGCCAGTCCTCTATCTACTGTGCCACCTAGCTGCCCCCGTTTCTCTTTCATTTTTGAAGAAGACTAATGATGCCATGAGTAAGTGATGTCTTGAGTTGCGTATGAATTAGATTTAAGTGAAAGAGTTGCGCAAATTGTCAGCCTCATTCTCTCTTCCAGTCATCAAAGACAAGGGGTGAGACAAAAGTCAGGATGACTGGTGACAGTCTGGTATGCAGTGGATGACCTTAGCATCTTCAATGTCTTACCAAGCTCAAGGGACTCCACAATGCTTGTTTCTGCTGCCTTTGTGACTGTTGGAACAAATTGTTCTCATTCCACCAGGAGAGGTCTTCACATCCTCAGGGTAGGCATCTGCCTTACTCACCAACAAATTTAAAATCCGTTAGCTACCCTTGATCTGCTTTAGCCCAAATCCAAAAGTCGATTTATAGAGGTGTGGTTACTACACATGTTGCAGTTTCTTGGAGCCACAAATGGGAGTTGGGTTATTTTGTTAATATTTGTTTGTAGGGATAGGATTTTTAACCTGAAAACTGTTGTAGCAGCATCTCAGATGTTTTAGTATATTGTTTCATCTTTATAATTTTCTTTCATATAATTATTGATTATCTCTATGATTTGTTCTTTGATCCATTTATTAACTATTTCATTTTTAAGTCCCTCTCTCTTCCAGCAGATTTTAAGGTTTTGCTTTCTTATCAAAACTGTTATTCTTTTTCATATTATTGCATTATTTAATCCAGTCACATTTAAAGTTATGAGAATTAGGTTCATATTTTCTCCATTTATCTTTAATAGTGATTTCTTCCAAGTTATGATTTTCTCCATCCACTGTACACATTGTACTGTTTCTTTAGTTACTTTAGCTTAATGTTTTTTTAAGGTGGCTCTATTTCCATTGACTCTCTTCCCCTCACTCCTATTATGTCACTTTCACTTGTTACCCCATTTCCCCTTGGGGTTTTGTTTATTACTTCTTTTTCTTTCCTGATTTTATCTGGTTCTTTTTAATCCTTCTCCATTTTTTCCTTCTCATCACATAGATTCCTCTTTCCTGTCCTCCCTTCAACTACTCATATTTAGTAGGGTTTTTTAAATTTCATTTTTGCACCTCTTTCCAGAGAAGATTTTTCTTACACCCTTCATTATTTACCTTTTCTTTTTGTCTATTCTAGACCCTCATTCTCTAGTCCATGACCCCTATAAATATCTAGTCTCTCTCTCTAATCTCTGTAGGTATCTATTTGGGGCTTTCTCCTTCTAGGCAGTTTCTGCTACTGCCTTGCAGAGCCTGTCCAATTTATTGACCTTTCTTATTCCTTTGGTGAGACTTGTCATTGAAGATCTGGGACTTTTCTTTTCTGAAATTATTTTTGCTGAATAGATTATGTATTGTGCTTTGATAATTCTCACTTCTTTTTGAAAAAAATACTCAGAAATTACATATTATAGTTCCATGTTTTTGACATATTCCACAGAATCCTCTGTTTATTCAAATTTTGGATTGTTTTCCTTTGTTTGTACTTATTCATGCATACCTAAACTTGTTTATTAGATCTTGGCCACAGTTCCTTTTGCTGTTAATGTTTTGCCTGATGATTTATCTGCATATGTTCAAGGTCTTTGAATTTTCTTCTTCTTGAGATTTCTGATAATGTTATTCTTTTACCCCCTTATTTTCCCCTATTGATCACTCTCTGACTCCCTCCCTTCTAGTTGTGGTTCCTCTAGGGGCTGGACATGCTATGGGATTTTTATAATTTGAGTCTCCAAGATTCTAAAGAGAGGAGCTTAGGGTGTGGAGTTGAACTCTATTTCAAGCCCAAATACGTGTTTTATTCCTGTCCTTCTATTCCTTCACTTTCTCACACAGATCTTTTGCAGCATAGAACTCTGATGCTTAGACAATGGCTTTCTGTTTCAGTCCCAGCAAATTTCTGCAGCCTGAATCTAAGATCTCCATAGCACTGGAAAGAAGGATAGTGATTGGAGTTTTGGAGTTTATGCGGGCTCATGTCTTTAGTTCAGCTAGTGCAGGCAGTCTCGCTGCCAGTAGTATTGTGGGTGATGGGAGATGAGATTGTGTGAGTTTAGGGTAGGCATCAGTTCCCATCTTTTTTTAATTTTTTTTTTAGGTTATAGTTTTCCTCGATCCTGGAAACAGCTGAAGTTTCTTTATCTTTAGTGCATAATTTCTGTTTTTGAGAGATTTGAGAGTTCATGTAGATTAGAGAAAATGAATAGTCCTCCATTTAATTGATAATGTGACCTGAAAACCTCCTAACCATTCTTAAAGCCCCAGCTCAAATATCTCTATAATCATTTGGACTTCACTAATTCCTCTAACTGGAAATTATTCCTTTCTCATCTGTTTGTGGTAAATTATAATTATAAGGGTGGAGTTCCACCACCATCATAATTAATAAAAAAACATAAGACCAAAAACAATCAAAAGTATAAACTAGATGTTAACAAGCTTTTAATAGTTTGAGATATTATAGGTTTTTGTCTACTGGATGAAAATCAGATGGCACCACATGGGAAACATCTTATGATTGAAATCAAGACAGGTTAAGAATTTTTTGGTCAAATAGTTAGTCTAGTGTTATGAGATTTAAGTTCAGAAAAATCCAGCTTGAGAGTTGAAACAACAACCGGACAAAACAAACAAAAAAACTGAGAAGAAATCATGGTTGAATTATAGAAGTAGGGCAATAGGAGAGAGTTTCTGTCTATTTTTTCCCTTCTGCCCCCTTGTTAATGCTGTCATTGTACAGACTGAGTCAGTCACAAAGAGTGCATCCAGTTGGAGTCAAAGAGACAATAGGAGATAAAACATCTCTATAGGATTGATAATGACCTGAGGGAAGACAGTTTCAGAATGTGACCCTATGTGGTGGAAATACCAACCACAGACTCCAAAGGCACCAGCCTTTAGAACCCACCAGATAACTACATTTAAAAAGAACTTCTTGCACTTTGAAGGGAGAAAAGAACTTAACCAGGAGTAACAAGGAGCCATACCTTTTTCCATAAATGTTTTTCTAGATATGTGCCTCATTGTCTTTTTATTTCATTTGTGCCTTCTCTCACCACAGAATCTGTGTGCATTTCTGGGAGAATGTGTGCAGACTTTTCAGGATAATTTTTTAAGTATTGTTCTTTCAATAATGGTAAACATGTTTGCTTTTTTAAAAAAAGTAATTAAGCTCTGCTAATTGTTAGTGTAAAGTGCTCATTTTTTAGTGGGAAGCACACTAGTGGAGGCTAGACATAGTATGAGAGACCTTACCCTCATAGTTACTGCTAGAACCCTGACAGTAGTAAGTTAATCACTCTTGGGGAACCTGAACCACCAGAGCAAGTGAGAATCGGCAAAGAAGCCTTAGAGGGAATAGTATAAAATCTTATTATACATTTATATCTTTATTTGTGCTATGTTTTACCTCTATATACCTCTTTCTATAGAGAAGCAGTTGGTGCTGATTCTATTCTAGCTGAGATTTACAAGGCAGGGGGTCCACTCTTCATATAAAAGCTAACTGAAATTTTCTGGATTATATGGCAAGAGGAATTTATATCCCCAGGAGTTTAAGGATGCCTTAATTGTCCATTTTCTTATTTTTTTAATCATAAAAATATTTTATTTTTTCCAGTTACATGTAAAGATAGTTTTAAACATTTGTTTTCATAGGATTTTGGGTTCCAGATTTTTCTACCCCCCCTTCCCTCCCCCCTCCCCCAAGATGGAAAGCAATCTGATATAGGTTATGTATGTAGAATCACATTAAACATATTTTTGCATTAGTCATATTGTGAAAGAAGAAGCAGAACACAAGGGGGAAACCTCATAAAAGAGAAAAAACAGCCAAGAAGTAGAAACAGCATTCAGAGTCCACAGTTCTTTTTTCTGGATGTGGAGAACATTTTCTATCATGAGTTCTTTGAAATTGTCTTGGATCATTGCACTGCCGAGAAGAGCCAAGTCGACCACAGTTGATCATCACACAATGTTGCTGTTACTGTGTACATTTTTCTCCTGGTTCTGCTCATCTCAGTCAGCATCAGTTCGTGTAAGTCCTTCCAAGTTTCTCTGAAATCCTCCTGCTCATCATTTCTTACAGCACAATAGTATTCCATTACATTCATATACCACAACTTGTTTAGCCATTCCCCAGTTGATGGGCATTCCTTCAATTTCCAATTCTTTGCCACCACAGAGAGTTGCTATAAATATTTTCATACATGTGGGTCCTTTTCCCTCTTCTATGATCTCTTTGGGATACAGACCTAGTAGTGGTATTATTGGGTCAAAGGGTATGTACAGTCCCATAGTCCTTTGGGCATAGTCCCAAATTCCTCTTCAGAATGGTTGGATCAGTTCACAGCTCCAAGAATAATGCATTAGTGTTTCAATTTTTCCACAAATTCTCCAACATTTATTATTTTCCATTTTTGTCATGTTAACCAATCTGATCATTTTGAGGTGATACCTCAGAGTTGCTTTAATTTGCATTTCTCTAATCAATATTGATTTAGAGCATTTTTTCATATGGCAATAGATAGCTTTGATTTGTTCATCTGAAAGCTAATTGTTCATATCCTTTGACCATTTCTCAATTGGGGAATGACTTGCATTCAATTGTCCATCTTCTTAAAGGAAAAGGACAGTATACCAATGCCATACCAGGAAATTAAATCACCTCTATTTGAATTGTCTTGGAAAGATTCTGAAAAGACCACCTGGCAAGATAAGGTACCAGAAACTGATGTTCCTTCTCAAACTGAACTACCAAGTATTCAAACTCTACTGAAGAAAGCATAACTCCAATGGGCTGGTTACGTTGTTGAAATGTCAAACATACATTTGCCTAAAAGACTATTTTATGGAGAACTCATATGAGGAAAGTGCTCACATGAAAGTCAGAAGAAGTGATACAAGGATACTCTCAAGGTTGTTTTGAAGATCTTTGGAAACAATTTTGAGACATGGAAGACACTGGCACAGAAATCCCCAGTATATCATTCCCACAATAAAGGCATCATGATCTATGAGCAAAGAACTACAGTAGCTCAAAAGAAATATGAGATGAACATATTTTGAGACATCTCTACTCCAAATGTTCATAAGGACTATTATGCCAAACTTGTGGTAGAAAGTTCCAAGCCACAGTTGTACACACTGCATCTTGACACCAACATAGGGATGTCATTTAAGTCCTCTTCAAAAAGACAACTGGAAAAATCCAGTGACTTTCACATTGACATTTGTCTAACTGAAAGCAAAAGACGTAAAGTGAATGAAGATAAGAGGAATGTTGGCTAATCATTCTCCTAAGAGACACAAATAAATATGTTAATGAGTTGGCTTCATAATACACCCAAAGTCAACAAGACACACTATTTTCTGGGACTGTGGGATTCATGGTGATCACCCCTTAAAGTATTCATGATGAACATAAGCAAACAGATCAGCATGGAAGATATTTGCAAATCTTTTATCTTGCAAAAGCATAATCTTGTATGAAGATCATAAAGAGAAGGAAACTTTATTAAGAGCCTGTTATTTGTTAGGCACAGTGCCAGTCATTAGAGCTACAAATACAAAAGTTAGAAAATCCTTGCCCTTAGAGTTACAAACAACATGTTCACATATAAATAAATGTGGGATATGTAAAATGATTTGGAGGGGGACTAATAATTGGGGGAACTGTGAAAGATCTTTTGAATGAGGTGATACTTGAAGTTGGCCTTGAAGGAAGCTCAAGATCCTCAGAGGTGAAGTGAAGAGGGAGAGTATTATAAGACTGAAAGATAGCCAATGAAAAGGCACATGGGGGGTGAGATGAAATGTCATGGAGATTAACAAGTAGTCCCAATGATTTGTTTTGAAAGTAGACTGTGAGTGGGAGAAAAATGTGTAATCAGCCTGGAAAAGAATGTTGGAGCAGATTGCAAATGGTTCTTGATGCCAAGCATAGGAGGTTGTATTTTATTCCGGAAACAATAAGGAACCACTGGAACTTCTTGAATATGAGATGAATATTGTTAGATCCATGTTTTAGGAACTTTACTTTTTAAATCTGTGTTGAATGAATTGGAATAAAAGAATTTGGGATTGAACTGGGTGATGTAGGAAGGGACAACAAAGGAGACAGTTACAATTTATGTAAGTTAAACAAGCTGCAGAGATTTTGTGGTTATTTATAAAGAGGAAACAGAAAAAAATAAAGTCTGATGAAAGAAAACACAAACTTAATTTTACCTTGAGTATGAATGGATTAAATTTAACATTAAAATGGAAGAGAATAGCCTCAAAAACAGAACCCCTAATTTTTCTCTACATGAGAAAGAAAATTAAAACAAAGAAACAAATTTAAATGAAACATTTAAACCAAATGCATTATGCTTCATGTATTCAATGTATTCATATATTCAATTCATATATTCATGTACTCAATTCTGGATAAAAATCGAGAATTCAATGGTGATTTTATATAAGACAACAATAAAATAGCTACTGTAAGAAAAACAAAGAAGAAAAATACATTGTGCTTAAAGGCACTATAAATACTGAAACAATATAATTATTAAATATGAATGCACCAAGTACCATAGCATTTAAGTCACTAAAGGAAAAGCTAAGAAAATATAAATATACTTTGATAGTAAAGACAATAAATATAGAATGGCATTAATACTCCTTTTTTGGATTAATAAATCTCACAAAAAGATAAGCAAGATGGAAATCATAGATATGAACAGTCTGAGAAAATAAAATGTTAACTCCATATAACTATATACCTGAAAATATATCTATTTTCAGCATCATTTTGTAATATTTTAAAATGATCATGTATAAACAAATCATAAAAAATAGAAAGGCCAAAACATTAAGTATATCCTTTACAGATCATACATAACACAACAATAAATAGTAGAAATAGGAGCAAAAGAAATAGATTTAAATGGAGACTAAACATCCTGTGAGACAAAAAGTCACAGAAATAATAATTATTCTAAAGAGGATTAAAGCAATGAACCAACATAGAAAAGAATATTAGATGCCATGAAAGTGATGATCTAATAAAAGTATATATCTATAAAAACATTAACAAAATGCAAAAAGATTGGCAAATAAAACACAAGGAAGGCAAAAAATTAGGAAAAAAATTGAAAAGACATTTTTTAATCAAAAGAGGACAATAAAATGGCAAACATTATTAAAGTGATTTTTAAAGTAGTTTTTTTAACAAATACTAACAAAATGTGCAAATCATTAGTTAAATAGTAAAACTCCACACAGAAAGGAAGCCCAAACCACCAAAATAAAATTACAAAATGAAATGGACAAATTCATAAAAGAAAAGAAATAAAGAAAATTACTGAAAACTACAATAACTTATCACATGACACTAGAGTGAACATTTAAAGGAAAAGGATAAAAGTCTGTAAAAACTGAATTTCTAAACCAACAAAACAGCAAATAGAGTCCCCTCAAAAAAGATGTATCAAAAGAGAAATTTTAAAGCTCATAAATGAATTTTGAAAGAGTTTTTTTTTTTAACGCTTGTCCATTTTACTAGTAAATGCTATGAAAATTAGGAAAATAATTAATGTTTGTTCTAGATGTCATCCTCAATGGCAGGTAAATATAGTGCTCTATCAAACTCTTTTTAAAACAAAAATAGTCTTGATATCTAAACTAAAAAGGAATAAAGAATAAAACTGTAGCCTAATATTAGTACTGAGCAATGTTTTTATGTAAAAAAAAATTGTTTTGAAGAAACAACTGCAATATATCCAAAAATATTAACTACCAAATTAATTCATATCAGATATCCAATAATAGGTCAAAAATTTTAATTAACATAACAAATCATAAAACTAAGAAAAATTTAAAATATGATTGTTAATTGATGCAAAAAGAATTTTGACAAAACACAATTCATTTATGTTAAAATAACAAAAATCATACTTCTAGCTAAGTTCTCCTTTAATATAAGCAAGAGTATTTTTTAAATAAAAATTCATAAGGGAGAAACACTCAAAGCTTTCCCAACAAATTCAAAGGTTAAACAAGGGAGCTCCCTCTCACCTTCATTATTTTAACTAATACTAGAAATGCTAGTTATTGCAATAAAACATAACAAAGCAATTAATGGAATAAATATCAGCAACAAGAAACTAAAATTATACATATTTGAGATGTTATGATGTTTCATACAGAAACTCTAGAGCAAAGATTCTTAACCTTGGGTTGGTGAATATTTTTTTTTTGGCAAGGCAATGAGGATTAAGTGACTTGCCCAGGGTCACACAGCTAGTAAGTGTCAAGTGTCTGAGGGAAGATTTGAACTCAGGTCCTCCTGAATCCAGTGCTGGCACTTTATCCAGTGCACCACCTAACTGCCCCTCAAAATATTTTTTTAAACAAAAAACAAATTCAGGGGCAGCTAGATGGAGCAGTGGATAAAGCCCAGGCCCTGGATTCAGGAGGAACTGAGTTCAAATCCAGCCTCAGTCACTTGACACTTACTAGCTGTGTGACCCTGGGCAAATCACTTAACCCTAATTGTCCTGCAAATATATATATGTATATATATGTACACACACACACACATATACATATATAAAACTCTATTTCAATATAATGGCTTCCATTGTAATTCTATGTATTTTATTTTATGCACTCAAAAACATTACTCTGAAAAGATTTCCATAGATTTTACCAGATTTGCAAAAGGGTCCACGATACAAAAAAGTTAAAACCTCCCACTCTAGAGAATCAATGAAGTAATTTATTAAAATAATAATGATCAATAACTTCATCAAATAGCAGGATACAAAAAACACATTATCAATAAATTACCAAAATTCATTCTTTGATTACTCCTACCATCCACTACTTTCTCTCTGATTCACATGCTGCTGACCAGAGCTAGAGAAAATAATGAAATCATGCTGACTAGATAAAATACCAGTTTATGTTATGTGTTAAGGGACCTTTTTGCCTTTACCCTTGGAACTTTTATCTCTTTTCTTTTTTTTTTCTTTTTTGTTTTTGGTGAGACAATTGGGGTTAAATGACTTGCGCAGGGTCACACAGCTAGTAAGTGTTAAGTGGCTGAAGTCAAATTTGAACTCAGGTCCTCTTGACTCCAGGGCCGGTGCTCTATCCACTGCACCACCTAGCTGCTCCCCAGTTTATGTTATGCAACCTCAACTGACCCTTCAATGTAGCAAGATAATTTTATGCTTCCCTAATGGATTCATTATTTCATTGACCATAGTTTTTCCAAACTTTTTCATCTCTCCTAAAATCTTTCATAGCTCCTCTACTCTCATTCTCTCAGCTGAGAATTTTGCTGCACATTTTGCTAAAAATATCAGAACCATTTGCAAAGTTCATTTTGCCTCTTCCTCATCTTGCAACACTTAGTTGCCTTCTCCTCCTTTATCCTTGTCTCACATAAAAATGTGTCTCATTTCCTTGCCAAAGCAAACCTTTTACATACTCAAGTGTTACTATTCCACCCCATCCTCTTTACCAGATTGCCCCTTTATCATCCATACTATATATTACTTAGCTTCACTCTCTCCTTGTCTCCTGGCTTCTTCCCTACTCCTTCCAAACATGTTCATATATTACCTATCATCAACAAACTGTCACTTGATTTGTCCATCCCCACTAATTCTTACCATATGTATTTCCTCTTTTTTGTGCTTAAAATCATTGAGAAGGCTATCTATATTAGGTACCACCAATTCCTTTCCTCTCAATCTCTTCTTAGCTCTTTACAATCTGGCTTCCAATTTCATCATTCAACTGAAACTCCTTTTTGCAAAGTTATTAACCATCCTTTAATTGCCAAATCTAATGGTCTTTTCTCAATCCTCATCCTTCTGAAGCCTTTGATACTGCTTCTCACTCTCTTCTCCTTGATATTCTCTTCTTTTTAGGTTTTTGTGGCATTCTTCTCCTCTGGTTCTCTGTCTGACTGTTCCCCTCTCCTTTGTAGAATCGTCATCAAGGTTAAGTCTGCTTCCATGGGAATCCCCAAAAACTCTGTCCTTGGCCCTCTTCTCCCTCTATGCCATTTCATGTGGTAATTTGACCTGTTTAAATGATTTCAATTATCCTCTCTATGTATTTCACTCAGATCTATTTGTCTAGCTTTAACCTCCAGTTTCTCACCTCCAACTGCCTATTAGACATCTCAAACTGGATGTCCCATAGACATCTTAAACTCAATGTGTCCAAAACTGAAATATTATCTTCCCCTTTACCCCTAACTTCCTAACATCCTTATCAAGTATACCACCATCCTCCCAGTCACCCAGACTTGCAACCTAGTTTTCTTCTTGGAATCTTCCTTCTCTAATATTCTCTATAGCCAATAAACTTCCAAGTCCTATCAATTTTACCTTCTTAATGTCTCTGCTATATAAATTCCTTTCTCTCCTTTGACACTGCCACCACTCTGATGAAATCCTTCATCACCTCATTCCTGAACTATCACAAGATCATTTTTTATCAATTATTCCTATTTATTCATTAAATATTTTCCAATTACATACAATGAAAATTTTCTATTTTACTTCCCATGATCCCCTCTCTTTCTTTTTTTGGTCATAAAGTTTTTCCTTATCCATAGATCTGACAGGTACATTTTCCCTTGATCTAATTTAGTTGTTTACTTATGGTATCACACTTTATGTCTAAATAATTTATCCATTTTGACTTTATTTTGGTATACTGTGGGAGATGTTGGTTGATGCCTATTTTTTGTCAAAGTACTTTCCAGTTTTCCCAGCAGTTTTTGTCAAATGGTGAATTCTTATGTCAAAAGCATCCTTTGTCCATCAACTGGTGAATGGCTGAACAAGTGGTGGTATATGGTTGTAATGGAATATTATTGTACTATAAGAAATGATGAGCAGGATGATTTCAGAAAAACTTGGGAAGATTTATGTGAACTGAAGCAAAGTGAAGTGAACCAAACCAGGATAACATTTTACAGAGTAATAGCAATATTGTACAATGATCGACTGTGACTACTTAGATATTCTCAGCAATACAATGAGCCAAGACAATTCCAAAAGACTCATGATAAAAAATGCCATCCACCACCAAAGAAAGAAGGGATGGATTATAAATACAGACAAATGTTTTGTTTTGTTTTCTTTGAAAATATGACTAATGTGGAAATGTGTTTTGCAGGACTATACATGTATCACCTGTATGAAATTGCTTACCATCTGAGGGAGGGAGAGAGGAAGGAGGGAAGGAGAGAATTTGGAACTCAGAATTTTTTTTTTAAATGTTAAAAAGATAATGAACATCCTTGCTTCACCCTTGATCTTATTGAGAGGGATTCAAGTTTATCCCCACTACAGAAAATACCTGGTTTTAGACAGATACTACTTAGCATTTTAAGACAGGCTCCATTAATTTTTTATGCTTTCTTGTGTTTTTAATAGGAATGGGTTTTATATTTTGTCAAAAAATGAGGTTTTTTGCATCTAGTGAGATAATCATATGATTTTGTCATTATTGTTATTGATATGGTCAATTATGTGATATTTTTCCTAACACTGAACCAGCCTTGCACTTCTGCTATAAATCTCATCTGATTATAGTTCATGATGTTTGTGATATATTAACATTCTAAAATTTGTGGAATACAGTCAAAGCAGTACTTAGGGGAAACTTTGTATCGCTACATGCTTATCTCAATAATAGAGAGAAAGAACAGATCAATCAATTGGACATACAACTAAAAAAATAGAAAACAATAAAATTAAAATCCCCAATTAGATACCAACATGGAAAACCTGAAAATCAAAGGAGAAATTAATAAAATTGAAAGTAAGAAAATCATTGAAATAAAAAATAAAACTAGGAGCTGATTTTACGAAAAATTATTTACTTTTCAATTAGCTTTTAGTCTGTTTCTACAGACCTTTATTAAATGCAATTTTTGTTGTATTCCAGTCTGAAATAGGTGCATTTAATAGTTCTGTTTTTCTACCTTTGGTTGTGAGGTTTTTATGCCCTAATACATGGTCAAGTTTTGTGAAGGTGCCATGTATTGCTAAGAAAAACATCTGCTTTTTCTGTTCTCATTCAGTTTTCTCCAGAGATATATTATGTCTAACTTTTCTAAGAGTCTATTAATCTCTTTGATTTCTTTCTTATTTATTGTATGGTTAGATTTATCTAATTCTGAAATGGAACAGTAGAGGTCCCCCACTAGTATAGTTTTACTGTCTATTTCATTGTGTAATTTATTTAATTTTCCTTTAAGAATTTGGGTGCTGTGCCATTTGGTGCATATATGTTTAGTATTTATATTATTTCATTGTGGTTCCTTTTAGCAAGATGTAGTTTTTTATCCCTTTTACTTATGTCTTTTTTGCTTTTTACTATGTCTGAGATTGTGATTGCTACCACTGCTTTTTTTTACTTCAACCAAAGCATAATAGACACTGCTCCAACCCACTGTTTTAACTGTATGTGTATTTCTCATAAGCAACATATTATTGGATTCTGGTTTCTAATACATTCTACTATCTGCTTCATTTTTAAAATGAGTTCATCCCATTCACAATTGTGATTACTAAATATGCTTTTCCCTCCATCCTATTTTTTTCTGTTTATCCTTCTATCTTTTTGTCCTATCCCTCCTCCAAAGCTTGTTTTGCTTGACCATTACTTTCTCTTATCTATCTACCCTTTAACGCTCCCATCCTTTCTTTTATCTTCTTCCCCTCCTACTTCCATGTTGTGTAAGATAGATTTCTATTACCAATTGAATATGTATTTATACACACACACATATATATATTTACATATTTATATGTGTATATGCACATGTATGTGTGCTTGTATGTATTTTCCCTTTTTGAACCAATTTAGGTGTGAGTGAGGTTCAGGTGGTGTCTATCTCCCTCCCTCCCCCCATTTTTCCATTCACTTTAAAAAGTCTTACTTGTGTGCATCTTTTATATGAGATAATTTTCCCATTCTTCCTCTCCCTTTCTCCTAATCCAAGTACATCATTCTTCCTGGACTATCCATATTTTTTACACCACCTTAACATAGTTGACTCCCTCTTGTATCTTTCTCCTATGTAGAATCCTTTACTGCCCTAATAATGATAAAGTTCTTAAAAGATACATGTATCATCTTCCCATATATAAAGGGAAATAGTTTAATTTATTGAGTCCTTTATGATTTCCCTTTCATGTTTACCTTTTTTATGTTTCTCTTGAGTCTTGTATTTTAAAATCAATTTTTGTATTCAGCTCTGGTCTTTTTATCAGGAAAGCTTAAAAGTCCTATATATCATTAAATATCCATTTTTTCCTTTGAAGGATTATACTCAATTTTGCTGGGTAAATTATTCTTGGTTGTAATCGTGGCTCATTTGCCTTCCAGAATACCATTTTATAAGCCCTCTGCTATTTAATTGTGGTACCTGCTAAATCTTGTGTGGTCTGCAGTAAATCTGTACCTCCACAGTACTTGAATAGCTTCTTTCTGGCTGCATGAAATATTTTCTCTTTCACCTGGGATCTTTGGAATTGGGCTATAATATTCCTAGAAGTGTTCATTTTGATATCTCTTTCAGATAGTGATTGATGGATTCTTGCAATTTCTATTTTACACTTTCATACTAGGTCATCAGAGTTTTCCTTGATAATTTCTGAAAATATTATGTCTATATTATTTTTAAAATAATAATTTTATTTAAAGTTCTGAGTTCCAAATTCTATCCCTCCCTCCTTCCCTCCCCCATCCCTGAGGTGGTAAGCAATCAAACATAGGTTATATGTGTGCAATTATGCAAAACATTACCATACTAGTCATTTTGTAAAATAAAACTTGAATAAAAGAAGAAAATGAAAGAAAGTGAAAAATAGTGTGATTCAGTCTGTGTTGAATCAATATCAGTTGCTTCTTTGGAGGTAGATTCTATGCTTCATAATTAGTCCTTTGGGTTGAGAGTGGGCAGCTAGGTGATACAGTGGATAAAGCACCAGCCCTGGATTCAGGAGGACCTGAGTTCAAATGTGGCCTCAGACACTTGACACTTACTAGCTGTGTGATCCTGGGCAAGTCACTTAATCCTCATTGCCCTGCCTCCCCAAAAACAAACAAACAAAAAAACCCAACATAATTAGTCCTTTGAGATTGTCTTGGATTATTATATTGCTGAGAATAGTTAAGTCATTCACAGTTCATCAAATAATATTGTTGTCACTGTGCACAACATTCTCCTGGTTCTGCTCACTTCAATATATAATAGTTCATATAAGTCTTTTCAGGCCTTTCTGAAATCATCCTGTTTGTCATTTCTTATACCACAATCATATTCCATCACTATCTTATACCACAGCTTATTTAGCAATTCCCCAATTGATGGACATTCCTTTGATTTCCAATTCTTAGTTAACACAAAAAGAGCTGCTATAAAAATTTTTGAACATATAGGTCTTTTTCTCTTTTTTTTGGGGGGGGGATGTCTTAGGGATATAAACCTAGCTGTTGTATTACTGGATCAAAGTTTATACACAGTTTTATTGGCCTGTAGGCACAGTTCCAAATTGCTCTCCAGAATGGTTGGATCAGTTCACAACTCCTTCAATAGTGGATTAGAGTCCCAGTTTTCCCACATCCCCTCCAACATCCAATATTTTCCTTTTTTGTTATATTTGCCACTCTCATCAGTGTGAGGTGATTAGGTTCTTTCTTTAATCATGACTTTCAATTAATCCAATGATTCTTCAATTATCACTCCTTGATTTATTTTTCAGGTCAGTTGTTTATCCAATGAGATATTTCACATTTTCCTATATTTTCATTCTTTTGACTTTGTTTTTATTGTTCCATGGTGTCTTATGGAGTCATTAGCTTTCACTTTCCCAATTCTAGTTTTTCAGTAATTATTTTCTTCAGTGAACTTTTTTTTTTTTTGCAGGGCAATTTGGGGTTAAGTGATTTGCCCAGGGTCACACAGCTAGTAAGTGTTAAGTGTCTGAGGCCGGATTTGAACTCAGGTACTCCTGAATCCAGGGCTGTTGCTCTATCCACTGCACCATCTAGCTGCCCCTTCAGTGAACTTTTGTACCTTTTTTTCTATTTGATTAATTCTACTCTCTAAAAAGTTATTTTCCTCAGTATTTTGTGCTTTTTAAAGACCAAGCTATTTAGTCTTTCCACAATTTTCTTCCTTTGCTTTCACTTCTTACCTAATTTTTTTCTCTACCACTCCTATTTGATTTTGAAAATCACTTTTAGCCTTTCCAAGAATTCTTTTTGAGCTTGTGTCCAATTCACATTTTTTCCTTTCAGACTTTGCTTGTAGGTCTTTTGACTTCATTGTCTTCTTCTGAGTTTGTATCTTGATCTTCCCTGTCACTAGAGTAGCTTTTTATGGTCATGTTTTTGTTGTTGTTGTTTGTTCAATTTCTACCCCACTTCTTAATTTGGAACTTTATGATAAAGTTGGGATCTGTTCCCAGAATTAGAGTTGCAGAGAGAGGCTTTGTCTCAAGCTTCAGGATTTTTCACACTGCTGTTTTGGGAACTAGTTCCAGGGGTCTGGAAGTTTTCAGTGCTTCCAAGGTGGTATGATCTAAGGAGAGGTGTCATCACTAGTCTCCGGTCCTTAACCAAAAAAAGGGTCCTGATCCCTTAGGATTGCAGTCAATATTGCTCCTAAGGGCCCTCCTACCTTTGGACTGAAAATGATAATCTTCTTTTGGATCCCTTATCCCTTGGGGCTAGAAGTGTTACAGGGCTTCCATACCCTTTTGACCAAAAGTGCTTTTCTCTATCCTTGAAATATCACTGAGAAGTGGGTATAGGCAATGGAGTTGCCAGGTGGCATCTATTCCTACATCCACTGACAGCACAGGGAGACCTTGTAATCCCTTTTGGATCAGTTTTCAGGTCCCCTTACTATCTTTTTCTTGAGAGTCACTAAGCTGCTGCTGCTGCTACTTCTGTCACTACCACCCAGTCCATCTGCTGGTGTTTCATATCTGTGGACTTTGGGTCAGCCTCCATCCCTATGTCACAGATCTCCCTTTCTGACCTCTTTTATTGTCTTGGACTGAAAGAATGTTTAACTCTAACCTTTTGTTGGCTCTTCCACTCCAGAATTTGATTTGACGAATTATTTTATAAGTGTTTGGAGAGGAATGTTGTGGGGCTCTGCCCTTTGGAAGTTCAATAATCTCTGGGTTGGTATCCCTTCCTCAAGTCTCTCCCCACTGTAGTCTGTCCTCCATTTTGCTGTCAAATTGATCTTCCTAAAATGCAAGTCCAGGGGGCGGCTAGGTGGCACAGTGGATAAAGCACCGGCCCTGGATTCAGGAGTACCTGAGTTCAAATCCAGCCTCAGACACTTGACACTTACTAGCTGTGTGACCCTGGGCAAGTCACTTAACCCCCATTGCCCAGCAAAAAAAAAAAAATGCAAGTCTGACCATATCATGCCCTGCACTCAATAAACTCCAGTCTCCCTATTACTTCCAGGATGTAATGTAAAATACTCTATTTGGCATTTAAAGCCCTTGATAATCTGCCCTCTTTTAACAATATCAGTCTTTTTTTTTTTTACACCTTATTCCTTTGTATATTCTCTGCAACACAGTAATACTGGTCTCCTTGCTATTCCTTACCTGAGACACTCCATCTCCTGATTAGACATTTTACCTTGCTGATCTCATCCCTTGAATGTTCTTCCTCCTGATCTCTGCCTCCTACCTTTCCTGGGTTATTTTAAATAACCCTGCCTTCCACAAGAAGCCTTTCCCAATGCCCCTTAACTTGGAATCCTCCGTTTAAGATGTGCATAGTTTTCCACATGTTGTCTCCCCATTATACTGTGGGCTCCCTGAAAACAGGAACTATTTTTAATTTTTTTCTTTGTTTTCTCTGTTCTTAGCTCAGTGCCTGACACCTAGCAAGTGCTTAATAAATGCTTGTTGACTTGTTGAGTGAGGAAAATAAAAGAAGATATGTTCATTTAACATAAATAGAAATGTATAAAACAAGTGAGAATTAGCATAAATGAATACAACTATACTTTTCATAGAAATACAGATTCAAGTCATTGGCAATATATGTAATGTTCAATACATGGTCATACTGTCATACAAATTAGTCTATATATTTAGTACTATATTAATCAGGATACCAGGTTTTCATTTTATATAACTATAAAATAATAGGTAAATTCATTTTTATTTTCAAAATTTTAAATTGCTAAGAGAAAAATTAAAGAAAAGGAACCAGCACTCAAATTATATTTTATAAAGCAATTACTCGAATCATTTGGTACTAGTTAAAACTAAAAAAGAAGATCAGTGGAATATACTTGGGGCAGCTCGGTGGTATAGTTGAAAAAGTGCCAGGCCTGAAGTCAAAAAGACTCATCTTCCTAAGTTCAAATTTGTCCTCAGACACTTACTGGCTGTGAGACCTTGGCAAGTCACTTAATCTTGTTTGCCTCAGTTACTCATCTGTAAAAAAAAAAAAAAAAAAAAAGAAGTGAGCTTGAGAAAGAATTGGCAAACCACTTCAGTATCTTTGCCAAAAGAACCCCAAATAAGATCACGAAGAGTTGGGCATAACTGAAATGACTTGTAGTCTTGTGGATAGAATACACTTGATAAGCAATTCCTAGACACAAAGAAATACTGCTGCCCAACACTTGCTAAAAATACAGACTACAAAGGGAAAGGTTCTTTATTTGAAAAGAACTTCTAGCAAAAATGGAAACTAATTAATTAGAAAGTACATTTTGACCAAAGTATTATAGAACATTCCACAATAAATTCCAAATGTATAATAAGTATAAATACAAAAGTCACATCATAGGAGCAGCTAGGTGGTGCAGTGGATAAAGCATCAGTCCTGGATTCAGGAGGACCTGTGTCCAAGTCTGGCCTCAGACACTTGACTCTTGCTATCTGTGTGACCCTGGGCAAATCACTTAACTCCCACTGCCCTGCAAAAAAAAAGTAACATCATTTAAAATTAGTGGAGAATAGAAAGCCATAACTTTCATGACTATGGTTAGATGACAAATCTATAACCAACCATGAGACAGGAAAAAAATATAGGGAAATGTAGACAATGTGTTCCATGCCAACCTCTTTTCATCATCTTCACCTTCTCCCCACTGGTACCTTGTACTCTCCTCCTAGGTTTCTTAGCTTTTTCTAGTTGAACTTTTGACTGATCTTGCTGGGGTGTAGGTCACCAAGTCACTTCCCAGGTTCATCTATGATGTGGTACTGTGTGACACAAATTCAAGACAAGTTTACACTAAAATGTGTGTATATATACATTATATATATATATGCACATATGTGTATGCACATATTGTGTATATATACCTATATACATGTGCATACACATGCATGCATGCATACATACATACCGAAGATTTCTGATTGAAAAATGGTCAAGGGATATGTTTACAAAGTTTTCAAAAGAAGAAATGCAAACTGACAACCTGTGAAAATATTTAAATCATAAGTAAGAAAAAAAGAGAAAATTAAAACAACTATAGTATCACCTCACACTCATCAAATAAGCATTAATAATTTTTAAAAGGGTCAATGATACAAGGACTACAGGCACAATGATATACTATTGGTGAATCCATGAATTGGACAAGTCATTAAATTGTTTATATGCTTTGATACACCAATCTCCATTGCTGGATTTGATACCCAAGAAGGAGGGTAGCAATATCAAGAAAGATGTCCTTTACAAAGAAGAAGGGTGAGAAAAGAATAAGTATTTATTAAATGCATACTACATTCTAGGCACTGTGCTAAGTGCTTTACAAATATTATCTCATTTGGTTCTTAGAACAACCCTGGCAGGAAGGTGCTATTATTATTCCTATTTTGCAATTGAGTAAACTGGTGCAGACAGAGGTTAAGTGACTTGCTCAGTGACACACAGCTACCTACTGTGCCACTTAGCTGTCTCTGCTCTATAAAGTACAATAGAGGAGAGGGCACTATAGAAGGTGAATCTATCCAAGTACTCATTTTTGCAAATGACACTTTACTGATTGCACTGAACCTCAGAACACTATATAATCTCCTCAATAAAATCCATAGTCATTTACAAGAGATTTCTCTTGCGGTCTACATGGAATAAAAATAACAGAAAAGCAAATGAAAAATGCCTATTGCCAATATAATGAGGTATGATGGGATGGGCAGCCTGTGACTTAAGTCTATCCTTAGTTATATCTTTGAATTGGCACTTTAGATGGACTGTGAAAAAGGTCCTCAAAGAAAAGATCATAAGGAAATTAGGCTTGATCACATTTTGGAAATAAAGGGAGAAGTAGACTGGGCATGAGCAAAGGATACAGATAAAAAGCCTGAATATAGTCTTGGCATCTATGAAATATTAAAAGAACCAGAGGGAGGTTTCTGCTGCCTTGGAAAGTTCCTCTATGGAGGATTTATGTTAAGACATGGAGAAAAAATGCCCAGAAGAAGAATGCATGGATGAATTGCAATCTTCACTGGTGGAAGGAGTACTCACATTGATGATATAGTGGATTTTAAAATATTTGTAGCTTTTCTCTCCTGCTGCTATATTGTAAACTCTTTGAGGGCCAGAAGCATGTTTTATTTATCTTTGTATTTTTCCCATTACCTAGCACAGAGCAATGCATGTGATGGGTGCTTAATAAAGAATTTGAATTGGGTACCAGTTCTTCCACTTACTAGCTATTTGACCTTGGACAAATGATTTAGCTTCTTTAAGCATCAATTACCTGACTGGTAAAATAGGAATAAAATGATGGCACTACCTGAACCATAGGACAGTTATTAGGATGAAATTAAATAATGTTTATGGGGAAGTATATGCTTGAGCTTTGTGTTCCTACAAGGAAGGAAGGAAACCACCATTTATTAAGTGCCCACCATGTGCCCTGTACTGTGTTAAGCACTTTACAAATAGCATCTCATTTGATCCTTACAACAACCCTGAGAGATTGGTGATGTTGTTATCCCAACTTTACAGTTGACTAAGCTGAGGCAGACATAGGTTGTGTCTTTCCTAGAGTCACACATCTAGTATCTAAGGATAGATTTGAACTTAGCCATTTATGACTCTGAGCCCAGTGTTCTATCTACTGCACCAACTAACTGCTACTACATCTCCCAATTAAGCCTTACTCATTGGAGGAAATTATCTTTTAACTATATCACCAAGAAACTTTTTCATCGCTTTCTCAGCAATATCACACAGCATAAGTAAGTAAGTGTATCACCAGTGTTTGGTGTTTAAATATCTGATTAATTTCTTGAGGCAAGCTAGAGCAGACCTTCTTAAATTTTTTCCACTCATGACCCCATTTTGCCCAAGAAATTTTTACACAACTCCAGGTATAGAGGTATATAAAATAGGTATACATAATATTTTATAGTTGTCACATTTTTAGACCCCCACATTTAGTTATGTGACCCACAGTTTAAGAAGCTAAGGGCTGGAGCAAGGGTAATGATACATGAGGAAAAATGTCAGCTGCATATATATATATATATATATATATATATATATATATATATATATATATGTTGCTAGGCCAGCAGAAGTGACTGCAGCACCAGAATTCAGCATATCCTAGACTGCATTTGCTATGCCAAAAGAAGATAACAGTGATCTCTAGAATTCTCTGTAGTTGCCATGCTGTGAAATCAGGATTCCCAAGACGGATCCTGTAGCAATTATCTCAAGCGCCAAGTCTCTAGTCCTTCTCTGTGAATGGTTTGACCTCTTCCTTCCTCTATGTTGAGGAGACAAAGGGGGTGACCTGAGAGTCGATTAGACTTCCTAAGAGTCTGGGAGTGGGAGCCATATGGTAATGTGTCCTGAAAACATTTATTAGATGATGCATGTTCTGGGGGCAGCTAGGTGGCGCAGTGGATAAAGCACTGGCACTGGATTCAGGAGAACCGAGTTCAAATCTGATCTTAGACACTTGACTCTTACTAGTTGTGTGACCCTGGGCAAGTCACTTAACCCTCATTGCCCTGCGCAACACCTCCCCCCTAAAAAACCAAACAACAAACAAAAAAAAAAGATGAAGCATGTCCTTATTATTACACTTAAGTTCTGTTTTAATTTGATCTCTTTGATTTGAATCTGTATATCATATATGTCTAATATTAAAAAGACACATTGATGGAACCTCAAAGCTATGCATTTGAAGAGATAATCATCTTTCCAGTACCACAACCTTGGGTATGTTCAGACAGGGGCCAAATTGAGGAGGCCCACTTGAAAAATATAAAATAAATGAAATTTATTTTAAGTATAAAATAAATGCAGTTTTGTTCAGATGATCCCTAAGAATCTAAAGGGAATATCTATAGCTCAAAAACTTTAAATGACCAATGCTTTGTTTCCTTTAAACCTAAAAAAAAAAGAGTGAGAGAGATTAAATTTACTAGAGAAGCTATAGAATGTTTCTTCATTTATTGAATGTGACTCCTAAACTATAGAAGTGGAGGCAGATAAACCCTGAAAAGCCTCAATAATACCATAGTCAGAGAGCAACACAATTATTGTAGGTGTATGGAGATTCTAGGGGGCAGCTTAAGGGAAGTATGCTACATATTCGAGTCAATGTTATATTCACAGCATCCCTGGATTGTCAGCACACATTTTCAAATGTATAGTTGGGGTGCAGTTTTGTTTCAAAAACATTTTTCCTCCTTGGGAAGTTAACTGGTTCATGTGGGAGCTAAGCTTTGGGTTTTTTAACGCAATGTTCTATCCAACTAAGCAAATATCAAAGTTAGGTAGCAGTAATAAATATGTGGCATTTGTCCAGCACTCAGATTTTCAGAGCTCTTTCTATATAGTATCACATTTGCTCCTCACAGTAACTCTGCAAGGACAGTACAGCAGGTATTATCCCTATTTTGCAGATGAGGAAATTGAGTGGTTACACAACTGGTAAATGCCAGAGGCAGGATTTGAATCTAGGTCTTTCCTGATTTGAAATTCAATACTCTTACCATTGCTTCCTAAGTAGCTTTTACTCTTCGGCTGAATAGGAGGCAAGCAGCCTTTTCCTCTTTGCCTACCTTTGAATAATGATGAGGGTACAGCTGAAGGGTTTAGGTTTAAAATTCCCGAGTCTTGGGAAATCTATAGTCCTGAGATTCAAGAAAAGGATACTGGATAGTGAGAGGAAGAATTAAAAGCATCAATAAAAATTTTAAAAAGGATCTATGATATGAAAGATGAAAATTGGGTAAGAAGTTTTAAAGGAGAAAATCCATATGAGGGAGAGAGATTTTAATGATGAAGTTATTTTGGTTGTGAAGACTGAATTTTAAGGTAAGAAGAAAATATATTTACCAGGATAGATTATTTAGGGGAAAATACACAATACACACTTCATAATGATAATCTTATAGTTGTATCTATATCCTATTTTAATTATTTGTGTTTTATTTTTCAATGAGAAAAAGAAGAAAGAAGAGAGGAAGGTAGAAAGTGAAAGAGGAAAGAAGGAAAGAAGGAAGGAAGGAAGGAAGGAAAGAAAGAAGTAAGACAAGGAACTAAAAGATACAAGAGATCTGTTTTTTACTGTTTTGGGGGGGGGATTCCAACATTTTTAAAATTTCAGTTTCAAATATAATCACTCAAAACAAATTGTTTCATTAACCATGTCCAAAGAAGGAGAGAAGAACATATGGTTGCATCTGCATTTTGAATCTCTCATTTCTCTATCTGATGCTGAATAATATATTATATCATGAGTCCTTTGGAATTGTGGCTGGTCATTGTATTCACCAGAGTTCCTAAATCCTTCAGAGCCGATTTAGACCAAAGATCTGAAAGGGAAATTGATGGTTTGCCTAAAGGGTAGTTATTTCTCATTTTCTCTGTTTTTTAAATTGTAGATAGAGGGGTGCTAGAATCAAGGGTTCTGAGTTCAAGTGGCCAATATCCTGGGGGAGAGACAGGTAATTGATAGGTTGGCCACTCACTGGTGAATTTTTAGACTACAACTCTCAAATACTTTCTTTCATTCAAAATTCGGTCTTATAACTTTACATTCATTGTTCTTGATGAGCAAGAGAAGTTCAGAGAAACCTGGAAGGACTTGCATAAACTGATGATGAGTGAGATGAGCAGAACCAGAAGAACATTATACACAGTATCATCAACATTATGTGTTGATCAACTGTGATAGACTAGATTCTTCTCACCAATCCAATGGTATAAGAAAGTTCCAAAGGAGTCATGATGGAAAATGCTCTCCAAATCCAGAAGAAAAAAAAAGGAACTGTGGAATATGGATGCTGATTGAACCATACTATTTCTTTTGTTTTTGGTGCTGTTGTTTTCTATTTTGAGGTTTTTCCTTATTGCTCTTATTCTTCTCTTATAACATGACTAATGCAGAAATATGTTTAATGTTATTAAATATATGTATACATATAAAACCTATATCAGATTACCTACTGTCAAGGGGAGGGGGGAGGGAGGAAGAAAATGTGAAATTAGAAATCTTATAAAAACAAATATTGAAAACTATCTCTACATGTAACTGGAAAAAAACAAAATATTTTTTTCAGGAAAAAAAGCAAAAAAAAATCATTGTTCTTTCCAATACACCATCTTTATTATAGACAATACAAATTCTAACCCATACCAGGTAAACTGGATGGTCTTTGGGACCACATCTACTTCTGAAATTTTGAGATTCTGTGACTTCTTTGTACAACATAGTTTGGAATGATATGTAATATATTTCCAAGAGATGTTCCACATTCATATACCATGAAGATTCAGACTGGTGAATGAAGCAGAGAGCTTGGCTCAGAGAATTCATACAAATAAAATTCTCCATCACCATCTATGCAAAAATTGCCCTGAACTGTTTCCCTAATGAAGCTAGAGGCTTAATAAAGGATCTATATTTTTTTTTCATATTGCTCAAGGGTAAATTTCAAGGGAATCCCAAAGGGATTAAGATAGCAATTCTTTATAAGAAAAAATATTATTTTTCAATAAGATATAAAATATTTACTACCTGCCAGTGATGGTGTTCTGAATGATTTGTAGATATTACTTTGACAACTCAGTGTTTAAGGATGCATTTCATCCTACATAGGCAATAATTTGAGCAGTATATCAAAACCTTAAAAAAAAAGTGACACCCAAACCCCACTGGAATAGATATTGACTACTTCTGAAAACAAATGCCTACAGAACCTTGAAGTTGTTAAAGTTGTGTGATGGGATTGGGGTATGTTTTTCTCTTTAAATATCCCAATTTAGATTCTCTCCTCACAACTGGGAAATTTCTGATCCATCATAATAAAGCTGAGTGCAACCTAGAGAGATGAAGAGTAACATGGTAGCCTTACTGAAGTCTTTATTTATTTCACCAGGAGCATTTTATTTCCTTCCAGACTCCTTGCTATGTCCTTGAAGAATGTGATATAGTATGGTGTTTTGTTTTCTCCAGAGGCAGGAGGTGGAATGGACTGAAAGGGGCATGTAAATCTTGGTAAATCCCCATTTTTATTACCCCACTTCCCTTCTTGGTAGCTGCAATGGCACTCTATGACCCCTAGAGCCTGGCATTCAAGGCTCTTATATTAACTGGTCTCATTTCACCTATTCAATTTCTTCTCTCTTTTTATAATGGTCTCCCCTGCTGTAGCCAGGCCAGATACCATGGTTGTCCCACTTCCCACAAAAACATGACTTACCACAGATTCTCTGTTCCAGCCAAGCCATTACTATTGTTCCATGACCCCCATCCAACATGCTTTTTGTTTCCCATGTGCTGATATGCTGGCTTTTATTCATGCTGTTCTCCAAACTGGGAATAGTTTTCTTTCTGCTTTCCACCCACCTAAATACTCCATTTCCTATGTGATAACACTAATAATCGCTCACATTCTAAAATGCTTTATAGACTACAAGGTGTTTTCATCCCAACAAAGTTGGTAAACAATCGTGCTTATTGATGAGGCAAAAATTATTTCTTTAGTGATCAATACTTTAATGGATCTATACCCTCATCCCTCCCCCAGTACAGTTTACAAGTTTTCGATGTCTTCTGAGCCCCATTTAACAGGAGAGCAAACTGAACTTCAGAAAGGTAATGTAAATGTGAAATGTGATTGGGAAATATTTAACAAAATAAACAACACAATAAAACAGATAATAGGAATATGTGGTTTTCTAAGTCAATATACAACACATAGAGATCCTTAGGTATAGTTTAGTGACCCTCATTTTTTTTTTTGAGTTTGACACCACTACTCTAGACAAACTCCCTCTCCTATGAATGAATCTACCACATTTTCCAACAGTTTCTTTTTCTTTTCTTTTTTTTTTTTTTTTGCAGGCAATGGGGGTTAAGTGACTTGCCCAGCGTCACACAGCTAGTAAGTGTCAATTGTCTGAGGCTGGATTTGAACTCAGGTATTCCTGAATCCAAGGCCAGTGCTTTAACCACGGCACCATCTAGCTGCCCCCCTTCCAACAGTTTCTTGATGAAATATATTAATTTCTCAATGAAATGTTGTATATTTAGTGGTAGTGAATTCTATCACATTAGGAATTTCATTCTAATTTGGGACAGCTCTAATTGTAAGGAAATTTATCCTTACTTTGAACTGAAATCTGCCTTCCCTATAACTTCCAGGCCTTTAAAGGCCAGAAAATAAGTTTTATTTCTCTCATACTCTGAGTGCAATAAAGCACTTAGGGTATTTGAAGAGCTCTCATTTTCCTAAAATTCTCTTCTCAAGCCTAACCTTCCTTAGTACCTTCAATAAATCCTCCTATTATTATCATCACTATTTAAGAATACAAACACCTCCAAAACCAACTAAACTAGTTCAAGGGCAATTCTTCAAAGTTTTTTTTTTCTTTTTTTATTACAGAATCATGGAATCTCAAGAGTAAGAAAGGTCCAAAAAGGTCATCTTATCCAGCCAATGCTTGGGTGGAGGTAGGGTGGGTCCTTCTACAACATACTCAACAAGTAGTTATTCTTCCTTCATTCGAAGCTCTCCAGTGAAGGGGAATACACTATCTCCCAAGGCAGCACATTTAATTTTTATGTTGTTGAATTGTTAGGAAATGTTTTATTATATCAGGTCAAAAAATAATCTGTCTCTGAAATTTCTCTCTATTGCTCCTAATTCTGCCCTCGAGCTAAGCAGAACATGTTTAATCATTCTTCCAAAGGGCAGCCTTATAAATACTTGCAGACAGCTATCATGTCCCATCCAAGTCATATCTTGTGCATGTAAAACATCCTCCACTCTAGGAAGGAATTTCTACTTATTAAAATTCTGACACCCTTCACCATCTTGGTCACCCACCTCTGGATGCTCTCCAGCTACTCAATGTCCTTAAAATGTGGTACCCAAAACAGAATTCCTCACTCCAGATGTGTGATGACCAGGGTACAATACCGTAGTGCCCTTGGTCCCTAGCCCAGGACATTACATTTCATTTAATGCATTCTTGAATTATATTCCATTTTGTGGCTTCCATTTCATACTGTTCATTCATAGTGAGCTTATTGTTCACGAAGACACCCCCCCCAGAAAAGTTTTTAGATGAACTACTGTCTTGCTTCACCTACACATTTCTTGTACTTGTGAAGTCGATATTTTAAGCTTCCATATAATACTTTACATTTCCCCCTATTATATTTTATCTTCTCAGATTAAGCACAACATTGTAACCTGTTGAGATTTTTTGGAATCCCAACTCTTCCATTCAGTGCATTAGCTCTCTCTCCAAGCTTTGTGTCATGAAAAATTTTAGATATCTGATGTTTATGCCTTTATCTGTCATTGATTTACAAAAATTAAATAGTACAAACTCCTATAATGTTTCACTGAAGACCTTCCAAGTTAGTAAGAATAACGGCTGTTTATAGAGTGCCTTCAAATTTGTTGAATACTTCACAAACATCTCACTAAAGCCTTACACTAGTTCAGTAGTTTGAGTCAGGTCTGATTCTTCATGACCTCATTTGGGATTTCCTTGGCAAAAATAATGGAGTGGATTTGCCATTTCCTTCTCCAGATCATTTTATGGATGAGGAACTGAGGAAAACAGGATTAAATGACTTCTCCAGGTGAGTGCCCGAGGCCAGATTTGAACTCAGGGAGATGAGTCTTACTGACTTCACACCTGGCACTCTCTTCACTGTGCTGCCTCCAGCTGTGTGATGTCTAAAAATATAATGTGCGGTCACCTTAAATTAGAAGCTTTAGCACCAGTCTTTGGGCATTACACATTCATTAAAGTATATTAGGGGTTAGCAAAGAGAGAGAGAGAGCACCACCTCCACCTAGCTATCCCAGAGACTGAATCCCTCAGTCCCACCAGAAACCCCCTGTCAAACTGGAAGAGGGCAGTTCACACACACACACACACACACACACACACACACACACACACACCTCCAAGCTAATTGGCTGGTCCATTGATTGACATGAGTTACAGGTGGTCTAGTTTAAATGTAACTTCCAGACACCAGGCAGTTTCTGGAGGCTGGTCACATGCTTTCTCCTCAGGGTGGAGCTACCCTGGTTCTCACAATGTCTTTCTCAGCAGGGTGATAGAGCTCTGATTCTCACAGCTACCTAGTAAAATAGGTTCCACAGGCTATTAATATTTTTATTTTACAGATGAGAAAGTTGAGGTATAGACTAGTTAAGTGACATTCACACAACTAGTAAGTTTAAGAGGCAATATTTGAATCTATGTTTTCATAATTCTAAATCTATATTTTATCTACTATGATGTGCTGGTTTTTATCAGTATTCTTTGCATCTAGCCAACCAACTAGTAAACCAAGAAAGCCATACATCCTGCCTCCCTGTAATGACTGCTTCCTTTTCTCAATATCCATCAACCATCTCTTTCATAATAGGTCTTTCATATTAGGTCCAGCTCATTGGCCAATAGCTTAGAAACTCCATTTTCCTCTTTTAAAAAAAAATCAAGATGTTTACTCTTTTTCAGTGTTGCATCACCTCTCTTCTTTTCAGCAGCCATTCAGTCAGTCAACAAACATTAAGCACCTGCTACATGCCAGAGAATGTGCTAAGCACTGGGTATTCAAAAAAAGATAAAACCACATCTGTCAGTTATTTCACCACCCCAATGGTGATGAACAAAGGTCCATAAGCTGGAGCACATATAACCCTAGAGGTACTAGGAGCTTGCCAGGTGGAAGTAGAGACTATTTGGCAAATATCAACATTATCCTACTGAAATATTCCCAAAGTAGCAGTGTTTATGAAAAATGATAGTTAACAATTTTATAATACTAAATGGTATGTACTAAAATTTTTTCTTCATGAAAAATTAATCTATTTATTCTTATGTATATCTGCATAGCAAACTCAATCATTTATTTTCATTTTTTATATGGCATAGGGAGTACAGGAAGGTTTTACTGAAAGCAAAATGGTATGAGGACTAAAAAGGCAGCTAAAGTGTTAAAGATAGCTGGGTGGCAATATTGATAGAGTATAGGACTTAAGAGTCCAAAAAACCTGAGTTCAAATACAGCCTCAGATACTTATTAGCTGTGTGACTCTGAACACTTAACCTCTGTCAATCTCAGTTTCCTTGTTTGTAAAATAGAGATGATAATAGCACCTATCCCCCGGAGTTATTTTGAGGGAGAATTGAGATAATATTTGTGAAGCTTTTTTTGTAAGCTATAAAGTGCCATTTCATAAGGGCCAAGTGATTTGAACTTATCAAGAGCAACTAACTGCCTTCTCACTATTTATGATGCATAGCAACTCACTACTAGCTATTTTTGTTCTGTCTTTTCCAATGATGTTTCCTTTTAGCAGATAGTACAGAAATAAGCATTTGAGAGCAATTCAGAGGCAGCCTTGCTTATATTTTTGTGAGGAAAAACTTTTTACAAATGCTCCTAGGTACACAACTGTGTACTCATTTTTCAAAGTCATCTAGTGTGACACACTCCTCTCCTGCCCTTCTCCTACTGGGATGGCAGAAAGTGACTTTGACCTGGAATTGGGAAAACTGGACTCAACTCTTATATCTGATTCCCTAGATATATGACAATGGGCAACTTGTTTAACCTCTGAACTTGTTTCCTCATCTGTCAAATAGGGATATCAATATTTCTGCCATTTCTGTTGAGGACACCATCATCCTTCCATTCTCCCAGGTCTGCAAACTTTGAGTCATCTTCATTCTTCTGATTCCCTCATCCACCATATCCAATGAGTCAGCAAATCCTGATTCTATTTCCCCTTCAACTTCAAGTTGATTCTGCTTGAAGCTATTCCTTTGCTATCCACTCATACAGCCATCTTACTTATATAGATACTAATTACCACTTGGGACTAGACTAGTGTAATAGTATATTGCTAAGACCCTTTGCTTCCAGTCAAAGCCTTCTCAAGTTTATCATCCACAAGGCTGAAAAAAACTTATCTTCCTAAATTACAGTTGTGACTATGACACTTCACTGCTCAAAAATCTTCAGTGGCTCCCTATTGTCCCAAAGATAAAAATACTACTACTACTACTACTACTACTACTACTACTACTACTACTACTACTACTACTACTACTACTACTACTACTACTACTACTACTACTACTACAGCAACAACAACAAAACCCTCAGCCTGGGATTTAAATCTCTTCCCAATCTGACTCTTGTCTATCTTTCCAATTTATTTCATATGGATTATCTTTTATAAATGCTTTATTCCAGTTATACTGTACTGCTAGCTATTTCCTGATTTCAATAGTGAGCTCTAGATTTGTGATCCTATGATCAATCTAACACCACTGAGAATTCACACTTCTCTCCCAGGTTTGGAAGGTGTACCCTCCTTATCTCCACCTTTCAAATCTTGTTCCTTAAAGGTTCAGCTCAGGTTTAATGCCCCCTAGAAAGCCTTCCCTGATTTCCCATCCCCTACCACTGCCTCCCAGTTGTTAGTACTCTCTTTCTTTTCAAATTACCTTTTATTATACATAGTTATCAATAAATTATAGAATATCTGCTTCTTGGCTTAGGCAATAAACAATATATGGGACATTTGAATTCTGAAAAGTTTCTGGATGTTTCAGTGGCCTAGAATCTCATATGAATCAGCAGTAACCCTTGCCTAAGGATAGGTATTGACTTCTGGTTTTCTTTATACATTCTTTGTCATGTCCAGTGTTGTGCTCCATAGATAGTAGGGGCTAAATAACTGCTTATTGAATTAGATTGAATTGGATGAAGTTGTGTAGTGGATAGAGCTCTGAGTCTGGCGTCAGGAAGACTTGAGTTCAAATCCAGCCTCAGACACTGTGTAACCTTGGGCAAGTCATTTAACCTAGGTCTTCAGTTTCTTCAATAGTAAAATGGGAATGATAATAGCACCTACCTGTCAGGATAGTTATGAGGTTCAAATGAGATATTATTTATTAAGTGCTTTGCAAACATTAAACCTTAAAGTGCCAGGTGCTGCTGTGATCATCATCATCTTCATTACTTCTCAGGGTTTTATAAAGACAGTGTAATATAAAATTCCATAGGATCATAAAGTGTGAGGGTTGAAAAAGGATTGCAAACAGCCATCTAGACAAACACTTATCTAAAAGAATTCACTACTCTGACATACCTGACCCATAGTCATCCAGTCTTTGATTAAAGGCTTTCAAGAAGGGGGAAATACATCATTGGGGTTCTAATCCATTCCATTTTTTGGATAACTGAATTTTTTCCTGATATCAAGTCTAATTTATCAATTTGCAATTTCCAAGCACTGCTCCTGATTTGACCCTGTGGAGTGAAAAAGAACAAGTCTAATATTTTTTTCCACATGGCAGGGTGTCACACAAGCAAAGACAGCTACCAATCCTATTCCCCCACCCTTTGCACCTAGTCCTCTGACTGGGTCTTCTCATTTCCTATGTAAATATCCCTAGTTCCCTTAAGTGTCTAACAGGACTTCATATGATATGGACTAGAGACTTATTACCATTTTGATTGTTTACACGTTCTCCAGTTTTTCAGTGTCCTTTCTAATCTGTGATGCCCCAAACTCAGTACAATACTCCAGATGGCAGTCTGACCAGGGCAAAGTACAGAAGTATTATCACTTACTTGTTCTTAGAATCTATGCATTTCTTAATTCAGCCCAAAACTGAATTAGCTTTTTCTGTTGCTTCATCACACTGCTGACTCATATTGAGTGTCCAATCCATAGAAACCACCAGAAGATTTTCAGAACTCCTAACTATTCATGTCTCCCCCATATTGCATTTCGAAGGGGATTTTTGTCCCTGAGTATAACACTTTATCATAAAAACCTTAAAGTTCTTTAGAAATGCAAACTATCATCATTATTATTTGATCTTTGCAAATGGCCTTCCTAATTAGGATGCTCACAGCTGGCTACAATGTATGTGCTTAGTAGAGCAAGGAAGTTTATGATATGCACTAAGATCCTTTACATCTCTAAATCCTATGCTCCCATGTGCTTTGCTGGGCCCAGCTTGTAAGGGTTAAAGGGTTAAAGGGAATGATGTTCCCTTTTTTCTATAAGGTCCTGGCAGCTGTCCCTAGTTATTTATCTTTCTTTTGGCAAGTCCCCTCACATGAATCAAGAGACTCAAGGTTGTCTGGCAAGGTTTCTCTTTTTCTACAGAAGCATTTAAATGAGCTCAAGCCAGCTACTTGGCCTTCTGTCCCATTGGAATCCATTATATAATGGACACACTTTTGCATTCTCTCACTATCCATTGGGCACTTGTCAATGCCTCTCCTGAATTGTAGTGGTAAGCAACAACTTGGAGATTTGGTCTGCCCTGGGTAGAATATGGTGGGGTTCTATACTAGACTAAGGGGGGAAATTGGATTGGCTCTATGAACCCAACTTAATGCCATCTTTGAGAATCCATTATTTAATAATGAATAGATCTGATTGCTTCAGTCATCTTAATCAGGAACTGATTCATTCCCCTCTGGCTGATTGTTAGGAGAAAAAGAAGGAATTAATGGTACTACTGTGTGGCACATAGGATTAAGGTGCAAAGGCTAGGCCTCAAACCCCACCTTTGTATGTGGGAGCTCTTGTTACTTCTATCCTGTGAAGTCTTCTCCATCAACAGTTTGGCAGTGAAAGAAAAAGCCATGATTTGGCTTCCTTTAACAGCTACAGTTTTACTAACAGAGGGTAAAAGACAGAAGTATATTTGGAACAAATGTGTGAAAATGTACTTAATTCTTTTCTCTCACTCACTCTCAGCCCCATTTTTTTTAAAGCAGAAGCATGGATTTGAGCCATTTCTAGGATTCCAGGTGAGGAACTATGCCCAATTTTGGGGCACCATCTCCCTTATAGAAGCAACAGCTCTAAGAATCCAAGCTGTGGCTGTAAAATGCAGATGTGTATTAATGCATTGATCAATCTTGTCCCCAAAGGAATGAGGTCAAGAGGTGTTGGACTATGGTTGTAGAATGAGGCATATGTTGCCAGATGTGATCAATGTGTTCAAAAGAACAGAAGCAGGGGGCAGCTAGGTGGCACAGTGGATAGATCACTGGCCCTGGATTCAGGAGGACCTGAGTTCAAATCTGGCCTCAGACACTTGACACTTACTAGCTGTGTGACCCTGGGCAAGTCACTTAACCCTAGTTGCCTCACTCACACACACACACACAAAAACCCCAAAGCAAGCCTTTATTAAGCACCTGCTCTGTACCAGGCACTGAGATAAATGGTTTACAAATATTATCTCATTCGATCCTTCACAACAACTCTGGGAGGAAGGTACTTTTATTGTTCCCATTTTACAGATGAGAAAACTGGGGCAAACAGAGGTTTAGTAACTTGCCAAAGGTCACCCAGCCAATAAGTATTAATGGCCATATTTGAACTCGGGTCCTTCTGACTCCAGGTCCATCACTATGTCCACTTTGCTACCTGGATTGTTATTCAGTTATTTCAGTTATATTCAGTTATTTGTGTTTGACTCTTCATAATGTCATTTGGTGTTTTATTGACAAAGATACTAGAGTGGTTTGCCATTTCCTCCTCTAGTTCATTTTACATATGAGGAAACTGAGGCAAACAAGATTATGTGACTTTACCCAGGGTCACACAGCTAGTAAGTGCACAAGGCTGGATTTGAACTCAGGTCTTCCTGACTACAGGCCCTACTCTACTGTATCCATTGAGCCACCTACCTGCCACAGCTACATACCTGTAAACAATTCATTTTGTTTAACTATACTTAGTTACAATAGAGAGTAGGGTATTCAGAAGTGACAGAGATGCAAAAAAAAAAAAAAAAGGCAGCAGCCAAGTTGTTGGGTTTTGTTTTTGTTTCTTAAATCACAAGTCAGTAGAATACAGTTACCAAAAGCTTATTAGGGCTGGGCAGCTAGGTGGCGCAGTGGATAAAGCACCAGCCCTGGATTCCTGAGTTCAAATCCGGCCTCAGACACTTGACACTTACTAGCTTGACACTTACTACCTTGGGCAAGTCACTTAACCCCCAGTGCCCTGCAAAAACAAAAACAAAAGCTTATTAGATACCATGAAAATTACCCAAGAGCAGATAATTTCTTAACCTTAACCTTGGATCCCTTTGGCACTCTGATGAAGACTACCTCTCAGAATTAAGGTTTTAAATGCAAAACAAAAAAATAATAATACATAGGATCTCAAAGCAAAGCAATTGTACTAAAATGAAATTATCAAAATGTTTAAATGTTTAAAAATGTTTAAAAAAACAACAACAACCTGAGATCATGATTCCCAGATTGAGAGAGCCCCTACTCTAGAGGATCAGAGATCAAAGGATTTTAGGTTTAGAGGGGATGTTAGTTTTATTTTACCATTAAAGAAACCAAGGCACAGGAATTAAAACCTTTTTTCTCCTTTGGATGTCTGGCCATAGGAGTCCTATCATGTATTATTTATAATTACATTTGATTAAGGAAGGATCCAGGCACCCTGAAAGGTTAAGCAGGGGGTGAAGGCTGGTCCCTTCACAAGCTCCAAGTCAGAGATTACTGATTTCCAACTTTCTCATTTTATAGATGAGGAAAAGTGAGACGCATCATGGTTAAATGATTAACCCAAGGTCACACAGAGTAACTGGCAAATTGGAAAGCTGAACTTAGTCCTCTGATTCCTAGTCTAATGGTCTTTTCACTGTCCTACCATATTTAGGATGCTAAAAGAGCCCCTAATCCCCTGTCCCAAAATATCTTTCCCAAGGGCTCTTTCTATTGCTACATCATACTGAAAATTCTTAGATTAGTGAGTTCTTTGGATTCAAGCACTAAAGGCTCTCATTAAAATGCAAATGTCACTTGGGAAAGTTATCACATTAAGCTATCATTTGCCTCTAATGCCTTAGATTCATACAAATTGATTTCTCAGAGCTTAACTAGCCAGTCACTTAACAGGGATTGAAGGAATGGGACACAGTGTCAGGTAAGATTTGATGGAGGGAAGAGTCCTGAAGAAAGAATAGAGCTCTAGGCACTGCTCAGAGAGTGCATGTTCAGCAAGCAGACAATCAATCAACCGACATTACAAGTGTCTACCATATTCCAGGCACCAAAGTGAGGGGCTCGGAAAAAAAAAATGGAGCAGCAGAAAGTCAATGGGGAGGGGGGGGGTCAGCTAGGTGGTACAGCTAGCCTTGGATTCAGGAGGACCTGAATTCAAACCCAGCCTCAGACACTTACTAGATGTGTGACCCTGGGCAAGTCACTTAACCCCCATTGCCCTGAAAAAAAGGGAAAAAAAGAAAGAAAGTCAATGGGTAATATTAGGAAATGGAGGCGGGGGCGGGGGGGGGGTGGGGAGGGTGAAGAGGGAAGCAAAAAAAGGAGACGAGATTGTGCTAATTCCCCAAACTTTAATGCTACCTCATTCATAAAGCCTTGACTGAGCGAGAATATAATGAATGAACGATAGAAGATGTCTGAAGATAAATATTGCCTACTCAACTTATTTTTGTAGTATCCATGTTCATTTTTCCTAGGGTCCACCCTGCATGCATGTATATGAACACAAACACACAAAAGCACTCACTCCCCACTCCATGAATAGTTGAATTCTTTCCAATGAGCAAGCAGAGTTCACAGTCACATTTGTATCCCTGTGCATTCCCTGAATAGATTGATATTCATGTAAATGGGCCCTTTGTGTGCTCAAGCCTATGTGCTAGGTAGGTTCATCAAATATGTATTATTTTAAAGTTTATTCTTTTGCCACATCAGCAAGATTGCACCCCCATTTATTACTGCTGTGTTCATAGAGAATGCACTCCTTAATAGGACTGCCTTCTATACTACTAGATTGTTAAAATCATTTATGATTGGTACCCTATCCCTCCTCAGGAAAAAAAAAAAAACAACAACAACAACAGGAGCAGCCATTACACACAATAATGGACCATTTCAGCCAGAAAGACTTAAGAATTTGTGGGCCATCAAATAGAAAACAGCAGAAAAGAGTCAGCTGCTCACCAGCAAATAATTCAAATTGGAAGGAGTAAAGGTTCATATACTCTCACAACTAGAAAGGCCTTTAGGGACCATCTCGGCCAGCCCTCTTACATTATAGATGTTAAAACTGAAGCCAAGAGTGATTTGCCCAGTCCTCATAGGGAGCCAGTGGCAGAGAGGGTTGTAGGGTCATAGATCTAGAGATGGAATGAACCTTGTAGATCATCTTGTCCAACTCCCTGTTATAGATGAAGAAACAAGAGCCAGGAGAGGTTAAATGACTTAAACCAAATTGTAGTAAATCATTTGGTAGTAAAAATAAAAATCACATGGTTGTAAATGATAGATCCAGGAACCAAATCAATATCCTCTGCTTCCAAATGCAGCAATCATTCTATTGCACCAGACTACCTCTAAGGAACATATGGTTTGGGGGGTTTGGTTTGGTTTGGTTTTAGCGGCCCTGGAATTGGAATTGGTGGGCTTGAGTTCAAACCCTTGCCATTTCATTTAGTAGTTGTGTGCCTTTGGCCAAGTCATTTCCCATTTCTCAGCCTCAATTTCATCATCTCTAAGATGAGCAGGGTGGAGTAATTGATCTCTGAGCATTTTGTGATTCTGGAAAGTCAGGGCTAAAAATCAGGTCTCCTGACTCCTGAACTAGGTGTTATTTTTTTCTTCTACACCATGACCATGGTTTGTGGTTGGAGAAGATAAAACAAGTAATTTTTATTTGTTTCTAGCCTCCTACCTTCAAAACAGTCGAGAACCTACCAAACCTGAAGATCTCAAAACCATTTGGAAGACATCTCTATGTCTACACTGCAAGATCAGACTCTTCTATTTGTGTAGCTCTGTTATAGGAAAATAGCCACATTAACTTAGACAAACCAGAGACAGAGTGTTTCCTTCAAAATGGTCTCCCTGGTAGCCCCTTTAAGATGCGGGTAATGAGGGGCAGCTAGGTGGTGCAGTGGATAAAGCATTGGCCCTGGATTCAGGAGGACCTGAATTTAAATCTGGTCTCAGACAGTTGACACAAGCTGTGTGACCCTAGACAAGCGACTTAACCCTCATTACCCCACCGGAAAAAAAAAAAAAAAAAGATGTGGCTAATGAAACCTGAGCTAGGTGGCACAGTGCCTAGGGTCAGGAGGACCTGAATTCAAATCCAGCCTCAGACAACTAATTGTTTCACCCTTGGCAAGTCACTTAATCCTGTTTGCCTCAGCTTCCTCGTCTGTAAAATGAGCTGGAGAAGGAGATGACAAGCTACTTTAATACCTTTGCCAAGAAAACCCCAAATGGGGTCATGAAGAGTTGGATACAACTGAAATGACTCAACAACAGTGACAACGAAACCTGAACCTGGTCCTGAATTTTCCTGGTACATATTAAGATCTATCCTTATGTCCTTTTCTGACTTCTCTGTGGATATGAGCTCTAAGTTCTGAAAAAAAAAAAAATTGCGTGGAGCTCAATCTCTGGCAATTCCTACCAAGTAAAAAACCAGTAATTAACTGCATTTCCATCATCTAATGTCCAGGAAAACTAAATTTGAAGAAATTCAATCCAAGAGTTTTTTCCAACTTCAGCAGCTACATTTGATAAGGTACAAAAGGGTGGTACTCTTCACTAGGGAAGGACCACCTCCTCATCCCCAAATTGAATTCCATGTCTTAGAAATATTGAATTATATTATTAAAAGGCTTATAATGCAGTGAGAAAGAACATAGGAACTAGAGTCAGATAACCTGGGTTCAAATTCCATCTGGGAAAATAAGTAGGCATTGACTAATTGTCTCAGATGTTCTAAGTGCTAGGGATAGGAAGAGAGGCAAATGTAGATAGATAGATAGATAGATAGATAGATAGATAGATAGATAGATAGATAGATAGATAGATAGATAGATAGACTCCTAATATCAAGGAATTCAAAGTCTAATGGGGGGAAAGAACTCATACAGCTCTGTATGTGGGAAGGAAAGGGAACAAACACTTATCAAGTGCCTACTATGTGCAGGCACTGTGCTAAGTGCTTTATCAATATTATGTGCTTTGGGGACAGCTAGGTGGTGCAGTGGATAGAGCACCAGCCCTGGATTCAAGAGGACCTGAGTTCAAATGTGGCCTCAGATGTTTAACAATTACTAGCTGTGTGACCCTAGGCAAGTCACTTAACCCCAATTGCCTCACCCCCCCCCAAAAAAAAAGAATAAAAAAAATATGATGTGCTTTGTATCTCCTAACAATTCTGAAAGGTAGGTTCTATTATAGTCCTATTTTACAAATGAAGAAACTGAGGCAGGGAGAGATTAGATGGTTTATCCAAGTCACACAACTAGTGAGTGTCTGAAGCTGGATTTGAACTCAGGTCCATCCTGACTCCAGACCCAGTGCCCTATCCCCTGAGCTTCCAGCTGCCTACCGTACAAACAGAATATCTACAGAATGAATTGGAAATGATCTTAAAGGGAAGGCACTAGCATTAAAGGAGACTGGAAAAGGCTTCTTGCAGAAGGTGAGGTTTTTAACTGGGATTTGAAAGAAGCCAGGTCTTCAATATACTGGACCTCGGTTTCGTCATCTGTAAAATGAAGGAGTTGGACCAGATGACCTCTGATGAAGCCCCTCTCAGCTCTAGAGCTATGATTCTATTTATAATGTCAACAAGCCAGAGTGATGCCTCAATTAACAAATCCTCTGGGAGTGAAGCTCTTTTATAATGATGACTATGTTAATAAAACAAACAGAATCTTCATAAATCATGCAAATTAGTTTTGGCTTATCACACACATAGACAATGTTTTGTTTTGGGTTTCCCCACCCTGATAAACTGTGCTCATTTGCAGGTAAAAATTACTTCACAGGGGGCAGCTAGGTGGTGCAGTGGATAAAGCATTGGCCCTGGATTCAGGAGGACCTGAGTTCAAATTCAGCCTCAGGCACTTGACACTTACTAGCTGTGTGACCCTGGGCAAGTCACTTAATCCCCGTTGCCCCACAAAAATAAAATTACTTCACACACTGGATTATTTTAGTGGTCATTCTATTTGGTCTCCTTGTATCAAATCTCTCCCCACTCCGTTTTCCACACAGCTACCAACATGGTTTTCCTAATAGCAGGCGTGACCATATCAATCCAAACTCAATAAACTTGAGGACTCATTATCTCTAACATCAAATATAAACTTCTGTTGGGCATTTAAAGGTCCTCCCACCCTGACTCCAAACTATATTTCCAGCCTTATCTCATATGATTCCTCTCCAGACACTCTACAGTCCAGGCAAACATACCTCCTTATTGTTTTTCATATATGGCATCTCCCACCTCCATGCTTTTGCCCTGGCTTCTCTCTATTCCTGGAATGTTCTCCCTTCTCACTTTCATGTCTTGGAATCCCTGTGTGGAGAAGACATAGATATATTCTATTGCCATTTCCTCATGTGTCCATTATAATCCATCTTGTCATTGATTGTTGTCAGTGCTCTTCCATGAATTCCCCATGAGCAATCTATCAAATGTCCTGGAAGTATTCCTCTGGTTCTTTTATTATTTAATATTTAAACATTTTATTTCTACCTTGCATAGCAATGTTCATGACCATAAATTTTGTCATTAGAATTTACCTTCTTTGTTATTAGGAATATAATTAACTAGAAAAATATTCATAAAATGGAAAAATAGTATGATCTTGGTTATTTAATCCAAATCACACCCTAAATGACCCTTTACTATAATATGATGGGGTCTGTTGCATTCATAGAACATCTCCACATGGAGATGCCAGAGAGCATGTTCCCAGGAAAATTATGATGATATATAAGGGTGTGGCTTAGACATACTGGGGATTTTCTTTAACTGCTTTTAGTCAGCTTACCCATGTGGCTGGGAAGAGCCTTTTTCTGTTGGCTGTGAGTCCAAAACTATAAACATCTTCAAAAAGTCCTTAGTCAGCTTTTGGCAGGTCTTGTACCTTTTTGGGTGATTCCTTTGCCCACAGAGACCATGCTGTAAGGGGAGAGGCCTAAGTCCTCCTCCCCTCTGAGACCATGTGGCCTAGAGAAATTGGCATGAGTCTTTAGGACTTTTATTTGTTCTTTTCTTTTCTGGGTTAAAGGAGTAGTGTCTGTAACCGTTGGAGTTTCTGAAAATTGTTCTTTGCTCTTTGGGACATTAATGTTGTACTGGATAGAAGTCCTATTTAAACACAGGAAGAAAATTAGGAACATTTTTCATCTAGGCATCAGCATGATAGTGATGCTAAATCTATGTATTTGATATGTCTCAATATCAATACTTAGATAGAATTTAGTAATGTAACAGGTATCAGTATTTAAGCATTCAGTGAATCAACAAATGCAAATGTTTGCAAGATCACCTCAATGCAACTGACTTGTGAGGAAACACACACCAGAAAAATATAATTGAAAGTATAATTGCAAACTATTTTTTGCCAATATCTCTAGTGGACTACAAAAACTAGGGTACCCCACAAAAGTCCTGGATAAAAATTGTCTTCAGGAGTCTCCATAGATTCAAAGTGCCCATTTTTGTCTCAGATGAAGTTCCACATGTAGGATCAGATACTCTGGTTACTCTCCCAGAGCCAGACTGGCTATATGCCTCCTCTGGGTTCTAAGGTACCCTCAGAGGTTGTGGTGTTTCTCTGTTCCTTGCCATCAGCCAAAACCCCCAGCATTTGTGTTCCCTTCCATTTTAGGGGTTTGCGATCAGCACCCTAGTACTATTCATCATTTGCCATCAATTAGCTTTTACAAAAGGATATTTACTTCAAAGAACAAACAGAGAAATATCCCCACCAAATCCTTTGGGATGGGGATACTCTCCCATAGAGCTCCTGGGTCTCTGGGTAAGAAGGTTAAAAGCTTAGTTCAGTTTCTCCATAGCATTGGTCCCACCCACTTCATATCCAAAGATAGCATCTCTGTCAGAAGAATCCTAGTTTTAGCTACTACTGATCATTCCCAAAGGTGGTTGCTTGTTCCTCAAGGCACCCCTGTAAAACTTGGCCTGGATCCTCACTCCCAAATTCTGTGACTCAATCTCCTGACCTGTCAAAAATTAAGTATTAATATCGATACTTAGATAGGATTTAGTAATATAAATTCTCTTCAGGAATCTCCAGAGAGTCAAAATGCCCAAAGTGCCTCATGTAGTATCAGATACTTCACCAGGAATGGAAAATAACAAAGGAGCCAAGGACCAAGGTCTGTTTTTCGGAGCTAGGCGCACTCTATCCTTACAGCACGATCTCCCACTCACCTGGCCAAGGCTGACTCAGGCCTTTTTGAAGATGTCTTCAGCTCTGGCTATGCAGTCAATTTAAAAAGTCTTCTCTCAACCAAGTGACTGTCCAGTTGGAACCAGTTGCAGAATGTCTATGTAGACTCCACAGTCTTTTGAAAGCATTTGCTTCCCTTAAATGTCATCACAGTTCTCTTGGAAGTAAGTTCCCTAGCTTCTCCATACAGAGAGAGGCCATCCCAGGCAATCTCCCAGTAATCCAACTATTGAAGACCTTCAGAAACCGGTGCCTCCTGCAGCAGCTCATCTGACTTTAGGGCAGTTCTAATTGTGGAAACGTTTTTCTTGACATCAATCTTAAACTTGCCTCCTTGTAGCTTCTCCCATGGCTCCTACTTCTCTTCCTCTGGAGCCAAATGGAACAAGTTGACAAAAGAGCCCTTCAAAGTACTTGAGCATCACTATTATGTCCCCACTGAGACTTCTCTAAGCCAAATTAAACATCTCTAGTTCCTTCAACCAATCATCATATGATATGAGCCCAAGGCTCTATACCATCCTCTTTGCCCTCTGGATGCTTTCTAACTTATCAATATCCTTCTTAACTGTGGCACTCAGAAAGAAATTTCAGTTTCAGTCTTTTTTCAGTCATGTCTTACTCTTCCTGACCACACCTGGGGCTTTCTTGCCTCAAAATGGGGGGGGGGGTTCTTGGCAAAGATACTGGAGTGGTTTGCCATTTCATTCTCCAGCTCATTTTACAGAGGAGGAAATTAAGGCAAAGAGGGTTAAGTGACTTGCTCAAGGTCACATAGCCAGTACATGTCTGAGGTCAGATTTCAATTCAGGAAGATGAGTCTTCCTGATTCCAGGCCTAATGCTCTGTCCACTGTGCTACCTAGCTGCTCTCAGAATGTAACACAGCCCTCCAAATGGTGGTGCTGTTGTTGTTTGTCCTTCATATTTGAAATGGGCTATGACATTGGGGTGATGTCATGACTTGCACTAAGTTGGATTTAAGTGAGGGAGGGCTGTGCAAGGTTACCAATCTCACTCTCTCCTCCAGAGCCATCTGGGTCCAGTGGCAAGATACATATCAGGACAACTGGAAATGGTCCTGGATGTTTAAGGCAATTGTGGTTAAGTGACTTGCCCAGGGTCACATAGCTAGTAAGTGTCTGAGGTGAGATTTGAACTTGGGTCCTCTTAATTCCAGGGCCAATGCTCTATACACTGCACCACCTAGCTGCTCTCAGAATGTGGACTGATAACGAATGTGTATAGCAACATTAACTCCTTGTTCCAGTATGCTATTCTCCTCAGACTGCAGTCTAAAACTGCATTAGAATTTTTGGCTGCTACATCACAATATTGACTCATATTGAGCTTGCAGTACACTAACACCCCTATCTTTTTCAGAAAAACTGATAGCTAACAATGGCTCCCCCATCCTCTACTTTTGAAATTGGTTGTTAAACCCAATTGTACAACTTTAAATTCATTCCTATTGAATTTAATCTTATTAAATTCATCCCAATTATTGGGGGGGGGGGCGGATTCTGATGCTGTCACCCAGCTCTTCCTCCCAGTCTTATGTTATCTGAAAACTTGATGAACATGGCCAGCTAGGACTTGATTCAAATCATTGATAAAAATATTAAACATCAAAGTTCCAAGAATAGACCCTAGAGACCACCTAACAAGTTGACATTAAGCTAATAACCACTGTTTGAGTAGTAAGCTATCTATTTTTACTTAATTAGGCCTCTTTTTAGTGTATCCAACTTCCCCTTTCTTATCTCACTTTAAGTATAGAACTAATGTTGGACAAGAGTGATAGGAGTAACAGAGCAGAATTCAGTTTACTTCCATCCTTGTAAGTAGCTCCAGTAAAATACTATAAGCTCTTGGAGGGCAGAACTGTGATTACTAATTCTTTAAAAAGAATGAACAGAGTACCTTTCAGGAAGCTACTTAAAATAATGCTCAGAAAATAGTGCTACCAAAAATGTGTTTGATGTTGCTGGTCATGGGGAGAAAGGTTAAAACTGCTGATAACTGGGGCAGCTAGGTGGTGCAGTGGATAGAGTACTGGCCTTGAAGTCAGGAGGACCTGAGTTCAAATCTGGCCTCAGACACTTGACACTTACTAGCTGTGTGACCCTGGGCAAGTCACTTAACCCCAATTACCTCACACAAAAAACCCCAAAAAACACACACAAACAAACAAACAAAAAAAACTTGCTGATAATTAGAGAGAATTTTTTCTTCCTCATGTAGTTATCTGTGTTTTCTATGTCCTTTGGTTGAACAGATACATAAAGTTGACCTTTTTAAGTGGATTATTATCATACTTCTTTAAAAACTGTGTATTGATTTCTTTCCCTTTTATACTTTATTCTTTTCCAGAAGTCTCAGTGGGACTTCCCAAGTAGCAAAGATTTCAAAACAATTCAGCAAAATCAACACATTCACTATGTCTGACACTGAACATAACATTTATACTCACAAAACCCTACTTCTTCAATGAAAGAAAAGAGGCACATTTTCTTTTTATTAGAAAATAATGTTCTCATTTCTCTTCTTAAGGATCAAGCTCAGTCATTATATTTATAGAACACTGAGGGGGTTTTTGGAATTTCTACCTGTATTATTGTAGTCATTGTATATATTGACCTGTTTCTGCTTACGTTGCTCTATCATTTCATATGTCTTTGTATGTTTCTCCAGCTTTCTCATAGAATGTTTATGCTTCTTACAGTGCAATGATGTGTCAATAAATTTAATAATAATAGCTAACACTTATATAGTGCTTACCATGTGCTGAACACTGGGCTAAGAGCTTTACAATTATCTAATTTGATCCTCACAACAATTCTGGGAACTATTCCCATTTTACAGAAGAAGAAACTGAGGCAGAGGTTAAATGATTAGTCCAGGGTCACATAACTAATAAATGTTTAAGGCTAGACTTGGGTTCTTCTGACTATAGACCTAGCACTCCATCCACTGCACCACCTAGCTGCCTCTTTCTCTGCCAATTTTTCTTCTTTTTTTTTTTTTTAGCAATTCCTTAATTAATGTGTGATTATAATTCATTGATTTAAAACTGGAAGGCATCTTAGAGGTCATCGAATCTAACCTGATTTCACAACTAAGGAAACTGAGTCTCATAGAGGTTACTTGACTTTTATGGCATCACATAAGAAGTGGAGTCAGGATGTGGTCCCTTATTACCAGACCAACAAACTTTCCATTGTATTACACTCCCTCAAATTCCTATTTTTTGGAATGGGCTACCCTGAAACATATCTCCTTAGAGCACCAGCAAAAGCAAGATCTTTGTTATCTTAGCATACCTGCAAAAAAGTGTGTGTGTGTGTGTGTGTGTGTGTGTGTGTGAATCCTAGTTCTCCTGCTACCTTCTGACCACTTCTCAGTTTTTTTTGCTGCATCTCCATCCATGTGACTCCTGCTAACTGAGGGTGCCCCCCCTTGCTCCAGGGCTCTTCTCTTCTTCCTATGTAGTATTTCTTTCGGTGATCTCATCAGCTCCCATGAATTCAATTATCATGTCTATACTAATGACTCTTAAATCTATTTATTTGGCTCTATTATTTTCTGCTGATTTCCAGTTTCCCATCTCCAACTGCTTATTAGATATCTCAAACAGGATATCCTATAGACATCATAAACTCAGCACATCCCAAACTAAACTCTGTATCTTTCACCCCAAACCCTTTCTTTCTTCTAAACTTCCTTAATTACTGTTTTTTTTTTGGGGGGGGGGCAATGAGGGATAAGTGACTTGCCCAGGGTCACACAGCTAGAAAGTGTCAAGTGTCTGAGGCCAGATTTGAACTCAGGTCCTCCTGAATCCAAAGCTGGTGCTTTAGCCACTGCACCACCTGACTGCCCACCTTCATTACGGCTGAGGGCATCACTGCCCTCCCAGTCACTTGGGCTCATAACCAAGACATCAACTCCAACTCTTCAATATCTCTCACTCACCATGTCCAATCTGTTGCCAAGGCTTATCAATTTCACCTTTGTAACAACTCTTGAGGATGCCCCCTTCTCTCCTCTGATATTGTCGTCCTACCTTGGACAGGCTCCCATTTCCTCACTCCTAAACTATTTAAACAGCCTGTTGGTTGGTCTGACTGCCACAAATCCCTTCCTATTCTAGTCCATCTCCCATTCAGCTGCCAAAGTGATTTTCCCAAAGTGCGGATTTAGGAGGCATGTGACCTCCACCCTCAATAAACTTCAATAGCTCCCTATCACCTCCTGGATCAAGTATAAAATCCGCTGGTGTTCGAAATATATCTTAATCTAATTGTGCCCCTCACCACCTTTCCAATCTTCTTGACACTGGTCTCCTTGCTGTTCCATTAATAAAATACTTTATCCTGCCTCTCCTCCATGCCTGGAATGCTTTGCCTCTTTATTTCCAGCTCTTGGCTTCCTTGACTTCCATCAAGTCCCAGATGAAATCCCATCTTCCATAAGAAGCCTTAGCCTATCTCTTTTCATTCTAGTACCTTCTCTTCATTGATTACTTCCTATTTATCCTGTCTATATTTTTTCTGTACATAGTTGTTTGAATGCTGCCCCTCCCCCATTAGATTGTGAGCTCCTTGAGAATGGTGACTGTCCTTTGCCTTTCTTTATATCTTGCCACTGGACCCAGATGGCTCTGGAGGAAAGAGTGGGGCTGGCGACTTTGCACAGCTTTGCCTCACTTAAATCCAATTCACTGCAAGTCATAACATCACCTCCTGATGTCATGGTCCTCTTTGGGAATGAAGGACAAACAAACTATAACAATATCCCCAGCACTTTAGCATAGTGCCTGGCACATAAGAAGTTTTTGGTTTTATTAAATTTTCCATCCCCAAATCAATGTTATTTTATTTTTAAAATTTTATTTATTTTATTCTGAACTCTTTAAAAAATAAAAAAGCATTTCCATAACATAGTAGAATAGAAAAAAAAGATGGCTGTGCATCAAACTGCAAATCTATTATGTACAACTTGCTATTCCCTTTAAATATATAACATTATAATGTAACTTTTTTTCTCCTTTTTTTCTTCCCCCCTCCAACTCTAGAGATGGCTTGACATAAGATACAAATATGTATGTGTGTGTATGTTATTATACATACTTCTATTTATCAAATTTTTTCTCTGGATGCAGATAGCCTCTTCCTTCATTGGCCTTTTGTAGTTAATTTGGGTATTTAATAGTCAAAATGACTTAGTCACTCAAAGTTGTTCTTAAAACAATATTGTTGTTACTGTATATAATACATAGGAGGCACTTTTAAAAAATCTTATTGACTGACAATGGGAGTAAAATGCTTTCACTAACAATGATATTAATACTCCAATGCTTCAAAAGATTTGGAATTTTACTTGTGCAATGACTAATATATAACATATTGTCACTTTAGTAGATGTCATTCAAGCATTGCTTGGACTAAAACAAATCAATATGTGGTGGGCCACTTCTTAGTAATGAACTTTTGAAAAGAGGTAAACTGATCTTGAGACAAAATTATATTAATAATCATGAATAACAAAATAGCCTTTTACATTTGTAAGGTACTTTACAAAGTACTTGCTTATCCTTTTCTCATTTAATCTTCATAACACCACTGGGAGGTGATAAGAGGTAATACTTCTCTCATTTTATAGATAAGGGAATAATCTCTGAGTGAGTAAGGGTCTTACCTATAGTCCCACTGTTAAAAAAAATCTACCTACCACTCTCAGAGGGCCATTGTAAGACAGAGAATTTTCTAGCTCTTTCTGATCTCAGAAAGTGCTTCATTGAACACTTTAATATATATGGTACATTTCTTTCTGTCATTAATCTCCTTGGCATATGTGCGTAGGATCTCAGGGTCAATGGGTCTGGGCATTTTAGCCTTTTATTTTTAATATAATTTCTTTCTTTCTTCTTATTATTATTTTTAGAAAGGCTATATGGGCCAAATTATAGCCCCATCTGCAAAATATCAGCCTGTTCGTCATCCTATAGTCCCTCCAGTTTTGGCTCTTTCTATCTTTTATCATTTTTATTAATTTGCTGAAACCTCAGAGTTATTTTAATTTGCATAATAAAATATCTTATTAGTAGTAATTTGGAGCAATCTCTCATGTGGCCAATAATAAGTTTACAATTCCTCTTTTGAACACTATTTCTATCCCTTGGGGAACAGCTGTTGTATATATATATATATATATATGTGTGTGTGTGTGTGTGTGTGTGTGTGTGTGTGTGTGTGTGTATATAAATATGTCTATGTATATAAATAGCTACATATCTTAGATATCAGACCTTTATCAGAGATATTTGATACAATTATTTTCCCCCCAATATGTTAGTGTGCTTTTGAGAAACAGAATTACTGTTGATGAAAAGCAATACTGACCTTGCATGTAATTTAAAGGTCTTAAATTTCAATAGGAAAGGATTATTCTAACCTATGAAGGACCAGATTCGAATCTATCCAAGGATTGATAGTTTGAGGGGGTTTTTTTTATATTTTTATTTCCTTCCCTGGAATAAGTAATAGGAAAGAATGGATAAAGCACTGGCCCTGGATTCAGGAGGACCTGAGTTCAAATTCGGCCTCAGACACTTGACACTTACTAGTTGCGTGACCCTGGGCAAGTCACTTAACCCTCATTGCCCCACAAAATAAAATAAAATAAAATAATATGTAATGGGAGAGGTAAGAGGGGTAGTGGTAGGGCAGAGTCTACAAAGAGAATTGTCCATGGCATCAGAACCCATGGGTTCAAGGGCTGGCTGTAGAATTTACCATCTGTGTATCCATGAGCAGGTGGGCGACCCACCCCTGCCTTAGGTCTTGATTTCCTCCTCAGTATAATGAAGGTTTGGGACTTGAGGTTCTTTAAGGTCCCTTCTGGCTATAACATTTGGTGAGTTTGCCCATTCAGGCACTCCTTCAGTGCTGTGCTTACTGTTATCTCTAAGATGAAAGAGCGCAATTAAAACAGATCAATAGAACAACAAAGATTTTCCCACTCTCTTTGCTCTTCTCTCCCCCTTATGCTGAAGAACCATCATGTCTGTCCTCAGAAGATGTGAATCAAAAATAATGATGGGATTTTTAAAAGGCATCAATCGACCCTCAGCATAAAGCCGACTCTTTGCTCTCACTTTCTTTTCTCCTTCAATATAATTGTATTTATTAAAGAAAAATGAAAGGAATAAAAATGAGGTGAGGACAGAGGAAGTAGGAGAGCTAGGGAGAGTTTTGCTTAAATTTATTAAAAGTTTCTAAGCCTGAACTCTGGGAGAATATCATAGTAGGGTTTTTTTTTTAAAAAAAGGGTTAAGGGCTGGGGTGGGGGGGCAGCAATGCTTACTTATGGCTTTTAAGTGAATAAACCCAGACCTAATTCCAGTTTGGGGACTTGTGCACCTTACAAAGAAAACCAGGCCAGGATTATTGAATCTCAGAATTGAAAACTCCCTCAGGGGCTAGCTGGTTCAATCCACACTAAAACCTGAAACCCTTCAGCAACATCCACAAGGTGTGGTCTTCTTGGAGTCCTAGTTGGAATGCCTATAATGAACCACAACCTCTCACCCCCAGGGGTAGGACTTTCTATTTCTGAACCACTTTCATTGTGAGGAAGCTTTTCCTGACATCCAGCCTAAATCCGTCTCTCTCCTATTGCTACTGGTTCTGCCCTCTGGGGCCAAGCAGAATGATTCTCACCTGGGGCAGTGTCTAGCCTGATTGAGCACTACCAGTTAGTCCTAGAAAACTGAACAGATGGTCTCCCCACAGGAGGTTTCCCCTCTGTTGATGGAACTGAAACTATCCAAAAATGATTGGTTCTCCAAATGGTCTTTCTTTATACATCACTCAGCACCAGTTCATCTTTCTATTATTCAGTACTCAGACTTTCCCATCTGGAATCCTGTGATCCTGGTATCTCAAATGCCATTTCCCACTGGAGTCTCCTCCACAGATCTGTCAACTCTTTGCCCTCAACAGATCCACTCTAAAATGGGCCACGATTATTTTCCTTCAAAGTTCAGTTCAAATGCCATCTCTAAAGGGAAGTTGTCTCCATTTCTCCCCTTCCCTCAGCTGCTGAGGCCTCCTCCTAAAACTACTTTCTATTGAATTTGTATAAATTTGTATGGATACATTATCTTTCATCACTCCCCCCCCCAAATGTTGCAGAGGTCAGGGTCCAAAAGTATGGAACATTGTATTATATTGAACTTTTGCTTCTTCTTCCTCTTTCTTTCTAAAAACAAAAACAAGCAAAAAAACTTGTTATAAGGGGTAGCTTTTGGGTGAGGGGGTGGGAGAGAGGTATAGAGAGAAATTTAGGTGACATTAAACCAAAGGTATCAACTTTGAGTGAATAGGTCATTTTGACTATTATAAATACACAAATTAAATTAACTACAAAGGACATATGAAGGAAGATGTTATCTGCATCCAGAGAAAGAACTGATAAATAGGATATATAGAATGATTTTGTGTGTGTGTGTGTGTGTGTGTGTGTGTGTGTGTGTGTGTGTGTAATGGGTAGCCATCTCTAAGGTGTAGGGTGGGAAAAGGAGAAAAAAAATGAACTTACATGATAACTTTATTATATATTTAAAAGGAATACCAAGTGGTACATAATAGATTTGCAATTAAATGTGAAATCACTTTTTTAAAATTGTACTATGTTACAGAAATGCTTGTTTTATTTCATAAGATAAAAATTAAATAAATAAAAATTAAAAATAAACACAATGGTATCAGTAAAATCTATTTAAAAAAATAATATAAGATCTTTGAGGGCAGGAAATAATTAATTTTATTCTTTATATCCCCAGAGCCTAGCACAGTGCCTGACTCTCAATAGCTGTTTTTATTAGTCTTTCAAGGTTTTTCCGGGATCATCCTGTTTGTCTTTTCCTGTAGCACAAGTCCATTCCACTACAATCACATAACACAGCTTTTTCCATCATTCCTCAATTGATGGACATTCCCTTGATTCTCAATTCTTAGCCTCCACCAAGAGTTGCTATAAATATTTTTTGTACAATTTATTTTTTGTACAATTTTCCCCCTTTTCTCTTTTTCATGATTACTATTGTTAACTGTTTCCCTTCCATCCTATTATCCATCTTCTTTCTTCCTATCACTCTTCAAAATGGGTTTGCTTCTGTCTGTCCCCTCCCCTACTCTGCCCTTCCTTCTTTTGCCCCTCTCTCTTTATCCCTTTCCCCTCCTATTTTCCTGCAGGGTTAGAGAGATTACTCCACCCAATTGAGTGTGTACATTATTCCCTCCTTGAGCCAATTCTAAAGAGACTGAGGTCTTTGAGCCAATTTTGATGAGTGTTAGGCTCATTTACTGCCCAGATTAAATAGATTACTCCACCTAGTTGGGTGTGTCTGTTAGTCCCTCCTTGAGGCAACTCTGATGAGTTTAAGATCTTTGAGCCTTTTCTGATGACTGTAACATTTATTTACTGTCCTGCTCCTCTCCCATCTCTTCCCCTACTCCATAAGCTTTTTCCTTTTACTTTCATGTAGGATTTCGCTTCTGCCCTTCCCCCCCCCCAATGAATTCCCTTCACCCCTCAATTTAACCCTAAAGATGTTATCATCTAGCTAAGTGACACAGTGGACAAATCATCACCCCTGGACCCAGGGGGTTCCCAGCCAAAACCTGGCCTCAGACATAAGACAGTCACCCACTGTATGACCCCAGGTATGTACCCGAGCTCCAATTTTTTTTTTTTTATGGTTCTCTAGGGTCTTGTATTTGAAAGTCAAATTTGCCATTCAGTTCAGGTCTTTTCATCACAAATATCTGAAAGTCTTCTTTTTCATTAAAGTCCCATTTTTTCCGCTGAAAGATAATACTGAGTTTTGCTGGGTAGGTGATTCTTGGTTGTAATCCCATTTCCTTTGCCCTTTGGAATATCATATTCCATGCCCTCCAGTCCTTTAATGTAGAAGCTGCTAGATCTTGTGCTATCCTGACTGGGGCTCCACAGTACTTGAATTCTTTCTTTTTGGCAGCTTGCAATATTTTCTCCTTGACCTGAGAGCTCTGGAATTTGGCTATAGTATTCCTAGGAGTTTTCTTTTGGGGATCTCTTTCTGGAGGTGATCAGTAGATTCTTTCAATGTCTATTTTAGCTTCTTCTTCTAGAATTTCAGGGCAACTTTCCCTGAGAATATCTTGGAAGGTGGTGTCTAAGCTCTTTCCTTGATCATGGTTTTCAGGTAGACCAATAATTTTCAAATTATCTCTCCTGGACCTATTTTCCAGGTCAGCAGTTTTTCCCAGAAGGTATTTCACATTGCCCTCTATTTTTTTGTTCATTTGGATTTGCTTTATTGTGTCTTGGTTTCTCATAAAGTCACTGGCTTCCATTTGTTCAATCCTAATTCTTAGGCAATTATTTTCACCAGAGAGCTTTTGTACCTCCTTTTCCATCTGACTTTTCAAGCTGTTGACTTTTTTCTCATGTCTTTCCTGAATCACCCTCATTTCTCTTTCTATTTTTTCCTCTACCTCTCTAATTTTATCTTCAAAGCCCTTTTTGAGCACCTCTATGGCCTGAGACCAATTTGTATTTTTCTTGGAAGCATTAGATATAGGGGCCTTGATGTTGACATCTTCCTCTGAGGGTGCCCCTTGGTCTTCCATGTTACTGAAGAAACTTTCTATGGTCCTCACCTTTCTCTGTCAGCTCATCTTGCCTTTCTTTTACTAGACTTTTAGCTCCTTAAAGTGGGGCACTGTTCAGTACTTCTGATAAAGGCCTCATCTCTAAAATATATAGGGAACTAAATCACATTTATAAGAACCCAAGTCATTCCCCAATTGAGAAATGGTCAAAGGATATGAACAGGCAGTTTTCTGATGAAGAAACCAAAGCTATCTATTCCCATTTGAAAAAATGCTCTAAATCTCTAATGATTAGAGAGATGCAAATAAAAACAACTCTGAGGTACCACCTGACACCTATCAGATTGGCTAAAATGACAAAAAAGGAAAATAATAAATGTTGGAGAAGCTGTGGGAAAATTGGAACACTAATCCATTGTTGGTGGAGCTGTGAACTGATCCAACCATTCTGGAGAGCAATTTGGAATTATGCTCAAAGGGCGATAAAGCTGTGCATACCCTTTGACCCAGCAATACCACTTTTGGGTCTTTTTCCCAAAGAAATCATAGAAAGGGGAAAGGGACCCACATGTACAAAAATATTTATAGCTGCTCTTTACGTGGTGGCAAGGAATTGGAAGTTGAGGGGGTGCCCATCAATTGGGGAATGGCTGGACAAGTTGTGGTATATGAATACAATGGAATACTATTGTGCTGTAAGAAATGATGAGCAGGAGGAGTTCAGAGAAACCTGGAGGGTCTTGCGTGAGCTGATGATGAGTGAGATGAGCAGAACCAGAAGAACATTGTACACAGTATCATCAACATTGAGTGTTGATCTACTGTGATGGACTATATTCTTCTCACCAATGCAATAGCACAGAAGAGTTCCAGGGAACTCGTGATAGAAGAGGATCTCCAAATCCAAGAAAAAAAAAAAGAACTGCAGAGTATAGATGCTGAATGAACCATACTTTTTCTTTTGTTTTTGATGCTGTTATTTTTTTCTATTTTGAGGTTTTTCATCATTGCTCTGATTTTTTCTCTTATAACATGACTAATGCAGAAATAGGATTAATGTTATTATGTGTGTGTATATATATATATATATATATATATATATATATATATATATATATATATATATATATATATATATATATATATATATATATATATATATAACCTATATCAGATTACCTGCTGTCTAGAGGAGGGGGGAGGGAGGGGAGGGAGGGAGACAAATCTGAAATTGGAAAGCTTGTATAAACAAAAGTTGAGAACTATATTTACATGTAATGGAAAAAAAATAAAATACTTTATTAATTAATAAAAAAAAAGTGGGGCACTGTTTCCAGGCTGCAGTATCCCAAGCTTAAGAAGTCCCAGGTGGTATGATTTAAGGAGAATCAGGTTCTTCCCTCGCCCGGCCTGTTTCCTGGTCCTAGATGACCCCAGACCAACTTGCCAATCAACCAGCTTTGTGTGTTGTGGTTGTTAGCTCCGACAAGCCTGTGCCCCTCCCCCACCTAGGCCACTTCTACTCGAGCCTACCACCTGGTTCTCAGTAGGGGTGTAAAATCCAAGTTCTGCCTTAGCACCAGCATAGACCTCCTGTAGTCTCTCCCCTGCCCAGGGCTCAGCCCACTCACCAGACTGTGAGCTTAGTTCCAGATGACACTGGTGCTTCAGCTGATTCAGAGGCTCTGGGGGTCTCCTTTTCTGGTTAGGACTTCCTGAGACTGGATCTGTGTCAGGGTGACTGTGGGGTTGGGCCCGACTCCTGTATCAACACAGCAGCTCCCTCCTTCTGACCTTCTAAGCCATTCTTGGTTAGAAGATGATTTCAGCACATTCTTCTGTGAGTTTTGCTGCTCTGGGCATTTTCCTATGCCCTTATTTGGATGTTTTTTGGAGCAATCCTGTCATGAGTTCGGGAGCTCACTGCCTTTCTTCCACCATCTTGGCTCTGCCCCAGAAGTCCCTGAAATGTCTCTCAATAGCTGTTTAATAAATTCCTTTTAAATAATTGATTATTTATTTCTAAACAAACATCAGAATTTGAAAACCCAAAAATGGTATTTAGAGCCTGTTCTGGGCCAGGATTGATTCTGGTCAGATGGCAATTCAAGTTTGAGATTAGAACAAAAGGAGATACTTATAGACCATTTAACACTCAACACAAGAAGTTTACTTAGCTTTACCATGGAAAAGATATTCAGCAAAGGTAGAGTTGATTTAATTGAACACAACTCCCTTTACATCCATAGGGGGGACTATCTAGTCAAAAGGGTGTACTGATTCAATTATAGAGCAGAAAGGGTCTATCTGACTTGAGAAGCCCCAAATCCTTGTGTGCTGGGCCACTGAGAAGTTCTGTTGGACCCTTAATCCCTGGGAATTAAGTGTAAAGGGTTGTCTCCTTGACTTTTTTAGGGCAAAACTAGCCTAACCTATGTGGGATAGATGTTCATACTATCATAGAACTTTAGGCATGATCCATCTCTTTTTTTTTTTTTTTTTGAGGCAATTGGGATTAAGTGACTTGCCCAGGGTCACACAGCTAGTAAGTGTTAATTGTCTGAGGCCAGATTTGAACTCAGGTCCTCCTGACTCCAGGGCCAGTGCTCTATCCACTGTGCAACCTAGGCTGCCACTGCGCCACCTAGCTGCCCCTGGCATGATCCATCTTAACTTTCTCATTGGGATACATACACAAAAGGAAAAATGATGCCCAGGTAAAGTAAATTATTCTGCCTATCCCTCTTCTCCACTCCCTATTCTCCCAGGCCTCTCAGGGTCACACAAGTAGCAAATAGTAAAGATGATATTCAGCAAAGAATGTGAAGTCAAGTCCAAATCCAGCACTTAGTTTAGGGCTTAGCTTAGTTGGGTTTTTTTCTTCTTTCTTTTTTACAATAAATTTAAGGAAAATAAGTAAAATGTCAAGCCCCATATCAGGCGCTAATCAAGGGTGTACAACAGAAGTGAAAATAATTTTGTTGAAAGAATACTATGGTAGAAAAGCAACAAAGACTGGGGAGAGGGGGGAGTATTGGTGGGGAAAGAAGATCATTCTGCAGAGATCATATGGGAATTATGGGAACTATGTACCTGAGACAACTCTATGGGGAAGCAAAGAAGCCACATGTCCATGTCTGAAAGGCCCTTTTTATTTACAACGGCTCCTCTGACCTATTACTGTCCAGAGTAGATCTTAAAGTATGGCAGTGCAGGTGTGAATTGATGCCTCTGGATTCTCAAAGGCATAAGCATAAGCTCTGGCCAGTCTGTAGGTCTGTCACAAATGTACCTCCAGGTTACAGGGGAACTCTCAAAGATGATTTATGTCATGGAAGATTTGTGATGTGCATCAAGGTGATAGATTCACTCACCAGCAAAATCAGGCATTCTTGGAGTACTTGGACAATCCTTAAAGAACTAACTCTTCAGTCTATGAGCCTAGTCACTAAAATACTTGCATTCAGATATTCCTAAACCCTGCCTGTGGATTATTTAGAACCCCCAAAACATGAAACTGAATCAGATGTGCTACTCATGAAACATTAATTTTTCAAAATAAAGTACTTTCCTGACTCAAGAATTTATGATTTCTTGGATATCAACATTTTTCCAGAACTAACTGGGGCGAGGTGGGGTGGGGGGATGACAAGCACTACTGTGGTCAACCTCTCTTCCCACCCACCCACTTCCAAAGTCAAGTTGTGTTTATTCTGATTGTATTTTGTATACAGGTGACATAACATAGGGAGCTGACCTGGATTTAAGTCCTAAATTTGATCCATGCTGTCTTTGTGACCCTCTCTTAGCCACTTAACTTTCCATGTCCCAATCAAGTTTCTAGGAATACCAATCCAGAATGGGTAGAGAGTGTTTCCTCATCAAAAGTACCCTATAAGAATGAGATCATAGATGTAGTCTACCATCCTTCCACCTCCTACCCCATAATTTTATTTTTTAATGACGAGGAGCAGTATGTTCTAAAATAGATTAGAAAGGCAGATAGATAGAAGGTAGATAGATGATAGAAAGATAGATGATAGAAAGATGATACAGATAAAAGATATCTAGATAGATCAATTGATAGATTGATAGATGATAGAAAGATGATAGATGATAGCTCAATCAATCAATAGATCACTTGATTGATAGATGATAAAAAGATGATAGACAGATAGATAGATAGATAGATAGATAGATAGATAGATAGATAGATAGATAGATGATAGATAGATAGATAGATAGATAGATAGATAGATAGATAGATAGATAGATAGATAGATAGATAGATAGATTATAAATAGATAGATAGAGATGACTTTGGAGTCAGGAAAACCTAGGTTCAATTTTCTCACCTGACACATAGTGGCTGTGTGATTTAGGTCAGTCATTTAACTCCAACCTCATTTAAGTTCAACCTAGGCAACTCTTCTTATAACAAGTTATAAAAAGGGAGACTGACTTCCATTAGTAGAGAAGGTTTCCAATATTAGTGCCAGTTAGTGCCTAATACCCATGAAATCACAAGTACAGAGCCTTTTCATATATACATATGTATATATATACATAAATATGAATCTATATATACATACATATGCTACTTTCATGGTTTATTCCATAGTGGATAGAGTATAGATAGTAAATATTATATTCATAGTTTATACTGTCTTAGAGAAAATGCTAGCCTTGAAGTCAGAAGACTTGAGATCAAATGCTGCCTCAAATAGTAGCTGTGTGACCCTGGACAAGTAATTTAATAATTGTCAGTCTAAGTTTCTCCATTTATAAAATAGGGATAATAATAGCACCTGCTTCATTATGGTTGTTGCAAAGTAACATATGTAGGGGGCAGCTAGGTGGCACAGTAGATAAAGCACCAGCCCTGGATTCAGGAGGACCTGAGTTCAAATCTGGCCTCACACACTTGACACTTACTAGCTGTGTGACCATAGGCAAGTCACTTAACCCTCATTGCCCCAGAAAAAAAAAAAGATAACATATGTAAAGCATTTTGTGAACCTTGAAGCACCATATAATGTTAGTTATTAGCTATTACCCAAAGGCATGCTGTTCTCTTCATCCTCCCCCAAGAGAATGTCAATTCCTCAAGGACAGGAAATGCCTTTTTTTGCTTTGTATTCCCAGCAGCCTAGCACATAGTAAGGACTTAATAAGCACTAAATTGTATTGAACAATGGCTATTAGCCTCTTTGAAGATAGCTAGGCTAGTCATCAGATAATAGACATACAGTTCATCACCAGACTTAACAAGCAATAGTACTGACGATGATTACAATAATAGCAACCATGATAGTAGTCAGCATATATCACTTTGTGGTTTGTCAAGTACTTTACAGGTGTTAACTCATTTGATCCTCAACAACCCTAGGAGACAGGTGCTATTATTATTCCAACTTTATAGTTGAGGAAACTGAGGCTGAGAGTTTATGTAACTTGCCCAAAGTTACATACATAGCTAGTAAGCCCCTAAGGTCATATTTTAACTCAGGACTTCCTGACTCAAAGTCCAACACACTATCTGTTGTGCAACATAGATGCCAAATGAGACCTTTCCAATTTGGTAGGACCAGTCAGAAATACATGTTCTGAATGTCAGATCTCTAAGATCTGAGGGTCACTTCCATGACATGACGAGGTATCAGAATAAAATTTAATCCTGCATCCCAAAAACCATTTTTGGAGGTGAGAGATTGGATGTCTAATTCTGAGCTACACAACTTAATAATTGCAAATATTGTGCAAATCTTTCATTTGTCCCCATGAAACACAATTATTTCATTTGCAAAATAAAGATAATCATGCCTGGCTTTGCTAAAGGTACAGGGCTGGACCAGATGATCTCTTGAAGTCTCTTTCAGTTAAAAATCTGATGTTTATTTAATGCAACAAATCATGTTAAAATCGGACTGTGTCTTCTTTGTTTTTGTTTTTGTTTTTTTAAATTTCCTCTAGGGCAGCTAGGTGGCACAGTGGATAGGTCACTGCCCCTAGAGTCAGAAGGACCTGAGTTCAAATCTCATCTCAGACACTAGCTGTGTGACCCTGGGCAAGTCACTTAACCTCAATTGCCTTAAAACACTTCCAGGGCCATCTCCAGTCATCTTGATATATATCTTGCCACTGGACCCAGATGGCTCTGGAGGAGAGAGTAAGGTTGATGACCTTGCACAGTTCTCCCTCACTTAAATCCAATTCAGTGCAAATCATGACATCACCCCAATATCATGTTCCTCTTCGAGAATGAAGGACAAACAACAAACAATAACAATTTCCTCTAGTTCATAGCTTGTTGTTCAATCATTTCAGTCATGTCTGACTCTTTGGAGCCCTACTTGGGGTTTTCTTGGCAAAATACTGAAGTGGTTTACCATTTCTTTCTCCAGATCATTTTAAAGATGAGGAACTGATGCAAATAGGGTTAAGTGATTTGGACAAGGTCACAGATCTAATAAGTGTCTGAAGCTGTATTTGAACTCAGTAAGATGTCTTTCTGATTCCAAGCTGAGTGCTCTATCTAAGGCACCATCTAGCCACTTCCTAGTGCACAAAGTAGATATCGAAAGTTTAGTATCTGAAAGGAGTGGATAAAATGACATGCACTTTGTAACTAACCCCCATCAAACAATGCCTTGTACTCTTGATAGCAATTTGACAAACTCTGTGCCCTCTCCCTCCTAAAATGAACCAATGGTAAAATGTAATATCCTTGTGGGGGCATGGATGGACAGTCTCAATTTTGTTCTCATGTCTGTAGCACTTAAAGCAGTTCCTTACACAAAGAAGACACTTATCAAATGTTTATTAAATTGAATTGAAGCAAAAATCTTATAATCTAGATCCCTGAAAATATTACTCAGAGGAATTACCAAATTAAATATTACTAAAGGTGAGGAAAGATGATTTCTTTATTTACCTACACCATGGGGGATCAGTTTCCTCCCATTCTAGTTGAAGAAAATAGGAGAGGAAGTAAGAATGAAAAATAAGAAAGTCAGCAGTAGCCCACCCCTACTCCACCATCCTGATTTATTTCTGTGAGCAAATGTTTTCATTGCCATGAACAACCCCCAAATACCATTGCTGTTAGTAGTATGGGTTTACAGTAGCCTCCTGTTTTACAGGCTTGGGTATGTGCTTAATAAATGTTAATTGATTGATTGATAGGGTCCATTTCAAGGAACATGTACCCAGAGTTCCCATGGAAAACTTTTAGGGACTCCAAGGACATGGTAATTTTTTTCAGCTTTTTGGAATTGAAGAACTTCCTAGCTCTCTCTAGTGATGTGGTGGACCACCATCAAAAAGACTTGGCACTTTAGAATGATGTGATAAACGTTGAATGGTCTCCTGGTTCTTCCTCTCCCCTCAACAGCAGTGAGAGTTAAGGGGGCTACATATGTTTTTTAAAAATAGCTTCTATCTCTGCCTTGGGGCAGGCAAGCCAACCTGACTTACGCAGCAAGGCAGTCTGAGGGATAAGTAGGAGGCAACATGTGTCACACAAGGATTTTTTTAAAATTCTGTGTTTTATTTTTAATTTATGGGGAAAACCAAGCATTTCCATAACATAGTATAATAAAAAAATATTGCACATGAAACTGAACATCTATCATGTACAACTTGGTAGTCCTTTAAAATATTTAATAAAGTTATCATGTATATTTCTTTTTTCTTTCCTTCTCCACCCCCCCCCAGAGATGGCAACCATTAGACTCAAATATGTGTATATGTATCAATATATATGTATATGCCTGAATACATATATGTAAAATTGTTCTATACATATTTTCATTTATCAGTTCTTTCTCTGGATACAGAGAGCAACTTCCTTCCTAGGTCCTTTCTAGTTAATTTGGATATTTATAATAGTTGAAATGACTTAATTGCTCAAAATTGTCTTGAAAATATTGCTCTTGCTGTATACAACATTCTGGTTCTGCTCATTTTGCTCTTCAACATTGTGTGCAAGGTTATCCATGTTTTTCTAAAATCAATAAATTCATGATTTATTATAGCATAGTATTCCATCACAACCATATTCCAAGATTTAAAGTTAAACCATGCACATCACCTTGACCACAATCTTCCCTCAGAACCTGATAGCAACAGTTCAGGACCATGAGTCTAAGAGCCTTGGAAATAGCAGTACCCACCAACCCACCAGCCCTGTCTTTAGCTCAGCCCACATAGCCATCATTGAGGGAAGAAATCATTGTGGAGAAGAGGTCCACCTGCCTCATCACCACCAGCAACAGCTGCCAACCAAATGCTTCCAATAGGAACCCCGCCCCCCACACACACACACCTGTTTTGTTTTCCCTCATAGCCCTCATCTGTGGAAGTAACTCCTTTGAAGAAGAGGCAAAGCATTCCTTCCTATGTTGGCACACACTGCCAACCAAATTCTGCACATGGGGCATAAAGGGCAGGCTGGCTGAAGTAACAAGACCCCCTTCAGGCATTGTGCTGAGAAGCAACTCCTATGGAGAAGCAGCCTGGCAACTGCTCCTATAGGTGCTACAGGCACAGTTCCTCAAAACCCAGAAAAAAGTGATTGCCCCCCAAAGTCCTCACCACTACTAATTTTCGAAACAGGAAACAACATTAAAGAAAAAGCATCAATATCTGTTTTATAGCCATATTCTAAAGACCATGGGGCTTTTCCATTTGACTTGCAACTGAAAACTTCCATATGTTCCCTAAGAATGGGAGCTCCTTGAGGGCAGAGACTGTGTTATTCATGTCCCTTGAGCTTAGCATAGTGCTCTGCACATAGTAAGTGCTTATGAAATGTTTCATTCATTCATTCATTCATTCATTCATTCATTCATTCATTCATTCATTCATCCCTCTTGGCTGTAGCTCACCAGTGTGACAGGTGGAAGGCTCTCTGCTTTGCCTTCCCGCTTCAAAGAATGAATGTTATTCTTTCCTTCCTCCCTCCAGGAACCCCACGTGGAAAATGGATTCAATGGATTTTTCTGCTTTGTGTTTCCTTTCCTGGGTAGGTAAGCAAGCATCAGCTTCAGGGTGAATATGTCCAGGATTGCAAACGTTGTGAGTTCAAAAGGCACTGAGGCTCAACCCCACCTAGAGGAAAGGCTGGTTGGAACATGAAGTTCAGAGATATGCTATTAGTGAGACCCAAAATGAACTCAGGTCTTCATGACTCTAGACCCAGAGTGCTATTCACTGCACCATCTAACTGCCTCCAATGAATCTTAAGTATTATCTTCTTTGAAGATTTTAATAGTAGTTACATAAATTAAGTTATTATTTCCTAGTCTGCTAATGTACACTTGTGAGAATTTTTGTTTGTATTACTCTTGCTTGTGTGAAGGAATAAATTACCACTGCCCTCCTTATTAATATTATGAGTGCCATTTTTGTTGTTTGTTGTTTAGTCATTTTCAGTCACAGCCAACTCTGTGTGACCCCATTTGGGGTTTTCTTGGTAAAGAGACTGGAGTGGTTTGCCATTTCCTTCTCCAGCTCATTTTACAGATGAGGAAAGTGAGACAAACAGGATTAAATGACTTGCCTAGGGTCACACAGCTAGTACATATCTGAAGCCACATTTGAACTCAGGAAGATGAGTCTTCCTCACTCCAGGCTGGGCACTCTATCCATTGACCAACACAGCTGCCCTGGCTATTATTACTATATTGAGCTGTCTTGTAGTGCCAAGGATTTTGCTAGTGAGAGTTTTCTTTTCCAGGTCTGGAAGGAAGGACAGATGCCAGTTCTCATCTATTCAAGGTTTATTTCCCTGGACTATGACTTTGAGGGTTGGGATGGAAGCAAGTGGCAGCTAGGTGGCAAAGTGGATAGAAGCCTGCAGTCAAGAAGACTCACTCACTTTCCTGAGTTCAAATCTGGCCTCAGATACTTACTAACTATGTGAGTTTGGGCAAGTCACTTAAGCCTGTTTGCCTTAGTTTCCTTATCTGTAAAATGAGTTGGAGAAGGAAATGGCAAACCACACCAGTAGTTCTGCTAAGAAAACCTCAATGGGGTCACAAAGAGTTGGACACAATTTTTTAAAAAAAGGACTGAACAACAAAATCAATGGAAGCAGGAGTCTTGGGTCCAGGATTGGCAGTTGATTGGCAGTTGGTGATAGTAATGGTGGGGAATCAGCACTTTCTCCACCACGTTTGCTCCTTGGGATGTTGGCTACAAAGTCTGGACAGAGGTAGGGTCAGTGTCCTGTGAGGCACCACTCTGGCCAGGGCTCTTGTGTTCAGGGTCATGGGCTGTCTCCACTGGGGTCTGAGGGGAAACTGGTGGTCAAAATGGTGGTAGTGGTTTGACCCACTTGGAACTTGCTGCCTCCTGCTGCTTCTGTGCTCAGACGGTGTCAGTCTGCTGGCAAGTGATGCTGGTGGTGGTGGAGATGGGGTGATGCTTCTCCACTAAGACTACTCCTGTGAACAATGGCTTCCAACACTTTAAAATGGCTTTGGGGGTGGACTGCATGCAGGGCTACTGATCTGGGAGGGACTAGGAAGTTGATGGTGCTGCTATTCCCATGGTCAGAGGAGTCAGTGTAAGAAAGTTGTAAGAGGCCAGGGTCTCCAGGGCTCAACCAGGCCCAAACCACAATCATTTGGCATTTGGAAAGACTTTTTGGATACACCCCAAAGTTCTGAAGGCACTGACCTCTCTCTGCCCTGTTCTTGGGCATATACAAGGGAGCTAGGTGACTCAATAGATAGAGAGCTGGACCTGGAGTCAGGAAGACCTGAGTTCAAATCCAGCCTTTGGCACTTACTAACTGTATGAGGTTGGGCAGATCACTTAACCTCTACCCCAGGTTCCTCATTTATAAAATGAGGATAGTAATGGCACCTACCTCCTAGTGAGGATCAAATTGAGATAATGATTGTAAAGCACTTAGCACAATGCCTGACACATAATAAGCACTATATAAAAGTTATTGATAATGATGATGTACAAGGTAGCTAGAGAATATTTTATAGGAAAAGATCTGGGTATTATAGTGGACCACAAGCTCAATATGTCAACAATGGGATAGTAAAGCTAATTAAGCCAGGAAGATGAATATAATATTAGATTGAATTAAAAGAAGCATAAAATACAAGAGGGTAGTAAGGAAGTGATGATCCTACTATATCCCTCCCTGGTCAGACCACATCTGGAGTACTGTGGTCAATTCTGTGTCTCTTTATAAGAGGCATATTGGCAAGCTGGAGAGCATCCAGAGTCTAATAAGCAGGACATGTGAGGTCCCTGAGTTTATTGTCACATGAGAATCATTGGGAGCAACTTTCTATTTAGCCTGGAGAAGAGAAGACTCAAGGAGAAAATAAAAGGAGTCTTTAAATATTTGAAAGTCTGTTAGGTATGAAAGGGATTTGAGATGCTCTGATTGGCCCCAGTGGGAAGGACTTGGATCAGGGGGTGTACGTTTCAAAGAAGCAAACTCGGATTTGCTATGAAGAAAAACTTCCCAACAATTAGCACTGTCCCCAAAACAGAATGGGCTCCCCCTCACCACAGAGCTTTAGCTACAGACTACATGACCAATAGTGGATATAATGCAGTAATATTTCCTCTTTCTGGGTTGAATTAGTTGGTTCCTCCTAACTCTGAAATCCAGTTATTTTGTGGGAAGTGGTTTTTATTGTCATAGAATTAAACGTGGACTATGAGTTTCCCAGATTATCAGAAACATGTATATTTAAATAAAAGCACCCTTCCCCTTCCCCTTCCCCTTCCCCTTCCCCTTCCCCTTCCCCTTCCCCTTCCCCTTCCCCTTCCCCTTCTCCTCCTTCTTCTTCTCCTTCTCCTCTCTCTTCCTCCCCTTTTCTCTTCTATCTTTCTGTCTCTGTATCTCTGTCTTTCTGTCTCTGTATCTCTCTGTCTTTCCTTTCATTATTCTATAGTGCTTCTCCATAACTCAAATAACTTAAAGTGTATTCCTAATCAGTTCAAAACGTTTTTGAAGGGGGTTGTTTAAATTATTTGTAGGAAAATAACCTTAAAATGTATTATATGATACTTTGCCTCCTTAACTAAGGTATACATAGAACAAAATTTAATCTCTTCTTGATGACTCAGTGCCATCATTATAAACATCAGTTACATACTGCATTGTGAAACAACAATGAGGGATTGAAGGATTATTGAGGTGGGGGCGGGGGAGAAAGGAGGATTGTTTTCCTTACACTGAGTGGTCCCAGGTTTCTGGACTGGTTCAAATTCTGTTGCCTACTTTTTTTTATTAATGGATCACTCCAACAATAACAAAATTTTTATTTTAATTAAATATATTTTAAACAAGCTGTTTCTAAATAAGTCAGTGCAGAAAATACCAAAATTCACCTAGTACATGTGCCTATTTTTAATTTTTTCTGTCTCCTCCTTGGAATTCTGTGTTTCTTGTTGCTATTAGAACACCTACCTCTAGAGGTCACCCACCTCTTTTTATTTAGTGTATCTAATCTCAGCGAAGAAAGAGTACTGAGGATTTGGAATCCAAGGGGCATGGATTCAAAATCTGTTGCTGATATGTCCTAATTATGTGATCTTGGGCAAGTCATTTAACTTTTCTGAGTCATCATCTCTTTATCAGTACCATGAGAATATTAGTCTCTACATAACCTTCAGACCCTAAGCCAATGATTTTATGATAAATAAATAATACTCTATTCTGGTCAGCTTGGAGCACACTGTAGTGGAAGGCTAACTGGGGAGCTGGTCGTTATAGTGATTAGTTAGTAAGATTAGAAGAAGGCAGTGCACTGCATCTTTATTCTTTCCAGCACCTCTGTCCAGGGAAGCCATCCTTCTTTCAGTTGGCAAACCCCTCTCCATTTCTCCTCCAACCAATGGCAAGAAGGTTGGGGGTTGGGCAGTAAGAGGTTCAACTGCCTCCCAGTCACCTTAACAGCAACTGCTAAGAACTCTATTCCTTTAAATGTTTGTGTTACTATATTACTTAAGTTATTATTTAGTTGTTTTCCATTGTGTCTGACTCTTTGGGAACCTCCTTTTTCAGCAAATATATTGGAGTGGTTTGCTATTTCCTTCTCTAGCTCATTTGACAGAAGAGGAAACTGAGGCAAACAGGGTTAAATGACTTGCCCAGGGTTACACAGCTAGTAAATGTCTGGGGCCAAATTTAAATTCAAGTCTTCCTAACCCCAGGCCCAGCTTTCTATCCACTGCACCACCTAGTTGCCCCTATATTACTTAAAGCCATTATTAAAGTGTAGGGCCATTTGAATGAACATCCACCCAGACCTATAAATATATGTTTTGGGATTCGGGAAAGAGAAAGACAACCCAAAAGGGATAGCATATTTTCCTTAGCTCAGGCTGAGGTAGGGGCAAGTCAATTAGAGAAAGGATTCTTTTCAGTTTTATAATATCTCTGATTTATTCACATCCCAGATTCTTCTTGAAATTGGAAACAGACTGGAGGAAACAAGTCAGCAGAAGTAAGCTTGCAGATAATGTGTTCGTTCAGGTAACCAACCTGAACACAGCATCCAGTCAACTCCCAGTCCCTACCCAGTTCACATCCCAACACCTGACTGGCCACGTGCATTAAACAAGAATCAGAAAAGGATTGTAGTCCTAAGGATGACTCTTTTAACCTAGATCTGAGGTGCCTGGGGTCTGTGGTAGCTATCTAGCCTGCTCTCTCCCCTCCAGTCTCACAGCTATGTAATGCCATGAAGCAGTGTATAAATGTGAGCTATTATTATCCTCTTTGACAGCACTAAGTATAATGCCAAGCACATGTTAAGCAGCTAATGAATATTTGATGGATTTTGTTTTGAATTCATGACATTTCTGTGTGACACTGGCCTCTTGTCTTTCTCTTTTTCCATATTCCTTCTTTTTTTGTGGAGACTTCTTCCTATATATATGTACCATTCTTGAGCAAAATCTCTTAGCTCACCTTTCAAATCTTAGATGGACACTTTGGCTTCCCCACCTTGTTCTTTTATTAAGTCACTATATTTGGGGGTGGGGGGAGCAATGAGGTAGTGTAGTGGCTACAGTGCTGGGCCTGAAGTCAGGAAGACTCACCTTCCTGAATTCAATCTGGCCTCAGAGACAGCTTAGAGTCAAGGAGAGTCATCTCCCTGAGTTCAGATATGGCCTCAGACACTTAGCAGCTTTTTGACCCTGGGCAAGTCACTTGACCCTGTTTGCCTCGGTTTCCTCATCTGTAAAATAAGCTGGAGAAGGAAATAGCAAACCACTCTAGTACCTTTGCCAAGAAAATTCCAAATGGGATCATGAAGAGTTAGACATGACTCAACAACAACAAAGCTTGGATTGCCCACAAAAAATGTGGTTTGATTATTTTGAAGGAACTGAAACCCCTTAAAACCACAATGCTGTGTATGAAGTCAGTGCCTTTAAACTTAGACAATATGGAGCAAGATGGGAAGACACTTTACTCTTCAAGGAGATAAATAACATTTGGACCCTTAGTCTGTATTTTTCATTTGATGTTACAGACTTGTCATTTATATTTTCTTAATCCATTTCTCCCTTCAGTCACTTAGGTACTTCAGGTAAAGAACTTCCTAGCAGAACACTGATTTTCTTGGCACTGGCTCCTCGATTGGCCCATAAAGGCTTGTGCTCACTCAACAGTATTGCCAAGATGTCTTAAAGCTGCCTGGTATGTTTGGATTGTTTCAGAAAGTTCTCTGCATATTATTATCTCTGTGACTTTGGGCAAATTGCTTACCTTCCCCAAGCCTCAGTTTCTTCATTTATCAGATTCAAAGGTTGGACCAAGTAGAGTCTAAGGTCCCTTTCATCTCAGTCAGTAATACAGTGATTTCTCTAAATCTGTAATATTCCCATATCACTTATCTGGAGGCATTTGAAAAGAGATGTCATTGAGCTAACTGCCAGTATAGTTATGTCCAACTTATTACCATAAATAATTATGTAGAATTCTCATTTGTAAAAATAAAAGTCAAACAAAACAAACAAACAGAAAAAAAGAATTCTGATTTGTAAAGTACTTTCTCATTACAGAGACATTACTTTTGACCCTCAACTACAACCACCTTATATTTAGACAAGGTATGAGAATTCTTAGCCCCATTTTACAGATGAAGAAAGTGATGCTTGTGTAGGTAAATAAATTACTTGTCCCACATCAAAGAGCTAGGTAATCACATGAATAACCAAGCATTATATTCATTATCTAAAAAATCAAATCCTTTCTGGAGGAATATTATGTCCATCACATAGCAGAGTGCCTGACACATAGTAGGCATTTAATAAATGTTTGTTGGGTTGACTGATTGACTGACTGATATATGTAAGACACTTTACAAACTTTCACATGCTATATAAATGTCTGTTATTCCTATTATTACTTGGTTTCAATTATTGTCACCAGTCATGCATGAGATGGCTCCCATTAAAATGCCATCTCTTCTCATTGCTACTTCTTTGAAATATCATCTTATTTCAACCATAAGAGCAGATGCCTTAGTCACTGGAGTGTCGTTCTCAAACAGTCATTCTATTTAGTGACTCTCTTCAAAGTCCAAAGAGTGTCTTCTATGACACTCAAGTGACAACAACTAGAAACAGATTCAAAGTAGGCAAACAACACGTCAGACCTTGACTAGATAGATTTTGCCGGCTTTTGTTGGTAAGTAAAAGCTCCCATTTGTATAGTGTCAGTGCTTTCAAAGCACTTTACAGCTCATTTGAGAGAGGTGCTTTTATTATTCCCATTTTGTAGATAAGGAAATGGAGACCAAGGGAGGTTAAGTGACTTGCTCAGAGTCCCACTGCCTCTTGGGGAGGTGGCAGAGGGCATTGGATCTAGAGTCAGAGGTTGTTGTTGTTGTCGTTCAGTCATGTCTGACTCTTGGTCACCCTAATTGGGAGTTTCCTTGGCAGAGATACTGGAGTAGTTTGCTATTTTCTTCTTCAGCTCATTTTGTAGATGAGGAAACAGGCAAATAGGGTTATTGACTTGTCCAGAGTCACACCGCTAGTAAGTGTCTGAGGCTGGATTTGAACTAAGGTCTTCCTGACTCCAGGTCCGACCCTTTATTTCCTGTACCACCTAGGACTCCTAGACTCGGAGGATCTGGGTGCAAATCCTGGCTCGATCATTTAACTATCTGACTTTCCTCATCGGTAAAATGAGGAGGAAAGATTTAAATGATTTCTAAGGTCCCTTCTCATTCTAAATCTATGGTCTTATAATCTTAAATGCCTGTGGCTAGGTTCAAATTCACATGTTCTTGACTCCAAGGCCAGAACTTCAAGGCCCTACACTACTGCTGCCCTGTTGTAAACCTATACTTTGGCCTATCTCCTCTGATGCTTAAATATTTAGTTCAAGAGAATACCTGAAATTCTAAGGAACCTATTTTCCCCTATAATGCAGTCTCATCTTCCCCTGGATATTAGACATTCTCTCGGAAATTGTGTGATAGAGTTAAGTATGACTGAACAAAAGTTAATTATGCCCTTCTCATGAGTTGTGTCGATTGGAATTGAGAATATGCCAGTGTTATTAACATTATCACTAATAGGTTTCTTAATTAATTAGCCAATATTGTCGATAATGGGACTGTTTTAGGAATTAGAGTTAAATAATCACTTCCTTATCTGCTCCATTTGAAATTGACTCTGCCCTCTACAGATTTGTGATGTTCCTGGGCAAGGGCATCCTCCTTTCCACCAGCAAGTAGGAATTTAAGAATCATTAGGCAATACACAGTTGCATTGCTAACAGTTGCTGCTGACTCATATTCACTTTTCCATAAGTAAGCCTTCTCTACAAATAACTTCAATCCTCTCTCTCATTCTATATATTTTCCCTCCCCCCCCCCCATCAAATCTATTTTTCTGATTGCAGAAACAGTTTATCAATGTCATTTTCAATGGTTTTAATTGCATGGCATTAAGTAAGCCTTGAGGACAAGGAGCTGGGGTTTCTTCATGTTCCTCCCTCTAGACATATATCAGTATGTCTCTGCTTGGTACATTCCAAATGAATGGTTTTTCTGAAACTCTTTTCTTTACAATTGTGCTAAACATCCAGAAAACAAAGAGTTGGGAGGAGTACAAGTGAGGCAGCATGAAATAGTAGAGAACACATTTGACTTAGAGTCAGAAAGAACCAAGTTTGAATTTTGTCTCAGATACTTAGTCTTGTCCTGTGTGATTCTGGGCAAATCATTTAACCTCTCTCAGCCTCAGTTTTCTTATCTATAAAATGGGAAGAAAAAGAATACCTGCTTTCCCAGCGCTGTGGGAATTAAATGAGTTAACATATATAGAGCACTTTAGAAACCTTAAAGCACTATATATGTTAGGAATTTCTTCTTCTTATTGTTGTTGTTGTTGTTACTATTTTTTTTTTGCAGGGCAATGGGGGTTAAGTGACTTGCCCAGGGTCACACAGCTAGTAAGTGTCAAGTGTCTGAGGCTGGATTTGAACTCAGGTACTCCCGAGTCCAGGGCCGGTGCTTTATCCACTGTGCCACCTAGCTGCCCTCCTGTTGTTGTTACTATTAAGAACAACATAGACACATTTACTTTCAAGAATTCAATCAATTCAACTTGAGAAATCCAGGAAAGGGATTTCTGGGAGCTGTAAATTAATCCTTTTCTACATGTGCTTTCTAAGCCTGAACTTACTTTCCCCCCTGGACTCTGTATCAAATCATAGGAAAATGTTTCAATGACCTTTTTTTTTTTTGTTGGAGGGGGAATATTTTACACCAACCACTCTTTTTAAAATAGTGTTTTATTTTTTTCCAACTACATGTAAAGACAAATTTTAACATTTATTTTTTTTAATTTGCATTCCAAATTTTCTCACTCCCTTCCTCTCTGCCCTTGCTAAGATGGTAAGCAATTTGATGTCAGTTATATATGTGCAATCATGTAAAATACATTTCCATATTAATCATGTTGGTGAAAGAAGAAACAGACCAAAAGAAAAAAATAATAAAGTTGTAACAATTGGAATGACACCACCTGCTGGAGACTTACTGTAGGAAAGCTGCATCATGAGGTGAAGGTCTCTGAGGGTAAGAACATGTGTCTTTTCTTTGGCGTCAGGAAGTGACGTTTGCTAGTGGGAGGAAGAAGGGGGAGCCTGGCGCTCTGACTCGCTCTCTTTTCCTGTGGACTCTGGCGGAGAGCGGAGCTAGAAATGCATTCTCCCTTTAATAGATAGAGGAATGTAGGCCTTTCCTTCTCTCTTTACCAAATTCTTATTCTCCTTAATAAATGCTTAAAAGTCTAACTTTTGCTAAAGTTTATAATTTATTGGCAACCACTTATTAGATACTTTAGAACAGACTAGCTAGAATTTTAGCCCTTAACAAAGTGAAAATAGTATGCTTCAATCTTCATTCAGACTCCATCAGTTCTTTCTCACGATATGGATAGAATTTTCCATTATGAGTCCTTTGGAATTTTCTTGGGTCATTGTATTGCTGAGAAGAGCTAATTCATTCATAGTATATCATTGTACAATTCTTCTGTTACTGTGTATAATCTCCTGATTCTGCTCACTTCACTTTACATCAGTTCATGTAAGTCTTTACAGGTTTTTCTGAAATCTGCTCGCTCATCCTTTCTTATAGCACAGTAGTATTCCATTACATTCGTATACTACAATTTGTTCAGCTATTCCCCAGTTCATGGGTATCCCCTCAATTTCTAATTCTTTGCCACCACAAAAAGAGCTGCTATAAATATTTTTGTATAAATAGATCCCTTTCCCATCCACTCTTACTATACCACCTTAGTAAATATCCTTTCTAAAAGCTAATCGTATCTTGCTAATTAATTGGTAACCAACCCATAATCATTGCAGAAAACATACTAATGGAGACTTGGGTTACTCAACCCTTCAGAGATACCAGTAGATCCCTGAAAGGATCTGGTAGCTATTCTCCATAGACCACTTCATCAGAGCAAGCAGCATTTGGGAGAATAGCTTCAGAATATCAGTGCACTAGCATTCCTGGCCAGCTCAAAGTCCCCTACTGTGTTTGCTTTGATTTTCTATTGTTCTCTCTTGCCTTATAATAAAGCAGGGAAAAGAAACAGTTACATGGTATGATCATACTCTAATATAATCACATATATGCATATATGTGTGTATACATTTATATGTATGTGTGTGCACATACACATATATGTATATGTATATACAATGTACCCTTTCAAAGGTTTCCCCCTCCCCAATGATGTTTTCCTGCTGGCTAAATTATTCAGTCAACACACACTTATTAAGTACTTACTATATGCCAGGCATTGTTCTGATTACTAGCTTAGCTGGATGTTGTGAAAAATAAAATTTCTTTTCAATTATTTGCATGACAAACACCTCAGATCCATCTGATCTTTGAAATAGACTGCTATCTTTTAAAAGACCCTAAATGTTTTGCAGCTCCACCTATTTAGAGATTCTGTATTCTGCTTCATGAGAAATCAAGGGAATTTCTAGGTTAAATTTTTTTTACAACCAGATTCTTGCTTTACAAGTTAACTTTAAAGAACCTAACCCTCATGTAAAATATAGCTCCTCTGTAATGAAAAGAACCCATGCACTACTGATCCCTAAACTAAGTTAATTTAGAAAAATGCCAGGGTCTCTCTGGGCCTTGATTTCTCTCATCTGTAAAATAAAGATTGCTATCTCTAATGCCCCTTCTAGCTGGAACACATTTATTCTGCATTCTCTCTAGCCTAGTCCTATAAAGACAAAACAATCCAGATATATCATATTCCATTTTTAACAAGACATGCTAATTCTATGAACAGGCAAATCTATATCTAGAAAATGAATGGTACTAAAGTAAATGTAAGGAGGAGGAGGAGGGAGAAAGCCAATGCTGACGGCATTCCCCAATAGCCCTACCCAGGAATATTGCCCAGATCTCTTACATTTTCTTTTGATTAGGACTTCCAAGTATTTTTTTTTCTTTCATTGAGTTCTCATCTGTCTTTCTCTATTTCTGAGATTAGGCAGTCAATCAAGTGTCAGTGGCCATATTGGGCTCAGTGACTCAGGTGCCCCCCCTTGGAGAAAAGATCTGTTTCTGTTGCAAGATTGCCAGCTAGAAATGGTCTCCTGCCTGCTGATCTATTTTCAGGGAAGGCTGAAATGTTCATATTTTCCTATAGAGTTTTCCCATTTGGCCTCTTCAAATATCAGCTGAGCCTGTTCTTCTGTGCTCTTGCAGCCCTCTCATTTCTCTGTTTCGGAGTCATTGTTTGCCAGAAATAAAGGAAAAGATGCAGAAATCTTTAAGAAAGAATAGAATCCCTCCCATTTCGGGGTGTACGTCCTTGTTTTGTTCTTTGGAAAAGAAAGAGAGGAGTCCTTAGGACCCTGGTAGTGTGGGACACTGAAATAATGGCTAAACTTGGAGTCAAAAAGAACCAAATTTCAATCCATCTTCATATGCTGTCAGGACAAGTCATTTACCTTCTCTGAAGCTCAGTTTCTTCAACTGTAAAATGGCTATAATAATACCTATATGAACTTACTTCACAGTAGGGAGTATCCAGGGAGATAATAGAGGCAATTTACTTTGTAAACATCAAAGTGCTAAGTAAATTGCAGGTATTATATCTTTACTCTATCACCTCCTCAGCACCCCCTGCTCCCCAAACTCTCACCCCTCACTGTTTGGAGAGGGCAGAGAATGGATATTGGAGAGCTCCTCCCACTTTCTCCACTATTTTAAGTTGTCATTCAGCAAATTCTTCTCTTCATGTCCAAACCCAGCTGCTTTCCTGGACTTTACCATCTCCAGAAACTCATCTTTCTGAAAGGTGACATCAACTCAAAAAATTACTCCTCCTCAGATCATTCCCCACCTGATAAAGGACAGGAATTTATCATGACCCCTCAGCAGAAAACCTCCCTTCTCCCTCTTTTCACTTTCTTCGCATGTATTTTCTCCCCTATTAGATTGTGAGCCCCTTGAGGGCAACAACTGCCTTATGCCTGTCTTCTGATCCCCAGAACCTAGCCCAGTGCCTGGCACATAGTAGGCACTTAATACATGTTTCTTGCTTCTGACTCTTTCATCTAATGTGGTAGCTATATTTTCCAACTTTGATAAGCCTGACATTTATGCCCCTATCCAAATGATTGATAAAAATGTTAAACAGCAGAAGGCCAAGAACAAATCCCTGGGGCATTGCACTAGCAACTTTTAATGACTACTCACCAAAGGCAACCATTCAACCAGTTCCAAATGTACCTAAATATACTATCACAAACCCACCTAAATGTACCCAAAATGACATCTTATCATCAACCTGAATAACAATAGGTAGCATTGATAGAGTGCTTTAAGGTTTGCAAAACTCTTTATCACCTCATTTGATCCTCACAACAACCTTGTGAGATAGGTGCCATTTTATTATCACCATTTTACAGATTAAGAAAGTAAGGCTGAGAGAAGTTAAATGACTTGCCCAGTATCACACAGTCAGTACATGTTTGAGGCAGGATTTGAATTCAGGTCTTCCTGCCTCCAAGTCCAATAATATTCCCCTGTGCCACCTGGCTGCCAAAAATTACTTGACTTTGTTAAATACATTGCTAAAATCTAGATCAACTTTAAGTCTGTTAAGTTTATCAATAATGGAAATATATTTGGCCTGACTTGTTCTTCATTGTTTCATGATTGCTTCCTTTTCTAGATGTTCACCAACCATCATTTTAATCAGATGTTACAAAATATTGCCAAGAATTGAAATCTAGCTCACTGACTTATAATTTTCAGCCTCCGTTCTTTTTTTCTCTTTAGAAAATCAAAACAACATTTGCCTTCTTCTACTCCTATATTACCGTCTGACACCCATGGTGTCAAATGCAAATAGAAATGGAGGCCACTATACCCTACATTGAAGGAGATAGGTGGTATGGTGGATAGAACACTGGGTTTGGAATCAGAAGACTCATCTTCCTGAGTTCAAATCTGGCCTCAGACACTTACTAGCTGTGTGACCCTGGGCAAGTCACTTCACCCCATTTGCCTCAATTGCCTCACCTATAAAATGAGCTGGAGGAGGAAATGAAAAGCTCCTTTAGTATTATTACTGTGTAATTTAAGATTCTAAATGTGGATTCTAATGTGTTCCCCCAGTTTGGGGGAAACTGACTAAAAATCACTGATAAAACGAGTTTAGGTTTTTAAGGGTTTATTGGAAAATAGAAAGAAAAAGATTGAGAACAGAATTCTAACAGTCTGGCATTCCTATCTTTCCTCAAATCTCCTGTGAAGTCCTCTGCCGCCACCACCATCAAGTCCGGAAGCCAAAAGGGCCCGCGCTCTCTGCGCAGGCTCCCTTTCCTCCTTCCTGTCTCCTCCCAGACCATAGGAGGCTCCTCCAGTTGATTGGCTGGTAGACTTGATAGACAGCACCCATGAGCAAGCGTCATTTCCTGACGCCAAGGAAAAGCCACAATGCCTCTGAGGCATTTTCCTCATGGTGGAGCTCTCCACAGCAAGTCTCCAGTAGGTGGCGTCATTCCAATCATTACATTACCAAGAAACCCCAAATGGCATCACAAAGAGTCAGAAATGACTGAAAAATGACTTTAAAAAACCCTATATAAGGATCCCAGTATTTGCATATTGACTTAGAAAACCCCATTAGCATTACCTATGTTCTATTGTATTTTTATTTATCTTGTTAAATATTCCCAATTAGAGGCTTTTTTTCTGGGCAGGGCAATGCCGGTTAAGTGACTTGCCCAAGGTCACACAGCTAGTAAGTGTCAAGTGTCTGAGGTTGGATTTGAATTGAGGTCCTCCTCAATCCAGGGCCGGTTCTTTATCCACTGTACCACCTAGCTACACCTCCCCCCCCCAATTAGATTTTAACATGGTTTGGGATGTACTGGGGAGTATTGTGGATCACTGTTTGACAAGTCTACTCAACGTGATAATTTGACGTTCACTTACTATGGTTCAGTCATCAGGTCTGACGGCCTTTTTAGTGTCCTGAAACAAATTTCATATAGTCTTGTTGACATAAATGCATCTAAGCAATGTGGTTCAGTAGAAATAATGGTAGACTTCGCTCTAGTCCTGTCTCCAACAATGGTTATATAACTTTCAGTAAGTCTGGCATTTAATCTCTGAGAGCTTTAGCAGACTCATCTACAAAATTATTTCCAAATAATACTTTTTTGGGGGCGGGGGGGAGGTCCATGGCAGTGAGGGTTAAGTGACTTGCCCAGGGTCACACAGCTACTAAATGTCAAGTGTCTGAGGCCAGATTTGAATTCAGGTCCTCCTGAATCCAGCTCTAGTGCTTTATCCATTGCACCACCTAGCTGCCCCCCAATAATACTTTCAGTACCTACTGCAGAGGGTTGTTGTGAGGTTGTTATAAGTGCTATGTAAACTTCTATCTAAATGTAAGTTTTTATTGCTATAACATTATTACTGAAAAAGGAGTGTAAAAGCATATAGCAGTAAGATGTAGGATTAGGAAAGAGTTTAAAAGAGATATACACTGGGCAGCTCCATCAGCATCAATGCAGTGCCAAGAAAGAACATCAGATTTTTATATAGTGCTTTAAAATGTACAAAGTTCTTTATATGCATATATACATATATGTGTAGAAATGCACATATCCATATATGTGTACACATGATTATACAATCACATGTGAATGTGTGTATATACCTACACACCATATCACACACACATGCAGTTACATATTTTATACAGCCATGCACATGAATGTGCATATGTAGTCATGCAGGTGTGTGTATATACATACAGGTATGTGTGCATTTCATTTTGTAAATACACATGTACACACATATATACTTATTGTGTGTAGCCATGTAATGCCAATAAATAATAGCATATATTTATTCAGTACCTTACACACATATATTGTACATGTACATATATGCATGCTTGTACATACATAAAGTGTGCACATGTGATAACACGTGTATATATGATCACATCTTCTTATCTGCTTTTTGGCCAAGTATGTATATAGCCATATACATACAGCACATACATATGCTATATTGTATGTATACATTATCTACTTTTGCATATGCAATCATACATACCTTGCACATATGCAAATATATGTTTCTATGTAATCACATATATGTGTTATATACACATAGATACAGATATCATATTATATATAAATGTTGTATCTATCCATTCAATGCCAGGAAATAATATCTGGCATTTATATAGTGCTTTAAGATGTGCAAAGTGCTTTCATGCACATGTTTACATATATGTATAAGTACACATGACTAATGTATATGCATGCACATGCAAATCACATATATGTACATATGTGTTCAAATACATATATAAATATTCGCATGAATATATAAAATCTTATTAGAGCCTCACAAAACCCCTAAGAGATAGTCCCTAAGGAAAAAAAACACTTGGCTTTGGAATCACAGGGCCTGGGTTCAAATCTCTCCTCTTAGGTTTATAACAGTGTGACCTTGAGTAAGTCACTTAATCTCCCTAGACCTCAGTTCCCTCATTTGTAAAATAAAAATGTGTACTGGCTGGCCTCTGAAGTGCCTTCCAGGTCATATGATCCTCTGATTTTCCTTATTTTGTAATGAGGAAATCAAAGTTTCAAGAAGTTCCATGACTTGAACAAAGTCACACAGCTAGTAAACAACAGTGATGGGATGGGGGCCCAGGTCTCTCAGACTCCAAGGCCAATACTCTATCTACTACACTTCACAGCCTTTCATCATTCCAGTGACACTGACCTCCTGGATTTTCCACAAACAAGACACTTGGAACAAAGTAGGAGCTTAACAAATGACAAATGTTTATCGAATGAATGAATGAATGATTGAATGATTGAATGACAACTGACTGAAGGGTCTTTCCCATCCCTTGGATAGCTGGTGGATCCTCTATGAAAGATGTATAGGAGGATAAAGATGAGAAATGCACAAGATTAGTCAGTCTTAAAGGGCTGTGATCTGCATTATAGGACAGAATAACCATATTGATGAGAACACATATCAATTGGAGCATCAAAGTATTAGTATTATTGCTATTATTATTATTATTATTATTATTAATTTCCTGTCCCAAGAGGTGATCTAAGCTGAAAAAAATCAATGGAGCCAATTGTTGCTATCACCACCAAGGGATATTATGTGAAAAGGGTTGCTATGGACCATTAGACTTATTTACTTAATGCAAATTTTATGTTCTTATGGTAGAAAGAGGGTTCTAGTCCAATCTCTTAGCTCATAGTCCTTCTGCAATTTATGTTCCCTTTTACTGCTATCTTTCCTTCCTTATACTAATTATCCTACTCCCTTCTGGTCCTTCTAGTGGTGAACAAGCAAAACCCAGAGAGAGTCCATCAAATAGTGTGTGTGCCCAGTGAATCTCTTAGAAGAGCAGTAGCAGAATGTCCATATGCCTTATGGGCAAAGTCAGGTAGTCCATGGCTTTGTGCCACTGCTATGAAGTTTGTCAGCACTGCCTTTGGGCATGGTCCCAAGTGTGTGGTTCCATCATCCAAACATAGCAATAGGAGCATCTTCTGTTATTTGGAAGCTATTTTAAAGAACTAAAGTTGGGGACACCCAAAAGGCAACCAAGAGGTGTATAGTTAGTTTGAGTAGGCTGCAAAGCATTCCAAAAAAGAATTCCCCTGGGAGAAGTGGTGAGGATGTCAGAAAAATACACGATCAGAAAAAAAAATAGGCTTATCATATAAGAAAAATAATGAACAACCAGTGGACAGCCCACATGCTCCATTAGAATTACTACAGTGTATAAAAAAATGTGAAAGACAACCACAGCAAGTCACTTAAATTATTGCCCACAGTTTCCTAATCTATGATATGAAAGAGTTCAACTATAAGACATATGAGGTATCTTCCAGCTCTAGATCTATGAGTCTATGAAACCTCAAAGATGATGAGTGGGGCAGCTAGGTGGCGCAGTGGATAGAGCACCGGCCCTGGAGTCAGGAGGACCTGAGTTCAAATCCAGCCTCAGACACTTGACACTTACTAGCTGTGTGACCCTGGGCAAGTCACTTAACCCCAATTGCCTCACCCCCCCCCGCCAAAAAACACACAATGGGTGGACCCCCTGTGGCAAATGTATATAAAGTTATGGTTGAGAGTCATATGGGATAAGCAGGCATGAGTGGGTGGCAATATTCACCATTGTACAGAATACCCACCTATAGAAGATTACAGATTCACTGGAGTATTGGAGGAACTGGATTTAAAGAAAGCTTGAAGAGTTGCATCCCTTCTTTGATTTTACAAGGAATCTTCTTTTTTCTGGGGTTTTCTTATGACTCAGTATCATGGAGCACTTCAGGAGGTTAAGTCACCTGTGGGTTAGGCTGATAAATGTCTTTATTGCCTCAAAGAAATGTGACTGGACTGCAAAGCTTTCCAGTCTTGCCTGAATTCCAAATGGAACTACATGCTTTTGTGACTTTGAACATTAATCTCTGCCACTCACAGCTTGTTGGCTTCTCTTGTACATTTCTGCAATGTCTGCAGATGGTACCATGTTCTGCTGCCAGGGTTATTTATCCATAAGTTTGCTCAAAGCCTCTCTCCTTCTTTGAGCCATTTCAGGAACGGGCTGTTAAATACTGCAACAATTATACAACTGATCTGTCAACTTCCTGGGTCATTGAAGCTTCCCCCTGGAGGGACGTCTGTCCAAAAATGTCTCCTTACTCTTGGAGACAGATAATAATATCGGTCACCTGAAAACAAGGTGAGGATTGATTTCCAGAAGTTTCCTGTCCCACACCATTCTTCACACCGAGAGATCCTCAAAACTCCTAGGAACGTCAAAACTTTTCAAGGCTCACTCACAAAAAGTACCTCAAATGCTACCTTTGTCCTTCACAGAGAAGTTCTTTGGGAATCCGGGACATCCATTCACTTAAGTTACAAACTTCTACAAGCCACTGTGTCATTTTACAGGTTGGCAGCCTCTGTAACACAGGTGAAAAGAAATGAAAGCTGGGGAAAAAAGAAGTTAAGAGTTGAACATGATGTTGTAGAGGCAATTCCTGCATGGGGAAAGGGGCATGACTTCTTAGGTAATGTCCAGTGCTAAGATTCTATGAATCTCTGAAAATTATTTATCAATAATGTGTGAGGCATTGGGGGCGACTAGGTGGTGCAGTGGATAAAGCACTGGCCCTGAATTCAGGAGTACCTGAGTTCAAATCCGGCCTCAGACACTTGACACTTACCAGCTGCGTGACCCTGGGCAAGTCACTTAACCCCCATTGCCCCGCAAAAAAAAAAAAAAATGTGTGAGGCATTACATACAAAAACAAAGTTAAAATAGTCCCTGCCCTCAAAATGCTTGCATTCTATAAACTTATAGAGAAAATAGGATTGGAAGGAGATACAGAAAGGGAGATATAGCAAGAGAAACGGAAAAAAAACAAATAAATGAAGGAATGAATGAATGAATGAATGGGAAGAAGGGAGTGTTTATTAACTACTTTTTATCTGAAAAGCCCTATGCTAAATGTTGGGGATACAAATAGAAAATGAAGACAGTCCTTGCTCTCAAGAAGCTTGCATATATTCTAACTGGAGAGAAAAAAACATATGAAAAGTCCAGTGGTCCTTAGCATGCAGTGGCAAAGCAGATGATAACTCCACTTCTTTCATTTCATGTGCACTGATAAAAATCCTATCAGTTTTTGGTGTTGAACCATACAACAGGGGTAAGGACTTTGGTGAAGAACTTTTCATTTAGATCTCCAGTGGCTGTAGTTGTAGCAGTTCCAGGGACCATTTCCAGGTTGTATTTCAACAGGAGCCACATCCCAATGTGATGGCAGTGGACACTGGGCTGAAAATATTGCTATTCCTCTGGCTCTTGGGTTCAAGGATCTGGGTTACCTCCATCAACACCCAAAGGGAGATGGTGGTCCTGAGGGCAGAGGTGGTTTGACTTGCCTGACACATGCTGCCTCCCGTTGCCCCTTTTTTTCTCTCCCCCCCAAATGTCTTGCTTCTTCAGCTGGGTTGGCTTCCTGGCCTGTGGCAGGCAGTTACTTGGCATGATGGCTATGGGGCCTGGGTTGGAAGAAGGACCAATGTAGGGAGGAAGGGTAATGAAATCTTCTACCACTCCCCAGGCTCTTGTGCCTATCCGTTCATTGGTGGCAGTCAGTAGTTGTTTGTGGTGGTGGTGAGGAAGGTGGGTCCCTTCTCAACAATGTTTTCTCCCCTCAGTGATGGCTCAGAGGGTTAGGATGGAAGCAGACCTGGCCATTTGGGCAGCAGCTTTTTGGTTCATGATCTTGGACTGCATCCATTGAAGACTGAGATGGTAATCAAGGTGGTGGTGGTGCCTGACTCATGCTGCCTTCTGGTTCTCCCTCAGGGTGCCTTGATACCTCAACCAGGCTGGTTTGCCTGCCCTGGGAGTAGAAGCTGGCTGGTAATTAGTTGGGAATAGATGGCCCATTCTCCATAGGAGTTACTCTCTGGATGACAGCTTTAAGGTTGTGATATGAAAGCTGAAATGGAATAAAGAGAGGCATATGGTGAAAACTGATGGAATGAAGTTAACACCTTACTCTAGACTGTTTACACATGGTTTGGTTCATATGTCATCAAACTTCAAAGCTAAAAAGGACCTCAGAGCCAACAGGATCCAACCAGTAACTGAACAGCCTTTTTACATATGCCTCCCAACTATTATTAATATAACCTTTTACCTTCCTCTACTATAAAAATCTTCAGCAAAATGTAGTGTGAGTTGTTATGATGACTTGGTCCTATTGGGTCTATCCCAGAACCCCTCCACCACCAACATGACTAGAGCTTAGAGAGCAAACCAAGGATGGCTCAGATATAAGAATAGAGATCAAGAAGCACCATTCCATGGACTCTTACTTCAGAGGACATTCTGGGCAGGTAAATCCATTCTAGGCTTCATAGAGTTGTTTTTCCTTTTATTTAATATATATTAACATTTTAATTTAATTATATTAGAATTAATTGAACACACATGTGTGCATACATGTATATGTGTGTATATATGTACACACGTATATATTCCATTTAGCTAAGATTGTATGTGCACCCCTTGTACCAAACTGGGGTAGCTTAAGTCTCTCTGAGTGTATATATGCATATGCATACATATGTATGTGTGTATAGGTATATGCATGTATATATATATATATGTATCTATACATACACCCGCACATATGTAGGTCCATGTATGCACATGTTGTATATGCAATGTATATATACACATCCATGTGTGCATGTATGTGTGCATGCATATGTATGTATTAACTCAGAGAGACTCAAGCTATCCCAATTTGGTACAAGGGCTCCATATACAATGTTAGCTTACTGGAACCTAAACTTAAAGAGGAGACGGAGAAATTACCAGAATCAACATGTCCACCTGGGCTTAGTTCTTCAAATTTCTGGACCACTATCAGTGTCCCATGGAGAGCTCACATTTATGTAGCACTTTAAGGTTCACAAAGCACTTTGCATTCATTGTTTCATTTGAAGAGAAAAATCCTCTTAAAGTATCCCAGAGTTCCCAAAAGTCACCTTATTGTCCCAGAAATAAGGACCAAGGTTAGGCTGGGCAATTGACGTTGGCAATAACAATTGGCACTAACACCAGATATCAAATCCCCAAATGGCTCATTGTTTCTCCTCTTCCTATCTGGCAGTATCCCAAAGTTCCTCTGTGTCCCCTATGTAAACACCAAAATGTTATCACACAATCTGAGTGACTTATGAGACCTCATTAATACTTGTAGTACTCATCATACTTTTCTTAGCACCCTTTGCCCACAGTATTTTGTTTTTAAGAAATGGTAATCACCCAGATTATAGAGATTTATCTCATTGGGAACTTTCCTTTTCACATGCATTTTGCATCCAGTAGTGGAAATTATAACACTTATTTGGTATCAGCTGTAAGCATCTGGGGGTGAGTTGTGTTAAGAACATTTCAGAAACAGAGCTCTCTACTGGACAGTGTGCCTTCCAATCTGATACAATCAAAAATTCACAGCAGAGCGTGGTGAGCACATCCCATCAGTGATATGTTCATGCAGCTAAAGGCAAATGTTTAAGCATTTAGTTAATGCACCATATGTCGAAAATGTTTTAGTTCCATCTGACATTTTTTAAAAATTCCATTTTTGTGGAAATGTGCCAAGGAACTTTTATTTTTCTAGGAGATGGTTATTTCATTTGCTTTAAGCCCAGCCCTCACCCCCACCCTGGACGTCTCAATTGCGGTGATCTGTTTGTTTTGGGAGCTCACAAATCTAATTAAAGCTAATGAAATGTCCTTCTCTCTCTGCCTGTCCACTGATTCTAATATCAAGAACTGCATCATCTAATATTTCACTCTCTCCATGGGAATGGAGCCACAAATCTTTCATTTCTTTGGACACCCTGACGGAATCAAGTGCCACCTCCTCCCATCATAGTACCTTGGGCACAGTAGGCATTGAACCAAGGTTTATTAGTGGTACTCTTTGCTATTGTTATTTTAGTCCCCATCTCTATGTTAATCCTGAGTAGTCAGAAAACCAATCCAAGCCATGAACTCATTTAGCCTATACTCTTGGACTTGCCCTTTAAAAGAGACGAGAGGGGCAGCTAGATGGCGCAGTGGTTAAAGCACCAGCCCTGGATTCAGGAGTACCTGAGTTCAAATCCGGCCTCAGACACTTAACACTTACTAGCTGTGTGACCCTGGGCAAGTCACTTAACCCCCATTGCCCCGCAAAAAAACAAACAAAAAGACAAACGAAGAAAAAAAAAGAGACGAGAAAAATGGAGAAAATCATATCTGAGAGACAAGTGTCTGGGAGATACAACTAATATATTGGATGTCAGAGACAGGCTCCAAAAAGGTTTTGATAGGCTAAACCACTGGGCCAAAGTCCAACAATAGAGAAATCTTGTTAGATTACGCCTATGGCTGTGCAGGCTCCTGATCTATTAGTCTAGTAAACTTGACAAAGGAGGATAGGAGATTAGTCTGACATGGCTTGTAAGGGGGTCACAAGCTTAATACCATTTTCCAGAATTTTGCCAGGATAAGTATTATATTGTTCAGTCATTTTGGTTGTATCCAATTTTTTGTGACCCCCATTTGGGGTTTTCTTGGCAAAGATACTGGAATGGTTTGCCATTTCCTTCTTCAGCTTATTTCACAGATGAAGAACTGAGGCAAACAGTGTTAAGACTTGCCCGGGGTCAATTTGGAACTCATAACTGATAAAAATGTTTATTTAAAAAAAGATTTATCTGAAATTTAAAAAAAAAAGATTTGTCCAGGGTCACACAGCTAGTAAGGGTCTGAGGCTAGATTTGAACTCATGAAGATGAGTCTTCCTGATTCGAAGCCCAGATTCATTGCACTAGCTACCTGCCCATATACCAGGAACCAAAGTTAAGCTTACCAGGTTTTCATTTAAATAATTTGGTTTTTTTTTTAAGTAATAACCATTTTTTTGTGTTCAGGGCAATGAGGGTTAAGTGACCTGCCCAGGGTCACAGAGCTAGTAAGTGTCAAGTGTCTGAGGCTGGATTTGAACTCAGGTTCTCCTGAATCCAAGGCCAGTGCTTTATCTACAGTGCTACCTAGCTGCCCCATAACAATTTTTATTTATAGTTTTGAGTTCCAAATTTTATCCCTCTTTCCCTCCCTCCCCTCACCCTTCCCTGAGGTGGTAAGCAATCAGATATAGATTACAAATGTATGATTATGGGGTGGCTAGGTGGCGCAGTGGATAGAGCACCGGCCCTGGAGTCAGGAGTACCTGAGTTCAAATCTGGCCTCAGACACTTAATACTTACTAGCTGTGTGACCCTGGGCAAGTCACTTAACCCCAATTGCCTCACTAAAAAACAAAAAACCAAAACAAAACAAATGTATGATTATTTACAATATTACCATATTAATCATTTTGTATAAGAAAACATGAATAAAAGAAAAAATGAAAGAAAGTGAAAATAGCATGCTTCAGTCTGTGTTCCATCAATATCAGTTCTTTCTTTGGAGGTGGATAGTATGTTTCATCGATAGTCCTTTGGGATTGTCTTGGATCATTGTATTGTTGAGAATAGTTAAGTCTGAATAATTTGTTTTATTCCATCTCCAGTTCTTTAGCATTTCTGCTTGTTCACAGATTTCCAAGTATCACCAATAGTGGCTCAGCAATCACAGTCATCAGGTCTTTTAGCTCCTGGGATATCATTTATCTGAGTTTCAACTAATCGGCTAATGTTCCCTTGCTACCTCCTCCATACCTTGTGTTTCAATGTTCTGTGAACTGTGTTTTTTCTGTCCTTCCAGTGTGAAGACTATTCTCCTTGGCTGATAAAATAGAAGAAAAATAAAGACTTGAGCAGTTCTGCTGTCTCTAATTCATCCATTATGATCACCCCATTGACCCCAAACATTGATACGGCACCTTCTTTGATCTCTCTCATTCCAAACAAAGCTTTTTTTTAAAAGCCCTTTTAGCTGTCTCCAACACTTATTGCAAGTTTCAGCTCATTTTCAGCTTTTTCATTGCTAATGGTAGTCTCCAAAGAGTTGGCCACTCCTGAGGATTCAACTTCAGCTACCTGACTTTGCATCTATCTTTTGTATATGTCCTTAAAAATAGGAGGTCCAAGTGAAGCTTTGTTGTTCTCTTTGGATAGCTCCCTTTCTTCCTCATCAAATCCTTTCACATCCGTGTCACCAGGATTTTGTGTTTTAGTTCTCTTCAGCCAGGCAGCTAGGTGGCGCAGTGGATAGAGCACTGGCCCCGGAGTCAGGAGGACCTGAGTTCAAATCCAGCCTCAAACACTTAACACTTACTAGCTGTGTGACCCTGGGCACATCACTTAACCCCAATTGCCTCACCTCTCCCCCCCAAAAAAAAGTTAAGTTCTCTTCAGCCAACTACCTCAGCAGAATCTTAGACCATTGGATCTTACCTGTCTTTTCTCTGAACCCTTTGATATTAGCTCTTTCAAATCCCCAATAGGCTTTCCTCCTTCCTTCTTCAGCTAGCCTTATCTTCCTTATCACCCTTCCCTATCTTGGCATGTAAACACTATGGGTAATGTCACACCATTCCTACTTTGGCAAACATGCCGTCATTACTCAGATTCACAGTAGTGAGTGTTTCTTCCTTTTCTTTCCTCCACCTTTTCAGGAATGTAGTTATCTTTAAATAGAAGTCAAGAATTTAATGGCTGTTTTTCTTTCACCAAAGAGACCTCTAGGAGATGTCCAGACAGTTGAAGCTCCCCAACGGCTCTGTATACAACAGCTTTGTGATCCACTTCTGCAATTCAGCATTCAGTACTTGTCCTTTGGTATGCTGATGTGATCACCAATCGCATAGCGTCCTGAGCAAGGGAAAAATCATAGTTTTTCTGACCTTGTCCTTAGGCATACTCTCACTACAACATTGCTTCTGTATTGTCTTTTATTAATCCTCATTTGAGTACTTACCATCATGCTCTCTGCTTATATCTCATGGATTTCCTCATAGGAACATATATATATATATATATATATATATATATATATATGTGTGTGTGTATACAAACAGACATATACATATATAATATTATATGTGTGTGTATCATATTAATTCAGACTATTCATTGGAAAGTCAAATACTGAAGCTGAACTTTAAAGACTTTGGCCACAAATTCTAAGACAGGACTCCTTAGAAAAGACCCTGATGTTAGGAAAGATTGAAAGATTTTATCAATTAGGAAACTGAAGCCCATGGAGGTTAAGGGACTGGTCCAAGGTAATGTAGTTAAAAGCACCAGAGGGTTGATATGAACTCAGGGCCTCTGAATCCAGATACAGTGCTCTTTCCACTGTATATTATGTGTCTCTTCCTAGCATGAGGATATCTGGTTTACCAAATTTCCTATACGCAGTTAGGCAATTAAGTGGTACAATGGATAGAATAGAATGTTAGGCCTAGAGTCAGGATGGCCTGGCTTAAAATCTAGACTCAAATATTTACTAGCTATGGGATTCTGATTAAGTCACTTAACCTCTATCTGCCTCAGTTTCCTTATCTCTAAGATGTGGAAAACAATAGCCCTGACCTCCCAGGGAAGTTGTGAGGATCAAATGAGATCATAGGGGCAGTTAGGTAGGGCAGTGGATAAGGCACTTGCCCTGGATTCAGAAGTACCTGAGTTCAAACACAGCCTCAGACACTTGACACTTACTAACTGTGTGACCCTGGCCAAGTCACTTAACCCCCATTCTCCCACCCACCAAAAAAAATGAGATAATATATGTAAAGTGCTTTGTAAGCCTTTAAGCAATATATAAATAGTAGGCATCATTACATCTGAGGCAATGATAGACCTGCTATTACTAATCTTTTTTATGAATTCCTGGATTTCTCCAATGATAGTCTCTCCCTGTGTCACAGCCACTGCTCTCTGTGGTAATTAACTTAGTGAATGTATATGGAAAGCATTTTCTCCCTTCCCCTTACATTTTCAGTTTGAAGTCCTCTTGGGTAATCCACAAATCTCCAGGCAAATTCACTCCTCCAAATCCTTATTAGAAGCACTCCATTACTGGGTAATAGACCATCATTCATGTATAAATCAATCAATACTCATTTACTAAGACCCTACTATACGCCAGGCACTGTGCTACATTCTGGGTATACAAATACCAATCAGTTCCTACTCTCAGAGAACTTACTTTCTTTTGGGGGAGACAAGAAGTATGTAAGATTGTGCAAAATAAATCCAAGATAGTTTGTGGGGGAAGGGAAAGAAGACACGTGTATCTGGGGACAAAAGGAGAGGCTACATGGAGAAGGTATTGCTTAGGCCAAGCTTTGGAGCAAACCATGGATTAAAAAAGGCAGAGGTGAAACAGGAGTGTATTCCAGGCATAGGGGACAACCATTGAAAAGCCAGTGAATAAACCGGTCAACAAGCAGTTGACAAGCACGTATTAAGCCTTGGCAGGTACTGCACCAAGTTCCAGGGATACAGAGAAAGACCCAGACATGGAATCAAACACTCTAGTCCGGGTATCCAAGCCCCATGTTCATATAACATCTTCAGAACTAGCTATTCGCTTTCCCCATCAGCCTTCGTCCCCACCCTCTAATCAGCAGCAATGATGAAAACCATCACCCAGGGCTCTTAAGGTCTTCATTTTATGGTGCAAGACTTTATAATCCCTAAAGAGGCAGTGCAGGGTCCTTCTGGCAATATCACTTGTCTCTCCATGAATCAGCAGAAGTGGGTATTCATTATCAGGTCTGACAAGCATTGGGAAGCTCTCCATCATGCCCCAGATACACAGTCCAGGAGATTGCATAGCTCCTGTTCTTTCATGTCAAGATGACATACAGCTGCCTGCACAGCCCTCAGCTCATCAGGGAGTGCTTAACCACACTGATTTGTCTCTCCTTCCTGTGACCAGAACTAGAAGTCTTCTCTTCTGGCAGTACCTGTAGAACCTCATTATTGCTGAAAGCAGCTTACTCTTCAGAGGGGGCCAGCTCACTCCCCTTTGGGAAGGGTCCTGGAGCCCAGAAACTATCACATAACTCCAACGGTTCTTCTTCCTTTTTACTTGTGGCACATTCTTTTCACACACACACACACACACACACACACACACACACACACACACACACACACACCCCAAACTCCTGACACAGATGTGGATTTCTCCCTTCTTTTGCAGATTTTTTCCTCTTCTCTTCATTCCTCTCTGTTTTCATTTCTTCCATTCCATCAAGGGATACTGTCTTCTGATAAGACAAAAAAGAGAGACATAATCCTCCTGCACCTTTTCCTCTCAATGCATTTTGTATTCATGTAGTTTCTGCTTGGCATTGGGAAAACCACAAACATGATGTAATGCCTGAAGGTCACTGGAGCATTCCCTTCACCCTCTGTAGGTTCTCCCTCTTCTGGGGCTCCTGCTGCTAATGCTTAGCTATAAGTAGCAACTAACAGCCTGTTTGCTCTGCCAAGAGCACTTTTACCTAGTGTCCCAAATGAGACTTTTTAAAGGATCATAGATCTACAATTGGACAGGCCTAAGAAGCCATCTGGTTCAACTTAATTTTTACAGAGAAGGAAACTGAGGCCCAGAAGGTTAAGTGATATGCCTAGGTTCCATAGGCTATGTGGGATGATGGGATTTGAACCCAGCTCTTCTGACCTAGTGCCCTGGACTTGTTATCAGGAAAACTCTTCCTGAGTTCGAATCTAGCCTCAGACTCATTAGCTATGTGACCCTGGACAAGTCACTTAATGCTATTGGCCTCAGTGTAAAATGAACTGGTGGGGGAAGCTAGGTGGTGCAGTGGATAAAGCACCAGCCATGGATTCAGGAGGACCTGAGTTCAAATCCAGCCTCAAACACTTGACACTTACCAGCTGTGTGACTCTGGGCAAGTCACTTAATCCTCAGTACCCCCCAAAAGAATATTAAAAAAAATAAGTTGAAGAAGGAAATGCCAAATCCCTCCAGTATCTTTGCCAAGAAAACCCCAAATGGGGCCACAAAGAGTTGGGTATGACTGACCAATAACAATAACTTCAGACTTTAGTGCCAATACTCTTATTATTATACCATGCTGGCTTGAAGTCTTTCCTGACTTTTTTCTAAGGCTTTCTCATGCTTTTCCTTATTATCTGCCACTACTTTCCCAGTTATGTTTAACCTATACCTTTATCTTTCTATTTCTCAGTTTTCTTATCCATTAGATAAAGGAGATGGGTTATAGTCCCTTTGAGTCCTAACATCCTATGATTCTAGATGGCACTATACCTACCACCTATAGTCCCAGCAACAATTTAGATGGGTTCTTTACCTTTTGACAACTGCACTTTTTTTTCTCTAAGTCTGGACCTGTGATTTCATTTTTGAGTAGAGCTCCCAGCACAAAAATTCCCTCCACTGATACAGCCTAGCAACTCATGAGTAATATATAAGCTTAGAGACAATTGACTAGGATATTTAGAGGTTAAGGGCCTCACCCATAGTCACATAGCTAGTATGGGTCAGAAGTAGGACTTTAACCTAAGTCTTTCTGACACCAAGGCTGGCCTTCTCTCTATAATACCAGGCTTCTTCTTTTTCTTCAATTCATATTCCATGGGTAGATCGAAGACTCCTGGCACATATTATTTTGGTATATATTTGTGAAGCTCTTGCTCAGATGATCCTTCAAGCTTGGCATGGGATTCACTGCAATGTGGGGTAGGAATTCAGGCACCCTTAGCTGGCATATTGGGAACCCAGAGGTATCATGATCTTCTGCTCATGCCAAATCACAATCTCAGCAAGTGACTGAATCTGAAGATTTAATAAGGTCATATGACTAACCCAAGATACTTATGCTAGAATTATTAGGAAAGGAATTGCAAGAATAGCTCTTCTTCTAATTACAATTTGTATCTAGTATCATTAATAATTATTAATTAATAATAATTTATTAAGCATTACTATGGGCTAGGCATTGTGATAAATGTTTGAAATGTTAAAGAAGAAAATGTTATCTCTGTTCCCAAGGAACTTACCTTTTAATGGGGGAGACAACACATTGACAAAATAAAGAAATAAAGAAAAGGTCACCTTAGAGGGAAGGGCCCTCACCTGGGGGATGAGGGTGCCCCCAAAGGTTTCCTTTAGAAGGGGATCTTGGAGCTTAGTCTCCCAGTAGACAGTGAACTCCTTGAGGATAACCTTTAGCTTTTTTTAAAAAAGCTAAAGTTTATCACCACACCCGGCACTTAATAGGTTCTTGTTGACTGACTTGACTTGATTTGACTTAACAAAGGAAAGCCAGAATTCTAAGAGGTGGTGGTGAGAATGGAGAATATTCCAAGCATGGAGAATTGGTACAAAGACATGTGTGAGTAAAAACAAGTAAACCAGTATGCCTAGACCACAGAATGTATGGAGGTGAGTAATGTAAGGAAACTGAAAAATAGGAAGGGGCCAGGATGTAAAGAATTTTCTTGTTGTTTATTTTTTTGTGGGGCAATAAGGGTTAAGTGACTTTCCCAAGGTCACACAGCTAGTAAGTGTCAAGTGTCTGAGGCCAGATTCAGGTCCTCCTGAATCCAGGGCTGGTACTTTATCCACTATGCCACCTAGCTGTCCCCATAAAGAATTTTTAATGCCAGATTACTAAATGCTTCCTAATTCTGCCTCTGGTTAAACCATAGCAGGACTTCAGTGCAGGAGTTGCCTTTGACCTCAGCAAAGACCAACTGAGATTCTGACTAATATGCCGGCCAAAGGGCCAATATAAGTCATCATAGCTATTCTACACAGGATTTGGAGATAGATGACCAGGCACAGTAAATACAATGGTGGAGTTGGAGTCAGAAAGAACTGAGTTTTAAATCCTGTTTCAGCTACTTATGAACCTAGACAAGTCAATTAACCTCTTAACTTTGGTTTCCTCATTTCTAAAGTAGGGATAATATCAGCATTTATCTCATCACAGGATTATTGTGAGGACCAAGTGAAATAACAAATGGAAAGCACTTTGCAAACCTGAAGGTTCTATATAAATGCTAACTCTTATTAATGTATCTGTTCCTCACTACCTGAGTAGCTTTTGACCTCCCTAGGACTATCTGAGCTTCTGTAAAATGAGAGGGCTGGCCTCAGCGGTCTCTGTGGTCCTTTCCATCTCCATAACTGTGGCACTATTATTAAATGTCTAATGGCAGCAAATGACTACTTTCTGCATGCCTGAATGACAGAGTAATTTGGTCCCTAAGTGGAGGGCACAGACAAACTACTCAGGGTTGGCCCACAGTGCCCTAGGAGGAACCAGCTACCTGAGTTGATCACATGGTAGATAAAGCGCTAGGCCTGCAGTCAAAAGAAATTAATTATTTTTCATTACTTTGAAGAAAATACGAGATTATAAGTGTTGAGAGGGCACATGACCCAGAGTCAGGAAGACCTAAGTTCAAATCTAGACTCGGACACTTACTACTTGTGTGACCTGAACAAGTCACTTAGCTTCTGTCTGCCTCAATTTCTCCATGTGTAAATTGGAAATAATAATCACACCAACTCCCCAAGGGTCACCTTAGGGAAAAAGTGAAATAACTTCTACAAAGCAAAACTTAAACATAAATGCTAGTTGTTGTTGTTGCTGCTGCTGCTCTTATTGATGTTATTGTTAATATGGTAGCAAGGGAAAAATGACAACAAAGAGGGCTAAAAGAAACTAATGCTTTTGGTTTTGGAAATGGACAAAGTCAAAGGAATTATAAAAGTGGAAAAGGTAAACAGGCAGAAATAAGAGAGAAAAATGAACAGAATCTAGAAAAGTAATTTAGGTTGGAAAACAAGTGAATGAGCATAGAAGAGATAGAAGAGACCTTAGACGTTATTTAATTCAACCTCCATCATTTTATATATAAGGAAACTGAAGACTAGACAGGTTAAGTGACTTGCCCAAGGTCACACATGCAGTAAGCAACAGAGCCAGGATTTGAGCCCAGCTCCTCCTATTACAGATCAATTCCTTTTTTCCCAGTGAACCACACTGCCTCACAAAAATATCACTTAGAATCATTGATTTAAAGATGCAAAGTATCCTATACATCATCAAGTTCTACCCTCTGCTTTTACAGATGAGAAAATTGAGGTCTATATGGGGAAAATGACTTGGTCAGGTCACATAGCTAATAAGTAGCAGAGATAGATGTTTCCATTAAAACATGTCCCCTCTTGAAGGAATAGTCTACCTGTCAGATCTATGAAAAAGGGAAGAATTTATGACCAAACAAGTGATAGGGAACAACATGAAATTCAAATAGATAATTTTGATTATATTAAATTGAAAAAGTTTTGTGTAAAACAAACCAATACAACCAATATTAGAAGGAAAACAAAGCTGGAAAACAATTTTTACAGTCAGTATTTCTGATAAAGGTCTCATTTCTTAAATATACAGAGAACTGAATCAAATTTAGAAGAATGCAAGTCATTCCCCAATTGAGAAATGATCAAAGGATATGAACAGAAAGTTTTCAAATGAAGAAATTAAAGCTATCTATAGTTATATGAAGAAATGCTCTAAATCAATATTGTTTAGATAAATGCAAATTAAAACAACTCTCAGGTACCACCTCACACCTATCAGGTTGGCTTATATGACAGAAAAGGAAAATGATAAATGTTGAAGAAGATGTGGGAAAAATTGGAACACTAATGCATTGTTGATAGAGTTGTGAACCGATCCAACCATACTAGATAGCAATTTGGAACTATGCCCAAAGGACTATAAAATTGTGCATGCTCTTTGACCCAGCAATACCAATACCACTACTAGGTCTATATCCCAAAGAGATCATAAAAGGGGCAAAGGACCCACATGCACAAAAGTATTTATAGCAGCTCTCTTTGTGGTGGCAAAGAATTGGAAATTGAGGGGATGCCCATCAATTGTGGAATGGCTGAAAAAGTTGTGGTATATGAACGTCATGGAATACTATTATGCTATCAGAAATGATGAGCAGTAGAATTTCAGAAAAACCTGGAAAGACTTGATGCTGATTGAAGTGAGCTGATACTGAGTGAAGTGAGGAGAACCAGGAGAACATTGTACACAGTAAGAACAACATCGTGTGATGACCAACTGTGATAGACTTAGCTCTTCCCAGCAATACAACAATCCAAGAAAAATCCAAAAGACTAATGATGGGAAATGCTTTCCACATCCAGAAAAAGAACTATGGAGTCTGAATGCAGAGTGAAGCATACTACTTTCACTTTTTTGTTGTTTTTTCATTTGTTTTTCTTTCTTGTGGTTTTTCCCTTTTGTTCTGATTCTTCTTTCACAACATGACTAATATGGAAATATGTTTGACATGGTTGTACATATATAATCTAAAAAAAAAAACATTTTGCCTCTCTGAAAAGGTCTTGAAACCAATCCTTCTCACCATCAAATTAGCTAAGTCCCCTAGTCTCTAATATTGCTCTCTAAGAGAAGAGAAAGTAGTAAGTTCGGGAAATGAAATCAATTTGACACTTCCCTCATTCTCCACATCCAAACAGCTGTCAGAACCCCATTCACTCAACCGTCTTTTCTGCACTCACTCAACCATTTCTCCAGAATTCACTTCATCATCTCTTGGATGGACTATTGCCACAACCTCCTAATTGGTCTCCCCAACTCCAGTCTTTTCCTTCTCTGATCCATCCTCCACACAGATACCAAATCTCGGTTACTAAAACAGGTCTGACTAACTCACTTCCCTGCTAAAGAAGCTTCCCTATGGCCCTGTCCAATTGACCTTCTCATTGTTCTTCAGACACATTTCGTCTCTGTGCCTTGGGCACATTCTGTCCCCTATCCTTAGAACATGTTTCCTTCCCATTTCTTCATCCTTCCTGCTTCTAGGGCCTACCCTCAAAATATATTACATATGGGGCTGCTAGGTGGTGCAGTGGATAAAGCACTGGCCCTGGATTCAGGAGGACCTGAGTTCATATCCGACCTCAGACACTTGACACTGGCTGTGTGACCCTGGGCAAGTCACTTAACCCCCATTGTCCTGCAAAACAAACAAACAAACAAACAAACCCCAACATATATATATATATATATATATATAACATATAATTATATAATTTGCCTATTCTTAAATATTAACATACTTACATTTTTCCACTGGAGAAGGAAATGGCAAATTACTCCAGTATCTTTGCCAAGAAAACCAGTATGGATGGTTCAGTCCATGGGGTCATGAAGAGTCAGACATAACCAAAAGACTGAATAACACTTAAATGTATATGTGCTTTCTCCCACAACAGAATGTAAGCTTCTCGAAGACAAGGACTGTCCTTCATTCTTCTTTTTGTTTGTTTTGTTTTGGTTTTTCTTTTGGGGGGGAGGGGTTGTTTGTTTGTTTGTTTTTGCAGAGCACTGGGGGTTAAGTGACTTGCCCAGGGTCACACAGCTAGTAAGTGTCAAGTGTCTGAGTCCACATTTGAACTCAGGTCCTCCTGACTCCAGGGCCAGTGCACTATCCACTACACCACCTAGCTGCCCCTATTCTTCATTCTTTTCACATTTCTCCTTAAAATCTCTAAGTTCCTTCAAGGCTTAGCTCATGGCTCTTCCTAATCTTTCTAGTTCTTATCACCCTTCACCCCAACCAAAATTACTCATATTTACTTTTATGGTTGACATCTATTTTCATGTTGTACTTCTCACAGTAGAATGTAAACTCCTTCAGAGCAGGGACTGTTTTTTGTTTTTGTACCCTCTAGTATTTAGCATAGTACCCCGGCAGGTGGGAAGTACTTAACAAATATTAGTGGAACCAATTAATTAATTGATTGATTGATTGATTGATTAATAGCAAAAATTAAGGCTAGAGATGTGGATTTTTTTTAAATGGGATAATTTTGGGGGCAGCTAGGTAGTGCAATGGATAAAGCAGCAGCCCTGGATTCAGGAGGACCTGAGTTCAAATCTGGTCTCAGACACTTGACACTTACTAGCTGTGTGACCCTGGGCAAGTCACTTAACCCCCATTGCCTGCAAAAAACAAAACAAAAAACAAAAACAAAAACAAAAGAAACATCATAAACTTTCTGAAGTAAAACTGGGTTTCTGTGAAGAAATTTTCATATTAGTTATATATTGGATTCAGGAGGACCTGAGTTCAAATCTGGTCTCAGACACTTGACACTTACTAGCTCTGTGACCTTAGGCAAGTCATTTAACCCTCATTGCCCTGATCCCACCCCCCAAAAAAGTGACAATTTCTGGGTACATCAGGCTCTGTGAACCTGAAAGCTGGTTTGACATCTAGTCAGCCCAGGGTTGTTTTCCTTTGTTTAATCCACAGCTTTTTCTGAAATATGAGGGAATATTGACCATTAAAATTTAAGAAAAATAATACCATACCCCAACTCCAGTGCTTCTCTTTTTTTCAGGGCTTACTTTCACTGAAGTGGCCATTTTCTTTGGGAGACACCAAAGTCCTAGGCTCCGATAAATCTGCCAGCTCATCTTTTCCGCTGTTGGTAATTCTAAGCAATGCCCTTTGATGACTCATCGATAAAGTCATCAACCTGCAAAGGAATGAGAGACCTCCCTACTAAAAAGTGACACATAATGATTGCCTCCCCTAGTCAATGAATAAACCCGCCACAGCCCAATTACATCATGGCAACGTACAATGAAATACCTCTTCAGCAATCTTTCACCAAAGAAATAAACCTGTCATGGGTAGAAAAAGTTGGTGTTCATCAAGGCCATACATTCAGGAAGTAATATGGCTATTGGGGTCATACAGGCAGTAACTCAGCAGGCAATTAAAGGAAATTAGAGGCAGTCTTCATTACCGACATTTTGTACTTTGTTTATTTCATTACACATTTCGCAGTGGAACCACTAGCCTGTATCCATAGCTTGTCTAGTGGAAAATGAAAACATCTACGAAGCATATTTGAGATCTGAGAAGCAAAATGAATGTTGGGAGGGGCACAGTGGATACAACTTCAGGCCTGGAGGCAGGAAGGCTTATCTTCCTGAATTCAAATTTGGCCTCGAACAATTGCTGGCTGTGTGACCCTGGGCAAGTCATGTAAGTCCATTTGCCTCAGTTTCCTCATTTGTAAAATGAGCTAGAGAAGGAAATGGTAAACCATTCCAGTATCTCTGCCAAGAAAAATACTAAAAGGGGGAATGAACAGTCAGACACAACCAAAAAAGACCCAACAAAAACATGGATATTGGGTAACTTACCATCGGGTAATAGATTTAGGGTCAGAAGGGATCTTAGAGGTCATCTGGTCCATCCTCCTTTTTACTCATAAAGGAACTGAGACCTAGGCAGGTTAAATGACTTACCTAAAGTTATTGGACAACAAATGATAGAACCAGAATTTGAATTCAGATCCTCAGACTCTAAATCTCAAATTCTTCCATCACTGCTAGTCAATGGGGTTTTGCTATCACTGGCTCGCATCAATAAAAGAGCTCAGGCCAAACCCTACACTATTTTAATCCTGATTGAGTTTGGAGAGGTGGGGAAGGGGGAACAAAACCCAAAAGAGCTAAAGGGTGTGAATGATTTTCAGCCTGGAGAAAAAAAATCCCAGTCAATTACTTCAGAAGGAAGGGGAAAAGGAGATGCATCAATAGGTCATGGTAGTGAAGTCAGAATGAAAATCCTCAGGCAGGAAAAAAGGTCATGGAATAGATGTCTACATTGATTGGCTCCAGAGCCTTCAGCTGAGAAGTTTCAGCTGTGGGGTCCCGGGAGCTTCTCCAATTATGGGACTCTTCCTTGAGACTCTTCCCAGCCCAATCAGGCAAGAGAATATTTCACATTAACTACCCATGTAATCAGGCTTCAATTAGCATGATTTTCTTAAGAGACAAATTAAGGATGACCTCATACCATCATAACATGCCTTGCCCATTTTCCATGGGGCAGCACAGGGAAAAGGTTCCAATAATAAGCATTTAGCTAAATGCCTCCTGCGGCTAAGGGGAGGGTCTGGGGAAGGGAGGGTTACAGTAATAAGACAGGCAGCAAGTTCACTCCAGAGAAGGGCAGGACCTGCTGCATTGTTTCCTGATCTTTGAAATGAGCGCAGCTTCTGAGCTATTAAAGGCAAGAAGAGAAATCACGGCGCTGTCCAACAGGAGAGGTGAAGCTGATTAAAAAGCTGTTGCTCCATGACAAGGAGAAAGAAAGATCATCATAGCATTAACCCTCCCAAGCATTCAGGGTGATGTTTGTGATAAAGAAACTTTCCATTCAAGAAATACTAACTTCCACCTAGGTGAGAGTAAACCAGTGTGGACAGAGAGCTAGCCTTAGAGTTTGTATGACCTGAATTCAACACCTGCTTCTGATACATACTAGCTGTAAGTAAATCATTTAACTTCTCAGTGCCCAAGGCAACTCCCTAAGGCTATAAACAACTGATCTGCAATTGGTGGAGAGATCTTTTTCACCAGGAGTTCCCCATATTAATGAACTCCAGGGTACAGAGAAAAAAACAAAACAAACTATGCAAAAGTAAATGGGACAGAATAGGCAGTGAGGGATGGATGGGGAAAGCCCCTGTTTTCCAAGGGTTACATTCAATTTTTTGTTTTGTTTTTGGCAGGGCAATAAGGGTTAAGTGACTTCCCCAGGGTCACACAGCTAGTAAGTGTCAAGTATCTGAGGCTGAATTTGAACTCGGGTCCTCTTGAATCCAGGGCCGGTGCTTTATCCACTGTGCCACCTAGCTGCAACCACATTCAATTTTTTTAATGTATATTTTTAGATTTGTAATATTATTTCAGAAGCTGTGCTATGTTAACAAAACAAACAAACAGGAAAAAAATGTCCAACACATTGTGCTTGACATGTGATTACCAGCTAATTAGTTGCCATTCTGATAGAGCGGGCATTTCTAAGAAGGAATTGGTGGATAGGTTGTTGGAAGGACTGTGGTTCCTTGTTCCAAGATTTATTCCAACCCCTGTGACCTGCATTTTGGGGTTTACTTATTTTATTTTATGAACCTGTTTCTAAAAGTCTTTTCTCCCACCTAAAGTCAAACCAGATAAGGCATAGCTAGAAGGGGGTGCAATGGTGCAAAGATCTGTGTGCTAGTAAGAATCATTCACTCAACAGTAAGTCAATAAACATTTATTAAATGCCTATTATCTGCTAGGCACTGCATTAAGCACTAGGGATACAAAGAAAGGCAAATGATAGCCCCTACTCTCAAGGGTCTCACCGTCAAATGGGGAAGACATACAAAAAACTAAGTGTAAACAAGATATATGCAGAATCAGCTGGAAATAATCACGAAAGGGAAAGCACTAGCATTATAGGGGATTGGGAAAGGCTTCCTGTAGAAGATGGGAACTTAGCTGGGACTTAAAGGAAGTCAGGAAAGGGAGAAGAGAAGGGAGAACTTTCCAGTCAGTGAAAATTGCTGCATTGGAAAACGGAGTGTCTTGTTTGACAAACAGCCAGGAAGCCTATGTCACCAGCTTACAGAGTTATTGGAAATAAGTATAGAAAGGGCAGCTAGGTGGCACCGGGCTTGGCATCAGGAAGATTTGTCTTCATGAGTTCAAATCCAGCCTCAGACATTTCCTAGCTGTTTGTACTTAACCCTGTTGCATCAGTTCTTCATCTGTAAACATGAGATGGAGGAAGAAATGGCAAACTACTCCACTAGCTTTGTTAACCAGTTCTCAGGCAGACTCAGACACAACTGAAAACAACCCAATGACAACAAAGTAAGTGTGGAAGAAGTAAGTACAGTAAGGTGAATGGGAAACAGGATTTTATAGTTGATCCTTCATGTTATAGGGAATTGGATGGTGCGTGGGCAGTTGGAGGTAATGTGGAGGATGGTGGGGGAAGGTTATGAGAGACAGATAGACATGGTAAGACCTGTGCTTTAAGAAATTCAATTGAACAATGAGGAGGATGGATTGCAATGAGAAAAGACTTGAAACAGGAAACCAACCAGCAGGCTATTGCAATAATCCAGGTTAAGGCAATGACGACTTCTATTAGGATTATGGCAGTATCATAGAAATGTTATAAAGGGAGAATCAGTAAAACTTGGCAAATGATTGGATGAGGAGGATGAAAGAGAGTAAGTTTCCCAAGATGACAGTTAGGTTGTAAGCCTGGATGACTGGGAACCCTTAACAGTGATAGGGAAGTTACAAAGAGGGCAGAGTTTGGGGGAAAAGACAAGGAGGTCAGTTTTAGACATGTTGAGTTTAAGATGTCTATGGCATAACCAGTTCAAAATGTCAAAGAGGCAGTTGGAGTTTTAAGAATGGAGGTCAGGAGAGAGATTAGAGATGGATAAGTAAAGAATCATCAGCAAGGAGATGCTAATTGAATCAGTGGGAATTGATGAGATCATCAAGTGAAATAGTATAGAGGGAAGAGAGAAAAGGACCCCACAGGTTTTTACCAAACATTTCTTGTGTCCTCATAGCTGTACTGAGGGCAATGAGAAGTCAGAGATCTAGCCGACACTGATCCATCTAAACCTATTTGTAATTATTTCCTTGAACAGATTTTGAAAATTAGACTTCTCATTGCCTCCCTATATGTTCAGTCTATATCAAAGCTTTCTAGTCACTATGTAAGGTTGTTTCTCCCTTTATTCATCCCATATATGCTTGTTTCAGATTTCAAGTAACCTCCCTCTTTGTTCTGGTGCTCCAAGATCACAGCGATGTTCACCCTATATACTCCTTTTATCACATACACTGGAAATAACACTAGGTCATGTATTTCCAGAAGTAGGATCCCCCAGCATCCATATGGCCTGACACCAGGAAGAGCCCCCTGAGAATGCTCCCAGCACTGGGACCTCACTGGCAAGTTATATTCTCTCTCTCTCCTACCCCTTAATACATGGATGAAGAAACTGAGACTCAGAGATAATGAAGCAATTTCTCTAAATTTCATAACTGGTAGGTAGAAATAGTTGGTGGTAGAGTGGATAGATCACTGCACCTAGGTTCAGGAAGACCTAAGTTCAAATCCTACTTCAGACACTTACTAGCCATCAGCCTCAGTTTTCTCAACTGTAAGATGAGAATTTTACTTACCTCAAAGAGTTCTTGTGAGGCTCAAATGAAATAATAAATGCAAAGTGCCTTGCAAGCACTATATAAATGCTACCTGTTATAATCATCTCCATGCTCTCTGCTTCTGATAATACAAAGTATGTAATCAAACAAGTCATTTTCATTTTTTCATTATTTTGTTCTTTTAGCACCTTCTTGTTGTGAAATCACTGAACCAGAATTAAAAGGCACCGGTATAAGAGGGACCAAGAAGCACTGAAGGGGCTTGTGTCTGAGGGGTGGGGGATGCTCTGCTCTTTGGTTTCAGCATCTGAGGTCCTGAATTCAAGTTCCAACTCCTGCAAAATGGCAATGATTATGATTTCACCAACTACCACACGAGCTTGTTGTGAGGAAAGTGTCCTATAATCCGTAAAGTGCTATGTAATTGTGAGTTATTATTATTATTTACTTCTCTTGGTCTGGGCAGATGGACTTGCACCCTGCCTGGTACGTTTTAGTCAGCACGCTCCATCACAGCTGGAACAGCGCCAGGCTGCACACTTCATCACAGCTGGAACATAGCTAGTGACCAGAGAGCATGATTTCCTGACAAAAGCCTGAGTCTGGAAATCCCTGGACTTCACAGATGTGATTCCCAGCTGGACTGACTCAGCCCTTCAGTCTTCTGGGGTAGTCAATTTAAATTCACCATATTTAAGCCTAAAGACCTCATGGGGACAAGAGTCTGTCTCCTTGGCATGGACCAATAAACACTATCCTACCCTTACCCTACTCTGTTTGAAGAAGCGCTTTCTCTGGGATCCTCTGGCTGAAATCTTTAAGCCTGAATGAATATCTAGTGGTAGCTCAGCTGCTGCCTTACTGGCCTTGAAAATATTATCTTTTCTGCCACTGCCAACAGAGCCAGATCTAGCATGGGGCAGCCAATATTTGGCACCAGACACTGACATTGTTGGAGGAGGGGGGCACACAATGTGTGCTTCTTCCTTTCATGTATCATATAACCACTAAGCTGCCATTTCCCCACCCCCACCCTCTGCAATGGTCCTATTGACTGTCATAGTCCTCACCCAGGGTGGATTGTGGGCAGAGATAAGAATTGGCCATCTTCCCTTTTCCTCTCCCTTCCACAACCCCTTCATCTTAGCCTGTTCCAATTTCTAATCTCCTTTACCATTCCTTTGACTGTGCTCTCTCTTCTCTGTTTAAAAGAAAACAAAAAACCTACTTTTCCTACATCTTTTTTTTTACATTCTACTTTCTAATACTCATTGAAATATAACTTTCTCTTGAAGACACCACATCCTTTCTAAAGCTACCTGCTCCCTCCTTCACATCTCACTGACACACAGCATCACAAGAAGGAGTTAGCATGATACTTGGTCCCTGCTGCCAATTTCATCCCTTAACAGCTAGCTCTCTTACAAAACTCACTCCATTCCGTCCAGATTCTTGTTGCTCTCATCTTTGACCTCCAGCTCACTCTTTCCAGGTTGATACCTGTTTCACAGTCTCCTTTATCTGAAGCCCTGATCCCTTGAAATATCCTGGCCTCCTAAATCTCTTTAACTCACACAAACCCTATTTCCAGTCTGCCTCAACCATGCTTAAGAGGATCATGTCTTAGCCTCCCTCTCTATATTACTGCTCAGATAAATTTTTCCCAAGGGCCAAAAGAATGAATGATAAAGCATTAAGTGCATAGTATCTGTTTACCAAGCACTGTGAAGTATGTAGGATGCAAATACAAGAAAGATAGCTCCTGCCCTCAAGAAGCTTACATTCTATTGGGGAAGATAATATATAAGTGAAAGCTAATAAAGGTGAAGAGAGATGGGCAGCAAATTAGAAATGCCCAGGGAGTGACTTCAGGGTCCATATGAGGCAAGGTAAAGTGAAGGCTCACTTATCACAGCCCAGGATAGTTCCAAGGGCAGAGACCAGAATGCCAGTGGAAAGGGATGAGGATGGTGAGCATGATGCATGAAGTAAAGAAAAAATCCTGAAAATGGCTAAGTGACATGGAGGCCTAGTTCCAGTCAAGATAAGTCAAAAATCTAACCTACAAGAGCCTGGAAATCCTTGTTATAAATCTGACTACTAGCAGTATAAAAAACCTCTCAGAAATAGCTAACCATACCTAATATCACTTTTGTCACCATACAAATTAAAATGACAACATTTATTTAAAAAGCCATTCTCTAATTAATAAATGGTCTAATAACATAGTCAATTTTCAGAGGAAGAAATCAAAGCTATCAATAAATCATATAAAAATACTCTGAATCAATAATAATTAGAAAAATGCATATTAAAATAACTGAAGTACCACCTCATACCCATCAGATTGGCTAAGATAGCAAAAGAGTAAAATGACAAATGCTGGAGGGGTTGTGTGAAAACAGGGACACCTATGTACTCTTGGTGGAGCTGTGAACTAGCCCAACCATTGTGGAAAGCAATTTGGAACTATTCCCAAAAGTCTATTAAAGTGTGCATAACCTTTGACCCAGCAATACCACTACTATACTTCTAAGGAGATCAAAGAAAGAAGAAAAGGACTCATATGCACAAAGATATTTATAGCAACTCTTTCAAGAATTTGAAATTCAGTGGGTATCCATAATTTTGGGAATGGCAGAACAAGTTGTGGCATATAAATGTGATGGCTTCAGAAAAATGTGGGAAAACCTGTATGAACTGATGCAAGGTGAAATGAGCAGAACCAGGAGAACACAGTAACAGCAATATTATAAAGATAGCCAACTTTGAAAGACTTAGTAACTGATTAACATGATGACCCACCACAATTACAAAGGACCTTTGATGACAGAGAATTGATGGATTCAGATTGCAGAAAGAAACATGTTTTTTTTTCCCTTTTAAAACATAGCTAACACAGAAATTTTGTTTGCATGACCATATATACTTGTAATAGATTTTGTTTCCCTTGCTTTCTCATTGTGTGTGTGTGAGGGGAGAGGTGGAGGGGAAAAAATTTGGAACTGGGAAAAAAATTCTCTGTGCTTTCAAAATAAAAAATAAATTTAAAAAACTAAAGAAAAAGGTCATATACATATTGTACTTGCCTCATAGGAAATTAATGTTACTCTCTAAGGTAATAACACTAGCTAACATTTATTTAGAGCTTACTACATGCCAAGCACTGTGCTAAGTGCTTTAGAAATATGATCTCATTTGATCCTCAAAACTACCCTAAGACGTAGGTGCTATTATTACCCTTATGTTACAGATGAGGAAACTGAGACAAACAAGTTAAGTGACTTGCCCAGGGTCAAAAAACTAATGTTTTTCTCTGAGACAGAATTAGAACTCAGGTCTTCCTGATGCCATGCCTGGTGCTCTGTCTACTATGGCACTTGCAGCATATAATAACTCAGATTAACCTAGTGCTGTCCCTTCAGCAACCCTGTGAGGTTGGTAGTACAATGATTATTCTCCCCATTTTACAAATGAAGAAACTGAAATACAAAGCAATTAAGTGATTTTTTTTTCATGACCACATAGTTAGGAAGTACATGAAGCAGCCTTAACCACTATTATCAGCCAAATGGTGGGACTCAATGTCTATGGTTCTATGATCTGTGAGGTGAGAGGATTAGAAGTGATGACCCCCACCCTCAAGGTCCCTCCCAGCTCTCTATCTATGCTCCTATAAACACCAGGCCAAATTGACTTTCAGGCTACAGATTGACAGGCCACCTTAAATTGACAGGTAGGAAGGAAAGTGTAAAGAATTAATTGTTATTTGAGGTTTCTATGCCTTGGTGTGCACTGGCCTGGGGCTCCACAAACCGCATGGTGCTCCACCCACTGGTTATAGCCGTTACCATGGCGCTGGCTCCTCAGGTCATCACCACTGCCAACGCCTACACGGGCCTGGCAAAATTATAATGATTGGAAGCCTAGTGAGGGCAGTCATGTGACTGTCAGAGTGGCCATCCCATTGGCTGGGGCTGTGTGGGGTTTCAGGGAATGGGGGAGAGGTCACCATTCTAGATGGAAGCTAGAAGGTAACAGGAGCTCTGCTGTGTATTCTCAGCTGATTCCTGGGAGATGGTATTTCTTCAGTTTGTATAATTTCCCTTTCCCCATTTTATTTCCTTTCCCTTGATCCTACTGATCCTGTTTATGTTTTTTTTTTTTTAGTTCATTCTTGTTAAAATAAATCCTGTTCTGTTTTGAGGGAGGCTGCCGGTCTCCTTCCTTGCCCCAATATTGTGGGGAGCCGCTTAGCTAACACTCCCCAATTAAAAATTGGTCCCCACAAAAGGAAATGTATTTCAATGGAAAGATCAACAGGCTTATTATTAGTCAAGAGACTGGAATCTGAATTCTGAGTTTGCCACTAAATAGTAGCTGTTGTGGTTGGGCCTCAGTTTCCTAACTTGAAAAAGGAAGGGGCTAAACCAGAGGATCTCTTAATTTCCTTTCAGCTCTATAAAATTTCAGCCTGGCATTTAATAAGAAATCACACTTAGAGAAAGGGACAAAAGGATTATAGAACTCAAAGTTGGAAGGGACCTTAAGACTTATCTACCCCAACTCCTTCATTGTATAACTGAGGAAACTGAGCAAGACCCAAAGATATGCAATAACTCACTCCAAGTCATATAGGTTACAGCAAGTGTCACAGCTACCATTCAAACGCACATTCTCTGTCTAAGGATTCATCTTCCTGAGTCCAAATCTGGCTCTCTGATGCTTGACCCTGGGTAAGTCACTTAACCCCATTTGCCTCAGTTTCTTCATCTGTAAAATGAACTGGAAAAGGAAATAGCAAAACATTCCAGTATCTTTGCCAAGAAAAGCCCAAATGGGGTCACAAAGAATCAGACATGACTGAAATGACTCAACAATAGCAAATAATTTTTGTCTAAATCATGACTAATGAAAGAGGTAAGGCATGGATAGACTGCTGGACTGGGAGTCAGGGAGACCTAAGTTCAAATTTAACCTCAAACTTTTACTAGCAATGTGAACCTGGGCAGATCTCTTAACCTCTGTTGCCTCCATTTCCTTATCTATTAAAAATATACTCCCCAGGGTTGTTGTAATGTTAAAAAATGGCAATATTTTCAAGTACTTTGAAACTTTATAGCACTATATAAATGCTATCTATCATTATAACTTACATTAGTTCGATAAGAGTATAGAGGCATTCTTTATACAATGGAAAGAAGGTCACAAAATCTATGAAGTCACAAAATCATAGGATTAAGGATACCTCAGTAATCTTTTTTTTGAGGGGTGGGCAGGGCAATGTGGGTTAAGTGACTTGCCCAGGGCCACATAGCTAGTAAGTGTCAAGTGTCTGAGGCTGGATTTGAACTCAGGTCATCCTGAATCCAGGGCTGGTATTTTATCCACTGTGCCACCTAGCTGCCCCAGAGTAAGTTTGATTAAGAATCTGGTCCACAGCCCCAGAGACTGGATGACCACTTGTTGGGGATGTCATGGAGGAGATAATTGTTCAGATACCAGTTGGACTAGATTACCTCCAGGGTTCCTTACAATGCTAGAAGATGCTAAATCCATTAATGGTTGCCTTTTCTAAGTCCCCATTTTACAGATGAAGAAACTGAGGCCTCTAAGTTAAAAGTGACTTGTGCTACTGCACAGGCAAGACATCCAAGATATCCTGTCCAGTAGCACAAGTCACTTTTAACTTAGAGTTAAGTGACTTGCCCAGGGCCACATAGCTAGTAAGTGTCAAGTGTCTGTGGCTGGATTTGAACTCAGGTCCTCCTGAATATTTAAAACTAATAAGATAAAAGAAAAGTGATTTGCACATAGTCACACAACTAATAAGTGTCTGAATCAGGATTTAAACTCAGGTCTTCTTGAGTCTAAGTCCTGTGCTTTCTCTACTATACCCCCTAGTTTTTTGCATGTTGTTTCATACCATAAGACATACAACCATTACCTGACAACATAGAGTAAGTTGGAGCTTATTTCTGAGTTCTAGTTGGAGTGTGGAGGTCAAAGTTATCTCTTGATATTAGCAAAAGCCTTTGTTTTGTTTAGTGGCATCCTACTCTTTGTGACCCCATTTGGGGTTTTCTTGGCAAAGATACTGCAGTGGTTTGCCATTTCCTTCTCCAGATCATTTTACAGAGGAGAAAACTAAGGCCAACAAGGTCAAGTGACTTGCCCAGGGTCACAGAGGTAATAATTGTCTGAAGTCAGATTTGAACTCGTCTTCCTGACTCCAGGCTCGACATGCTATCCACTGTGCTACCTACCAAAAGCTTTACATATAAGCAAAATATAATTGTTTACTTGTATTGTTTTGGGGGCAAAAGGCCCACTGACCAAAAATCTCTTTCCTTCTTGCCCTACTGCTGTCTATAATTCCCACCCAAGGCCAGCCTCTAGGGTACAAAATGTAAGGAGGTGCAACAGGGGAGACTTCTTTTTAAAAATTCACTTTCATAAATTCACAAATGTTTAATGACAGAAAATTGTCCTCTCTGTTCTCCATAGGTATTCATTTTGTGACCATATTAGTACTTTAGAACTTTAACATTTCAAAAATATCTATTGTTTCTTTGGAGGGATACCTTCCACTGACACTAATTGCAATCCTATTTAGCTTCAAGGAAGATGACCAAAGAAGCACTCCTCCTGTGGCAACACTGGTGATGAGCTCTCCCTGAAATTCGCAATTAGCTGGGCTGGTCATCAGGAAATAGGCAAATGATCCATCCTCTCAATGGGTCTGTTTTCAAACACTTTATGAAATAGGGAATGGGGAGCAGCTAGATGGCGCAGTGGTTAAAGCACCAGCCCTGGATTCAGGAGGACCTGAGTTCAAATCCGGCCTCAGACACTTGACACTTACTAGCTGTGTGACCCTGGGCAAGTCACTTAACCCCCATTGCCTAAAAAAAAAAAAAAAGAAAGAAATAGGGAATGTGTAAGACCTGTCATAGTACCCACTGTGTTGACTTGAAAACTCACAGGCCATCTCCACCTGCCCCACAGTGAAACATGAGAGAAGGTCAATAGTAATAATCCAAATTTGCATAATGGTGTAAGGCTTACTGTACAATGTACCTTCGTTACTACCACCCTGAATAGTGGTTAATAGAGGCAGCCTAGTAGAGAGAAAAGTAGGCTTGGATTCAGATGATCTGGGTTCAAATTCTGAGGGCCACCTCCTAGCTGTGTGATGATGGTGACATTACTTAACCCCTCTGTGCCTCAGTTTCTTCATCTATAAAATGAGAGAGTTGGCTTCTATGACCCATTCCAGCTCTACAGCTATGGAGCAGAAGCATTTTTTTTTAGTGAGGCAGTTGGGGTTAAGTGACTTGCCCAGGGTCACACAGCTAGTAAGTGTTAAGTGTCTGAGGCTGGATTTGAACTCAGGTCCTCCTGACTCCAGGGCCAGTGCTCTATACACTGCGCCACCTAGGTGCCCCAGAGCAGAAGCATTTTTATCCCCACTTTACAAAAAAGAGAACTGAGGCCCAGAGATGTTGTCACATCCATAATCATACAGAAAGAATTGTAGGCAGGATTTGAACGCGGGGCTCATGACTCCTAAGACTAGCATTCTTTCCACTACACTGTATTGCCTTAAACCAAGTATCAAATATTCTAGTCAACACTCAAAATAACACACAAGAAGATTACTTTTCCAACTTTGCTTAGGACACACATTGGATCTCTGCTCTGCCCCAAGAGGAACAACTCATTACCCCCTAAATAGGCTTAATTTATCAAATCCTGGAGGCTCAGCGCTCAGAGCCCTGAGAGAGAAGGACATGGGGACAATAGGATCAAATGCATGGGAGGGGCTTGGAAGAAGTCCAGCTTCACAGATGTGCCTCCCACTGATCTGAGGCAGCCCTTTCACCTTATGGTGTGGCCCCTTTTAACTTATGGAGGCCTACAACTTTTCTGGCCAGCAAAACCACATAGAAACCTCTTGTGGGTCTCTGTATTACATGGAGTGTTTGTTCAAACATGGGGCATTGAGCAGGGAATAGGACAAAAGAATCATCCCTGTATAGCTGTGAGGGGCCCTGGACCATGAGCAGGAAACTTGATGGGCTGAGCAAAATAGGACAGGAAGCAGAAAGAAGGAGGTGTACTTTCTGTCCTGCAATTCAGCACATGTTTGTTGAGTTGAATTATTGAGTTGAAGGCATCAATGACAAACTTCACAGTCTTACCTAGTATAGCTGCTGACTGTAGGTGAGAAAATCAGAAGATTATTCAATAGTCAATTACAATTATAGCTCTTGTGTCCTAAAAGGAAAAGGGGAGATTTATCCTTAATAGGAAGGGAAACATTAGTTTTTATTTCCCTGTCAAGCTTACCCACAGTTGTCTTTGTTCTGATGAAGCAAAGTTTGTCCCTATGTTCCAGTACTTCCCAAGTAGTTCATGAGACCAGACCTTTGACTGTATCTAGCCCAGAGATTCTTTACATTTTCTGTGTCATGGACCCCTTGAAGGTCTGATGAAACCTATGGATGCCTTCTTATGATAATGTTTTTAAATGCATATAATACAATATGTAGAATTTAAATGGGGACAAATTATACTGAAATTAAAATACATATATGTGTATATATATATATATATATATTATATATATATATTATATTTGCATATGTATGTGTTTATATACATGTGTGTGTTCCTATCCAAACTTACAGAACCCCTGAAATCTATCCATGAATCTAGAAAGAATCTTTCAAATACCTATAGTTCAGAATATAACTCTGACTTTAGCTACTGCAGGCCCTTTGGATACCTTGGTGCATGGAGTACATTAGAAGGGGTGGAGAAAAGTTTTTGAACCAACTGATCATCCTTTGGGGTTTTCCATATAAAATTTAAGCCCATTTTGCATAAGATTCTTCTCAATGGTGGAGATTGATTATTCTGTGCTCCATACCTACATGAGGGTTGGAATCAGTGAGAGTTTGGGAGAAGAGAGAGTTTGGCCTTCTGATCCCTAGCCTCTGCAGAAAAAACATGTGGTTCTAGATCCTCTGCAGGGACAGAAAGACTTTAGGAAGAAGCAGATTTGTTGAAGATTTGGCACCTTGATCATATCCCCATCCCCGGCTTAACACAGTAGAAACTTTGGGGAATCTCCCCTTGAGTGAGATCTGAGATTCTCTCTTGGTTGAGCTGATATATCTTGCCCAGTGGCTGAGTTCATTTACTCTATGCATTGTTTGATATGGTCTCATCTGTATAATTTCTCTGAATTCCTTGCTATCAGAATGGGTAAATGAGTTTATTTACTATAAATACAAATATATACACACTTATACATATATATTTACTATTCACATATATATGTATATGATATTGGAGAGATATATGTATGTGTATGTGTACTATATGTGTGTATGTGTATGTATGTGTATGTGTATATGTATATATGTATATGTATATGTATTTGTATATTGGGGCACTCTTTCTCCATTAAGGGATAGTTATCAGAAGTACAGCTTATACTTCAAAATTATTTTCCCTAGACTAATATTATTTGTGGAAGGAAGGCCCATATATATATACATAATTCCAGTCCAATTCCTCTCTGAGGAAAGCAGAATGACTGATCTGATGGTTCTAATCTCCTGCTCTCCTCCTAAAAGGATAAAAGTCTCCCTTGGAGAAAGGTAGACCAGGGAGACTAAAAATGTTCTCTCTCACACACACACACACACACACACACACACACACACACACACACACATATACCTGTGAACACTATCAGAGCTAGCTAGCTAGCTCTCTGTCTATCTATCCAACCAGTAATGGTGCAGGCTTACCAAAACAAGTCAATCCAAGTCAAAGGACCTGCAACTAGTTATTCTTGGGCTATGCCCCACCTTGTGTATTCCATATTCCAACCAAACTACAATAGTAGGTGTTCTTCACATAGAATATTCTCTCCCTTGCCTCCATCCACAGGCTCTTTCCCATTTCCAGAATGATCTCACTCCTCACTTTCACCTCTTGGAGTCTCAAGCTCCCTTCAACACTTAGCTTCAAGAAGCCTTTCCTAATTCCCTCAGTAGATCGTGCTCTCTCCCTCACAAATTGCAGTCTATTTATTCTGCATCTATCCAGTGTGTGGCATGATGTTTACTAGCCACAAAGACTTGGGTTAAGTCATGCCCCAGGCACAGACTGGTTATGTGACCCCCTAGGCATATCTTTAACTTCTCAGAGCACTAGACTATGTTCTAAGACTTTATGTTACAGAAAAGGTACTAATCTGCACTGGTAAAGAGAGTTTCCTCACCTGGGAATTTCCTATATCCATGAAATCAGAAGCATTTAACCCCTTCTAGTTCAGGAATTCTTAACCCGGGGTCGATGAACTAGTTTTATTTTTTAATAACTATTTTCCTTGGTAATCCTATATATTTTATGTATTTAAAAACAGTATTCTGAGGAGTACATAGCTTTCATCCCGCTACCAAAAGGGTCTACAACACAAAAAGGTTAGGGGCAGCTAGGTGGTGCAGTGGATAGAGCACCGGCCCTGGAATCAGGAGTACCTGAGTTCAAATCCAGCCTCAGACATTTGACACTTACTAGCTGTGTGACCCTGGGCAAGTCACTTAACCCCAATTTCCTCACCAAAAATAAATAAATTAATTAATTAAAAGGTTAAGAACACTTTCTGGAATATCAAACAAACTGCTCAAATAAAAACAAACTTTCATTTTTTATTTATTTATTTTAGTTCCCAAAAGGATCAGATTTTATTACTTGGAAATTAATCAAACAACAAAGGTGAAACTAATAAAAATCAAAAATAAGGAAACAGGAAAATAGAAATACAGATAAATATTCTTAACTCTAAGCTTAACCTAAAAATATGGAACGCTTCACGAATTTGCGTATCATCCTTGTGCAGGAGCCATGCTAATCTTCTCTGTATCATTCCAGTTTTAGTATATGTGCTGGCGAAGCGAGCACTAAGCTTTCATTTTTGTCTGTATATCTTCAGTACCTAGCACAATCCCTGGAATGCAGTAGGCATTTAATAAATGCCTGTTAAATTGTATTGTCAAGTTCCACATGACTTTCAAATATCTTAGAACTTTTGTCATTACTTCTGTGATCTGGATGGCCCCCAATCACTAATTATTAATGAATTAATTTTCATTAATGAATTAACATTCTCCCAGGATTTCTTTGGAGCACTGATCCTTCAGTCCCATACTACGTACAGCCTTATTGAGGTCACAAAAACCTTTAAGGAAACCTTGGCAGGGTTATGTTGAAAAGAGCCTATCTAATACTTTGGTGTTTGATTTGGTTAGGGGTTTGTTTGCTTGTTTAAGCTTTAACATATCTCTACTGAGCTAAGATGCTGAGGTTATTAGAATCTATAACCATAGGGAGACAAATCACTTCATAGTGATCCTTAAAAGATGCTTATTTCCCGTGGGAGGATTTTCATGCAGTGTCAGAATTAAATCATAACAGAAAATCCTTGTTTCAACTCAATACCAAAGGCAACTGCATTTCCCAACATCAGTGCAATATGACCACTCCCTTTCCCACAGATGAACTCCAGCCTCCTGTTGACCTATACTAACTTTTCCCCCTTTCTTCAGTTAAACCAGATGTTTTACCACAGAATAACAAAGACCCTCCTTGGAATAACTATGGGCAAGCAAGTCATTGCCTTCAACCCCCAAACAACCAATAAACCACACTGAGTTTGGGTGAGCATGGCACTGTGGGAATGAAGCTATCCAATTTCACCTCACAGGGATGAAGTCACCCAATGCAGACCACTGCTGCTAGCAAAAATAAGAGAGGGAGCAACATGAGATGTTCACAATTTTCTGTTCAAGAAATACATGACAGAAATACATATGCTACACTTCCTCATAAAGAAAAGCTCAAGGGATAAGTGAATAAATGGATGAGAAAAAGATGAAAAACCCAAGCCCTGTACTAGCTGGGAGAGTAGTGACATAGCAGGGCTGCCAATGACATGATAGCTGAGCATGTTTATCCCAGATGAGGGATGAACTGAGTTACCCCAGCTGGAAAAGATGGGCGCCCTGCTGGAGAGAGGAACAGCAACCTAGGAACAGGCAACAATAACCAGGCAGAGGAAAGCTTTGATTTAATATCAGCAATCATTTTTCTGGTGCCTCAGCAATCATCTTCAGAGGAAAGCAATAGAAGTGCGTTCCCAATAGACTGATTCTGCTGTGGAAATGCTATTCTTGGTTGCATCAACTCCATGGGCTTGCTTTGACCTTGGGACAGTTCTATAACCTTGCTGTCTACCTCAGCTTCTCCACCAGCCAAGTAGGACAGCCTCCTCAAAACCTGCTTTGTCTGCTCATGTGTCATGAAGATTAATTAATGGCATCAACTCAACATTCTTTAGGACGGCAAGGAAAAATTATAATTATGATTGTTATTACTGGGACTTCCCAGGTAGAGGATGGTCAAAATAATCCCAAATGAACTGGTAGGAGACATCCTATATGGTGTGATTTTAAGGGTTCCCAAAAGACCCCACCACAGCTTGCAAACATCTCTCCCTATCCCACCATAAAAAACTAATAAATTCCCACCCTTAGTCACCCTTTTGCTTCAGGACACGAAAAACCTCAGTTAAACACAAATATGTTTATCTGGTAGAGATGACACGTGAAGTCATTATCAGCCATTAACACTCTAACATGCATTAGCTTATTAGATTACCTAGCCAGTCACAATGGGTGGAATAATAAAAATAATAACTCACAGTTACACAACATTTTGAAATGTACAAAACATTTAATTTTCTTAACAACTGTCCCTTTGAACTAGTAATAATGTCAGTATTATCCTACCTATTGTGGGAAATGGGGGTGCTGGTCAGGGTATACAATGGTGCTTTCATCCTCATAAGCAACTCTCTCAGTAGCTGTCTGTGAACTATAGTTTTAGAGAATTTCCTGGAGCACTCACTGAGAGGATGAATGACTTGTTCACGGTTACACAGGCAGAACATGTCAAAGTCAAGACTTGAGCCCTGTTAGTATTGTCTCTAAACTGGCCCTTTTCACAACCTGAAGTTCCTTCTCATTCCTGTTTTATAGATGAGGAAACTGAGGCTCATAAAAGTAAAGTTACTTGCCTGTGGTCACTACTTTAAAATTCTATCTGTGTAGGTAGTAAACGGTAGTAAGGGGAGGAAGGAAACAAGCATTTACTAAGCACCTACTATGTGCCAGGGATTAGACTGAGCATTTTACACGGATTGTTTCATTTGATCCTCATAAAAACCCTGGGGGATAGGTACTATTATCATCCTCATCTTACAGATGAGGAAACTGAGGCTGAGAACAGTTCCCCAATGTCACATGATTAGTAAGTATCTGAGGCTGGATTTGAACTCAGTTCTTCCTGACTCCTGGCCCAGTGCTCTATCTCCTATACCACCTAGCTGCTTCTGAGAGGGCTCTTAAAGTTCTGAGGATAATAAATATTGATTAGAGAAGAGGGGATTAGAGAGCCCAATTTAACAGCTACAAGTGACCTTTAAGGTCATCTAGTCCAATCTCCTCATTTTGCCGATGAGGACTGTGAGTTGCAGAGACATGAACCAACTTAGACAGTCACAGAGGTCATAAGTGACAGCAACAGGACTAGAGCCTAGGTCTTCTGACTTCAAATCCAGTGCTGTTTCCACCGTTCCATACTATGCTAATGAGGAACTATAGTTCGGGTGCCCCAGGTAAGGATCACATGACCCTGAACACTTAGAGACTGGCAGTTCCTCTGAAGACAAACTTTGTCTGTGGACACCTCTGACTGTTCTGAAGTCATTGTTGTCAGAGTGGCATTCAAAGACCTACAGTGATTTCTGCCTATCTCATTCTATGGAAATAGGATGGAATATGTCCACATGAAGGTGAGAATAAATAACATTGACCTGGTCGCTCTTGTTTAGGAAAGGAATCGACAAAAATAAAATTATGAATGAACCACTTTACAAAGATTTAGTGTTCATCTTTAAGACAAATTCAATTACAATTTATAACTGCATTGTTGGGAAGCATAATGAGCCCTCTTTGGAGTTTTCTTATTCAGATCCAATTAACCATCAGCAATTTAGAGTAGATTATATTACCAACACCTTGGTATTACCATACTATAAAGCCCAGCTTAATGCTTACACTAACACGGTCACACTAACCTTTGATATGTGCTCACAGCCAAAAGTATAATTCTGTGATTAGCCAACCAGGCACAAATCCAAGTCATTTCTGGTTTCTTGCTCCTGAGGAGTTCAAAAGTCATGGAAACTTTCATTCACAAGTTCCTTCTCAAAGAAATAAAGGAAAAATGAAAATCTTTCTCTTAGAAGAGCAAGTACAATAAAGACCAACACATTTCAATGTGAATACTCACTGTTATTTCAAAAGGGAGAGTCGTAGTCTATCTTTGCCATATATTGGTAAAAATGTCAGTTTTCTGATGACTAACCTAACATGACAAGGACAGAAAACATCTCTCAGAGGCCTTGGAGACTCCATTTTTGAAAACAATTTCTCTTTACCAAGAAAAGAGTAGAAGAAAAAGTGTCACAACAAGAACTGTGACAACAGGAGGGGGAAAAAGTAGAACTTTAACTTTATAATGGTACATTTATAATTTCTCCGATTTCTCCAGGAAAGTTCATGATATAAAACGTCAATAGCTGTGAAAGTCATTTCCAATTTTCTTCACTAATTTTGACAGACCAAAAAGGTCATTTCACAGTTTCAAAAGTGCAGCTTGACCTGATTTTTGAGTAATATCTTATATGGAGCCCTAGAGTCTCACAAAATGTGACTTCCTGCCCTCCCCCACCCCTTCAATGCAGAGTTTTTTTGTTTAAGGGTTATTACCTTCATTTCAGAGACCAGATGAAGTTGCATCCTGGTTTCTTTGCTCAACTTCTAGAGATAAACAAACTGCTGACTAAATTACTTATGATGAGGTCATATTTATCAAACAGCATAATAATAATAATAACTAGCATTAATATAGTGCCTTAAGTTTTGCAAAATACTTTATTGCATTATACTAGATTGATATTACATTATATATTATATATGATTTAGTCTCATTTGCTCTCTAGGAAGTAGATACTATTATTATCTCCATTTTACAGATGTAGAAAATAAACCTAAGAGGCATTAAGTGACTACTCTAAGGTCATTCAGCTAATAACTGTACAAAATGGATTTAAACTCAGACCTTCCCGAGTCTGAGCTAGGTGGTGCAGTGAATAGAATATTGCACTTGGAATCTGGAAGACCTGAGTTCAAAATCCAGGCTCAGACATTGTGTGACTCAGGACAAGTCACTTATCTTCTGTTTGTCTTGGAATCATCAACTGTAAAGTGAGTATTATAACAGCATCTACATCACAGGGTTGCTGTGAAGATCAAATGCAATAATATTTGTTACTAGCACAGTGCCTAGCACATAGTTAGGTGCTACATAAATGTTGTTATTATTATAGGAACCAAGAGATCATTACCTAACAAGATAATAAACTCGTTCAACTTGGCTTCAAAAGATCTGCCTAAGAGCAATGGAAAGAGGTTGCAGAAAGCAAGATTTCCAGTCACTAGAAGTAAAATCTCCTAATAATTATGATTCACATTCTTTTTTTTTTTTTTTTGGTGAGGCAATTGGGGTTAAGTGACTTACCCAGGGTCACACAGCTAGTAAGTATTAAGTGTCTGAGGCCGGATTTGAACTCAGATACTCCTGACTCCAGGGCCGGTGCTCTATCCACTGAGCCACCTAGCTGCCCCTCCTAATAATTAAAGTCATCCAAAAACTATATGAGCTGCTTTGGGACATCCTCAGTATTAAATGTCTTTAAGTCTGGCAATTTGTATAAGAAAGAACTAGGTTATCAACTATTCATGTAAAGAAGAAATGAAAAGGGCCTAAACTTACTGCAAGCACATCATGAGTTAATGGAATGACCCAGCTGCCTGAAAAGTAAATGTGATCTTAGGCTGCATTTATATTAATCAAAGTTTTGCAGAAGAGTCCAGATTTTAAACTTAATGCTGCTGTCCCTCACCAGTGGGCAAGGAGTTAACGTAGCATCAGCTCCAATGGATTCCATTATCATCACTAATCCAGTGATTCCTGTTCCATATTTCTAGCCTGAGTCTCTCTCCTGCATCCCACATCACCACCTATTAGACATTTTGATCTGCATGTTCCACACACTTCACAAACTCAACATGTCTAAAACAGAACTCAAAACCCACACCTCTTCCTACCTTCTCCATTTCTATTGAAGGCATCACCATCCTTCCGGACATCAGATTCACAACTCCTTGACTCCTCATTTTCCCTCCCTCCAATCAGTTGCCAAGTTCTATTGATGTGATCTCCAACCAAACCAACATCTCTTCCATTCATCCTCTATTTTCCAGTTACATGATCCCCACCCTAGTTTAAGTGCTCATCAACTTTCACTTGGTGTAGTGTAGTATTCTTCTAATTGGATTCCCTGCCTAAAAGTATTTCCCTTCTGTGATAAGACTAATTTCTAAGCAAGTTTCTACATTCTTTCTTCCCTCCTGTGACTCAGCCATAAAAAAAAAACTCAGACAAGGAGTAGCTTTCACTAAAAGGAGATAAAGCTGTCCCCAAGATCTGATTAGTGTCAGCTTCTCTGACAGCAGCTTCCTGATCACCTAAAGACAGAAAAAGTCCCAGTTTTGTGAAGTTTGGCAGATTTCTGGAGACCATGTAAATCTTCATGTCTTTCAAGATATCCTTCTTTGATGGCCAGACACGTTTCAATTTGGAGATGAGGCAGGCTGAGTGCAGAGAGACTAAATGTCGCTGTATCCTTACGGCACATTCTTACTGTGTTAGGGCAAGTAAGCCTCATTTGGTTAACTATCCAACTACTTGTGAGTGTCTGATTTTGTGCCAACATCAAAGCTGAACCAGGAGAAGGCTGGCATTAGAGCCGATGCCAACATCTTCCCAGGCCATTCTCCCCAAAGCTGGCAAAGTGATATTCCTAAAGCATAGGTCTGACCACTCCACTGCTCATTATGTTCTAGTGGCATCTTAATCAAACTCTCCTCTTTGAAATTTAAAGTCCTTCAAAATCTGGCTAAAGTGTACTTTTTTCTAAGCTTAAACTCACTCTATAGTCCAGGCAAGCTGGTCTTCTCCCTATTCTTCATCACGGTTTTGTACCTTTGAAAGAGCCTTTCTCCTTTCCTCTCTTCTTTCCTCCATTCCTCTCTTCCCTCTTCTCCTCTCCTCCCCTTCCCTCCTCTCCTCTCCCCTTTCCTCTTCTCTCCTCTTTTTTTTCTCCCCTCCCCTCCTCTCCTCCCCCTCCCTTCCTTCCCCTCTCTTCTCTCCTCCCCTCCCTTTGAACAGTCTGGCCCCCATGTCTAGAATGCACTCCCCCCTCAACGCCACATCTCAGTACCACTTCTGAGGCTTTTGCTGATTTACCTCTCCCCTTCCCCTAGATCCTGAGCATTTTCCACAGTTAAATTATATTTCTTTTGTCCAGATTTTGGATTCTCTTACACATATACATGTTTTGTTTCCCTCCGTCCCACATAAAATGTAAACTCCTTGAGGACAGGGAGTATTTTATTTTAGTTTTGTGTTACCAGAGCCTAGCACAGTGCCATGCACATAGAAGGCATTTAATGAATAAATCCATGTTGAATGATTGCTAAGGCAACCTATGTCAAGCAACCAGTGGTTCTTTTTTTTTTTAAAACTAGTGATTTTTGTATATTTAAGAGGCAAAAAGAATTTTCCAACTCCATTTTCTACATGGCTTCTTTCACTGGTTTTATTTTTAAGACTTATAAAAATAGAAGTTACTTATTTATCACTGCAGGTATTTGAGAAAACGACTCCTGTAGACTGAATGGAACTCTGCTGATGATTAAGGTAGCTCTAATCAGAACACCTTCTTGAAATATGTGTGTGGATTATTATAAACCATGTCATTTACTCTGTTCCTACTGTGTGAGCAGCCCTGAAGGCCCACTTCTAACCCAATGAATTTATCATCTCACTGGGCTGACCAATCCAATGCCAATGAAAACTCACAAGATGGATCATGTGCAGCAGGGAGGCTTAATTGGCCATTGGTTTCTTTGTTCAATTATGTCTTTCATGGCCCAGATCAACAACACATTTTAAGAAAGGAGTCAGTAGAAACTAAGACAGAAAAAAAGGACACATGGAAGAAGTGGGATTTTTAATGGTACTTTAAGGAATGAGGTACAATCAGATGAACATGGTAAGCAAGGACAGTGACTTTGTCATAAAAACCTCAGATTAGAAGTACTATGCTGACTCTGGTCCCAACTGTCAAGCTTATTTACTTCCTTAGTTTTAGAACATGCTAGGCATGGGTGATGGAATAACCTAATTCACCACATAGAACTGACCCAGACACCAGTGAAACACTAGTACCAAATACTTCCCTGAGGCAAGGAGAATAGAGCCAAGAAGGAGCACTATCCACTGACTGACCACATGCTCTGCTTACTACTCACTACCTAATGGAGGTTAGTTTCTGCATACACCACCACACAGCCTCTATTACTCTCTTACAAGCCTAAATTACTCATGGCATTTACTTTATTTTTTTTAATTTATGGAGTAAAACAAGCATTTCCGTAACAGTACAATAAAAAAGATGATTGCACATGAAGCTGCAAATATACTATGTACAATTTGCTATTCCTTTCAAATATACAACAAAATTATCATCTAAATTTCTTTTTTCCCTTTCCCCCCCCACCCTAGAGATGGCTACCATTAGACACAAATAGGTATATATGTGCGAAATTGTTGCATACATACTTCTATTTATCAGTTCTTTCTCCAGATGCAGATAGCATCTTTCTTCATATGTCATTTACGGGTAATTTGGGTATTTATAATAGTCAAAATAACTTATTCACTCAAAGTTGCCCTTAAAACAATATTGTTCTTACTGTATACAATGTTCTCTTGGTTCTACTCATTTCACTCCATTATTTCATGAAAGTTTTTCCATGTTTGTCTAAAATCATTCAACTCATCCTTTCTTATAACACAGTAGTAGTCCATCACAATCATATACCACAACTTGTTCAGCTATTCCCCAATTGATGGCCATCTCTGCAATTTCCACTTATTTTCCACCACAAAGAGAGCGGCTATAAAGAACATATAGGTTCTTTTTCTTTTTCCCTAATCATCTTTGGAAATAGACCCAGTAGTGGTATTATTCCCAGGGCAAAGGGTATAGGTAGGGTATAGGTCTTTCCAACTGGCCATTCCCATAGCACCCAATTTCTCCCATTAACTTGATATTTGGAGATGCAAACATATCAGTTGTGCTGCTCATATGTGGCCTCATAATCAGCTCAATTCCTTTGCTCAAGAAAATATGCTCTTTTATGCCACTGACATAATAGATAAATCTAGTCTTCACACCAAAGGAGAGAGATTTCTTAGACTTTAAGAGTTACCTCAAGAGTAGCCCCAAGTTAAAGGGTTTGGAGATCCAACCTTCAGGGAAGAGAAAGGGTAGTTACTGAGTAGCATGCATGCTGGAAAGAAGCTATTTCCCATGTGATTTTTACAGTGAAGGAAAAATAAATGAATAAAGTTATAACTTTGCAGAGCGAAATATTTTGCTGCATCCCACTATTATAGAACATTATTTGGATAGTACAGGTCTGATAGTAAGGGGAAGAAGTGAAGTTCCCATCTAGCATTTCTATGTGCATTTCCTTCTTAAAAGTACAAATCATAGAGGGCAGCTAGGTAGTGCAGTGGATAAAGCACTAGCCCTGGATTCAGGAGGACCTGAGTTCAAATCTGGCCTCAGACACTTGACTAGCTGTGTGACCCTGGACAAATCACTTTAACCCTCATTGCTCTGCCCCCCCCCCAAAAAAAAGTACAAATCATAGGGTGGTTCTCTGAGTCTTGAAGGTGTGATGTAGGACTTTATGGTAGAGAAGCATTCACCTGGAATGTCAGCACGTAGCCCTAATGGCTCACTCAAGTTTAATCCCCTTCCAAGTCAAATACCAATCAAGAGATAGTACTAAGTCATAAGTTTAGTGGGAAAAGGAGGAATTAGTGCAGAAGGATAATTGTGTTTATTGTTATGGGTTTCTGTGAATCCTTTGGATTTTCCATGCATTGAAAAAAAGACTTCCCTGAAATATGCATTTCATACCTTGAGTACTTATACGTGATCTGGGGACCCCGTTATCTCCATTTAAGTAATCTTGGGCAGGTAGGTGGTACAGTGGCTAGAGTGTTGAGCATGGAGTCAGGAAGATCATCTTCCTGAGTTCAAATCTGGTTTCAGACAATTTACTAGCTGTGTGATCCTGGACAAGTCATTTACCTTCTTCACCTTAGTTTCCTTATCTGTAAAATGAGCTGGAGAAGGAAACGACAAACCACTCCAGTACTGTCAAGAAAACTCCAAATGGGTTGGACATGACTGAAAACAACTGAATTGAGAGATGACTTATATATGACCTATAATTGGTGATTTCTTGGAGTAAATTCTGAGTGGAAGCCAGACAATCCAAAGAGAATTTGGCACTTAGGGGAAGTCCTCAAGATCTTTGTCCAGAGTTTTGGCATCTCAGATAATAGACATTACAACTTTGGACCTATTATTCAGGACATTGTTTCCAGACAATAAAAATCATTCATCTAACTCAAAAATATTTTCTGCAAACTCTCTCTAAATGGGAATAGTTTCCCATCCCATATGCCAGAAAGTAATCAAAATTAGGATAGCACAGGACAAACTATTTCCCCCAAAGTTTTTCAAGGAAGCCACTCTCCCATTATCTGCTAACTTGAGAAGTGGTGGGTTCTCCTTCAATTTAGATATTGTGGGGACCAATTTTTAATTGGGGAGTGCTAGCTAAGCAGCTCGCTGCAATATTGGGGCAAGGAAGGAGACTGTCAGCCTCCCTCAAAAGAGAACAAGATTTATTTTAACAAGAATGAACTTAAAAAAAAAACACACAAACAGGATCAGTAGGATCAAGGGAAAGGAAATAAAATGGGGAAAGGGAAATTATAATACCTGAAAAAATACCACCGCCCAGGAATCAGCTGAAAATACTCAGCAGAACGCCTGTCGCTTTCCAGCTTCCACCTAGAATGCCCAATTCTCCTCCCCCAAACCTAGAAACACCCCACACAGCCCCAGCCAATGGGATGGCTGCTCTGACGGTCACATGACTGCCTTCACTAGGCTTCCAATCATTATAATTTTGCCAGGCCCATGTAGGCATCGGTGAGTGGTGATGATGTGATGTGCCAGAGCCCTGGCAAAGGCTACAACCAGTGGGTGGAGAACCGTGTGGTTTGTGGAGCCCCAGGCCAGTGCGTACTGACACATAAAAACCTCAAATAACAATTAATTCTTTATAATATTTAGGTAAAAGCTAGACTACTATTTGTTGGAGATGTTGCTGAGGTATTTTTTGTTTCAGGTAAAGGCAGCCACGTTCTGGGAAGAACTTGAAACAGCTCATGAGAGCCAGTTGTTAAGTTTTCAGTGTAAGCATTTATATCTTGAAAATTGGTAGAACACCAAAAGTCAAGACATGATGTATTGCTCTGTTGATTGTCTAGACTTAATAAAGTGATTAATAAAATGTTAATAATGTAGATTAACTGAGTTCAAATCCAACCTCAGATACTTCCTTGGTGTATGATCCTGGACAGGTCACTTAACCTCTGCCTGCTTCAGTTTCTTCAATTCTAAAATAGGAATAATAATAACACCTACCTCAAAGGTGTTATGAGGATCAAATAAGATAATATTTGTAAAGCACTTAGCACAGTGCTTGGCACATAGTTATGATTGTTTTATCCCTTTAACTTGTTAAAAGCATGTTATGTGTACTTTTTTTTTTCCAAAGAGATAGTTAAACATTTAGCAACTCATCCCTGGGCATAGGTTAGACCAGATGACCTCTCAGATCTCTTACAAAGAAAAACTTATGCTCCTTTGATATTTTCTTATCAAAAATAAAATTCAATTGGCACATTTTTTTTCTCACACTACATCCTCTCCAAATGTAGGATGGCTATATTCATATATTGGAGAATGGCGGTCATTTTGCTTCCAGTCCAGGACTCTCTTCCTTGACATCAAGTGTTCTTAACCTTTTTTTTTTCTTTTGGTATCATGGACTATCATGGACCCCTCTAGCAGTCCAATGAAGCCTGGGGATCCTTCTCAGAATAATATTAAGTTCATTAATACATAGGACTACAAAGGAAACCAATTATATTTAAATAAAGATAAAATTGTATATAGATATATGTCATATCTATATCTATATATCTGTATATAGATAGAGAAATAGACATAGCCATCTATGTTGATATAAATACATATCTCTATCTATTGATAGAGATTTCTGCACATATCCAGATCTATAGCTACCTATGTCTATAGATATCTCTATCTATAGATATCTATCTGTATATATCTATAGAGGGGCAGCTAGGTGGTACAGTGGATAGAGCACCAGCCCTGGATTAAGGAGGATCTGAGTTCAAATCTGGCCTCAGACACTTGACACTTACTAGCTATGTGACCCTGGGCAAGTCACTTAATCCCAATTGCTTCACCCCCCCCAAAAAAGAATCTGTGTATATATCTATAGATATATATAGATATATATATCAATGACACAAATATAGATATAAACAGATATAGGCTTAGGTGTATATATAGAGATAGAGATAGGAGAGAGAGAGAGAGAGAGAGAGAGAGAGAGAGAGAGAGAGAGAGAGAGAGAGAGAGGAGAGAAACATGTTCACACATCCCAGGCTAAGAATGTCTGTGTCTAAATCCTTTCCTACAATCTTCTGCAATGACTGGTTCAATTTCAATAGATTTATTTATTTATTTGTTTGTTTGTTTATTTGCAGGGCAATGAGGGTTAAGTGAATTGCCCAGGGTCACACAGCTAGTAAGTGTCAAGTGTCTGAGGCCGGATTCAAACTCAGGTCTTCCTGAATCCAGGGCCAGTGCTCTATCCACTGCACCACCTAGCTGTCCCCTCAATAGCTTTATTTTTATGAGACATTCCAGAAAATTCACAGTGGGAGAGTATCAGGTGTATCCAACTTCTACACAAATCTCAGTTCAGAGAATTTAGGATTAAATGGAATTCTATAGATTTCTGCCCTCCAACACTTAGCATAGTGCCTGGAACACAGCAGATCCTTAATAAATGCTAGTTGGCTATGGCTATAGCACCTAGCAGAATGAGTTCAATCCTTTCTCAACAGACAACTCTTTGAAGACAACTCACAAGTGCCATGTAAATCCATTTTTCTCCACGCTAAGTATTCCCAGATTCTTTAGATAACCTTCATATGATATTGTTTTCATTCATCTCTCATTCTGGTTGGCCTCTTCTTTATGCTGCCCAAATTACCAATAATAGCCTTCCTAAGATGTTGTGGTCAAAGATAAACATAGTTGCGGGCAGCTAGATGGCGCAGTGGATAGAGCACTGGCCCTGGAGTCAGGAGTACCTGAGTTCAAATCCGGCCTCAGACACTTAACACTTACTAGCTGTGTGACCCTGGGCAAGTCACTTAACCCCAATTGCCTTACTAAAAAAAAAAAAAATTTAAAGATAAACATAGTTGTGGAGTTGTGTTCTGACCAGGATAAAAGATAAGGATTTCCTACCCTCCCTGGGATCTTTAGGAGAGGAAGAAGTAGAGCTAGGTGGAAGAAAAACAGGATAATCTAAGAGGTTACCCACTCTGTATATCTTTGTTTGTTTTAGTGAGGCAATTGGGGTTAAGTGGCTTGCCCAGGGTCACACAGCTAGTAAGTGTCAAGTGTCTGAGGATGGATTTGAACTCAGGTCCTTCTGACTCCAGGGCTGGTGCCCTATCCACTGCACCAACTAGCTGCCCCTCCTCTCTGTATATCTTAAAGAAATCCAATGCTCTGTTTTCCATTGGGTCAAGGTGGAGGCTGCAGATAGCTTGAATGATAGCAATGTTTTTTTCAGCTCCTTTTTAAGGAGCCCCATAATGCCTTAAGCAACTGGTTCTATCTTCATATACATCAGGGATTCTTAGATATTTTTGTGTTATAGAATGCTTCAGCAGTCTGATAAAGCCTACAGAACCCTTCTTGGAATAATGTTTTACATGCATAAAATAAAATACATGAGAATGTCAGCAGGGGAGGAACAAGTTTTTATTAAGCACCTACTGTATATGACACCGTGCTAAGTATTTTACAAATATTTCATTCAATCCACACAACAGCTCTGAGAATTAGGTCCTATTTTTTATCCCCATTTTACAGTTAAGGAAACTGAGGCATACAGAGGACCAGTAACCTTCCCAAGGTCACATGGCTAGAAAGGACATTTGACACTGGATTGGAATCCATGTTTTTCAAACTTGAGGCCCAATTCTTTATCCACCATGCCATCTAGCTGACTACAAGGCTGTCAATAAAGGAAACCAATTACACTGAAATAAAGGTGAATTTTTCCCATTCCCAAATTCATAGATCTAACCTGAAACCTAACCCCAGACCTGGGGCCATGGACTGAAGGTTAAAAATCCACAATCTACATATATTCACATTCTTTCAGCCTCCCGCATGTTCCATGAACAACACTCTATCTCTAGACTATAGGCACTAACCATAGTTATCTCCAATGCCTGGAATGTTCTCACTCCTCTGCTCCAACTACTGACCTCTCTGGCTTCCTTTAAGTATCAACTAAAATCTCATCTTCTACAAGAAATTTTCCCCAACTCCTCTTAATTCTAATGTCTTGGAAGCAGCTAGGTGGCACAGTGGATAAAGTACCAGCCCTGGATTCAGGAGGGCCTGAGTTCTAATCTGTCCCCAGACACTTGACACTTACTAGCTATATGACCCTGGGCAAGTCACTTAACCCTCATTGCCCTGCAAAAAAAAAATGTAAAGTAAAAAAATTCTAATGTCTTCCCTATCTTAATTATCTCCTGTCTATTCAATCTATCTCATCTACCCACTGTGGTAAGTAAAACTATATGTGGTAGCCTTATTTCTGTCCCAAGTTTAGAGAAAATTAGCTAGAGTTTCTAATATATTTGTTACTTATAAATTAGAAGCTTTAGCACCACTTTTGGGCATTAAGAATTTATTAAAGTATACCAAATATTAGTAAAAAGCGAACACTTGACTCAGAAAGTTGAGAAAAGGCCTGGCCTGCTTCTTCCTCCAAGTCCTCCACTATGAGCCTGTCTGAGAGGCAAACTGAGAACAGAAACTTCCTCTGGGTCTGGAGGAGACGCAGCCCTTCCACACTGCTCAAGGCTAATTGGCTAGTATCACTCAAATCCATTGGCCCACTGGACCTGAGGGTAGTCCATGAGCAGAAGTACTGAGGTCGGGGCAGCTAGGTGGCACAGTGGTAAAGCACCGGCCCTGGATTCAGGAGGACCTGAGTTCAAATCCGGCCTCAGACACTTGACACTTACTAGCTGTGTGACCCTGGGCAAGTCACTTAACCCCCATTGCCCCGCCAAAAAAAAAAAAAAAAGTACTGAGGTCAAGGTTCAGAGAATACACCCCCTGAGGGCCTGGCCTTCAGGTAGGTGTGATTCCAACAAGTTAATTCCAAGTGAGTCAATCAGCAAAGTCAATCCAATCAATCTTAATATAATCCCCTCAAGTGGGGGCCTCTTGGTGTCCCAAAACCCATTATTTTCTCACACCACTGCATCCAAGGCTCTTGTAAGTCATCTTGACTTCTGTCTTATCACTGGACTTCAATGGCTCTGGAGGAAAGAGTGAGGGTGATAACTTTGTGCAGCTCTGCCTTACTTAAGTCCAATTCGCACAGAAGTCAAGACATTACCTCATGATATCATTGGTCCTCTTAGAAAACAAAGGACAAACAACAATCTATCCTGTATATAACTTGCTTTGACTCTATCTGTTTGCATGCAGTTTCTCCCTTTAGACTCTAAACTCCTTGAGGGCAAATACTGTCTTTTGCCCTCACATAGCACATAGTAGGGACTCAATAAATGTTGATTGATTGATTTGGATTGAACTAACTTGGTTCATTTCCTTTAGCTCATCTCAAGAAACATGTTGTTCCTTCTTAGTTACTCTCTCAAAGGGTGTGCTAGAAAACTGGTGGTTGGGATCGCACCTGTGATTTCATTGGCCTATAGAAGAACAACTAATAAGGAATCTTCCACTACCAATACAGATTGGCAAAAGCTCTACAATTTAGTCTTAGAATTGTCTGAGAGGTTGGTAACTTGGCCAGCATCATGTGTCAGAGAAGGGATTTGAACCTATGTCTTTCTGACTCTAAGGCTATATTTCCATGCCACTTTGCCTCTGGAAAAAATCTGGACAGGGCAGCTAGGTGGCGCAGTGGATAGAGCACTGGCCCTGTATTCAAGAGGACCTGAGTTCAAATCCAGCCTCAGCCACTTAACACTTACTAGCTGTGTGACCCTGGGCAAGTCACTTAACCCCAATTGCCTCCCTAAAAAAAATTAAAAAAAAAAATCTGGACAGATAGAAGGTGAAATTCCAAAATGGTCCACTTCATTTGCAATAAATAGTATGCACATAGTAAAGACTTGTTGGTTAAATGACTTAGCATCCAGGGATTTCCCTGAGGATTTCAGCTTTCCATGTCATCCTTCTTTCCTATGGCTATAAATGTGGACAGGTGGAATATTCTATGTATAAATGCATTTAAACTATGACTTTCTATTTATTTTCACTTGCTTGGAACTTTTCTTCCAAAATCCTTTCAAAGTAAAAAACTTTCACTCATACTCTCAGTTAAAAGGTGAATCTTTTGGGGGCAGCTAGATGGCGCAGTGGTAAAGCACCAGCCCTGGATTCAGGAGCATCTGTGTTCAAATCTGGCCTCAGACACTTGACACTTACTAGCTGTGTGACCCTGGGCAAGTCAATTAATCCCAATTGCCTCACCAAAAAAAAAAATGTGAATCTTCGGAAACCATGGAAGGCAAACTTACTCTCCCAAAAGTTTGCTTTAGTAGGTGTACAAAAAGAAAAGGTGAATATTTCCCCTTCTGAAAACTGCTTCTTTGACATCTGAAAACCTTCCTTTGCACTCCCATAGTCATAGTTATCACCTGTAAAACTATATGATTCACCATGAGGTGAGGAAAGGAAACAGCCAAGTTTCCAGAAATATGTGTAAGATTTTAGAGGTTAAACTCACAAGATGGGGAAGCTAGGTGGTGCAATGGATAGAGCACTGGCCCTGGATTCAGGAGGACCTGAGTTCAAATCCAGCCTCAAGACACTTAACACTTACTAGCTGTGTGACCCTAGGCAAGTCACTTAACCCAAATTGCCTCACAAAAACAAAAACAAAAAATCACAAGATTCAGCCTGAAAGGGGTAGGTAGGTAGAGGAAGGAATTTCCAGTGCCTAGTGTAGTTAGTACCTGGCATATAGTGAGTACTCAATAAATGAATTGCAGCTATCCCAGTTACTATTTACATGACTCGGTCTTTCAGGACCTCAATTTCCTCATCTGTAAAATTGGGTAGTTAAACTAGATGGACTCTCAGGTGTCTAGCAGATTTATAAGCCTACAAATTAAGAATAGCAAAAGACCAAATTAACAACTGAGAATCTACTGAATCAGATGCAGGCCTGCTCAGAAAACATTTGGGCAAAACTTTGGGATTGCACAGCCTTTAATTGCTGACTCTAAGCCCTAAGATCAGATAGTTCTACTAAGCTCATTTTTTTCAAAATGCTTTCCCCTCTTGTTATGGAAAAAGCCCTTGAAATTTCAATTCTTCCCTCCCCCCACCCCAAGCTTTACTGGACTAACGGGAAGTGAGGCTGGATTTTCCTCCCCTCATCTACCACCTACTTTGATGAGCAGTTTCCACTTCACAGAAACCACTTACACTAATGCTTACATAGTGTTAATAATTCATTAGATTTATGTATTTGTTAGATGCCTATAAAGTTGTAGTTGTGTCTGTATATCCTTTTATATTAGTTGGAAACAAGAGGTCACACAGTCACCAAGGGCAAACTAAATATTTTCCTTCAGTGGTGAGATTTAAATGGCATTGAGATAACTCTTGGAACCATAGCCTTTCAGAGTTGAAAGGGAATTTAGACATCAACCAGTCATAAGATTTCAGATCTAGAACCAAAAGGGATCTAAGAGGCCACCTAATTTAGTATTGTGACTGAGCAAATCAAGTTGCCTCCTCTGTAAAATAAAGGGGTTGAACTATCATCAGATTATGTGATCATCTTTCAGAGCTATGGTCATAGTACATGTTTTGTACTTAGTCTTCAAACCCCTGTTTACTATGGAAGTTTGGATTCCCAGATAGTAGCTGCTATATCTCCCTTTAAGGTTCGAGAATTAGTCCTGAAAGATTAGGAATATTTTTCTAATTCTTTTGTTCTTGAGCCCCCACTGGTATATTTCCTCTTATGTTATCATTGATATAAATTAGTCAGACAAACTTAATAAGCTCTCAGAAACAGGTATTTACAAGGGTTGCATAGTTACTGCAAAGTATTTTCACCAAAATCTGTGAAACAATCTCAGAGCCCCAGGGAAAATTAACTCATGTGGCCTAATGAAAACATGTGCAAAAGGGGGATAACAAAGCTCTTGGTACTCCTTTTTTCTAGAATACTCAAGACATTCTTCTTAGATATGGTATAACTTTTTGGTTGGGCTCCTAGAGTTTTAAATCTGACTTTCTTAATCTAGTTCAGTAGGTTATTAGCTTCCAATTCAGACAGTGCTGCCAGTCACTGCTACCCCGGGCAATCTCCTATGAATGCAATGAAGAAGTACAATTCTCTGGACCCTTCAAACCTTATAAGGTCCTCATCTAACCAAGAGTTAAGAACTCATGGTACTTCTCTCCACCTCCACAAAGTAATTCCTTCTCAGGAACTTTCTTAGAAGACTTCTGTCTCATCAATGGAATCTCCCTGTTCTGAATTGGCTCACTATTTTATAGATGACTCATAGAATGTGACCAGGTTTCTACCATCAATCTGAATATATTTCCTGGGAAACATTACTTTAGTTTATCTGATGACTTCAAAGATTTTTTGCACTAAGCCTAAACTCTTTGATTGATTATATGACATTATCTGGTTAACATATCAGGGCATAGTATCGTATTCCTTAAAGTAGAGTGGGGATAACTGATTGACTCAGTGCTCCAAATCCTTGTGCAGGCATACCTCATTTTACATACTTTGTTTTATTGTGTTTCACTGCCATTGTTTTTTTTTTCTTTCACAAATTGAAGTTTCAAGGAAACCCTATGTTGAGCAAATCTATTGGAGTCATCTTTCCAACAGCATGTACTTACTTCATTTCTCTGTATTATATTTCAGTAATTTTTGCAACATTTAAAACTTTTCCATTATTATTATATCTGTTTTGGTGATCTGTGATCAGTGAGCTTTGAAATTACTATTGTAATTGTTTTGGGATGCCACAAACCACACCCATATAAGATGGCAACCTTAATAAATGTGTATGTTCTGACTGTTTCACTGACAGGCTGTTACCCCTTCTCTCTCCCTCTCCTTGGACTTCCCTGCTCCCTAAGACACAACAGTGTTGAAGAATATTACATAGACTTAGTTGATAAAGCAGTGTCAGGGTTTGAGAGGATTGTCTCCAATTTTAAAAGAAGTTCTACTGTGGGTAAAAAGCTCTCAAACATCATCACATGGTAGAGACATTTTTCATGAAAGGAAGAGTCGATCAATGCAGCAAACCTCATTGTCTTATTTTAAGAAATTGCCACAGTCACCCCAAATTTCAGCAACCACCACCCCGATCAGTCAACAGCCATCAACATTGAGACAAGACCCTCCACCAGCAAAAAAGATCATGACTTGATGAATATACAGGTGATGATTAACGTTTTTTTAGCAATAAAGTATTTTTAGATTAAGGTACATATACTGTTTATTTAAATGCAATACTATGGCACATTTAATAGACTACAGTATAGTATAAAGCATAACTTTTATATTCACTGGGAAACCAAAAAATTGGTGTGACTCACTTTATTGAGATATTTGCTTTATTGCAGTTGTCTGGAACCAAACCTGTAATATCTCTGAGGTATATCTCTAGTCTTCAAGCCCATAATTTTACAGATGAGGAAACTGAGGTACCAAAAGAGCCATATACTCATTATAATTTGACTCCCAGGCCCTCTCCAGATTCAGCGTTCTTTCTGTGAGTCAGATATTTCTAACAGCAACTTGAAACTTTCCTCTCTGTTTTTCTCCCATTGGAGAAAGTATGTCAAAACTTCTGTGAAGAACATTGTAAATGGTAAGTGGTAAACTGTAAGTGGATTCTAAAAGGTTATACTGAAATAGTGTTATAGTCTCACATTCATCCCATGTTGCTTTTAGAATGTAATATATGGCATTCCAGAAAAAACCAAGTGCCAGACTGTGTGCATGATGGAGAACCAAATGGCCTTTATTCTTTTAGCTTATTTATTTTTCCTTTCCCTCCCTTACCTCTGACCTCATTAGCCCTCCCCCTTCCTAATAAATCTTAATACATGTGAGGTGAAGACAGTGGAAGCAAAATGAGACAGAGGTGAGCAGAGCCTGGGGTTGGGACAGAAAAATTCCCCAAATATTTTTGTCACTGGGACCAGTTCCTTCAAAGCAGGGGTTCTTACCATTTTTGTGTGTCATGGGCAACTTGGGTGGTCTGGTTAAGCTCATGACCTCTTTCTTAGAATTATGTCTAAAAGTGAATAAATAAAATATAGAGGATTGCAATAGAAACCAATGATCCTGAAATAGTCATCACCATATTTTTTAAAGTTCCTAAACTCCAAGTTAAGAACTTCTGTTTTAAAGGGAAATAAAATGCAAACATTGTCCTCCCCACCTCCACCTTTTTTGTGGCCAGTAAGGTCAAGTAGATAGCTGCTCATTTGGTAAGATTTGAAGAATGACGGGGGCGGGGGGGGGGGGGACTTTAATCAAAAAGAATCTTCCCCTGTGACAGCACCTCATATTATCTTTACTAACTCCCTACCATTAAAACAAACAAACAAACAAAAAAGAGTTAGCCAGCTGGTTAGTACATTAAGCTATTATCTATCATGGCACCTTTTTGTTAATAACAAGCTTCAGAAGCTCCCACTGAATCTCAGCCAGAGAAAGAGGAAGTATTTCAGTTTGGTTTGTGCAGTGTTCAGTGACAGTATATTCATATGTCAAGCCAAGCCCATTTTATAATATAGCATCTACGGAATTTAATGACCAAGGTAAGGCTCTGGAAAGCCCAGATGGGCTAACTTAGGGTTCTTTCCAGTTTCCTTCTGGGTGTGTTTTGTTGTGGTTTTATAGCTATGACATCTAGGGAAGACAAACAAGAACCAGATAATAACTAAGGGTTTTTGAACCCAGGACAAATATCATGGAGCACATTCTCAGTTAATTAAGAATGGTAGGAGTTGGAGGGCAGGGGGAGAATAGAAAACAGAGATCTTATACTGCTATGTAGAGAGAGCAGGGTGGGACATGGGAGCAGCTTACCCCAGTGAACCATCTGGCTTCTTGCTTTAATGAATTATTATTGTTTACTCTTCTAGAGAAGTACTTCAAGTGCTATTAACAACTTTAAAATTTCATGCCCTAGGACAAGCTCCCAGTCACCCAATCCTAGTTATGGTTCCATCTGGAGCTTATATGGTATGTCTGCATTCCCCTGGGGTATCTTTGTGTGGTCTACAACTGGATCCTATGGTGATGCAGAATTGGGATTCAGAATCTTTTTAGAGAGGAACTAAGTGATTAAAAAAAAACTGAGGACATGACTTGGAGCTACATGCCCCATCTTCTATTAGATAACTCAATTTCCCTCACCTAGAAAGAGTGTCTAGTGATATGTATCTGATTAGTTAATCTATCATCCACAGGGAGGGTGGTTACTCAGTACATGGAGCTCAAGAGTAGTTGTAGGGTTTGTTTGCTTGCTTTTTAATGGGGATGGGGACCAAGGTGTTGTTAAGTCATGTCAGACTCTTCATGACCCCATTTGGGGTCTTCTTTTCAGAGACACTGGAGTGGTTTGTCATTTCCTTCTCCATCTCATTTCACAGTTGAGAAAACTGAGGCAAACAGGGTTAAATGACTAGTCCACAGTCACATAGCTAATAAGTGACTGAAGCCAGATTTGAACTCATGAAGAAGAGTCTTTCTGACTCCAAACCCAGCACTTTCTTCACCATGACACTTAAAAACAGGGAAAGCCTAGAGTATGGTTCTGTCTCAGATGGGATACCTAGGCGACTCACCTATATTTATGGTTTCTTTTTGAGCCAATTGTCCGGTTATTTTGACATCCTGTGGGCACATAACCTCTGTGTTACCATAATATGAATTATCAAGGATCTGAGAGGCAGAATGAAACAAATGAAACAAATGAAACAAATGAAAGAAAAACCAGATTTTCAATAAAAATGTCAAGCTCAACCCACAATACAGAATACAGGAATCTACATATCCAACTTTCTTAGGAGACCTTCATTTCAGGGAAATCCACAGCATCCTGAGGAAGTTTCAAGACAGCTTTTAAGCTTTAATTTCACTTATTACAAACTGAACCCATTTTTTCTTATTTTGTACTTTGGGGCCAAGTAGAACCAGTTCAATACCTCTCCCACAGGACAGATATTCAAATACTTGAAGACATCTTTCATGTCCCCCCTCAAATTGTCCCCTTCCCAGTGTGATATAAAAAATCAAGGGGGCAGCTAGGTGGCACAATGGATAAAGCACCAGCCCTGAGTTCAAATCCAGCCTCAGACACTTGACACTTACTAGCTATGTAATCCTGGGCAAGTCACTTAACCCTCATTGTCCCACAAAAAAAAAAAAATATATATATATATATATACACATACATACATATATATACATATATATGTATATATATTAAAAATCAATAAATTAAAGAGTATTTATTATAGGCCTACTATGTGCTGGACTCCATGCTAAGATACTAGAGATAAAAACATAAAAGTGAGACTGAGGAGTTTATGTTCTACTGAGGAGGCAATATGTTCACAGATGACTAAATATAGACTAAGTACAAACTAATTACACATTAATTTGGTGAGGGTGGGCACTAGGTGCTGGGGGACACAGGAAAAGTCTTTTGTCAAAGGTGCCACTGGACGTGGGCCTAGAAGGGAGCTAGGATTTCCAAGAAGTGTAAGTGAGGAAGAAGAGCATTTCAGGCATGAAGGACAGTCATAGAGACAGGAGAGGGAAAGTCAAATTCTGAGAATTGCAAATAAGCTGGCTTGACTGGAGCATTGGGGGGGGGGGGGGGCCGGGCAGGGGTGGGAGGGTAGGAAGAGGGAAGGAAGTGGGAAGTGAAATCTAATCAGCCCAGATTATTGTAACATCCTCTTCATTGGTCTCCCTGCCCCAAGCATCTCACTACATGAATCCATCTTCCAAACTTATTTTCCTTAATCCAAATGTGACCATGTGATACTCCTAATCAATTGACTATCATAATCGCACTTACCTCCCAATGTTGTTATGAGGATCAAATGAGATAATAATTATAAAGCACTTAACACAGTGCCTGGCACATAGTTATTTATTCTATAAATGCTTATATATGCAATTCTTGTCTTCCTCATTAAAAGTATAAGCTCCGCAAGGGTAGGGATTGTTTCATTTTGTGTATCTCCAGGGTCTAGAAAAATGTCTGCACATACTAGTTGCTTAATAAATGCTTGGGGATTGATTAAAAAGATAAGCCGGAGAAAAATTAGGAGGGCCTTTATATAACACACAGAGGAGTTGGTATGTTATCCTCAAGTCAGGGATGGTTTCCCAAAGCTTCTTGACCAAGGGAAGTGACATTATCAAGTTCTTTTGACTCCTTAGGCCTTCCTGACTCAAGGATACCAAGCAAGTTGTTTGCTATTCCTTGAAGGAGAAGCTAGGAAAAACTATAAAATGGAAGAAATATTTCTGGAGAGTGACCATAAAGGTTTTCCTTCCTGTGGACAGCCATACCCTAATGCCCGGCCATGGCAGTTAGCACCTTGGGACCATATGACCGAAGTCAATAACTGTGTAATCAAGAGGAGCAGCAGGCGTGGCATTACCGCAACAGCAACAATTCCCTCTGAGAATGTCTCTCCACTTTTCTGTGTGCAATCAATAGTTTATTTTGGGGGAGTCCCTTGTTTAGGTCACAAGCTTTTGTATTTCTAGTTCTGTCTATTTGTGGCCAAAGAGGCCAATGTCTGAACTAGGGCAATCTTTCCTATATTGATTCTGAGCATCATCTGGTCTTTGGGTATTGGGAAATGCCTGTTGCATTTAACAGCTATGTCTTTTAACCTCATGACCAGCCCAGCAGTCAGATTCCAGCAGAGGCACAACCAGTTCTAATTACCTCCCATCCTCACAGCCGGATAAGAGCTGCAACTTCTTAGCTCTTATTGTCGATGTTGGGAATTACATTTCCCGACGGTCAAGGGACAGGCAAAGAATGGTGTTCAATAAAGCCCAAGCTAAGACGTAACATAGCAGGGAAGCTAGAATGGTACACACACCAATTAGGCAGGCGTCTGTGGCCATCAATCAAGTGTGACCCAGGCTCTCAGCATGGAGGTCAAACCTAGACCCTGCCATAGTAATTGCATTGAAAACCTGTCCCCGGAGGAGGCTGGAGCAGCTAACCCTGCAGGATACAAAGGCAGCAAAGGCATTCGAGCTAAGGCAGCTCTATCCCACAGCTTGGAGCAAAGGTGATATAGTACAAAATGGAAGCTGTTCTTGATCCAGTGAAGAACTAATATTTATCAAGCACCTACTATGTGCAAAGCACTGGAATTCCTTATAGAGTTTTCTCTATAGGTGAAAGAGCATAAGATTGTGCCATATGAAGAGAGATGGGAAGAAATGGGAGATGTTTAGCCTGGAGAAGACTTGGAAGAGAAAATGATGGTTGTCTTCAAGTACCTGAAGAACTTCTAAGTGGAAGAGATACTATGATATTAATAATAACTAATATTTACATATTAATTTAAAGCTTACAAAACATTTTACAAAGAACTTATTTTATCCTCCCCACAAGCTTGGAAGGTAGGTACTAGTATTACCCTCATTTTATGAGGAAGAAAGTGAACCTGAGAGAGGGTGACTCTCCTGGCCAGGAAAGATAGGAAAACTAGGAAATGTCTAAGGCCAAATTTGAACTCAGATCTTCCTGACTCTTGCTCCAACACTCAATCAGCTCTGTCACCTAAACTTTGTGTTTGACTCTAGTAGTCTGAAGCAGAAACAATGAGTGAAAGACTCAGAGAGGTAAAGCTGGGCCCAAAGTAAGGACAAATGAGAAACTGGAGCTAATACAAAGTAGAATGACTTGATTTGGGAGTTATTAAGTTCCCTCTGCCTCGAGGCCTTTGAGGGAAAGTTGGATGATAACTCATAAGCTAAAAGTGATTCTTGGTCAGGGAGGGTTTGACCCAACCAGCCACTGAAGTCTCTTCCATTTCTTAAGCTGGGATGCCACTGTGAATCCATTATCACAATTCACATTTTCCTGCAATTTGCACTAATTTCTCAGGAAAGCTTGGTAATTTTTTTTCCTCCCCTTTTCCCAAGGAAATTAGGCATGAAGATTCATACAAAAACTGCTGGTGCTTAGCACCATTCTCAAAAATGCATAGGTAACCTCAATGCAATGCCACATATAGAGGTGCTGATAATGGTGCTTAATGTTTCCAAACTTTAGAAATGCCTCCTGAGTTTACACCTAAGGTAACAGCTAAGGAGGGACCTTTAGCAACAATCTTCACAAATAATATAACATTTTAAGGCAATCATTTTGTAACTTATGAAGCACTACATAATGTGAAATATTACTTATCCTCATAAGAATTCTGTGAGGTGGTTAGAGTAAGTTTTAATATACCCTTATCAGAAATGGAAAAATTGAGGAACATAGACATAAAATTACTTACTCGTTCGAGGTCACGTAACTAGTAGACATACGAGGCAGGAGTTGAAGTCCCGTGACTTCTCAGTCTTCTTTTCTGGATCTTCATTCAGACCATGCCAACTAATCATAGGTGTTTCCCAAAGCTCTGTACTGGGCATTCTTCATGTCATCATGTCTCTTTACATGCCATTTTGCATGATTATTTCATCAGTAACCATGGATTAAATGATCACCTCTATGCAGATAATTCTCAGATCCACTTATTTAAACCCTAAACTCTTTCTCCTAGATGTCTCAAGATGGATTTTCTACAGTTACCTTAAACTTAAAATGTCCAAAATTGAATTCATCATCTTTTCCTCATAACTTTCTTATTGCTATCAAGAGCACCACCCTCCTCACAGTCACCCAGGTTTGCAATCTAGGTACCATCATTGACTCCTTACTCTCTCCTACTACCACTCCTCCCTATAGCCAATCTGTCACCATGGTCTACTGACTTCACCTTTGGAACATCTCTCAAATCCTTCCCCTTCTTTCTTTAGGTACTACCACCACTCTGATGCACAACCTCATCTCCTCATGTCTATTTTGTTGTTCAGTTGTTTCAGTTGTGTCTAACTCTTTGTGACCCCATTTGTGATTTTCTTAGCAAAGATACTGGAGTGGTTTGCCATTTCCTTCTCCAACTCATTCTACAAATGAGGAAATGGAGGCAAATAGGATCAAGCAACCTGCCAAGGGTCACACAGCTAGTAAATGTCTGAGGCCAGATATGAACTCAGGAAGAGGAATCTTCCTGCTTCCATGCCCAGTGCTCTATCCACTATACCACCCAGCTTCCCTTCGCCTAATGCCTGGACTATTGGCAATAGCCTGCTGGTTGGTCTCCCTCCCTGCCTTAGTTATCTCCCCATTCCAGTCCATCATTCAAAATGATCTTCTTAAAGAGAAGACGACCATGTGACCCCTCTTCCATTCAGTAAAATCCAGTAGCTCCCCATTATGTCCAGGAGCAAATATAATAATATACTCTGTTTGGTTTTTAAAGCCCTTTGTTACTTGGCACTTTCCTACCTTTCTAGCCTTCTTATACCTTATTTCCCCCACCTGACTGGGCACCTTTCAGCATCTATTCTCTCTCTTCTACTATAAAAACTTATAAAAGCTTTTTCACAGTTCCATTGGTACTGCTCCATTTCCCAGCATGCTCTAAATTCATTCCGCATTAGCAGAATGAGTGAAGAAAGACAAGTAACAGAAATCAGTCCAAAGGTAAAAGATTTTGAAAACTATAAAAGCAGAGAGTGAACAATAGTCTAGTTGAAAGAATGCTGGATCTTGAGTCAAAAGTTGTTGTTGTTCAGTCATGTCTGACTCTTCATGACCTCATTTAGAGTTTTCTTGGCAAAGATACTGAAATGGTTTGCCATTTTCTTCTCTGACTCATTTTATGGATAAGGAAACTGAGGCAAATGGATTTAAGTGACTTGCCCAGGGTCATAAAGGTAGTAAGCATCTGAGACAGGATTTGAACTCAGGATGCCAAGCTTTGCACTCTACCCACTGTGCCATCCAGCTGCCGCTGGTGAAAAGTAAGTGCTTAATAAATGTTGTTGTTGCTATTGATTCTACTATTCATTAAACAAACATTTCCTAAATTCTTCCAGACTTAGCACATTTCCCAGCACATAATAGATGCTTAATAAAGGTTTATTGACTGACTGGTTCTGTAGAGCAATATGCTAAAAGTTGAGGGAGATGCAAAGTTTAAATAAGATTCATTCCCTGCCCTCATGAAGCTTATAATCTAGCACAAGAATAAGAAGCTACCTGAGACAAGGATTGTTTCATTTTTGTTAGCACCAAATACTTGGCACATAGTAGGTGCTTAGTCAATCCTTGTTTATTAATCAACATAAACACAAATAGCCAGATTACACAAACTTACATAAGTATGATAGGAAGGTACAAAATGAAATATTATATGAGGTCAGAGGAGGAAGATAATTGCTATTGGGGAGGCAAGAAGAGAGATCAGGGAATGTTTTAAATTGTACAATACCCCTTGTTGCAATTTTCTTTAAATTTCTCCCTGTTCTTTTCTCTTTGATAACATCTGCCTTCACTCTACATATCATTTCTCATTCCCACTTCTTATCAAGCTGTTTTCTTTTCTCCAAGTCTCTCTTGGTTTTCTTTCTCTTTTCCTTCTCCAGCTCTCTGTTTTTGAAGAGAAATGTGTCTGCTAAAGATTTCAGCCACAGCATCTGCCCAACATTGGATTCAATTTTCTTGTCCACAGTTAGTCCCCTATAGGCACTGGGCATCCTGGGGTGCAAAAAGACAGATGATGCTGTGTCAGGATACTGAAGTACTAGCAAGGGATGGGGATGCTCCTCTTTGTCAAGTTATCATGGAACAGGGAAAAGTGCAAAGAGAAAAATGAATGTTAAAAAAGCCTGCAGCAGTGAGGTACAATAGAAAGGACACTAAACCAGAAGGGACAAAATGGGAGGATGAGAACACTTTGTTCCAATGGCCATGAAGGCAGCTGAAGCAGGTGCTGTGAAGCACTTACACTTTGTTCAGACATCAAAGATGTCAAGACCATCCAGTGCATCCCGAGCCATCACCAGTCATACTGACTTTTGTCCTGCCACTGCACCTCTATGCCTCTGGAAGAAAGAGTAGGGCTAGTGATTTCGTGCAATTTTGCTTTGTCCTTGTATCCATTGTTCCTCCTTTATTGTAGGAGCTTAATAAATGTTTCTCAAGTTGTCATTGAAGTACCAAAAGATGGTAGAATAGGAATATATTTATTTAGATAGAGGGCACAGGTGTGAGTTTAATATAAAAGGATGATTTCTTAAAAAAAAACTTAAGGGGAGAGAGAAGAATGCACTGCAAGAAAGGGAAATGGAGAGAAAAAGAAGCAAGAAAAAGCTTATCTAGTGGAGGAGAAGATGGGGGAGGTACCAGGGAGTGAGTGAACCTTACTCTCATCAGAATTGGCTCAAAGAGGGAATAACATATGCACTCAATTGGGTATAGAAATCTATCTTACCCTGCAGGAAAGTAGGAGGGGAAGGACATAAGGGGGTGAGGGGTGAAAGAAGGGAGGGCAGATTGGGGGTGGGGCAGTCAGAAGCAAAACATTTTTGAGGAGGGACAGATTGAAAGGAGATAGAGAATAGAATAAATGTCATGGAGAGACAATGGGATGGAAAGAAATTTAGTTAGCAATAGTAATTGAAAAATTTTTGAAGCAAGTTTGTCTATAAAGGCCTCATTTCTCAAACATATAGAGAACTGAGTCAGATTTATTAAGAGCCATACACCAATTGATAAATGATAAAAAGATATGAACAGTTTTCAGATGAAATAATCAGAGCTATCTATAGTCATATGAAAAAAAATTCTCTAACTCACTATTATTTAGAAAGATGCAAATCAAAACAATTCTAGCATACTACCTCATACCTATATGATTGGATGATATTTGATTAGACATGATTGGATAATAGGACAGCAAAGGAAAATGACAAATGTTGTAGGGGATGAAGGTTAGGGTTAGGGTGGAGTTGTAAATAGATTCAAACATTCTGTAGAGCAATTTGGAACTATGACCAAAGGGGTATAAAACCATGCATACTCTTTGACCTAGTAATACCACTACTAGGTGGGTATTCAAAAAGAGATAAAAAACAAAAAGGTAAAGGACCTATATGTACAAAAAAAATAATGGCAGCTCTTTTTTGGTGTAAAGAATTTGAAATTGAGGTAATGCCTATCAATTGGGGAATGGGTGAACAAATTGTGGATTGTGATTATGATGGAACGTTGTTATGCTACAAGAAATGATGAGCAGGATGCTCTCAGAAAAACCTGGAAAGACTTACATGAGCTGATGCAAAGTGAAATGTATTGTATACAAAGTAACAGCAATATTGTAAGATGATCAGCTGTGAATGACTTTGCTATTCTCAGCAATACAATGATCCAAGACAACTCTGAAGGACTTATGATGAAAAATGCAATCCATCTCGAAAGAACTGATGGTGTCTGAATAGATGGAAGCATAATTTTTTTAGTTTATTTTTCTTGAGGTTTTTTTTTCTGTTTTCTTATACAACCTGACTAATATGGAAATATTTTGCATGACTACACATGTTTAACTTATATTGAATAGCTTGCCTTCTTGGGGGGGGGAGAAAGAAGAGAATTTTGAGCACAACATTTTTTAAATGGACATTAAAATTGTTTTACATGTAATTGGGAAAAATAAAATTCTAAATAGATGAATTTTTTTTTAAAAAAAAAGGAATAAAGAAAAAAAGATGGTAGAATGGAGAAAGCAAACCTCACTGTTGTTCTCGGTCCCAGTACAAAAAGCATAGTGTTTGTCCATTATAACTACAGAGAAAAACAGGCTGGGTAAAGCAGGAGATATAGATGGCTAAAGGCTTAATTGTGAGGTCTACAATGGACAAAATTTCATTGCATGAATAAATAATAGCTTTTGTCTAGAAGCTGAAAATATGCATTTTTTTCTTGCAAGAGCTGATTGTCCTCTACAAATTTGTCTGTGATACTGCCTGATCCCTCTACATTTCCCTTCACGGTGTTTTGGAGGGTGCTGAAGGCAATGGACAGATTAATTTTCATCACAGCTGGTACTCTCTTGGTTTCCTTTGCAGGTTGCTTAGGTAATGTCACCCAAAGCTAAGATAATAGTCATAGAGATCACTGCTGTTGTTTCATTGATATAGGCAAGTCCTGGATGAGAAATCTTTCAACCTATAGAGGTAGGCACCTTTTCTTCAACTTACAATAATAGAGATGGGGGGAGGGTCAGTGGGAGGTCAAATTAAATGCTCAGGGTCACACAGTCAGTATATGCCAGGAACAGTACTTGAATTCAGGTCTTCCCGTCTCTCGCCAATATACCACTGTGCCTCTTGAGCAATGGACATTCATTTATACAGCTCCTTACGCTTTGCATAGCACTTTCCTAACAGCAACCTTAGGAAGTAGTTAGAGCAGGTAATACCTATATTTTGGAATGGGAATCACGCAGATTAAGTGACCTAGCTACCCACAGTCACACAAATAATAAATGTCAGAGCTGGGTCCTATTAGAACCAAGATTAGAAGAGATTTCAGAGACCTATTGTCTCTAAAGTAAAATAAAAACTCCTCTATTTGGCATATAAAACCATTCATAATCTGCTTCTGACCTAGATTTTTAGACCGATTTCACCTTTCTCAACTTCGAAAATCTATATTTGATCCAGATTGGCTTACTTGCTGTTCTCATCACCTAACTCTCTGCCTTTCAGCACCCCTGTGCCACCTCTTTGCCTCATGCCCAGAGCGGGAATCCTCATTCCTTATCTTCTACTTCTTAGAAGCCTTAGTACCAATTGAAGCTCAGTTTAAGTACCACATCCTTCACAAGGCTTTTCCTGGTCCCCACAAGTCATTAGTAATCTCCTTCAACTCCCACCTGTAAAGAATTAATTGTTATTTGAGGTTTTTATGCCTTGGCACGCACTGGCCTAGGACTCTGCAAACCGCACGGTGTTCCACCCACTGGTTGTAGCTGTTGCCATGGCACTGGCACATCACGTCATCACCACTCACTGACGCCTATATGGGCCTGGCAAAATTATAATGATTGGAAGCCTAGTGAGGGCAGTCATGTGACCGGCAGAGCGGCCATCCCATTGGCTGGGGCTGTGTGGGTTTTTTTTCTAGGATTGGAGGAGGAGAATTGGGCATTCTAGCTAGAAGCTGGAAGGCGGCAGGAGTTCTGCTGCATATTCTCAGCTGATTCCTGGGCCATGGTATTTTTTCAGGTTGTATAATTTCCCTTTCCCCAGTTTATTTCCTTTCCCTTGATCCTACTGATCCTATTTGTGCTTTTGTTTTTTTTTTTTTTTAAGTTTGTTCTTGTTAAAATAAATCCTGTTCTGTTTTGAGGGGGGCTGCCAGTCTCCTTCCTTGCCCCAATATTGTGGTGAGCCACTTAGGTAACACTCCCCAATTAAAAATTGGTCCCCTCGGGGCAGCTAGGTGGCACAGTGGATAGAGCACCGGCCCTGGAGTCAGGAGGACCTGAGTTCAAATCTGGTCTCAGACACTTAACACTTACTAGCAGTGTGACCCTGGGCAAGTCACTTAACCCCAATTGCCCCGAAAAAAAAATTGGTCCCCACACACCCCAAATTACTTTGTATCTATCACATTTATGTTTTGTCTTTGAGAAGTAATGTCATGCAATGATAAGAAAGTAAGTTACAAGTGCCAGACTTCATTGGTACAAAGACCTTCCTTGCCATATACTAATGAAATAAGGGGTTAAATTGCTAATCCTCAGAATGAGGATTTTGGATAGTTCAGAAAAGGTTTTCGCTTAAGGACCGTTGCCTGTGAGACCTCAAGGACATATTTTTAGAGCCCCCATCCTATTCTAGTCCTCCCAAGTCAGTAAAATGTAGGATATACTAGAATACAAAAGTAGAAGGTTTGGGGAGAAGAGGTTTAAAAAAAGATCTATAGCTTAAGACTGAATCTGCCCAGTACTCTTATCTCATCAGGACCCTCTGCTCCTCTGATCGGATCTTTTGACCAAAGCGCAGGGCCATATACTCACCCCATGCTGGGGGTGGAGAGGGCAGCCTCTACTTAAGAGGTAGCTCAGCCCAGTTTTTGTCCCCACTTCACACCAGTCATGCTGCTTTGGGACTCTTTTGAAACTCTTCATCATGGCCCTACATCTTGTCCTCCACTCCCTTGCCACTTTGCAGCTCCCTTTTGTGCATCTTCTCCCACTATTAAATTATAAGTTCCTTGTGGACAGGTACTGTCTTTGTTTTTATCTGTATTTGTATGTCCAGTACATAGAACAATACCTGGCTCATAGGTACTTCATAAATGTTTATTGAGTGACTGGAAAACATACAAATAGATAATTGTGAGAAAGCAGAGAGAGGTTTTCCTTTTTTTCAGTTGCCTGGGCACAACACTTCAAGAGGGCACATTTCAGCAATGGGAGTGAAAAATCTGTTTTCATTAGTCTCTAAGGAGGCAGGTGCTGAAAATCAAAGGACATGGTGGAGGAGGAGAAGCTCCCCTACACTCTGCCATTCTGGGTCTCTGGTCTGCCATTAAACATCTATTTCTTGCCTTTCTTCCAACCCACTTCTCTCAAGATCCTGTCTTGAAGTGAGTTTGGGTTTATCATCTTGAATACAGGTCTTAACTTCTCTGTCTAAGTTTATGAACTTAAATTGATATAGAATAATTTACACAGGATTTATTTGGTGTTGGAACAGGGTTTTCCAAAATTGGGGGGTGGGGGTGGTCATTCAGGTTTATGATTTCTCAGCAGGCAAATCTCAAGGGATTGGGAAAAGATTTAAATACAAGTTTGTGCCAAATTTATCTTCCACACATGACCAGCCGTATAACAGCTTAATATATACATGTAACATTTATGTTGTTATTGTTGTTCAGTTATATCCAACTCTTCATGATTCTGTGGACCATAGCATGCCAATAATGTCCATGGGGTTTTCTTGGCAAAGATACTGGAGTGGTTTGTCATTTCCTTCTCCAGTAAATTAAGGCAAAAAGAGGTTAAGTGACTTGCCTAGGGTCCTACCACTAGTAAGAGTCAGAGACCAAATTTGAACTCAGGACTTCCTGACTCCAGGCCCAGCACTCTATCCACTCAGCCACCCAGCTACCTCTGTAGAACCTATAACAGTTTAATTCCAGCTTGATGCTGTTGCAAGGTAATGACAGGTTGGCTGCACTAAAGGGCTATGTGGCATATGACCCTTTCCTGATATTTTTCAGAGAATTGGTTGTCAGAGTATGTCAAGGAAACTATTTTCAAGACTGGTTCCAATGAACCATAGCCTCAACTGAGAAACTAAGGGTCACCTTTGAACATTATCCTGCTTAATGGTCTCACCATGAAATTTGCAACAGAAAATCACTCTATGTGCTTCTTTCTTCTACACAGGGAAAATCTTGGCCTGTTGCATTAACTTTTAAAAAGACTCAACTAAGGAAGTAAACCATAGTACCAGAGTCAGGGTTAGGGCACTCCCCATCCGCTGGCCCAGTGGGAGTTAGCACGTTTCAAATGAACTATCAGCAATATCAGGAGACCCTTTATGCCAAGCTCACTGCACCGTCAGAGAAATCATGGCTCAGATCACCCCAAAACAGCTTGGGATAATTTTATCCCTAACAAAAAAAAGTTGTCAGAGATAAGAAAAAGCCACAGAAGTTGTAAAAAAATATATGCAACAGGTGTAGTATTCAAAGGAAGAAAAGGACAGAATGAGGTTGAGCACATTGAAATGATAAGAAAAGCAAAGCAGAGAGTAAACAGAAGATTATTTGAGAAGTCTAATAAATAATAGAACAATTCTTTTCCTACTATTCCTGGAATGTGTCAACTGAGGCCCCCAATAGTGTTTCCGAGAGATAGGAAAAAAAAGGTTAACTCCTCAGAGAAGTAGGCATTACCAGAAAGCTGAATGGGTATTTTATTTCAGCATTTACTAGGGGAAATATAGATCATTGCTAAAAACAGAAATATTGTTGGTTTGTTTTTCTAGGAAGAAAGGACAGCATTTGAAAAGCACTGGGTCAATAAAGTCCAAGGACCAAAGCAAGTAGAGTATGGATGTCCAGCATTTGGAAGAGGGGTCTTATGGGTTCTACTCCTGAATTGCAGAAATTCAATCTGGAAACACTGTAAGTCCACGTTGCCCCCAGACAATGTGTGAGAGAATTCTCTTGAGCATAGGGACTAAGAAGAGAGATTTTGACTTTTGGCCTTTCTATCCATGTTTTATGTTTGATGAGATCATAGTTATAGGGCAAAATGTAAGTGATTATAACCCATTGCCACCTGAATGTACTGCTGCATGTGTCAGGATATGACCGAGAGAACATGAAGCCACATTGTTTCATGAGAAGAGAAGACCTTTTTTCAGTTGCCTAGACACAAAACTTCAAGGGGGCACATCTCAGCAATGGGAGTGAAAAATCTGTTTTCATTAGTCTCTAAGGAGGCAGGTGCTGAAAATCAAAGGAGGAGGAGAAGCTCCCCTATATGTCTGCCATTCAAGGTCTCTAGTGTGCCATTAAACATCTATTTCTTGCCTTTCTTCCAACCCAGTTCTCTCAAGATCCTGTTTTGAAGAGAATATCCAACCAAACAAGTTAAGTCCCTTTTCAGTTCAACATTCTCTCAGACAGTCAAGAGTCATGTCTTCTTATACAGAGTGCAGGATCTTCAGAATACTACCTACTAAGTGGATTGGAGTGGGTGTTATATAAGTAACAGACATTGGGAGTGAGCAGGCTTCTTTGTGTAGAAAAAATGTGCTCAAACGCTCCTGTGTGTTTACAAACCGGTTACTACACCACATCTGGAAGCAAAACTTCTTGTACCTGAACAAGTCTATTGCACTATAGCAACTACAAGACAGGAGTAGGGTTAATTCAATGTACCTACTGACAAGCTTTATCAAAACACTGCCCTATATAGATATATATTCAATGTTTGTTAAGTACTTATGTGTTAGGTACTAAGCTAAGTGCTGATATTACAAACTATTATGAGATTGTGGTATTTTATGATTCAGAGTCATACCAAAACTACAAGAATCATGATGCTAAAAAAGGATTTTTTTCAAGACCAGAATGTAGCTTGGAGGTCATTGAAAGTGCTACACAATTTCCCAAATAAAATCCAACCCATATATATGCAGGTATGTGTGTATGTATTGTGTATGTATATGTATATACATACAGACACAGACATATACACACAATCCTATATATGTATATACATATGTCTGCATATATTATACATGTAATATTTATACATATCAATGGAATAATTTGATGAGTTACCTTTCGAACTTCACACTATCACCTTGACAATAGCTATCCTTCATTCATTTGCTTAGTCTGTTTTTGTTTTTCCCATAAGAACAGGTTGTTCTCATTTGGGGGATCATAGAATTAATCAATGTGGCTCTGTAGTATTCTGGGATTTGATGAAATCAGCATGTCACCAGAGGGTTGCACATAGTAAGAATGTAATAAAAGAATTGAAGTCAATTGTTTGACTTGAGGAATGAATGAATAATTAAAGAATAGGTGATAGAGGATCTTCAATAAATTATCAAACTATTTTAAAAGGGAAGCATTTTCCAGAAACTGGTAAGTATGACTTTCTAGTACATTTCTGAGGAAGAACCACCTGAGAGTGAGGGAAAGAGGAAACCTCTATTTGGCCTTGACCATGTTTCTTTTGCTCCTCCCCTTTAACTGGAGGAGGACTTTACAGCTTCAAGGGGTTTATAGGATGTTGGAATTACCCTCTTCTCACTGTTTTCCTAAATAGCTTCCCCCAATCAATTGGTAGAAGTATCTACATCATCAAGGGTCAAGAACAAACTGGACTCATGGCTCTAAGAAAAGCTCATCAAAGAGACTACAGGGCTACATGCCTAAATCGCACTTCTTGAGCACCCCCAAGAATGGAAGAAATAGCAAGCAGGAACTCTGAGTTACATGTTGGCTGTGTGGGCTCTCAAAGTGTGAGGCCACTTTTCTCTGCATATTGTGGGAAAGTATATCAGAGGAATAAATAAATATACTTATGTGGCAAGTAAAACTATATGTGTGGTTGCCTTATTTCTGACCCAAGTTTGGGAACAATTAGCTGGGGTTCCTAATATAGCTGCTACTTATAAATTAGAAGCTTTAGCACCAGTTTGGGGGCATTAAGCATTTATTAAAGTATATTAAATATTAGTAAAGAGAGCGCACATGTCTCTGAAAGTTAAGAAAAGGCCTATCTAGCCTAGAGGAGAGAATAGAGCTCAGCCTGGCCTGCTTCTTCTTCAAAGTCTTCTGCCACCATGAGCATGTCAGAGAGCCTAACTCCGAGTAACTGCGTGTGGAAGCTTTTCATGGGTCTGGAGGAGAGGCAGTCCTTACACACTGCTTCAAGCTAATTGGCTAGCATCAACCAAATCCATTGGTTCACTGGACTTGAGGGTGGTCCCGTGTTGAGGTCAAATTTCACACTCTCTGAGAACCACCTTCTTGAGAACACACCCTCTTGAAGGCCAGGCAGGTGTGATTTTAATTGAATTAACTTTAAGTGAGTTAATCAGCAAAGTCAGTCAATCCAATCAATCCTGTGAAGGGAGGGGACCCTTTGGGCATTTACAAAACCCTATTATTTTCTCACATTTATACACACACACACATATGCACATGCATGCATGTGTGTTTATATGTATATGCACACATACACATGTAAATATACACATATATGTGTGTATTTATGTATAATATATCTTATCAACTATTCTAGTACCAACTTAGTAAATACTCCTTTCTAAAAGCCACTTAAAACAGGTGACTAAATAATTCTCAATTGATAATCTTATGGGAAAGCACACTTATAAGGGCTTAAGTCAATAGTATTAGATAATTGTCTCTGATTCCACAGGAGAACCTCAGGGTACTAGAACCCAAGAGCAAAATGTAGGTAGCTTCATTCTAGGAGCCAACTCATCTGTGATAGCAGGAGTTTAAAAAAAAAAAAAACCTAACTAGTGTGGGCTACAAATCTGTGACTCAACCAATCCAGGACTCAAAGGAGGTGATATTCAGGAAAAGGAAGGGAATCTGTGTTCAGTCAAGAGGTAGTCCTCCCAAATGGTGCCCAAGGAATACCAGCCCTTGGCTCTCCTTCAAATCTAGTTCCAGAACCAATCAGAACACAACAAGGCTGTTTTTGTACCAAAGTGTTTTATAGGAAGAATAGGGTCTTCCTCCAACATATCTGATTGATTTCCCCCTACCTCTGATATCACTAGCAGGGAGGCATCAGTTAGTAAGTTTGCAAAGAGCATGAAAATTTCCAGACAAACATGGGGTTTCCAGGAATAGTGCAGGGTGGGAGCAACCAGGCAGAAGTAAAGGATAAGTCTAAAGCAAAGACAGTCTATCTAAAGAAAGTCTAGGCCCAAGAAACCAGAGGAGGTTTGAACAATTATTATAATTCCAATGTCTTCTCCAGGCTGTCCTGTATATATATATGTAGTTATTTGCATATCATCTTCCCCATTTAACTGTGAACTCCTCAAGAAAAAGGACTATGCTTTGCCTTTCTTTGTATCCTGTGCACTTAGCACAATTCCTGGGACAAAGTGTGCTTATTGACCAACTAACAAAATAAGTGTGACCTCCGAGGGTGACTACCTACATTAAAGAAGGGAAGACCTCATTTGGATGTATAAGTTCAAGCATTTTTTTCTGTGGCTGTTGGTCAGACCTGTAATTTTATTGGTTGAGGAAACTCCCCCTGCCATGCAGATTACAGCCTGTTCTGTCATTTACAATCTAACAACGTTGCCTTGAGCACTAAAGGGTTAAGTCACCTCTTTCAGGGTCACAGAGCAATGGGTCAGAATCATGATTCTGAAGCCAGCTCTTGATATATTATAACATGGGATCATGGGATCATGTTCTTTTTAAAATGTTAAGTCCCCTTACTCTTCAGTATTATCATCCTGGAAATTCTTGGTTCTCCCTTCTCACAAATCAGTTCTCCTTTTCCACAGAGTGTTTGGAAGTCTCTAGGTTTACAGAGCTAAATCTAACCTGATCATCAGTTCTTCTGCATCAAACTATCGACAAATTAGGAAGGGGGTTGGCCCCTCACATCAATAATCTCTGGAGAATGTGCATTTCCTCCTTTGAGCACACTATAACCACAACCAATGGTGAGGACAAATGAAAAAAAAAAACCAGAGCCTCCATTGGTAAAGGTTAGCTAAACCTCTTAACTGTCAGATGTAAGATTTCAACTATGATGAAGCAGAATTGGGGATAACTTGTGAAAGGATCCCCTGGGGTACTTGGAATGGTAGGAATTCTGCTCCTCCTATACTGCTTTCTGTTTCAGCCTTGCTCCTCCCATTACTCTTTCTTCACATGGGTATTCATCCAAATATTTTGATTTCTTAAACCTATTTAAAAGAACTCCCTTGTAAAATTCCAATGGCCCATGGCTCTGGTGGATCCAACTCTTGGGGTTTTTTTGGCCCTCAGATCTCCAGGAGAGAGATAAGATGTGGGTGGGAACTGAGACTACAATAAACAGAAAATATTCCACAACATCTTCCCCAAGCCCTGTTTCCCTAAAATTGACAAAGCAAAAATTCTTCAAGGTCATTATCAAATCCAGGGATTATCTGACACAGATGTGCTTAAGCAATTTTTTTTCCCTCTGCCCTTAGCCACCCTTAAATCATGACCAGATTTTAATGTTTAAAAGAAAAGAAAGAAATTCTTCCAACAAGACCAAGTTGCTTCCATACCCAAGAATAACTTCATCTCCTCTTTCTTAGTTTCATTGTCAACTATTGCTCCCTACCCAGGGTCTCTAATTGTCCCTAAGATACAGAGCTGACCCTGGGTAAGGACAGTGCTATCTACACGTTGAAGAGGTTGAGGAAACAGATTTCCAACCAGTTAGAACACATGCCAGGGCTTACAACTATAGACCAATGCTAGACTATTGAAGAGAGTCATTCCCCAAATCCATAACTTCCCAAACTGTACATTTAGCAATTTAGCTTCCTATACTCTCTCTCCCTTCAGGCCTGCCTGTAGTAAAACAGTAGTGTCATGGGTGGGGATAGAGAGAACAGTGCCAGTGTTACATGATGCTTTTCCTGATCAAACCAGTTGTTACAATGACTCCCCATCCAATCACTTTGTAATTACTTTGTACATGAATGAACATGCTTTTAATATGTGTTTACTATGTGCCACACACTGTACTAAGTGCTAGGGATAAAAATACAGAAAACAAGACTACCCCTTGCCTTCAAAGAACTTACCATCTAATTAATGGAAAGGGGATGGGGAAAAGCAGTGAAGACACACACAAATAATAAAAGAGCATGAGATCAGTATAAATAAATCAAAGCAACATGTGATAAAAAAATGAGTCAGCAACAATCATTTTTAATTTGCGGATGAGGTTGGGGATAGGACTGAAATTTCATGAAGGAGCTAGGCACTTTATTTAGGTCTTAGAAGAAAGGAAGGACTTTTATAGGTTAACTTAGCTAGAAAGAGGGAGGTTCCATATGGGTGGGGGACAGCAGGGAGGAGTGGTAGATGGGAAACAGTGGCTACCCAACATTGGAAGCAGAGCTGTTTAGTCTAGCTGGAACACGGAATGTACAAAGGAGAGTGGTATGAGACAAAGGCTGGAGAGGTAGATTGGAGTCAGATTGCATTTATTTTGCCAAAATGCTACCTATTTCTTCAAGACCTTGTTCAAGTACTTCTCCCACAAAGCCCTTAAATAAGCACACAATAATTTTCCCCTTCTATTCAATTCTATAGCACCTATAGTCAGCACTTAGCAGTGTCTGGCACATAGTAGGTGCTTAATAAATATTGATTGATTGGTCTATAGCATTTACCACATAATACCTTACATTATGATTGAGGATGCCCTATCTTCTTATTTAGATTGAGAACTCCTTGGTGGCCCCTTTGTATTGCCCACAGGGTCTAGTGCAGTGTCTTACACAAAGAAAATATTCAATAAATATCAATTGATTGACTGATATTAGATTGAAAATTCCCTGAGGGCATAGATTGTCCTTTGCCTCTTTCCATATCCCCAAGCAGAGCAGCTAGGTAACTCAGTGGATGAAGCACTGGCCCTGAAGATGGCAAGACCTGAGTTCAAATTTGACTTCAGACACTTACTAGCTGTGTGACCCTGGGCAAGTCACTTGACTCCAATTGCCTTAAATAGCCAGGGGCCATCTCCAATCATCCTAATAACATATCTTGCCACTGGACCCAGATGGGGCTCATGAATTTGTACAGCCCTTCCTCACTTCAATCCAATTCATTGCAAGTCATGACATTTGTCATGGTCCCCTTTGAGAATGAAGGATTAACAACAATCCCCAGCACTTATCATAGTGCCTGGCATATAATATGCACTTAATCAATGTTGATTGACTGACTGATAATATAGATTGCTAAGTGATATTCACCCACTAGACCAGACCCCTTCTGTCTAGTGGAGGGGAACATGCAAACAAAGATAGCTAGAATGCTTGATAAATGTCCCTAAATGCTGACACTGATCACAAAGGAATTCTACCCACCCCAGTGCTGAGCCTTATCTGACTTCTTCATAACTGATATATTCAAAGTTGTTTAGGGTTTACTTTCCCTAGATTGTAGTATCCAGCTCCTTTTGTCCATCTCAATATAAAACCCCGCAGCTTCGAAAATCTCCGGGTCACTTCAGGCTGGTTGGAGTTAGTTGCTTAGATTTTAAACATGTACATGTATAGCTTTATTTTTCTGAATAAGGCCAAATCAAAGACCTATGATGGCAGTGAGGCAGTGAGGAATGTGCATCTTAGACCCTTCATATAAGAAAGAATAGGTCCTCTCAATCAGGTTGTTATGATATCAATGAATCTTTTGGTCAGTTTAAGATTGCTAGGGTTGTGTCTCTCTTCCAACCCCGAATCTGATCACACACCAAAGTATGCCACTTTTTGGTCTTTGGGCTTATTCACAAAGTTTAGTATTACTGCCTCTGAGAGTTTGACCACAAATTTTTCTCCAAGAGCCACTGCATTCCTGGTGGTTTATAACTAGACTGGTCAGCCTGCTGCTTGCTGCTGCTGTTTCCCAGAAATCAATGGCTATGCAGCTTCAGTTGAAGCTATGCTTCAGCAAGTCCTTTAGCTGAGAGATTCTTACCACCACCACCCCCTTTTTTTTGTATCCTGGACCCTGTTGGTAAAGATTAGGAATCCTTTCTAGGAACAATGATTTTAAATGCATGAAAGAAAATATCTTGGATTGCAAAGGAAGTCAATCCTATTGAAATAATTATCAAAAAATTTAAAACTCCACAATTTCATACACTCCAGGTTGATAATTCCTGTTTAAAACATTTTTATCCTCCTCAGATTTTAGTCATAATCACCCTGTCAGTATAGTAAGGAGAGTAGAGAACCTCCAGACAATGAAAAAAATGCAGGCATCCCCCTCAGGCTGCAGAGGAGATGCTGCTGAGACACTCCCAAGGGTGTGCTAGAGACAGTGTTAAATTTTCAATATGGGCATTTACACCTTGGAAATTGGCAAATGTTACAAATAAGGCCTTGATTTATTGTTTTGCTGATTGTCTAGACTTAAGAAAGTGATGTTAATAACGCAAATTAAATTTTAAAATGTGTCATGGGTACTTTTTTTTCCTAGACAGCCAAATGTTAAACATTTACCAGCACTTCACACACCCCACATTGTTAGAATTGTTTGTCAGACAGGAAAGCTGGAATAATAATAATAGTAACATTTATATGGTGCTTACTATGTGTCAGGCACTGTGCTAAATGCTTTGTAATTATTATCTCATTTGATCCTTACAGCAATCCTAAGAGGCCATTATTATCATCATTATACATAGGAAGAAACTGAGTCAAATAGAAGTTAAGAGACTTGCCCATGGTCACACTGATAATAAGCATCTGAGGCCATGTCTGATACTTTATCCACTTCTCCACCTAACTGGCCCATGAAATAAGTGTTAATAATTATACCAGTACTGCCATGAGGATATTTAAGGGAGTCATGTAATGAAATAGTGGTCAGTGTATGAATCATATTTAAGAGAGCATTTGGTGAAAATAATTGGAGTGTGTGTTGGGAGAGGCAACTAAATGGACAGAAAATTGGCTCTGGAGTCAGGAAGAGGAGTCGCAATCCAGCTTCAAATGTTTACTAGGTGTGTGATCCTCAGCAAGTCACCTAACCTCTTTTTGCCTTAATCCACTGATAACTACAAATTTACTGAGAACTGGCTAATTCCCAACCCAGTCCCCCTACCCAGGCAGGTGAATTGCCTGGTGCTGAAGGTCTTTGTCAATTCCAGACTTTAGATTGACTTATGGACCTTCCCCACCTTACTTCCTGGACTTTATGTTATTATGTAAAAGGATCCACCTACATTAAGTAGTTTCTATTTAGAGTTAAGTAGGGTCTATACTTAACTCAAGAGCAGTTCTACAATTTCTTTTGTTAAAGGTTCATTTACATTAAGTAGTTAGTACACTCTGGAGTAGTCTTTTGGTTCCCTTTTGTTCTTTTACCCCATAAAACCTTGTCCTCAGTTCCCATCTTTGTGTATTCCTTGCTTTGTGATACCAGGAGCCCCAATTAAAGAACTTATTTCTCCTATGTTGATTGTTTCCTTAATTTACAGGTTAGCACCACTGTATGGCAAACCACTCCAGTATCTTTGCCAAGAAAACCCCATAGACAGTATGGTCCACAAGGTCATGAAAAGTAGGACATGACTAACAAACTCAACAATAACTGTGCTGAGAGATTTGGTACAGAGTAGAGCCTATGGTGTTTGGTTCTGAGTCTCCCCGATTTGTGTTATCATTAAGATACATTGAGTAGGGCAGCTAGGTGGTGCAGTGGATAAAGCACCAGCCCTGGATTCAGGAGTACCTGAGTTCAAATCCAGCCTCAGACACTTGACACTTACTAGCTGTGTGACCCTGGGCAAGTCACTTAACCCCCATTGCCTCACCAAAAAAAAAAAAATAAGGGATACATTGAGTAAAGAGAGTTAACCTTGAGAAGGTTCATGATTGTATCTGTCAATCTAGCACTATGGCTTGTGCTACTCATCAGCCCACATATGGCACGCACTAGAACTGGGAAAGTAAGCAGCCAGCCACATAAGGTATGGTCCAATCTGGCCTAGTGCTGCCCACAGTATAAAGGGTTTTACAGTCACTAACACAGGCATGCCAAGGAAAACAAGTAACGGATCAGAAGGGGTTGGGGGGGGGGGATGCAATTTCTCACTGATTTTGTGACACAAAGTCATCAACAATGAACTCTTTGGCATACCTTAAGTCAAAAACCTCAGGCAAATCAGAACTTAAACTGAGCTATAAGACTTTCACAAGGACAAAGAACCGAAACACAGACACTCAGGGAAAGCCACCCATATAACCATGTTCCCCAGAGAAACACTACTTTAAAATGACAAGATCTTCCTTGACTTTTTAAATCTCATTTCTATTAACATATTCATCCTAATAAGCAGTAACAGATTGAGAGAGTTGGAGGGACCTGACAAAGAGGTATGTCAATATATAGCCCCCCAGGAGCATCCTCTTACCCTCCAGGGACTGTCATAACAGCTATTCTACAGGCAAACTTTGATAATATCCCTGACCATTTTCTGGGAAAAGTGGGAGGAGACATTGTTCTTCCTTGGTCAATGTCAGCTAGTCTTTTAGACTCAGACTCATTTTCCCCCCCATTGGATTAGACATGAGTAGCATTCATTATTTGAAAAATAGAAAGAGCTTTACTTGATTGGATGGTGACTTTGATGGAAGAAGGAAGCCCTTTGCTAGGTGATTACCAGCTCTGACATGGATTTCTGGACAATCTGGGGGTACTTGCACAATATGCTGACTGCTGCAATTTCAATGCAGACAGCTAGGCCACTGCTCATAATTGTCAATGAATTTTATCAGCTTAAAACCATTTTGGGCTGGGAGGAAGCAGGACTGATATAAATTTTTAATCAAAGTTTGAATGAGTAGTTCAAAGACCACTTGGCAAGGTGCCCCTTTTCCAGATAACTTGTCAGGACTGATGAATATATACATCTAGTTTAATGACAGATTATCATGATTCTGTCACTTTCAGTCACACAGAGCCCATGCAATACCCAGCACTGTATGGTCTGTGCTTCAGGTATGGTGTGCCAAATCATCTGGTTTGATTGGCAGTGTCAGTGGATCCACCATCAGGACAGGAAAAAGGAGTTCTTGGGAAGGAAGAAGAGAGCTGAGCAGGGGACCTGAGAATGTGACTGCATTGGTCACCCATAGGCCCTTATTTTCAACGTGGTGTCTGGCCCTGGACACCTGGCTCAAACATAAAAGGAGAATAAATCCTGCCTGAGTGAAAGATCTGGACAATTTATTCCCCTGAATCAGTCTCATGATTCCATGAACCTCCTAATTCCACTCTAGAACCAACAGCCCTATTCTAGAGTTACCTAAGGAGAAAGGCTGCAAGGTACAACAACAATGAGACCTGGAGGGGAGGAGGGAAATTTGACTAGGATTCTTCTTGTACTGAGTAGAGGAGTTCTGAAAGGCCTTGCATATCATGCTGAGGAATAAGCCCCAGCCAGGATTCTATACCTTTGAGTTAGGCTTCTAAATCTGGTGGAGAAATGCTAGGAAGAAAAAAGGGAGAGGGGGAATGATTGTTGTCGGCACCACTAAGCTTCCTGAAAAACAGAAAGAAAAAGAGTCCCAGGAAGAAGATTAAAAGAATGCTGGCCAAGGAAGCACTGAAGAGGGTTGGGGGGGGGGGGAATATTTGCTACACAGACCTACCATTCTAAGAGAAAGAATCATACTAGCAATCACCCTACAAGCTTTTCAACATGATCTTCATGAGTGTGAGCATCAGTAACTCAAGGAGGGAGCATCAGTAACTCCCACAAGACACAGCTCTCCCCTGTGTCCAATATAGGAAAGTTGAGTGGGTCTTAAAGATGCCATACTTTCAATTTAGTGGATACTGTGAAACATCCAGGAGGGGAGGTGGAACCCATAACCCTGAGGATCCTCCCTTGGTAGCAGAACTTGTGAGGAAAAACGAAAGGAAATGATGGAAGATTATACCAATGCTTCTTCTAGGGTTCTTAAATAGTGGGGGGAAAGTCTGGTATGTTTCTTGAAAGTTGGTCTAACAGTCAAGAAGGTCTGAGTTCAAATCCTGTCTCTGATAAATACTGGCTGTGGGAAACTGGGCAAGTTATTTAACCTCTCAGTGCCCCAGACAACTCTAAGTTTCAGAGCAGATGCCAGTCTCCTCAGGCTGAGGAAATTATGCCAATGAAATAACAGGTCTGGTTTCAAACAAACAAACAAAAATTTCTCTTGGATCAAACCAGCCTAAACTTGGTGTCAAAAGAACATCTGGTACAAGTCATTAGACTGGGCGTTGAGAAAGAACATTGTGGTGACAGCCAAGAAAATGTGTGCCTGAGAGAGATAGAGTCAAGGCCAGGGAGAGGCGCAGCTGCAATACCCACAGTCTTTGGTTCTGCAGATTGTCCCTCTGTCGTCATTGTGGTGTGTGGGTGGAAGGCTCATGAGCATTTGTCAGTTGAAGGTCGTGGCTCATGTTGTACTAAAGCCACACACAGAGAAAAGGGAAAGTAAATAATGAAGAAAACTATAGTCGACTCCAGCTTAGTCCTTTTTTTAAAGATATTATTTTTATTCTGAAATTAACACTAACTAAAATGAGCATTACCATATAACAAAACAGAATAGGAGAGAGGGTTGTACATGAGACTTTGTGTCTTTATTACATACAGCTTGCTTTATCTTTTAAGTGTATGATAAATTCAACAGGTAACTTTCAAACCTATCTTACTTGGCTGTGTTTCCTTTTAACCTTCTGTTGTTTTCAGTGATTTTTAAAAAAATAATATTTTCAAAGCTATACCCTAAAGAGATCAAAGAAAGTGGGAGTAATTCTTTTTTGTAGTTTTAAAGAACTGGAAGCTAGGAGAATGCCCATCAATTGGAGAATGACTGAACAAAATAAACATGAATGGAATGGAATACTATTGAACCATAAAAAATTATGAAGACGATTCCAGAGAAACTTGGGAAAACTTGTATGAACTGATGTAAAGTGAAGTGAACAGAACCAGGGGAAGAATCTATACAAAATAACAAAAATATTATAAAGACAAGCAAGTAGGAAAAAGATGGGAACTCTAAACAACACAATAACCAACCACAATTCCAGAGGACTCATCATAAACATGCTACCCACCTCTTGAAAGAAACATCATGGACTTGTGGTACAGATTCAGACATCTTTCTGTCTCTGTCTCTGTCTTTCTCTCTATCTCTGTCTCTGTCTGTCTCTCTGTTGGTCTATCTTTCTCTCTATCTCTCTCTGTCTTTCTGTCTCTGTCTCTGTCTTTCTCTCTGTCTCTATCTTTCTATTTCTCTGTCTCTCTTTCTCTCTCTGTATCTTTGTACAGAGCCAAAACAGGAATTTGTTTTGTTGGATTATGTATATTAGTTTCAAGGGTTTTGTTTTTCTTTCTTTTTCAGTGAGGGTAGGGGAAAGAGGGCAAAGAATAAGCATTTCTAATCTAATCAGATATTCTCATGATAGGCAATTTGTCATATTTTTTCTGATTTTTAAGTAATACAGGATTACCATGAAGAATTTAGTTTGTTAGGTATTAGTATTCTCCAACACTTCTTTATGGTTTGTTCTACATTACCATAAACTTGCTTTTATTCCCTAATCTGAGAAACTTCATCATTTGACACCTTCCCTCCGTCCCCCAGAGTGTAGTCACTAACCCACCATTATTACGTTGTTGTTTTCTTGGCCTCTTATGAACAGGAATCATATTTTCTGTATTTTTCAATTCTCCACAGCACCAAATTTGGCAGCAGTAGCCAGGGAACTCAATATAAATGTTACCTCCACCCAAACATCTATGACTTAGTAGACAAATCCTAAGGAGTTTTCTGAAGCACAAAGAGGTTAAGTGGTGTTATGAAAGGACACACCACCACTGTGTCAGATGCTGGTATTTGAACCCAGACGTTCCTGACACCAACCTCAGTGCTCTAACCACTCTTCCAGGATGCATACATTAGAAACTAAATAGGGGCAGCTAGGTGGCGTAGTGGATAGAGCACCGGCCCTGGAGTCAGGAGTACCTGAGTTCAAATCTGGCCTCAGACACTTAACACTTACTAGCTGTGTGACCCTGAGCAAGTCACTTAACCCCAATTGCCTCACTAAAAAAAAAAAAAGAAAGAAAGAAACTAAATAAATATTAGTTGGCTGTATGGAATGAGTGAGTAAGACAACTTACAGGACCCTGTGAATGAAAAATGATATCCAGAAAATTTGTATTTGTTAGTAATACTAATAATCATAATCATTTTAATGAAATAATACCTAGTATTTATATAGTTCTTTAAGATTTGCAAAGTGCTTATCAAATATTAATACATTTGATCCTCACAACCATCCTGGGAGGTAGGTGCTATTGCTATTCCCATTTTTTTTGTGAGGCAATGAGGGTTAAGTGACTTTCCCAGGGTCACACAGCTAGTAAGTGTCAAGTGTCTGAGACTGAATTTGAACTCAGGTCCTCCTGAATCCATGGCCAGGGCTCTCTCCACTGTGCCACCTAGCTACCCCCTATCCCCATTTTACACATAAAGAAACTAAGGCAGACAGTAGTCAAGGGACTTGCCCAGGATCACACAGTAAATGTCTGAGGTCAAATTTGAACTTAGATCTTCCTGCCTCCAGGTCCAGAGCTCTTTTCATTGTGCTATCCAACTATTTATTATCATCATCATGAATAATAATAATTATTAATAATAATCACTATTACCTTCTTAACCTAACATTTTTATAAAATTCCTATAGAAAAGATTCTAAGATTTCCTTATTCTTGAATATATAATGTTCTACAGACTTTTGAACAGGGAAGTAAAATGATTGCTTTTTTAAACTGAACAAACATATTTTTATATTTATCATTGTTCAGTCATGTCCTACTTTTTGTAACCCCATTTGGCATTTTCTTGGCAAAGATACAGAGTGATTTGCCATTTCCTTTTCTGGTTCATTTCATAGAAAAGGAAACTAAGGCAGCCTGGGTTAAGTAACTCACCCAGCTAGTAAATGTCTGGGACTGAATTTGAACTCAGGTCTTAATGACTCCAGGCCCCAGAGCTCTATCCACTGCACCACCTCCAAGTGCACCTTCTATAAACTCACTAAAACCACGTCCAAGAGAATTCCAGTAGCTGCCAGATGACAGGGATAATAGGTACCTTGGCCCATTCCCTCCTAATTTAATTTTTTCTTCTAGGTCTCTATATTTTGAAAGCTTTTATTTAAGGTAGCTTTGAGATTATTATTTTTCAGTATGTCATCATCTATTTAAAATGCTCTTTTTATTGATGTTATTTTCAGGAAGTTTGGGGCAATAGTTCTCTGAAATGATGCTCCTATTATAGTACAGTTTATTTTTTGAATTCTCAAGAATATCTTGGAGTTTTCATTTGTAGTATTAGAATCTGTCATATGCCAGTTTCTAATGATAGTGAGCTCCTGATCTTTAATCCTAGCCACCTGAAAGTATCGTTCTAGGTATCTGGAAATGCTTAAATTTTGCAACCAACAAGTGTTACATTGCACAGGTGCTCACCACTTCATTACATAAGCTACAATGATCAATCAGTCTGGGTTCCATCAGAATAACCTTTCTGTAATTTCTGGTGACAATGTCATGATCTTGAATCAATACCATTACCCCCTCCAATCTATAAACAAAGCCAGATGACTCAACTATTTGTTTAATATTTTAATCAACATATTGTTGGTTGATAATAATAATGATAATAAGAACAATAATAAATAAAAATAGCTAACATGTATATGATGCTTGCTATGTTGCTAGCTACTGTGCTAAGTGCTTTACAAATATTATCTCATTCATCCCCCAATTGAGAAATGTTGAAAGGATATAAACAGGTAGTTTTCAGATGAAAAAATCAAAGCTATCTGTTGCCATATGAAAAAATGCTCCAAATCACTATGGATTAGAGAAATGCTAATTAAAACAACTCTGAGTTACCACCTCATACTGATCAGATTGGCTAATATGACAAAAAAGGAAAATAATAAATGTTGGAGAAGCTGTGGGAAAAAATGGAACACTAATGCATTGTTGGTGGAGTTGTGAATTGATCCAACCATTCTGCAGAGCAATTTGGAACTATGACCAAAGGGCTATAAAGCTGTGACCCAGTAATACCACTACTAGGTCTATATCCCAAAGAGATCATAAAAAAGGGAAAAGGACCCACATGTACAAAAATATTTATAGCAACTCTCTTTGTGGCAGCAAAGAATTAGAAATTGAGGGGATGCCCATCAATTGGGAAATGGCTGAACAAGTTGTGGCATATGAATATAATGGAATACTATTGTGCTATAAGAAATGATGAGCAGGAGGATTACAGAAAAACCTCAAAAGACTTCAGTGGACTGATGCTGAGTGAAGTGAGCAGAACCAGGAGAACATTGTACACAGTAACTACAACATTGTGTGATGATCAACTGTGATAGACTTAGATCTTCTCAGCAATAAAATGATCCAAGACAATTCAAAAGGACTCATGATGGAAAATGCTCTCCACATCTAGAAAAAAAGGACTGTGGGGGGCAGCTAGTGGGCACAGTGGATAAAGCACCAGCCCTGGATTCAGGAGGACCTGAGTTCAAATCCAGCCTCAGACACTTGACACTTACTAGCTGTGTGACTCTGGGCAAGTCACTTAACCCTCATTGCCCTGCAAAAAGAAAGAAAGAAAGAAAGAGAGAGAGAGAGAGAGAGAGAGAGAGAGAGAGAGAGAGAGAGAGAGAGAGGGAGGGAGGGAGGGAGGGAGGGAGGGAGGGAGGAAGGAAGGAAGGAAGGAAGGAAGGAAGGAAGGAAGGAAGGAAGGAAGGAAGGAAGGAAGGAAGGAAGGAAGGAAGGAAGGAAGGAAGAAAGAAAGAAAGAAAGAAAGAAAGAAAGAAAGAAAGAAAGAAAGAAAGAAAGAAAGAAAGAAAGAAAGAAAGAAAGAAAGAAAGAAAGGAAGGAAGGAAGGAAGGAAGGAAGAAAGAAAGGAAGAAAGAAAGAAAGAAACTGTGGAATCTGGATGCAGATTGGACCATACTGTTTCAATTTTTTTGTTGTTGATTTTTCCTTTTTTGAGGTTTTTTCCCTTTTGTTCTGATTCTTCTTTCACAACCTGACTAATGCAGAAATATGTTTAATTTGATTGTACATATATCTTATATCAGATTACTTGCTGTCTTGGGGAAGGGGGAGGGAAGGAATGGAGAAAAATTTGGAATGAGAAATCTTATGAAAACAAATGTTGGAAACTATCTTTGCATGTAACTGGAAAATAACAAAAATATTTTTATGCTTTATAAATAAACAAACAAGCAAATAAATAAATAAATGAAAATTTAAAAAATAATATTATCTCATTTGATCCTCATGACAACCCTGGGAGATAGGTACTATTATTATCACCCCCCATTTTACAGATGAGAATACTGAGTTGAGTTCATGTAGGTATTAATCAGGAAGTGCCTTTTGATTCCAATCTTGTACTATAGTCATTTCATAGGCTCCATACAAAGATAAACCACTTTGTATAATATATGACAAATCCACTAATGTATTCCTGGTTTGACCTTACTATTGTCCTGTGGAATTGGGTTTGTTGACTCCAAACATATTTCTGTTGATTTTTATCCTGTTTATTGTATGGTCTAAGAATTGCTTCAATGTTCTTCTACTTTTGGATGAGGAAGTGTTTATCATTCTCTAACTTCCTTGGAGGTGATAAAATATATACATTTTGTTTAGTGAAAGAGAATGGATTCATTCACAAAAGTTTTAGCAGATATCAACCCTTATCAATTACTCAGTTTGGGTATATAGTTAATCTATTAGTTGGAGTTATGATGGCACACTTATAAAAGGGCTTTTGGAAATTACACTTAGGTATACTTATTCCCTTTCATAAAAATTCAAGATGGTGGCATTATTTTTGCTCTCCATTTTATTTTTAGGTTGCACTTCTGGAGTTTGTGTTAAATATCATCCACAGAATCATCTCCCATTCTTTCTTTCTCTTTACCCCCTTTCTATGACAATAAGGTGGTCCTTCTAATTGCTGATATCAACCTTTATACATGTACCTTTCTTTTCTTTTTTTTTCTTTTTTTTTTGGAGGCAATTGGGGTTAAGTGACTTGCCCAAGGTCACACAGCTAGTAAGTGTTAAGTGTCTGAGGCCGGATTTGAACCCAGGTACTCCTGAATCCAGGGCCGGTGCTCTATCCACTACGCCATCTAGCTGCCCCCTATACATGTACCTTTGATCCTATTCCCTCCAGCCTCCTCTAGAAGTTTTCTTCACAAATACCCGAAAGTCCTCTTTTTTATTGAAGTCCCATTTTTTTTCCTCTGAAAGATTATATACAATTTTGCTGGATAGGTGATTCTTGGTTGTAATCCCAATTCCTTTGCCCTCTGGAATATCATATTCCATGCCATCCAATCCTTTAATGTGGAAGCTGCTAGATCTTTTACTATCCTGACTGTGGCTCCACAGTACTTGAATTCTTTCTTTTTGGCAGCTTGCAATATTTTCTCCTTGACCTGGGAGCTCTGGAATTTGGCTTATAATATTCCTGGGAGTTTTCCTTTTGGGATCTCTTTCAGGAAGTAATCAGTGGATTCTTTCAATTTCTATTTTACCTTCTGCTTCTAGAATATCAGGGCAATTTCCCTTGACGATTTCCTGGAAGATGATGTCTAATTTCTTTCCTTAATCACAGTTCTCAGGTATTCCAATCATTTTCAAATTGTCTCTCCTGGATCTATTTTCCAGGTCAACTGTTTTTACAAGGAAATATTTCACCTTGCCCTCTATTTTTTTTTATTCATTTGGATTTGTTTTATTGTGTCTTGATTTCTCATAAAGTCATTAGCTTCTATTTGCTCAATCCTAATTTTTAAGCAATGATTTTCTTCAGAGAGCTTTTGCACTTCCTTTTCCGTTTGGACAAGTTGGCTTTTCAAGCTGTTGACTTTTTTTTTATGACCATCCTGCATCACTCTAATTTCTCTTTCCATTTTTTCCTCTACCTCTCTTACTTTATCTTCAAAGCCCTTTTTGAGAAGCTCTATGGCCTGAGACCAATTCATATTTTTCTTAGAAGCTTTAGATGTAGGAGCCCTGATGTTGCTATCCTCTTCTGAGGGTGCACCTTGATCTTCCTTGTCACTAAAAAAACCTTTCTATGTTCCTCACCTTTCTCTGTCTGTTCATCTTGCCTGTCTTTTACTTGACTTTTAGCTCCTTAAAGTGGGGCACTGTTTCCAGGCTGCATTGTCCCAAGCTTCAGGGGGTCCCAGGTGGTATGATTTAAGGAGGGGCAGGTTTTTCACCCACCTGGCCTGTTCCCTGGTCTGTAGATAACCCCAGGCCAACTTGCTAATTAACCAAATAGCAAAACTTTCTGTGCTGTGGTTGTTAGCTCCAACAAGCCTGTGCCCCTCCCCCACCTGGGCCACTGATATTCAAGACTACTTCCTGGTTCCCAGCAGGAGTGAAAAACCCAAGTTCAGCCTCAGCACCAGCAGAGACCCCTATAATTTCCCCACTACCAACCACTCAGCCCTCTCATCAGACTGTGAGCTTAGTTCCTGCTGGACACTGGTGCTGCACTTGATTCAGAGGCTCTGGCAGTCTCTTTCCCTGACTTGGCCTGTCTGGGACTGGATCTGTGTCAGCGTGACTGGGGGGGTTGAGCTCCACTCCTTCCCCGGAACAGCAAGTCCCTCCTTCTAAGCTGTCTTTGGTTGGAAAATGATCTCAGCACATTCTTTTGTGGATTTTGCTTCTCCAGATATTGTCCTATGGCATTATTTAGAGTATTTTTGGAGCAATCGTGTCCTCATATAGTATTGAAAGAGAGATTTCCTTACAATGTGCCCATAAGGTTGATTATTGCAACAACAATCCAGAAGTTTTCTATTTCAATCATACCCTCTATCTCTCTTATCTTCAACCTCTCCCTACCTCTCTACTTCCTTCACAATCACACAAATCTGCCACCCATTCCTATCACCACAAAACATTTTCTAGAGCCTACCATTTTCTTAAAGTATCATTCTATGTGCCTCTTTCCTTTCTCAATAAAACTCAATGGGGAAAAATCTATGTCTCCATTTCTTCCCATGTAACTCCTCAACCTTTTAGAATCTACTACCTTCCAACCTTATTACTCAGTTGAAACCACTCTGTCCCAAGTTAACAAGGATTTCTTAAATCTAAGGATCTTTCTTCAGTCTTCATCCTTCTCAACCTATCTGTTACATTTGACAATGTTAATCATCATCTTTTCTTGAATATTTTCTCCCCTTTGTGTTTTTTATAATCTCTCTCCTTCCTTCTCCTGTCTAACTATTCCTTCTCAGTATCATTCATATCACACATATCTGTATGAATTCCCCAAGGTTTGTCCCGAGCCCTTTTCTTTTTCTGATACTATATTGTCTTGAGTATATTAGCTTTAATGGTTATTTTTTTTATATGACTCAACTCTATATTTCCAGCCCAAGTCTCTCCAATGAGTTTCAATATAGTATCACCAGTTGTAGACATTTCAAACTATATTCCAGAGACATAGCAAACTAAATAAGTCCAAAATGAAACTCATCTTTTCTCTCTCCATGCCCCACCTACCAACCCTTACATATTCCAAACTTCTTTGTTTATATAGATGGCATTATCATTCTTTCAGTTTTCCAAGTTTGTAATTCAACATTATCACTGACTCCTCACTCTTCTTCATCCTACATATCCAATCAGTTGCCAAATTTCATCATTTGCCCCTCTACAAATTCTCCTATATGACTCTTCATTCTATTCACACAGTCATCACTTTATTTCAGGCTCTACCACTACTCATTTAGATTATTGCAGCAGCACCCTTCTAATTGTTCTACCTGCCTCAAGTCTCTCTCCACTACATCCCTTCCTAAACACTGCTGCCAAAGTGATTTTCCTCAAAAGTAGATGTGACTGGGGCAGCTAGGTGGCTCAGTGGGTAGAGCACTGGCCCTGGAGTCAGGGGGACCTGAGTTCAAATCTGGCCTCAGACACTTGATACTAACTAGCTGTGTCACCCTGGGCAAGTCACTTAACCCCAATTGCCTCACCCCCCCCAAAAAAAAAGTAGATCTGACTATGGCATTCCCCTATTCAATAAACTCCAGTGGCTCCCTATTACCTTTAGAAGGAATAAAGGAAAGAATCAAATGTTTATTAAGCACCTACTATGTGCCAGGTGTTAAGGGCTAAAATTCTAGCTAGTCTGTCTAAAATATCTAATGAGTGGTCGCCAATAAATTATAAGCTTTAGCAAGAGTTAGACTTTTAAGCGTTTATTAAGAATAAGAATTTGGTAAAGAGAGAGAGAAAGGCCTAGATCCCTATCTATTAAAGGGAGAGCACATTTCTAGCTCCGCTCTCCACCAGAGTCCAAAGGCAAGAGCCTCAGAGCAAGTGCCAGTCTCTTCCTTCCTCCTCCCACTAGCCCGCGTCACTTCCTGACGCCAAAGAAAAGACTCCTGGTCTTGACCTCAAAGACCTTCACTTCATGGGCGGAACTCTTCTACAGTAAGTCTCCAGCAGGTGGCATCATGGCAATCATTACAGTCTAAAATTCTAGCTATGATCTAATGAGTGGTGATTAATTCATCAAAAAGAAATAAGACTTCAATTAGCAAGATTCAATATTCAATGTTTTCAGTGAGGTATCAAGCAATAGGGTTCAATAACCCTCTCTCAAAAAGAAAGAGTAAAAAAAAAGAATTCTGGTAGCTTCTGAGGCCCGATGGCCTCACCCACAGCATATACTTAAAATGTCTTTGAAAAGTCACTTAGTTTAGTTTTAAAGAAAAGCAAAAGAAACAAAAGTCAAAAAACAAAGCAAAACCAAAGACCAAAAATAAAAAGCAAAAGATTTGCTAAGCACCCTTTTGTGCTCTTAAAGGTGTGGTGAATTCCAGGTCTTTTCAGTGCCTTTCAAAAGTCAAAACAAAACAAAAACAAAAACAAAAACAAAAAGGATTAAAAAAAAATAGGTATAGGGTAGGGAAAGGGTGGGAGAAATTGAGGTGGGCCAGAAAACTAGGCCATGTGCTTCAGTGCTTTTGCCTTTAGAAGGAAATGCTTGTTAAATTTTAAGGTTTGGGGTATGCCACATTGTTTTAACTGGTTCCCCAATTCTCTGCATGCCAAAGTGGCAGGGGTTTCTGAATTGTCATTGATCTTTCTAATGCTGTCTATATTGTCTGTCAGTCTTTTCACCATACAAATGCTTTATAAGAGTACTAATTAAAGACAAAAGCAGGTTAGCGGGGCAGCTAGATGGCGCAGTGGATAGAGCACCGGCCCTGGAGTCAGGAGTACCTGAGTTCAAATCCGGCCTCAGATACTTGATACTTACTAGCTGTGTGACCCTAGGCAAGTCACTTAACCCCAATTGCCTCACTAAAAAACAAACAAACAAACAAACAAAAAAAAGCAGGTTAGCAAAATTCTGAACAAAACGAGCATATCTGGAATTTAAAGGGTTTTCTAAGGTTGTCTCAGAAGCACAGCCAGGCTGGGGAAGGACTGAGCCTGAAGCTGCAAATGTAGTTAGAGAAAGTTGCACATTCACATTAGATCTCTGGACTTCCAGGCCGGGGAAGCAATGGGCTTGGCCATGGGAGGAGTTGGGTTCCACTGGTTCTCTGAAAATTCTTTACATATATTTTATCTCCTGGGTTGAAGTTGTGCAATGAAAAGTCTAATGGTCCTGCCTGGACCACAGCTCCTGCCTCATGGAGTCTAAACTGGGGAAAAAGTTTTAGCTTGGATAGGAGGGTGACCAAAAAGCATTTCATAAGGAGATATATGAAGTTCTCCTCTTGGTCTACTGCATAGATAGAATAATGCCAATGGTAGAACATCAGGCCATTTCAAATGGGTTTCAGTACATAATTTGCCAATCATACTCTTAAGCTCTTTATTCATACGTTCAACTTGGCCTGAACTTTGTGGATGGTAGGGCGTGTGGAATTTTGGAGTCACTCCCAAGAAAGAGTAGATTTGGGATAAAATCGAATCAGTGAAATGTGTGCCTTTGTCAGAATCGATGAGGGCTGGTGGGCCAAAACGAGGTACTATCTCTTTAAGAAGAATTTTGGCAACAAAAGCAGCTGTGGCTCGGGGGCTGGGAAAGGCCTCCACCCACCGAGTGAGCTGATCAACTATAACAAGGCAAAATTTATAATGTCCTGCTTTTGGCATAGTAATATAATCAATTTGTAAGTGCTCAAAAGGTGTATATGCTAAGGGACACCCTCCATAAGCTTTGGCCTTAAAAGCATACTGATTATAAGATTGACATGTGGAGCAGCCCGAGCAGATTCAAGATGCTGTATTAGTCACACCTGGTGCTATCCAGATTCTCTTAATAGAGTCTACAATGCCTTGTGTACCAAAATGGCCTTTTCTGTGAACAGAGAGGCATACCTGGTGGTAGAATTTCCGGGGAAGAAGTGGCTTACCTTCCAGAGACACCCAGATGCCATTGATCTGTTTCGCCTTAAATTTCTTTTTCCACTTTTCTACTTCAGAATCGTCATAGGTTAGGTTGGAAGGAATATCCTCAGAAGGTGAAAGGTTAAATACATGTTCAGGAGCTTCTAATGCAGCAAGCTTGGCTGCAGAATCGGTTCGTGCATTTCCCTTTGAAACAGGATCACTATTCCCTGTGTGGGCAGGGCAATCGTTACACAGGCACTGTGCTATGTGCTTTACAAATATTACTTCATGTGATCCTCACAATAACCCTGGGGTGTAGGTTCTATTATTATCTCCATTTTATAATGAGGAAGCTGAGGCAGGCAGTACAATTATCCTTTCTACATCACAACTTTCCCCATTATGGTTTTGACATATGGTGTGTCAGGTTAAGAAATTAAATAGGAATGGAGGAGGGGGGAGGTGTAGAAGCAGCATACAACACACAAAGGCCAGCAGAATGCAGAAATGCATAATATATATGTATAGTATTGTACAATATCAAAAATGTTTATCTGTTAATATCATAATAATTCATACTTCTCTGGTACAAAGAGAGGGCCAAAAAAATTTACATGGATTTTCCAGATCATGGGGTTGCCATACCCCTGACCTCCATGATGTGGAAGGGATAACTGTAGTTAAATGATTTGCCCAGGATCACACAGCTAGTAAGTGTCTGAGGAGGGATTTGAACTTGGGTCTTCTTGATTCCAAGTCCATTGCTCTATTCACTCTGCCACCTAGCTACTTCTATGTAGCTTTTACAACTCTTCACAATGTAAGGGGCTAAAATTCTAGCCATAATATCTAGAGAAGTTGGAACACAAAGTTTTTTTAAAAAATTGATGTTAAAATTTTGTTTTTACATATATTTTGGAAAATAAAATTCTATTCAAAAGAAAAGAAAAGAAATAACCAAAAAAAAAAAAAAGAAAAGAAAAAGGAACATTGACAACAACAACAAAATATACTTCCATTTGTGTTCAGATGCCATCAGTTCTTTCTCTATAGGTAGATTGCATTTTTCATAAGTCCACAAAAAAATAAAATAAAATAAAATAATAAAATCTAATGAGTGGTCCCCAATAAATTATAAGCTTTAGCAAGAGTATTTAAGTGTTTAAGTATTTAAGTATTTATTAAAGAGCATTAGGATCAAAGAGAAAAGTAAAAATCTAACTATTTCTAAGAGACCCCATCATCTAACCCGCCATGGCGAGATCAAGAACCAAAAGAGGAAAAAACCCTTTGCTGGTATCCACTTCCTACTTCGTGTCCTCCTCCCAAAAATTGGAGGCTCCTCAAGTTGATTGGCTGGTAGCCCTGATAGACAGTACCCACGAGTAAACATCACTTCCTATCACCAAGGACCTTGACCACATGGCTTGCCCTCAGACTCCTTCTCCTCATGGCAGAACTTTCCTACAGTAGCTCTCCAGCAGGTGGTGTCATTCCAATCGTTACAACAACTTGGCCCTAAGCTATCTTTCTAGCCTCATTGGACACTACTCCCCCTCCTATATTCTTTTACTATCTCACCAAAACATTTTCTGTTCCTCCCATATGACATTTCACCTCCTATCTCTGTCTTTACCCTGACTGTGTCTACAATGAAACTCACTCCCTCACTTCCAACACATAAAATTCTTCTCTTCCTTCAAGACTAAGCTCAAGCATTGATTTCATATGAAGCCTTTCCTGATCCCCCAACTACTGCTATCCTTCCTTGCCAGATATTTGACTACTTTGTTTTTAATTTTCATTTTATATGTACTTGTGTATGTTGTTGCCTTCCTCTTAAAATGTAAACTCCTTGAAATCAGGGATTGTTCCATTCTTTGTATTTTTATCTCCAGCACCTACCATGATGCCTAGTACATAGTAGGTGATTAATAAATAATTGTTGTTTGATTAATCAATTTTTAATTCTTTCAAGTACTTCACCAATTCACTCTTCAGCTTTTTAATAATTCCTCCATTTCCACTTCTTTCCTTTAATCAGCACTCAGGGATGTAGTTCTTTCTGACAATTGATCTGTATGATGCTTTTCCATACCTTGGAACTAAGGAGATTTTTGACAAAAAGCTCTATGGAGTCCTTTCTTAGAGGTGGTAAGATCTATCTTCAGTTTTGTTATGATGTTGCATTAGTGTCTTCAGTCCATTCTGTGGGTTTTCATGGTTTGTCTCCTTTAGCAGTGAGGGCCATTGACACTGAAGCATTTCCAGAAGATGAGGCACTGGCATTTCTCATGCATTCCCATGTATCCTGTCCTTTGTGGTATCACAACAGAAAGGAGCATCACTTGATTTGCTGTCATTCATGTCAAGCTGTCCATCCCAACAGCTCAAAGTAGGACTAGCCTGGAACTCTATTCCTCCCCATCTATTTCTTAAATTCATAGGAGCAGTTACATCACGCTGACTGGAGTGTAACTCAAACAGTGGTATTGCCAGAGCCCAATCAGCCCATGTTTCGGGGTTCCTGCCAAGCCTTCACAGATGCCATAGTTTTCTCAAAGGCATACAGAGTCCCCTCTGTACATCAGCATTGTTGGTGCTCCCTTCTTTTCCCTTTGCTCCTCCCTCATATAATGGATCATCGATTGGGTTATAAGGGTTATGGTTTATTATTACTATTTTAATAAGAATAGCAATTTGAGTTTGAGTTCTTCTTACAAGGATGAAGAGTTTATGTAGAATCATCCAAGTTCTCTTGTCCTGAGCTTCCTTTAGGAAGAACTCCACATGTAAATGAAAGACCTAGACTATGATAGAGAGACTTAGGGTCCCTGGTCACAAAGCAAAGCCAAGTATACACAAGTACTGAACCCTGTTATTTTGGCTTCATTAGCACATTAATGCTCTTTTTGAGCAACTGAGCTTTTGGCCATCTGTAACAGATGAACAGTAACAGAGAAGACATGACCCTGAACAGCCAGTCCCTCCACGCTTTCTCCTAGATCCTTCCCCTTGGTGAAACTGTTGTTCTTGTCATTCAGTCATTTCAGTCATGTCCAACTATGCATGACCCCATTGGGGTTTTCTTGGCAAAAATACTGGAGTGGCTTGCCATTTCTTTCTCCAGCTCATTTTAGATATGAGGAAATTGAAGCCAACAGTGAATGACTTGCTCAGGGTCACACAATTAGTATATATCTGAAGCTAGATTTGAACCCAGGAAGATGAGTCCCTGACTCTAGGTCAGATACTCTTTCCCACTTCGCCAACTAGCTGCTCTTTGGTGGAACAGAGAGGAACAAAACAGACCATTGTTGCTACTGCTTATAAACAAAGAAGAGAAGAAATGTTTGACTTGTTTCTGCACACCTTTGGAAGTAAAGTTCTTTCTATTTGTGGTCAGGCTCAACTAAGGGACACCAGGCTTGCAACTTATCAGCAAATGACAATTGACACAAATATTGATTGTGCTGACTAGCTAATTATCAGCTTGTTATTGCTAAGGCTCTGAGATTGCTCCTTGCTAGACCACAATCAACAGCCCCCACTACAGCATCCTCATTTGCTTACAGAACACCCATTCCGGGTAACCTCTTCTCGCTCCAGCTTCTGCCATGCCCTTTCTCAGCCTCCACCATCACTCTGCCACATTGCTTTCAGCTTATTGTATAATCAGCTTCTCCTCTGACCTACCGTCATTACCTCAGGCTTGTTGGAGCTTTGCTGGGTGGTGATGACAGATCATTAAAGGCCCCAGCTGTTCCAACCCCAGCCACATGGTCTCCTTTGGGAATTGCCTCTGAAATCTCCAGAAGAAAGGAATGGAGACTCACTTAGCCTGATCCCAAAGTAATAGGAAACAATGACATCCTAGGATGTCTGAGAGATGGGGACTTGGCATACACAGCAAGGAGATGAGTGGGAACAAGACCTCAGCTAGAGTCAGGAATTGGCATAGACAGGGGTGCCACAGGAAGGAGCTCAAGGTATAGCTTCCTCTTAGACCATTAGCCTTCAAAGGAAAATCTCTTCACCCACCTTAGCTCAGCTAAACCTTAGCAATGGTCACAGATATTTTACCAGATGAAATGAGCAATGACATTTCTAGAGTACTGATAAGGAAGAATGCTACCCATTGTCTTGACAGAAAGGTAATGGCTCAAGATGCAGAATAAGACAGACATTATAGGATTCAGCCCATGTGGAGACTTATTTTGCTTGTGTGTGTGTGTGTGTGTGTGTGTATGTGTGTGTGTGTATGTCTACATGTCTACATGTATACCTATGTATATATACATATATACTTAAGCAAAAAATATATATTATCTATCTAGTAGAAGGGCCTTCTTTTTTTATTTTCTATGGGAAAAGGAAAGGAGATGGGGTAGGAAAAAAGAGAAAAAAGAGAATCATTAGGGCAACTTTTTAAAAAATACAGAATAAAAAAAGGTCCAGAAAGAAGGATAGAAAAACAACACAGCTTTGAGAGTTATAGAAAGCAAGCTATATATGACAGAGATCTGAAGTCTTATATATAATCCTCATTTGCTGTTCTACTATATGTGTATGTATATTATATATATATATGCATACATGTATATGTGTATATATTTCATTTGGTGTTAGGTTCAAAATTTAAAATTTACTACATAAAGTATAATCTTCAAAAATAAGCCCAAAAAAATATTTGACCAGAATACATATATCCAGAGAAAGTAGTTTCCTGGGGTGTGTGATTTAAGGGAATTGTCTCATCCTTTCCACCCCTTGTCCCCAAAAACATATCCTGGGAGGAAAATATACTCAGAAAAGATAAAGGAGGGTCAGCTAGGTGGCACAGTGGATAAAGCACTGGGCCTGGATTCAGGAGGACCTGAGTTCAAATCTGGACTCAAATACTTGACACTTACTAGCTGTGTGACCCTGGGCAAGTCACTTAACCCTCATTAACCCTGCAAAAAAATTTTTTTGAAAAATAAAGAAAAGATAAAGCATTTCTATGGTAAATATTTACTATGTATAAGACCCTGTGCTAAGCATCCATAAATAGCTACTGATCAATTCATTCTGGTTAAATATCCTCCATGATTTTTTTAGAAAAAAGATTATTGTCTTCATTCAAGGGGGAAGAAGCCATCCTAAAACAGTACATATGCATGATATCTATACTTCCTAGGGATTAAAGTTTTAGCATCCTTTCAGATTCATAGAAACTACAGCAAGCATGATATCTTACCCAGAACAGGTACTCAATGAATATCTGAAAGTATATATAAAAATCCATTTCAGCAAGTGTCTAATAACTAACTATTACATCCTTGACTCCCACCCTAGACTACAATCTAGGGATAACAAGTTAAAAGAAAAAGAATATTCTTGGGGCAGTTAAGTGGCATAGTGGATAGAGCACCAGCCCTGGAGTCAGGAGGACCTGAGTTCGAATCCGACCTCAGACACTTGACAATTACTAGCTGTGTGACCCTAGGCAAGTCACTTAACCCCAATTGCCTCATCAAAAACAAACAACCCCCCCCAAAAAAAGGAATATTCCCTATGCTGGGGGAGGTTAGAATGTACTAGATTTAGCCACCAACAAGATAGTGAAGTTCTCTACAAGCAAGAAAGACAGATTCTGCCCATAAGAACATTATACTCTAAGGGGGAAGGAAAGACAACACGCATAAAGGGAAATTAGAAGTGGGGAGGGGAATAATGTGGTGGCCTAGATCTGGGCAAGTTAAGATGAAACTTCACTTCTCAGAGCTGAGGGACCCAAGGGCACAGTACAGGTGGTTTTAGAAGGAAGAAGTAAAGAAGGATAACTAGAGACAGTAGGTCCTCTACTGGGAAGGTTGAGGGTGGTGGATTGCTTGAGTTCAGGAGTTCTGAGCTATATTAGGCTAAGCCATTTGGAAGTCTGCACTGAGTGGGGCTTCAGTAATTACCATCCCTTAGGAGTGAGGGGCCCCTTGGTTTCCTAGAGAGGAACAAACTAGTTCAGATCAGAAATGGAGCAGAAACATATTTGTGAGTGACCTGTGTACTTCTAGCCTGGGTAAAATAGAGACTCAGGCTCAAAAAACAAAACAAACCAAATTATCAGAAAAATGAGGAGGAAGCCTAATTCCAAGAAAAATAAAATGAAAGCTCACACATCAGAGACCTGGGACCCAGAAGTAAGGTTCAGGTGGTACTGGAGGAAAGGAATTAAGGAGGATATTCAGTGTTGATGTAGCTTGATCTGGAAATGAACATGATATAAAAAACAAAAGATAGGAGAGGGATTGCATCTGTGATTTCCTTGACAGAAGGATCCCCAGGTGAAGAACCCTCAAAACCTCTACATCTATTAGTCTGAGAAAGGTTACTAGAAGTCTAAGAAATTTAATGAGTTGCCAAAAGTCACAAAACCAATGTCATGGGCTCTTGGAACCCAGGTCTTTCTGAATCCATGGCTGGTTCTCAATTTTTTATGTCATTGGTGTCTGAAATTCAACCATTAGACATTCATCCATTTTGTTCTTAGTGAGACTCTCCCCTAAAATATAAATAGTCCAAGAAGGGTTACACTTAAAACTTTTATCATTGAACACCTACTTAGTTTAATTTATGGACCAACTGAGGAAATATGAGCCCTGGCTTAAGGGGAAGGAAGAGAACAGCTTCATTAGTAAAGAAAAGAGGTAAATTGGGAGAAGGGGAGGGAGAAGAGAAGGGAAGTAAGTCTTTATATATAGTGCCTGCTATGTTCCAGTCAATGTGCTAAGTTCTTTTACAAATATTATTTCATTGAATCCTTACAAAAACCCCACAAGGTAGGTGCTTTTATTGTTCCCATTTTATAGTTGAGAAAACTGGGGAGAGGTTAAGTTACTTAACCAGGATGACACAGCTAGCAAAAAGGACCAGAGCTGAACTCAGGTATTCCTGACATCAGACCTAGTATTCTATCCATGGTACCACTGATCTGCTAAAAGCAAAAGGCTGCTAAAGAGAACTTTAGTCCACTTCAGATTTAAATCCTGTATGGGGCAGGATAGAGTGCTAGGCCTGGAGGCAAGAAGACTCATCTTCCTGAGTTCAAATCTGGCCTCTGACACTAGTTGTATGACCCTGAGCAAATCATTTAACCCCATTTGTCTCAGTTCCCTCATCTGTAAAATGAGCTGGAGGGGGAACTAGCAAATCCCTCTGGTACCTTTGCCAATCCAGTACATTCTAACTTCCCCCAGTCACTCTTTTAGAATAAAACCTTTGTAACCCATATGCTTCCTGCCCTAACTTATTTAGTTGTGCAGTAGAGATGGTAGGCTGTTAAGGTGCCACCAGAGTCACTACTAGCACAGGGTATATATGGCTTTCTTCAAGGTATTGACATCTAGCAGGAGGATACATTTCCTCTTAGTAAAGTCCATCATTTTCATACCTTGTCATACATACATATACACACATATGTATGTATGTATTTTATGTATATATTTGTACCTAATGGTATCCACCTCTAGAGTAGGGGAGTGGGAGAGAATAAAAAAGGGGGGGGGAAGTTCCATGAAACTTTATTATATAGTAAAAAGGAATAGCAAGTTGTACATAATAAATTTGCAGTTTCAGGTACAACCATCTTTTTTTTAATTATTCTACTATGTTATGGAAATGTGTGTTTTATTTCTTAACTTCAGAATAAAATAAATAATTCTTTTTAAAATGATCATGATCAGAGATTTCCTATGACATTTTACTAGTTGTTTATCTACTTAAGATTAAGGTAAATTTCAAGGGAGATAAAAGCCATTAGAATTCATCTTCATTAACTCTTCAGTTCTCCTTACCTATTCTGCATAAATTAAATTAATATAACACCTGCCCCATGCAGCTATATAAAGAAAAAACAAAACTCAGGGATTTCTATAACGCCAGCTAATTAGCTACTTTCTCATCCACCCTGATTGCCTCTGTGGTTATTGACCAAGCATCAAGTACAGATCTCTCTAAAGGATGAGATCCCAGGCAATTACTGCAATTTGGTATGCACTATCTCTGGTTAGAAGGACCATAAGACCTAGTGTTTCATGTCTTCTCTCTTGGAATTTTACTTTTATAGCCTATATTCTTCTTTCTCTAACTCATCTAGTTGGGCAGTGCAGATGGTGGCATGCCAGGAAGCCATTGTTAGCAATAGACTAGAGCAATAAATCATAACAGCTACCATAAGTTGAAAGCTGAGCTTCTGGAAGCAATATCTAAAGCATGGCAGCATTTCCCCACATCCCTAAAGCTGTCAGTCTCCAGTCTACCTAGGAGCTGGCAAAGGCAGGCCTGCATTCTTGGAAGCAGGAGAAAGTCTAATGACATCACAGTTACCTAAATCCAAAAGGAAGGTATGGTGCATATATGAGAAGCAAGAGCAAGGACAAAGCAAGTAGAAAAGCAACTAGAATGGAATCTTTTTTAAGTTGAGAAGAATCTTAGAGGTCATTCAGCTCAAACCTTCAGCCAAGACAGAGACTTTCTTTACTATGACTGGGATAAGTGGCCATCAATGGACATTTCCTAGGAAAGGAGCTCCTTCCATTTTAGACAGCTGTAATTATTCATTTGTTCATTCAATCAACAAACACACACTAAACTTTGAGAAAGTATGGCATGATGAATAGAGTGCTAAATTTGGAGACAGGACAGTTTGATATAAATCTTGCCCCAAATACTTACATAGTCAGGAAACCTGTGACCATAGGCAAATAACAACTCTGAGTCCTTCTTTCCACATTTGCAGAATGGGGATAATATTGCTTGTCATCCCTACCTCATAAGGTTGTTGTAAGGAAAGAATTTTGTAAATAGTACAGAATTATGCAAATGTTAACTATAATCACAATATGCAAATCAATGTCCTGAGCCCCAAGAGTGATATATTTGGATAAGAAATGTCCATGCCCTCAAGAAGCTTATATACTTGAAGAAAAGTTATAATACACAGTATTACATGATAAGTACATTAAAGTTACAAAATAAAGTACTATATGATATTCTGACTCAAAAGGATGGTCACTAGTAATTGGAGATCAGAAAATCCTTCATGGAGAAAGTGGCATTTCAGTTGGGTTTGGGAATAAATAGATTAATTTAGGCAGAATTGTCATTTTTGCTTTATTGGCTTGGCCTACTCATGAGCAATTAATTCAACAGGCAGAGAGGGGAATGGCATACATTTGAGGTATAGCCTAGATAATCAGTAAAACAGTACTCATTTTTAGCATTTGCTTATTTCTATGGTGTAAATGTTCTCACTGAAAATTGGAGCTGGTTTTAGCACACCCTAGGTGGAATTTTATTTGCAAAGAAATAAGGATTCCCCAACTGATAAATGATCAAAAGATATGAACAGGTAGTTTTCAGGTGAAGAAATCAAAGTTATCTATAGTCATGTAAAAATGTTCTAAATCACTATGAATTAGAGAAGTGAAAACTAAAACTCTGAGATGCTACCTCATACCTATCAGATTGACCAAGATGGGAGAAAAGGAAAATGATAAGTGTTAGAGAACAGGTGGGAAAATTGGGACACTAATGCATAGTTGGTGGAGTTGTGAACTGATTCAACCATTCTGAAGAGCAATTTGGAACTATACCCAAAGGTCAATCAAACTATGCATACCCTTTGACCCAGTAATACTTCTACTAGGTATCTATCCCTAAGAGATCATAAAAAAGGGGAAAGGACCTACATGTACAAAAATATCTATAGCACCTCTCTTTGTGGTGACAGAATTGGAAAGTGAGAGGATGCCCAACAATTGAGGAATGGCTGAACAAATCGTGGTGTATGAATGAAATGGAATATTGTTGTGCTATAAGAAATGATGAGCAGGCAAAATTCAGAAAAACCTGGAAAGGCTTACATGAATTGATGCTGAGTGAAATGAGCAGAACCAGCAGAACATTTTACACAGTAACAGAGGCAACATTGTGTGATGATTAACTCTGAATAACTTAGCTCTTCTGAGCAATACAATGATCCAAGATGATGCCAAAGGACTCATGATGGAAAATGCTCTCCACATCCAAAGAAAGAACTATGGGGTCTGAATGCAGGTTGAAGCATACTATTTTCACTTTATCTTTTTTCATAGTTTTTTCTGTTTACTCTGTTTCTTCTTTCACAATATGACTAATATGTAAATATATTTTACATGATTGCATATTTATAACCTATTTAAAATTCTTACCTTTTTGGGGAAGGGAAAGGAGAGGAAGGGAGGGAGAAAATTTGGAACTCAAAAATGTTTAAATGAATGTTAAAAAATTTCTTTACATGTAATTGGAATAAACAAAATACTATTTAAAAATAAATGAGGAGAAGTTGGGTAGTGAAAAATGGGAAATGTCTGGTGTAGACAACTTTCTCCAGAAGTTTAGAAATAAGAGGGTGGAGAGAGGTGAAATAGTAAATAGATGGAATAAAAAGAGTCAAGTAAAGGCTTTTTTAATTATAGAAATGTGAGGATGTTCATAAACAAATGAGAAGGGATTTTCAAAGAAAAAAATAAGTTGTCTAAGAAAAAACAAGAGCAAAACACTGGAGTAGGAGTGGAAAAAGTAATATTAATAATTTTTACAGAGGGCTATTCTTTTGTGGGTATGGGGAGAAGTAGAGAGAGAGAATGAATGGTGAAGTTGTAAGAAATTGAACAAGGGAGTTGAGGGAATTCATACCAGAGAGCTACAATCTTCTCAATGAAGTAGGAGATGAGAGTATCTGTTCTATGGAAGGTATATCCTAGAAAATTTTTTATCTTAATAGAAAATTCAAAATGAGTTTCCATTTAATTTTTATTTATTATGACCGTTGATGTATGATTCTATGAACATTTAAATGATAGAAAGAAATCCATGCAAATGTTTCTAAGTATTTGGAATTCTTTAAATCTTACTCTAAATGGTCTGTCCTATTTCTTATATAGAAAGAATGGTTAATATAATATAATAAGGACTAGAATAATAACAGAATAAGGACTAGAAGGAATTATTAAGTCATTTAGTCCAACCCAGAATAAATTGAAGATGTTGAGTCCTTAAAAGATTAAGTAGGGGCAGCTAGGTGATGCAGTGGATAGAGCACCGGCCCTGGAGTCAGGAGGACCTGAGTTCAAATCCGGTCTCAGACACTTAACACTTAGTAGCTGTGTGACCCTGGGCAAGTCACTTAACCCCAATTGCCTCACTAAAAAAAAGAGAGAGAGTGAGAGAGAGAGAGAGAGAGAGAGAGAGAGAGAGAGAGAGAGAGAGAGAGAGAGATTAAGTAAATTGCCTAAGGAGGCACATGAAAGCAGCAATACTTTAATATCTTAATAAAGTTATATTTTTGTAGGAATAAAGTAATTTCACTAACTAACATGTCAGTTTTGTGAACCTGGGCAAATCACTTGACCTCCCAGTCACCCAGGCAACTCTCTAGTATTATAAATTGCTAAGTAGTTGACTATCTGCATTGGGAGAAGGGTTTCCTCATTGATACCAATACAAATCACAGGTCTTGACCAACCCCCAACCCTGCCAAAAAAAAAAAGTGGATCATATACTATAATCATCTCTGCATTATGAACTCTATTTAATCAAAGTCTAACTGCTTTGCAGACATAGATGTAGCCAGAATTCACTGTTCACCAATTGTCATTTGGCAAATTTCAGACATAGCAACAAAGACAAAATAAAAACTTCCAAAGGGGAAACCATCATAAATTCCAACATATAAATTAATAACAAAAATCACTATTACAGAAAACCAAGCCTAGTTTAATGAAGTAGTCAACCACACAGAATAACTTGAGGTGTACTGAATCTGCTCTTCTGTCTAAGTATATCATCCATACCAAGTGTTATTGTGCATGAAAATCCATGATCAGAGAATCATACCTTTGGGTTTACAGAGGGATTCTCTTTGTCAACATTAAGTGCTACATAAATTGGGGCTCTTAATATGATTATCTGGGGTTAATAATCATTCTTTCCAAATAGCTCACCTTGGAGGGGTGACATGTAATGTTACTCACACTTAAGTCAGAATTATTTTTTAGACCTGTTTTCTATGAGCAGAGGTGGTAAAGCAAAATGAGGAAATTTGTCCATCTGACAAACATAAAATCTTGAAAAGGGAAATGTATAAAAGGGGAAATGAATTAAAGGGGGCAGGGGGGAGAATAACTAAGACAAATGCCATCTGTTCCACAAATTATTTAATGGGTGTTGGAATATATAAACCAAAAAGGTGTGATCATACTACCACTGAGTCCAAGCAAAACTTGAACTGAATGATGAATTAGATGTTTTTTGAGTATTTGGAAAGAGGAGTGGTAACCATCCTGAGACAGAATGAGTTCACTAAAAATAAGTCACACTAACTTATAAGATATGGATGGTAAAAAAAAAAAAAAGTGACTCCAAGGTTTCCAATACACTTAAGTGGAAGAATAGTAATGTCCTCAAAAAAGAGGGAAGTTAGGAGGAAGGATAAACTTTTGGGAAAAAATAACAAGTTCTGTTTTAGACATATTGACTTCGAGATGACATACCAAATTTGAGAAGTCCAAAATTTGGCTGTTGATGTGGGACTAGAGCTCAGGAAAAGATGAGAGCTATATATGTAGATTGAGGAATCATCTGCATAGAGATAAGAGTTGAATGCATGGGAGTCAATGAGATCATCAAGAGAAAAGAAGAGAATGTAAAATAGAGTCCTGGGAGTAGATCATAGATGTTAATGCTGCTAAAAAAAAAAAAGACAATAGGAATAATCAGAAAGTTAAAAAGAATGACTGGTGACACAAAAATCTAAAGAAGAAAGAATGTGTGATAAGGATGGTCAGGTCTTATAGAGAAAGATGCAAACTAAGAAAGAGTTATCTTATTTATCAATTAAAAGATCATTAGTGACCTTGGAAAGAGCAATTTCATTAGACCAGTGGCATCAGAAGCCAAATTCAAAGGGGATGAGAATGAAGGAGAAGCTGGAAAAATTGAAGGCAATGACTATTGATAGGGTTTTTTAGTTTTGGTTTGGTTTGAGGGTTTTGGTTTGGGTTTTTTGGGGGTTTTTTTTGAGCAGTTGCCTGGACAATCTACTGAGTTAGTACATCCATCTGATTTAGACACCATTGAAAGAATTTTGTTGTTCCCAAAACAACACGAAGAGGAAATTGGGCTGGATAGCTTTTTAATTATTTATTTATTACTTTCAGCAATCTCAAGGTGCTTCCCATAAATTTTTTAAAATTATTATGTTGAATGATTGCATCTCAGAATACTTTAAGCTCTATATAGCCAAAGATATATCAAAGCTTAAAGAATCAATGTAGCATATATGTATAGATGCTAAGATATAGATAATATACATATATACACATGTGTAATATGTGAAATATAAAACATTTAGTATTTTTTACTTTAATATAATATATAATGGAGGCCTAGGAGTAATGTTTAGCATCTATACCACAGAACAGAAGAAATCAATTATACTAGCACAATAAATAATATAATAGCCATAAGTTATACCTCACATGGATAATATAGCACTTATTATATATGAGTAATATATGACATGTGACACATGGATGATATATGGAAGCAACACCTATTAAGAGATGACTGGCCTTAGAGCCCTCTTATAATGGGAGGTTTGGGGTGGGGGTTGCACTCCAATCAAAAGAACAGACAATACTGATCAGACATGAGTAATAAAGCTTACTTGTATGTGTATATGTGTTTATTATGCATATATGTGTGCATGTATATGTGTATCTAGACATGTGTGTATTGTAGACAAACATGAATGTATTTACACACTTATATGTAGGTGTATTATATATGACAAATATATCTCAATATACTGTATAGTTAATGTATTATATATTTGTAACTTTTTAAAGAAAATATACAAAATATGTAAATGTGGCACACATAGTGTATGGAGGGTCTGATGACATGTGAATATCAAAGCTCACTAGATGAGTGGTTTCAGGTTTCTTGGGGACACAGATTCCAATCCAAAGGAGTGTAGCTTGTGAGAGATGAAGACGTAGTTGTCCTTGGAACCCCCTTAAATGGACATTTTAGGGAGACTTCTTTGCTCTGACCTCTAGCTGTCCAACTTTCTAATCATAGTGATGGAAAGAACAGATGATGTGAAAGTACCAAAGCTTGCAGACCCACATATGTACATATGCATACATGTGTATATACAATATATAGAAATGTGTAATACATATAGATCCACAAGTGTATGTTACTCAGTACTGAGGTTATTGATAATTTGTGAATACTAAAGCTGATATGTATGTATTTGCATATACATAGGATGAAATACAACAAAATATAATATCGATATATAACATTTATCATCTGTGTATTTATATGAAATGCAATGTACATATGTGATACTTATAACACATTCAAAATAACAACACATATGTGCGTTACATATAATAACTCTTTGTAATAAATCAGATATATGGCCTGTAATATGTTGCTTAGTGCACATTGAGGTTTCCTTGATTATGCTTGACCATTTATGCTACATATTGTATGTTATATAAATTAAATGTGTTACATGAGTTATAGGTCTGTTATATATGTTATAGGAAAATGTATATATGCATGTGTGTATATATTACAATGTATATATTGTGTGTACATATATTATATTCTACATTGCAATCTATATGTGTACATATTCTATAGATATATGCAGAGAGAGAAGTAGCTAGAGGTGTAAGTACAGGTAGAGATATAGGTACAGATATTGATGGAGAGAGAGATTACCAGTTATATACATGCTTTACATATCATGTATTACCTTTGTGTAATATACAACCCATTTTACATGTGCCACTTACTGAACATGTGACAATGTATATTATAGACAAATTATTTAATTTATATATGTTTTACATGTAAATTTTATATTTATTGTTGGTCATATTATGAGAAAAATAATTATTAATAATGGATTTCTTGGGGGGACTCAGAGATTGGTTTCTCAGTCCTTTCTCTCCCCTGCCCCCACTCCAGAAAGTCCAGTTCTTCAGGAACTTCAGCAAACCTTATTTGGGACAAGCCCAAAGGAACAGAAGAAATGGAGATAGATTCTTTTGTCTAGTTCAGTGAACAACTGATGGGATCAAACCACATCTAGATAATAGACTTTGCCTCTGCCCTTCAACAAGGGCCTTTTACATTCCTTTGCCTGGTGTCATCTGGAGAGTTCATTTTAATGTGGACCACCTTCAGATCATGTCAACCAATGGAATTAAATGACACTAACCAATTAGCTTTGGTCAATGTATAATTGACCTGCCTCTATTAAAAGAGGATAAAAACCCTGGCAAGAAACCAGGATCCTCTCTCTTGTCTTGGCACACTCTTGGAAGTCTCTCTGGCCTCTGTGTCTTCTGAGTTTTTTCTCCTGCTCATGCTGAAGCTCTCTCCCTACCTCCTCTATCACATGGCCTGAGACCATGAGAAGTTAGGGAGACACATGGTCAATCCTTTATTGGCATATAATATTAATAAATTAAAATATTATTACCCCAAACTGATATATGGCAATAGTAGTTAATTTTTAAAACACAATATTAAATACTAAAACACTCTATATTATGCAAATTATATGTTATATACCATATACATTTATATCACCTCTGGTACTCATGAATCATCAGTATCCTTAGTACTCCCTGATTAGAGGGCTAGCGTACATGCATACATATACACACAAATATGTATGTGTCCTATATTTAACATATATATCACATATCATATGTAGAATTTGAAGTATTTACATAATCTATATAACATATTCAATATACATAGCATCCACTACATAGCATAAATAATCTGTGCCTAATATATGGCATACTTAATGTAATTTATTAGACAAGTCCAATTCCTAATTAGTGACATGTTACTTGTGCTTCATATGTGATTTATTATGCATTAATAATGTGATATGGAAGCCATGTATGATGATGCATAGATAGATAGATAGATAGATAGATAGATAGATAGATAGATAGATAGATAGATAGATAGATAGATAGATAGATAGATGATAAATAGATGGGAATAGAAAGCTATCTTGAAAGCACTCAAAGCGGATAGTTTGAGAGGAAATTTTTAATTTAACACTCATCTCTCTAATCATGGCCAGTAGATACTGACTTTACTGATGAAATGTGAATATCAAAGCTACTGTAATATACACATATACAACAATATATACATATATACATGCGCATACACATATACATGTGTACACGTTTGTATGATATAGTTAACAAATTTATATCATATATAGAATGCCTATGTAATATATAACCTATTTAACATATATAACCCACAGCCTACAGCATACATAACATAAGCATAATAAATTACATATTGTATATGCCGATTGTGTGACATCATTCATGTATAATGTGTCAATCATTATGCATGGGTAAAATATGACATGTAATAAATGTGTGATAGATATAAATAACACAAATGACTGCATAACTTGCCCGGGAGTCCTCTTAAAATGGATGTTCTTTGATGAGTTCTTTACTCCGGCTCTCCAGCCACACTCCATCCCTCTAGTCATCAAACCAGAGGGGTAGAGGGTACTGAGGTTACTGATGAGATGTTAGTACTTAAGCTGATGTAATATCACAGGATGATGAGTTTCCTGGTCAAGTGTTTTCTTGGGAATATAATAGAGTCCTGTTCAAAGGAATACAGCTGGTGAGAAATGAAGACATGACTGGCCTTGAAGCCCTCATTACATGAAGACTTTCAGAAGTGTTCTTTCCTTTGCCCCTCAGACCTCCAGGGAACAAATCAGAGAAGAGGATACTGAGGGTACGGATGAGGTATGAGTATCAAAGTATATCTATATGTGATATATTTCACAAATATACACATATATCTATGTATAAATACATGCATATGTGTATATATTATATATAACATATATACTTCATTTATGACCATGCCCCCCCCTAGGATAAACTTATCACCTGAAACCTCATCTTCTTAGAGACTAATTCTGCTCTGTTGCTCAACACCTCTTCAGTAGCCTCATTTTCCTCCCCACTCTGATGAAAGCACTGGAGGGCAGAAGAATGAACTGCTCCCAAGGCTTCACTTTAGAAAGAGTTCAGACTTTTGCAGCTAACTTCATTTGCCATCAACTACTTTGCTTGGTTTTGACTCCAAGACATCAGTGCCCTCAGGCTTGCTTCCCTTCTTCCTTGCCCTTTTCAGCTTCCTTTTATATATTATCTTCTTCCATTAGGTTGTAAGCTCCCTGAGGGCAAGGACTATATTTTGCTTATTTATATCCCCCAGTACTTAACACAGTACATGGCACATAGTAGATGCTTAATAAATATTTATTGTCTGTTGACCTTATAGCACATATAATATATGTGTCATGGATAACACAAAGATAATGTGTAACACATATTTCACATAATTCACTTTCAACCTATGGGGGAAATAATATAAGCATAATTAATGTCATATTATGCAAACCTAATAAGTGACATATCACACATGTGTAATACATAATTGATTAGACTTTAGTAATATGTGACATGAAATACATACTTAAAACATATGAATAATATCAATTGATAAGTGCCTGACCTGGGAGCCCTTTTAAAATGAAGCCTGTGGAAGAAGTTCTTTACTGCATACCAGTCCTCTAGTCAGAGAAACAAAGTGTCCTGCATATACTTATGATGTATGAATACCAAAGCTGCTATAATCTCACAGGATGATGAATTTTCTGATGAGGAGGTTTCTTAAATGAATGATGTTCAGTCTAAGTATTGTGATGGTGAGAAATTAAGATATGGCTGACTTCAGAGCCCTCTTTCAAGGGCAACTTTGGAAGGACTTCTTTGTTCTTCCCTGACTCCTCCAATCACAAAGGCAGAAGGTACTGAGGGTACCTGATGCAAACTCCTAGGATGGCAAGTTTACAGATGATGAGTTTTCTTAGAGTCCAAATGTATACAGCTGATGAGAAATGAAGAGCAAAGTAAGAATGTTATCTTACTTGTTGTTCAGTCATTTTCTGTATTATCTGACTCTTCATGACCCCAAATGGGGTCTTCTTGGCAAAGATACGGGAATGGTTTGCTATTTCCTTCTCCAGCTCATTTTACACATGAGGAAACCAGGGAAATCAGGGTTAAATAACTTGCCGAGGGTCACACAACTAGCAATTATATAAGGCCAGATTTAAATTCAGGTTCTCCTGACTCCAGGCCTGGTGCTCTGTCTACTCCACTGCCTAGATGCCCATTCTACTTTTGTAGAGAACAGTCCCTCAAAAAATACATTAGAAAAAAAAAAAGGTGAACAGCTATGTAGGAAAAGTAAAGTCAAACAGATAGTTCAAATACTGCACTGTTACCCGTGGAAGGACTGGGGGAAAGAAACAAACATTTATTAAGTGCCTCCTATGTGTAAAGTATTGTATATTTTACAATCATTATCTCATTTGATCTATGGAATATTAAAAGAACAAGAAAAAATCCTATATGTGCATTGAGTGGCTAAGTGGGAGATTCATGGAAGGAATGCTTGAAAAATTTGGGAGTCTATCTCTGGAGGGAGAACCATATCAATGAGATCATGGATTCAATGATATATTGCTATCTTTTTTTTTAATCCATGTATAGACTCAAAAATCAATGGGTATATTGGATAGATAGATATAGATATATAAAAGATTAAACAAATATATAACACATAACATATATAGCATTTATAGTTTATATAGTGTACATATAACATTTATACACATAAGATACATGTATCAAAAATAGCACTTGCATAACATATAATAATATAACTGCTATAAATGACATGTTTGCATAATAAATCACATATCACACAGTATAATAAACCTCATATTACTCATATGAACTATTTAATTTATTATACATGAATGGTATTTATTATAGAATACAGTAAATAACATATTATGCATGCATGGTTAGTCAATAAACATTTATTAAGCATCCGTGATGTGCCAGGCACTGTAAATTGTGCTAAGCCCTCAAGTAGCTTAAAATCTAATGGAGAAAGACAAGACATAAAGGAAGTTTAAAAGCAGAATTGGAGTGGGAAGAAGGTGGTACGGGAACATGATGGAGAATTCTAAAATAGTACAAAAGCAATGTAACTGAAATAAGAAGAAAAACTAGACTGAATCCCTTCTTTAAATAGAGGTCCACTTCTCTCCCCCAAGTATGGGAGGAGGCATGGCCCTGCCCTTCAATCAGAGAGTCCAATCAGAGGAGCAGAGGGTACAAATAAAATGTGACTGCCAGACAAATTCAATCTTGCAGCATAATGAGATTTCACAGTGATGAGTTTCCTGGAGAAGGAATGCATGATGGAGTTCCAAAGAAGTGCCAAAGCAATGGAACTGGTGAAAAGGTAAAAACAAAACAAAACAAAACAAAAAGCAACTGCTATGAACCTTCTCTTTAAATAGAGGTACTGGTGAAATGTGAGTGACATATAAGTCAATCTTTTATCAAACATTTAATAAGTGCCTAGTATATGCCAAGTATTGTGCAAAGTAGTGAGGATACAAATGCAAAAAGAGAAAGACACATTGTCCTCAAGGTGCTTACAATCTTTTGGGGGAAGACAAAACACCAAATGAAATTGTAAAGCATGGTGGGGGTGGAGAAGGATGGAGAAGGTAACCAACAAGGGGAAATAGTGGAAAAGCAAGTCTGAGAAGTCCCATGGTAGTATAGACATGTTAGAAAGGCCCTAAATGGAGTTTGGGAGTTCATGGCACCATCTTCCAATCAGAGACACAGAGATAGTGATGAGGTAGAGTCCCAAGACTGATGAGATCTTGCAGCATGACAAAGATAGCCCAATAATGAGCTCTATGAGGCATAGTGAAATCAGTCAGAGAAGTCCCAAAGTAGTGTACCCAGATGAGAAATGATCATGTGTGTAATGCCATTTATTATACATGATACATGCATATTATGAGATGTAATGCTTCATGAGATCATATATATGCATGTATATGTATATAAATGGGCATAAGTCAGAAAGACATGAATTCAAATCCAGATTCAGATATTTACTAGCTGGTTAACCCTGGGAAGTCACTGAATCCTCTTTACCTCCATTCCTTCATCTATAAAATGAACTGGAAAAGGAAATGGCGAACTATTCCAATATCTCTGCCAAGAAAACCCCAAATGTGATCACAAAGAGTCAGCCATTACTAAAAGGACAGAACAACAACAAATATGTATATTGAAAGACATTAATTATTTTGAGGGGAAAAAGACATTTTTTAAAAACAATATGTTATAGTGGATAAAGCACCGGCCCTGGATTCAGGAGGACCTGAGTTCAGATCTAGCCTCAGACACTTGACACTTACTAGCTGTGTGACCCTGGCAAATCACTTAACCCTCATTGCCCCACAAAACAAGCAAACAAATAAACTTAGAACCTTCTATTTAAAAAATATATATGTTACATGCTGACTCTGTCTAAGGACACAGAGATCCACAAGGGAACATGCTATCTAATATAGATGAAAAAAGAAATTATATGCCAGATATAAAGCAATTTCAGCTATCTCCATGGTCTAGAATGCCTAGAACCTAAAGAAAGTATATAGTCCATGAACTTATACCTGACTCATGCTAATTCAGCATCTCCCTTCCCCACTGTCTACTACACTCCTATAAAGCAAGGCTGAGCTAGTTGACTTGACCTGTGTAGGTTTATGAGAGAACACAACCCCATGCCTTGATGCTGCCTCCCTTCCCTCTTTCCAGTGCTGTGGAGATCCAAACTCCAAACTGAAGAAATTTGCTGAGGCCGCAATAGCCAGCACCATAGCAGCATGCTGTGCTGCAACAGAGCTCTGCAGAAGAGTGGAGAAACAAAGGCAATGGAGTAGGATGCATGTCTAGGTTTGGGATAGAACTCAATACTATAACTTGACCTTGAGCTCCTCCCATTGCTTGACCATTCAAACTTCAAATGGCAGAAATGTGCCAGGTTGTGATGGCAGTACTATGACAATGAGATAGGAGGAATGGAGAACTGGGTAGGCCAACATGTGTGCGGGCTGTGTGACACTCCACTGAGCCTGAGGGAAAGAGGTCAGCCTCCAACTGGGGCCAGGTCTGTCCTCCCAAAAGTCACTAGGGGAAGAGACCTAAGCTAGTGAGCCATGAATTGTGAACATGGGAGGAGGTTGAAATGCTTTGAGATCAAGCTTCAAGGAAAGCTACCATGGGAGATTGGTTTGGAATGTGAACAATAGAGCAATAGGGAAAAATAAGAGAAAATGCTGAAAAGACCAAAAATCTTGGGAGGAAAAAAACCTCAAATACCTTGACCATCAGCAGATTAAACTAAGAGAGAAAACAGTAACAGCAGAAGGAAATATGGCCTCCACATCTAGTGAATGAGTTCAAGCATCTATAAAGAAATATGGTAAAACAAAAGAAAATTATTCAACATCTAGTGAGGCCAAAAAAAAAACCCAAAAACCCTGTGATTTTTGAGGAGACCATGGAACCATATTGTTCTTAAGTGGGTTTAAAAGAGAAATGAGAATTATGAGAGCAGAATTTATTGCCTGCATAGTAGAAATAATGGATAGAACTTTAAAAACTTAGTTCTGCAATGGCTGGTCTCACCAAAGAAACAGAAGAGATGATGGGTTTTCTGATGATGGGTTTTCTTGGGTGGATGAAGGAATTGAGTCTAAGAAGTACAAGCTAATAGAAAATGAAGAGATGGGTGACTAGGAATCCCTCTTTAATGGAAGCATTGGGAAGATTCTTTTGTACTACCTTCCAGTCCTCCTCTTATAAGGGCAGAAAACACTGAAAGTACTGTGAGTATACCATAATGCAAGAAATATTATAAGAAAACTACCTAGAACTTCTCAACCCAGAAAACAAAGTGCCAGTTAAAAGAATCCATTGCTCTTAGGAGGAAAAAACCTGCAAACTACAAGAAAAATAGTGGTTAAATTGAATGATTTCAGTGAGAAACAACAAATTACATGAGCTACCAAGAAAAGGACCAGATAGAGATTTTAAGTAACCCAATCGAACTAGCAAAGAAAAAAAGTCTTGGTTCTGATAGATTTACAGGAATTTTTTAATATTTAAAGAGCAATTAATACTCATACTATACAAATTATTCTCAAAAACTGAGAAAGTACCCCACCTTTATCAGGCAAAGAATCTTTTTATGATCATTTATCAGGCAAATATAGTCCTAATATCCAAGCTAAGGATTATAAAAAATAGAAGGAAAACTACAAGCTAATATCATTAATGAATATCAATTCGAAAATGTTAAACAAAATTTTATCAAATTGATTATAGTTATTTATCCAAGAAATCATTCATTCTGACCAAGTTGGATTTGTACCAGAGATTCAAGGTATGGTTCAATATTGGGGTTAGGAGTAATTAACATAATTAATCATATTAAAAACAAAAACATCCAAAACCATATGATTATCTGCATACTTAATAGAACTTGATAAAACAATAAAATTTATTTAGAAAAATAAAAGTCTTGGAAGGAAAATGATGAAAAGAGGTAGGGAGGAAATGGGAATAACACTTCTAGACATCAATCTATATTATAAAGCATCTGGTATTGGTTAAAAAATAGAAGTGGATAGATGGAACAGACTGAACAAAAGAAAATGAGAAAAAATGGATCTCAAAAACCCAGTATTTGATAAAGTTGAAAACAGAAATTACTTAGGAAAGAACTCACTATTTAATAAGAAAAAAAAACTGCTGAGGAAATTAGAAAGTAGTCTGACAGAAATTAGGTTTAGACCAACACCTTATACCATATTCCACAATACATTCTAAATGGATAAGTGATATTAATATTAAAGTTCGAACCATTAAAAAATAGAAGAGATGCATACTATCATGTGTGCATATATATGTGTGTGTGTGGGTATGTATGTATACATATATATTCTCACACTTATGGATAAAGGATGTTTTCTTAAAGAGATAAAGATAATTCAAAATAGATAACAGATTATGTGAAACTGAAAAACTTCTGCTCAGACAAAACTAATGCACCTAGAATAAGAATGAAAGTAGCTGAATGGGGGGGTGTAGAAATCTGCATATTAAATTTCTCCAAGAGTTTGGCATCTAAGATATTTAGAAACAATTAAAATATATGGACACATATGTGACATATAATATAATATCTCAAAACAAATAATTCTTAAAAGAAAAATTGAAAAATATTCTCAATTACATGGAAGAATATTCCATATCATTAGTAATAAATGAAATGCAAGTCAAAACAACCCTGAGATTTCATCTCACAAACTAAAACTGGAAAAGATGATAAAAATGGCAACAGTTTATGTCAGAAGGGGTGTGAGATGATAGGCACACTAATACATTGTTGGTAGAGCTGTCAAGTGAGCCAACCATTTCAAAAACAATTTGGAATTATGCGAATAAAGCAAATAAAATGTCTGTACCCTTTGACAAAGAGAATCTGTTACTGGAATTATAGCCCAAGGAAGACATTGATAAAAAGTGGGGGGCATCCCCAGATATACTAAACTATTTATAACAATACCTTTTGTGATAATAAAGAATTAGAAACAGATCGCCATCAGTTGGGGAATAGCTACACAAATTGTGGTGTGTGAATATAATGGAATGATGCTGATCTATAATAAATGATAAATATGATAACTACAGAGGAGCTTGAAATGATCTTCTTGAATTGATAAGCAGAGACAAGGAAACAATTTAAACAATGATTATAACAATGTGAATGGAAAAAACACACACATCAAAAGTGTAGCTATAGCAAAATTACAAAGATCAAACAGGACTCAAATGAAAAGAAATGAGATAACATGCCCCAAACCATACTTTTGTGTAAATGTTTTCAGACTTCAATTTATTGATAGCTTAGGCTGATTTTTTCCTCTTTTCTTTTTTAAAAAATTCTATTTTTTAGAATTTTTTAAGCACCGGCTCTGGATTCAGGAGTACCTGAGTTCAAATCCGGCCTCAGTCACTTGACACTTACTAGCTGTGTGACCCTGGGCAAGTCACTTAACCCTCATTGCCCTGCAAAAAAAAAATTCTATTTGTTATGTGTGGAGGCTATCTGAAAGAGGAGGGGAAGGGATGCTACAAAAATCTATAATGATGTAAATAAAGTCAAAATAAATTCATTTTAAACAGTTCCTCAGGGATTCAATGTTGATCAGCTTCCCATTTTTCCAGCTCCCTGTAAACTGTTTCCTAAATTAGCCTGGACAGACCTCAATTTCCCATTCCCCCATCAGTTATAGATAGTGGGAACCATGCTGCACAGATTTGTTTAGGAAAGAGACAAGCCCCTAAGGATAAGAAGAAATAGTACAATTCCTCTTCCACATGACAGCCCTTCCACATGACAGTTCAATGATTGCTATCATTCCCTCCCCTGAGCTTTCCCTTCTCAAGGTTTTTAGTTCTACCCATCCCCACCCAGGTTCTCATAGAGAATGCATCTCAGTTGTCTCCCTATCCTGGTCATCCTCTAGACTACCAAAGCCTTCTTAAAACTTGGCAACCAGAAATGAATAAAATACTGTAGATGTGGTTCAACTAAAAAATGACAAGGGATCAGGGTTTAAGACTCCACCAAATAAGGAGGCATGTCCCTGAAGACTTTCAGAAGTTTTTCTTATTCCTAAGCAACCCAAGGCTATCTAATTGATTCTGCCCCATGTAGGAGGATTCTCTGACTTAAAAAAGACGTTGGGAAGTTACTACAAGTTTTGATTCTTTTGAGGCAAGAAATCATCTACATCCGACTCATTGTGTGGTTCAATACAAAGGATTATCTCCTCAAAGAATGCAGCTGAGTTAAAATGTGAAGAGAAAGGTTGAGGCCATTCAGACCCTCTAATTCAGTGGTTGCTATCTCAAATACAAATGGTGTCAAAATAGTAGTAAGTATCTCTGAAGCTATATATTGGCTTAGAAAACCACATATTAACATTATCTATATTCTATTATATTTTTATTTATTTTAGTAAATGTTTCCCATTTACACTTTAATTTGGTTTTGGCCACACTTATGAGCTATGAGTTTGACACCTCTCCTATAGATGAGAATTGTAGTAACCTCTTCTTCCTCAGGGTTGTGACTTGAGGTTTGGCAATGCATTGTTCCAGTAGTGATAGACAACACGGATATAGAACATGACAAAAAAGACCAATATATAAAGTTCATTTTGGAGAAAAAATTATTTGCTATAGATGAGAACTTCCAGATACTTCTGTTTGTGAATAATACTATACTGACTACATTGAACCCTAGATTATAGAACCTCCTAATTGGGATCCAAAAAGAGTTTGGTCTAAGTATCCACACAAGAAAAAGCAAGTAGATAAAGTGCCTATTATCCAAATTATGATATGCTGCTATATAGACAATTTATACAATTGGTCTTTTATCACAAATATCTTGGATTGACTTGGCACATAGACATTGAACTGGACCCAGCATTAAACAGACTAGATTGAGAAACTGCACAGTGCTTTTAGTGATTCCAATTATCTCACTGAAACAAAGGCCCATCTCTTTTTTGTTTTGTTTTAAATGTATTTTATTTTTAATTTATGGAATATGACAAATATTTCCATAACATAGTACAATAAAAAAGATGATTGCATATGAAAGTGAAAATCTACTATGCATGTATTGCTACTCCTTTCAAATACACAACAAAATTATCCTGTAACTTTCTTTTTTCATTTGTTCCTTCCCTCCCACCCCACCCCCCACACACTCTAGAGAAGGCTATCATTGGACACAAATAGGTATATATACATTTATGTAAAAATTATTCTATACATCTATTTATCAGTTCTTTCTCTGGATGCAAGTAACATCTTTCTTCACATGTCCCTTATAGGTAATTTGTGCATTTACAATAGTCAGAATAATTTATTTGCTCAAATTCACTCTTTTGTTTTTTTGTTTTCTGGGGGTTTTTTGTTTTGTTTTTGGTGAGGCAATTGGGGTTAAGTGACTTGCCCAGGGTCACACAGCTAGTAAGTGTTAAGTGTCTGAATCCAGATTTGAACTCAGGTCTTCCCGAATCCAGGCCCAGTGCTTTATCTACTGCGCCACCTAGCTGCCCCTGGCAATATTGTTTTAAGAGTGAATTTGATGGGATACCCATCAATTGGGGAATGACTGAATGAGTTGTGGCATATGAATATAGTGGAAATACTATTGTGCTGTAAGAAATGATGAGCAGGCAGATTTCAGAAAAACCTGGAAAGACTTACATGAACTGATGCTGAATGAAATGAGCAGAACTAAGAGAACATTGTACATAGTAACCACAACATTGTATGATGATCATCTGTGATAGACTTAGCTATCCTCAGCAATATGATGATCCAAGACAATGACAAAAGACTCATGATGGGAAATGCTCTGCACATATAGAAAAAGAACTATGGAGTCTGAATGCAGATTGAAGCATGGTATTTTCACATTTGTTGTTTTTTATTGTTTCTTTCTTGTGTTTTTTTCTTTTTGTTCTGATTCTTCTCTCACAACATGACTACTGTGGAAATATGTTTTTAAAACAGTATTGCTATTACTGTATACAATGTTCTCTTGGTTTTGCTCAATTCGCTCTTTGTTATTTCATCCAAGTTTTTCCATTTTTAAAAAAATCATTGAGTTCATCATTTCTTATGGAACAATATTATTCCATCACAATAATATACAACAACTTGTTCAGCCATCCCCCAGTTGATGGTTACCCCTGCAGTTTCCAGCCCTTTGTCAACATAAAAAAAGCTGCTATAAACATTTTTAAAAGACATAGTTTCTTTTCTTTTTCTAATCATCTTTGGAAATAGACCAAATAATGGTATTTCTGTGTCAAAGGGTATAGGTAGTTTAATAACTCTTTGGGCATAATTCCAAATTGCTCTCTTTAATAATATTCTTCTACTGTTGATACATACTGAAAATTATGGAATACCCACAGCATATGAAAAATTAAAACTGAGGGTCACCCAAAGGGCAATGAAGAAGTATGTGGTGCACATGAGTAAGCTACATACTTTCAAACAAGAATCACACAAGAGAAGTGACATAAAGGATGTCATCAAAGATAATATAAAACTGGAAACAAAGGTAAGACAATCCTATGGCCAAAGTCAAGAATGCTCTCAAATAATCAAGTGAATCTTTGATCTCATTGTTTTAAATGCTCCTTCTAGTGATGGAAATCACAACCCACATATGCCTATCTTGTATATTCATGTTTGCCACAGATTTGACTCAGGGGTCCACCCCACATGGATGGAATAATGAAGGATAATTGATGAAAACCCCACATGCTTTGCTGATATCGAACCAAAATCATATAATCTAAGAGGAAGGTCCCCAGCATGATGAACCTCTTCTAAAACATGAATCCCTTCCAAAACTTTACAAGGAGAAATAGATGAAAATGGCATAAGATAGGAGTACTCAGATGAATTTCAATGCAATGGAGGACCCATATTGACAACAATCATCAAATCCATCAAAGCACTGAAAAGGACCATGTGGAAATCCTATTGGACCTAGTATCTGGTCTCTTAACAACAAGTATTCAATCTGTAGGTGAATTTGCAAATCATGTTCCCATAACGTTATTTAATTGGTATGTGTATTGCTTCCACCAAATTAGGTAACAGTCCTTCTCAAATTTAGATGATCTTCAAGAGTTGCTATGATCAAAATCTTTTCACCCAGTAACTAATCTGATAATGAGTTTCTCAACATTTAGCTAGGCTGGTCCTTTAACATCACTGACTTTTTTTTTTTTGGAGCCTTTTCAACTAAGCAGGACTTGCCAGAGCTCATGCTCCATTTACATAGCCTTTGAAAACTCAAGATAACTCATAGTGTATGGTGAAACATCAGAGTTACACTATAGAAAGGCCCTCAGTATTATTCATACAATATCAAATGTCCACATCACTGTCTTCTTCCCTGGTCTGTCCTCCCTGTTTTAAGGTATTGAGCATTTTTGTCAGTACAAAAGCTATAGAACTATTTCCTTATGGGGTCCTATTACTGCATCCTATTTGCAATATGTCTTGAGACCAATCTCCATTATGTGATCTAGGAGAGTATGATAGCTTGAGTGGCACTCACAAGTGTCTTCCTTGGACGTCCATCCCCACCCATTACTCTCTACCTCTGTGTTTATGTATGTGGGGCAAGAACTGGAGTTAGGAGGGGAGGTGGCAAGTGGAATCAGGAAATTCCTCATGAGTCTTCTAGCAGTTAATTATTGTGGGGATCGGCTTGTACATGGAATTCCCCTAGTAAAAAGAATGGTAGAGAAATTTGAGAACAAATGACACCAGGAACTCTGAGGGTGATTGGGTTCTATTCTTCCCTTATTGATATACAAAATATACTTTGCACTGATGTAAGGATGAGGCTGCCTGTAGGCTTTCCTGTGGTTTCTGCATTCTTCACTCTGCTAATATCACTGCCTCCACCAGTTCACCCCCAAAATCCCATCTGCAAATTTGTAGCCCTAAGCTGTCTAAATATCCTTGCTAAGCTGTCTAAAATAGCCCTTCCACTGTCTTGACAGCTGTTAACTTTGAGGTTTAGAATTTACTTCTGGATATTATGCTCTCTCCTCCACAATCCCATCTGCAAATGTGTAGCCCTAAACTATCTAAATAATCTTGTTCACCAAGTAAATCCCAAGGTTTGGAAAAGCTACAGGAAAGGCTAGAGACATTCTCATCCTGAAATTAAATTTGTACAATGCTAAAACAATTACACCACTTTGAATGAAAGGGGAATTTTCTTTACATAGTCCCCTATAAGCTAATGTTTATCAAGCTTCATGATCCTCATTTCAAAGTGACTCTAGTTGCCCTAAAATGGACATGAAATGAATGATTCTGGAGCTGTGCTATTTGTTCCCCAACAGACAGTGAGGTAGTTTCAGGTAGTGAGTCTGTGATTTGGTTAGGTCACCTCTGACACATCTCTTCTTTGTTTTCTCTCTTGTCTGCTTCTTGTGAGCCTTCATCTCATCTATGTTTACCTGGCCACATAAGGAGTAGAGGGAAGGTGAAGGGAACAAGCATTCATTAAGTGCTTACTATGTACCAGGCACTATGCCAAGGACTTTACAAATATTGTCTTCTTTGAGAGTAGAGGAACTCCAAGCATGAAAGGCAATATGAGCAGAAGCATATTTTAATGAAAAGAGTTCTGGATGCTTTAGGAAGTCTAGTTCCAGTTGTATCACTTACTGGCCAGTGGTGGGACCACAGATGACTTAACTTTCTGTATCTCTTTTCCTCACCTTCAAATAGTAAATAATAATCTCTATTCTGCCTCTTTCACAGGATTGTGGTGAGGACCAAATGAGATAATGTAAAAAACAAAATCCCCCATGCAGATACTTCTCAATTCATACTTCAAAAGAAGGGCAATTTCATTGTCCTGGGCAACTCCCTCTTTGAATATATACAACAATAGTTTCCTCACCTGTAAAATGAAGGGGTTGGATAATAAGATCTCTAAGGTTTCTTCCTATTCCAATATTTGGTAATTCTTTAATATTTAATTGGGGTGGCATATATGGTGTCATGAGTTTATGTGTCTAAATAAATGGTGGCCAAACTAGGGATCAATCTTCTAGTAAAGAGCCTTCTCTGAACTTAACCACACTCACTCTTTGACAACCAATATCTTGTCTGTCACTGGGCTCATGTTCAAAGCCTCTTATACATTGGCAAGACCTGCCATAACTTGCTCTCTCGGCACAGCCAATGAAAATCAGCATTGCTTCCATCAAAATAGGATGTAGCAATATTCAAATCTAAGCCATAATAATATATGGTAGAGAACAAAGTAGGCATATGTGTGTGCGTTTAATCATTCGTCTAGGTAACACATCACATTCCTATACCTAGCTAAGGGTAGAGAACTATGGAAAGAAATAGTTGCTTGAGCAATGGATGCCATAAAGATATGGAGTAAATGGACATGGGCCATTAACATCGAATGGAAGGTACAGAGATCATTGGCATGTTCTTGCAGCATGTTCACATCTTTCCTAATTTGATTGAATTGAAGCCAGTGGACCTTTATTAAGCATCTACTTCCTTCCATACACTATGCAAGTTACAGAGGACATGACAAAAATTAAAGTCTCTGCCATCTAAGAAAGTAATTTGGGGAGAGATGGGGAATGCTGTCAACGAGGAGAATCAGGAAAGATTTTGCCAAACTGTGAAGATAGTAGGGATTCTAAGAGGTAAAGGTAATGAAGAAGTGCATTCTAAACATTGGGGCAAATTGTTCAAAGATACTGAGATAGAAGGTGGTAAACAGAGTTTGGAGAAGAGCAAAGGGTGGCCAGTTTTGCTAGAATTTAGAACTCATGAAGGGGAGTAATATGAAATGTTTGTTCAGTGAAATGACATGGTCAGAACAATATATTAGAAAGATTATTTTGATAGTTGTGTATGGGATGGATTTAGGAGAGAACCCGAAGCAAGGAGATCAGTGAAGAGTCCAGTGCAATTGTCCTGATGAGTAATGGTTGATAGAATAAGATGGATGTAAGAAATGCTGTAGAGGTAGAATTGACAATACTTGGAAAGTGATTGGAGGTATGAGGAAGGATAAGAGAGACTGAAGAGTTAAGTGTAGCACCTCCTCTGGGCTTCCTCTCCAACTTGCACTCACATTCACAGGTTGAGTATGCAGGGAGCTACTCTCTTTGGTTTTAGGGTATGCTGTGTGTCTGTCTATATTTCTAATACAATAGCTTACAAACTCCCATCAGTCTACTTCCTCTTAAAAGTCAGTCTGTGGTGGGGACAGCTAGGTGGCACAGTGGATAAATCACTGGCCCTGGATTCAGGAGGACCTGAGTTTAAATCCAGCCTCAGACAATTGACACTTACTAGCTGTGTGACCCTGGCCAAGTCACTTACTCCTCATTGTCCTGGCCCCCAAAAAAGAAAAAGTCAATGTAAATAATTAACTCAAAGCAAAGGTATTTATTAAAATTACATAGTAAGAATAATAGTTTCAAAATATTTCCCCCATTAGCCTGGGGAACCTACATAGAGCATATATGGAAAGAGTGCTGACAAACTTAGAACACAATGATACTGCGACAAACAAAGGAAACACATGTGGTCATGGTACTTCCAGAGCTTGATGTCCTTTTTCTACTCATTGGAGCCCTTCCCCTAGTCTCTCTCCCTAGCTACAATATCTCTGTTTGGTGATTTTATCATCTGTTTTCCCCCAGGCTGCTCCTCCCTGTTTCATTATCTCCACATAGTGTGTGTCTCTGCTCAGCTGCCTTCTCCTGCCCAGATTCACTCAAACTGAAAGGCTCTCAAGCTTCTAGAAAGGATGCCTCTTATTTAACAAGTAGTTCTACTCTAAATACTATGGCTTCTGTAAGAAGGAAAGAAAAATAAATTTCCTTTGTCACCATATTGCCTTTTTATATAGGTGACCCACAAAGTTACCCTTGGCCTGGACTTATTTGAACTCTTGACATATGTTGACACTACAAGGCATAGATATCTAAAGGCATCCAGGGGCAAGGCCAATTGTCATCTGGCATTTGGCTTTTCCCCTTTACAATTCAATAAAGGAAAGATTTGTTCATATCTAGGAGACACAGGAGATAAGAGTAATACATCATTATCATATTGATACATCATTTCCTCTGTCATCATCCTTTGCTTTCTGTTATATCAATCATGTAAGGGGGAAGAACCAAGACCCCACCAGTTTTATATAAGTATCCCTCAGAGATTATGAATCTGGGTCATTGAGAGAATTATACAAGTATCATTCAGAGATTATGAACCTGGGTGATTGGGAGGATTCTAAAGTCTTTAATAGAAATAGAAAAGTTTGGAGAAAGAATAGGTTTAGAAGGAAAGATCATAAGTTCCTTTGAGCATTGAATTTGATTGTCAAAAAACTGAGGCCCAGGAAGTTGAAGTGTGTGAGAATTGGAATTGCACCCCCTACTGGAGAGATACTGTAGGGAAGCTCCACCATGAGGAGAAGGCATGTTAGGACAAGTCATGTGGCTTTAGTGTCCGGAAGTTGGCCAGTGTCCGGAACTTGCATCATGTAGAGCTGACTGTTAGTTCTATCAATCAGGGCTGCCAACCAATTAGCTTGGGACTGTGTGTGGACAGCCCTGTTTCCAGTTTCACAGGAGGTTTCAGGAAGAAGCCCAGGAGGAGAGCTCTCTTGAACCTGGGACCTTGTGTGGAGTGGAGCAGAGATGCTGGCTCCCTTAGATAGATAGATGAAGACATCTTGGCCTCTTTCTCTATGATCACTAGATTCTAATGCACCTTAATAAAATGCTTAAAAGTCTAAACTCTTGCTAAAGCTTCTAATTTGGGGCAACCACTCATTAGATTTTAGACACTCTAACTAGAATTTTAGCCCTTTACAAGTGTCTTGGCTAGGGTCACATAGGCATCAAGCATCAGAGGCAAGGTTGTATTAAAGACCTTGCAGTGATGATGAATGGCACTGACACTAGAATTAGTTTATTTTATTTTTAACAATTCTTTCTCATGCATGCTGCTGCCTTATCACTGGTCCTCATTCTACTTTCTGGGGTCAAAGAACACAAATCTAATCCTCTTCCATATAACAATCCTTCAAATATTTGAAGACAGTAATTGTGTCCCCCAAGTCTTCTTGAGGTTAAAGATATCTAATTGCTTTAACTCTTTCTCATAAGATAAGGTTTCTAGTGCCTCCTCTTGCCCATTCCAATTGTTCTTCTCTGGCTGTGCTATAATTTGTTAAGACCTATCTCAAATACCATGCATGGAACTGAATCTGGAACTAGACATGATCTGCATGCATAGAGTAGAGCAGAAGGAATTTTACCTCTCTAGTCCTAGAAAGTATACTTCCATTAATTTTGCCCTCATTTAGCTCTAGTAATTAGCTTTTTCTACTTATCCCTGGCTTAATTCACCCTAAACTCTTTCAAAAATGTGCCTTGAGAATAAATCAGGCACTTGTTGTCCCACAATATCAAGAAGTCCTTTGGGGATATCTAGGTTTACTGACCTGGTAGTCAATAGGCCATAGAAGCTATGAAGATTCATACCTTGTGTGTACTGTATCATGTATCTCCATTTTCCTGGTGGAAGTTTGGGTTTGGAGCAGCTGAGGGCCCAGAGATTGTCTTATATTGATTGCTGTCATTTTTCCTGAAAATATGACCTCTTTATTCACTAGTACCTCCACCTAGGAATAGGGCCAATGGAGCAATCTGGACCACTCCATGCTCTTTACCCCACCACTGACAGGATCACAATTTAGATTTGAAAGGAATTCCCCCCAAATGAGCATTCAACTACAAGCTGAGGACCTACTAATTCAGAGGAAAGAATGATATAAAAAGGCTTCTTATCATATCAAGTCCTTCATGAAGCGGTAGGGTGGCACTGGAGCAAGAGAAAAGGAAGGAGGGGTGCAGAAGCTAACAGCTGTTGGCACCTTCCTGCGAGTAACATAAGGGTCTATTTAAAAAGAAAAGCAGTCAAATAAGAAACGACTTTATCACAATGCTTGTCTACCAGATTTCTTGGCTGGCATTGCACATCCTTCTGTATAAGGCTTGAAGCATTCCATGACTGGTATTCAACCCTAGTGATGACTCACTCAAAGAATCAGCCATGTGACAACTCACAGCTTTTAGAGGGAGTCTTTCTGATCCAACAAAAGTCACAGAGATGTAAATCATGCCTGCTGCATGAAATCCCCCATCCTTGGCAAAGGAAATGGATAAAATGAGTGATGAGTCCCTTCCCCAAATAACTATCTTCACAAGAACTTCCAACTATATGCATTCCAACTATAATAACAATATGATAATAGCATTATGGATTTCCAGCTGCAAAGGACCTTAGAAGTTAGGGTAAGGGGATAAAATTCTAGCTAGTCTGTCTAAAATATCTAATGAGTGGTCCCCAATAAATTATAAGATTTAGCAAGAGTTTAGACTTTTAAGCATTTATTAAGGAGAATAAGTATTTGGTGAAGAGAAAGAGAAAGGCCTAGATTCATCTATCTATTAAAGGGAGAGCACATTTCTAGCTCAACTCTCCACCAGCATCCTGAGGAAAGAGAAAGAGAGAGCCAGCCTCGCCCCCTCTTCCTCCCACAAGCAAACATCACTTCCTGACGCCAAAGAAAAGCCGCATGTCCTTGCCCTCAGAGGCCTTCTCCTCATGGTGGAGCTTTCCTGCAATAAGTCTCCAGCAGGTGGCATCATTCCAATCATTACACCAGCCAATCTTATAGATCAAGAAACTGATCATTGAGAGGTAATATTATGTAAGAGAAAGAACACAGGAACTGGATTCAGGAAACCTGAATTTAAGTCCCCAATCCAACACTCATTAGCTCTGTAACTGTGAGCAAGTCTCTTGAACTCTCTGAGTCGATGTCTTCATCCATAAAATGGAAATAATTCCTTGATTACATGCCTCATAGAAGTGATGATCCAGTAAAATTGTAAAGTATATATAAATTGCTTTGTAAACTTTAAAATGATATATTATACCATTATTAGCTATTATTATATCTCCATTCTCTATGAAATGCTTAAATTCAACTAATTTACATAGGGTGATATTGACAACCTATAGCAGAAACATATGACTCTAGGGAATATATGATTACAAGACAGGATATTTTGACCTTGTATACATCTATAATAATGCTATGAATGACTCACACTGGACGGTTCTAAAGCCAAATAGGATCTGTTCAGTGTAAAGTTGTTACTTTCTAGGACAGTCCAACAAATGGAATGGGTAACTTGAATGTTTTACTTATTGTAAAATGTGTTCACTTGTGGGTCCTTTGCATCTTGCACATTTTGTGGGGGGAGGGGGGGAAGCTGTCCCAAATCCATTACTCATATTTTGCACTCAATTTTACATTTCAAGAAAAGATCTTGTTGCCTACATTTGAGGAGACTTAGACAAGAGTGATATTTAAGCTTTGCTTTGAAGATTTCCCCTGGAATCTAAGACCAGAAAGAGGGAAGAGGTAAAACCCAAGGAAGAATTTGACCCCTGGGGGCCACAAGTTCAGAACCTGGTCCTTTGGAGCCTTAAGGGGCCATAGGCTTCAGGTAACACTTAGCGACTACATTTTCCTCTGATCATGAGATTTTTTTTAGTTGCTTCTCCTGCCCTTTGAAGTCCAGGTGAATGTAAAATTCCAATTTTCTCAACTATTTGATGTCATTCATTAACCACTGTAGCAGGGTACTAGCCCCTTTCAAACCTCATTTTTAAAGGGTCTTTCTTTCTTCTGAACCTAGACTTTAAATTAAAGTTAAATAGAACATGGTTCTTTAAAATAGAATTATACAGTGATTCTCCAAAAATCTTCCCTGAAACCAATCAAAGGAGGCAGTGAAAAAGTGAAGAGTATTTTTGTTGAAAAGTCACCCTACCGTGAGGCTTCACTGGAATCCTTCTCCTAGAGGATAAGGAAAACAAAGGTAATTTGTTTCTCTCTTTTTCTGATGATAAAACCAAACTCAAGAAATTTAAATGACTTGCTCAAGTCATCAGTGGCAAAATAATTAAATAAATAATTGAATAAGAATAAAAACAACTCAGTCAACAAGCATTTATTAAATGCTTACCATGTGCCAGACATGCTAAGTATTAAAACAAACCAACAAACCAACAAACAAAACCTGCCCCTGCTCTCAAGGAATTCTCATTCTAATAGGGGAGGCAATATACAAAAACTAGTACTAGAAGCAAAGTTTTCTCACTCTCATGTGTTTGTTTTTTCCACTCCATTATGCCTGGATTGTTTTTTTCTGCCCCAAAAACATTTTTTTTGTTGTTGTTTAGATTTTTTTTCCAGTCATGAACAACTTTTTGGCAAAGATATTGGAGTGGGTTGCTAATTCCTTCTTATTTTACAGATGGGGGGGAGGGGCAGCTAGGTGGCACAGTGGATAAAGTACCAGCCCTGGATTCGGGAGGACCTGAGTTCAAATCTGACCTCAGACACTTGACACTTGCTAGCTGTGTGACCCTGGGCAAGTCACTTAAGCCTCATTGTCCCGCCAAAAAACAAACAAATACAGATGAGGAAACTGAGGCAAACAAAATTAGGTGATTTGTCAAGGGTCACACATCTTGCACAAGTATCTTGAGGACTGATTTAAACTCAGGAAAATGAATCCTGAGTCCAGTGCTCTATCCACTGAGCCATCTAGCTACCCTATAAAGAAATACTACTTTGGTGCTATTGACTCCAGTGAAGAGAAAATCCACGATCATCCCATGTCTTATTGACTAAGCACCTGCCTCTCAAGTTTGTTGTGAGAATCAAATGAGATAATATTTGTACAATATTTAAAACAGTACTTGGCACATGGTGGGTGCTTAATTAATTAATCAATCAATCAATTAATTAAGTGATGTTTAATCCCTGTCTCCCCTTCCATTTACTAATGAAATGTGTGTATTTTTCTTCCAATAAAAGGAATTATTTAAATATGAGAAATTATCTATATTCTCAATCACCCACATTTTTTCCCTTTTCAACAGAAATACGAATGGTGTAAGGTAAAGAAGGGAGAAAAAGGAGTAGGTTAAGCTGGAGGAAGAGGAAGAAAAGGAGGAGGAGGTGGTAGAGGAGGAAGCTGGGTAGAAATCGTGTGGCTGTTTTCACACTTTTTTTATAGCTCAGAAAAAATGAATGTGAAGGCAAACAAAAAAAGCAGGCACATAGATAGATATAGATTATGCCTAGTGAGAATATGCTCTCTAGGCCATTCCCTGCAGTCTGCTGGTGGGCCTACCCACTCCTATTATCTGTTCTTCTGCTTTTAAAGCATTTCCTTCCAAAGAATTCAAATGTATTTGGTGGCAGTAGGGATCTCTCCATGTTCCCGGGCTGCTTAAATGGGCTAATAGAGTAAAATCCAAATTCAAGAATACCAATTACAATCCCAACCAAATTTATTTCTGCATTCCCCATCATGCAATTAGAAAAGATAAGTATTAGGTTCAGGATTCACAGTAGGATTCTGAGTTTTGAAATGAAATCATTTATAATTAATTGAGAATTGTCTCTCTCAAAAGTAATGTAAACCTATTTTTAAAATCTCACTAGCAGGCATTGTATCAATTGTGAAGCTGCAGACATTAAACAAGGGATCTAGCAAAGATGATTAAAACATGTTCTTTTCAAGGGGGAAAAGAAAAGGAGGAAAGATAATTAACTTTACAGGCTGTAAAAGAACAAGTTGCTTCAATTACTAAATGGATTTTTTTTTCTTTTTGCAAATAAAATACATCCCTTATCATGGTAATCTACACCTATCAATAAAGTACAGTGGGGCTGCTGGTGGTTGCAGAGAAATTATTATTCACTAGGAAGATCAAATGTTTCTTATATGGAGTAGGAGGAGATGAGAATATTTTAGAACATTATTAGATGTTTCTGTTCTTGCTTAAGAGAATTGCACTTGAAGTTCCTTGAGTATTGATCCATACAGCTCTGCACTTCTTATATTTCATAAAATGTTGGGGGTAGGAGGGAGAAGAAAGAGGGAAGTAACTTTTTAAGCTACTTATGGAAGAGCCTCTTCCAGGCAGCATTTGAAAATCATAAGAGATGATAAACAAAGCTAAGACCTCTTCTAATATGACAACAAGCAGTAAGCACCTACTATGTGCCAGCCATTATTATGGAGGCTAGTGATACAAAGATATGACAGTCTCTGCCTTCAAGGAGCTTACATTCTAAAGGGGGCAGACAACCTGTGCCTCTTTAGACATATTCAAATAGATATAAAAGTAATCTGAGGGGGGCAGTTAGGTGGTGCAGTGGATAAAGCACCAGCCCTGAATTCAGGAGGACCAGAGTTCAAATCCAGCCTCAGATACTTGACACTTACTAGCTGTGTGATACTGGGCAAGTCACTCAACCCCAATTGCCTCACCAAAAAGACAAACAAAAAAAATAATCTGAGGGGAAGGTCTTGTAAATTGAGGGGGATCAGGAAAGTTTTCACCTTTTTCTAGTTCATTGTGTATGGTCATTGTTATAAATATAAGGCGCATTATTCTCTTATTTCTCAAAAATCACCTCTGCAAAAAAGGGAAAGAAGTAAAATTTCTCCTGTCTTCTTCAGGGCAATGTTAGACTGGACTGCAATGGACTGGAATGCAATGGAATTTTCACTTTTTTATATTTCCATTTACATTTTTTAAGTCATTGTGTATATTGTTTTCCTGGCTCTGCTTACTTTAGTTTTCTTTGGTTCCTATAAGTCTTCCAATGCATCTCTGTATTCACTATTTCTTACAGTGCAGTAATATTCCATTATATTCATGTATCATTTGTTAAGTTAGTCCCCAAGTCAATGTATATCTGTTTCTAAATCTTAATTCCTACCCCCCAAAAGTGCTGCTATAATGATGTTGAGGTATTTTGAAACTTTCTCTCTTTAATATCTTTTGTCCATATAACTAACACTGGTATCTCTGGATCAAAAGACATAGGTATTTTTTAGTGATTTCTTCACATAATTCCAAATTGCTTTCCAGAATGTTGGACCAATTCACAGCTCCATCCATCAACTGTGTATTTGTCTTTCTACATATAATTGCATTTAGTTTGCAATTCTGTTTTCAAGAATTTTTTTCATATCACCTGACCTTTTATTCATTGGGGAATGGCTTTTGGTCTTATGGGTTTGTCTTAGTTCCCTATATATTTTAGATCCTTATCTGAGATATTCAATGAAAAGACAAGCCCATCTTTTCAACACAAATATTCTTTTAAAGATGCTTTATGATTATGATTCACAGAACATCACGATCTCAAAGGAATCAAAATTATAGGTCACCCAAAAGGTAATGGAGAGATGCATGGTAAGCATAAATAGTCTGCAACATATTACCAATGATTGATTGCCCACACAGAGCAATATAGAAGATATCATCAATTAGATATATAACTGGTAAACAATCTAGACTGGTCATGTATCAAGAGTGCAGTATAACATAGATAGCAACGCCTGCTGTATTGGTACCTACATAGTGTCAGAAAATCTTGAAGGCCTGCTGCATAGTCATTAGGCTTCCTATGGAGAATTTACAAGAGAAACTGGAAAAAAATTACAATGACTGTAAGGTCTGAAGGTCTGGATGGGTTACAATCTATACCACTGAAAGGAATGCCCTTGTTGATAAGATCACAGATCCAGGAAAGTATTGAATAACTGCCTCTGTGTTCTAGGTCCTAGGGGAGTGGGAGAAGGAGAGATTATAATCAATAATGGCTAAGCAGTATGTGACACAGCTAAATGTGATGACTCAGAGGCATATGAAAATAACATCACTTATATTCTTTTGATGTAGCATGTGAATTGCAAGCCTTTACTAAATCAAAGTTCAGCCTTATCATGCTTTCTCTCTTATACAGTCCAATCCCATCCAACTTCTTCCCATGTCCAACCCATCTCAATAGTGGTGCATTTTTAAGAATGTAGATAATGAGATTTTATCTAGGTATAGGATTTGATTTCATAGGGAGCTATGCATCATTGATTTCCTGGGATTGTCAACTGTCCCTTTTGATTTTACAAAACTAATTATATTCAATCAACACAATTAGAGATATTTCATTCCATTCTACAAGCATTACTGAACATCTACTAACCAGGGAAAGCTATGTGCTAGGTGCTGATGGGGGCAGGGAATACAGGAAAGGAGGAATATTAGAAAGATGAGTAAGAAATTCTCTTTGACTTCAAAAGGCTTAAAATCAGATAGGAAAAGGGAGTGTAGATATGTGACAAATCACATGCTTATATTCTAATAGAGGTAAGAAAACATTAAAGGGAGATAAGAACAGAAGGAATGTAGGTGCCCAGGATAGAGGTATGGTTTTGAAGTCCAGAAACTGGGAATAGGCTCAGAAGGGAAATGAAACCTAGCTTATAACCCTCTTCATTTAGTCCTAATATATTTAACAGGTCTTCACATATCTTCAATTGTTCAGTAGATGTGAATATAACCTGAATATCTCTCTAGACATAAAAAGAAATCTGTTAAGATTGGCCCAGGGACTTGGACAATCCCTCTGGGACTTGTTGACCATTGAGCTAGAGGAAAGAAGATTTTTCAGATGACTCACAATGGAAATGAGAAAATGGTCCAGTTGCAGAGAGAGGAGCATGATACCAACATGACATCTTTGCCTTGCTAGTTGTCTCGATTGGAGTGGAAGCTTGTGGGCTTCAAAGGATTCAGAAGATTTGGGCCTTTTCATTTTTCTACCAGCATCCTTGCTGAGGCAAAGTAGAGGAAGTTCAGAGTACAATCTAGAGAAGAATGAGGAAGCTTAACACCAGAGGCTCATTGGCTATTGCAATAGAAAGGCAACCCCTCAGACCTTCAGGGCTACCTCTGGATTCCAAGGGGACAAGTAGTAGCCACGCTCTGGAGACACAAGTAATCAGTGCAAAGTGGGAACTGGGATAGTTGCCTCTGGGTAGGTAACCCTCCTCACCTGACCAGGTGCACAGTCCTCAGCAGTCTGTATTGTGGTATAGAATCTTTGGTCACTAACGGCTCCTGAGAGCCACAGCTGTTGTCATGAGCTTTGCCATTCTTCTCCCAACCGTAAGGCCAAATCAGAAGAAGAGATCACAAACCCAGTCACAGTCAATTTCTTTTAACCTTCCAAGGCTCTGACTATTCAATCCTTGATACAAAGGAATCTTTGTGATAGCAGAGAGGGAGAAACAATCCCTTTTCTATAGCAGAATCTCAGAATTTTCTTGGCCATGTTTCCTCTCTAAATTATCCTGGTCTCTTGGGAGACTCAAAGGCAACAAAAGAGGGGCAGATTCTTCTGGAAATATATTTAAAAAGATAATTCAAAGTAGACTATGATCATGCCTATGGAGTCCATACCAAGTGCTAAGTTTTTACCGAAGGAAGAAATCTTTTCTGGATTAGGGGTTGTTGGTATAATGGAAGACTTCTTGGAGGAAATAGTATTTGTTTGTTTGTTTGTTTGTTTTTAGTGAGGCAACTGGGGTTAAGTGACTTTCCCAGGGTCACACAGCTAGTAAGTGTTAAGTGTCTGAGGCCAGATTTGAACTCAAGTACTCCTGACTCCAGGGCCGGTGCTCTATCCTCTGCGCCACCTAGCTGTCCCAGGAAATAGTATTTGGACTGGACTTTGTAAAGGGGGTTAATATTTTAATTAGCAGAGATGTGGATGGAAAGGCTTTCACAGCACAGGGAATATAATGAACAAAACCTCAGTTATATCTCTGTAACAACCCAAAACTGTTTTGAAACAGGAAAAAAACATTAGTAATTCATTGGTTAAAATGCCCGAAATATTTCTGATGAAAATACTAATAGTTAAAAACAAAATAAAAACAAAACAAAACGGGATAGCTAGGTGGCGCAGTGGATGAAGCACTGGCCTTTGATTCAGGAGGACCTGAGTTCAAATCCAGCCTCAGACACTTGACACTAGCTGTGTGACCCTGGGCAAATCACTTAACCCTCATTGCCCCACAAAACAAAAACAAAAACAAAAAAATGAAAATACTAATAGTTAATATATGATGCTTTAAGATTTGTGAAGTGTTTTACACATATCTGGTTTGACTCTCATTACAATTAAATGAGGTAGAAATTATTCATCTCATTTTCCAGATGAGAAAACTAATGCTCAGGGAAGTTATGACCTACCCAAGCTCATGCTTGTATTTTAGACATTATTTGAACTCAGGTCTTTCTTACTCCAAATCCAACACTATCCACTGAGCTATCTGGAGAATTGGGGAACTTTAAGACAACCAAACCAATTTCATTATGTCCCAACCTCCCTAGATCACCAAGACTCTCAAACTTGCTCTCTTATTGGCTATTTGCTATAGTGATGTTTGACAGGTACAGTTCTTTATAAAGACAATGAATGATTATATACAGAGATTATACTCAGTGAAAAGGTTTAAAATCCAAGCTCAAGGGGGCAGCTAGGTGGTGCAGTGGATAAAGAACTGGCCCTGGATTCAGGAGGACCCGAGTTCAAATCCAGCCTCAGACACTTGACACATACTAGCTGTGTGACCCTGGGCAAGTCACTTAACCCTCATTGCCCCCCCAAAAAATCTAAGCTCACATGTTATTATGCCAACTCTACTACTTCCTCAGACAAACCTTGAGGAAGTAAGGCTACCATTTTTAGCTACAGAAGGGACCATTCATAAGCATTCTTTTGTCCAAGAAAATGTACTTTTAAGTCTTGTGTAGATGAATGGTGTGTATTTTTAACTTTTATTGACATCTTTTGTTTTTATAACACTTTATTTTCTGAATACATCCCTCTTCCACTCAGACTTTGCAAACCATCCCTCATATCAAATTGTATATGTACTTGAGAGGAACAAAAAAATACTGGAGCCAAGGATGGCAGAGCTAAGATAGCCATCTACGGAATAAGAGGAAAAATTGGATTTTCTTTCATTCGTTGTCTTACTAATTTTCAGTATTTATGTATGGGCCCTGCTTCTCCGAGCCAGACTCTCCACTTGGTCCCTGCTTGAAGCCACCTAGTGGTGCAGTGACTAAAGTACTGTGCCGAAAGTCAGGAAGACTTGAGTTCAAATTTTACCTCAGATACTTACTAGTTGTGTGATACTGTTTGCTTCAGTTTCCTCAATTCTAAAATGTGAATAATAACAGCACCTACCCTCTCAGAGTTGTTGTGAGGATCAAATGAGATATTTATAAAGTGCTTAACACAGGGTCTGGCATGTGGTAGGAACTTAATAAATGCTTATTTCCATCACCCTCCTTTACTAGAATCAAATTATCATGTCTCCCCAAAGGTTTCTCTTAGTTGAGCTGGGTGATTGGGTTGGTGGGTGGCAAATACCCACAGAAAAATACACATTCATAAAATAACAAATGCTTGCTTATTAAATTAACGACCAGTATTTTTTTTTTGGTTTCAGAGCATATTAATGTCACAAACTACAAATTATCAGATATGTTAATATCAATTAAAATAATTTCACATAATTCAAAACTCTGAACAGCTTTAAATGTTTTAAGGAAAAGGAATATTTTTTTATTTAAAAATTATTCTGAATGTAAAGAACACCAAAAAGGAAAACAAAAAGAATAATTCAGTATATAAAGTAGAAAATGTGAAAATGTAAATCCATTACCTACAGTTTATATTTTAAAATACAAATTAAACATTTTACTTTCAAAGCTGTCCGGCTTGTCTGTGTTTTCTTCTGAACTTCCATCACTTCAAGAAGGGAAGTATTTCTGGACCTTGATTATTCTCTTTTCAAGATCTTCTAGAGAGGCATTAATCGAAGAGCTAAAGGCTAAACCTTTAGGATGCAACAGGAATACTTGTCCTCTAGGCCACCCTAATCTCCATTCTAATTTATCAGTTGTTGACAGCTTATAAGAATGAAGGATGAGCTAATGGTCCATGTTAAACAAACTCGGAAATTAAATATCAGTTGGGAAACTAAATAAGTACATTCCAAAAGAAGATGCAGCCAACTGGATTGCTTTCTGGAATGGAGTCTGCCTGGCAAGCTGCTGAAGCAAGAAGTTGATCTGTAAAATTTCCAGTGGCTTTCCAATCGGGCTGCTTGACAGCACCATGTTTCACTGGAGAAGGACACCTGGACTTCTGGAAGGCAGAACTGGATGAAGGGAGAAAGATGATAACAACAAATCAATAGCACCACTTAGCACTTGCCTAGCATCAGCTAATTGATTTTGGCTATATCCTCTTTTGGAATAGGTCATGATCTTCATTTTACAGGTGAAGAAACCTACATAAAGCATCTAAGTGACTTTTCCCAAGTCTCTCAAGCAGCCAACTCCATAGTTTTCTTTGAATTTCAGCACTGTGGAGCATCTTTCTGGACCAGGTCACCATGTTGGGTGTCCACTCCAAAGCAGGGCACTGCTCCAACTAAGCAATTACAAGAAATGAATGGGTCTGTCAGAAAAACAGGACAGTAATAATGCCACTCTGTGACCTTAACTCATTGCTCATCCAGCCATCACCAAGAGTTTTACAGGCTGTGAAGTTTTTTCTTTCACTCTCCTCCTGAGTAACTGCTCTCCTCCCCTCATCAGCAACAGAACTCTGAAGCACAGAAAAGGTGATGCCTTTCCCAGCATCATGAAGCATATTGGTGGTGGAGTTAAAAGTGATGCAAATGAGATCATACATGCAAAGCACTCTGTATAAACTACATAAATGTGAGCTGTGTCAATACTAATTAACTCTAAAGATTTGGTCCCTTATAAATCTGTTATCTAGTTTCAACTAGGCCTTTGCTGCTACCTGGCAATCTTTTTGTTCTTTCCAAATTGAATTTATTATACTCTATGTCAAGCCTCCTCCTCTTTCCCCAAGCTTCCTACCCTACTCCTTTCCCCTCATTCTCAGCCTGAAACCTCAACTTCTACTCAATGTCCTACCCCCTAAGAATGGGTATTTCTCAAGGCTCTTTCAGAAAAGGATATGTGTGCTGTAATGCAAAGAGTACTAAATCCAAGGGATGAGGGCTTGGGTTCAAATCCCACTTCTGACACCACCTACGTGACCTCACGTTCCTCCCAAGGCTTTCATTGCCTCCTATATAAAATGAGAAAGCTGGGCTAGATGGCCACTGAAGTCTCTTAGAACTGTAAATCTATGATGCTTTGACTCTAAGCCTTTAGTCTCTCTATCCTCATCCTTGGTGACCTCATCAGCTCCCATGGATTCAAATTTTCCATTTTCTGTCAACATGATGAATCCCAGATCTTTATTTCTAGTTGTGGCAAGAATAATATCCTCACCTCTCCCCTTATTCTGGTTAGGCTAATTGTTTTTTGGTGTTTTTTTTTTAAATAAGTGTTAAGACATTCCATGAGACTTGGTTGGATCAGGAATCTATAGGGCTAAGATTGTTGACATCATTTGAGTACAAAGTAGTCACAAGGAATACCAAGGGACTCTCTGACACTTGTATAGTAGATTGAAATGAGAGCTTCATTCGGCTGATTAAGGTTTCTCAAAACCTATCCTTGTTAAGTATCCTTCAAAGTAAACATCCTTTTGTTAACTATTGAATAACCTACAAAGTGAGTGTCTCACTTTTCCAATATTGAACGTAAATTGACAGAGGACTAGCCCAACCCATAACACCAGTCCTACTTTCTCTCCTTGACTCTTGTCTTGCAGTATCAACTACCCACTAGACATTTTGATCTACATGTCCTTTTTTCAACTCAAGCTTGGCATATCCAAAATCAAACTAATACTCATCCTTCCTCCAAAATCTATCTTCTCATCTTCCAAATTGTCACAATTAAAAATAAGTGATAAAAAAAACTGAGGTGCAGTGTTCTGAGCATCATCAATTCATTTACAAGGCTAGCAATTACCAATAAAGGGGGTTCAAGTCTCCTCAGTAGTTAAGGACAAACCAAGAGGTTTACAGAGAGCATTTTTATAAGTCAATCCTGAGTAACATGTTTTGATTGACTTCTGATTGCTTGGGGGTTGACTAAGATTGGAATAAAAAACCTGGTTGATTTTCAATATTGGACTAATTAGAATATTTGGGGTATTATGAAGCATTTTGGAGTATAGAGATAATTAAACTGTCTATCTGATCAGCTATAGTATTACATCAGTTACAATTGATATATTGAATTAGTGAGCTAGCTAAAAGGTGAGGCACTTGTAGTAAGCATGGTTAAGAGTTTAACTTAGACTACCACAAAGGGGAACAGGTTACCACAACACGAGGAACTGCCCACACCAGCTCAGCTCTGTAAGAGCTCAGCTCCACTGCATAGGAGTTCAGCTCTGCAGAAGAAAGGAACTTAATCTCTTCATATAGTAATTGTGCATCTCTTAATCTAAAAACTATCTGAATTAGGCCTTAAAAGTTAAAATAAATCAACAGGATAATCAATACTAGCTTAATTGAGAGTTATTTCTTTTAAAATCATCCCCACCTCTTCCCCATAATGCCTTTACTTTAGTTCGGCCTTCATCTTCTGCTACTTAGACTATTACTATAGCCTTGTAATTAATCTTGGTTCCTCAATATTTTCACTGCTCTAATCCAGTAGTGTCAAACTCAAAAAAACTGGAGCCATTCATCCTTACATAAGGATCCCTGCAGGCAGCATATTAACTTAGTTTTTAAATGTAATGCTTGGCACAATGAATAAAGCACCAGCTCTGGATTCAGGAGGACCTGAGTTCAAATCTGAACTCAAACACTTGACACACTAGCTGTGTGACCCTGGGAAAGTCACTTAACCCTCAATGCCCTGCCCCCACCCAAAAAAATGCAATGCTTGGGTGGGAAGGGAGAGAGAGAATTTTTGAACTCAAAAATTTTTAAATGAGTGTTAATTGTTTTTATATGTAATTGGGGAAAATAAAATACTAACTAAATAATAAAGGAAAAATGAATGCTTTATTATATTTTTTATTTATTTTGTTAAGTATTTCCAAGTTACATTTTAATCTGGTTTGGCAGTGTTGTACCTCATGCAGCCTGCTGGACACTTGTTTCATACCTCTGCTCTAATTCATCCCCCTTGAATCTGCTAAAATAACCTTGCTGAGATACTGCTTGCTTTCTCTGACCAAAACCTTCCATGGCTCCTTATTGCTACAGAATAAAATACATATTCCTTAGGTGGATATTCAAGACATTTCCAGACATTTTCCATCATCTCCCTTCACACTTTCTATTTCATCCAAAATAGTCTACTAATTATTCCCTGAACTTGGCTCTATCCCCTCTCCATGCATTTTCACAAGCCCCCTCTACAAACACCCCCTTCCTTGGAATGCAATCCCTCATTACCTCCACCTATCAGAATCTTTCTACTCCTCAGCTCCCAAAATCATCAAATCTCAGAATTTGAAAGAACCTCAGAGACCCTCTAATTCAGTTGGACCTAACGAGAATACCTTGTTAACATACCTGACAATTGATCATCCAGCCAGCCTTTGCTTCTAGACCTACAATGATGTTGACCTCCAGAACCTACCAATGCAGTTCATTCAACTTTTTGATACTGCTTCATTGTTCTTTTCTTTTACTGCATTGTATCAAATCTACCCAACAAGGTTGTCATAGAAAAGCATATGGTAGGTGTGAACAGTTTACAACATATTAACAACCGTGAATTGTGCAAGAAAAGTAGCATGAAAAGTGATATCAGAGCCAGCCATTCAGATACAAAGAAATATCCAAGAAAATAAAAGTAATGTATTTTTCCTCTTTATCCTTCAAAAATTCTTAAGGCAATGAGCTATAGATAATATGAGTTTGAATGAATAAAAATGAAAAAGAATACATTTATTGAGTGTTTACTATGTGCTAAGCACTATGCTAGCCTCTCAGAATAAAAATACAAAAGCATATAGTGTCCCTGTCATCAAGGATCTTACTTTTTTTTTTTTTTTAGTGAGGCAACTGGGGTTAAGTGACTTTCCCAGGGTCACACAGCTAGTAAGTGTTAAGTGTCTGAGGCCAGATTTGAACTCAGGTACTCCTGACTCCAGGGCCAGTGCTCTATCCACTGTGCCACCTAGCTGCCCCAAGGATCTTACATTTTAATGAAAGAGACAAGACAAAGAGGGGAGCTGTGCCCAGATAGATGTACTTGGATACAAAAGTTAGGAGATTGTGAGTGAGGTCGAAGAGGAGTAGAATGATATATCCCATCAAGGACTGATGCCAGAGTTGATTAATCATGGGTCATGGTTCCAGATTTGGAGGGAAGAGGGGAAGAAAGGATATGAAGGTGGTCACACAGTAGTTGATAGGCTGTGGAAGAAACATCCAAAGTGAAGTGACTGGCAGCACAGAGACTGAGGCTTTCATGAAATAGTAGTCCTGGAGAGGAAGTGCCCAATCAGGGCAGTAGGGCATTAGGTGAGTTTGTTTTAGAAATGACTGAGAATTCCCAGTGAAGTTTGACTTCTATTCCTGGAAAGATTGAAAATACATTAATAAAAGAATGGCTAGTAAACATATACAACGCACAAAGTGTCAATAAGACTTTCTAAAGAATACATTATCCTAGACTCGTATCATTTATTTTTTGACAGGGTTACTAAACTGGGAATTAGGGTGATGATGATATATAGTTTATATAGATTTCAGCAAAGAATTTAATATAGTTTCTCTTTGCTCGTCAATGTGAGAGCTGAACAGTAGGATGGTTAGGTAGATTTGGAATTTATTGGATGAATAACTCCAACCAGTAGCCGCTAAGGGGTCAGTGATCATGTGAAAAAAGCATTCCAGTAGAGTGATTGCAGAATTTGTGCTAGACCCTGTGCTGTTTAATATTTGTGTCCATCACTTGAATAAGTGGTATAAATGGAATACTTATTCAAATTATTCAGATAATAGAAAACTATGCAAACACACTAAATTACAGTCAGGATCTAAAAGGAAACTAAAACAAGCTAAAACATTGAAATGATTACAATAATAATTTATAATAATAATAATAATATTTACATAGTGCTTTAACGATTGCAAAGTGCTTTAAAAATGTTATCTCTTTGTGCTCACAACAACCGTGAGGTATAATGATAACTCTTACCTCATATTTTTACAATACTTCAGTCAGTCAACCAATAAATATTTTTAAATTCCTACTATATGCCAGCCATTAAACTGAACAGGGGATATAAAGAAAGCCAAAAGCCAGTCCCCAACCACAAGGAGCTTTCGATCTAATGTTTTGGAGTTGTTGTTTTTTTTTGTTTGGGGGTATTTTTTTCCTTTACAAACTTCAAGCTTTAGAAAGTACTTTAAATACATAATCCCATTTCGTACTAAACATAACCCTTGTGAAATAGTTGCTCTTATTATTCTCATTTTATAGATGAAGAAAGGCTTAGAGAAACTCTCCTCATAATTACCTAGACTTTCTCTGTCATGTCACAGCAGCCTTCTTACCCTGGAAGTTCATCCTGCTCCTACAGCCTTCTCAGCCTGGATACTCACTTGGCTATTATCCCACTTCTCATACTAGAAGCACACTCTGCCCCTGTGGATCTTCCTCTGAGCCTCCATTTTAAAGAAAATGCACAGGCTAACTCTGCCTTTTTTTCTTCTTAGTGCTCCACTCCTAACTGTCTAGCCTCCAGCTTCTTAAACTGTGGGTTATGACCCCACATAGGGTCTCGTAACCGAATGCAAGGGTCATGAAAAATTTGACAACAGCCTGCTCAGCTCCCACCTCTTTATTTAACTTATTTCAGTGCTTTATAATAAAGGAAACACTAACGGGAAAAAAAAAAGTTATGTATACATATTTTATATGCCTAGATACCTGGGGTTGTGTAAAAATTTCTTGGGTAAAAAAAGGGTCATGAGTGGGAAAAGTGTGAGATTGGACTAGATTTTCTCCACTCTCCCCTGCTACACAGGCATGTTCACTTCATTATTTCAGCTTTCTTTTTATGTGTTGTCTTCCTCTATTAGAATCTAAGTTCGCTGAAGCCAGGAGCTTTCTTTCTACTGGTAGTTGTATTCTCAACACAGTACCTGGCATATGGTAAGTATTTAATAAATGCTTGTTAGCTTGACTTGATTTGACTTGTTTGACTTTCCCTGTGTCATCAAGCTGGTAAGAGTTCAGTTAAGATTTGAACCCAGTATTCTTGACTGCAGATTTAACTCTATTCTCTGTCATTATGCCTTTCAAATGTAAGTCAATATAGTTGGAGGGGGAAATAAAGTTGATCTTGACACCCCTCATCATTCGATTTCTCCCCAAGCTCAGGTGAAGAAACTACAGAATGTAAGAGAGAAGAGACAATGATAAAGACACGCCATGCCTTGGTGTCTCTTAAAAAACAGAACACACCTTCTAGGGAGTAGTCATGGAAAGAGATTATTCATAATAGTATTAGCTTTGGAAACTAAAAAGAAAAGAAAGCCACAACTAGAAGAAGAACAAAGCCGTTGGGAGGGCATTGCTTCTCTCCTCTTAGGGAAGAGATTTTTCTCTTTTCATATTGGTCATGGCACCAGTGAGAGGAGTCATTCACCCAGGGCAGAAATCTCATCCAGCAAGGAGTAAGAAAGCCAGAAGACCAGCAAAGCTTTATAAATCTGTAGAGTTATATCTGAAGAAGAAGAAAAATAGGCCCAAGGAGTCCAATTAAATGACCTACTGAGCAGAAATACTGTGCCCATGCATGGGGAACAGAATGAAAACAGCGTAAAAAAATAAAGAACATTGCAATCCTGACATATGGGAGCACGAATGGACTTGGTCACATGTTTTCCCTAAGTGTGTGTCTCTCATCTAGTGTACTCTATGTATGTCCACTCTTTCTGCTGTTGTGGTGTTATGTTTATTGGAGTCTGTCTCCCAGTTTGATGATAGGAATTTTGAACTAATTGTGTGCTTTGGCAGACAATGGGGACTCATAAGCTATAATTTTGTAAGTACAAATCCCCAACAGACATTGAATTTAGGTCATCATCCTCCTGGGGACCCAACCTGTGAGCACAAGTTTAGGGGTAGCCCCAAAGGGAACACTATACCTAAATATATAGTCTTATACTCAGATTTTTAAATCAGCTTCACAAGCACAAGATGGAAGAGAAATGACTAGATAAAAGTTAATTGTTTTTTAATCTAAGGGGTTCATTAGATTACAAATTCCAGATAAGTTCACATAAGATAAGGTAATCAAAACAGCTTGAGCAATCTGAGGTTGTATTAAGAGAAGTATAGTGTCTAAAATATGAGAGGTTATAGTCCTCACAGACTTTGTCCTGATTCAACCACTTGGAATAATGTATTTAGTACTATATAATAGGCAGACCATGTAAACTCAAGCTCATCCAGAGGGAGATGATCAGAATGGGAATATCTTTGAAACTAAGCCATATATGAATCAGCTGAAAGAACTAATGACATTTAGCCTGGAGAAGAAAACACTTGGAGCAGGGGCAGGGCGCATGATAACTGTGTTCAAGTATTTGAAAGGATGTAATGTAGAAGATTAGACTTTTTCTTCTTGACCCCAGATGAAAGAGCCAGGAGCAACAGGAAAAAGACATAGAGAGCCACTTTGGGGCTTGATATAAGGAAAAACTTCCTAACAGTTAAGGCGATCCAAAAGTTGAGTGGGCTGTCTTGGATTTTTTTGGTTTCTTCCACACATGAGAGCTTCAAATAAAAGCTGGATGACCACTCTTTGTGGATCACGTTGAGAGGATTCTTGGACTAGGCTAGACTTCTGAGATCCCTTCCAACTCTTAGGATTCCATAATTCTAAGTCCAAATGCCTGGCCAGAAGAGGAGGTAGGCCATTGTGTCAAGAGTGAGAGATAACCAACCCCACATGCTTCATTGTTATCCATGTAATATCAAGAGATCTAGAGGTAGACTATCTCTAAATATCACATTCATATGGGATCATTGACAAGAATCCCATAGACTTGAAATGTAGGGATGTATTGTAATTTGCATTCTTGGAAGGAATACCTATATTGTGATCACAGAGAAATAAATTATTGAAAAACTACTTATTAAGCATTTACTGTATGTTATTTGAATTATGGAGAAAACAAGGTAGTTCCAGAAAAACAATTACTTCTGCTTTATTAGCTATACTAAAACCTTTGACTATGCCAATCGTAACAAAATGTGGCAAGTCCTCAAAGAGATATGAGTACAAGTTCATATTATTTGTCTCCTGAGACACCCATATGTGGGCCAATAAGCAATAGTTAGAACCAAACATGGAACAAGTGATTGGTTTAAGAATGAGGGGGAAAGTACAACAAGGCTGTATATTGTCACATTACTTATATGCAAAGTACATCATGAGAAATGGCAAGGTTGCAGGAGAAATAACAACAATCTCAGATATGCAGAGGATACTACTCTGATGGCAGAAACTGAAGAGGAATCAAGAGGTCTCTTGATGAGGGCAAAAGAGGAGAGTGTAAAACGTGGCTTGAAGCTTAATATCCAAAAAAAAAAAAAATTAAGATCTTGGCAACTGGTCCCATCACTTCTTGGCAAATAAAGGGAGAAGAAATGGGAGCAGTGTCAGATTTTATATTCTTGGGCTCAAAGATCACTGCAGATGGTGACTACAGCCATGAAATTAAAAGATGCTTGTTCCTTGGAAGGAAAACTATGGCAAATGTCTACAGCATACTAAAAAATAGAGACATCACCTTGCCAACAAAGGTCCATAAAGTCAAAGCTATGGTTTTTCCAGTGAAAAACCATATATGGCTGTGAGAATTGAACTATAAGAAAAACTGAACAGCATGGAATCAACGTTTGTTAATTGTGCTGCTGGAAAAGACTTTTGAAAGTTCCTTGGACAGTAAGGAGATCAAATCAATCAATATTTAAAGTAATTCCAGCTATTCACTGGAAGGTCAAATACTCGGGGGCAGCTAGATGGCGCAGTGGATAAGGCACTGGCCCTGGATTCAGGAGTACCTGAGTTCAAATCCGGCCTCCGACACTTAACACTTACTAGCTGTGTGACCCTGGGCGAGTCACTTAACCCCAACTGCCTCACCAAAACCAAAAAACAACAACAACAGCAACAAAAAAACTGTAAGAGACTTTAGGGGAAGGTCAGATACTGAAACTGAAGCTTAAATACTTTGGCTACATAATGAAAGGTCTGGACCCATTAGAAAAGATTCTGATGTTGGGAACAATTGAAGGCAAAAGGAAAAGAGGACAGTAGAGGATGAGGACAGATATTGCCATGGAAACAAAGAACATGAATTTGAACAGATTTTGAGAGATAGTGGAGGATAGAAGGGCCTGCTATGCTATGGTCCATGGGGTCATGGAAAATTGGATACAAATGAATGAATAAAAAACAAACAATTTCTGGGAGTACAAATACCAGCAAACAAGATGGTTCCTTCCCTCAAGAAGTTTACATTCAAATAGAGAAAACTCCACAAAAAGATCCAACAAAAATAATAACAAATATTTAGTGATGATTTACATTAATATTATAAGTAAATGCGGGGGGGGGGGGGGCGCGGCTAGGTGGCGCAGTGGATAGAGCACTGGCCCTGGAGTCAGGAGTACCTGAGTTCAAATCTGGCCTCAGACACTTACTAGCTGTGTGACCCTGGGGAAGTCACTTAACCCCAATTGCCTCACTTAAAAAAATTAAAATTAAAAAAAAATAAGTAAATGCTATCTGTCCTAACTCTCAGACCTATCATTAAACACTGCTTCTTACAGGTACATTTGCACATATATAAAACATGTAGGAAATTACAAACTTTATATCAACAAATACCATCCTCATCATCCATGATAGAAATACAGTTGGCCCAATCTGGGTAGGATAAGGGGTAGGATAACTGGGAATCTTGCTAATGGAAATAGCCCTCTGTGGGGCATAGGAGTGAGGGAAGTGCTAGTGTAATCAGTGGATAGGAAGAAGTTGAGGATTCAAGCAGAAGAGTCAGAGAGGGTCACTCTGCCATAGAAAAAAATTGCAAATATGGAGAGTCAAGAGTACAAGTCACGGGGCAGCTAGGTGGCACAATGGATAGAGCACAGGCCCTGGAGTCAGGAGTACCTGAGTTCAAAACCGGCCTCAGACACTTAACACTTACTAGCTGTGTGACCCTGGGCAAGTCACTTAACCCCAGTTGCCTCACTAAAAAAAAAAAAAGAGTACAAGTCAGGTCATTACTCAGAGGTCCCAGGCCTTTCCATCTATATTGACAAGGGCAAACTATTGAGTCAAGCTGAGAAATCAGGAGCCAAGTATTAAGGACACAGGTAACTGAGCTTTTCACTGATTGACAGTCCAACCCCTCCCCCACCACTGGGCACCCTCTGAGCAATTCTTTTACAAGAAACCCATGTGCACTAGCCACACACCCTTTGGCTTTTTAACAGTATCAGTGCTGTCAGCTGGTGAGGTTTATGAATGTAAAAACTCTGAGTAGTGAACCACTGACCCAGAATCACAGAATATTTGAGCTACAGGGAAATTTTGAAATAATCTAGTCCAAGGGTTCTTAACCTTTTCTGTGTCACGGACCCCTTGGACAGTCCTATATATCCTTTGGACCCCTTCTCAAACAAGGTTTTGAAATGCATAAGAAATTATAGAGAATTATAAAGTCACACACTGAAATACATTTAACAAAATAGGGAGTTAGGTAGAACAGTGGATAAAGTCCCGAGTCTAGAGTCAGAAAGACCTGAATTCAAATCCAGATTCAGACACTTTCTAGCTGTGTGACCCTGGTTAAGGGATCTTTCTGCTTCAGTGTCCTCAACAGTGAAACAGGGATGATGATGATGATGATGATGATGATGATGATGATGATGATGATGATGATGATAATAATAATCACTTACCTCCCAGGATTGTTTTGAGGATCAAATGAGATAATGCATGTGGCACATAATAAAGGCCTGTTCCCTCCTTCCCCTCAAAAAAAATTTTTTTTTAACTTTATGTATCCTGGGTTAACAACCCCTGATTCTAGTCCAATGACCTTAATTTTAAATGAGTCAACTAAGGCCCAAAGAGGGGAAGTAACTTATCCTAGGTCATGTAGCTGAGTGTCACAAGATGTTAATTAGTCTTATGATTTGTAGTCCATTTATCTTTCCACTACATCATGTGTCCATAATGTTATGGGGGATTTTTTCCATCAAGGATATCAAAACCATCTACTTCAATCTCATGTTTGATAGTTGAGGTAAACATCAGAAGAAGAAGAGGGGCAACTCTGAAGGGGGATAGAGACAGAGTAAAAAAGGCACCTGCTACCCACTTCAGACCTGGCAAAATCCCCTGGTCACCACTTCTTTGTGTGGGCCCCTGTAACAAGAGAAGGCCATGCTTTCCAGATTCTGTGAAAAATCAGGACTTAAAAATAAAATTCAATTCTTGGCATTTGTGCAATACTTTCCTATGCTCCAGGCTTAAATATTGAAACCACCCACAATAGCCCTGCCTCAGCCAAACACAATAAGAAAAATTGTCTTCTCTAGCATGATCACACTCCAAATGTCAGGAGTTGAACAAAGAAAGAGAGCAAAAATCTTCATGAAGCCTGACCACTTGGCAGCATAGCTAGAGTGGGAAGATGGGAGGTAAGCCCCTGCTGATCTTTCCCCTTCTACTTGGGGTGCTACAGATGATAATCATTCTTCAGGACTGATGTCTACCCCTCTAATGGTTTCTTGGTTATTAGGCTAGAAGCAGGAAGAACAATTAGGAATAGGCCAGAAAAGAGATGACAAGGGTCTCTGATGTAAGGAGGCATTAGTGGAACTGAAAAAAAAGAATGGATGCAAGACACATTGCTATAGTTTGAGAAAGGACAGCACCTGAATGTAAGGAAACAAGAGAAAGAGGCACCATAGCAACTCCAAGTCACATACTTGGGTGGGTAACTAAGAGAGCAGAAATAAGGGGAGGGAGAAAAAGAAACGAATTTGGGCTGGACTGAGAAGATGCTGAGCTTGGTTTTTGATGGGCTCATTATGAAGAATTTGTGGGATATCATAGGGATATGCCAACGAGGCACTGAGAAACAGTTAAGGGTAAGAGTTATGTCTTAAGCTTCAGTATCTTCCATAGATCCTATCCCAGAGAAAGGCATAGAGTAAGCATTCAATAACTGTTTCTTGACTGAATGACTGAGAACCAGTAAGTGGTTACACTGGGATGAACATAAACATGAAAGAAAGAAGTGCTGGGTAGAATGCTGGCTAAATTAAGCACTCAATTGTTTGTGTGTGGCCTTTGTTTTACTGAGTCCTCTGTAAAATCAACTTTTATTTGCCCTTTATTATATGTGAAACCCCTCAATTGACACCAAATTATACTAGTGTCAGTTCATTAACTCTTATTTAGGTCTCATATCAAATATAATGAGAGGACTAATCTTTGAATCCCAATAGCATTTATTAGGTACCTGAAAAAATGTATGCTATGCACTTAAGTTGGTTTTTTTTTATTGATTAATAAACCATAATAAGAGGTATCCAGCAAAACAAAGGGTTCAAATCTGTACTTCTGAAGGAGATAGTATAGTTTGGTAGTGAAAGCGCTACTTTATTATTTAGCAGCTGTGCCACCTTGGGAAAGTCTTTTCCCCTTTCTGGGCCTATTTCTTCATCTGTCCAATGAAGATGGTGAAGTAGATGATGTCTAGAGGCCTTTCCAGCTTTAAATTCTATGACCCCATGATCTGATGAATCAAGGATCTAGACTTGTTAGGAACCTAAGATACCATGTAGTCTAATTTTTACAATTTACAAATAAGGAAACAAATTCAGAGAGGAACAAGGGACTCACCCCAAATTTTTGAGATATTAGGAAATAACTGATATGAAGAAGGTTACAATAAAACAAGGATGAAACTCAGGTGATACTAGAATACCTTTTGTGTAGAATTGTAAGGTATATGTTCTTGCATATGGGCATATGGCCTCTCTCAGGAGCTCCTTAGCTGAATAATTTTTTCATATCTGATTTAGACACCAGCCTATGCCTTACTCTGAAGATATAATGATCTTTGGACACATTAGGATTCAAGGCCAGTCATCACACAGCCTGATAATTGCTATTTGAACAGTTCCACCAGACCACTATGGAATTGACTTTTATATTTCTCCTGGGGGCTTGTCATACTAGAAGATGGAATGGTCTGTTCTTCCCAAAATGCACCCTGTAAGTATTGGGGAGATGGCTGCCATCCCATGAAATCTTGCAATAGTTGAGATGACTCAGAGTAGTTATGCCCCATATAAACTCTGACCAATGAAAGTGAGTCCCAGAAATGTTAGACATTTAAAGGGGAAGGCCTTGGGCAGCTAGGTGGCACAGTGGATAGAGCACCGGCCCTGGAGTCAGGAGTACCTGAGTTCAAATCCGGCCTCAGACACTTAACACTTAGTAGCTGTGTGACCCTGGGCAAGTCACTTAACCCCAATTGCCTCACTAAAAAAACAAAACAAAACAAAACAAAGGGGAAGGCCTCCTTTAAATGCTTCTCCAGATGTTGTCACTCCATGATGATTAGACCAATGTGTTCATTAATCATTATTTTCTCAAACTAAGGATGGGGATTCAGGGAGAGGAGGAGTTGAGGAAAGCTACATGAAGATCCTTTCCATGCTTATATCAGGTCTTGAAGGGTCATCTCTGAATCCTCATGAAGTCGAAATAACTAGGCAATTCTCCAAACTCATTTTAGCTGTGGTCAGAATTATCAGTTCAATCATTTTTCCCCACAGGCAGTGTTTGTAAAGCATTACAGGGACTCTCTTCATCATCTTGGAAGAGGAAAATTCCCTGGGATTCTGGGTCAGGCTTGGGTCACTGATTAACCTTTTCCTACAATTTCTTTTTTATTGGAAAAATTAGTCTGAAAGTTTGCTTTTTTAAAGGTTATTTTTGATATGATCTTGTCTGTCCTCTGAATATGCTGTTGGCTGCAGAATTTTAGTTTCTGTATACATTGCTCAGCATGAAGAGGTGTTTTAACAATTATATGCCTGTGAAATGAATTTATCCACTTGGTAGCTTGATATTAGTAGAAGATTGAAATCATATTCTGTTCCTTCCTATAGCTTATTTTTTTAATAAACAAAAAAGGAAAAAAATAACCACCTTTATTCATTCCTCAAGAAAAACCACACCCAATTAACTCTTGGCTAGGCTTGTAATACTCATTTTATGAGTGGTTTGGGCTTCAAAATGGTACTATAATATTGAGAATGCTAATTTCTGAGCTAGCAATGCAAACTTGGTCCCATTGGGTTTTTATTAGGGAGAACCATTAGGGTACAAGAAAAGGTCTCCCTCCCTAGACGTCTTCAGTGTTGACAAGGGAACTCAATCATGTGCAGGCTAGGCTAGATGTCCTCTCAGTCCCTTTCCAATTCTAAGGCTGTGATTTTGAACTCATCTTCAAGTACAGTATTCTGCATTGTACCACAGAGCCAGACACCAGTATAGAGTGACAGACTGGGTAGACAACTTGACCATAAAGGTCAAAGTCAGTCATTGGATCTAGCTCAAGTCCAAATCCTTCAAGCAATGGATCAATCAACAAGCTTCTAAGTACCTACCATATACCAGGCACTGTGTCACATTATGTTCAAAAACAGAGAGAATGGTCTCATATGAAAACATTCAGAGCAGTACTCTTTTGTGGTAGTACAGAACCAGAAGCAAGGTGGGTTCCAGTCAACTGGGGAGTGGTCAAACAAATTGTAGTATATAAATGTGTTAAAATATCATTGTACCATAAGAAATTATGAATATGAAAATTTTAGAGAGAATATTAGGAAGACTTATGAACTAAAGCAGAGCTATAAGCAAAAAGAAAAGAATTTATATAACCACAATAATGTAAATGAAAAAGCCTTGAGAGATATCACATATCTGATCAATAAGATCACCAGATGTGACTTCAGAGGGCTAATACTGAAGCATATCTCTCTCCTTTTGATGGAGTAGTCTAAAAGGCTTAACAGATAACCTATCAATAATAGCTATCAATGGTACCTAGAAGGGTTGACAGAGAAACAGGTTTGTGTTCTTACAGTAACCAAGAGGGTTCAGTCTCTATCAACCCTTACTATCAACAGAGACAGTAACTAGGGAACATTGACCATTAATAGCCATTAATATTCCTAGATGACAGGACACCTAGAAACCAGATCTTAAGTAAAGAGATACCATAAACACAGAGATCCTCTGAGATTGACAAGTTTAAGCATGTCTTCAGGAACATGCATGGAAGAGGCCAAATTTGTCTTTAAGTTCACCTTATGACATATAAACCCCAAAAACACACTTCCAAGGAAAAAGGTACCCACCTCATGGGTTGTTTTAGGACCCCAGGAAGTCCAAATTAGGATAAGACCTCCCATAAACCTCCCACAAGGAGGAGATTAGGATAATGAGGAGATAATAAATTTTTCCATACTATAAATATAACTATTTTTATCCCCCTATTCGAGACACCTATCTCCATGGTGGTCTCCCTGTGGTCACTCACACCAGTGCAATAAAACTTGGGAAACTGAGTCACTGACTCTTGTAATTCTTTGGGACACCTCATGATCAATCTGATCAATTAAACCCACCACCCACATCATTTCCAGAAGAGAGGTAGATAAAATATAGGTTCAGGGTGAGTTATATGTTGTCATAGACTGCCAACATGTTGGTTTGTTTGGCTTAATTATACTTCATTATTATAAAGGAGGGACCATTACTATTTGATTATGATAGATGATGTGTTAGCATAGCATACATTACTCAGGATTGAATCCTGAACTGAAGGGGTAAAGTGAAATAGTATGAAAAAGAAAGCATCAGTAAAACATTCATTTTTTTTTAAAGAAATTCTTCATCTGTAGAAGAATGTAAGGGTTTGCCTATACCTGAGGCCATAGAGTAGCACTCCTCTCATTTTGCCTGTCTCCCCCTACTACTCAGAGGAGAGGGGCATTATCAGTCAGTCAATAAGCATTTATTAAGTGACTGATATGTGCAAAGCACTGTACTAAAGTGCTGGGGATATATAAGAAAGGCAAAGATAGTCACTGACAGGAAATTTACAATCTAATAGAGGAGACAAAATGCAAACAGTTATGTACTAACAAGTTATATGTTGGATAAATAGGAAATAATAGAGCAAAGGTACCAGATATAAGAGGGATTAGGAAAAGCTTCATATAGGAAGGTGAGTTTTTCTGGGACTTGAAGGAAGCTGGAGAATCTGAGAGGTGGAGATAAGGAGGGAGCACATTCCAGGCAGGGTGGACAACCAGTGAAAAATACTCAGAGTTGTATGTGTAAGAAAATAATTATTAATAATAAGTTTCTTGGGGGGACCTAGAAATCACTTTCTCAGTCCTTTCTCCACCACCTCCACCCCCCATCCAGAAAGTGAGTTCTCCTTGAGACTTCATCAAATCTCATCTGGAACAAACCCCAGAGAACAAAAGGAATGGAGATAGATTCTTTTGTCAAGATTGATGGACTGATGGGATTAAACCACACCTACATAATGGATTTTGCCCTGAGGTGGGGGAGTTTAAATTTAACTGTTCCTTTCCTTACAAGAGTTGAGTGACCTGTAGTCATCTCTAGAGTTCATTATAATATAGACCACTATCAAGTCTCCTCAACCAAAAGATTTGAATAATGCTAACCAACTACATTTGTTTGATGTATACTGACCCAATTAGTTTTGATCAATGTATAATGACCTGCCTCTATCAAAAGAGGATAAAAACCCTTGGAAGACACTACTTGAGGACTTCTGGGTCATCTTAAGGGTCTTTTGGGACTTTTCTCCTGCTTGCACTAACTGGCATTCTGAGGCTCTCTCTCTGCCTTCCCTGTCATGTGGCCTGGGACCATGAGAAATTAGGAACATATGTGGTCAATCCTTTACTGGTATAATATTGATAAATTAACAAAACTGGTGTCTATAGTAATTTTTTTTTGGTGAGGCAATTGGGGTTAAGTGACTTGCCCAGGGTCACATAGCTAGTAAGTGTTAAGTGTCTGAGGCCAGATTTGAACTCAGGTCCTCCTGAATTCAGGGCTGGTACTCTATCCACTTCATCACCTAGCTGCCCCCTATAGTAATTATTTTCAATGTCATATATGCCAATAAGTAAAAGACAAGAGTCAAGAGAGTAGAACTGTGCATACCCTTTGATCCAGCAATAGCAATGCTAGGTTTATATCCCAAAGACATCCCCCCTGTTAGAATTGGATTGACACCCCCTGCTGGAGAGATACTGTAGGAAAGCTCTGCCATGAGGAGAAGGCATGTGAGGACAAGCCATGTGGCTTGGAAGGTCAGTTCCTTGGAGTAAGGAAGTGATGTTTGCTCATGGGCACTGTTGATCAAAGCAACCAGCCAATTAGCTTGAAGGGGTGTGTGTGTGTGTGTGTGTGTGTGTGTGTGTGTGTGTGTGTGTGTGTGTGTAGGCTGTTTCCAGTTTCACAGGAGGTTTCTGGGATGAAGAAGGGGTGAGGCTCTCTCTTTTTCACTGGGACCCCGGGTGGAGTGGAGCTGAGACACTGGCTCCCTTAGATAGATAGATGAATCTGGGCCTCTTTCTCTCTCCTCACCAAATTCTTATGCTCCTTAATAAATGCTTAAAAGTCTAAACTCTTGCTAAAGCTTCTAATTTATTGGTGACCACTCATTAGATTTTTAGACAGTCTAATTGGAATTACAGACAGCAACAATTCACCCCAAAAGAGAAAAATTACTATTTGTACAAAAATACTCATAGCAGCTCTTTTTGTAATGGCTAAGAACTGGAAATCAAAGGAATGCCCATCAATTAAGGAATGGCTAAACAAGCTGTGGTATGTGATGGTGATGGAATATTATTGTGCTATAAGAGGTGACAAGCAGGATGATTTCAGAAAGGCCTGGAAAGACTTGTATGAACTGACATAGAGTGAAGTGAGCAGAACCAGGAATACATTGTGCACAAACAATAGTTTGATAAGAATTGTAAATGACAACTATTCTCAGCAATACAATGATCCAAGACAATACCAAAGGACTAATGATGAAACATACTATCCACTTCCAAAGAAAGAATTTATATTGATTGAACACAAACTCAAGCATGCTATTTTTCACTTCCTTTCATTTTTTCTTTTATAGGGGCCAAATTTATTATGGGGAGAGTTAATTGGGTGGCTCTCCATAATATTGGGGTTCAGAAAATGAGAAACCTCAAGGTCCAAAGTTTCCTCCCTTCCAAACTGCCTTTTAAAATTATTTCTCCCAAGCTAATAAGAAAGGAGATTAACAGCCTCTTTTCCACAAACAAACCAGGTTTTATTAATGGGAATAAAATTTACAACAAAGGTGAAGTTAATAAAGACAGGCACAAGGGCATAGGGGAAGAGAAAAACAGATGAGCTCCCTGGCTCTAGCAAAGACTAACTCAAACCCCAAACTTGCTTCCACTTCAGCTAGCTCAAAGAACTGGCCTCGCTTCCACAAACTCACCACCTGGGGTCCGTAGTTTTTTCAATAAGAGTCAGCTGTGCAGTCCCTGTCTTATACACTCTGAAGCTCACCAAAAGGAAAAAGAGCTTCTATGAGTGAGCGTTCCCTTCTTACTTTCTCTCTCCCTCCCCCAAAGGGGAAGTCCTTCAGGCTGGTTGGCTGAGAGTGGTCCCCTGTTGATGTCAGTAGTACACCCACACATCACTCAGGGCCAGCCAGGTGTGGCCTCCATCCAATAATCCCCAAGTAGGTACTTAATCAATTTCTCATTCTCACCCAATTCAAACAATACTAAGTCAATCAGATGGGGCTCCTGGGCATCTGCCAAATTCCATTATTTTATCACACTTTTCTTCAAGTTTCCTTATACAAAATGATAAATATGGTAATGTTTTACATAATTGTACATGTATAACCTATATCTGATTGCTTAACACTTCAGGAAGTGGAGAGGGGAGGGAGGAAAGGAGGAATAATATTTGGAATTCAAAACTTTAAATAAAAATGTATATTATTGAGAATTGATAATAAAGTAGCAGAAGAGAAATGCTACAAATGTAAAAGGTCTCAAGGTCAGAGAGATAAAAGGGGATGCCAAGGTCAGTCTCTTTCTGCCAAGTCCAGTCATTGAATCTATTCCTCTTGCTCTGGAATGAGCCAGCAATAAGAAGTCCCTTCCAGCAACAGGACACCAATCAGAAAGGCCCTTCCCTTCGGTTCATACTGAATAGCAAGTTAATACTTTATGCTACCAGAAGTCTTAGATCCTGAGTTCCTGAATGTCCACCTAAAAAATGGCTTTACTAGATGTATGAGTTGCTGCCTCTATCCATTCTTCTGCGCTTACAGTTCCACAGGAATTGTAATTATGGCTTCTTCTCCAGTTCCTTACACCTCCTGTAGGAATCATCAGAAGCTGGGTTCCACCTTGAGTCCTTTCTCCTAAAGGTCATCTGAAGGTGTGGCTTATAATTCATACAGTTAAACTCAATTAGCTATTAACTCGCTCTGTGTGTGTGTGTTTATGAGACAAGATTCATGAAAGACTAACTCTCTTATAGTGGGATGGGAGGAAAACTGGAGTTAGAAATATGAGGAGGTAAACCTGGCCTATTATAATACTTCAGTAATAGATTTATTACTTCCTTGTGGGTCTTGACACAATGGATGCAAACAGTGAGATAGGCCCTGGGGAATGTTTAAAGTCTGTGGGGGGTACTTGGGATTTCAGTCATGCATATTTGAAAGAGGCTCAAACTTCCCCTAAAATTTCAATCTCAGATTTACATTGCTAATATGACAACCCTATCTGGAAGCTTTTCCTCCCCTCCTTGAAAGCCTTCTATCTAGAAGGTTTAAAAAACAAAACTGTATCCCTGAATCTGTAATTGATAAAGCTAACTCTTTTCTAAGCAGCTTTTTATGGTTTCAACTAAAATGCAAGCTAAACTGAATTCTATAATGGCCTATACTTCATAATAATTGTAGTATATTTGTATGCAAATAGCTGAACTGCATCTCTCAATTTCAGGCTCTGGCTGTGAAGTCACATCAGCTTGGGGTGGATTCTAATGAAGCATATGATATAATAGGTACCAAGTTGGGGAAAATTCAGACATGCATTCCCAGGCTTGGAAACTCACCATTCTCCTCTGGAGTCCCAGGTCAAACGGTGCTGGAGGCCATGAGAGAAAATGAATTGGGTGGTAAATGCATAATATATACAGAATGAGTACAAAGTAGTTTAGGGAGGGGAGTGCACTATCGCAGCTGGGAGATTCAGGAAGGTTTCAAATGGAATATGATCCTTGAGCTGAATTTTGAAGAAAACTGGGGATTGCAAGAGGCAAAGGGTGTGCATTCTAGACAGGGGAGAGAGCCAGTGCAAAGGTGTGGTAATAGGAGACAGAGTGCATATGTGCAGAATAGCAAGTAGCCCATGCTAATTAGTATCCTTATGCTGTTATTGAAGATGGAATAGGAATAGGAACAGCATTCAAATAATATAGAAAGAGACTATGACCCCCCACACCTCACATGGGAATGTTTATTTTGTCATTATCATATCAGTGTTATGACATTGTCATATCATATTATCAATGTTGGAATACAGTTTTATTCCCCCCCCCAGGGGCAATGAGGGTTAAGTGACTTGCCCAGGGTCACACAGCTAGTAAGTGTCAAGTGTCTGAGGCTGGATTTGAACTCAGGTCCTCCTGAATCCAGGGCTGGTGTTTTATCCACTACGCCACCTAGCGGCCCCCGGAATACACTTTTAAAGATCTATGATTGGGGGTGGCTAGGTGGTACAGTGGTTTAAGCACCGGCCCTGGATTCAGGAGTACCTGAGTTCAAATCCAGCCTCAGACACCTGACACTTACTAGCTGTGTGACCCTGGGCAAGTCACTTAACCCCCATTGTCCCGCAAAAAGAAAAAGAAAATCTATGATTGGCAAAGGTAATCTTTTAAAGTAGAAATTCAATGCTAGATGAGCTGTGGGAGGATGTAGACAGCTTTTGGTAGAGCTATAAATTTGTCTCAAGTCAACCAAGATAGAGACCATTAGCTACAATCATTTATCTAGAGCTCTACTATTTTTAGAACATTTTTCTCATAACTGTACCAGGTAGACAATACAAAAAATTCATCCCATTTGATAGATAATGGAGATGAAGTTTCTCTGAGGTTAAGTGACTTGCCCAGGGTCACACGATAGAAGGTATCAGAGGTGTTTTCAGTTCCACATTTTCTGAGACATATTCCTTCTACTGTACTGCACCATCTTAACATTCTTTTATAAGGTGGCATATAATCATAGATTTTGAGCTGGAAGGGATCTGAGACATAATCTAGTGTAATACCCTCATTTTACAGATGAGGACCTGTAGATTTAGAGAAGTCATGTGATTTGCCCAAGGTCACACTGGTAGTAACAAGGGCAAGATTTAAACAGAGGTCCAGTGATTCCAAATCCAAAGACTAGAAGTTGAGGTCCCTAGATGTTCATATAAGATAAAAGAGAAGGAAGGATCCAGTAGCATAACCCAAAGCCTCAAATGCCTATTGTTGGCTGCTCCATAATTTCAGTCATGTCCAACTCTTCATGACTCATTTGGGGCTTTCTTGGCAGAGATAATAAAGTGGTTTTTCATTTCATTCTCCAGCTCATTTTGTTAGTGGGGAAACTGAGGCAAACAGAGTTAAGTAACTTGCCCAGGGTCACATTGCTAGTTTCTAAGACCAGATTTGAACTCAGGAAGATGAGTCTTTCTGGCACTTTATCTATCCACTGTACTACTTAACTTCCTACAAGCGCCTATACAAATATCCAAAACTTAAGTAACAAGAATGAAGAACTCATATTAATCGAGGCAAATTTAAATTCATAACAATTAATGGAAGACCCTAAAGTATTTTCTTTTATTGAGTTGTCATGACTCTGCTCATCTCAGAGCAAAGTATTTCTGCTGAGAAGGTCACTTGCCTGGGATCCTTGGGCTGGCTCTTTTCCACAGGTCAGCTCCTAGCTGCCAGGACTAATTCTCCTTTGCATCTATTGGCTCTCTTCTCTTATATCACAGTCAATTTTCAAAGCTGGCTCAACCTCCTTTGCTCACTATGTCTCCTGCTGGGTGAATAGTTCCCATGCAAGATGGCATAATTGGTAAAGAAGAATGAGCAATACCTACCTCCTTCCCCCAACTGTTCTAATTGCTGCACTGTGGTAGAGGCACAGAGGTCATAATCCCCAAACTTCTTCCTTAACTCAACTATTCCTAGAGCTGGAGAATTGATTTTTTTTTTTTAGTGAGGCAATTGGGGTTAAGTGACTTGCCCAGGGTCACACAGGTAGTAAGTATTAAGTGTCTGAGGCCGGATTTGAACTCAGGTACTCCTGACTCCAGGGCCGGTGCTCTATCCACTGCACCACCTAGCTGCCCCGGAAGTTGATTTTTTTTTAAACAAAGAATCATATCTGCTCTGCATTTTATTCAGGAGTAACAAAGAAAAAAATAACAGGGCAGCAACGTACATTTTCCTCATTTGCAGTATCTGTCAGCTTTCAATTTGATTCTCCTGTCCAGGAACGTCTGGTGAAAATGTCCATCTTTGCAGGCCTTTTTAAGATCTCTGCAATGTTCTTTGCTTATTTTAAGTTTGTGGTCTTGGAAACTCTGGAATTTCTTTACATAGTTGATTTCACATTGCTTCAGGTTTCCTTTGTCTTCTTCAAGAATGTTGTCTTTCTTGTTGGTTTCTCTTTCCACACAAGAGCAAATCTTGATCATTTCTTCTCCTGCTGTCTTGTTTGGGGCTTCTATATCACCTCCTTCAATGCATCTGATAAAACAGCTGTTTGAAGCCAGCAAAGCCATCTTCCCATCTTGAAAGACTGGTTCCCACTCTTCCCAGGGTCCTATCGCATCAGATTGCCCTACAACCAGGCCATCAGAATTTATTCCAAGATGCTTTCCATAGCCAGACTTGAGGGCAATTCTGGAATCAGACAGCTTGACTGCGGTGAGCTGCTCAGGAGGGCTGGTTCCCTCATCATCTTCTCTATGTGGTGCTCCCAAGGTAAAGAGGCCATTGTCAAGGGTGTGGATGTAGGTTACTTTGTCCATTTCGATCGCTATGGTTCCGGAGATTTTGCCAAAGTTTCTGACTGCCCACCAGTTTCCAACACAGTCGAGCTGACTTTCTTCCTCCTCTTCCCTTTTCCTTTCCTCTTTGTTTTTCTTATTCTTACTCTTGGCCTTCATGCCCTTCAGCACCAGCTGGGTGGACTTGGTGGATTCAGCCATGATATCAGCAGAGGCCGAGGGCTTCCAAAACTACGGGGGAATGACCAGGAGTTCTGCTTTGGCAAGTCCGGCCACCGCCAGTGGCCAGTCTTCAGCCAGACAGTGACAAAGCTGCCTCTCCAATTCCAGCACAGAGAATTACTTGATACTTCATCTAGGAGTAACAAGTCAGAGACACACCTTTAGACTCTGTTTAATCCATTAACACCTCTTCTCCAGTATTTGCCCCTTTCTTCTGTGATTAAATCAGCTAGACTAAGAAGAAATTTACTCCACTCCACTCCTACACAATGAAAACTAGAAACAAAAACAAAGGTGAGACCTACCTTTCAAACGTGGTATGAATATTTTGATGCTGTGTTTTATTAGTATAGCCTTTGAGAACCCAGTATAACCTTCAACCCACAGGAATCATCAGTGCTGGACTTTACTAGAGTATTTTGTCATTAACAAAGGAAACTTCAAGTTTGTATATGCAGAAAAGGGATTAAGGGGAAAATTCTGAAGTTTCAATATTATTAGCTGCTTCTATAACCAATCAACCCAGGTTAAAAAAGATCAACTGGGGGCGGCTAGGTGGTGCAGTGGATAGAGCACCGGCCCTGGAGTCAGGAGTACCTGAGTTCAAATCTGGCCTCAGACACTTAACACTTAGTAGCTGTGTGACCCTGGGCAAGTCACTTAACCCCAATTGCCTCACTAAAAAAAAAAGATCAACTGGACACTTGGCATTGTAGAGACAAAACAACTGCTATTTTCCCTTTTGGTACATGTTATATGTGAGGCAGTGTGGTATAGAAACTACAACTACCCAGTAAAGTCAGGAAGGCATGAGTTTAAGTTGAGCTTCTGACATATGCTGGCTGTGTGACACTGGGGAGGTCTTAGTGTCCCAGACAACTCTCTGAGACTAAGTTAAAGAGTAATTGTTGTTCTAAATGGGTAGAGGGAATTTCTAGAGAAAAGTTGCAGAGTAATTTTTGTTCTGCATAGGTAGAGGGAAATGCTTACATTCATGAATTCTCAGACCCAGATCAAACAAACAAACACAACAACAACTCCTCCCTTGATTAATTTCAATAAAATGGAAATAACTGGGAAAGAGAGAATGTGAAGTATGTTGGAACCTCACAACTATGTCATCTTGCCTATGGGACAAATTCTCCTTAAATATAAGCAAATGGGGCAAATTCTCCTTAAATATAAGCAAATGGGGCAAATTCTCCTTAAATATAAGAAAACTGCTTGAAATAGTGATTAAAATAGTAATCTGAACACCAGGACACTGGAGTTCTATTCCCAACAGAGCCATAACTATAAAGTTTTGTGCTTGGGGCAACATGAACTGATTGGAGAAAGTGGTTTAATTTTTTTTAATCCAATAATAATAAACCTCAATTCAACTTTTAAACCAGAACACCACAGGTGGTGTTTGTGAGGTCAGCATTCACCTGAAATGTAAGACAGAAGGAGGAAAAGGGCCATCTGGTGGCTTCTTATTATAACTTTTTTTTTTCTTGCTAACTAGATGCAAAGTACTATTGTTTCTCAGCTGATGGAGGACTGAACACACTTTGAGTACCTTGTAAATTCAGCACCCTGGACAAAGCCCTGTTCACAGCTACCCTAGTTACAGATGATTCCCAACTTTGACTTATTAGTTAAATGGCTTTGGATAGTTATAGAGGACTCTCAGCTATGTCCATATTTAAAGCAGTGCAAGATGGGCCTATCTTATACCAAATTCAACATTGCAGCAGGTTATATTCTAGTCAGGGCCCAGTACACTTCTCAATAATCATAGCCCCGAATTTATACTTAGTAACATTGGGGAATGTCGACATTACAGAGAGACTCACTCACCCTAAGGGAAATCCTAGTTTATAGAGAAAGATGATCCCCTGAGAGCCAAAGAACAATTCAGAGCTGTGATAATGCTGAATGAGTCATAGCCTCAACATGCAATAAAGTCAAGACCCAATTGTTTTATAACAGTTATAACAAGGCGAAAGAAAGATTCCATCTGCATACAGATTATTGAATTACCTACCACCTCTGAACTATGCTGCCTTGGTTAGAAGAAACTGCCTTCTTATGGATATATACCAAAATAGAACTAATATCCCACTTACTTAACTACAAATGCCTTTGCTAAGAATTTGTGGTAGGTCAGGGGACCCCAACTGGTTGATCTACAGATGTAGAAGGGAAGGGAAGGGAAGGGAAGGGAAGGGAAGGGAAGGGAAGGGAAGGGAAGGGAAGGGAAGGGAAGGGAAGGGAAGGGAAGGGAAGGGAAGGGAAGGGAAGGGAAGGGAAGGGAAGGGAAGGGAAGGGAAGGGAAGGGAAGGGAAGGGAAGGGAAGGGGAGGGGAGGGGAGGGGATCAAAGGGGAGGGATGGGAAGCTTTTATAGGAATCTGTCAACTGGATCAGCTATAAGTGATTCATCTAAAGAGGGACATGAGTTTTTTGAAGTTGGAATAACAGTGAGAAGACAATTTATTTTAAAATGCTGTTGCTACCAGTACACAGTAACAGCAACATTGTGTGATGATCAACTGTGATAGATTTAGCTCTTCTCAGCAATACAATGATCCAAGACAATTCCAAAGAACTCATGATGGAAAATGTTCTCCACATCCAGAAAAAAAGAACTGTGGATTCTGAATACAGATTGAACCATACTGTTTCTACTTTTGTTTTGGTTTTTTTGAGGTTTTTTTGAGGTTTGTCCCTTTTGTTCTGATTCTTTTTTCACATGAGTAATGCAGCCATATGTTTAATGTGATTATACACATATAATCTATATCAGATTGTTTTCTGTCTTGGGGAGGGAGAGGGAAAGGAGGGAGGGAGAGGGAAAGGAGGGAGGGAGAAAAATTTGGAACTAAAAATTTTATGAAAACAAATGTTGAAAACTATCTTTACACATAACTGGAAAATAATAAAATACTTTTATGATTTAAAAATATTTTAACAATAAAATTTTGTTGCTATAAAGAAAAAATGCTCATCAGCCAATATAATACTGTAAAGAATTAATTGTTATTTGAGGTTTTTATGACCCCATCTTTTGGCTAGAATTTTTAAAACCCCGGCGAGCTCATTGGCCTGGGGCTCAGGTGAAGTGCCTCCAAAAACAGCATGGTGCTCCACCCACTGGTTATAGCCATCCCCATAGCACTGGCCCCTCATGTCATCACCACTCACCAATGCCTACATGAGCCTGGCAAAATTATAATGACTGGAAGCCCAGTGAAGGCAGTCATGTAACTGTCAGTCAGAGCTGCCAGCCAATTGGCTTGGGGTTGTATGTGGTCAGCGTGTGGTCTCCTGGGAAAAAGAAGGGAGGAGTTTTGCCATTCTAGCTTGAAGCTGGAAGGTGACAGGACAGAGCCGTGTGTTCTCAGTTGATTCCTGTTCAGTAGTGTTATTCAGGTTGTAGTGTTCCCTTGCCCCATTTTCTTTCCTTTCCCTTAATTCTACTGATCTTGCTTGTGATTTTAAGTTCATTCTTGTTAATAAACCCCGTTCTGTTTTTGAGGGAAGCTGTCGGTCTCCTTCCTTGCCCCAATATTGTGGCAAGCTGCCTAGCTAACACTCCCCAAACAAAATTTGGTCCCTACAATACAAATATTGAAGATTGGGTAAGTGTAATTTCTACTGATGAAACTTACTTTTTTCATTCAAGACCCTACCAAAACAATTGTCAGAAGTGATACAGGTAAGTCCAAAGTATCTGGGCATCTTCATCAGAATATGAAACACACACCTAAAAATTGGGTTATTTTTTTTCTTCCAGTAGGCATGAAAGTCTTGTCTCCCCTGAGGAACTCTGATAAATATGTTTTATGCGGAGAAATAAAATTGTCTGTAATTACAGAAATTCCAAAAAAGATATGGAATTTTGCCACGTATACTTACAACATGCCACACACCATTTAGTGTTATAAAAATTTTCTAGTAGATGAAGATAAATATGCTTCAGTAGCCAGAGAACATGCCCAATTTTACCCCCTTTGAAAATCTATGGTCTATAAGTGAGCAGGATTTGGAAAAACAGACCATTCACGAAAGATGTGCTTAACTCTCAATGTGATAAAAGTATGGTTTCCTAGTAAATATTTTTTGTGTGTGTGAAGCAATTGGGGTTAAGTGACTTGCCCAGGGTCACACAGCTAGTGTCATGTGTCTGAGGCCAGATTTGTACTCAGGTCCTCCTGAATCCAGGGTTGGCAATTTATCCACTGCCCCACCTAGCTGTCCCTAGTAAATAATTAAAGAATAAATACCAAATTCTTCGTGAATGCAATGCCAAATCATGAAAAATAAGTCATAACAAAAAGGAAACATTGCACACTTAGAGCTTTTTAAAGTAATTAAAAGTTTATCCTATGTCAATAAATAATTGTTTTACTTTCACCGGTTAATTTTCACATCACTATATATGTTTACATATACATATCTGTGAACTTTTGGCACCACTAGAAGTAAAGGGGCCCTCAAATCACCCTGCTTTGCTTCCTCCAGGGAAGGTTCTAAGCATACCCACTGAAGTGGTTTCAGCCATATGCTGGCAACCCCTCCATCCTGGTTTTAAGCCATGTGGATTTTTAAGCTTAGGAAAAATGCCAAGTACTAAGTTACATGAACTGAAATGGTCAGTAGCATTCATAAGGAGACTGAATTCTGGCTCTTTCAGAGCTGAATTATTGCCAGTTCTCCATTATCCGCACCAAAAGAAGGGAGCCAATGCATGCTTATCCTCTCCTCCTCCCAAATTAACTTTGGACTTCTTTATATGGAGATGGAGTAGAAGCTTATCCTTGCTCATTAGGTTTGGTTCAGACATTTGTCTCAATTTGCATTCTCAGCACACAATCTAGCTGAGCAGTCTGAGGAGGTGACATGGGACTGTATTATATACTGAGAGAAACTGGCAGGGGATTAAAAAGTGGTCAGAGATAATTCATAAGGATAACTATACAGATAGACCCATGTTCCCTTTAAATTAAGACTTTGCTCTGCTAGGGGAAGGATTAGAGGATTAGAGATTTAGAGTGATAAGCAACTTAAAATAAAATACTTAGAATTTAAAAAGAAATTAATTCTATCAAAATAATTATCCAAATATTTTTTTCAGTCCTGGACCCCAGGTTAAAAACCCATGGCTTAAATGATCTTTGATGTATTTTAAAACATTGATCTGAGAAAAAGAAATGTCCATAGGCTTCACCAGGCTACCTAAAGAGTCTATGACAAGAAAGATTAAGAAACCCTGATCTAGTCTCCTTTTTTTTTTTTTTTTTTAGTGAGGCAATTGGGGTTAAGTGACTTGCCCAGGGTCACACAGCTAGTAAGTGTCAAGTGTCTGAGGCCGCATTTGAACTCAGGTACTCCTGACTCCAGAGCCGGTGCTCTATCCACTGTGCCATCTAGCTGCCCCTCCTTTCTTTTTACAGATTGGGAAACAGAGGCCTGGGAGGGAGAATGATTTCTCCAAATCATACAAATAGTTGGATATTCCTTGTTGTGACCCTAAAAGGCAATCAGTATCTCCCAAACATCTTAGTTTCTGTTAATTAACAATTTTAAACCTCTTATGCATAAATTTGTTTTTGTTAATCTATCTATATTTTTAATATATACCATTATGGCATAAAGAAAAGAAGAAACCTGGGTTTGAATCTACCCTCAGATATTGATTATGGTCACTTCTCTGGGTTTCAGTTTCCTCAATGGAAAAAAAGAATTGGACTAGATCTTTAATGTCCATCTAATTCTAAGTTCTATGATCTCATGGTCCACCAATTTTTTGTCTTTCTAAGATGAGAAGGTCTAATCACATCTGGCTGTCTTCCTGCACTATTAGTATTGGATGGGCTCTCAGAAGTCACTGAGTTCAACCTCCTACCCAGTTATGAATCTTTTCTCCCATTTCACTTCCCTTTGCTTCAACTTCCCCAGTGATGGGAAACTCAGGGTCTGTCAAAGCCACCTATTCCACATTCAGAGACTGCTAATAGATAGGTAGTTCTTCCTTACATTTAAGGTCAATTTGCATAAAGCAGGCTCGCCCACCACCCTCATTTTCTTGATCGTTTTAGCTGCCCTTCTCTGGACTATCATCAGCTAAGGATTCCATGGGATGATCTCACAATTCACTTCCAACTGGAAGATTCCATAATTGTAAAGTACTTTGGGGAAGGGACTGTGTCATGGTATTTGTGTCCCCAGAACCCAACACTGTGGCTGAAATGCAGCAGATACCTAATGAATTATGCTGGTTGCTCGTCAATAATTCTGCATGTCAAGGTTACTCTAGGCAGAAGTCTGAGAAGCAGCTTCAAGAGTCACATAGAAGAGTTGGAAGTAGACAAAGGAATGCCTAAGCGTTCCTAAATGCTATCCCAAACATAACTTCCAAATGAGTTTGAAAAAAAAAGTTTTTGCAAGAGTACAGACTGGCATGAAAGAAGGTCAATTTTCCTGTTCACACACAGGTCAGAAATACACAATGTTTTCCAAACTACAATTTATTTCCTAGTACCTACTGTCCTAGCTATAATGTCAGGATACAATTTTCTAAGATAATGTAAGTATATCATCATTTGCATCCATATAGAACAAATGTACATTTTAACATTGGTGAGGTCATATTGTAAAGAGACAAGAAAAAGATGGAATGCTAGGATTTCCATCAAATCATAGAATCAATCAGATGAATCCATACATGAAAACTATATTTAAATCAGCCACATGAGTAAGGGATTACTTACATGGTACCATTTGAGGAGTCAACTAGCAGAATACCAGAAAGGTAACATGGGTCATCAAATTGTTGTTGTTATTGTTTTTCACTTTTTTTTTTTTGGTGAGGCAATTGGGGTTAAGTGACTTGTCCAGGGTCACACAGCTAGTAAGTGTCAAGTGTCTGAGGCCAGATTTGAACTCAGGTCCTCCTGACTCCAGGGCCGGTGTTCTATCTACTGCACCACCTAGCTGCCCCTGTTCTTCACTCTTGAAGAGAACAATGAAATCAGGAGGTGATGTCATGACTTGCAGTGAATCGGATTTAAATGAAGAAAGGCTGTGCAAAATCACCAGCCTCACTCTTTCTTCCAGAGCTATTTGGATCCAATGGCAAGATATACATCAGGAAAACTGGAAATGGCCCTGGATGTTTGAGGTGATGGGGTTAAGACTTGCCCAGGGTCACAAAACTAGTAAGTGTCAAGTGTCTGAGGCTGAATTTGAACTCACATCCTCCTAACTCCAAGACCAGTACTCTATCCACTATGCCACCTAGGTGCCCCAGGGAACTAGATAAAGTGCTGAAGAAAAAGTCAGAAAATGTAGCTTCCAGTTCTACTGCCATTCTCCAGATCTGTTTCCTCCCCTACAAGATGAGAAGACGAGGCTATGTAACTTCTTTTTTTTTTTAATAAAGTATTTTATTTATTTTTTCACATTATATGTAAAGATAGTTCTCAACTTTTGTTTATACAAGCTTTCTGATTTCAGATTTTTCTCCCTCCCTCCCCTCCCTCCCCCTCCCCTAGACAGCAGGTAATCTGATATAGGTTATATATGTGTGTGTGTGTGTGTGTGTGTGTGTGTGTGTGTGTATATATATATGTAATAACATTAAACATATTTCTGCATTAGTCATGTTATAAGAAAAAAATCATAGCAATGAGGAAAAACCTCAAAATAGAAAAATGACAGCACCAAAAACAAAAGAAATAGTATGGTTCATTCAGCATCTATACTCCACAGTTCTTTTTTTTTTTTCTTGGATTTGGAGATCCTCCTCCATCATGAGTTCCCTGGAACTCTTCTGTACCATTGAACTGATGAGAAGAATATAGTCCATCACAGTAGATCAACAAACAGTGTTGATGATACTGTGTACAATGTTCTTCTGGTTCTGCTCATCTCACTCATCATCAGCCCACACAAGACCCTCCAGGTTTCTCTGAACTCCTCCTGCTCAACGTTTGTTACAGCACAATAGAATTCCATCACATTCATATACCACAACTTGTCCAGCCATTCCCCAATTGATGGGAATCCCCTCAACTTCCAATTCCTTGCCACCACATAAAGAGCAGCTATAAATATTTTTGTACATGTGGGTCCTTTTCCCCTTTCCATGATCTCTTTTGGGAAAAAGACCCAAAAGTGGTATTGCTGGGTCAAAGGGTATGTACAGCATTAAGGCTATGTAACTTCTGAAAACTTTTCCATTGCAAAATCTCTGATTCTATGACAAGATCAATGATTTTCCAACTTGTAAACACACAGTTATTGCAAATGTAACACACAGTCAAATCTGGATAAAGCACTGGTCCTGGATTCAGGAGGACCTGAGTTCAAATCCGGCCTCAGACACTTGACATTTAGTGGCTGTATGACCTTGGGCAAGTCACTTAACCCTCATTGCCCTTCCCCCCCCAAAAAGTAATCAAATCTATAATTGAGCAGATATGCCTTCTGTAAATAAGTCATATTATATGTATTAATATTTTAAAGTTTTGGCGGCTAGGTGGCGCAGTGGATAAAGAACCAGCCCTGGATTCAGGAGTACCTGAGTTCAAATCCGGCCTCAGACACTTGACACTTACTAGCTGTGTGACCCTGGGCAAGTCACTTAACCCCCATTGCCCTGCAAAAAAAAAAAATATATATATATATATATCTTAAAGTTTGTAGAGGCTTCTGTGATTATGAAAACTATCAATTTATTACATAACATTACTGAATTCAAAAGGAAATTTTTGTTATATATTTTCAAACTTGAGTTCAATTTAAAAATTTAAATGCCTACAATATATAATGAAGCAATATGATAATATCCACAATTTTTTTCAAAGTGCTCTCATACTCTAAAAGGTTGAGAACCATTGAATGGTCTCCAAATTTGATTATAGAAATCTATGAACCTAGCAATTTAATTGACAGACAGCTAAAACACGACCTTAAGGGAAGGGGACCCAGAATAAATACCTAGGAAGGAAGCCCTACAAAGAATGTAAAAGAACCTAATAAAGAAGATCAAGGGGTCACAGACCACCAATTTCACAGGCTTTATCCAAGGTGCAACCTGTTGGTATTTATTTAATAATAAATGACACATTATATTTGTGTCTTGCTTTGCAAGTTTTCTAATCATTTTCATACACATCATCTTATTTGGTGCTCCCAACATTCCTGTGAGGGAGGCAGGGGTTATTATGCCCAATTTATAGATTAGTCAATCAATAAGAGTTTATTAAATATATACTACATGGGGCAGCTAGGTGGTACAGTGGATTGAGAGTCAGACCTAAAATCAGGAAGATTAATCTTCCTGAGTTCAAATCTGGATCTCAGACACTTTCTAGTTGTGTGATCTGAGGCAAGTTACTTAACCTTTATTTGCCTCAGTTTCCTTATCTGTGAAATAAACTAGAGAAGGAAATGGCAAACTACTTCAGCATCTTTGCCAAGAAAAACCCAAATAGGGCCATGAAGAGTCAGACATGACTGAAAAACAACTGAACAACAACAGCAGGACAGGTACCACACACTGTTTGAGATACTTGGGGTACAGAGATAAAAACGAAACTGCCTTTGCCCTCGAAGTACTTACATTCTATTGGAGAACATAACCCTCACACAGATACGTCTATACAAAACAATTTGGGGATGCTTGAAGCTGAGGAGACGAGGACAGGCTTCACGTAGAAGGGAGCAATTGAGTTGAATTTCAAGGGAAATTCGAGATTCTAAGAGACAGAAGTGATGGGATCCATTTCAAACACAGGGGACAGCCAATACAAAGGCACAGAGATAAGAAATAGAGTATACTGTTGAGAAAAGGAAGAGAATGAAGAAAAGTAGTCTCGAAAAGCTTTCGTAACTAGCCCGTAGTAAAGCTGCTTATAAATGAGGTGGGAGCGGGAAGAGGACTTGAACCCAGGTCCAAGTGTCTTTATCTAAGTCCAGTGGTTTTTCCATTCTGTCACACAATGCCATGCCCTCCTCTCTAAGAATCTTCAAAAAAGCACATTAAATGCTTTCATATTTGTTACCCTACTGCTCATTGTACCTCTTTGAGACAGGCAGAGGGCATGTGACATCCCCATTTAGCAGAGAAATAAATTGAGGCCCTTAAAGGCTAGTGTTCATGCCAAATTGCATAACTAGCCAGTGGCAATCACACGCTGTCAGAGTGTCACGCTAACACCTTTCCAGTTGTATTCAGGAGCATTTATATCTTCCTTCACCAGGGAAATGCAAAAATGTCAGCTTCTCCCTGGAACCAGTTCCAGCAAGGTTGCTTCAGAGTGAGCTCATCCTTCCAAGTTTTCACTTCCAAGTTACAACTACTTTATATTCAGAACCCAAGCCCTATTTGAAGGCTCTCATAAAGAAAGTTGTTACATTAGAATTGAGTGAGATTGTCTGAATTGTTCCCTATCCAGGGCAATATTTTTACATTATCAACTAAATTAAAAGCCATACATTATGTTTACATGCATTATGGAAACTCATTTAAAATTCTGTTTAGCACACATTTGCAGAACATTTGCTGATTCAATGAATTGCACACTTACAAATCAGGTATAAATCAGCATTTGGTTGTAGGTAATAATTTGGGACTGGCAATCCTGATAGTGTCCATCTGGATCTGCCTTTTATAGAAGTTAAGATTCATCTCTGGACTCTCTTATTCCTCAGACCTATGAAGATATGTAAACTGAGCCCAAGAATATCCCCTAAATCTGCAGCAGCCTATGTGCCTATGACTTCAGACACTTGTCTAAATAACTCTAGTGTGATCAGTTATCTGAGCATCCTGAAGAAAGAGTATCTGGCTCGGCCCCCATTCTTCTTTGCTCCTTGAATTAGAAGCAGTGGGTGGTTGCTGTAAAGATGCATATTTTGGCTTAGTGAAAGGAAAAACTTCCTGAAAATTAGTGCTCATCTCTCAAGTTCAAATGTGCTTCCTAAGGAGATCAAAAGTTCCCCATCACATGAAATCTTGAAGTGAAGGTTAGGTGATCACTTTAAGTTGATGGGATGGGATACCTGACGGGAATATAGTTCTGAGAAAGGATCACTTAATTAAAAGGAACAAGATAGATAAAAGGAAGGGTAGAGCAGTGTTACCTAATTTCAAATATATATATATATATATACTCAAGGTACGAAATTCACCCAAAAAAGGAATCATTGTATTTTGAATGCCTGTAGAAGGAACAAGAATGTGTTGGTGAAAAGGTTTTTACAAGCATGTACAAAAGATGGAAGCAAAGGCAGATAACAGATTAATACAAAAGTGTGACATGGTCCTATACAAATAATGTCAGTACTAAAGGAAAAGCAGATGATATATTGTCATTAGAATATATTATAGACCATGTGCCAAAAAGAAAAAAAAAATAGATGGAGAGTTCAGGAAATGACCACAACCCTGAAACAGAGGCATACTATAGTAGTGATAAAGAATGTCAGTTAACCAAGTATCTGTTATTGCTCCCCTTCTACTAATAACAGTAGCTAATAATTTCTTGACTTGACTGAATAGTAATTTCAGGTTTCCAAAGGTGGTAGAGGGGCAGCTAGGTGGCACATTGGATAAACACTGGCCTTGATTCAGGACAACCTGAGTTCAAATCCAGCCTCAGACACTTGACACTTAATACCTGTGTGACCCTGGGCAAGTCACTTAACCCTCATTGCCACCCCCCACCGTCCTACCCCAAAAAGTGGTGGAACGAACAAGGGGACAAATTATATTTGGAATCTGATTCACACCAATAAGGAATGACTATGTTGGAGCAGCAAGGATTCAACCAAATGGAACCAATCAATAATAATTACTTAATAAGCTTGTGTTATGTGCCAGGAACTGTACTAAGTGATGGTGATAGAAGTACAAATTTGTGAAGAACTTTTGGGAAAGTCATCAGCCACACAATACACACATATATAAGTATATGTTCAGCATAAATATAAAATAAATACAAAGGAGTTAAATACAAGGTGTTGTTGTTGTTGCTTTGTTTTCAAAGAGGACCAAGACCATGTTGTCTTGACTTGCACATGAATTAGATTTAAGTGAGGCTGAGCTGTGCAAAGTCATCAGTCTCTCTGTCTTCTGGTATCATCAAATGTCAGTGATGAAAGCCAAGACAATTGGCAATAGTCTAGGATGCAGTAGATGACCGTGGCATCTTCCATGTCTGACCAAGCTCTAAGCACTCCATGGCTCCTGATTCTGCTGCCTTCATGGCCATTGGAACAAATTGTTCTCATCCACCCATTCCACCAGGGGAAACCCTCCTAAGGCATCTTCATAATTTGCTGACAGGTTTGAGGCCAGTCAGTTACCCTCGACCTGTTTCAGCCCATCTGCTGAGATGCTTTGCTATGGTGTGGCCACTGCACATGCTATAGCTTCTTGGAGCCACAGGTGAGAGTTGGTTGAAGGTAGACACCAAAGGTGGATGAGCAGGCTTGAAAAAAGCTTGGAAAGCCCCCATACCAGATATGTTAGTCCTCCCCAAGGTACACATTCACCCCTGACTACAAGGTAGTTTGAGAAGGAGAATGTTAGCAGTTCTAGAGGTCAGGAAATGCTTTACCTAGAAGATAATTTTGGAGCTCCATCTTAATGGGAACGGGAATCAATGAGACAGAAGTAAAGAGGGAGGCATTTCAGGCACAGAGAAAGGCCAGCACAAAGAGAACGTGACAATCCATATTGCAATTTGAGGTATAGAAGGAGAGAAAAGTTGAGACGTGCACACTCGTCTGACAAGTACTCTGGATTTAGAAAGAACAGATTTCAAAGGGCTTGGGGAAAGAATAGGTAAGATCACATGAAATAAAATTCTTCGGAGTCATCCCAGGAGGTATGGCAAGCTCTCAAGAATGAAATTCTGAAGACATAAAAATAAAACATCTCAATGAAGAGTAGTTTATGATACTGATAGGAAACTCATCAAGCAATTTCGTTTTCTTATAAGCATGTACAGAAGATGGAAGCAAGAGCAAGTAACAGATTAATACAGAAGTGTGACATAATCCTATACAAATAATGTGAGTACTGAAGCTAAGTATGAAGATGGCAAAATAAACTAGGTACGACAAAAAGAGCTTTGTAAAAAGCTGTGACATAGGGGAAATGGAATATCAAAAACAGGATTTACATACTACTTGGAGTGGAGAGGATGGTAACTGACAATACAAAGAAAATGGGACTATTCAACTTTTATTTCACTTCCCTTTTATTTGAAGGAAAAAGCTAGCTTTATTAAGCACCTACTATGTTCCAGGCACTAAGTTAAACACTTTACAAAAAGTTTTCTAAGTTAATATATAGTTTGCAGGAATCCATTTCTATTTGAATTTGACACCACTAGGCTAAATGAACAATGGGCAGCTTATAAAGATAATTTTTATGTTGGTTGGACTACTTGGATCTTGAGATTTTATCTAAGTGGTTTTTTATACAAATATATCAGAGAATGCAATCCTCAGAGTAACTCTAAAGATATAACACCCAGGGGCAGCTAGGTGGCGCAGTGGATGAAGCACCGGCCCTTGATTCAGAAGTACCTGAGTTCAAATCCAGCCTCAAACACTGACACTTACTAGCTGTGTGACCCTGGGCAAGTCACTTAACCCCCATTGCCCCACAAAAAAATAAAAAATTTAATTAAAAAAAAATAAAGATACAACACCCAGAAGAATTCCTATCAATGGGATGAGATTTGAATATTTTTCTTGCATCTAGTTGAGTGGAGTCTGACACCAGGTCACATGAGAACAAAACAGAGAAACATAAGCAGAGACACTGTTGTTTTATCATTTGCCCACCAGAAAGCTTTAGAAAAAAAGTGAAGAAAAACACTTAGATCTGTTGCTATTTTAGCCGCTTGGAAGGAAGGACAAGGAAGGAAAGAGAAGAAAGAAAATAACAAGGAGACTTATGTACCTTCTAAGTTAAGTCAACAAACATTTTTTAAGTGCTTACCATATGCCAGACAGGATACTAAGAGCCAGTTATTCAAACACAAACACACACAAAAAAGGGGGGTTCTGCCTTCAAGGAGGACCACCCCACTGCCTTCTAATGGGTAAGACAACACATAAAAGGAAACTGAAAAGGAGGTGGGGTGGAGAAGTCAGTCAATAGACATTTGTTAAGTATCTACTTACTGTGCCAAATGCTGGGGATACAAAAAGAGACAAAAGACAGAATTTGCCTCCAAGGAGTTCACAAGCTAATGAGGGCAACAACAAGTACACAAATGTGTACAAACAAGCTATTTAAGGATAAAATAAAAGAGAGGTCACAAATTCAGAGGGGTTGGGAAGATGGATTTTAGTTTGGATTTAAGGGAAACCAGATTAGGTCAGTAGTCAGAGACAAGGAGAGAAAATCATTCTAGGCATAGAGGATAGTCAGAAAAAATGCCCAGAGCCTAAAACTGGAGTCTTGCTTATGAAACAGCCAGGAGGCCAGTGTCACTGGATCTCAAAGTACATGGAGGGGAGTAAGGCATAAGAAGACTCCAAAGGTAGGAGGTGGCTAAACTATGAAGAATTTTCTTTTTTTTTTCCTGGTTTGGGTATCAATACCATATTTGTCTCATAAAAGGAATTTGGTAGGACTCCTTCACTTGTTTTTTCAAATAATTTATATAGTATTGGGGTTAATTGTTCTTTAAATATTTGGTACAATTCACGTGACTCCATCTAGTCCTGGGGGCTTTTTCTTAGGAAATCATTGATGGCTTGTTGAATTTATTTTTCTGAAATTGGCTTATTTAAATATTTTATTTCTTCTGCTAATCTGGGTAATTTATATTTTTGTAGATATTCATCCATTTCATTTATATTGTCAAATTTATGTGAAACAGGTAAAGGAGATATTGGCAGAAAACATATGAGTGATATGACATATGGAAGAAGCTACAATGAATGGTCTCAATTTTTTCTGTAAATATGAGGTAACATTCTCAGGTGAATGGATGGGAGGAGAGAGAGCTGATGGAAGTTTGAGAAGGATGGAAAAGTTTGTAAGAAGCACTGTGGGGAGAGGAATAGTGAGTTGACAAAGAAAGTATAGTAGAATTGTCTAAGTAGTAAGGGTCCAGTTGATATTGTGTAACATAAATTTGTAATGGATCCAATTAGAATGGTGGTATGAACTTCCACATCTTTATTGAGCAGCACATTTGTAGGAATAATGGCATCAGAGGGTAGGAATGACCCAGGACTGAGGCTCGACAGGAAGCAACCAGCAATATAATAAGGAGACTAGAGACTCAAGAGAAGGGGATAGTATAAAGCTGAACTGATTCACCAAGGATTCAAGGTGGAGAAAAGAGGAGAGACTGGCTAGAGCAGCCTGGGAGAGAACTGAATTGTCAGAGAATTGAAGTTCACAGTGTGGACAAAGAGCAGGGTCTGAGAAGGGGAGGTAGGGAAAGAGGAAGAAAACCAGTAGACTATCATAAAATAGAGGGATTTTTGTGAACATGGATATGGTGCATTTGTGGGTAAAAGCAAGATCAAGGATGTGACCTTCTTTTTATGTGGCATAGTAGAGTAGTAGAGGAGTAGGAGTGCAGAAAGAGACCTGCTTGGGAGGAAGGAAATGACAGAGAAAGCCTGGAGAGGAATGAAAATATGGTTGGTCTGGACATGCTCCTTAAAATGGAGATTCTGGTAGGAAATAACCAATCAGAAAAAGTGACTACAGGGACAGAGTGAACTTACAGGGCATGAAGGTTTCAGAAATACAACTTCTAGACTAAGAAGGTTGCTGTGGCAAGGTGAAAAAAAAATCTGGAGAATCAAGAGTGAAGTCCAGAGAGGAATTAAGTCCCTCCTATTACTTCCATTCTGGTTACAGCATGTCTTCTTTGTTAGTATCTCCTAGGAGGTTCTAGGCTGCTCCCCAGCCTCCCCTAAGAGTTGGAGGCAACATGACATTTCCACATTCTGAGCTCAATGGCAGGTCTGAGGGTCAGTAAAGTGTCCTCTTTTTTCAAGGAATAAGCCACTTTGGAAATAAATTCATCTAACTTAGTTAACAACAGAAAACTCATTTCTCAAACAAGCCTTATGACTTGATGCTTACTTTTCTGAGATATATTATCCTTCCTATATGTAGGTAAAAGAGAGGTGAGTTATGTTATTCCCTATTCCTAGCATCTTGAAGGTAACTCAGTGGATAATTGCCAATAATAATTGAGCATTACAGACTCTAGACACAGTGTAAAATCCTAGTGTGACAGATTTCAGACTAAGTCAGCCCCCCAGTCCAATGGTTCATCCATACTGCTTCCTCAGGTGTTTCATGTGCAAGTTCAAGCCTTAGGATTTATGCAAAAAAAAAAAAAAAGACAGCTGGACATCCTGCTTGGAAGTTTCTAGAGGGCAAAAAAGGGAAGAAACCTACCTTTATATCAAGTATTTAATTGAATATGGGGACTTGGTATCTCTAAGAATATATTAATGGAGAAAAATAATTTGAGGTGAGGGGGAAAAATTCCTACCAATTAGAGATGTCCAAAAGTGAGATGAACTGCCTCAGAAGGTAGTGAGGGCTTCTAAAATTGTCTTATTTAAATATTTTATTTCTTTAGAGGTCTTCAAGTGTAGGCTGATGACCTCTTATAGAGTGTATTGTAGTAATGATTCATTTCCCTTTTTAAAATCAACATTGCCAATATTATAGCTATGAGATAGAACCTCAGAGTTTCTCTAATTAGTAGTGATTTGGAGCATTTTTCATATGACTCTAGAGAGCTTGGATTTCTTCATTTGAGAACTACCTATTTATATCCTTTAATGATTTATTAATCAGGAAATGGCTCTTATTCTTACAACTTTGAATCAGTTCCTTATATATCTTGGAAATGAGACCTTTCTATAAGAAATTTGATGTAGATTTTCCCACCCCTGCGGGACCCCCTCCCCCACCCCGTTAACAGATTCCTTCTTTTCTAAATTGAAAAAGCTTCATTTCCTTAACTTTCCCCCTTAGGAAAGGTTGGGCTCCATGTTATCTAACCCATTTGGATTAGTCTTTAAAGTCTCTCAGGGTTTTGATTCTTTTAAATAGCTTATTACATTTTTTAAAACTTTCTCCACATATTTTTAAATATGGGGAGAATACTAAGAGTATACCTAATTAGCATCATAATGGAAATGGATGCTTCCCAGACCTTACAGATTACATTCCTTTTTATTAGTACCAATATCCCATTTTCTTTTTAATACCAGTATTATATTGGTAACTATAATTCAGCTTGTGACCAAATATAATCCTCAGGTCATTTTCTAATGACTACCTCAGTTGTCTTCATTCTGAATTTGTGTTGTTGGCTTTGTAATTTGTAGCATACTATCTTGTATTGGTTCTTACTAATTTCTGTTGTGATTTGGTGATACTAATTCAATTGATCAAGTTAATTTTAAACTTTGTTTCTGTTTTTCAGAGCCTTACAAAAACTACTATATTCATTCATTCATTTATTCATGAACTGTGAATTCACTAATATAGTGAAACTGTGCAAATTACTTTATCTATTAGTACGTCAAGCACCTCTTTAAGGCTTTTTGATTATATTTTGCAAACGCAATAAGGAGAATTAATTTGTGAAAGGGGAAGAAGGCTGAATATGTAGTTAGAACAACTGTGTTTGAGTCTTGCTATGATCCTTTTTTGTTGTTGAGTTGTTTCAGTTGTGACTGCCTCCTCATGACCCCATTTTGAGATTCTCTTGGCAAAGATACTGGAATGGTTTTCCATTTCCTTCTCCACCTCATTTTACAGATGAAGAACAAGAGCAGATGTAGAGTTAAGTGACTTGCCTAGGGTCACACAACCAGTAAGTTTCAGAGGCCAAGAAAAGGAATTTTCCTCATTCCCAACCCAGTGCTCTATACCTACCCATCCCACTGTGATCTTTACCTCTGGACAAATCACTTTCTCTGACACTCTAGGTTCTAGGGGTCAACTCTCTACTACAGCAGAGGTAGCAAACACACTGCCTGCAACACTCAAGGGGAGAAACACTTCCTCTTCTGATTCTGGACATTGTCACTAGCTTTCCTCCATGGCTGGAATTCTCTCCCTCTTCATTTTCACCTCTTGACTTCCATGGCTTCCTTCAAGTCTCGGCCAAAATTTCATCTTGTAGGAAGCCTTCCCCTATTTCATTAATTCTAGTTCCTACCACCTGTGAATAATACTTAATTTGTCCTATTTATAATTTCTTTGTACATTGTTGTTTGCATGTTGTCTCTTCCATTAAGCTGTGAGTTCCTTGAAAGCAGGGACTGTCTTTTGCCTTTCTTTATATGCCCAGCACTTAATACAGGGTCAGACAAGATAGTTGTTTAGTTGTTTGTAGTCATGTCTGATTCTTTGTGTCCTCATTTGGGGTTTTCTTGGCAAAGGTACTAGAGCGCTTAGCCATTTCCTTCTCCAGCTCATTTTATAAATGAAGAAACTGAGACAAAGGGTTAAATGACTTCCCCAGGGTCATACAGTTAATAAATATCTGAGGCTGGATTTAAACTCAGGTCTTCCTGACTCCAGACCCAGCATTCTATCCACTATGCCAGTGCTCAATATGTGTTTATTGACTGACTGACTGACTGACTGACTGACCGACTGACTGACTGACCGACTGACTGACTGACCGACTGACTGATTGACTGACCTCTCCTCTCACTGCCATGAGGCAACTCCCTAAGATCATACTTTACATAGAAGTTTTGCATCTTCAATGATAGGAAGAATTGCTCACAAGAAACTCTAGAAGCAAAACAAACAAAAACACTATCCCATGAGGCTATTGGGATATGTTATTGATATTCTATATAATGTGAGCCATTATTTTGAGCTCTGACTCCTTTCCCCCAGAGGAGAGATAAGTAAGGAACGTTCACATTTAATCACAGGCCAAAAGATGTTAGTATGTCTGTTTGGTGGAGACAGGTGAGCACAATTTCTAACAAGAATTGTATCCCCATATCCTCTTTGGAGGTGGCTTCATATTGATGATATTTGTGATCAGTACATTGGACAAGTAATGTTTTATTACATTAGCTTTCATAGGATTATAGACAAGCTGGAAAGGATGTCTGAGGTCATTGCATCATTTTACAAATGAGGCCACTGAATCTCAGAAAGCTGAACTGACTTCCCCAAGGTTGCAAAGCCAGTATGTATGTGAGGAAGGATTTGAATTCAGGATTCTTGAGTCCAAACCCAGCATTCTAACCACTACACCAAACTTGTTGCCATTTCCCAGTCTCCACAAAAAGAAATCATATGCATGAAGGACGCTTTGAAAGACAAGAGCTCTACTAATAAAAAAAATAAACAAGACTAAAATACATAATGCTTTGATGAAATTTTAGTTTAATGAGAATATGCAAATCTTATAAAAATAATTTCTATGGATGGGAAAATCTATTTTCTAGTACAAAATTCTAAAAATTATGTTACTAACACATGCACAAAAAGGATTAAAGTGGATTGTGATTGGATTCATGCAGCTTTCAAAAGCTTTCCTCAAGAAAATAGCTATTTCCAGAACCCAAGGATCTCCAAACAGACCTGAAACTGAAACGAGAAGACGCCTCTATATACTCTTTGTAGACTCCAATGAGAACTTTGGACTGCAGCCTCGTCTCCAGTCTTCTATCATTCACACCACCGAAGGGGTGGCTATGTGACTGTCTGACACAACTTTTACCTTTAATCTTATAGAGCAAGTCTTTCTTTTTTTTTTTTTTTACTTAGATATCTAGTATCACACATAACGGTCAAGGTCTGTTTCCTCACTATGACTCGTGGTCTTTGTTAACTATTCTCCAACTCTTCCTCAAGCCTAGTAAAACAGAATTTCTCTCATTTCAAACTAGAACTGGACAAGAGAGTTTTTGGGGTGAATTGTTTATTCAAAGGATATAGGCAGGATAAGCACTGGCCCTGGAGTCAGGAGTACCTGAGTTCAAATCCGGCCTTAGACACTTACCTCTTACTAGCTGTGTGACCCTGGGCAAGTCACTTAACCCCAATTGCCTCACCAAAAAAAAAAAAAGTGAACAAAGGATATAGGCAGTTATAACAAAATAGACCACACCCTCAATAGAAATCTACCTCAAAGAATCAGTCACAGAGCTCCAAGTATACTTTTTGAAATATAACAGAGACACTATAGGAAATTACTATAGTAATCTAGTATATGATAAACTCAAAGATTCAAACTTTTGGATCCTCAGAGGAGCATGGTCAGAGTTGCTGTTCTTGTTTTTCCTCCACTCTCTAAGAGGACCAATGACACTGAGAAAGTAATGTCTTGACTTGAAAGTGAATTGGATTTAAGTGAGGCAGAGCTGTGCAAAGTCACCAGCCTCACTCTCTCTTCCAGAGTCATTGGAGTCCAGTGAGAATATCATTGATACAATTATTCACATGGAAGAGGCCAGGAAGCCTGATTCTAGGAAAGAAATAAGGATGTATAAGAAAAGTGCCTTGGAGAGACTTTAGCATAAGACTAAATACTCTATGCCTGGTCCTGGTCTGTTACCATGTGGTAAGGAGATCTTGTGTTTGGCTAAAGTGCATTCAAAAACATCCTTTTTGGTAGACTTGATCCCTGTTCTTCATTTGGCTCCTTTCAGCTCATGGTATACAGTGAGAGACAATCCTTTTAAGGTACCCTGTCTTTTGCCTTTCTTTGTATGCCTGGGACTTAACATAATGCCTTGAACATAATAGATGCTTAATAAATTTTTATTGGCTGACAGACCTTTCATTTTAGGTGAAGGATGTGACTAATATTTTTGCAGTTTCAAAGGTCAAGAGAGCAAACTACCTGAGGTCCAGTAGTACAGGAGTTGAGTCCATATTGGACCTTGAAGCCAGTCTAACATCAGTGCCAGTGATCTTTGAAGCTCAGGTGAGAAAAGGACTCAGTAAGAAGGGATGCCACATTTGGGCACAAGGCTGGTGGGATAAATGTTCTACAGAAATGATTTATACTATAATACTAATATAAAAATGAACATTTTACAACTTTTATAAATTAATGAAGAATAAAGTTAGCAGAACCAGCACAATTTATACAATAACAATAAAAACAAATTTTCAAGCTGTAAGAACTATAACCAATCCAGTGATCATTCATGATTCCAAAGGCACAATGATAAAATATACTATCTACCTTCTGACAAGAGGTGACAGATTTTGGGTGCAGTGTGAGACAGACAGACAGATAACTAGATGATAGATAGAAAGATGATGGATGGATGGATGGATAGATAGATGATAGGTAGATGGATAGGTGATTGATAGATTGATTGATAGATCGATAGGTCTCTGTGTTTGTATATTTGCAGGCAGCTAGGTGAGGCAGTGGATAAAGCACTCAGCTTAGAATCAGGAGGACATCTTCCTGAGTTCAAATCTGATCTTTGATACTTACTAGCTGGGTGATCCTGGACTAGTCACTTATCCCTGTTTGCCTCAGTTTTCTCATCTGTAAAAATCAAGCTGGAGAAGGAAATGGCAAACCATTTCACTATTTTTGCCAAGAAAACCCCAAAATGTAGTTACAAAAAGAAATATGACTCAAATGACTGAGCAACAACAAATATAAATATGCATTTCGGTACATGGTAGAGGCAATATACACACATACACACTTTAAGATATATGTATGTGTGTGTATATATATATACATACATAAATATGTGCAACATACATATGTATATATGCATGTGTTATACAACCAATGAGGGAATTTGTTTTTCTTGACTGTGGACATTTGTTATAAAATTTTTGTTTTTCTTTTCAATGAGGAGGAGAGTAGAAAAGAGAAAAAATAGGTTGCTATCAATTTTTTAAAAACAATTTAAAATAGAGAGGTGGAAGGGGTGCTACAGATATGGAATGTTGTATGCACTTTCAGATGAAGTTACTATATTATTAATTTTACTTCATTGTTCTATTTTGTCACAAGAGACCTCTCAAGGGGTGGTGGCAATCTATAAATGTTTGTAATGTGAAAATAAAATACACCAGTAAAACTTTTTCAAAAATATATCTCTGATCTTCAAAAGCTTATAATCCCATTGAGACATAAAACACAAACATATGAAATAGTAAGAAAACAGTAAAAAACTGTTTATGGTTAAGTGGCAAAAGAAAGAAGCTCGTTTAAATCTGAACCCACTGTTCCCAGATACCAAGGTGGCATAAGGGAGTGCCTTTGAGGTTTTGGGGAGAAATGTTTGTACTTGAAATCTTGCTATATCTTCAAATAAATATCTCATTTTGTATAAGAAAACTTGACTAAATAAAAAAGTGAAAAATAGCATGCTTCAGTCTGTTCCATCAATATCAGTTCTTCCTTTGGTGGTGGATAATATGTTTCATCAATAGCCCTTTGGGATTGTCTTTGATCTATGGTAATACTTTGCATAGTCATACATGTATAACCCATACCTGATTGCTTGCCACCTCAGGGAGGAGAGGGAGGGAAGAAGGGATAAAAACTGGAACCCAATTATATAAATAAAAATGTTTATTATATTAAAAAATTTAAATAAAAGAAAAAAGTGAGGCTAGAGCCACTTGCTGCATCAATTAATTCTTTTTTTTTTTTTTTTAGTGAGGCAATTGGGGTTAAGTGACTTGCCCACGGTCACACAACTAGTAAGTGTCAAGTGTCTGAGGCTGGATTTGAACTCAGGTACTCCTGACTCCAGGGCCGGTGCTCTATCCACTGTGCCACCTAGCTGCCCCAGCATCAATTAATTCTTACTAAAGCAGAGAAGGATATTTCCCTGCAAATAGCTGTAATGACAAAAAATAATAATCTTCTCCAATACTTTAGGGATCTGTGATTTCACCAGTTTTTCTCCAATTCCCTTCTATGACTTGAAAATCACTGTAGCTGAAAAATCATCACCCAGCACACAACCTGGTGATATTCCTTTCAGACTTAGCTGGTTTGTTCTTAGAATACAAATATAGCTGAGATAGTGAAAACAGTATGGCAGAAACTAGTTATATACCAACATCTTCTACTGTACACCAAGATAAGATCAAAAGGGGTACATGAAGAGCAGCTAGGTGGCTTAGTGGATAAAGCACAGACCCTGGATTCAGGACAACCTGAGTTCAAATCCAGCCTCAGACACTTGACACTTACTAGCTGTGTGACCTTGGGCAAGTTACTTAACCCTCATTGCATGATTTAGACATAAAGGGTGATACTATAAGCAAATTAGGGGAGCATAGAATAGGGTACCTGTGAGATCTATGGGTAAGGAAATAATTTATGTAAAATGGATAATTTTGATCATAATAAATTTAAATGTTTTTGTAAAACAAAACCAATGCAACCAAAATTAGAAGAAAAATTTACAGCAAGTATCTCAGCATAGCAAATATAATAAAAGCCTTGTTTCTCAAATATATAGAGAATTGAGTCAAATTTGTGAGAATACAAGTCATTCCCCAATTGGTAAATGCTTTAAGGCTATGAGTAAGCAGTTTTCAGAAGAAAAAATCAAAGCTATCTATTATAATCATGTAAAAAATTCTCTAAATCACTATTGATTGGAAAAATGCAAATGAAAAGAACTGTGAGATACCACCTTACACCTGTCAGATCGGCTAATATGACAGAAAAGGAAAATGATAAATGTTGGAGGGGATTGGGGAAAATTGGGACACTAATGCACTGTTCATGGAGCTGTGAACTGATCCAACAACAATGGCAAACAATTTGGAACTATGTCCAAAGGACTACCAAACTGTGCATATCTTTTATTCAGTAATACCACTAGTAGGTCCCTATTCCAATATAGATATTTTTAAGGTGGGAGGAAGGACCTATCAGTACAAAAATATTTATAGCAGCTTTTTTTGTGGTGACAAAGAATTGGAAATTGAGGGGCTGCCCATCAATTGGGGAAAGACTAAACAAATTGTGGCAAATGATTATAATGAAATACTACTGTGCAATGAGAAATGACAAGCAGGTGGATTTCAGAAAAAACTGAAAAGATGTTAACTGATCCAAAGTGAAGTGAGAAGAACCAAGTTTTATACAGTGACAACAATATTGTATGATGTTCAACTATGAATGACTTAGATATTATCATCAGTACAAATCCAAGACAATTCCAAAGGACTCATGATAAGTCCTTTCAGAGAAAGAACTGATGGAGTCTGAATGCAAATCAAAGCGTACTATTTTTCACTTTCTTCATTTATTTTGAGGGTTTTTTTGGGTGTTTTTTCTTTCACAACATGGCTCATATGGAAATGTTTTGCTTGATTGTACATGTGTAACCTATGTTAAATTACCATCTCAAGAAGGGAGAGGAAAGAAAGGGAGAGAATTTGAAACTCAAAATTTTTAAAAACAAATGTTAAAATTTGTTTTTATATTCGATTGGGAAAATGACTTTTTAAAAAAAGAAAACAAATATACAGTAATTCACCAGGCCTATACTCCAAACCTCTCAAGCTTCTTTGGTTCTACCAAAATTTGTATTCTGTTGAGATCCTTAGGTCACCTCCATGCTACCATGGGAAATAGGACATTAGTGGAGGTGGCCCACTGGCTCAGTATTTGCTACTATGTCTGTTTAAGCAGACATATTGTATTTTTTTCTTTTTTAAAAGGAAGGTCGTCAGCACACCCAAAACAATTAAAGGCTCTGGTCCTAGGTCAAAGTTCTAGCAATAGAAATTTGCAGCAATTGACTTTATTCTATTCAATAAGCATTTATTTTATTTTGGTTTTGGGGGGTTTCTGTTGTTGTTGTTGTTGTTGTTTTGTGGGGCAATGAGGATTAAGTGACTTGCCCAGGGTCAAGTGTCTGAGTCCAGATTTGAACTCAGGTCCTCCTGAATCCAGGGCTGGTGCTTTATCCACTGTGCCACCTAGCTGCCCCCTCAATAAGCATTTATTAAGCACAGATAATGCTTGAAGCCCTGGTAGGACAATTGCAAAACTAAAACAATTGCTGTCCCCAAGGAGTTCAATTTAATTTTTCCTCACACATGATTCTCTGTCTCTGATATCTATCCCTTTATGCTGGCTACCTCTCTCTCATCTTTGAAACACTCTCACTTCTCTCTACTTAGAATTCCTATCTTCCTTCAACATTCAGCTCAAATGCCAATTTCTGTGGAGAGCCTTTTCCAGTCACCCTCAAGTGCTATTTTACTATCTCCTATGAGGTGATTTTGTTTCTATTCTGTTAGTAACGTTTGTATATTGTTGTTCAATCATTTCAGTCATGTTCAACTCTTTGTGACTTCTTTTGGGGTTTTCTTGGCAAAGATATCAGAGTTGTTTGTCTTTTCCTTCTCCAGCTCATTTTACAGTTGAGGAAACCAAGGTAAACAGGGTTAAGTGACTTGCCTAGGATCACCCAGCTAGTAAGTATCTAAGGCCAGATTTGAACCCATAAAGATGAGTCTTCCTGCTTCCAGGCCTAGCACTTTAGCCTACCATCTAGCTGCCCTTTGTGAGGACATTATCTTCCCAGTAAGAATATAAGCTTCTTAAGGGTAGGCATTATTTTCATTCTTTGTGTAGAGCACTGAGCTTGGAACCAGGAAGACTCATTTTCATGAGTTCAAATCTGGCCTCAGACACTTTCTAGCTGAGTGACCCTGGGCAAGCCACTTAACCCTATTTGCCTTGGTTTCCTCAAATATAAAATGAGCTGGAGAAGGAAATGCAAACCGCTCCAGGCTCTTTGCCAAGAAAACCCGAAATGGGGACATGAAGAGTCAGAAACAACTGAAACAGAACAATAACAATGACAAACCCAAAATTTAGTATAATACCAGACACAGAGTAAACATTTAATACTTGTTGCCAGGATGCCTGACTCTCAAAGTAATAATTGGGTAGTTTGTTTGGTTTGATTTTTAAACACTTCTTCTTAAAAAACATGAAAACAATAAGCATTCCTTAGTATATTGGTTGTTCCAAAGGTTTGTCATGCCGGGGTGGGAGTGGGGATAAGCTCCCACTCTCTATAAAATGCTCCAATAGCGTGTGTCTCAAATAGCCTCTGACAACCGAAGCCCAACTCCTGGCCTTCTCGTGGCGGAACTGTTTCCACTAACAGGAGAAGGGGTGAAGGCGAGTCACTGGGGCCTTAAAACCAGTCGCTTCCGCCAGGTGGAGCTCATTAGCCATGGCAGGCAAGCCGCCTAGAGGAAGGAAACCCTGATTTTAAACTTCCGCTGCCTTGCGGCTATACCTGTATATGGGAAAGGCTTCGGAGTTAATCCAGAGGAAAAATCAGGAGTCGGAGTCCCTTAGGCAGTTGGATATGTGGGACATCATATTCCTCTGGCAACTCCTGCGGTGGCACTGGTGCCAAACTGTATTGGCTCTGCCTCTCCTTTGGATCCACCAGTGTTGCGGAGAGGGAAAACCTGATGCACGGGCAACAGCTTGTTTTCCAATTGGTCTGCCCAGGCCAGCTCCCTGGAGAGGACACTCCAGCTACTCCTCATGGGGTAGATACAACACGGAATATGGCAGTTACCAGTTATAAGGCACTCAGGAGCTACGGCTCCCGTATCAGACTGCATAGCCACACTGTGGCCTGTGGCTCTTCAAGGTGCTGATCCATGGTCATCCGAGACTGATGGAGGCCTACACACACTACACAGTATATTGGTGGACCAAGCTGCTGACAATGGCTGGTTGAAAAGTTCTAACCTCTTTGCAAAACTTCCACTGACTTTGTACACTCATCAGAAGATCGGGACCATTTAACCTGCATAAAAGCCAACATCAAGGTTGATCATTAAACACCCCATGGATTTACACTCAAGATGTCAGGATTTCTCTACTACTTCCAAGTTCCATGCCAGTCTGTTGTATCTTTTAGATCAGGTAATGCCTCAACTCCTTGTAGAAGATAGACTTTTTCTTCCCTGAAATCCATATGCTCTAAGGAGGGAAATATTCAAATGTTTCCCTGCCCTTCCGGCTACAATCTCCCCACTTCACTTATGCTTGCCTTCATTATTTCCAAATGAGATGCTTAGTTCAGTGCCTGGCACATAGTAAGCACTTAATTATTAATTAATTAAGCACCTAATTAATAATTGCTTCTTCCTTCTCCCTCCCTTTTCCCCTACATCCTAGGTTGCACTGCATCAATCAGTCAATAAACATTTATTAAGTGCCTACTATTTGCCAGGCACACACCTGTCTTTGTAGACTCTCTTCTCTGTGTTTAGTTCAGTCCATGAGTTTTCCCATTTTCTTCTTTATGTAAAACCTTCATTTAACAGATTCTGTAGCTTCATCAAGAAGCTCTCTTTAGGCATCTGAGGACTCAAGGATGAAGAGTAAAAGGGAAAGAAGCTTTTGTCTGTACACAGCTTTTCTCTAGCCCCATGGGAGCTTATTGGGGTAAAGAAACTTTGCAGTTGCACATGCTCTCACTTAGGTGGTCCAAAGGGAGAATTCCTGTATGTTAAATGCCTGGGTCCTAAATTCCCTAGCCTTGCCTCACAGATAGAGGAGGGGAGGATTTCCTGGTTAATGTAGAATTTTTCAAGATTTCCAAAGTTTAACATTCTAGAAATAGCAGGAAGACCTCTCAGTCAGCACCAGCTTCTTGGGGAAAAAAGGATCAGATGTGTGGCTTCCCTTAACTGGAGGAAAAGTAAAGGATAAGAATGACCATTTGTGAAAGCAGAAAACCCTCTTGTATTCTGGGTAGTTGTTGTTTGATGCAGGTCTAATGGAAAAAGTGTTGTCTCTGACAATGGAACTTAATAAGGGGTTTGCCTCTCTAGCCATCCCTTCAGAAGGGATGCTGAAAGTCTGGGAGAATGTAGAGAGGGGGCCTTGTGGAAAAGGTGGGAATCAATAGAAAAGGAGGACAGTTCCATTGATTGTCCCTGTTAGGAGTGAGCCAGAGAAGAGCAAACATGCTTTTTGACTGTGAGCTCTTTTTTGTAGTACCTGAATTCTATTTCTATGAGATGAAATAAAGGTTGTCTTGTGTCTGATATAAGGCAGCTAGGTGGAACAGTGGATAAAGTGCCAGGCCTGGAGCCAGAAACTCCTCTTCATGAGTTAAAATTTGGCTTCAGACACCTACTAGGAATATGCCCCTAGACAAGTCACTTAACCCTATTTGTCTCAGTTTCCTCACCTGTAAAAATGAGCTGGAGAAGGAAATTGCAAACCATTCTAGTATCTCTGCTAAGAAAACCCCAACTGGCACCACAAAAAGTCAGACATGACTGAAAATTACTAAATATCAAATATGTCTGATATGCTATGTTTCCTTAAGTGCTTATATGAGAATTAGGGGACCCTTCTATCCCCATCTATATGAGCTACAACTACATCTTGATTAGTAAAAATGATGAATGCTATGAAATTGTTACATATGTTTTCATTCACACTAGTTGGTATTATAATTATATAAAATATGGTCATTGGTTCCAACTCAATGGAAATTTGCAATATGAATTCAAATAATGTGACTACTTCACAGAACTCATTGTCTGCATTAATCAGGACCTAGCTTTATATTCAACCTACACAAGATTTCCCCAAAGCAAATCCAAACGGGGTTAAAATGGACCAAATATATAAATGGACCTGTTCACATAAACCTAGGACTGGGGATTCTGAGTAATGGGTTGAACACGTATTCCAATATTTTAACTTGTACAGGAGATGCAATAGTCTATGATTCCTTGGTTAATAGTAATTGCAAATGTTACTCCAGAGTCCCATAATTGGGCATCCCTGCCCTAGATAGAGACAGAATAAAGAATTAGAATAAGAAGGACATGTGCTGTGGGGTGGGCATACTAAGCAAAGTTGTATCCTAGGAAGACCCTTTTGCTATCTCAGCAGCTATACCCCCAAACAAGATTGTGGGAGTTAGAGCTGGAAATGCCCTGATGGTTAATCTAATTCAACCCTTTCCTTTTACAGATGAGGAAACTGAGAATCAAGGTCACGCAGGTAATAGGTAGCAGACCCAATATTTGAATCTAAGTCTTCTGACTCAAAATCCAGGGCTCTTTGCACTTTAACCCCCACTTGGTACAGTGAAGGATGAACCCATTCAGTTTGATTGAAGCTGTTTTTATAGGAAGATTGCCAACATACTCTAATTTTTTTTCCACAACCCTACAGATGCATACTCACTTGCATGAACCAGGCACAACTTTTCTCTCCCACAACAGCATTGAGAGATTGCTGGTGACAAGCGGACATTCTACCAAGTTCTCCCAACAGTAACATCTTTTCCCTCACCTCCCACAGTGACTATAAATGAAAATCATCTCACTAGATTAGAACTGTACCACCATGGAATAGATTTCAGGGGCCAGCTTGCTATTATTTTTTCCTACTGTAATTCTAAATGCAGTTTACATACAACTAGAAAAGTAGCAGGCTAAATTCATCACTCCCTTAGGATCAGCAAAAAACAGTCATATGAAGTGCTATAAATGAGAAACAACATGAAACGGTAATGAGATCAGAGCGATATGCTCATTAGCATGAGTGTTCCAGGCCCCATCCTGTCCATACTTGCAGTACCATACCTAGGAATGCTCCCAAAGAGCTAATTCCGTCAAAAGCCTGAGAGGCCATATAGCACAATAGAAAAAACCAGCAATACTGGATTCAGCATCTAGTTATAAATCAAATCAGTAAGCATGTATAAAGTATATGACAGGTGCTTCACTAGACACTGTAGACAGATAGACAAAAACATTATAGTGCCTGCCCTCAAGGAATTTTCATTCCTTCGGGCGGGGCGTGGGGGGGAACACACACAAATATAGATAGAGATAAAGTTACAGATACAAATAGATAAAGGTGTAAAAATACACATACATAAGGGGCAGCTAGGTGGCGCAGTGGATAAAGCATTGGCCTTGGATTCAGGAATACCTGAGTTCAAAACCAGCCTCAGACACTTGACACGTACTAGCTGTGTGACCTTGGGCAAGTCACTTAACCCCCATTGCCCCACAAAATAAAAATAATAATACATATACATATATGTACATGCATCTGCTTATAGGGTGTCCCAATTGTCTTAGTGTACTTTTGTTTGTTTGTTTGTTTGTTTTTGGCAGGGCAATGAGGGTTAAGTGACTTGCCCGAGGCCACATAGCTAGTTAAGTATCAAGTGTCCTCAGGTCCTCCTGAATCCAAGGCCAGTGCTTTATCCACTGTGCCACCTAGCTGCCCCCTCTTACTGTACTTTTAAGCTATTAGATCTTTAAAGTGCTTTAAGACTTTTGAGACACTTTATAAGATAATGCATGTATATATTCTGCACATGCAATATGTGTATTCACGTGTGCCTTTTTTCCCCCTCTCAAACAGTGGTAAATGATTAAAGTTTTAAAGTGCCCTAAGACTTTTGGGGCACCATATAAGTATATATGTATGTGTATATGTATACAAATACACATACATGTAGTGCATATGTGCTGTACATTTGCAATGTGCACATCTATGTATAATTTTTTCCTCCCCAATAGTTTTAAAGCTATTAAGGCTTAAAACTGCATTGACTCTTGAGGTACCATGTGTGTGTGTGTGTGTGTGTGTGTGTGTATGTAAATGTATGTATATATATATATGATGATATGCTAGCATATAGCAAACATTTATGTAGCACTTTAAGGTTTACAAAACCTTTATGACTATTACCTCACCTTATCTTCACAACAACCCTGAGAGTTAGGTGTTTACAGATGAGAATACTGAGTCAAACAGAGGTTAAGTGACTTGCCCTGGGTCACAAATATAATGCATGTCTAAGGTTCTATTTGAACTCAAGTGTTCCTGAGGAGGCCCTGAATATATAAGGACAAAGCCCCCCCCCCAAGAACTGACATAATTTGTGATTTGCACCCCAAGCCAAGAGTTATTCTGTGTCCTTGGAAATTCCAGTCAGTCTGTACCAGACTGAGAAACTTTTTGTTTCTGGGACCCTTTTAGACTATGTTGACCACCCTATATTCATGGTTTAGCAATTCCCAAAGGAAAAGAATTTTCATTGCCTTTCTCCTCCCCTTTGGGAGAGGATTAGTCATTTCTGTCTCCCCTATGACTTCCCCTTTTCCCTGTAACTTAAATACCCAAGGATTTCCCTGCATCACTGGGCTCCTTGGTGTAAGGACTTTTCACATATATGTGCCTTTCTCTCTTTTTTTTTTTTAGTGTAAAACATTACCATATTAGATATTTTGTATAAGAAAACCCAAATAAAAGAAAAAATAAAAGAAAATGAAAAATAGCTACTTCAGTCTGTGTTCAATCAATATCAGCTCTTTCTTTGGAGGTGGATAGCATGCTCCTCATTAGTCCTTTGGGATTGTCTTGGCTCATTTTATTGCGGAGAATAGCTAAATCATTCACAGTTCTTCATCAAACAATATTGATGTCTGGCCTCAGACACTTGACACTTACTAGCTGTGTGACTCTGGGCAAGTCACTTAACCCTCATTGCCCCACCAAATGATATTGTTGTCACTGTGCATAGTGTTCTCCAGGTTTTGCTCACTTCACTATACATCAATTCATGTAAGTCTTTCCAGGTTTTTCTGAAATCATCCTGCTTGTCATTTCTTATAGCACAATAATATTCCGTTACAATCATATACCATAGCTTATTAGCTATATTAGCTAGAATACCCCAATTGATGGGTATTCCTTTGATTTCCAATTCTTAGCTATCACGAAAAGAGTTGCTTTAACTATTTTTGTAGAAATAGGTCCTTTTCTCTTTTGGGGGATGTCTTTGGGATAGAAATCTAGCAATGATATTGCTGGATCAAAGGGTACAAAGTTTTATAGCCCTTTGGGCATAGTTCCAAATTGACCTCCAGAATGGTTGGATCAGTTCACAACTCCACCAACAGTGGATTAGTATCCCAGTTTTCCTATATTTCCTCCAACATCTAATATTTTCCTTTTTTGTTTTATTTTCCACCCAGATAGGTATGAGGTGGTACCTCAGAGTTGTTTTAATTTGCATTTCTCTCATCAATAGTAATTTCGAGCACTTTTTCATGTGAGTATAATTTTTATTTCTTTGTCTGAAAACTGGCTGTTCATTTCCTTTGACCATTTATCAATTGGGGAATGACTTGTAGTTTTATAAATTTGACTCAGTTCTCTATATATTTAAGAAATGAGGCCTTTATCAGAAATACTTATCACTTTTCTTATAATTTTGGTTACATTAGCTTTGTTGGTTTAAAAGCTTTTAAATTTTATATAATCAAAATGATCTATTTTACATTTTGTAATGTTCTCTATATCTTCTTTTGTCCTAAATTCTTCCCCTGTCTATATATCTAACAAATTATTCAATGCTTTTTTTTTTCTTGCAGGGCAAAGAGGGTTAAGTGACTTGCCTAGGGTCATATAGCTAGTATCAAGTGTCTGAGGCAAGATTTGAACTCAGATCCTCCTGAATCCAGGGCTGGTGCTATATCCACTGTGCCACCTAGCTGTTTCCTCCACGCTCTCTTAATTTGCTTATGGCATTACCCTTTATGTGTAAATCATGTACCCTTTTTGACCTTTTTTATTATATCATATGAGATGTTGGTCTATACCTGGTTTCCTGTCATACTGTTTTCCAGTTATCCTAGCATTTTTTGATCCAAAAGCTTGAATCTTTTGAGTTTATCATATACTAAATTAGTATCATCACTTAATATAGCATAATTAAAACCTATTCTATTCCACTGATCTACCCCTCTATTTCTTAGACAGTACCAGATTAGTTTGATATTTACTGCTTTATACTGCTAGACCACCTTTCACATTCTTCCATTGACTCCCTTGATATCCTTGAGCTTTTGTTCTTCCAGATGAATTTTGTTGTTATTTTTTCTAGTTCTATAAAATTTATTTCTTGATAATTTGATTTGTGTGTAACTAAATAAATAGATTAGGTAGGATTATAATTTTTTATTAAATTGGCTTCACCTACCCATGAGCAATTAATATTTTTCTAATTGTTTAGATATGACTTTATTAGTGTAAAGTGTTTTATAGTTGTATTCATATAGTTCTTGGGTTTGTCTTGTGCCTTTCTCACAACAAATCCAGTTGCAATGCATGTCTTATGGACTTGTGATTGGTTTTTGTTAAAAATATATAGGGCAGCTAGGTGGCGCAGTGGATAGAGCACTGGCCTTGGATTCCGGAGAACCTGAGTTCAAATCCAGCCTCAGACACTTGCCCAGTGACCCTGGGCAAGTCACTTAACCCCAATTGCCTCACCAAAAAAAAAATAGATATAGATATAGATATAAATATAGATGTAGATGTAGATGGATGTATGTATATAGACACACAAAGAATCTAATTGATTGTTAGCCCTGCATTTCCCATTTCCAGCCACTTATATTGTCCCTCATGCCTATGATGTTTCAGGCTTTGTAGCCAATCATATTCTTTTGTCCATCTATGATACTGCCTTTTAGTTTTTGAATGCTTCTCCTTTTGCCTATAAAATTATGTCAGCCCTCATTCAGGATCTTAGCTTGCCGAGAAGGCTGAGACTCTATTTCTTGGCAAATTCACACTTTGTTAATAAATCGATCATATTAGAAGCTCTGTGCCTCAATTTACTTTAATTTCATTTGTAACAATATGTAAATATAAAATATTTAATCAGATTAAATGTAAAATATTTAGACAATTCAAAGTAATTCGGCAATTTTAAAAGATCACTGACAATTGGTGATGTGCAAAGGCCTCCTGAAGGTGGCACTTGGGCAGAATTTTGAGGAGAGCCCCAGACTACAGTGAGTGGAAGTAAGGAGAGAAAACATTTCAAGTGTGGAAGACAGCTCATACCAAGACACAGAGTTGTGGTATGGAACACCTCAGATGGGAAATAGCAAGTAGCCCAGTTTCAATGGCATGTAGAGTATATGAAGGGGGTTAGGGGAAAGGGATAAGCATTTATTAAGTGCCTGCTGTATTCCAGCTACTATGCTAAGTGCTTTACAAATGTTATCTCATTTGATCCTCACCACAATCATGGGAGGTAGATACTGTTATTATTACCATTTTATAGTTGAGGAAACTGAGGCAGGAAGAAGCTAAGTGACTTGTCCAGGGTCATACATGTAGGAAGTGTCTGTGTGTGGATTTGAACTTGGGTTTTCCTGACTCTAATCCCATCACTCTATCTATCCTCCATGCCACCTAGCTTCTCACAGGAATATGCATCTTTTCAGCTTTAAGAAAAAAGACAATATTTATTCATGAAGTGGTTGTTTTCCCCAATGCATATCACTCAGTTTAGTGAAGTGAAAGGTCTTGAATGTCAAATAGAAAATTATTATCACCAGGAGAATTACGGAATCAATGAACCCAACTCCAATGCAATGAATGCCAAGGCTGGACTCTTGAACAGTCACCCTTTCAGCAGGGTTTCTCTCTTGCTCTATTTCTATCATCTAGTCACTTAGGTCTCTGCCAGATACTCCAATATGGGTGAGGGCCACACAGATGGTACATTCCCTTCCTGGCAGGAAGTACATCTGGCACCATCTGCAGATAGTCCAAAAGCCAAAGAGTGACTCATTTTGAGGGACCTGTTGCTGTCCAGAGAAGGCAGAAAAGGAACCAGACCACAAACTCACTCCCTAGGAACTTTCCTCCACACACCCTAAGATCCTAACAGCATAATTTTTTGACCTAGAAGTGATTGGCTCCCCTTCAAATCACACCTCAGGCAAGCACTTATTAATTTTGTGACTCTGGGCAAGTCATTTAGCCTTTATCTGCCTCAGTTTCCTCATCTATAAAATGGGAATAATAACAACACCTTCCTCCAAGGGATGTAATGAAGATAAAATGAAACAATATTTGTAAGATGCTTTATAAACCTTAACTATTATTAGGAATTTTCTTAAATTATTTTAATTAACATTTTTTCCTCCCTACTCCCTCTTCACTGACAAATAAAGGAAAAGAAAACTCATGTTAGAAATATGCATAGTTGAGCAAAACAAATTCCCATACTAGCCATGTGCAAAAAAAAGTCTCATTTGGTTCATCACCTCCTTGTTAGGAGGTAACAGGCTTCATCACTGATTCACTGGAATCACAATCATTGTATTGCTTAGAATTCTTACATCTTGAAAAGTTCTTCACCTTTACGTTGTTCTTTTTATTATGTAAATTGTTCTGGTTCTCTTTACTTCAATCTTCATCAATTCATATGTCTTCCCAGGTTGCTCTGATATTAACTCCTTTATTATTCTTAAGGCACAGTGATAGTCCCTTCCATTCATGAACTACACTTTGTTGTTATCTCACAGTTGATAAGCACCTCCTTAGTCCCCTGTTCTTGATATGGTAGGCATTTAATAAATGTTTAGTGAATGAATGAATACTATTTCCCAAACTGTATTCTTTAGAAATATCATGTGGGGCAGCTAGATGGCGCAGTGGTTAAAGCACCGGCCCTGGATTCAGGAGTACCTGAGTTCAAATCCGGCCTCAGACACTTGACACTTACTAGCTGTGTGACCCTGGGCAAGTCACTTAACCCCCATTGCCTGCAAAAAACAAAACAAAAACAAAAACAAAAGAAACATCATAAACTTTCTGAAGTAAAACTGGGTTTCTGTGAAGAAATTTTCATATTAGTTATATATTGCCCTATAAAACATTTAAACATAGAATTGTGTATTTAACAAGTATACTTATGAGGAGTCTTTTTTTTTAGTACAAATATTGGTTTAATTTTCTCATTTTCCTCCAAAATTTCCAGCATTCCTTTTATCTTGGGAGTATGCCATACACCCTAACACCCTGGACCAATAACGGGGGTATAGTTGGGGGGATAGAAAGTGTTGCATCAATACTTTTCAAGCAAAAAAAAATACTTTGAAAACACTGTTCTAAAGTTTAGCTCTGGGCTTCAGAGAGCAGACAGATAGGTTCCAAGTCCACCATCCCAAATTGGCTAGGGGACTCAGAGTAAAGGAGTAGTGAGGGATGGGAACCCAGGGTAAAATTCTATCTAGGACCTCAATCTATTTATATTGTTCAATATGTAGCTAAAATTCTCCAGACTCATCAAGTTTCCTTGCAGCAAAAGGACATGAGTCTTTTAGGTGTCTCCTTGAAGAAATTGTGTCTGGCTCCAAGTGAAGATGGCAAGTCAGTGTGCCCTCTTTAAAGAAAAACCCATACAAGAAAGGAAATGTCGTCTTGTGGGGAAAAAAGCGTTGGAGATAGAGGACTCAGTTTTGAATCCTGGCACTCCTGACTTCATCTGTGAAGCTGTGGGCAAATTGTTTCACCTCTTAGGAGCCTCAGTCTCCTTTACAAAAAAAAATCTTTACAAAACTAATGGAGTTGGATTAGATGATATCTAAGGAAGGTACCTTCCAGATCTAAATATCATAACTCCACAATAATCATTCAGATCTCCAAAATCAATGAATAACCCTCTAGTGTTTTCTATGTGCCAGGCACATAGTGGGTTGAAACAAAGAAAATATAAAAACATCCCTCAAGACATTTACATTATTATTATTATTATTATATTATTATTATTATTATTATTATTGAGACAACATGTCTTAAATGGAAAACAACAGGTTTATGTACACAAAGAGTTATATGCAAAGCACAAAGTATATAAAAGGGAATTTTAAAGGAGTTGGCACTAGAAGGAAGGAAGCAAGAAAGCAAGCATTTATTGAGTACCTACTATGTGCCAGGCACTATACTAAATGCTTTACAAATGTCTCATTTGATCTTCACAGCAATGCTGGAAGGTAGGTGTAATTGTTATGCCAATTTTATAGTTCAGGAAACTGAGGAAGGTGGAGGATAAGTGATTTGTCCAGTGTCACATATCTAAGGAAGTGTCTGAGACCAGATTTGAACTCAGGTCTTTCTAATTGCAGTCCCAGTGTTCTATCTACTACACCATCTCACATATGGGAAGTACTTCATAAATATTTTTTGCCTCCCCAAAGAGTTTACTACATGGTTCCTTTAGTAGCCATTCTTCCTGAAGACTCTTCAAACATTGCAATCTGAATCCCAGTTTTCATATTGTTTTGCAGGAACCTCTAGAGTCCATTAGAATGTAAGCCTTTTTGGGGCAGCTAGGTGGCACAGAAGCATGAAGAATTCAGAGAAGCATGTGAAGACTTACAAAGAAAAAAAAACCAGGAAAATAATAAGCATAATGAAAGTCTTTTTTTTTTCCTTTCCTAAGCATCCATTGCAAGCTTCAACTTGCTCTGACACTATTGTCATACACTATGTTCCTGACTATTCTTATAGGACAACTCCATGCTTTCTTATAGGATAATTGCATTTTTTAAATCCATTCTCACTTCTCTTCCATTGCTTCCAAATTGTAGGTTTTGGAATACAATATAATCACGTAAATTAAAAGGACGCTAACATGAAGAATAATTGTAATGACTGATCTTGGTCTCATAGAAGATATGAAGGGGCAACTAGGTAGTGCAGTGGATAAAGCACTGGCCCTGGATTCAAGAGGAACTGAGTTCAAATCTGACCTCAGACACTTAACACTTACTAGCTGTGTGACCCTGGGCAAGTCACTTAACCCCAATTGCCTTACCAAAAGAAGAAGAAGAAGAAGAAGAAGAAGAACATATGAAGAAGCATTTTCTTCTTTTCAGTAGAAAAGTGGGAGCCTACATTGCAAAATGTTGCATACACTGTCATAGATGTAGTCACGGTTCTATTAATTATGCTTATTTTATTTTCTTGTTAAAAGATGGGTTTATTTAGAAAGGAGTTGTTGGGGAGGGACATAAGGGGAGCACTATATCCAGAAACAACTAATATAAAAGCAAAAAGTATCAATACTGGTGACGGGGATAGGTAGATGGTGAAATGGGTATAGGTGAAGGACTTGGAGTAAGGTAAACTCTAAGCTCAAACTCTACTTCTGATCATTCCTAGCTACAAGACCATGGGCAAGTCATTTAACCTCAGTTTTCTTATTTATAAAATGGGGATAATAATAGCATCTCTTTCACAGGGTTATTGTGATGATCAAATGAGGTAATAAGTATTCACATAAATTCAGTTTGTTATCGTCATCATTATGTAAACTTTTTAAAAAGAAAACAATTTCTATGATTCTAGGATAGATTGACATGTGACATTGTGGTTTCCATTCCAAGATATGATATACCTGGTGATGTGTCTCCAAGAAGAAGGGGAAATAAAGATGTGTGGAAGCTTGCCTTTACAATCAGCCCCAACACATTTTTTTTTCAACACAGGTACCAATGTGGTATCATGATACCTAAGTATATTTATTGATTACAAGGTTATTGAAATAAAGTATTTTGCCTTTATTTCTACCTTTTCCATTCATTTTATATGCTGAAGAAAAAAATCATTTTATAAGGGCAGTTAGGTGGCACAGTAGATAGAGCACCAACCCTGGAGTCAGGAAGACCTGAGTTCAAATCCATCCTCAGACACTTAACACTTACTAGCTATGTGACCCTGGGTAAGTCACTTAAACCCAATTGCCTCACCAAAAAAAAAATCATTTTATAGCCTGAAGGAAGAAAATCATAAAGTATGTGACTAGAGTGAATACAAAATTCAATATCCTTACCCTTCAATCCACTCCTCTTACTGAGTTCTTTATATCTGTACCAACATTCTCCCATTCATCTAGGCTCCAAAATTTAAAGTTATCTTTGATTCTCTTCCATTACCTTACATGTTATAGTGGAAAGTTAGCTCACATATTAGAGTGGCAAGAGCACAAGTTAGAAGACCCAAATTCAACTAATCTGCCCCTACTTATTCTGGGCAAATCATTTAACCTTAGTATTTCCTAATTGGTGCATTTTTTCAAGACCTTAAATACCTTTTTGAAAGGGAATTCCCATAATGAGTGAAAATCAACCCCAACTGGTGGTCATTTATTGAGGAGGGGGGCTGGAAGTCTTTAGCTCCTCCTGCTGAGAATATGGCTTGATCATGAAATTCATCTGCCTCCAGCACTCTGGACAGAGGAATCAATCTCCATACAAATCTCTCTGGCTTTTTCCTTCATGAACTGGGTCACCCTAAACTCTAATGACGGGTACAAGGACAGGAGGAGCACTTTTCCCCATGGTAAGGACTCACCCAGACAGGTTTCTGTTTATACTCTAAATAGAAGTTAGGTCTCATAGTTGAGTAGGGTCCTGCCCAAGATTGAAGAGCATGTTCCTTGAGGGTTTAGGAATAAACTCTTCAATCATGTCCTTCAGAGTCTGACTTTAACAAGAGCTGGGCCTTAATGAGGAAATAGGAGAGATCACAAATTAATAATAGGTTAATAATGTAATAGCACAAATTAATTATAGGTTATCACTAATTAATAATAGGTTATTAATATAATAATTTCTCTCATGAGATATTTGTAAATTGTTAGCACATTGCCTGTCATAAAGTAGGTGCTTTATAAATGCTTATTCTCCCCATTTACATTTGTCCCTTGTCCTTAATGAGTTTAAGTCAACCAGCCTATATGAACTACATCCCTGGGTTATAAGAGAAAATTGAAAATGGAATTATTAAACCACTCACAGTGATCTTTGAAAATCATAAAAAGAGGTAAAATGGAAGTTGGTGGTGGTGGTGGTGTGTCATCCAGTCATGTCTGATTCCTTGTGACCCCATGGACCATAATATACCAATACTCTCCAAGGAGTTTTCTTGGCAAAGATAATGGAGTGGTTTGCCATTTCCTTCTCTGGCAGATTAAGGCTAACAGAGGTCAAGTGACTTACCTGGGGTCACACAGCTAGTAAGTAACTGAGTTCAGATTTGAACTCAGGTCTTCCTGACTCCAGGCCCATTTCTCTATTCACTGAGCCATCCAGTTGTCTCACAGCAAAACTAGGGACACAAAAATGTTCTTGGGATTTTTTTTTAATTTTTAAGGAAAGATCATAAAATCTACATACTATAGGCTGCTGAGCTTTACTTTAACTCCTAGAAAATTGCTAAAGTGTATTATTAAAGGCCTGAACACTTAGAAAAGAAAATGGCACATTATGAGATAGGATGGGTTCATTCAGAACAGATCATTCTAGATTAATCTCATTTCCTTTATTAACAAGGTTACTAGATTGGTAGATCTAGAAAATGTCATAGATATATTACACCTGGACTTGAAGAAGTATATTGATACATTTGATAAAGCCTCCTATTCTTTTCATGTGGAAAGATGTCAGATAGATGAAAGTACAGCTAAGTGGATTTAGGACTGATTGAATAACTGGATTCAAATAAAAATAACGATCAACATCAACTTAGATGTATTTCAGAGATCTGTCTTTGGCCCTGCTTGATATTTTTATCTGACTTGGATGGAGGCTTGCTTAGATGAAAAAAGAAGCTAGGAAGGATAGCCATTATGTGGGATGAGAGTCAGGATCCAAAGAGATCTTGACAGGCTAGAATGATTAGTCATATTTAATAAGATGAAATTTAACAGGGATCAATATAAATTTAGACTCTATTGAGTCAGGTAGGGACCAAAGCGAATGGCTAACTAAACAAACTAATTATGCTCCTGAGGGCTTTAAAGAGTGGGCAGAATATCAGTAGTAGTTCAGGGAAAAAATGAAGTTCTATTCAAGTTGTGGAAGAGTTCCAAAATGGAGGACTCCCAGCCCCTGAGAAACAATCACTGGCAAGGGGGAAGGGGAGTTTCAGAGAGAGTTTTGCTCTTTTTTCTCTGTCCACATTCCCCTTCATCAACCATGTTATCAGAGAAAAGGGACCTTTTTCTCAGTTGGAGACAAGCCATCCAGTCAAGAGCAGAGAGATATATGGAGGGTAAACAAGGTCACCCAAGAAAGGAGAGGCTCTACCTGGGAGTTCAGAGAGACATACAGATTACAAACAGACATAGACACAGATGGATGCTGAGGGATAACGCGCCAGCCCGCACCCCCGCGCCCCCCCCCAACTTCTCATAACTCCTGGTACCAGTGAAAAGTGTAATCTTTGGACTCAAGAAAGAACTTCCAGTTACCATGGGTTATGAGTTTACCCTTTGGGCACATATGCTTCTGCATGTATTACCTCTATATAATCATACTTAAAGTTTACACCCACTCTTTCCCAAGTCTCTGTGTGTACTTGAGTGTGTACCCCAGATCTTTTAGAGGTGGTGTTAGTATTCATTGTTTTTGTCATAAATGCCTTTCTTAAAACCTAATTGGAGTTTGGGAAACATGTTAATAGGAAAACTATGAAGACTGAAACTAACAGTAACAGAAACCCAGCCCCTTAGGATTTTTCTTTAGAACACTGAGAAGTAGCAGCAAACCTCTGGGGAGCCAATTCATCAATGTGAATGGAAGTTGAGGAAGAGGCTCCAGATGGAATGTTAAAAGAATGTGTTTATATGATTGCTGAGCCACTACCAGTTATCTTTGTATCCTTTTTATGTATACTAGTTCTCTCTATTTTGCCCAGCCTGGGGAAGTGCAATGGCTACTCATCATCCCATTCCCATCACTGATATAAATGTGAGTTTTGACCTGCTCCATTTCTGACTTGATTCAGTTTACTCCTCCTTTGGCAGCCTGGCGGTCTCCCACTCTTGAAGATTCATCATGTTGCTGCTAGTCTTTGTTCAGATACCTGAACAGTTTACCCTACTGAAGCTCAGAACTTCTGAGCTCATGAGAGGCATCAGACTCAACCTTGCCAGTAGGAAGGATTACAGATGTGCACCACCATACCAGGGCTGTCATCTTTGAAAAAGTCATGGAGAGTTACATAACTGCTATAGGGCTAGAGACAGTTTGGGGTTTTTTAAAACATTTTTATTTAAAGTTTTGAGTTCTAAATTCTATCCCTCCTCCCCCTCCCCCACCAAGGCAATAAGCAATCAGATATGTTATACATGTGCAATTATGTAAACCATTACCATATTAGTCATTTTGTACAAGAAAACTCAAATAAAAGAAAAAATGAAAGAAAGTGAAAATAGCATGCTTCGGTCTGTGTTCAATCAATATCAGTCCTTTCTCTGGAGGTAGATAGCAAGCTTCATCATTAATCTTTTGGGATTATCTTGGCTCATTGTATTACTAAGAATAGCTGTCATTCACAGTTATTCATCAAACAATATCACTGTTACTGTGTACAACATTCTCCTGGTTCTGTTCACTTCACTATATATCAGTTCATGTAAATCTTTCTGAACCTTTCTGAAATTATCCTGTTTGTCATATCTTATAACACAATAATATTCCATTACAATCATGTAACACAGCTTGTTTAGGCATTCCCCAATTGATGGGAATCCCTTTGATTTCCAATTCTTAGTCACCACAAAAATAGTTGCTATAAATATTTTTGTACAAATAGGTCCTTTTCTATTTTTTTTGGATGTCTTTGGGACAGAAATGTAGCAGTAGTATTGCTGGATCAAAGAGTATGGCATGGTTTTATAGTCCTTTGGGCATATTTCCAAATTGCTCTGCAGAATGGCTGGATCAATTCATAACTCCACCAATCCAACAGTGGATTAGTGTCCCAGTAAATGTAACGCTGATTACAAAAGAAGGGATGACAATAGATTCTTCACATTGTAGGTCACTGAAGTTATAGTCAATCTATGACAAAATTCTGGAGCATATTTTTAATGTTTATTTTTATTCTCATGTACATATCATAACAAAAGAGAGGATTTAATGTAAAACAATAAATTTCCATTTCTCAATAACCTACATATTGTTTTCAAAGCAACCCAGCTTTTCTGTGCTTCTTTCTAGGTTGTCTTTTGTTCTCTGTCATGTAATTTTTATTTTATTTTTTTCCTCACTCCCCTAGCCCCACACTAGAGAAGGCTACAAATAAATGTGGATATATATATATATATATATATATATATCCCTATAAACATATATATAATAACATATACATTTATATGCACATATATACATACATAAACACTGACAAATAGACATATGCATAGTATGGTCATATATATGTGTATATATACATATATATTATATATATATATATTTCTATAAAAGACCATACTATGCTCATCTCTATTTGTTATTTCTTTCTCTGGATCTGGAGCATGTTATTAAAGGGATAGTTTGTGAGCAACTCTTTCTGTTCTGGCCAAAAAATGCTGAGGCTCTTCCCCTCCCATATTTATGTTTTTTGACTAGGTTAAAAGAGATCCCCCCCCAAAAAAAGAGACCTTCTTTTGCTTCATTTCTTACCTAGCATTGATCACTGAATGGGTGTTGTCTCAGATAAACTGAGACCTGGGAACGACCTTAGCTTAAAAAGGCCACGGTCTCCCACTGCATCTGGGGCCATCTCCAGTCATCCTGATCTATGTCTTACAACTAGACCAGCTGGCTCTGGAGGAGAGAGTGAGGCTGGCGACTTTGTATAACCCTCCCTCACTTAAATCCAATTCACTTGCAAGTCACAATATCTCTTTCCAGATATTAATGATCCTTTTTGAGGGACAAACAACAGGTTTTGAGCAATTGATAATGACAATAATACATGTATAACATATTCTTGGGCCAACATAGTCTAAAAATTTGTTACCAAGTGCCAAATATTTGAATTATGAAGCTGTTTGGGTTTGTCAAGGCTGGTCTTCAAACTGTAAGCATGGCCTGTTGTAAGGACTATACTCAAGCCTTTATAGCTGAAATGAACCCAACAGATCTTAGGCTCCTCGAAGCTAGTCTTTGAAAATCCACAAGCACCTTCACACATTCACACCTTCACCTCTTCTAGGACTTTACCACCATGTCTCATCTGCCTTCTCACTCTGAAGTACCTTCTCATCTTGCAGTATCCTTCTATCATGTCAACCCTCTTCTTCCATTGGTGAGTTCCTTTCTGCCTCCTTTCTTTGTGTACTATCTTTCCCCATTAGAATATAATCTCCTTGAAGGCAGTGTCTGCCTTTCTTGTTTACATTTGTGCCCCCAGGGATTATAATTCCGGACACATGGTAAGTGCACGTTGCCTTCCTTTTGCCTACAGTAAAAATTTTAAAATAAAAGAAAATGACTACATTTTCTGGATGGAAGCTGTGGTTGCCATCATCAATTTCAGTAGTGGTCTCTATCATCTATGTTTCAAAAGAATATAAGCCTCTTGAGAACAAAGACTATTTCTTTTTTAACCCCAGTGCTTAGCACAGTGCCTAGCATGTACTAAAAGCTTAAGAAATGCTCATTGAACTGAACTGAATGACTTGGTTTAAAAAAAAATTAAGTCCCAGGTATAGCAGGGTAAATAAAGGCACCTCAACCAATTAATAATTGGCTCTAGTCTATAAGTAAGCCTTTCTGACTCTGCATCCTGGAGACTTTTCTAAAAATGGGTTTTGCCTCTATTTCTCTTAATATATGCTGAGCATCCTACAAGTAGAAACTAAACCCAAAGCAAAACTCTGATGAGTCATGCCTATGTCTGCTGCTGTCACCCATCTATATACTAAAGGCCTCATACCTTTACAAAAAGGATGGTAGATTTCCCATGAGGCAGAAATCCCAAGGGCATGTTCCCTTCTAAATCACACACACACAAAAAAAATGCTGGCTTTTTTTCAAGTACAGTTTGACCTTGCTCTCATTCAAGTTCATCCCAGCAGTCCTTCACACCCTCTCCCATCCCAGTAGGCTAGAACTATCTACCTATGCCACTGCCTAGGTCCTGACTCTAGCCCTACTCCAAAATGCCTTCTTTAACTCTGATTCACTTTCTACTTCAGTTAAGGTCACTGTCTCATTTGGCAACTGCAAGATGAGGGAGAGGGGAGCCAGTAACTTTAATTGTAATAAATGGGTCTTTTTTTATATCTTCAACAATCACCCCCTTCCCCTCTTCAGGGGGCAGTAATTTATGATCCAGGATCCTAAAAATATCGGTGGCTGAACCACTACCCATCTGGTGGTATGAGAAGAGGAAAGTGAATGTCTAAAACAGGAGAGGCTAAAGGGCCTCGGCTTCCTGTTTTACCTGTTAATGTTCCTTTTCTGAGCAGTAGGCATGCCAAGATTGATTGTAGATGTAATCTGAAAACTTTTTTTTCTATGTCAACATAAGGAACTAGTGAAAGCCTCTGCTCTCACAGCACAGACAAAAAGAATCTATGGGAGTTCCCCCCAAAATTGACTCATAGAGCTATGGTCAAGTTGACCCATATTGCCCAAGGGGTTCTGAGGGCTTATATTTGTGTGTCTCACACACTCATCATGGGAAAAAGAGCTGAAAAGCAAAAGAGGGGAGAAGACTTTCTGTGCCTTTGCCATGATCATTTCAGTCCTACAAAGGCATCTACTCCAATAGGAAGGGGTCTTCAGTCAGATGAACATTTCTCTCTTTGTCTTTCACCCATATTCCCACACAATCCAACTTCACAGGAGCTTTGGTTCATCCTAACTACATTTTCTCCCACCCAAAGCTTTTGGGTGACCTCGTTGTGTATATTTCTCAGCATCCATCGGGAGTGAAGAACATAGCTACTTAAATAGTATCAGAGAACAGTTGTTACTCAAATGAAAGATTCAGTGATATATATGTGAGTCTTAAAAGTCATTTGCTCTGTGTGTGTGTGTGTGTGTGTGTGTGTGTGTGTGTAAATAGGCACTAGAAACTGATGGGGAAAGGAAAAAAGACTTTCAAATAGACAAAGCTATGCAAAAAAAAAATAGCTGGAGGGACTTGTTCTTGCCAATATCTGAAAGCTATAAATAAGAAGCTAAGGAGGGAAGGAGAAGAAACATGTTACTGCGATATGTCTGCTGCAGAGAAATTTTTCCCTTTTTATTGGATACAAAAAGGGTCAGGAAATGCAATATTCTCCAACTCTTTGAATGTCCTCTCCCTAACCAGGGAGCAGCATATTCTCTCTAACATCTTTTCTCCCCTTAAGAGAGATGCCTGTTTAGGTTAAGGGACTGAATTCAAATAGGAGTCAGCTGATGTGGCAGCTTTAGGAAAAAATCCAGCAACAGATGCTCACTCAACACCAAAAGATAAGTTGCCACATTTCAGGATTTGGCTTCCTGGAGAATGAAAACAAAGGTTTCTGGGAAATGATTTTTTACAACAATAAAATATATTAATGACCACCACCTAATCTTGCTGACACTTCCTCCAAACAACACACGAGATTATATTTGATATAATGAAAGGACCATGGGATCTTGGTTTCTATACTTGTTTCTAATGGTTAGCATTATACTAAAAATATAGTATAGTAAAAAAGAATAATAAACTAGTCTTAAAGTCTAGTAATCTTGATTTGAGCATGGAAACTTTGATTTGAATCACTCTGGTACTTAGTGAATGACCCTGGATTCTCTCTCAGTCTTAATTTCCTCATTTATAGAAAAATTGTAGTGGCCCCTACAGGATTATCCCATAACTCAATACTTCTACATAGCAGGATTAGTCCTCCACAGGGCATCTACCTTGGGTTCAAAAGCAATTACAAGCCCCTCACTGATATACGTATCTTTCATAGTCAATCAGTAAATACAATTAGCTCGAAGTAAAAACATTTGCTAAAAACATAAAATTTGTGAGTTGGAAGGCACTTTAGTAGCCAAATAGTCCAGTAGCCATTTAATCCATGATGGCATAGTAGGAAGAATAGCTACAAATGGTCTCCCTCAGAAACTCAAAGGACACTCTTCTACAAAAGAACTAAACATTAATGGGAATACTGGGCACCCATATATAAAATGTACTGGTAGTGAACCACACACATAGGAAACACAATTGGCCAAGGCAAATTGTACTTCTGGCTCTACAGGGTCCAAATGTCATATCTATTCTTGCTGCTCTCTCCTGATTGTATTGGGTTTTTTTGTTTGTTTGGTTTTTTTAGTGAGGCAATTGGGGTTAAGTGACTTGCCCAGGGTCACACAGCTAGTAAGTGTTAAGTGTCTGAGGCCGGATTTGAACTCAGGTACTCCTGACTCCAGAGCCGGTGCTCTATCCACTGCGCCACCTAGCCGCCCCCTGATTGTATTGTTTTTGTTGAATAGGTTCCTCAATTGAACTCCCTGGGTTTGGATCCCATCACAGTTCAACTCCTCAGCCAAGGCTAATTCTCTATTGAATCCACATCTAGTTCTCTCCTAAGCCACCAGTCTCCAGAGCTGCCTTTCCTGACTGCCTACTTAGTTTCTCCTATTAGACAAGTAGCTCTGCTACCAGATGGTATAACTAATGGTGGATGAGAGGAGCCAGTCAACAAGAATTTATAAAGTTCTTATAAAGTGCCAGGCACTGTTCTAAGTGCTAGGGATACAAAGAAAGGCAAAAATCAATCCTTGCCCTCAAGGAAAAGGCATTCTCATAAAATATATAATGTAAAAATAACTAAGTAGATTAAAGATATAGAGAGAAACTATGAAGACATTATGGAAGGGGGAAGTATTAGCAGCTAGGGGGAACAGTGGGATTTTAACTGAATCTTAATGGAGATGAGGGAGCAAAGGATTATAGCCATGAGAGACTGTCAGTGAAAAAGCATGCAGATGGGAGGTAGAGTGTCCTATTTGAGGAATAATGAGTAGGACAGCTTAGCTGGATCATAGAGAGCATAAAGAGGACTAACATCTAAGAAAATTGGAAAGGTAGAAAAGGACCAGGTTATGCAGAGCTTTAAATGCCAAAGAAATGAATTTACAGGTGATTCTCAAGTTATAGGGGATGCTAGAATTCATTGGCTAGGTAAGGGGAGGTGATGGTGACATGGTTAGATGTATACTTTAGAAACTTCACCTTAACAGCTAAGTGGAGGTTGGATTAGAGTGAGAAGAGACTCCAGACAGGGAAACCAGTTGGAAGGTTATTGTAGTAGTCCAAATGCAAGATGATGCGGTCCTGCACTAGGGTTGTGGCTATATTATTAAGGGATGTATGTGAGAGATATTGTGAAAGTAGAAATGCGATTTGGAAATGCTATATATAGAATATGTATGGTAGTTAAGACTGATGAATTGAGGATAAGACTGAGATGGTAGACCAGTGTGACTGGGACAAAGGTGTTCTTTCTTTTAATTTAATTTAAGTAATGTTCTTATTACATTTTAAGTTCCAAACTTCCTTCCTCCCTTCTTCCCCACACTAGAGAAGGTCACCATTACACACACACACACACACACACACACACACACACACACACACACACACACACGTACACAGAGATATGTAAAACCATAACGTGTATACTTCTAATTATCAGTTCTTTCTCTGGAAGTGGATAGCATCTTCCTTCATAGGTCCTTTGCAATTGATTTAAATATTTATAACACTCAGAAAAGCTTAGTCATTCAGTTATTCTTCAAACAATATTGCTGTTACATATGTTTTATTGGTTCTGCTCATTTCATTCTTCATTATTTTTTTTGTTTTGTTTTTTTTTGTAGGGCAATGGGGGTTAAGTGACTTGCCCAGGGTCACATGGCTAGTAAGTGTCAAGTGTCTGAGGCTGGATTTGAACTCAGGTACTCCTGAATCCAGGGCCGGTGCTCTATCCACTGCACCACCTAGCCACCCCCATTCTTCATTATTTCATGTAAGTCTTTCTGTGTTTTGTTTTGTTTTTTGTGGGGCAATGAGGGTTAATTGACTTGCCCAGGGTTACACAGCTAGTAAGTGTCAAGTGTTTGAGGCTGGATTTGAACTCTGGTCCTCCTGAATCCAGGGCTGGTGCTCTATCCACTGTGCCACCTAGCTGCCCCTGTGCTTTTCTAAAATCAACTTGCTTATCATTTCTTATAGCAGAGTAATAGTTCATCATAATCATATACTACATATTGTTTAGCCATTCCTCACTTGACGGGTATCTCCTCAATTTCAGATAGATTCTTACCCTTTTTCCCTGATCACCTAATAGTGGTATTGTTGGGTCAAAGGGTATACACAGTTTTATAACTCTTTGGGAATAACTCCAGATTGCTCTCCAAAGTGGTGGGATCAGTTCACAGTTCCACCAATGGTGTATTAGTGTACCAATTTTTCCATATCCCTTCCAATATTTGTTATTTTCCCCTTCTATCATTTTAGTCAGTCAGATAGGTATGAGATATCTCAAAATTGTGCTATTTTGAATTTCTCTAATCAATAATTATTTAGAGCATTTTTTCATATGACTACATATAGCTTTGATTTTTTTTCATTCAAAAACTACCTCTTCATATCCTTTGACCATTAATCAATTGGGAAATTACTCATATTCTTATAAATCTGATAAAGTTCTCTATATTTGAGATGAGATCTTTATCCAAGAAAGTATAAAATTTTCCCTCCAATTTTCTGATGTCCTTCTAATCTTGACTATATTGGTTTTATTTGTACAAAATCTTTTTTAATTTAATGTAATCAAGGGGGCAACTAGGTGGCACAGTGGACAAAGCACCGGCCTTGGATTCAGGAGTACCTGAGTTCAAATCCAGCCTCAGACACTTAACACTTACTAGCTGTGTGACCCTGGGCAAGTCACTTAACCCCAATTGCCGCACTAAAAAAAAAATTTAATGTAATTAAAATTATCTATTTTATATCTCAGAATGCTCTCTAGCTCTTATTTGGCTAGCTTTATGTGGTGTTTAGTTTTATTTTAGGATAGAAGAGACATGGACATGTTTATGGGTAGCAGGAAGGTAACCAGTAGTTAGGGAGAGATTGAAGATAAGAGAGAGTAGGGATGATAGTGAGGGCAATTTGATGAAGAAATTGCGATGAGATCAAGGGCACATATAGAGCGATTTGCCTTGAGAAAGAGAAGGGCCACCTCTTCATCTAAGACAAGAATAAAGGAGGAAAGAGTGGAAAGAAATGTCTGAATGATGTGAGGTAGAAAACAGAGGAGGAGGGAGAATTTTCAGTTGATATTTTCAATTATGGGGTGTGGGGGTGGTGAAGTATAAGGTAAAATGCTCAGCTTAAATGGGATGGGAAAGTGATGAAGTGAGGGCCAGTGGGTTCAGTCAATGCAGTTTTGTGATTTCTTCCAACTCCATTAAGCAGAATGTGAATGAGAATGAAGGAGAAGGGTGGTGACAGTAATCTATGGTCAGGGGCTTGGGAAATCAAGACTGGCAACAGGACCAAAGGGCAAGAGAAACAAGGATAGATGATAGTGTAGAGTTAAGTTTGTTTACCAAGGGGTCAAGAAAAGGAAGGAAAGAGATTGTATTTAATTCAGGGGTATTGGTCCGGTACTCATCAAAAGAAAATAGTGAAAATCCTTCTTTGTACTTGTTTATCAGATCAATACTATGATGGGGGGGGGGGTGTGTGTGTGTGATAAATTGATCAGTGGTAACCTGACCAACACCTACTATCTACATAATAATATTGCATCATATACTTGAAAGGGTTCTATAAAAAAAAATCACTTTGTAAACCTTAGAGTACTACATAAATAAAATTAATGCTATTATTATTGTATGACTGATTTTAATTAGGATTAAATTGACTCAGATATTTGGTTATTTCGCTACTGTGCTTCTTACTTTGTTCAATGAAATAAAACCCTGTTTTGTTTCACATATAATTTATCATTTTCAGATAATTAAGGTACATTCCCACCCCCATTCTCTAGATGTAATAGCAAAAATAACAGGAAAGGAATGGGAATTTGGTGGCATCAGTACACTATAATTATAGGAATTATACTTAATTTGGGTGAGGAAATATACTTAGAAATGTTGATATCCAGTTTACTATAAGAAAATAAGCAAGCCTACTGAACAAAACATGATTCTGGACTTTGGAAGATCTCAGTGGCTATAACTGATTAGAACTCAGAGCTGATGAGGAAAAACTACATTATACCATCATTGTGCTACTTTCTGTTTATTTCCCAAATTTTATCCTCTAGCAAAAGACACTTGTGGTGGCTCCACCTGCTAAAGTATCATCACCAGCCTAGGCAAAAGCAGGAATACAAAGAATGGAATTATAGGCTAATCCCACTTTGGATCACACCAGAACCTGTAGATTCTTTAGGATCTTCCTGGTTCCTCTCAGAGACAGATGAACTGTATAGTGGATAGGTCACTAGGCCTAGAGGCAGAAAGACCTGGATTCAAATCCCATCTTAGACACTTGCTAGCTCAGTGACACATGACAATTAACTTAAACTTTATGGGCCTCAGTTTTCTCATCTGTAAAACCACGGGGGCAGAGATAGCCTCGCCTCAATGTCTTCTTTGTTCTAGCTTTAAATCTATGATACTATAAGGACATTCTCTCAGAACAAAGATAAGACTTGATTGTAACAATGTGCTGGACACACAAACACACACACACACACACATATACTGGGCAGGATCAGAAACAAAAAAATAGCTGACATTTGTATAGCTTTTTAAGGCTTATAGTGTTTTCCTACTAACAGCCCAGAGTGCTAGACAGTACAAATACTATTGTCCCCATTTCTACAGATAAGGAACTAAGGCTTAGGGAGATGAAGTGGATTGCCCAAGGTCACTCATCTTATCACCTTTTAAGGCCACAGTTACTAAGTAGCAATGAGGGGGAGGGGGGGTTCTCAGAAAGCCCAAATCCAATAGGACTTCTTGGACTCCAGGCACTCAGAGTTTTCACTGAGAAATCTTTCAGCAAAGATAAAAATAGGACAATTATAGAGATAAACATTGAAGCTCCCTGCTCCTTGGGGCTTTGGAGATTTGGCTGAACCAAGTTGAGCAGCTTCTGCAGAGGGTAGGGGAAACAAATCAGCCATATCTATATTTCACCCTTCAGCCCACAGCATGGGTATAATTTCTGATGCTGGACAGCGCCCTCTGGCTCTGTCAGCGGTCAAACCGCAAATGCCCCTGATCATTGTCATCCATCATGAAGACACGGATATGTCTGTTTTATGGTCCAAGGTTTCCAGTGCTAGAAGCAAAGATCCACAAATGTTGACTATTAGAGCTGGAAGGAGCTATGCAGACCAGATAACCCAATCACTTCATTTTACAGACAAGGAAATTGAGACCTAGCATGGTGAAGGGACTTGCCCAAGGTTGTTCTTTGTATTTCTTTTCAATTCAGTACAACAGATATTTATTAAGTATTTACTTTGGGCAAAATTCTGCACTAGGTACTATGAATACAAAGACAAAAATGAAACAATCACTCTCTTCAAGTTTACTTAGGGGAGGGGGCATATTTCATATATATATATATATATATGTATATATATATATATATACACACAAAAAAAAAAACCACACACACAAATATATGTACATGTAAATATGAAGTAACAAAGTGATTTCAAGAGAGAAGAATAAGGAAGCTGAGCTGAGCTGATCTTTGAAGTTAGCCATAACTTCTATGGACAGTTAGGTTGCACAGTGATTAGAGCATGGGGCCTCAGACACTTACTGTCTGTGTGACCTTGGGCAAGTCACTTAGTCTTGTTTACCTCAGTTTTCTTATCTATAAAATGAGCTGGAGAAGGCAATGACAAACCACTACAGTATAAGAATATCTGAAAGGGGGTCCCAGAGAGTTGGATATGAGTGAAAAAGACTGAACAATAAGTGGCTTCTCTAAGGCAGAGATGAAGAACAAGAGCTTGTGGTGTGGTATGGCACAGTGGAAAGACCACTGGTCCTACAGTCAGAGGTCTTAGGTTCAAATCTCATCTCTGATGCTTATTATATGTGACCTGCTGAGTCATTAAGTCATTTAACTTTACTGGATCTCAGTTTCCTTATCTGTAAAAAAAGAAAGGAAAGAATTAACTACATACTCTCTCTGAGGCCCATCCCCATCCTAGGTCTATGATCATCAGCCATAGGGTGCTACATAAAAATACTAGTTAACATTTATTTAGTGCTTTAAGTTTTGCAAAACCCTTTATATATGTTATTTCACTTGATCAACAAGATTAGCCTATGAAATATGTTCTATTATTATACTGTGATGTTTAAAATCTAAATTGTGGTCGCCTTAAATTAGAAGCTTCAGCACCAGTCTTTGGGCATTAAACATTTATTAAAGCATAGAGGTATTCACAAGGAGTTCAGAAAGTTAAGAAAAAGAAGTCCTACCTAGCCTAGAGTTCCAGCCTGGTTGGGTTCTTCCTGAAGTCCTCCTCTACGAGCCTGCTTTAATCAGGAACTCTCTCCAGCAAACTGATTGTGGAAGCTTTTTATAGGTCTGGAACGGAGGAGGTCCTTACACACTGTTTCAAGCTGATTGGTTGGCGTCATCCAAATCCATTGGCTTTGAAGGTGTTCTCAAGTTGAGTTCATGGTCTAGCTTCTGAGAACAATACCTTCTTAAGGGCTAGCCAGGTGTGATTACAATCCAGTTAACTTGTAGTAGGCTTAATCAGCAGTCAATCACTCTCACTTGATTCAATCAGTATAGATTAATCTCCAGGTGGGTCTTTGAGTATCTAAATCCCATTATTTCATCACAATACCCATTTTAAAAATAAGATAACCAAATCTGAAAGAGGTTAAGTAACTAGTGTCTAAGGTAGGTTTAAAACTCAGGTCTTTCTGATTCCAAGTTCAGCAATTGATCCACTTCACCCCAAGCTGCTCACTTGTGAAAATGAGATCAAATGATATATAGGGGAAACAGTCAACTAATTGGACTAGAAGAGAGTATGTGAATAGGATATAAAGGCTACCTCAGAGATATTATGGGTTCAGTTTGAGACCATTGCAATAAAGTTAGTCGCATGAATTTTTTGGTTTCCTGGTGCATATAAAAGTTGTGTTTACACCATACTGTAGTCTATTAAGTGTGTAATAGTATTATGCCTAAAAACAATGTACATACTTTAATTAAATCTACTTTATTGCTAAAAATGCTAACCATCATCTGAACCTTCAGTGAGTAGTAATTTTTTAAAATTTTAATGATAAAATTTTTATTTAAAGTTTTGAATTCCAGATTTTATGCTTCCCTCCCTCTCCTCCCCCTTCCCCAAAGCAGTAAGTAATCAGACATAAGTTATATATGTTCATTTATGTAAAACATAGCCATATTAGTCACTTTGTACAAAAAAACTTGGATAAAAGAAAAAGAATGAAAGTGAAAAAAGAACATGCTTCAGTCTGTGTTCAATCAATATCAGCTCTTTCCTTGAAAATGGATGGTATGCTTCATCATTAATCTTTTTTTTTTTATTGTCCTGGATCATTGTATTGCTGAGAATAGTTGCCATTCACAGTTCTTCATCATACGATATTGCTGTCACTATGCACAACATTCTCCTGGTTCTGTTCACTTCACTATACATCAGTTCATACAAGTCTTTCCTAGCCTTTCTGAAATCATCCTGCTTCTGTCATTTCTTATAGCACAATGATGTACCATCAATCATATGAGTAGTAATCTTTTTGCTGATGGAGGATCTTGCCTTGATGTTCTTGGCTGCTGACTGATTTGGGTGGAGACTTCTGGAGGTTGTGCAGCTGAGGCTGTTTCTTAAGATAAGACAACATTGAAGTTTCTCAATTAACCCTTCCTTTCATTTGAATACTTAGAGGTCATCTTAGAGTTGTTAATCAGCCCAATTTCAATATTGTTGTATGTCAGGGAATAGAGAGGCTTGAGGAGAGGGAGAGACATGGGAACAGCTAATGGAACAGTCAGAACATGTAACATTTATTGATTAGGTTCACTGTTTTATGTGGGAATGGAACCCCAAAACAATTACAATAGTAATATCAAAGATCACTGATTACAGGTCACTATAATGGATATAATAATAATGAAAATGTTCAAAATATTGTGAGAATTATCAAAATGTGACAGAGAAACAATGAGAGCACATGCTGTTGGAAAAATGGTGACGATAGACTTACTTAACGTAGGGTTGCCATAGACCTCCAATTTGTAAAAACAAACAAACAAAAGAACAATGTCTGTGAAGCACAATAAAATAAAGTATGCCTGTAATATAAAATAAGACTGGATGAGTATATGGGAGCCATATTGTAGAGGGATTTTAATTTTTTTCCTAGAAACAATTCCAGATTTTTGAATAGGACAGTGGCATGGTCAGATCTATGTTTCAGAAATATCGATTTGGCAGCTATGGGAAGGATGAATGGGAGAGAGGAAAGACTGGAGGTAGGGGAGAACAATTAGGACCCTATAGCATTAGTCTGCTCCAGTCTAAAAGATGTTCATATGCCTTTCCGAGTCACATTTTCACACTGGCATTCAGGGACTATTAGCATCTTTGCAAAGGTTTTTGTTCCTGCATACTGACACTTCCCTCTAGTTCTGTGGCTGGGGTTTTATGAGAGCATTAGAATCTGATATGACCACCATTCAGATAGTAATACAATCAGACTTCAAGACTTCATAAGCAACAGGACACAAGTCCAGAAAGAAATCCCAATTCCTGTTATTCTGGGGAAATCCATGTAAATTGGATCAAACCAATCTCTTTATTCAGTTCTATCCCCACATACTCAGGCTATTAGTCTTTCTTGTCCTCTGCCATGTGTTTAAGTGTTAGGAAATATGTGTCAATGGTTAAGGGTTAGTAAGGTGAGAAAACACAGAAAATACCAGAAATAACTCTCTTAAGTGAAACACTAACATTTACAGTTAAAAACTATGAGCCTTAATGGCCAATAATACTTCACTATCTCAAAATATTAAACAAGCTCCTTCAATCTCTCCTACTCCCAACTTAATGACTGCCACTTGAGGAAAACATGCAATTGGGTCCACAATGAACTCATTATAATTAACATCTCCTGAATCCTTATTTACATGGCAATCTCTTTAGTCTTTCCTGACTAACGTAGGTGGCCATGGTTCAGGGACAAAGGGCTGAATTTGGGGTCAGAGGACTGAGTTTGAAGCCTGTCTATGACATTCACTATCAGTGTGATTTTGAGCAAATCACTGAGTCTTTCAGAACTAAATATCTTCATCTCAAAACTGAGGAAAAATACTGGAGAAAGAACTGATGAAGTCTGAATATAGATAAAAGCATACTTTAAAAAAACTTAAAAAAATTTTTTCTTGTGGTTGTTTTTTGTCTCTTTTCTTTGGCAATGTGGCTAATGTGCAAATATGTTTTGTATGACTGCACATATATAATCTATATCAAATTGCTTGACTTCTCAATTTGGAACTAAAAAAGTCTTAATTGAATGTTAAAATTGTTTTACAAGTAATTGGAAAAAAATAAAATTTAAAAATTCAGGGGATTAGATCATGTAACCATTAAGGAGGTCCCTTCTAACTCTATGTCTATGAGTTTATGACTCTCTGACACCCTGTTTCTCTTTCTTCAAATCTTTTATGTTACTTCCATCCCTCTTTCTCAGCAGATAACCTCTTGCTGAGAAAATTGAAACCATTTGTCTTGAGTTCTCCTATTTCTTCTATTTCATATCTCAAAACCCCTTCATCTTTACCCATTGAGATATAAGCAACAATTTTTGCATCCAGAGCAAGTATGCCCACAAGTGACACAAAATGCACCCTCACATGTGATGCTGGGAAAGCCATAGCACAGGCTGAGGAGGAACTCAAATGGGATGGGGTTGCTATGATAAGGAAGTGGCTCCATCTGGTAGCTAACTTTTAAAACTATTTTTTTCTTGCTAATGAGGGGCTAAGTTCACTTGTTCTATGATGCTAAACAGCAAGTGTTGCCACACAGACCTTTACATTTTGCTACTCAAGTAAAATGCCAGTTGCCCCTCCCTAGTTACAGCTCTGTCTCTGCCTTCGCTACAATCTCTCGGGAACACATGGCTCTCCTTGCCAGGGTTTCCTCCCTCTTCTTGTGCCTTTAATCATCTTCCATCTCACCTAGAACTCCACCCCCATTTCTCTCTGCTCTCTATCTCTTCCATGCTACCTATCATTGAATTACACCTGTGAGATACAAAGACCAACAATTAATGGATAACAAATCCCTCTACAATGAATCCAAATCTCAAAGTATCCATGAGAATTCACTAAATCAACTTTACTGGAACTAGAGTACTATTGTAGATAGAACCATTTCTCAGCAAGGGCCTGAACACAAAAACAGTCCATAAAATTTTAAGAATGACATTTTAAAAGATGTTGCCATACCAACTACACATAATATACAAATTACATGGAATCAAAAGCTTTCAAAATATAAAGACTTATTGGAAGATATTAAAACTATGTTAGGCCAGGATGAGACACATGGTCATCTTGGTCATCCTGTCTCCTATAGGAGTGGCATGTCCTGAACAAGTCCTGAGAATAGAGAAGATGATCTTACATTCCAATCTCTTACTCAGTTACAAAAAGCAGTTATTTTATCCTCCTGTAGAGGAATCTGTAGAACATGAAATAATCTTGGGAATAATATTTAAGAATGTTAAGAATATTATTTAACAATATTAGGAATAAATTTATTTCTAATAAATGTTAGGAATAAAGCTATAAAAGAATAATATAAAGAATAATACCCCTTTCTTCAGACTATTTCTATGTGAACCACATTAAAAAAAAACAAGAACAAGGTAACATGAACACATTAATGATAGCAATGGCTGAAATTCACAAAATACTTTACAGGTGTTATCTCACTGAGCTTCACGGCAACCCAGTTAAATTAGGTATGGTATAAACGTGGGAATTTATGATTTTTTTTTTCAGTACACATTCTTCAGCTACACAAATTGCAAGCAATCTATGAGTCAGTAAAAAAAATCCTAGAGAATTAATTATCTGAAGAACAAAAAAAGTTAATTGATTTGTCCAGTGTCCCTCAGACAGGAAGTGTCATGGGCAGGATTTGAAGCCATGTTTCTTCTGATTCTGAACTCTTTCCATTGTTCCATACTGACCTTCCCAAAATAAGAAAAGTGAAAGCATATGCTCTCCAATTGGGAGGCTATCATGTTCCCTGATAGTGGGGAGAAATTGAGAACAAAAAGAAGAGTAAACATAAAAGCCTTGGAGAAAACTCACAATTAAAAGAAGGCCATGGATGGTATTTCAGTAAAGAGGCTGTGGAATGGTCAAACGGTAGGAGGAGAACAAGGGGAGCGGGAAGAAAGGAAACAAGCATTTATTAATTACCTACTATGTGTCAGGCATTGTACTAAGTGCTTTACAAATATTATCTTCATTTGATCCTGATGACCACCTTGGGAGGTAGGGGATATCATCCCCATTCTACAGTTGAGGAAACTGAGGCAGTTGTATGTTAAATGATCTTCCCTGAGTTACACAGCTAGTGTCTGAAACTGGATTTGAATTCAGATCTTCCTGATTCCAGACCCAGCACTCTAATAGTTGTACCATCTAGCTGCTTCAAGCAGTATCTTAAAAAGTCAGAGAGGAGAGACTATCTGGAGCAGGAGGTTGGACAATAGTGTCAAATGCTATAGAAAGGTCAATTATGAAAATTGAAAAAGGGCAATTGGATTTGACAATTAAGGGATTATTAGTAACTTAGAAAATCGTTTTAGTTGAGACATAATATCAGAAGCCAGATTTCAAGGGGATGAGAAGGGAGTGAGAGAAGAAATAGAGGTAATGAGTATAAATGTCTTTTTTTTAGAAGTTTAGAAAACAGCTGTGATCAACAAGTCAAGGGAACAATCATTTATTAAGGACCTACTATGTGCCAGGTATTGTGTTTAGTGCTAACATGAGGAAATGGTATGATCAAATAAAGGCTACAGAGTGTCTTTAGGGTAGAGAGTCTTTGAGAATTATGCTGGCCAAAAATAAATTAACCTTCCTTTAACTTTTCCAAATTTAGTCATTCTGACTTGGAAGGGCCTACCAGTCTCTTTTTGTATACTATTGGCATAACCTTCAAAAATCTAAAATCACTCATGTCACAATGAGGCATCAAATAAGGTATTTGGTGGATGTCCTTTCTAAGTATATCAATGTATAGCAATTGAATGAGAGTGCATGAAGATGAACACCTGTAATCCCTGCTATAGGAGGGGCTAAGGTTAGAGGATCTCTTGAGCTAGGGAGTTCTGAGCTACAATGGGCTATACTACTCTGGTGTGCACACTAAACTTCAAAATTAATAGAATGAGTCACCAGGAGTTGGGGAGGGAGGATGCACCTGATTGCCTAAAGGTGATAAACTAGCCAAGTTCAGAAACCCAGTGGGTCAAAGTTCCCATGTTGATCCATGGTAGGATTATGCTGTGAGTGGCCACTGTATTCTCAGGCTGGGGAAGATAGAGGGGTAGGGTGGTGCTAATCTTTAAAAAAAAAAAAAAACAGAGCATGTAATGTAAATTATGATGGCCATATGCTTTGTGCTCCTACTCTTTCATGTAACTAGATAACCTCTCAGGAAAATTCCAGTGGACTCTATTGCTTTAGAAGTTTGGTGGCAACAGTCTATAGTAGCTGGTTAGTGTGATTTCGGTTCTGACTTTAGAAAGTGAAGTTTATATTCGAATAAAAAGTGTCAATACAAATTACCCGGTCTTTGATTCCCTTGTTAAAAGTCAAAAGACTCCTTGTTAATTCCAAAAGGGGAAAAGAGGCAGTTGGAGATGGGGGCACCTTCAAAAGGAGAATCTGAATTATGTGGTGGAATATAAATTAAGTCAGGTACAACAAGATAGCCCCTACTAAAGAATGTCAGAGATTATAAGGCAACAAGGTACAGTGGAGATAACAACTGGTTCTTGAGTTAAAGGACCAGCTTCCCAATCTTTGATATTGAATTATCTGTATGACCCGGGGAAAGTCATTTTCCTCCTGTGTAAAATGTCAGAGATTCCTTCTACTTCTAGATCTAGGATGCTGTGAAAACATAAAAATCACTCTAGAGTGAGTGAACAAAGGGAAAAAAAAACATTGTGAAAAGGATCTGACTGATAACATGAAATATCTCAGAGAATGGCTATAGCTATGCTCATACCCCCACCTCTCTTTCCTAAAACTTGAAAACAAGTTGGTCTGGATTACTTTGATGGAAGACACATTTCAAAGCCCATTTCAAACTAATTTTAAGAAGTGGGGAGGGGTGGGAGTGGGGGCTTGTGGTTCAGCCTGTAGTGGAATATCCAACTTGGTTAAATGGTTTTCACTTTACTATGTGCATATTTTAGGCTTTGATTTACTTTCGAACCATCAGATAGGGGAAAATGAACACAGAGAGTTCATTTTCATACTGAACTACCTGAAATATATTTCAAGTGAGAATTCAAAACAGGTTGTTTTCCTTATGAATTTCAGAGCTAGGGGAAAAAATACATACCACTCATTCAGCCTTATGTCATCGATACCCATGATTACTTCTTCTTGGAAGAGATCATCATTTAATGTTAATAGATAATAGGAATTGCAGAAAGGGGTGGAAGCAGAGCAATTTTGTTTCTACCTTGCTAAATTTAATATACATTTAATAGAAGGATTATTTGATATAGTATCCTCTTTTTTGTTTGTTTTTCTTTGTATGTTGAAATATTTCCATTTATTGAGGATCACATTTGTAATAAAATCTTTTTTAAAAGAACAAGAGTTGATTGGAATCATGAGGTCATATGACTTTCTACTCATTCAGAACTTAAGGAGGCTTGGGACCATATTTGGACTTCCAACAAGTTCACTGAAAATATTTCTTTAAAAGCACATTAGAGGGTAGGTAGGTGGCACAGTGGATAGAGCACCGGCCCTGGAGTCAGGAGGACCTGAGTTCAAATCCGGCCTCAGACACTTAACACTTACTAGCAGTGTGACCCTGGGCAAGTCACTTAACCCCAATTGCCTCACTGAAAAAAAAAAAGCACATTAGAGAGAAAGAATATTTAAAATAGACATTTCAGGGTAAGGGTATATATAGGATCTGCCTTCAGAATGAGAATGGCTTAGAAACAGCAAGATCCTGGGTTCTGGCCAGCTATTAGGAGATGATCTGGGATAAAAGCTGAGAATGAAAAGCATATTGTCTTACCATTATCAAGCAGTCTTGCTCTGAAGATTTGGAAGCACCACATGGCTCATCACCTCATTCATTTAAACACTATCTTCTGGAATGTAACTCTTGGTTGCTATCATCACTCCCATTTTACAAGTGTACCAGAGTAATAGAGATTCCCAGATGCACGTGTAATCCTCTTTTTCTCTTCTAGTTTGTATATGGAAATGCTCGTTTTTATCTGATGTTTGTTAAAGTTCAGAAAATAAAATAAAATTTTTAAAAACCAGCAAGAGAAAAATGACCTCACAACAAATAAATTCCACATTAATGATTGTTGACATTTATATAGTACTTTAAGGTTTGTAAAGTGCTTCATGTATATTATTTATTTGATTCCCATAACAACTGTGAGAGGGTGGCATTCACATGAGAGGGAGGTGTTATTTATCCCCATTTTACAAACGAGAAAACTGAGAATGAAAAAGATTAAGTGTCTTGCCTGACATCATATAGCCATAAAGTGTCTGCATATGATTGTGATGGGATACTATTGTGTTGTAAGAAATGATGAGCAGGTTTTTGTGGTGACAAAGACTTGGTAATTGAGGGGAGGCCCATCAATTGGGGTATGGCTGAACAAGTTGTGGTATATGAATGTAATGGAATACTATTGTGCTGTAAGAAATGATAGGCAGGCAGATTTCAGAAAAACCTGGAAAGACTTACTTGAATTGATGCTGAGTGAAATGAGCAGGACCACAATATCAATACAGATGAGGGAACTGAGGCAAAAAGAGATCAAGTCATACAACTATTAAGTGTCTGAGGGCAGATTTGAACTTGTCTTCCTGATTCCAGGTCCAGTGCTCTAAGAAATGTACAAGGCACTGTACTAAGAGCTTTACAGATATATTATTTCATCCTCACAACAACCAAATAAGGTAGGTGCTATTATCATCCCCATTTTATGGTTGGGGAAACTGAGCCAGACAGAAGTTAAGTGACTTGCCCAACATGGCATAGACAGTAAGTGTCTGAGGTTGGATTTGAACTCAGATCTTCCTGACTCCGCCTAGCTGCCCAAGGTTTTATGTGTGTGTATACACACATGTGTGTATACATACATATATACGTACACCTATACACCTACACACCTATACACACATACATCTACACATGCATACATGAATACATATACACACATATACATGCATGCATACATGCATACACACACACATATAGTCAAGAGTGAGAACTTACTTCTAGGTAGATCGGGAAAGGCTTCCCATAAGAGGTGGTGTATGAGCTGAAACTTTCCAAAGCGTTTTGCCATCATTGCTGAATTGATGGGATAATATTGTGACTTAGGGGTAGCGTGGAAGGGACTGGAAACCTGGGATCTTGTCCTGGAATCCCATAGGATCAGCCACCGAGGCTCTGCAACTAACTAGGTATGTGACTGTAACTAAACCACTACATTTCCTTGAATCTCAGTTTCCTCATTTGTAAAATGAGGGGGTTTGATGAGATACCTTTTAACATTCTTACCAGTTCTCAATGTCTTAGTGCTTAAGCTATGATTCACATTTCACCTCCACCCTTTTATTCAAGTGGGGATTCTCAGAGTATGTGAATAATCCATTCCCTATTCATTCAAGTTCCATATCACATCTGTGCTCACACGCCCACCAATCCCTCCCGCCAATACAGCTCAATACATCCCTTAAACATTGAATTGAAAATAATTTTTTTTCCTATTGAACAAGCTTAAAGAAAGGGAATCAGCTGTGAAAGAATATGGCCTTTGGCAAGCCTACCTCAGGAGCTATAACGTCACCTGAACAGATTTCAATCCACAGGTCTTCTAAACAAGTTACCAATGAGGTAACTGCATGCTAATAACACAACCATGACAAAACAGAAACATTTTTACTTGTGGGGAAGAAAGAAATCATAATAATAATAATGATATTTTTTTAATGGGAAGGAAGTGAGTCATACTCCAGCAGGTAGTCAACCCCCAGGGATCTGGGATTGAAGAGAATCCCAAACAGTCTGCCTCTACTATCACATCAGTAATTCAGTCTTGTCCAGCAAGTCTCATTCAAATTCTAACCTAGCAGCCTTCCCTCCACCTCCTAGTCTCATCAACCCTCTAAGTAGGTTGGATTAAAATTTCATCAGTTCTTAAGAAAAAAAAAAAACCCAGATGGCTTGTTTTTTTAATAGTGTATAGGTCTATTCATATTCATTCATCCCCCACCCCCCCAATTAATTTAAGGTTCAGTAACCTTTACCAAAGGCCAAATGCTTAATATTCCTTCAAGTCATCAGGCATTCCAGCACCTGCAAAATCAAGGCTAATATAACGTTATTTTTGCTTAACAAAAACAAGAATTAATTTTTTTTTCCAAAGAAAAAGTGAAGGAGGAAATAAGAATTGATCTTTCTTAGATAATCATTTGCAGCAGTAGAAAATTAAGATGCACACCCAAGACTCAAGCTCAGAGGGCTTCACAGCCTCCTGGCAAATCAGAATTCCACTTCTTAAGCATCCTTAATATGCAAAGGTAGGATCACCTACCTAGTAACCTTTAGAATCATCAGTTTTAGACCTCTAGAAGTATCAACCTAATACAGAACCTAATTGCTGCATAATTTTTCAAAGTTGACTACTGATGAACTCAATGTCACATGTCCATAGAAGTTGGCTACTGTCAAATATAGCTAAAAGAGAAATCCTCACCCCTCCTATGGCAATCTTACACTTTAGAAAGGTGTTGCAATGAAAAACAACACTTTTCTAATGGAATCTCAGTCGAGGTTGACATTTTCCTGTTCTCTTCCTTTATCTCCCTCCATAGGGACTGCAAAGGAAAGTGTCCTATTAGCAGCTGGCCAGTGTTCGTATGATTTCATCCACATGGAAGAACAAATATTTTTTTTTTGTTGTTGTTGCTGCAAAAAGACTTACTCACAGGCAGATGTGATATTCAAACCACTAATAATCTTAAAGTGTTTTTCAAAAGGTACATTGAGGCTGCTTGGTAAATTTTCCAGAAAGGTCAATAAAGAAAAGAATCTATATACCCCCAAATATTTAAAGTAGCACTTTTGGGGGTAGCAAAGAACAACAAATAAAGTAAATGCTCTTTAACTGAGGAATGACTAAACATCGATGCATTGGAACATTACAATGCTATAAGAAATAACAATCATGACTCAGACTCATATGAACTGATGCACAGTGAAGAAAGCAGAACCAAGAAAAAGTATATAGACAATGGCTACAACAATGTGAGTGGAAAGGACAATAACTCTAAAACAAATGAATCTGAAAACTGGAATTTGATTGACCAAAGAGACAACACTTTTCTCCACATTCACCCTCCTTGATCCTTTCCAGAATCGGGGAATCAGGGGGTGTAGAAGGCTGCACACAAATCAGTCTTTTTAAATCATTAGTTCTGCAGGATTTTCTTTCTTCACACTTCATTATAAGGGATGGCTCTCTGGGATAAATGGGGGCAGGAATATGATAGGAAACAGAGATGGGGTAAAAACAAAATATGTCAATAAAATTATTTTAAAACAGCATGCAGGAAATCTGTTCTGATTTGTAATTATTGTCTTGCCTGTAGAGCTTACTTTTAAAGACTTCATCCCTCCCATTAGCATTGTGGTAGGTAAGCCAAATCCCCGAACAACTCACACGTCAGGGCTGTAGCTTTGAAAGCCTGAAAGCCAACATAAATGGATCCAAGCTGGCTCAGGTCTGGAGGAACATACTGAATTTATATGGAGAAGAAAGGGTAGTGTGAGGGAAAAACAGAAACTGGAAACCAATTCACACATAATTTGACAAAAGCCAAAGAAAACAATTTGAGGGATAATGATTGTTACACTTAATTGACATAGCAATCCTTGAGAACTGTAGCTCAAATGGCAAAAACACTATGACTGTAGATAGCTTGAATAAAGAAACAGCCAGAAGGGCAAAGATTTAGGGCTGAAGGGGAGGTCCTAAATCACATTCAACTGCTCCATTTTACAGATGAGGCAATGGACAGAGAGGAGTTAAGCAACTTGTCCAGAGTCACATAGAACTAGTTGTGTCTGAAGTGGGATTTGAACTCAGGTGTTCTTGAGACTCCAAATTTAGTATCCTACCCATCCACTATGCTACTTATCCAGCCTTACACCTATGAACCATCTTTTGTTGAAAATATAAATACAGTGTAATTAAGTCTCATCCTGTACAGATATAGGTCATGATGACCCTGAGCCTACCAATGTTGAGTCCAGGTAGATAAAGAGAGGCTTAGGGGGCAGCTAGGTAGTGCAGTGGATAAAGCACTGACCCTGGACTCAGGAGGACCTGAGTTCAAATCCAGCCTCAGACACTCGGCACTCACTAGCTGTGTGACCCTGGGCAAGTCACTTAACTCTCATTGACCTGGGAAAAAAAAAAAAACACCAAAAAAAAAAACCTAACAAGAGAGGCTTAGTGATCTGGGAGTCACCGAGCAGGTGTAAGAAGAAAAAGTGGGAAGAACTTACCAGCCTCGTGACTATGGACATGCCACTGAGCCTGTTTCTTATCTGAAAAATGACATTGGATTAAGTGACCTTTAAGGTCCCTTCCAATTCTATACCTGCAATAGTATGTAATTCGAAGGTCTTAATTAACCCTCAGCCCTCTCCTCTTATAAGTAATATTATCTAAGATTTTAATGTCAGTAATGAAGTAGAAAGACCAATGAACCTGGGAGTCATACATGTAAAGTTGGAAGGGACCCAAGAAGTCATTTAGTCCATCCCCCTCCATTTTACAGATGAAGAAACTGAGGCCTAAGTGACTTTCCAATATCTCAGAAATTAACGTTTCAGTGAAGGAGACCTGGTGTCCTAGTCTCAACTATGTCATAAATGTGAGGCCCTGGGCTAATCCCTCATCTACTCTGGGTTCTGTATCTTCTGCAGAATTAGGGAATTAGGCTAGAAAACTGTCAGCTCTCGGCTCTCTTTTGTCTCCCAGGTGCTTAACAAAGAGAAATGAGTTGAGGACTGCTAGATTTTTACAGCCTTTTCTGATTTAAGCCAGACTTTCTAAGTGATTTCCACATATCTCCACGAGGGAATTTTCTTCTAAACCAAAATTGGAAAGAGCTCCCATAAACATGCAAGAGGGATAAAGGGGAAAAATACCCTGCACAACTAGAGTGCTTATTGCTTATTCAATAGCCTATCAAAAGGCTCCCTTCTAAAATATGCTTATTTGGAGGAACCAGACAATGCAGTTCCCCATTGTGACCACCTTTTCATCTTGCAAACTCAAGAAATTAAATGCTTGAAAACTTAAGTCTCCATCTTTTAAGATGGAATCATGGAGAACTTTTTTCTCCCACAAAAAGCTACAGTAAAAAGGAGCTGAAGGAAGTATTTGCAACTACAAAAATTCTTTTGTTTTAACACTCCATCAACTTGAATAGAGCATGAATCACTTTTCAAGAGATTTTAAAATAAAATAATACCATGCACATTTGTTCATTATGCTATTTGCTACATTCTTGCTCGAAATGACTGGACAAATTGCCACTCCTGCTGTCTAAAACACAGAAGAAATAGGAATGGGGTCCTACCAGGGTGGACATGCCCACTATCACTGCTATTTCCCTTGTTAAACATGGTACACGACTTTTGGAATCCTCTCTTGAAAGGAAGAATTTCTGAAGCCTAAGGATTTTCCCAAATGCTATGGAGCCTCCTTTGTTGAAAGACTTCCTTTTCTTCTCTGTGCAGCCCCGAGAAACTTGCTCCAATGAGGTCTCCAATCATAGCCACTGTCTGCCACCATCATACACAGGTCAACCATTCATTATTGAGTCTAACTCATTCCATTTGACATCAGGTTTCTGTTGGGTATAAGTTATTCTTGCATTATTCATATGCTGCTTGTTTGGCTCAGATGCCTCTTTATGTAAACATTCATTTCCCATGGTGTTTTGCTGTTGTTCACCAAGCTTATATTATTTTGTTACTTGAGACACATATAGGTCTTGATTATGGCTGATCCATCAAAAGTTGCTGTACTCTCATCTCCAAGCATTGATATTTTGGAGAAATAATTGAATATTAATTTGAAAATCCAACCTACAAATACACATTTTTATGAGTAAAATTTATTATTTAATATTTTTCTTCCTTATACTCAGCAGTTGTTTGGAATTCTTTTTTACTCCGAGCATAGCATTTGTTTTGTTTTCTATGGTGTCTGAGCCTTTAATTCTGCAAAGAAAACAGCCTAACTAATGGGAGTGAGGTTTATAGATAAAATAAAAAAGCAGCCTCGAAATATTCACGACCAACACAATTTTGATTAAAGAAAGAACTCTGATTTTTAATAGTTTTGATCATTAAAAAAGTTTAAACCTGCATAGCAATCATTTCAAAAATAATTATTTAATGTTCCATAATTAAACTGTACACAACCTAGTCTTGGGACACAGAAGCCTGTGAGGTGAGTTTGCAGTCCAGTGCAATCAATCCCAGGAGCAGGGAGTCCGTCTCCCCTTGGCCGTTTAGTTCTGTTTGTCTAAGTTTTTTGTTGTGTTGCGTTGTGTTGTGTTGTGTTGTGTGTGTGTGTGTGTGTGTTTTCTGTTACTTGGCACAGTCTAGCTCCGCGTGTCAGCGGATCTGCACTGGGAAGAGAGAGCAGCTTGACCCCAGTCCTTTCTCCCTTCCCCTCCCCCCACTTGGCAGGACTTCCTTCTCAAAGTCGCTCAATGTCTCGGTATTTCTTCCTCAAGATGGAGACCTGGTCTTTAAAGAGGACGGGGTCGAGCCTCATCTGAGAATGGCTCAGCGGCATGTAGCCAAACCAGCTGGCAAACGTATTCATGCAGCTCTGTCTCTGGGCAAAGTGGTCTGGGTCAGCCCAACGAGAAGCCCGAGAAGTCTGGAGGAAAGAAGAGGAGAGGAAGGGGTGAGATAACTGAGTGACTTTACACAGACCAAGAAATGAGGTTATTATTAAGGAGTTGACATGGATATGGGGTAACACCAGCTATTTAAGAGTCTGACGGAAGTGTACTGGTGGGTGAGTGTGGGGGTGGGGGGACATTCTGGTTTGGGTTCCTGACTCAGTCACAAAACCACAGGATAGCAGATGAAGAGCTGAAATAAAAGCTTACATTTATATAGTATTTTCAGGTTTACAAAGCATTTGACATACATTATCTCATTTCAGTCTGGGAATTAGGTGCTATGTTTATCTCCAATTTACAGAGGAGGAACCTGAGGCTGGCAGAGGCTAAATGACTTTACTGGGGTCACATAGCTAATAAATATCTAAGGTAGGATTTGAACTTGGATTTTCTACCAGAACTCTAATTCAATGTGAATCAAGGGGCCATTGAGTCTGACACCTTTATTTTGCCGATAGGAAACATGAAATACATAGAGGTTAAGTGATTTGTCCAGAGTCATGATACTAGCAATTATTGGGCAGGATTTGAATGCAGGTCTTCCTGACTCCAAGATCAGGACTCTATCCACTATGCTACCTAGGTGCTTAGACTTTCTGAGCTAGAAGGGACCTCTGAGCCTCTCTAATTCAACCCATACCAATATAAGAATTCCCTCTACAACATACCTTGACAAGAGACCGTCTAGCCTGTGCTCAAAGTCTTCATATGAGAGAGGTCATCTCTATTCTGAGGGAAATAGCCCTTCCCACTTTTATAGCTCTAATTATCAAGAAGCTCTCCCTTATATAACAGCTATCATTTATATTGCCCTTTAAGGTTTGCAAAGAGCTTTACATATATTATCTCAGAAGGAATTAGGAGATTTGCACATAGTCAAATAACTAAATCCAAGTGTCCAGGCCTCTGTCCTTGAACTCAACAGACACAACCACAAGTTTTCATGTCTGCAGTTGATCTTCCAGAAGTCAACAGTGCCAATCACAGACAAAATGCATATAAAGATGAGAAGTACAATCGCAATATCTAATTTTCCTCTGATAGCTTGGAATACGTAGTCTGATAGCTTGGAAGAAGTGAGTTCTCCTCTTGAAGCTTCTAGGTTTTGTTGCTTCTGCTGTTTGTTTTGCTATAAAATGAAAGTTAATGCTACTAACCATATCCTAAACTCTGGAGTCACCACATCCCCAAATTCATGTCTAACCCTTTTATAAAAATTAATGGTTTTGTTGTTGTTAAAATGTTAAATGGAACTTTCATGATGCTGACATCAACTAGTCTGCAACCTTGATTTATGCCTAAAAGCTATAAAGGTTTTTTGTTTGTTTTGTTTTTTGGTGAGGCAATTGGGGTTAAGTGACTTGCCCAGAGTCACACAGCTAGTGTCAAGTGTCTGAGGCTAAATCTGAACTCAGGTCCTCCTGACTCCAGGGCCGGTGCTCTATCACCTAGATGCCCCAACTATAAAGCTTTTTAAGATAGTTCACAGAATCGAAAAGGCAAGTTAGGTAGTGTCTGGAAGAGCTCAGTTTGAATCTTTCCTCTGGCTGTGTGACCTTGGCCTAGTGACCTAACCTTTCATCTTCAGTTTTCCCATCTGTAAAATGATGCCCACAACCATAGTGTCTCATGGGGTTGTTGTGAGGATCAAATAGATAAAAGCACTTTGCAAACTTTAAAATGCTAATTCAACATTAAGTGATGATGACAATAAGGATGATGTTAAAAGTCACCAGTTTGGCGACTGAGTACAAAAACTGTCACTACAGAGTAAGTCAAAAGTCACAAAGGGGTTTCAATATTTAATAACTCCTTTATTTTTCATTTATAATAGCATAGCATCATATGCAGTACATATATATATATGAAGTGAATTTATATTATGTGTGAAAAATCAAAACTTGTAAATAGCAAAAAATTAAGAAAAAAAAAATTCAAAAAGTTATTAAAACAAAATGCCTTTCGGGCAGCTAGGTGGTGCAGTGGATAAAGCACCAGCCCTGGAGTCAGGAGTAGCTGAGTTCAAATCCGGCCTCAAACACTTCAAACTTGCTAGCTGTGTGACCCTGGGCAAGTCAATTGCCTCACCAAAAAAACAAACAAACAAACAAACAAACAAACAAAAAAAACCCCAGCCTTTTGGCCCACCCTTATTTCAGCTGACTGAAGGGAAGTAAGGGGTATATTTGTTCACTGGTTGTTTTTTTTTTTTTTTCAAATAAGAAAACATCCATCAACAAAACATTTGAAAACTACCATATTGGGTATGGTACATACCCATACAAGGGTAGGTGGAAGAACCCAAGCCCACACATTTTCTTTAAGGTTTGCACTGTGTCCCATCAGAAACCTTTTTTTCCTTTTAGCAAATGCCCTCTGCTGAGAAGACATTTTAAACATTTGTTTAATGGGCAGCTTTGGTGAATGTTCATTAAGCTAGGGGTGTCCATTAAGTTCCTCTACTGAGCTGCCTTTAACTATCTTTTTTCACCCACTAAGATTGTCCATAGACTTCACGTTCTTTTTAAGGGGCTCTTGTACTCAAAGCACTGCTTTCTGAAACTAAAGATGTCTGCCTTTCTCACTTCACTTATCCTGCCCCACCGGTACCTTTACCAAACACAATCAGCTATGCAAACAGTCATTGCCCACTCAGGATAGGAATTATTGATCGTGGATGAGTAGTAAGGATGGCTGTCCTCATTAATTTACTTTCTAAGTACCTAAGAAGAAGAGGGGAGGATGGCAATTTCTTTTGGGGTTAACTAAATGTGAGCTCCCTGGGGGAAGGAATTATTTCTGCTTTTCTTGGTATCCCTATTCTTTAACATGTAGCATTTAAAAATTCTTGTTGATTGATGGATTTGTAGTACTCAAAAAGGGGGAGGGGGTTAGGGGAATAGCTTTAAATTTCCACAGAACTTCTGCCTAGTACTAATTAGGCATCAGATCATAGCTCAAGAGCCGGAAGGGGCCTCATAGGCTGTCTGGTCCAACCTCCTCCTCATTTATAGATGAGGAAATTGTGGTCAGGAAAGTTGAAGGACTCAGCCAAAGTCACCCAGGTAGTAAAATTCACAGGTGAAATTTGAACTTAAGACTTCCGGTTCCAGATTTAGTGCTCATTGTTCTATGCCAGTAATCGGCAAATTACAGCTCACAGGATGCCAAATTTTGTGGATGGTGCTTAAGTCAAGAATGGACTTTACATTTTTAAATAAAGTTTTATTGTGGTTAAAAATGAAAAACTATTCTTGGTTTACAAGTTTCACAAAAAGAGACAGCAGGCCAGATCTGCCCTCCTACTGTTGTTTGCCAACCCCTGCAAGGTCAGATTCTTGAAAATAAGGTTTTCTTGGAAAAAATGAATTTGAGGAAAGCCTAATTAATGGTATTTTTCAAACTGTTCTAATAAGTCAACAGGCAGATATGTGCATTGATTTATGCTTCTGTCATGGCCTTTGGGGCTGCTAGGTGACATAGTAGATAGACTGCAGGGCCTGGAGTCAGGAAGACTCATATTTCTGAGTTCCAATCTGACCTCAGATACTTACTAGCTGTGCGACCCTGGGCAAGTCACTTAATCCTGTTTGCCTCAGTTTCCTCATCTGTCAAATGAGCTGAAATAAAGGAAATGGCAAACCACTCCAGTTTCAAACAATCAAGAAAAACTCCAAGTGGAGTCACAAAGAGTTAGACTCAACTGAAAAAACAACTGAACAACAACAACAATAACATGATCATTATTTAGAAACCAACCCATTCACTGGTATAACTCTATAGTTGCTTAGATGAGCCATACTCAGTTCCAGAAGGTCATTTAGGGCCACTCACAAACCAGCCAAAGAGTCTATGCTGTTAAAAATGTGAATGTTGTGGATAAAACACTGGCCCTCAATTCAGGATGACCTAAGCTCAAATCCAGACCCAGACACTTGATACTTGCTAGCTGTCTGACCCTGGGCAAGTCACTTAACCCTCATCCCCCTCCCCCCGCAATGTGAATGCCAATTTACCTGTAGAGAGAAGTGGAATCAACACAGCAAAGAATCTAGCACCTCCCTTACAAATATTAAGGGCTCAATAAATGCAGAATTTAAATATGAATTTATTAGAAGATGCCTGTGAATTAGCCATGCTTCGAGAACTCTGATTTAAAAAGCAAAGAAAAGCTATAAAGACTAAGTGGGCTTCCTTAGTTCAAAAGAGAAATAACAGTTCTTGCAGTTGTAAACAGCCCTACAACTGTCTCCTAATAAGGACAAGTCTCTTCTATCAATAAATGATCAAATTTCCATGTGCATACTTATTATGCAAATATAAAACCTAAGAAACCTTAATTGTATGGTTTAGATGAATCCAAAGCAGTTTGCGCTTTCTTTCCTAAGTAAAACTTGTTACCATTTAAATGGAGCCCAGTTTACATTGAATTAAATTATGTTCTGGAAGATGTCATGAGCATGGATCTAAAAGCTGGAAGGAACTTCATAAGCCATAATATATAACTGTTTTGTTTGCCAGATGAGAAAACTGAGACCTGGAGGCATTATGTGACATTTATCAAGGTCAGCTGGATAATAAGTATAAGAGGCAGGGTTTGAACCCAGGTCCTAAACTTAAGGTGTGGTGTTTCTTTCCCCTTGCCTGAGTGACATAAGTATTCAACAAACTAACTTTTGTGTACGTCTAAGAGGCAGTTCCAGATTTATGAACAGATTGTGCTGTAAATGTTCATGTGTAAATTAGTTGCATGGAATTCAGAACAAATTTTCCCATAGACACGATGTTTCAGATGGCGGTGATGTTTCCTAGTCATCCCATCGGAGCTTACGGAATCTATACTATTCATGAAGCATATAGTAGTGTAGATTGGGGTTTAGAATGTGATTCTATAATTTGTGACAATGTTCTTAGGGGAAAATATTCTGAAATTCCAATTTGGGATCCCACTAAGTCTACAATAAGAAAAGGGATAACCTTATCACTTGGCAAGCACGGTCACTCTGGGGTTAGGAGCCACATGAGGTAGTGAGAGATAGAAGCAAGAGGCTCTAGAAAGGGAGAAAGGAGCAAAGGGGCCAGAAATTCTGTGATCATGGGGGCAGCTAGGTGACTCAGTGGATAGAGCACCAGCCCTGGATTCAGGAGGACCTAAGTTCAAATCTGGCCTCAGACACTTAACACTTACTAGCTGTGTGACCCTAGGCAAGTCATTCAACCCCAATTGCCTCACACACCCCACCCCACCCCCTGAAAAAAAATCCTGTGATCTTAAACTCCTGGTGATATTTCTTGGTCCTGAGCTAGATAGCTGGTTGTATTTCATTCAATTTGACAAATATTCATTAAGCACCTATGTGCTTAGGCACTGGGTTAAGCACTGGGAAACAAAAAGAGGCAAAAAAATAATTCCTAGCCTTCAATCTTATAATCTAAGGGTAGGTCTATGGGCAATGTACAAACAAATACATACAAACCAAGCTGTATACAGGATAGGAAGTAATCAACAGAGGGAAGACATTTCAATTAAGAGGGATTGGGGGAGGCTTCCTTTAGGAAATGGGATTTTAGTTGGGACTTAAAGGAAGCCAGGGAGGTGCCATCTTAAGATGTGACAGAGCATTAGAAACTGGAGATAGGAAGAAGTGAGTTTGAGTCAGCTCTACCACCCTGGGCCAGTCACTTAACCTCTCTTGATCCCAGTTTTGTCATCTATAAATGGAGGGGTTAGACTCGATCATCACCTCCAAGGTCACTGCCAGCTCTAAATCAATGATTCTACAGTCATTATTTTATATTGTAATATAAAAATGAATATTTTGTTGCTGGTCAGGGTCTTCCTCCTCCCTGCCTCGATGTGGACTAGAATTCAGTCTCACAGCTTTTTATCTACTTTTTCCTTGACATACCCACACAGCTTTTTGAAAGTATTTTCTAGGGCAGGGACTCCAAAGCTGGGATCTACAGATTCCAAAGTGTGTCAGTGGATAGATTTTGGTGGGCCTGTGAACTTGGATAGGGAAAAAATACATCTCTATTTTCACTAACCTCTAACTAAAATTTAGAATTTCCTTCAATTATAATATAGGCAACAAAACGTTATTCTGGGAAGGGCGTTCATAGGCTTCCAAAGAAGACTGCCAAAGGGATCCACGACATACAATAATAATAATAATAATAATAATAATAATAATAATAATAATAATAATAATAATAATAATAATAATAATAATCAACTCCTCTTAGAAGGGATTTTTATGAAAGGGGGTTAAATGACTGCCTCCTAGCTATTCCTTCCCCAACATTCATATGCATAAGCACACACGTTAAACACATAAATCCCTTTTTTTGGGAACAAAACAAGTCTTTTGGCATACAGAGGGCTGTTCTAAAGTATTATTCATCAAATGAGATAATGTGCGTAATTTTTTTGTAAACCATAAAGTGCTACATAAATGAACTATTATATATTTTCTACCCTTTAAAAGAAGGACCACTTCAAGCTGGGCTGAGCATTTCATTAACAGAAGTTAGGGTGGGGAAAAGGGTCCTGGAGAGAAAGAGAATGAGCTGCTGGTTTCCAGATGCAAGTAAGCTCTATGCCAGAGGTGGCAGCATGGAAGAGAGGAGCAGTCACTGGGTTGGGGGTAATGGTCAAAGCATTGAAACTCAAGCCAAGAGAGACCTCAGTTCAAATCTAAGCTCTGACACTGAGTGGGTATCCATGGGAAAGTCTCTGAGCTTCAGTTTCTTTACCTGTAAAATGGGGATAATAATATATCTGAATTTTACATATATTAATATATATTTCACATAAATAGGATTCTTATATATGTGATTTATATATATATGTATGTATTCTTATCTTCTTTCTATATATCTATATCATCTCTCTCTATACACACACACACACACGGTTCTTAAGAGGAAATTGTTTTGCAAATCTTAAATTTCTACACAAATTTTGGGCTGGATCTGATTTGGTCTTAGAAAGCTATCTGGTGCATTGAGAGACTAAGCGATTTGACCAGGACTCACACCCATTATGTGTTAGAGGTGGGGCATGAATCCAGGTCTTCTAAAGACTCTTGGACCAGCTCTCTATCCACTGTACCATGATGCTCCCTCCCTCCATATGAGCTATTATTAAATATATTTCTTTCCTCACTATTGTCAGTCCTAGCACTTTAACCTCCCCCCTTCCCCCCCCCATGGCAGAGACCTTGAGGGAAAAGTAAGAATGGGATATGGTAATGGAACCAATCCCAGGCAGCAGGGGGATAGGAGAAGGAGGAGGAAGACAAAAAGAATATTTCAATTGATGACAAAAGAAAGGAAAAGGAAGCTTTTGTGGTCACCAGGCTGGGTGACCATTCTAGGTTGTCACAATATATATATATATATATATATATATATATATATATATATATATATATATATATATATATATATATATAAATATATATATATATATAAAAAGACAGACAAATTGGATGAACAAAAGTTGAGTATTTTTTTTTTTGTATATGACAAATATAGAATGTAGGCATAGCTAGACATGCCTGGCTAAATTCAGAAATGGTCCCAAATAGTGTTAAAATTGACTATAATCACAACTGGCACTCTTAGATTGGACAAATTTCGCAAGTCACTAGAAAAGGCACAAAATATATACTAAGAGTTATATGATTTGCAACCTGGACATTTTTAAAAAATGTTTACAATGCAATAAATAAAAATTAGATATTATCAAAGCACCTTCTGTGAATGAAAAAAAAATCAGAAATTGAAATTTTTTAGGTTTGCTTAAATTGTGGCTGTTGTAAAAGAGAAATAGTTTATGTTATTTTCAATTACTTGCTGCCACAAGATATCCAGACAGAGCTATAGAATTGTGTTAAGATGGGATGTTCAAATGTGCCTCATTGAATTGACCAAGTCTAAGTCAGGTGTTTCTAGATTTACCTGGACTGATCTATATAATCTGTAAGAACAGGGTGTTTGCAAAATGACTAATATGGGAATGTTTTACATGATTGCATATGTATACCTATATCAGATTGCTCACCAGCTCAGGGAGGGAGGAGAGAAGGAAAGAATTTGGAACATAAAACTTTAAATTATTTTTTGGGCATATCTAGGTTTGTCTTCCTTCAAGTTCATTCTCTTGTGTTTCTCTGTCTCTGTCTCTCTCTCTCTCTCTCTCATACACACACACACACACACGCGCGTGCGCGTGCGCGCGTGGATAAGAATTGACAATTTTAGATTGGTAAGACCTGTGATCTACTTACTAAAGGAATTCCCCTTCCTAAGACACATGTTACAAATTCTCACTCTGTGCATCATGCATCTCCTTTTCCTATCCCCCAGACAGCATCATTATGGCAGTTAGAAAGGGCAAAATGTCTAAAAGGTCATTATTATTTTCTCCTCATTTTATGAATTAGCATGGCCAAAATAATTCATCACCTTGTGGCTGTTTCTCTATTAATTCTCAGAGAATCATAGGCCCACAGTTGTGGAATAGGAAGGCAGCTCAGATGCCATGTGCTTCCCTTCTCACTTTAATGATGAGAAAGCTGAAGGCCAAAAAGGTTAGACTACATGTGAAAAATCACATAGGTAGTAAATAGGTGGCAGAGGCAGGGTCTGAAACCAGGTCCTTAGACTTTATAGCTGAAGTTTTTCCCCCTTAGCCCTAAATTCTGGTAGGTTCTCCAAGGACAGACTCCACTGAGCCTTTCTTGCCTGATAGGACCTGTGAGAGCAGATGCTCCATTGACATAATCTTTGAGAGCTGAAGGTTACCTCAGCACCAGGATGAGTAAGGCTTTCAAGGAAGACCATTAATTTATCATATTCTAAATCAGGATCACAAGCATGAGTTAAAAATGAGACATACAGGGGGCAACTAGGTGGTGCAGTGGATAAAGCACCAGCCCTGGATTCAGGAGGACCTGAGTTCAAATCTGGCATCAGACACTTGACACTTACTAGCTATGTGACCCTGGGCAAGTCACTTAACCCTCATTTCCCCCTGGGGGGGGGGGAAGGAATAAGAAGAAAAAAAAATGAGACTTACAGGTAGGGAGTTAAATCTCTAAATCACATTACTGTGATTGTTAACAATCCTGTTCCCAAATTAAAGATAAACCACAATCAAAATTTACCCATAAGTCTATGTTAAAGAAGCTGTGGATCAAATTAACTAGCCATGATATGTCAACATTTCAAGGGCCTGTAACTTAATCCATGTAGGCACTCCCTTCACTAATAATGACCAAATTCCATCTTTAACTTGGTAGATATCTTTATGTAGTATTTCCTTCTCTGTATAACAACCTGTTTTCCCTTAGTAGATTGTAAATATCTTGAGGACAGAGACTGTTTGTTTTTTGTCTTTTTACCCAACACCTGCTATATTACCCAGCATATAGTAAAGCACTTAATACAAGCTTGTTGAATTGGAACTTCTGAGCACTGGTGTGGACAAAAGAAATTCAGGATACTGTAGCTGCTGTGTTAGCGAACCTCTCTGCTCTCAGCCAGTATGGTTCTCAGGCCATCCTGGATGGCATTCTAGCTGGGTAGAACATGCCAAAGTCCTCTGTATCACCAAGAGTCTTTGAGAAGAGATCTTGGTCCTAGGGTTTACAATTAATTAATGTAAATTAGGATTATAGTATCATCAATTTAGAGTTGTAAGGGATACTAGAGGTCATTTAGTCTAACATCCTCATTTTAGAGATGAGAGAAGATGAGACACTTGTCTGAGGTCACAAAGCTAGGAAGTATTGGAAGCAGGATTTGAATTCAGGTCTTCCTGACTCCAAGTTCAACAAATTTAATTCTTGCACTACACAGATCTTGAAATAGCTGACTACACAAACTCTGGAGGAGTTATTAAAAATCTTCTTCATATTGTGTCCTAAATCAGATGATAAGTAGCATTTTCCCTTCCCTTCCCTTCCCTTCCCTTCCCTTCCCTTCCCTTCCCTTCCCTTCCCTTCCCTTCCCTTCCCTTCCCTTCCCTTCCCTTCCCTTCCCTTCCCTTCCCTTCCCTTCCCTTCCCTTCCTCTCCCTTTTCTTTGATATGGTTGGGAAGGAAACACAAATTTTGGGTTAATCTCATATGTTCCAATTTTAAAACTCCCTTAGCTTCTCTAGGTTTGGACTTGTTTAATTTGTTTATCTTCATCTTCCAACTGGCAAGACCTTGTTAAGTCTTAAGAGTTCTTCAGCTAAGGAAACATTTAAACCCTCTGTTAATAAACAAGACAAAGTAAGTTCCAGCCACCCTCACCTGCCCCATCATTGTCTCTTTATACTGTTTTTTCTGGGTCACTTTGATTGGAGGCAGTTTCGTCACAGCTGACACAAGGAAGTTCATCAGAATGTCCTCACAGTTGGCCAACTGGTCCACCATATTCTTCAGGCTGGCTGGCAGATAATGAGTGTACAGGTAGTGATAATATCTACAAAACCAAAGGACAAAAATAGCTGTTCATGTGGGGACATCATCATGGGAAGATATGCGATTCGCACATATAGAAAAGACACAGAAGCCAGCTGGACCCTAAAATAAATCATTATAATTGGCTTGTCACAGATCAAAAATAGGGGTGATGGCTCACCAGGCTAACACATTTTCAGGTCAAACCTGTTAGGGAAGCACATCTGAACACTTGAAAACAGCAAGAGGAATAACTTACATATTATTTATTAACTGTGAAAGACCTTGCTTTATGATTCCACGGATGCAGTTTAAATTCAAACCAAATCATAGCAATCTATAGAGCATCCCTCACCCAAGAAGTCCATTACATGGCTATCCTTGTCCTTGATACTATGAATATACTATTCTACCACGTGTGGTCCACAGTACAAATATTTCAAACACACAATTTGGTGGAACTCAGATTGATTGCAACTGAATAAGCTGGACTCCTCAATTAACCAGAAGTTTTTCCTCTCAACTTTACTTTCAAGAGAGAGAAATAAAGTGACATTAGAAATTTGTTTGGAGGGAAAAAAACCCAAAACTTTCAGGGAGCATTTTGGGCTCAAGTGGCCCAGAACAGAATCATCTATGTTTTGTATACTTAAAGGACTAAGGCAAGATGGTGTCATGGAAGGACTTGATTTGAAGTAAGAGGATCCAGGTCATATCCTGGATCTGCTACTTGCAAGTTGTGTGACCCTTGGCCAGACTTAACCTTTCTGGGCCTCAGTTTCCATATTGATGAATGGAGGAGGTTGAACCAGATGGTCACAAAAATCCCTTCCAGCACTATAGCCTATAATCTAATGACTATTGCCAAATGATATCTGAAGTTATAACCTCAAGGCCCTTAATGATCCTCAGTTATCAAAGACTCAATTATGACTGGCATTTCCTCCTGTAGTATAGAAGAGGGTAACATATTAATTAACACTTATTTTCTCTCTTTAAAACAACTCATATTTACATAGTGCTTGAAGGTTAATAAAGCACTCTGAAGAACCCTTTGAGGAAGGTTGTACAAGTATCAGTCCCCCCATTGTTCAGATGTTGAAACTGAGGTTCTCAGGGCTGAAGTGACTTGAACATGGTTGCACTAGCAACCACCAGGGCCTGGACGACTACCAGTGTGACCTTGGACAAGTCCTTCAACCACTATGGGCCTCTGATCCCTCATTTATAAAAGATTGGTGGGGGAGGGGGTTGACTAGGTCCCTTCTATCTCCAAATCTACAAGCTTATGGCTTCTACTGTACTTCTCTTAAAAAGACTGCCAACAACAAAAGCTGCAACCATAAAGTTAACTGTGAGTAAACAAAAAAATAAAGTCAATTAACCAGGATAACCCATTCCCCAAGCATGCTGGGATTATTGTATTAAGACAATGAGAAGGCAATATGCTAAGAGGCTTCTCCATATATGAGTTAGGGCAGCCAGGCCATCTGAGCTGAGCCAAGAAGTTAACTAATTAACTCCCACAAGTGATCTGAACATGACTGCCAAGTTTCAGCTCTGGCTACAGACAGAGCCTAACCTGACACAGCATTCCAGGACAGCCCCATCTGGTTTGCTTACTTGTGGTAAATAGCAGCTCCTGTCAATACCATGGAATAATCATTAGTCCACTTAGACGTATAACCCCACCGTTCTTTAGTGTTATCCCAGAAATGGCTGCGAGCTGGGTACCCTACAATCCTCTCTGGAAAACTCTGCCACACTGTAAAGGCAAAATCCACCTGCAGGCAAAACACAAGCCAAACAAGTAATCAGCAATGTTAACAAGTGTCAACAAAACATTACCTTCCCCGCTAATTCAGAATGCAAAATCCGGGGACTGTTGCAAAACATTAATTCCATGTATTCATCAGTAAATTAAACTGACTACTTGACATTTTGCCCTGTGATTATGCACATTTTAATGTTTTCTGTTAAAGGAAGCTCAGAGCATTGCAGAGCAGAAATAGAAATTCAGACAGGTCCTTGTAGAAATTCCGCCTGCTCAGGGGGAACCACAGTGGTTTGGATTGCCACCCCCCCTCCTTGGAGGCGGACACGACTATCAATTTGCAGGAGGTATATAGGTATTGCTGAATAAATGAAAATAAATTTGCAAACACTGGTGGTTCTGGTTATAACTGTCCAAGTAAAACAGAGTCAATTCAAATAAATGGACTCAAAATAAAATAGATTTTAAAGATGATTTTTTTTTAAAAAGGCAAGTTCTAATATGAGAATTTCTATGTGGATTTGACATAATCAAGAATGATAATTACAGTGTTTACAGCAGGTGGAGGCATAAGAAAGTGAAATTTAGAAAACATATACAGCAAACAAATTTAAACCAATTTACTTTTGTTTTGTTAAAGGAAATGCATTTTTATTATTTCAAAAGTATATAGTAACCTAGTCAATTAGAATTCCTAAGCAGTGGTCCTGCTTCCAAGAATCATTTGTGGCTAGCAAATAAATATTTAAAATCCAGGTTGGTAGGATTTTTTCCCCGGTTCTCAAGTGCTACATTCTATTTTGGATGTTAAAGTGTTCAGAAATCACCTTGCAATGCTGGACATATCCTTGCTTCATGAATAGTGAAAAGCTGTGGATAGAGCCCAGGACCTAGAGTGAGGAAAACTCATCATCCTGAGTTCAAATCCAGTCTCAGGCATCTACTAGCTGCGTGACCCTAAGCAAATCACCTAACCCCATTTGCCTCAGTTTCCTCATCTGTGAAACGAGCTGGAGAAGGAACTAGCAAAGCACTCCAGTATCTTTGCCGAGAAAACCCCAAATGGGGTCACAGAGAATTGGATGACAGCTGAAAAAAACGACTGAACATATATACAGATTTCAATCTACCCCTTTTCAGAATGATTACATATTTCCTAACTAAGAGGTCACACACAAACAAAGAGGTTTTACTGTATGTCTTCAAATAACACACAAAGTAAACTACCTCCTTAATTAGCCGCTAGAAGATTTGTGAATCTTACATCCTGGCCACATAATATTCTGGGGCAGACATCACAGCCTGGCATGGTCTTCTTTTTTCCAGCATTCCCTGTGCCTGCTGGAAGTGTTGTGTCTAGAGAATAGATTTTAATCAATGGATTGAGCCTCAGAAAGAACGGTTCTTTTCGATAGGACTAATCCAATTCTATTATCATCAAAATGATGACTCAAAACTCAAAGATGAGAGCATCTCATTTGTTAATACAAACTAACATTTATTAAGAGCCCACTGGGCAGAGCACTAGGTTTTGGGGAAGAAGCAGTTTAGAAAAGTTTTAGAGGTGAGGAGGGACTGAACCCATGATTTCCCTGGGAAGCTACTGGTAAGGAAAGAACCTCTATCAATGGGAGATAATGTTGTACAATGGAAAATGTGCTGGATCTGAAATCAGAAGACTTAGGTTTGAATCTCAGATGTGTCACATAATCCCTCTAAGACAAGGGGCAAGTCAATTGATCACTCAGATCCTTAGTTTCCTCCTCTGCAAAATGAGGGGGCAGGGCTAGCTGAATTGCTGTCTGAAGTCTCTTTCAGTTCTCAATCTATAATCCAATGATCTTGCAGGTAAGCAGCCTTTTGGTAATTTACAGTATTAAATGAGTGCCTGGGGGCACTGAGAGTTTAAATGATTTGCCAGATCATATCAAAGGCAGTACCTGAAACCAGGTCTTCCTGACGTTTAAAGTCAAGTCTCTATCTACTATGCTATAATGACTCTCCTTAGGAACATCAATCAATCTTATTGGGTAAAAATAGCATTCATATTTAAATATCAATAATTATTCAATTATTATTGCTAACAACAATGATTGCTACTAGTCATAGATGAAGTTTAAAAGCACTTTCATGTCTGTTCTCTCATTGCATCTTCCTAGGAGCCCTCTAAATTAGTCAGGGAGGGCAGCTGTGTTTTACATATGAGGAAACAGATTAAATGATGTGCCTCAAGTAATGGAGACTTCAATGATGGATGCAGCCAAGGACAGAAAAGAGACCATCAATGTGTTCCGGAAATCACATGTCTCTGTAGGGGTAGAATGCTTCAGTAGAAAGAGGGTGCCCCTCAATTGGAGGCTGCCTGAACAAATTACAGTATAGTAATAAAATGGAATCCTATCATGCAGTAAGAAATGATGAAAGGGATGGTTCAGAAAAACGTTGAGAAGACTCAGTTGAAGTAATGCCAAGCAATGTGAGCAAAACTGAGAGTACAATTTATATAATAACAACTACATCATAAAGACATGGACAATGTGGGAATTTGTTTTGCTTGATCATGCATATTTGTTTCAGGGTTTTGTTTTCTTTTAAAAGGGAGTGGGGGGGGAGAGATGTTTTTTAACCGAAAAACATAAAAATTTTAAATGGACAACATACAATCTAGAATAAGACAATCTGGATTTAAGTCCCTCTCCCATTTACTGTTAGTGAGAACTAGAGCAAGTCACTTAAACTTTTTGATCCATACTATCTGTAAAATAAGGGCAATAATACATGTCTACCTAACTCATGAGGTCGTTTTAAGAATCAAAAAGAGATACTGTACATAAAGAATATAGAATAAAGTAGTACAGAATGTTGGTAGTTATTATTATGATGAGATTAGAAAAGAAGATTAAAGTAAGACTGTGGAAGGCATTAAAAACCAAGGTAAGGCATTTGGGATTTATTCCATAACAACAGGGAGCCATTGTAGGTATTTGAACAAGAGATTGGCCTGATCAAAACTGTGCATGAAGAAGATTAATCTGGCAATGGTATGCAGGGGCGACTGGGAGGAGGTAGTCTGGAGGCAGGGGGACTGAGTAGGAGGCCATCATCCTGTACTTTCAGTGAAAAGTCTAATTCTACTGTAATATAACAAGAAAGCTTTATTTGTATAGCTTCTAATAAAATGCTGCTTCCAAGAAAAACAGGGTAATAACAACTACAAATATTTATATGGTGCTCTAAGATTTGTAAAACACTTTCGATACATACATACACACACACACACACACACACACACACACACACACACACACACACACACACATATATATGCGCTGTTCAAGTTGTTTCAGTTAGGACTGACTCTTTGTGACCCCATTTGGGGTTTTCTTGGCAAAGATACTGGAGGGGATTGCCAGTTTCTTCTCCAACTCATTTTACAAATGAAGAAACTGAGATAAAGAGGATTAAGTGATTTACCCAGGATCACATAGCTATTAAGTGTCGGAGGCTGGATTTGAATTCATGAAGATGAGTCTTCCTGACTTCAGCCTGGCACTCTATCCACTTGTCACCTAATGGTGTATGTGTATGTATATGTGTATGTTTATACGGATATGGATGTATATACATATATGTGTGTTGTGTGTATATATACATATATACATACATACTTTCATTTGATCCTCACAACAATCCTGGGAGGCAGGTGCTATTATTATCCCTGCTTTACCGATGAGAAAACTGAGGCTGAGGTTAAGGGGGTCACACAGGGGTAAGTGCACTAAGGAAGATATGAATTCAGGTCTTTCTGACTCCACACCCAACACCCTATCCATTTTTCCCCCTAGGAATCTACAGATTGAGAGGCATCATGGGAATTGCCGGTATCTCTTGGGGGTATTTAAATCACATAGTCACAACCTCCACATTGTTTCTGGTATTTCATATTTAAGTGGCTGTGAGGGCCGAAATTTAATATATGGAGCGTTAATTGGGTGACTCGCTGAAATATTGGGGTCCCAGATTGATGAGGAAATTATATCAGGCTCGTCTTCAGAGAAACATCCTCGACTGTTATTACTTTAAAAAAAAATACTAATTTATGACCCCCAAAGGGAAATATATACATTGGCAAGAACTGGAAAGCCCAATAGGATATTTTTATCACACAGATTTCCTATCATTTCCAAGCTGTTTCATGTAATTTCAAAGCAAGTTAAGAGAAATTCAGATAAAATTGTTATTCTTGTGATTGTTCAGATCCAGTCCAGATCATTAGCACATCAAAGAATCAAAGGTCAGCTTAGGGCCCTTTCTCTTAAAAACTGACATCTGTTTTCTTTAGATCACTCAGAACAACTCAGATTAATGTAAATAACTATAAACCAAGTATGTCTAATGTCCCTTCTAGCATACTATATAAATATCTGTCCTTGTACTAAGGGGAGACATTAAAACAATCTGGAAATCCTTGGGTGAGGGGGAAATAAATCAATATCTAGTCACGTAAAAAAGGGAATATGAAGTGCTCCCCCCCCCCAGAAAAAAAAAAAAAGAAAAAAAGAAAGAAAGAAAGAAAAAGAAAAAAACCCTTTCACTAGATCATTTTAAGCAGCATTACCACTTTGGTTATCAGCAAGAAGAGCAAACCAGCCTGCCAGCCTCTTAAATCTCCATATCATTTTCAACCCACATTGACTTCTAATTACTGCACATACAACAAATGTCCCTCTCAGCATGCGACGCAGTGCTTGGGACCGTTACTCTAAGAATAGAAATTGACACGAAACGTGTATGCATCACAGAGGCAAAAAGTTGTTGCATCATGGGTCACAAAACACCAACCCTAGGAGGGCTGCTTGTGCCCCGGAAGGGTGAATAGGAGGGCTGGGGAGTGGAAAGAAGCAGGTAGGGATCAAATGTTCCTGATCATATTTTAGCAATGGGATTTTCAGCACACTTGTGACACTGCCATGTTCCCAAGTTGCAGCAGTAGCCAAATGGTAATGTGTGCCATACCATACCAGGGGTTCCATACATGCTTTCCTCTTCCAAAATTTAGTTGCCCACTTTACCCATACCCAACACAACTGGCTTCAAGATCTTCCTTCTTCATCTCAGAAACAGCAATATTTTATCAAGATGAAGGAAGTCTCTTCTAGCTTTCCTCTATGAAGTCTGCTCAACTCCATCTTATGAAAATTGGAAGCATCAATTGGGCTGTGAGAAGGAGATGGTGGGTCCCTAAACTCAGTCAATACTGAATCTTATTGAGGAAGAAAAAAAAAAGGCCATCAGAATCCACCGAAGATGACTGGAGAGTGGAGAGTGAATGACAACAAATGCTACTGTTTAGTTAGAAGGGAAAAGCTTAGGAAAGAAGAGGAAAAATGAAGAGAGGGGAAAAGGAGAACCAGGAGCAAAGTCTCTAAGCTTTTTAGCAGCTACCATTAATAATGCATTTCCAATATACTGCATTTTTATATAACTGTCTTTGGTCTCCCCGATGGTTTAAAGAAAGGTTTCAGGGATCAATACTCATCCTAGTTGTAAAAATTGGTTTTCTACAGTATCTATCTTTCTTCTTCTTCTCGCTCTTCCCCCTCATGCTCTCTTTTAGTGCAATCTTATTTTTGGCACAAATACCTGAACATCTGAAAGAGCAGGGATCTCCATCTCAGACTTAAAGTGAAACCATTTGCTCTTGTGTGGGTGAAAGAAAATCAACACTTGTACCAAGGCAGAAATACTGTTTTTAGAACCAGGAATAATGTTCCATAACAGAGACAGCACACACCCGCACATACATTAAGATAATTAGAGAAGGGTGGAACTGTTTTCTCTGGACAGCATGGTTAAAAGATAATGCTAAATAGACCCCTCTAGCACCCCACTCCCCAGCTTGGCCCACCTGCTGACAGCTGTGTCATTTAAAAACAAACAAGGGGAGGGCAGAGAGAAGGGAGGCTGGGCGATGCAAATGAGGAGCCAATTAACAGTGATAACAAAGAGAAAAAGGCCCTCCTTGGGGCAGGTGGTAGCAGGGCCGCTGACAGAAGTATGATATGTTGAAAAATGACACTGTGGGAAATTTCTAAAAAATAAAATTAAATTAAAATTCTCTCCTCTCTTGAGTCAGGAAAAGAATGTGACAGGAAACCCCTGGTGGATCAGTGCAATCACTTGGAAGAGTTTGCTTCTGAATAACTATAATGACCAGTCTTGGCCCTGGAAAACAGAGGATGGGAGATACCTCCCAACTTTTTTTTTTTTTTGGTGGTGGTGGTGGTGTGTGTGTGGGGGGGAATGGGACTGTAGGTGCAGAACCCTGTATACACTGTCAGACAGTCACTTTGTCAACTGGTTTCATTTAACTGCTTTTCTTTGATATAAGGGATGGCTCATGGTGGAGAGTAGGCCTACCTGAAAATGACTGTGAGGTAAAAATCAAAATCATCAAAACACTTTTTAAAGAAAAAGAGATAATGGGCATTACTCACCTCAGTAGTTGAAAGCACAGTGTCTTCATCAAGACTTAGGACTGCGTCTGTGACAATGTTGTCGTAGGGTAGAAAGCGACTGCTCATGACCTATGGGTCGGACAGAGTGAGAAGGGGGTTAAGAGAAAAATCTCAGCTCCACTATCATTGGGGGAGGGGGTAAAAAGAGAAGGACCGCCCCCCCCCACACACACACTTTCATTAGCAGGCCTACGCCTTCATTTTTCCTTTTTTCCCCCCAAAGGCACATCATAACGTTTGTATCTGTTAAAGAGCAATTCTCAGCACAACACTGGAGAGCTGTCATTTTTCATCAGTGTGGCAGTCAGTTTATGCCTTGTACCACAGGAATTGGAGAATCTTCAAATCTCAGAGTTGGAAGAGACCTTAGAGGTGAATTTGGAGTCAATCGTCCTCTCCTAAATACGCTGCCTGTTTATGAATCTCACGCTAGTTCCACTGCTACCCACTTGGAACATATTCTTAGGAATCAAATTAAACAAACAAAACATCTCCTAGCTTCCTTTAGGGCAACAGCTCTGTATCCTTTGATCAAAGGAGGAGAGATAAAAGTAGCTGGTCTTGAAACCTCACTATAGTTGGGGACTCTTGTAGCAGGGCAGCTTCAAAGTCCAATATGGTGGGAAATGGAAGCAAAGGAAAGAGCAAGAGAGATTGAGAAAGATCGAGAGAGAACGAGAGTGACAACCTCTGATGAAGATAATGAGTTCCTATAATCTACTGAAGAGTAATGGACCCATCTCAGCCAACCTAAAAGCAGACCAGGTTGTACTTAAAACTAGACTAAAGGCTAGTCAGCCTACCAGGATCATCTAAGAAGCAGTTTTCTACTCGATGACTCCCCTTGGCAGGGCTTATGACATTAAAGAATAGAAAGAATCCACCAGAACCTATTCCCCGTGAGCTCAAGGGATGTGTCTGCAGCTTTCACAGCTCCAGAGGCTGTTCTTGCACATTGGTCAGCTGGATCAAGTGCTCTGTTTTTGATTTTTGGTCCCTTTGCCCCCCAGCTTTCAAAATGAAATAAAAAGAGATCCCCGTTACTACATATGCAATGGTCCGAAATTACAGGCCTGGAGCATTTCTCCTGATCCTGTTTACATGTCCAGTGACTAAGGCAGAAACCATTAGCTGCCAGCTTAGTAGTACTCTGATCTTTCCCTTGTTAAGCCTACGGGGGAAAACTGAAAAGACAAGACCCATAAATTCAAAATAGGATTTTGCAGCCAAAGCTGCCTACACATCAATTCTGAATTCAAGGCCAGGCATTCATGTTGTAGAACGGGAAAGAGGGAGGGGGCATGATCTCTCTCTTGTCTGACCTAGTGCTGGTTTCAGAGGATGCAGTTTCCTTTCTTTTCTTAGCTTTGTCAACAGAGGGCACTATTAGCTGCCCCAACGTCTCCCACCTTACAGCTGCACAGGTAACAGTTAAGCTCCTTCTAAAGGCTCTGGCACCAAGACCTTCCCAAAAGGTGAACTGGAAGGAGTCAGTGAGTCAGACAACAAAGCTTTACTAAGCACTTGCTATTTGCTGGGCACTGTGGTAAACATAGGGAATACAAAAGCATGTATACATATCAGTACAAGGTAGGGGCCACGGAAGAGTCCACACCAACTGGAAGATGAAGAGATTACTTTAGCTGGAGGCAGAGGAATGAATGGAAAAGTGAGGATTTGGGACAGGCTTATTCTTTAGCCAGGACTTAAAGAAAAAGAAGGACCTAAGCAAGTGGAGATAAGGACAAAATACATTCCAGTCATTGGGATTCATCGGTGAGAATGTAGGAAGATAGTGTAATAATCACAGGCATACAACAGTGCACAGGGTGCTGGACTTGGTGTTCAAATCCTGTCACTTAATCTTGGAGACTCAGTTTCCTCATCTGTAAAATGAGGGAGTTGTCTTCAATGACCTCTAAGGTCCAGGTTTAAATTTATGATTCTATGAGGCTGAGATCAGGAAAGAGCTATAAAGGGTGCTTTGTCTGGAACAGTTTGATAGATTTAGAACCAAGAGGAACCTTATCTAGTCCAAGCAGATCTTTTTTCCAGATGAGGAATCAAGGCTAAAGACTGATCAAGATGGTGTATGGGAAGAAGTAATGTGAATGAAGACTGGAAAAATCTGTAGAAGATTAAATGCTGTCCTTTGAACTTTGAATTGTATCCTACAGAAACACATAGAGCCTTGTACCTGGAATAACATGATAAGACATGTGCATTGGAAAGATAACGTTGGCAGCAGAATGAAGGCTGGATTAGAGAGAGAGAAGAGGCTGGAGGCAGGAAGACTAGCTAGGAGGCTATTACAATAGTCAAAGTTATGATGAAAGACTAGATGAAGGCAATGAAAGACTAGATGAAGTTGGAAGTAACCAGAGTGAAGAGAAGGGGGCTGGTGGGAAAGACACTGGAAGTGGAAGTGGCAACCACGGGACTTGGGGGGTGAGGGAGAAGAAGAATCAAAGGTGATTGAGACTTCAAGAATGGGTGACTTGCTGGAAATAGGGAAGGTGGGACAAAGGATACATAGAGAGAAAATGATGAGTTTGGTTCTAAACATGGTGAATTTGAGGTAGATCAAGGTGCACATGTCCAAAGACAGGTAAAGGTAAAACTAATGACAACTGTGTTTCCAATACATTTTACATACATTATCAACTCTAGGCTTCACAACAATCTGGTGAAGCAGACATTGAATTTTCCCCATTTTATGGATCAGGAAACTGAGGTTCAGAGAATCCAAGTGATTTGCCCATAGGAATGCAGTTAGTAAGTTTGATGCAGGATTTGAAATTAAGTCTTTCTGCTTGCAGGTTCAGAATCATATCCATGATATAGTAAAGCCTATTAATATAGGGAGGAGTCCAGGGAAGAAACTGGGCTTGAATATAGTAATAGAGTTATTACTAGAGTCCACTGAGTGGACAAGGGGTACAAGGCATTTTTCAACAAGTGGTCATACAACAGTGAGGTCAGCACAACACTAGATATTTTCAAAAGCTTCTACTTGAATTGCCTTAGGAATATTCTGAAGATCACCTGGCAAGATAAGGCACAGAACACAGAGGCCCTCTCTTGGGCTGAACTGCCAAGTATTCAAACTTTACTGCAGAGAGCTCAGCTCTGATGGGATGGCCACACCATTCAAATGCCAAATCCACGTTTGCCTAAAAGACTATTTTACGGACAACTCACACATGACAAGAGTTCACACTGAGGTTAGAAGAAATGAAAGACCTATATATTCTATGGGTCTCTCTGAAGAACTTTTGTTTTATCAATTCAGAGACATGGGAGACACTGGCAGAGGACCATCCAACATGGCGTGCCCACTTCAAAGAAGGTGCTGTGCTCCATGAACAAAGCAGAATTGCAGTAGCTCAGAAGAAACACGAGATGCACAGATTTAGAGACATCTCTACCCCAAATGTTTATTTGGACTATTTGTGCCCGACCTGTGGTAGAGCCTTCTGAACTTGTATTGGTTTGATCAGCAACAGGCAGACCCACTGTACACTGACCCCAATATCACTATGTCATTTTGGTCCTCTTTGAGTAGAAGGACAACAATCACCATGTGGTTCATATTCAGTCAAAAAATCATGAGGGAGGGGGCAGCTAGGTGGCACAGTGGATAAAGCACTAGCCTTGGATTCAGGAGGACCTGAGTTCAAATCCAGCCTCAGACACTTGACACTTACTAGCTGTGTGACCCTGGGCAAGTCACTTAACCCTCATTGTCCTGCAAAAAATAAAATCAAAAAAAAAAAATCATGACGGCCTGAGGTAGAGAATTGGGAAGAAGGCATAAATGAAACTCTTAAACCAACAGAAGTAGTAAATCCCATTTTGATGTTTGACCTGAACCAATCTCATGAATCCACGATCAAGAAGCCTGTAAATTCATGAAACATACCTCTCTTTTTTTGCCCCAGAGGTCGGGGACTACCAGGGCAGATTGTTGTATTCATGGTCCCAAAAGGTCACATTTACTCAACTCTTTGGGTTACTAAGGAGGATTCTATTCCTGGGGCGGTAATGAGGGGAGGAGGAGTGCCGCCAAGCCACTCCAGAACTGACAATGGTGTAAAAAGAAAAGGCATCAAAACAAAACCTGTAGTGCTGACTGATGGTCACTCCGGGTGAATGGTAAAACTGACCAACGTTGATAGGACTAATTAAGAAGAGAGGGCTTAGTCACACAGCAGCCACAGAGCAAGGAGACACGGAAAGCAAAAAGCCAAGCAGAAATTCCGAGGTGCAAAGATGGCATGAGCTCACCCTAAGCAGCACCCCGCCCCCCTTCTTCCTGAAGGCCACCTACCTTGCTTTCCCCTTCAATGACGATGACAGGCACGGGAGTGGCTGGCCAGCGGTGTTTGGCCGGTAGGGGTTTGTCACAATTCCAAAGAACTATAATCTGAAATGGAGAGAGTGGTTCATTAGATGTTGTGATAAAAACCAGCACTTACGCAGGCTTAGGACACAAAGCCTCATTTTGCTTACAGAGGGAGACAATTAAGTCTGGAGATTTCTACACAAAGCAGAATGAGAGCCTTTACCATTGGCTTTAAAGAAGGGGCAGATAATCCACAAACCCTTTGGCATCTTGCCATTTCAAGAGCAAGAGAGAATGGAAAGAAACGGTTTATCTTCTTCTAGAAAAGGTGTCTATTCAGGTCATAATGCAGGGGAGGGGAAGGAGAAGGAGAGGCTGTGATTTCACAGTAGCTGGTTCTAGATAAGTCACTTTTTTAGTGCAGCTAGGTGGCGCTGTGGATAGAATGGCAGGGCTGAATTTAGGAAAAAAAACCCCAAGCTCCAGTTTCTAGCCTCAGATCCTGGGCAAGTAGCTTCATTCCGCTAAGTACTTCAGTTTCCTCACCTGTAAAATGGGAATGGTGTGAGGATAAAGCAAGATAATATCTGTAGAGTGCTTTGCAAACCCTGAGGCACTATAGAAAGGCTAGCTCTTATGTGAAATAGGCACTATTATTAGTTCTATTTTACGAATTGTTTACAGAAGCTCCACTAAAAATCTGATGTTGTTGCCTTACTGTGGTGTGGAGGTAACCCTGGCTTCTTGCCCCCGGTAGGCAGGTCTTAATGGTGCAGACTCAATGGCAGGCTGTATGTGCTTTGAGGACCAGATTAGTAAACTTCATCAAGGAATACCCCCCACACACACACACCCCAATCAAGGTTGGGTTGAAGGGGATGAACTCTCCAAGACCACATACTAAATCACAGATACGGAGATTGCATCTCACATGGGTAAATGGTCAACTCATGCCTATGAGCTCAGAGACGTATCATTTTGTAGATGAGAGAACTGAGGCTCATTCAGCATGGGTTAATGAAAAGAATGCTAGATGGGGAGTCAGCAGACCCAGGTTTGGGCCTTGTCTCTAGCACCTATTAGTTTATTAGAAGTGACTGAGTGACAAACCACTTTACTAATCTGAGCCTAGTTTCCTCATCTGTAAAATGGAGCTAATAATATTTGCACTGCCCACCTCCTTGGGTTGTTAAGGAAAATACTTGGTCAGAATTTAAAAGTAAGGGGCAGGGGCAGCTAGGTGGCACAGTGGATAGAGCACTGGCCCTGGAGTCAGGAGTACCTGAGTTCAAATCTGGCCTCAGACACTTAACACTTACTAGCTGTGTGACCCTGGGCAAGTCACTTAACCCCAATTGCCTCACTAAAAAAAAAAAAAAAGAATAAGAGTAATATGACCAAATCACCTATGTGTAAGAAAGATAGATTATCATGGCATCAGAATTAAAAAGTACTATATAAATGTAAGCTGTTAGTATTATTATTATGCAGTAACTTTGCCCAAGGCCATATTACTAGGAAGTACCAAAGCCGGGACTCAGTCCCAGTCATTTTGATTCCAAGTCTACAGCTCTGTCCATTTTAGTATCTGGCTACCTAATGCTTCATGTTTAGGACAATTGGCTATTTGGTCAACTGTATAAACATTGATTTAGGGCCTTCTAGGTTTAAGGAAGTGTGCTAGAAACTCACAAGATTACTAGCAGTCACTATTGCTAGTAAAGGAAATCAGGTCAGCAGCAACTTCCTCATGATGTCTGGTGTCCCATGCTATCTGAGAACCTCAATTCCTCCCACTGCTGTTTCTGTGTTTGCTACCTAACCATTTAAAGACACCACCATTCTTCTCATCTTTGGTGTGTCTCCCCGTAGAGTTCCGCCTCACCCTCCCAACAACACATGCCAGACTTCCCAGGTATCATCAGAGACCTCAGAGGGATATCAAATCAAATAAAGAGCCTGAAAGGAGAAGGCAATTAACAAGGCATGAAGAAGATCTGTTTTGGGAAGGAGTGTGATAGGGGGTGGGGTCGTCTTTTTGGAAAGGAAGAGACTTTTTTTAAAAAAGCCAGATGCTGTTTAGCAAATGTTCCCACTCACCTGGGCACAGTACTGAGACTTGGCTGCAGCAACTAGGAGTTTCAACACTGGCTGAGATTGAGAGACCAAGGGGGTCACTGCATGGATGACTGCAGTAAATTTGGAAGGGGGCTTTAAACCTGAAATGAAAATCACAGAGCTACTGAACAAAGCACTCAAAAATCATAGAAAATTATCCTGCCCTTCTCCCAATCTCCCCATGGATCCATTCTAGCAAACTGTCCCTTTGGGTATATATCTCCTTTGACTCCTTTGTCTCACCCGGGCAAAGTTGTTCATTAACCAGGAAATGGCTGGGGTTTTTGTTTGTTTGATTTTTGGTTACTCTACCCTCCTTACACTATACCTTTCCATCAACTTGGTAGAAACTAGCTTTCTTTCCCTGTTCCTGTTCTCAGGAATCCAACACCATTTCCCATATAAAAACCTATTCTCAGAAAAGGATATAGTTTAGACCTCAGTGTGAATTTAAATAATTGTTCTTCCTCTTTCAGGATTATCTGAAGAAACTTTCTAATCATGGAATGGAAGGTGACTTTCTTGGCTTCCTTTAAGTTGGGAAATTTTTCCCAACACCTCTTAACATTCCTAATGCCTTATCTGTTAATTATTTCCTGTTTCTCTTGTATATAGCTTTTGATGATTTCCTGTTTAATCTTGTATATAGTTTGTATAGCTTATTGTCTCCCCCATTAGATTGTAAGCTCCTTAAGGGCAGGGACTATCTTTTATTTCTATTCCCCGCCCCCAAGTAGTTAGCACACCTTCAGACACATAGTAGGTACTTAAAAAAACTGCTTACAGACCCACTTGACTATGCTAGGGGGCTGGGAATACACAAACAAGAAAACTAGATGATTGCTAAGTGCAAGGAATTTGCATTCTGATAGGAGAAAATAACACATTAAAGAGGAGCTGGAAAGTGGAGAGGCAGGGAGAGAGTACTGCCACAGGGCAACAAAAGTAACTATAAAACAATTGTATAAATTATATTTTCTATTTATTTTGCTAAAACAACTAATCCCTCTTGTGAATATATGTAGTAGTAGTAGTAGTAGTAGTAGTAGTAGTAGTAGTAGTAGTAGTAGTAGTAGTAGTGGTAGTAGCAGTAGTAGTATTAATATGGCACTTTAAGGTTTTCAAAGGTTTTTGGTGTTGTTTTGGTTTGGTTTTGGTTTGGTTTTTTGCAGAGCAGGGAGGGTTAAGTGACTTGCCCAGGGTCACACAGCTAGTCAAGTGTCAAGTGTCAAGTGTCTGAGGCCAGATTTGAATTCAGGTCCTGCTAAATCCAGGGCCAGTGTTTTATCTACTTTGCCACCTAGCTGTCCCCGAAGTTCTTTAAATGTGTTATCTCATTTGATCCTTACAACAACTAAGGGAGGGAGATATCCCCATTTAACAGATGAGGAAACTGAGGAGAGCAGAAATGACTTGCCCAGGGTCACAGAGCTACTAAGCATTTGAAGCAGGATTTACACTCAGATCTTCCTGGTCCAACACTGTATCCATTGTGCCACCTAGACATCCTGACTGTTTTCATTAAATCAAGGGTTAATATTCTCATCCTATTTTCCTAAATGGCTTTTTCCTAAATTTCTATCTCATTATATTATTATATTCTTACTAAACATGTAAGGTATAAAGGCAGATATAAGGAATGCATATAACCCAATGCACAGGTCATCTTGACTAAATCACTTTCCAAGGAGGAAGTTACCTGAGTGGTTCTAAGAGAAAGGGGGGGGGGGAGAGGGGGAGGGGGAGGGGGAGGGAGAGAGGGAGAGGGAAAGGGAGAGGGAAGGAGGGAGGGAGGGAGGGAGGGAGAAGGGAAGGGAAGGGAAGGGAAGGAGGAAGAAGCACATAAGGAGAGATGCAGGAAGAAAGGTAGGGAGAGAGGGACAAGAAGAAGGGAACAGAGGGAAGGGGAGAAAGACAGAGGGTAAAGAAAGAAAGAGTGAGAGAGGGACAAGAAGAAAAGAAGCAGAGACAGACAAACAAGAACAGAGAAAGAGACAGAGACAGAGACAGAGAAGCTATTTCCAAGGGATTTGCTCAGACTCCAGGCCTCCAAGGAAACTCTGTCCCAGGCCATAGGATGCCTCTTGTGCACGGCCCCTTCACTCAGCCAATTCACCTTGACCTCCATTATCACTTTATGCTCCAATCTACCTTCCCTTTTAGCACTTCTCCAAGTGAGAGCTCTTCCTAAGCCCACTCTTCTTTAGTACAGGTGTCATGGGAACAAAGGGATTATGGAATAAAAAAACAACAAAACAAAACCACAGTCCTACATTGCTATCACAAGTGACTGTCACAAATGAACAGTTATTGCAGTGTCAGAGTCAAGCTTATTTATTCATCTGAGTGAATCTCATTTCACAGGATTGGAGTTTTAGAGCTAAAAGGGCCTTTAGAGGCCACTGAGTCCAACCCTCTCATTTTCTAGATGAGGAAACTGAGGCATCAAGAGATGAAGTAACTAGTAGAGAGTCACACAGCTAGTAAGTGTCCGAAGGAAGATTTGAACCCAGGTCTGATCCCAAGTCCGGTGCCTTAGAGATGCTCTCACCCAACTCTTCTTCACGATTTGGTTCGATACTGCCGAAACCATCCCCACACACCCATTCCCAGAAAGAAATGCACCACCATTGGATGTTAGTTGTGAAAGGAATTGCAGCATAACTCACTTACCTAGATTAGCATAGTAGTAAGGGAAATCTCCCAGATACGATGAATACTGTGGCAGTACAAACAGCCCTCCAGGATGCTTGTTCCATATTAAGCTGTTACGTGATATGTGCTTGAATATTCTGTCCTGAATAATCTGTGAAACAAAAAGCAGAACCCATGGTTTTAAAAAAAAAAAGGGACACTGACCATATACTAGATTAAACATAACACCAAACTATGGCCACAATCTTCCAAATAATGGCTTTAAACAATAAGAGGCCCAACATACCTTTAAACATTTAGCATAATATAAAATAACAGGAAAAAAATCATAGAATTAAAAAGTTAATAAATGCAACCTTCTCATTTTTTTCCATGACAAAATTGAGACCAAGATGGGGAAAAGATTTGCCCATGGTCATTTAAGTATTAAACTAGGATTCAAATTCAAGTTTTTGATCCTATTCTGACTTCACATCTGGTCTTTGTGCTAATTATAGACACATTTCTAATCCAAGGACTGGACTCAGTTGGGCACCTCCTCACCTAAGCACAGAATCATAGGGTTGGAAGAGATTTCAGAGACCATCTAGGACCACTTATTATTTTAGAGCTAAAGAAAACAGAGGGGCAGCTAGGTGGCACAATGGATAAAACACTAGCCATGGATTCAGGAGGACCTGAGTTCAAATCCAACCTCAGACACTTGACACTTCCTAGCTGTGTGACCCTGGGCAAGTCACTTAACCCTCATTGCCAAGAAAGAAAGGAGGGAAGGAAGGAAAGAAAAGAAAACTGAGACCAGAGAAGGGAGGGTCTTGTTAAAAGTGTAAGAGCCAGCACTAGAATCCAGTTCTGTATTCCAACCCAGTGAACAATGTAACTTCACCAGCCTTTTTTCCCCCCTGGAAGATTAAGTTCAAATCCATAGTGTGTACCGGAGAGGTAAAGGGTTGAAGATGTATAATGATTGTCATCCACATTGATAATCACAAAGACTGAAGGACACCTGAATGGTTTGTTACTTCTGTTGCTGTTTACATTGAGGGAGATCTAATAACAATGCATTTATAAATCACTTTATTATCCTTTTGGATCCTTACTACAATCCTGTGAGGTAGGTACTTTATTATCCCTTTTCCACAGATTAAGTAATTTGAGTCTGAAAGAGGTTAAGTTTCACAAACCTAGTTAAGTGTCTGAGGCTGCATCTGAACTCAGGTCTTCTAGACTGAGTCTAGCATCCTATCCATTTTACTACATTGCTCCCTCTGTTCTAGTTAACAGACAAGCCTTTCTGGTTAACAAAAATTCCTTTTACTTTCAAATAACTTCTAAAATTAATTGTCTGCTCTTTTGGCTTAATAAAGGATACTCATCACAAATTAATCTTTCTTCCACGCCTGACCGGACACCTCAACATAAGGAAGGGCAACGCCTACAGCAAAGTGCTACAAAGGACCATGTCAAAGCACACATGGCTACAAGGCATAGAGGGGGCTAAATGAATATTGAGCTCAGGACATATACTAGAAGCAACTTCTCTTTTTGCCCATTTAATGACAAACCTGGAAATCTGGCTGTTCACCTTCCAATTTCCTGTCTCAGGCAGGTATAGACAAAGGTTTTAGTTCAGAGGGGTGTTGATTGTGAGAAGGGAGGCATCATTTTCTTAGAATACCTCCTCTCATTCTAAGAAAACAATGAGCCTGGGGTGTGAAGACTAACATTCAAGCTATTTCATTAGGTTTTCTGGACATTGAGACCTTGCAGATCATTAGATTCTACATTTAGAGTCAAATGTTTTTCATTTAAAATTGTTTATCAGCCGTAAGCCTACTTAGTTCATTCTGAGGTCTCTGCTCCTTGACTTTCCAACTTTTATAATTATATCATTTACACAGTAAGGCATTTGGAAAATAATTAACTTAATGCCTCACAGCTTCAGCAATCTGTACTTTGTTTTTAGGCGGGAAAGCAAACTTAAAATGAATCTTTGTAGTTTCAGACATAAATTGTTTTATCTTTCAAGGTCCTGTTTAATGCAATGTGATTTAAAGTATGTTGTTCAGTCGTTCAGTCTCATCTGACTCTTCATGACCGTGGACCTGATCATGTCAATACTATTCATGGGCTTTTTTTAGCAAAGATACTGGAGTGGTTTGTCATTTTCTTCTCTAGTAGATTAAGGCAAACAGATCAAGTCACTTTTCAGGGTCACACAGTTAGTAAATGTCTGAGGCCACATTTGAACTCTGGTCTTTCTGACTCTAGGCCCAGTGAGCCATTTGACTGCTTCTTCCACTGTAAACTGTCATCATTTTCCAAGGCTACTAATGCCCTGACTCATTTCCCCATGTTAACTGGTCCCATGATAAAGTGAGCTTCAATTATCTTAATAAATGAATTGAATTCACCAAGCATTTTAAAGCCCCTACTACATACAAAGCACTACACTGGGCACTTGGGTAAGCAAAGACACAAATGACAGGGACAAGTCCCTGACCTCAAAGGACTGGCAGTCAACTTTAGGGAAAATCTCCTACAAAAATCCTCCTGTTTTTACATTTATTGATAGAGAAAAGGGAAGTCCACATGAATAGCAAGATGACTTTATTTAAGTTGGATGGTGTTGTATCTCACCCTTTTCTTGGACTAGTTGGCTAAATCCATGTATTTGGATAAACATTCCAAATTTCGTGGAAATTTGAAGTTACAACAAGTTACATCTAGATACTTATCTTTTATAAGAAACAAGGTCTCTTCAGAGACCTTAGTTAATCCTGTGGCTTGCTCTTTAATTACAACAGACATATATTGGCAAAGGGTGGGGTTTTAAGTTACTAGCTGTTCTGTTTATCTACTTAATCGATTCTTTTTATTGCAATTATACATCCCAAACCCCAAGAGATTCCACTATGCACTTTTATGATGTCAATCTGTGTCCTTGACTCCACTTCTCCCCAAATTCCCTTATCTAGGGGCATGTAGTCACTCACAGAAATTCTGAACAAAGAGCCACAGTGAATTATCATTTGCAGAAAATACAAATGACACAAAATCCAGAGATGTCACAAAGGAGAAGTCATTCACATAGACTTTCTGGGTGGCACAGATCTCACTGTTCCAGATGGCATTCGTAATTACATATCAGGGTTGTTATCTCTCAGGCTTCAAGGACCAAACAAACTAGATATTCTTCACAAAGATGAGCAAACATTTTATGCTCTCATCATGGAATCTTGGAAAAGAAGACTATAATATGATGAAGACAGCACAAGGTTAACTGGTCAGCTGATAAATATTTTGAAGCTCCTACCCGGGGCTACGGTCACACAGAAAAGCAAGTATGATCCCTGCTCCCAAGGAGTTCATGTTCTAATGGAATAGAGTGGACAAAGGACTTGGGGTGAGAAAGATCATGTCTCAGACACTTGGTGGTTGTATGACCCTGGGCAAATCATTTAACCACTGTGTACCTTAGTTTCCTCATCTGTCAAATGAGGCAGTTGAACTCTGCCTCCAGAGTTCCCTTACAGCAATGAATCTATGATCCTATGAATAGCACAAGTCAGATGGATAGTAACATTAGATTTTTCAATTGTTTCGATTGTTTTTCATTTGTGCCCATGTCCATGCCCATGTGCATGTACACACACTTTCCTTGGGCCTGGGATAATTTTTGCCCATAAAAAAATACACATGGCATTTTTTTTCCTTTATGGTCCCAAGAGACTCTGCTAACGATGATGCCAATTTCTTATTTATGTGCCTGTATATGACTTGGAAGACTCAGGTGTTTCCAAATAAAATATAAGTTCCTTGTGGGAACAAACTATATTGTCCTTTCCTTTTCTCTTTCCTTTCTCTTGGCACCTAGCATAGCATCTTGCTCATGGTAAATAGAAAATTAATGATGTTTGGATTAGGCTGTGAAAAAAGCTAGATTTGAAGTCAGAGAACCTGTATTCAAATCCTCTCTGCTGTATATGGCAAGACCTTAGGCAAATCAATTCACCTTTCCGGGCCTCAGTTCCCATATTCCGTAAAACGAGGGGATTAGATTAGATGGCTTCTGAAGCTGCTTCACACATGAAATCCACAATCATGAAACTAACAGTCCCCTCTATCTTCTCTGTCCCCACATTCTATTCTTTAAATAACAGACAAATCCTACAGAAGAGAGGATGGTGTCATTTGGTATGCCCCTAACTCAGTCATCTGACCAACACAATGTTGAGTTTCACACACACTGGGCCACCATATGTCAGCTTACTCCATGCCAGTGCAATCTGCCACTCTTGTATCTACATCACACTGAATGAGAATTTTTAAAAATACCATTGTGTGAATATTAGGCAACAGTAACAGCAGATACCAGAGCACACTGTGTTTAACGTCCCATGCCTGAAGAATGTTTGGATGCCAGGAGGAAAAAAAAGGCAACCTTCCTGCATTAAGGTCCAACTAAGAACGTGCCTCACTAGGCACTTCTAAATAACATTAACACATATCCTCAATGTTACCCATTTCGTACCTAATTGCGATTCATTGGTTCACATCTTGGTTTCAGATAAGCATTTTTTTTTTCAATTCTGCCTTACAATCATCTCCATTAAGTATTGTATAATTTGGCCATCCACCCTCTCTGTTCAAGAGTAGTTCAGCAAAACTTGAACCTAACAAAGTGAGCTCTGAAGGAATGACTTTAAGAGATTTCACTGTAATTAGAAATATTCCTTCAGAAATTATCATTAAGGGGCAACTAGGTGGCACAGTGGATAAAACACCAGCCCTGGATTTAGGAGGACCTGAGTTCAAACCTGGCTTCAGACACTTGACACTTACTAGCTGTGTGACTCTGGGCAAGTCGCTTAACCCTCACTGCCCAGAAAAAACAAAACAAAACAAAAACAAAAAAGAAATTAACATTAAATAACACACGTGGGAGTTCCAGTCATTAATCAGTGTGAAAGTTGATCTAATGGGTACAAACAGTTGGCACCAGGGCAGCTGTCTTGGCTGCAAAGGATTCATAAAAAAACTTTGAGGTAGGAGTGGTCAGAGGGGCCCTCTAGTAACCAGGTTCTCTATTAATTCAAAAGACTATCCTGGAGAATGTCCACATCCCTGTTGCCCAAATGCCTGGGGGACCTGTGAACCTCCTTTTCTCTAGCTTAAAGTAGAGAAACACGAAGCAAGAGAGGAGATTCCATATCTCAGGACCACTAACGGTCAGGTCAATAAGTCTAGGGCTATGGAATTTTGGGGCCCAGGTATATGGGACAAGTTTCCAATTGCCCACTTTTGGTTCCTCAAACTCTAGCTCTGGTGATGTATACTCCTCAAGCCTCAAAGACTCCCCCAGGTTTAAGCTAGATGAGTTTTGCTTACGTGTTATAATGAACAGAAGAGGTTAATTAAAAAAAAAAAAGACAGACTTCTATTTGTGCAGGACTCAGTTTTCTCCCTAATCTGCACTCGTGTGTTTCAGCTAAATTTTTTAAAATGTAGTATTATTAATAATAAGAAGAAAAATAATTAAAAACATGAGATTTGAACCAAGAAAGAAAACCTAAAAAGTACCTTTCTTATAGCACTTGGTTAAGATGCCAAATGATTACAATCCTTTCTCTGGACTCCAAGAAGAGATTTGGCAGGTCTTGTACATTTAGATGAAGTATATAGTTTTTCCAATATTTTAGAATACATAAGCATCCCCAGAGAAATGGATGGCTCCCATCCAAGGGAAAGGTACTTCCACTGCCAACCTACAGATTTAAACAGTTTTGACTCGAAACCCTCCTCTGATGCCACACAACACATACAACCTTTTTTACCTGCCAGGCATATCAAGATACCTTAGCTAACACTGCTAACTCAATAAGGGAGGAAGATGATCTAGCAATGAGACCACAAGCAAAAAGAGTAGTTTCTCATAAGGCCTAGTCAAGGCTGTCTTCTCCTTGTGGCCATGAGAAGATAAGCTTGGAAAGGAGCTAAGGGAAGGAACATTAGGATGAACGGAGGTATCTCTCTGACAACCAGGCAAGGCCCTTGAACTATCTGATCTTCAATTTCCTCATCTATTAAATGGGAATAATGGTAGTACTTGCACTCTCTACCTCACTGGGACGCTGTGAGGAAAGCCATTTGTAATCCATAAAAAATGTGAGTATTCATTGTTTTATTTTTTTATAGAAGTGAAAACCCAATTGATTATAATTTTAGGAGAGAATAGAAAGTTTTCCTTGTAAGAACTATTAGAAATCCCACTGTATCTGGCAAGATCCAGATAGGCATCTTTTTTGTGAGCCAGATACTGTGCTAGGTACTGGGAATATGAAGACAAAAATGACGCAGACCTTGGCCTCAAGAAGTTTAATAAACTAAATAAATGGTGAGAGGCCCTATGAATTGGGGAGATGGGGAGGAAACAAGCATCTATTTGAGGCATTCTATGTTCCAAGCACTGCAATAAGTGCTTCACAAATAGTGTATCATTTGAACCTTGCAATTAATCTGTAAGATCGGTGCTATTAACTCCATTTTACAGTTCAGGAAAGTGAGGCGAGCAGAGGTTAAAAAAAGAAGGAAGTGTTCGAGCCGAGCTTTAAAGGAAGCTGATACTAAGGGGCAGAGATGAAGAAGGAGTGGATTTCAGTCATAGGGGAGGGGGGAAGGTGTTTTTGTTCATTGTTTGTTTTCTCTTTTTTTTTTTTGGCGGGGCAATGGGGGTTAAGTGACTTGCCCAGGGTCACACAGCTAGTAAGTGTCAAGTGTCTGAGGCTGGATTTGAACTCAGGTACTCCTGAATCCAGGGCCAGTGCTTTATCCACTGCGCCACCTAGCTGCCCCTCATTGTTTGTTTTCTAAGAGGGCCAGTGATTTCATAGGTGATGTTGTGAACTGGATTTAAATGAGACAGAGTTGCACCAGGTTGTCAGCCTTGCTCTCTCTTTCAGAGTCCTCGAAGATCAGTGGCAACACAAAAGTCAGGATGACTGACGATGGCCCAGGATACAGTAAGTGACCTTGGTGTCTTCAATGTTTGGCAAAGCTCTAAGCATTTCACAGATCCTGCTTCAGCTGCCTTCGTGGCCACTGGAACAAATTGTTCTCATCTGCCCATTCTACCGAGTAAAGTCTTTACATGCTTGGGTAGACATTCTCCCTAACTTACCAATAAGTTTGAAGCTTGTTGTTTACCCTCAGCCTGGTTTAGCCCATCTGCCAAGATGGTTTTACTGAAGTGTGGCCAATATGTATGCTACAGCCATGGGGTGGGGGGTGGGTAGGAGGGATAAATAGACTACAAAGACATGGGGATGGGAGATGAAATATCATTTTCAGGAACAGAAAGAAGGCCAGTTGTGTTCAATCAATTCTTTCATGGGAATTCCTAACAAAAAATGAAGACCGTGCTGATAGGCCAGTGAAAAATTGGCATAGAACAGGATGGGCCTGCTCAGTCAGAGAGGATGGGAAGTAGACAGACTCTGGAGAGACCATAAGCATGCATATGAATGTTTAGGTCTGGGCAGGCAAAAGCAGATCAGATCAGAAGGTCTGGTCTAGTGAGAGAGCCTCGTTGGTCCTCCTCGAGAATGAAGGAGGAACAGCAACAAGGTGAGTAGGAGGAGGGTGGCTGTAGTGCGTGCCTCTCTTCCCCAGATTTTTCCAGTGCATCACTGAACATTAATTCCTGGGACAACTTTCAAGGACTTTCTTTTCCAAAGTAAGTTTCCTAGAAGTCTGGAGCCCTTTAGGTTCTTCTTATATTATTCCACACAAGTAGTGTTTCCAATGCTTTCCCCCAGATCAGTGGTCTGTAATTATCCATCCTACAGTTTCCTTAGCCTTAGGGTTTCACGTTAATATCAGCTAGACCACAGCTACATGTTCCACTCCCAAAGTGGTTCAGGGCATGGCTTGAGGGGTATCTTTTACACATGGCCTTTCCTGACACTTTGCTGATAACTGTTTTACCTGTGATTCCACTGATGGAGGGAATTCCCAGGTGAGCAAATATCTTCTATTAATGAAGGTCAGCACCTTCTATACAACTCAAATACCCTAAGAGGCAAAGTAATTTGTTCAGGGACATAGAACTCAGGGGCAGCTTGGATATAGCACTGGCCCTGGCGTAAGGCATTCAAGCCTGACCTCAGAAACTTAGTTACTAGCTATGTGATCCTGGACATGTCACATAACCAAGTTTGCCTCAGGTTCCTCATGTGTAAAAATGAGGTGGAGAAGGAAATGGCAGACCACTCCAGTATCTTGCCAAGAAAACTGCAATTGGGGTCAATGGAGAGTCAGATAAGACTGAAACAACTAAACAACAAAAACAGAACCAGTATGTGTCAGAGATAAAACTTGAAACCAGGTCTTCCTGGCTTTGAAGTCATCTCTCATAACTATGTATACATTTTACTTTTATATGGCTGATATACATTTATATCACCTTCCAGTAGGTACCTAAGGGCAGGAATCACTTTTTGTTTGGGATTTTTTTTTGTTTTTATATCCCTAGAGTCTAGTACAGTGCCTTGCAAAAAAGTAGGTACTTAAATAAAAGTTTATTTAATTGAACTATATATATGATTTTTTTTCCCCTTTTGGGGGGGGTGGGGAGAAAGAATGGATGGTTTTGTTAAACTTGCGGCTGGATGTCATCTGGCCATTAAGACTCTTTAACATTAATAAATATTAATAAAACAACTCCTCTTAGTTATAGTGCCTTCCCTCTGTTAATTATATCTTACTATCTCGTATATTGCTTGTTCTGTGTGTGTGTGTGTGTGTGTGTGTGTCTGTGTCTGTGTTTTTCCATGTTTTCTCCCCAATTAGACTGTAAGCTCCTTGAAGGCAGGGGCAGATTTTTTGCGTTTTTTAAAAAAAATTATTATTATTTATTTTTGCTTCCCATTTTAGCACAGTGCCTGGACATAGAAAGTGCCTAGTAAATGATTATTGACTGATTATTGATTGTCTTATTTACTAGATTGGGATGATTCTGACTTTCTTTTTACTGTAGCTAATATAAAATGAATCACAGATGTCTAGGAAACTAAATGTATTAAGCCTTCAACCAGAACGCAGTGCACAGAAAACTGTTTTGAATGTTTGAAGGCACAGGAGCAAGAATGAGGATTTTCCCCACTTGGCTGCTAACTTCTCTGAGTGAGTTCCGGAAATAGGTTTTTGAAAAGATCCCATGGAGCATGAATGACAGAAAGACAATCATTAAGCACAAATCCCCCCAAAGCTTCAACACAGAGCTGGTTTCTATGTTAGGTGGTTTCCACTGCTCATCAGGTACAATTTCATGTATGGATTTCAACAGGAAAGGAAACACTTCCTTGGGCTGGGAAGGTAGAGGCTGGGAGGGGAAAGGAGGGGAGGGAGAGGGGGCAAGGAGGAAGGTGGAAAGGGAAGTGACACTGTCAATTAAGAGAAGGTTTTGTTTATTCCACTGAGAAACCAATCACATGTCATCAAACCCAAGGTCGTTCAATAGAAAAACACAAGGCAAGAAAAGCACATAAGGGAACTGACTAATATCCAAAGGCTTTCACTCACCTCTAGTGTAGTTAATACAATCTTCTCAACTGAAGAAAAATAAGCCTCCCACAAGAACTGTGTCTGTTGTCTAAGTGCTAGGATTTTATCCTGATGGATAGACCTGATTGTAGAAGGAATCTGCAACACAAGGTTAAGATAATTAGCTATTAGAGAAAACAACATCATTTGACTAAATTAACACAATTGAGTTAGGATACTGTTTCCAACTCAAAACAGTAAGTTTTTAGAACCCACTTCTATTTCAACTCATTGATTCATCTGTATTATCAGTCCCTCCTACAGAGATATACAACCACCCAAATAACATACCGGATAGCAATAAGTGGTATTTAGATAATGCTTTAATGTTTGCAAAGCACTCTGGGTACATGATTTCATTTGAACCTTGCTACAGCCTTGTAGTGAAGGTACTACATGTATTATTTCCATTTTATAGAACAGGAACCTGAGGCTCAATAAGGTTAAGTGACTTGCAAGTGGTCAAAAAGTTAGTGTCATAAGTGATCTTCCTGGCTCCAGTTACAACAAATCAGTATTAATTACCTTTAATGTCCAAAATCCAATTGACACCTTCAAGATGGAATAATAGTGTGTGGGGGGGGGCGGCTTGGGGGGGCGCTGGTCACATGATAGAGCTGCTAAGAGAATGGATTACTGAGTAGGCTGTCCCTGCTGCTAACTAACATCTTTCATTTTCTTTGTTTGTTTGTTTGTTTGGTTTTTTGCAGGGCAATGAGGGTTAAGTGACTTGCCTAGGGTCACACAGCTAGTAAGTGTCAAGTGTCTGAGGCCAGATTTGAACTCAGATCCTCCTGAATCCAGGGCCCGTGTTTAATTTACTGAGCCACCTAGCTTCCCCCCAATGTCCTTCATTTTCTCCTGTTAGAAGTATAAAAAGTCTGTCCATCTAAGAAATGAGACAGATCTCCCTGGGATAATTATATTAGAGTGTAAGAGTAAATTCTCAGGGATAAAATTGGGAGATAACATGGGAAAAGCTTTATCACTAGACTCCTAGTAAACATGAAAGGTTTATACCAATCATGATGAAATAAAAAGAGTTATTGCCTAAGAACCAGCAAAACTGGGGTCCAGGCTTGATGCTGATTAACCTGAGCCTCAATTTCCTCACCCATAAAATGGGGCCACTACCTCCTGTCCTACATAGTACAAAGGGCTTTGGAGAGGCTCGGATGAAACAGCACATACAATTTGGGACCCATCTGCTTAGTAATGTCTGTGGCAGAAATTGCTATGTCAGTCTTCTTATAAAGGATCTATATCAGGTAACCTTTTATTATATGTAAACTCACAAAATATTTTTTCTTGAATAGTAATAGCTTACCCTTCTCTTCACACTCTCTACAGAGCACTTTCACACACTCCCCCATGTAAGCCTCAACAATCCTCTGACATAAGTAGGGCAGATATCACTATTTTACAGATGAGGATACTGAAGCTCAGAGAGGCTGCCTTGGTCCAACCAAGGTCACACAATTAAATAAGGGCTGGGGCTAGAATATGACCTCAGGTCTTCAGATTCTCTGTCTATAGTAGGAGACAAAAGAACCTAAAGAGAGGCCAAAAGACTGTTCTCCAAGCACACTGTGGAGCCCTTGAGACCTCAGAGTCCACAAAATGGAAAATACAAGAACTGATCTGAGGTATAGAAATAAGGCAGGGAAGACTTTGGATGCCACTGTCAAATACAGCTGGGAAACTATGAAATAAAAAAACACAAACACCTAGTATTGGTTGAGAGAATTTGTGTTGAATGCAAGCCTCATTAATAGTTATCTCTCTTTTTTTAAAAACATTTTTTACTTATTTTATTTTTGAGTTATGGAATAAAACAAGCACTTCTATAACATAGTTTAATAGAAAAAGATGATTGCACATAAAACTGCAGATCTATTACATACAACTTGGTATTCCTTTTAAATATATATATTAGCTATCATGTAATTTTTTTCTTCTTCCCCCCTCACCCTAGAGATGGCTACCATTACACACACACACACACATATACACACTATACATAAGTAAATAAATATATAAATACAAATATATAGCTATATAACTATATATATATATATATCATTCTATACATAACCCTATCTATCAGTTCTGTCTCTGGATACAGAGAAATTACTAAACTACAAAGTGATATTTGTACCCATAAATATTTGCTAATGTCATTTCCTCCTTTGTGTTTCCTTACTCTGATTACCATAAGAGTGGTTGAAGAATGTGTCAATGAACACAACAGTACAAACGGAAAGGACAGAAAAACTGAATGCTGGGTAATTCTGATGGCCAAGCTTGACCCCCCTCCCCCTCCAAAAAGGATATAACAATGCACTACTTCCCTTCTTTTCAGAGGTGGGGTACCACAGATATGGAACACTGAATATACTGTGGAACTTGATGGATATCTCGGTTAATTCTGTTGAATTATTTTTTCTTCTCTCTCTTTTAAAAGTCATCAACACTTTTCTAGGTAGGGGAGAAAGGAAGGATACACTGGAAAATGCATGATGTAAAAACAAAGGATACTAACAAAAGTTGAAAAAAGAGAGAGAAGGAAGTTTGTATCTTCCTGGCACAAATGCAGAACTTCCCACATGTGCAGATTTTGATAAAACAATAAAATGGAGATGAGTATATACATTAGGTCCAATTCACAGCATGTATTGATAAGTCACCATTACTCTTTTAGGCAGTTTTGCTTAACTTTTCAGGAGGTAGATATGGTATGGGTATTGTATTTGTTAGAATATATGTGCTGGGCTAAACAAAATATACAAGTATAAGCCAATTAGTCTCAGAGCTTGCTCTAATTATTTTCTTAATCTAGGTATACAGGACTGAGCTTATTTCCTTGGTGCAAAAGAACTAGAGAGGTGGTTCCAAGCTTAATGCTTATTTAGCACCTAGTTTAATGGGGGCACTCTTCCAAGTGCTGAGAAAGTATTATTATATAGGACCATGTCCTCTTCCTGTCTAGACCAGGGACGAATAGAAAGCTGCCAATATAGCTGACATAATTAAGATGCTGGAAGACGTAAAGACCTCTGTCATAACCAATGTCAGATACATGGCCAATGTATCACTGTGTGTGTTTTGTTTGACTATGTTTATTTGCAGAAAGGTAGGGCTTCTACCTGAGGCTAGGAGAGTGATTTAGCAGTGATTGTGTTCTTGTTCAGTTGTTTCAGTGGCACCTGATTCTTAGTGACCCCATTTGGGGTTTTCTTGGCAAAGATACTGGATTGGTTTGTCATTTCCTCCTCCAACTCCTTTTACAAAAGAGGAAACTGAGGCAAACAGGGCTAAGTGATTTGCCCAGGGTCGCCCAGTTAGTAAGTATCTGAGACCAGATTTGAACCCATGAAAATGAGTCTCCTTGACTCCAGGCTGGGCACTCTATCCACTGTGCCAACTGATAGAATTTTTTTTTTTAAGTGGAAAGAGTATCAATAAAACAATAAAATGTACATGGGTGGGGGGCCAGGAAGGAAGTTCAAAAGAGGAAACAAATAAAAGTTTTATTACTACCTTGTTAAAGTCTCCGTAACCTTTTTTATTTTTTTAAAACCAAACTGTACACAACAGAAGTTTAGAGTTTGATAAACATCTTCTTTTCTGTTCTTCATATGTTGAAATTTCTGTGTGTGTTGATGATTGTTAAATGCATGATAAAAAGAAATCATATAAAGAGGAGAAAAGAGGGAGGGGGAGGGAAAAGAAGAGAAAGGGAAAAGAGGGGGGAGAGAGAAGGGAGTAGAAAGAAGAGGGAGAGAGAAATGACTAAGAGTGGAGAGAAGAGAGAGGGAAGAGAGAGGGAGATTTCAAGACTGTTTATCATTGAGGCATTCTTTTCTTGTAAAGAGGAAATGGCCAGAGAGGCTGGAATAATAATTTGTCAGGATAGCTAGTGTCAAGAGTACTCCTGTTCAAGGCATGGATTAGACTAGGCCTCTGAGAGTCCATCTCAGCTGTGGATTCCATGATCTCATACAAAAGAGCAATCAAGCTGCTGAGAGGGCAGAGCTTCCCTCAGTCTCTGGGATCTGAGAAGAATTTACCAAGTTGTCACATTCTCTTTACCCAGAATGCCCAAGGCTGTGAAGTGGAAGGATACCTGTTTTATTTGGTGGCTAGCACTGTGGTTGTGGCAAAGGGGTGGGAGGTGGGGACACAAGTTGTCAAAGTTGAAATCTGGCCATGTAGGCTCATGGAAAAAAAAAACTCCATTTGTCTCTCAAGAAAGCTAGAATACTTTCTTTCCCCCCCATCTTTTATTTTTATATATTTTATATATCTAAAAGGAGTAGCAAGTTGTACATAATAGATTTGCAGTTTTGTGTGCAATCCTATTTGTCTTATTTCATAAATTAAAAAATAAAATAAATAGAAATTTAACAAATAAAATAGAGTACTTTCTATAGAATTATTCGCCCTAAATTCCAAACTGACAACTTATAAACATATCTCCCCTCCAAGCCTCACCTATTTGTAAACTGGTCACTTCCATGTTTACTGTTATCTACATCCATATCTTCTCAGAGACAAGGAATAAAATTTTGAGCAACTGCTGCTTCCCACCTCTAGAAGATGAATAATACTGATAAGGAACTAGGAACCACATGATGACCTTGGTGATCACAAGGATCTGCAGAGAGATGACCACAAGTGTGCTCTCTTGATGGCTACTCAAAGATCAGACTCGAGAATGACTATAGCTCCCCCTCTAACTGTTACACACCCACTCAGGGGGACAGTCATTGCAGGAGCAATGATTCAGGCCAATCTTCTTGAGTAGAATAGTCATCACTTTACTAAAGGATGTGAAGATTACAGATGTTCAAGCTATTTACAAATTAAACAAATTTACAGATGAGAGACTAGACCTGGAGACAGTTCCTTGATGGTTTCTTTATTTAGTGTAGATGTTCTTCCAGATACAACACTGTCAGTTGAGTTTTTCTTGGACCAGCTCTTTGTCCTATTCATATCCCATTCCTTTTCAACTTTTCCTTGGATTCCTTCAGCCTTTTAGACACAGCTCTCTATACCTGTCCTGCCTATGCTCTTCTAGATCAAGGTAACACTAAATAATAGCCTACTATGTGCTAGGTGTGGTGAAGTAGATAGATTGCTAGGCCTTGAGTCAGGAAGACTCATTTTCCTGAGTTCAAATATGGCCCCAGACACTAGCTGTGTGATCCTGGGCAAGTCACTTAAATTCTATCTATAAAATGAGCTAGAGAAGGAAATGGCAAACCACTCCAGTATTGCTGCCAAGAAACCCCAAAAGGGGTCACAAAGAATCGGGCAAGACTAACATGTTCTGGACTCCTTTGGCAATCTGGTGAAACCTATGGACATTTCTCAGAATAATATTTTTAAATTTATAAAATAAAGCACATTGGTTTCCAAAGGAAACCAGTTATATTGAACTACTCAGAATCTAGGATGAAAAGCCCAGCTTTTAACAAAGGAAGCCATCCAGGATTAATTTACCTTACTTGGGCATGGGTAACAAATTCAAATCTAACAAATATTCACTAAGCATGTACTTTGTGTAAGATAATCTGCTAGATGACAGTGGGGGAAAAGGCAAAAATCCAACAGTCCCTACCCATAAGGTGCTTACATCCTACTGGGAAGACATATGTGGTCACAGATTAGTAACAGATTTCCTTTCAGACTTCACACACACTTATTTATTCAACCATCATGCAAATCGCTTACACAATACCAGAGAACTTAGCACATCCAAGTACATAGGATAATTTCCAGCCCAGTGTCCTGCACATCAATTCACCAGTGATGACTTATTCTTTGGCACTTGGGGCTTGTATTGCCTGGTCCAAAGAAGAAACATGATCCTGGTGTGCTTTCTTTATGCATGTTTACATGTGCTTAGAGACAATGCTGCCTAGAATTTCTGTAGTTTTTCGAGCCCTATTCTCCACCTTTGGCATCTTTTTTTCCCCCCTCTTCCCTGGTCTTCCCATCTCAAGGTCTTATAGGGGGAGGGGGAGAGTGTTAAGGGACAGGGATTGAACTGATTTTTTTTTTTTTTTGCTCGTATCTCTTTGGGTATGTGTCTTTGTGCAATAAGCAGCTAGCCACATAGGCCCAGGTTAAAGCAGGAATGATGATGCTCTTCTGATTGTTTGATCCTAAAAAGTTATTCATGTCATTATCAACAAATCCAGCTTTGACTTTCCACAGGTGGTGGCTGCCAGGAGGGAAAGGGAGGGAGGAGGGAAGAGGCACATTCTTTTGGCTCTTGGTTCCTCTTTGGGGAGGTAAATGAAGCTGTTTCACATTGAAAAGAAGAAAGGAAGATGAATATTTCTGGCAAATATTCAAAACCAGATGCTCACCAAAGCATGCACCCGCATCCTCAGCAGCAGTCAAAACGCAGAGCCAACAGGCGAGGCAGAAACGTTGGCAAGCAAACTTTAGGCAACTAGTTTTGTAACTTAGACCTCAAGAGTCATTTGGAAGGAAAATAACCTTGGAGAAGACAACCAGAGAAACTCTTTCAAATGAGAGATCTTTGGTGAGCAGTAGAAAATAAATTTTTATGTCCGCTACAAGAACATCATGTGGAACCCAAGAATGGAGATATAAGAAAGCACTAAACAGAATGCACATTGGATACTACAGATCATTCCAAATGAATAACAAGACTTCGCCATCACCCTACTACCCATGATTCCTCAGAAGGCTGCACCTGATGTGGCCAGGAAGGGGAATTTATTGGCACCTTTCAACTTCTGTATTTGCTCTTCTAGCCTCAATGCCCATGCCTATCCTGAACTTGCAGCATGTGGCTCAATGTCAGAAGCAACGTGTATGTGTTTATAATACTTGCATGTCTCTGACAGCATGTTGCCAAGAGAAATTCTTTGCTCAGGAAGATGATTTTGCCTGGCTGTAAAGACACAGAGTTCCCAGTTTTAATGGTGTCTGGCTATTAGTTATTAATCTGCTTGTCTGCAGAAACAGGTATGGGGAAATGATAAATTAATACCGATTTGACAGGGTGGTTTTGGAAGTCATGGTACTAGATGGAGTCTTAATAAAAAGGTCATGTATGGTAACAAAACCTAACTGAACCAACCAAAATAGATGCAGGGAAGCTGCCTTAAGCTCTCCTGGAGACACGGTGACAAGACAATATGCAAATAAAAACATCCTAGCTGTTCTAAAACAGGAAATGAAAAATTGTAACATAACAAAAACATTTCCCAGAGCAGACATTCCGGCTCGGAGCCAGCTCTCTCAACTCATTGTTAACAACAGCACAGTAGCTATTCAATATGGGAGCAGCAGCTGTACTGAAACTAGCCCGTGTGCTGGAGAAAAAAGAAATATACCACAAAGGTCAGGGGGAAAAAATTAAATGGGGAAGGGGGAAGGTTTAGGAGGTAAAGTCTATGTTGAGCCTAGTGATTGGGATCCGTGTTGGACTTGGCACTGTAACAATGGTGTTTGATGCTTGGATCACCTTTCATCATGAAGCTTATTAAACTTTAACACCCATTATAGTGACACTCACTCAAGAAGTGTTGGTACCAGGATGCTGCAAATGCCCAACGGTCAAGAGCACAGTGTTTGGACGGCACCTTCTAGGCAAAGGCATGAGGGATGTGAGACTGCTTACTCTTAATAAAAAAAATTCGAGGGGATTTTTAATACTGAGATGTGGGCTTTCCTGATATCCTGGATACATTCATTCATTTTTTACAGAGGTTTCTTTTCCTCTGGGAGCTAGCATTGAGCTGAACAGAAACAAGATGGAAAGGAATGTGAGGTGGGGAGTGAGGAGACGGAGCACAGCAACCCACTGGTGTCATTAAAAATATACAAATAAATGTAGTAAGAGGTATTAAGTGGAGGCATTATCCACATCCCCTTTTTTCTCCCACCCTCCAACCTCCTCATCTCCACCTCCAACTGGTGTTCTTTGTCAGGATGTTTTCTATTTCAAAAGCTCTTCCCCAGATCAGGACAGATGTTGTACTGGGAAGTGAAAGGTGCCTTGTTAAATGAGTTAATATTCACCATTGACATAGACCATTTTCTCATGATAAAATTTCTTTTATAGTGCTGACCTTTTGAATTCATCTTCCTGGTAACTTTGAATGGTGGCAGCAATAATCAACTGATCTGCTGAAGGCCACAGCCCTTTTCTTACCTGTAATAACAATCTCTCATCCCCGATGATGGCAGCTTGGTTCCAATCAATCACTTCAGAGAATGGTAACTCCCATCCATTGCTCAGCATCACCGGGACGCAGGCAGCCTATGCCAAAAAAAAAAAAAAAAGAATCATCACCCCGGTTAAGAAGAGGCACCACAGCCTGGTCCATACTTAATTAAGGTAAAAATAATACCCAATCAAATTATTATCATTTCCTATGTCAGTTGGACCCCTGACTCAAAAGACTAATACTCCAAGGAGTTCTGTGTCTGAGAAGAAATCTTTTAGCATTATCAAAAGAAATCAAAGTTGTGCCTACACTAGCCAGTTTAATAATCTGGAAGTTTTGCACAGGGCTTTTAAAATCCTATTTCTATCTCTTCTCCGAACGTGATCATTTCTGCTGCCATTGAAACAACTGGTCAGGATGGAGCAGTTTCATTAAAAGCAATGAAAAGTTGGCCCCACTGAAGTCTTAGCATAAAACTAGCCTTGAATATAAAATACTTTGGCCCAATTCTACAAACCCCAGTTAAAGTGACCCACTCCCAAGTGTCACACACTACAAAGAACAGCTTGCTCTTTGTCTAACAAAAACTTGATTATAAATTTGCCTTAATTACAAATTTAACAATTGTAAGTGTGGTAAAAAAAAAATGAAAGTTTTTTAACAGTTGGTTAGGATAACTGAAAGATGCCAGTTTTTTTTTAAGGACCACCCTTTCGGGAAGGAGACCAATGGCATGAGTCATTATGCACGCCAGTCCTCCTGCTGCGCATGTCAGACTGCCTGCTACGCACTCGACTTCCGGGGTGCGAGCTTAACAGGCAAGGAGAGAACGGAAGTGGGGGCTTTTTCCTGCTCTGCTGGTCTCCTGACTGGTCTGCACAGACTGATGGTGACGGGAGTTCGACTCGGCCCGGCTCGCTTGACACAGTCTTTCTCTCTCCCCAAAGGTGGCCTTGGGCTTTTGGCGAGTTTCATACGGAATATAGACTAAGCTTAGACTTAAGACGATTCGTATTGTATTTCTACTTTCCTATCCCTCTAATCAACATCACCTTGTGACTACCATACAATAAAAGCTCTAACTAGAAAACCAGAAGCTTCTTCCATTTACTAATCTGGGAGATAAATTAAGGGAAAGGTTAAAGAGGGGAGATTTATGATCTAATATCCAGTTTTAAATCTCACATAAGAAATACCAACAATCAAGTAAATAGAATGGAAAAAGAAACCCAACTACAACACTATACTTAAATGTTTCATTAAAAATATAAATTTTAACAGAATAATTGTGATGGTTTTGGTTGGTTTTTTTTTTTTTTTTGCTTTTTTATTCTTTAAAAATGTCTCGTTCTAATTTTTTTTGGCTCTGTATTATACTATATTTTTCTTTGCAGTTTCTTCATGTTCATGAGCATGTATGTGTTTCTTGCTTTTCATGGTGCATTAACATTCCATTCCATTCACTTACAGCCCTGTCTTTTCTTTCCCTGTACTTATTTAGTAGAAGGTGTATGATTTTCCTTCTAAATCAACTGAATCAGAACCATGTTTTCTACGTGATCCAAATTGTTCTCACCTCCATAATGATAACAACTCATATTTATATGCCATTGTAAACTTTCTTCATGGGGCAGCTAGGTGGCACAGTGGATAGAAGGCCAGGCCTAGAGTTAGGAAGACTCATCTTTCTGAGTTCAAATCTGTCCTCAGACACTTGCTAGTTGTGTGACCCTGGGCAAGTCATTTAACCCTGTTTGCCTCAGTTTTCTCATCTATAAAATGAGCTGGAGAAGGAAATGGCAAATCACTCCTCTATATTTCCCAAGAACCCCCCCCCCCCAGTCAGACACAAGTAAAATGACTGAATAACAACAAACTTTCTTCATAATCACCTTAAGAGGTAACGACAGTGTTATTATTCCTACTATGCAGATGAGGAAACAGATTCAATCACTTGCCTACTGCTAGCTCTGCAAGTCATTTGATGGACTTGCCTGTATCCACCTCAAGTTAGTACCAGGGTAAAGCAGGTCTCCTAACTCCACATCCGGGGGCTTCTTCCATTATATCATCCTGCCAGTGAAATGCATGGCATTACAACAGAAAAGATCTTAAACAATTAACAAAAGCCCAGCTCTAAGGAATTTAAGACAGAAAGGCCCAGACTGGGGAGGTTCAGGAGACATAGAGAGGCTGTCAGAATATCTGTGTTTGGTATGCTTTGATGAATGGTAAGGGGAATCTTAAAGATTTTGAAGGAAAGGAGACTGTTCTGTTTTTAGAAACAGCGACAACAGTTTTTGGCTGGGTGTGGTAGGAAGCTGTAACTATGAAAGTACAAGGCAGAAGGGAAGAGAAGGATATGTACAGATCTATAGGAAACATAGATGGGGATGCAAGAACTCAGAGCTGTGGGCATTGGGGAATAGCAAATGACCCTTAACAAAGCATGGTAGAAAATTTTTTGGTGAGGCAATTGGGGGTAAGTGACTTGCCCAGGGTCACACAGCTAGTAAGTGTTAAGTGTCTGAGGTCAGATTTGAACTCAGGTCCTCCTGAATCCAGGGCCCGTGTTCTATCCACTGCGCCACTTAGCTGCCCCATGGTGGAAACTTTTTAATGGAGCCCACTGGCAACTGTCCCTATGCATCAAGGATTATTTAGTCCTGTAGGGGATGGGACAGCAGGAAAAGAAGAGTCTTCCCCTGTAGGAGTTTTCTCCCATGTAGGCACTGGAATTGGAGAATCCCCAAACCTGGGGCCTGCTTGCTGCTAAGTCACTAAAGCATTAGACCAAGCAACTGGAACCAATCCACCCTGCTGAGTATCACTTTCACTTAGGATTCAGAGGAACCTATTGCATATTGAGTGGGGAATATAATAGACAATTTTGCTTTTATGGAGTGAAAACAATAAACTATTTTCCCACTTGCAGGATTTGGGTATTGGCAGAGGTCAGAGCCTCCCTGAGGAATCCAGCTCTGATGCTTGTCAGGCAAGTGCAGCAAACTGATCTGGCCCTTGCTCTCAACCATGACCGGGACAACCCCTTCAAGGGAAATAAAACATCACCGTGAGCTCCAGAACTTATTTTAGGGTCCTCTCCCAAAGGCAGTGGTCGCATGGGTATGTACGATCATACAGAAACAAGTTGCAAGCCTCCAGGGAAAATCATACTTCTCCACCTCCTCCCCATCCCTCATCCTCCCTGTTCTTTTTAGGCATAATATTTAACACACCAGATCTAGCTTGATTTCCCAAATCGTTTAGGCATAAGACATAAAGCATAAGGGATGTGAGACTGCTTGCTTAATACAAAATGCAAATTTTAATAAAAAAAAAAAGACCTGGAAGGCAGTGTAACATAATGAATAGAGTACTGAATTTATAATCACTAGAGTCACTAAACATGTATTAAGTGTCCACTGTATACCAAACACTAAGCACTGGGGATACAAATATAAAGACAATCTCTACCCTTAACGAGCTTAGTCTAACTTGCTGTTGTTGCTCAGTCCTACTTGACTCTTCATGACTTCTTTTGGGGTTTTTTTTTGGCAAAGATACTGGAGTACCTTTGCTCATTTTATGGATGAGGAAACTGAAGCAAACAGGGTTAAGTGATTTGCTCAGTCATGCAGCTAGTAAGGCAAGTAAGTATCTGAGGACAGATTTGAACTCAGGAAAATGAGTCTTCCTGACTCCAGGTCTGGTACTCTATCCACTGAGCCACCTAACTGCCCTAACAGTCTACTGGGGGAAGACAAAGAATAGGGAGAAGCTAAGAAGCATTGGGGGTGGGGTGGGGTGGGGAAGGAGACTAGGTACTCCCTTGTAGTAATGAACAGTAAGATTCAAATCACAGCCACTTACCACTTGGGAGACAGCATACAAATCCCCCTACCCTCTCTGATCTTCTGTAAAACTGGACTAATAATGGTGTCAACCTCAGAGGAGTGTCAAGAAAATCAAAAGAGATAATTTTGTAAAGCAGTGGGTAGAGTCCTGAACTTGGAGTTAGGGAAGACCTGAATTTGAATCCTGCCTCAGACATTTAGAAGCTGTGTGATCCTGGAGAAGTCACTTAAGACTCAGTTTCCTTAACTATACAATGGGGCTAATAATAGCGTCTACTTCATAGTGTTGTTCTGAGGATCAAATATGAACACATATAAGGCATCTTGCAAACCCTTGTAAGCAGTTTGTGAACCTTTGCATACATTATATAAATCCCAGCCATGATTATTAGCAATTGTTAAAATGCTCTGCAAGCCTTAATGGGCTAGAGAAATGTGAGCTCTTGGTAGTGGTGGTGATATGAGTATTATTAGCATTAATAATAATCTTTAGAATGCCTCTTACCTGCAGTGCCTCCAGAAATCTAAAGGAGCCGAGCCTGCGGCCACGGGGAACCAGACAGAAAGTGGCATTGTGCAGCATTTCTCGATAATCATACCTAGAAGAAGAAGGATATATAATTAGATAATGAAGACCCAAGGGAAGAGGGGATGATGGGCATTAGATGGAGCACACATACCCATATATGCTAGCTAGATGGTCTGGTGTATAGAGTTCTAGGCCTAGACTCAGGAAGATCTGAGTTCAAATCCTGCCTCAGATACTTACTAGCTGTGTGATCCCTAGCAAGTCACTTAAGCTCTGTTTACCTCAGTTTCCTGTCTAGGAAATGGGAATAATGATATTGCCTACTTCCCAGAGTTGTGAGGATGAAATGAGATAATAATTGTAAAGTATTTAGCACAATACCTGGCTCATAGTAAACACTAAATAAATGTTAGCTATTAGCTATTATTATCATGTGCTGTTGTTCCCACCCATTCGAATGGAAGCTACTCCTTGGGAATGGGATTATTTTATTCTTTATATTTGTAGCCTCAAAGCCTTCCACATAATAAATGCTTTTTGATCGAATGACTTACACACTTGAATCAAGTTGATTGAGCCCAAATCAGTATACTCATGAGCTCTGATCTTACTGTTCTCTTTATCAGGGAGGGGAGTTGGTTGTGACAGGCCCAGCAAACATTCAAGATTGTGTTGGATGAAACAGTTATAATGTGCTTTGCAAACAATATCATCTGACACAAGTCCAGTGGCCGTCACTTCAACAGATTGGGCACCAGTGTATGTGTCTTAGAAGTTGAGTTTTGTTGTGACAGCAAATGAAATATTCCCCCCTTTCTCTCGATATAAAATAAAATAAAAGGCAACAACAACACTACCCATTTTTCTTTTTTTCTGTTGGTTTTTAAAACGCCATTTCAGTAAGCCACAAAAACCTGTGAAAGCTAAGACAAGCCTTGTTCTCCTGAATGCCACCCCTTACACATATACCCCCCCCCAAAAAAAAACAGTTACAACTAACTCAAGAAACCTTCACAGTGAGCACAAACAACATTTGCTCCTGCCTCTGAGCCAAAGTCTCTACATTTAGCTAAGAACATTCGGCAACACAAGGCAAATCATCCTGTAGCAGAACAGTTCAGAATCAGGGAGAGAGGAGGATGGAGAAGGAAGGGAAGGAGATGATTCTAAAAAGGTGAAGGAGGGAAGAGTAGGGGCAAGAAATCATTTGGGGCTATAAAAAAGGCAAACAATCTGCTTTTAAAAGAACATTTTGAGTGACACCTCCTTCCTCATGCTGAGGAGTCAAGTTTAATCAAGATTAAGTATCTCCTTTTCATTTATGCCCATCCCTTCCAAACCATTTAGAGTAAACAACTCAACTGTTTCTAGTTCATTATGAGGTAATCTGAGTTTTACTCAAGCCCATTAAGGGTAGAAGGCCTGCATCTTGCAAAGGGACTGTATACTGAGCATCAAGATCAGCCCCCTTCCTCTCCTTTCTTAAGAGCCTCCACTGTTCTACAGACAGGTGCTACTTTGACGGTAACTTATGTCATCCACACTTTCTGACTCTTAATAGTCTAATTTAATCATAGCCCAGAGGCACTGGATATACTTTTCTCCTGTTTTAGGTGGTGGTGGGGGGTATTGATGTATACATTTATATTTTTAAAGTCCACATCTATTTTTATATTCTCACACAAACTAGGCATATGGGAGTAAGCCAATTTTCAATTATAAACCCGTCATTAGGAAGAGACATCTTGCAAAGGCCCATTTGCTTAAACAGGCGTGTACAACTAATTTGCACAAGAAAAGGTCACTGGGAATGGATTAAGATTATCTCCACAGAGAGTAAAATAAAAACCCTTGCTGCATTAATTAAACTACAAAATAGACTTCAAAGTGAATGAGATTTTTAAGAGGGATCAAATTTAGCTAAATAAAAAATATTAAATTACAGAGGTAATGGTTTCTTTTCCTATCCTTAAACATCGGTACAGTAATTGACAACTAGTTCAACTCCTGATCTTGCTGGGATACCTTTACAAACTATGGAGAAAGGGGGAAAAAGTTTAAAATGGAGTGTGTGGTATTTTTTTTTTTAATATAAAGAAAGGTCGAAGACTCTTCAGAGTACATTGCATGACAGCAAGGTTTAATAAATGCTTAAAATAGAAACCCCTGAGGGACCAGCCTAGAAGGTCCTATATCCCCATCATTAGCCAACTCAAAATGTAAAACTCCATTAATGTTCTCAACTGCGACAAGTCCCAAAATTGCTAGTTTCAGAATTTAGGAAATGAGGGTGGGGGTGAAAGAGGAAGGAGAAAAGAACTTACAGAGAATTTAAAAAGGGATCATTACTTCATGGTTACACTGGGGAACATTGCAACGTAGATCTGGAGACAAAGGGGACATCAGAGACCATGAAGTCCCATCCCCTCACTCTAGGGGGAAACTGAGGTACAGGGAAGTAAAGTGAGTTGCCCATTGTCACACAAGTAATAAGTGTCCAAGGTGGAATTTGAACTGAATCACTGTGAATTCCTTTCCAAATTCAGCAGTCAGTCATCCTACCCAATCATATTATTCTCCTGACTTTTTAATGGTGATCGGGAGCGGATTAAAAGTTACACTAGCAATTTTTGCCTCCATTGCAGTCTCAGCAAAACAAGTAATGTCTTTTCATTTTTTTTTCCTCATCAAATACCCACACTTGTGTTGTTGCTTTATATGAAAGGATCTTATTGTAGGGGTTGCCAATCTAAATGTTCAATAATGCAAAGATCTGAGAGTCTGTTGGGATTATAATTTATAGATCAAGAGAGTTACCTGAGATTCAGAGAATTTAAGTGACTTGCTTAGGGTCACACAGCCAGTAATCACCAGGGCCCAGATTTGAATGCAGCTCTTCCTGAATCCAAATCTATCACCCTTTCCCCTACTTGATACCTCCAAAGTGATTTTTAAGGGAACAGATATGGTTTGTAGAGACAGCAAGTCCTTGCCAGAAATCATGAAGTCAGTAAACCGTTTTTCCTTACTTCTCTTTACTCCCTTCAGCCTGCTGCTATTCGGTTGAGTCTGATTCTTTGTGAGCCCATTCGTGGTTTTCTTGACAAAAATACTAGAGTGGTTTGCCATTTCCTGCTCCATCTGGATTTGAACTCTGGTCTTCCTGATTCCAAGCCCAGCACTCTATCTACTTTGCCACCTAGGTCCTAGGTGCCCAGTCAGTCTACTGAGATGCCTATTTCTGGGTCCAATTACTACTGAGGTATAAAATAAAGGTGTAATGTATTGGGGAGAGGGGTGGTATAAGCAGCTTCTCTATCTTCAGTATTCTTTTTTTCCCATTCTTTCTTTCACAGACTCTCCTTTGTCCTTATCTCCACCTCAGGGCTTCCCTGGCTTTCTTAAAGACTAAGCTCAAAAAGCACCTACTAAGAGGTCTTTCCATCTTCCCCACCCTAGCCCTACTGCTAGTACTTTCCTTCTGAGATTATTTTCCCTTTACACAATCTATATCTTATACTTACATAATAATAGCTAATATTCATAGAGTCTGGAGATTTGCAAAACCCTTTGCATGTCATCTCATTTGATCTTATCACAAATCTAGGTACTATTATCAAAGTTGTTTGCATGTTGTTTCACCCATTAGAATGGGTAATATTTTGGGACTAGGGACCACACTTTTAAAAAATTTTGTATCTCTAAGGTTTAGCAGAGTGGGATACATTATAGTAGGTACTTAATAAAAGCTAGATGACTGATTGACTAACTGACTGACCTACTAGGAAAGTTATGGGCTCTCCAAGGAGTCCTCCTCCGCCCCCTTCTTATGTCCTTTGCCAGTTGGGCAGACTTTCAACAAGTCCCAGATCCCAACCATACTCTCATGAATAAGTGGCTGACCCCTGATCTGACACCATCACTTTGGAAATCACAAGCCACTTACAAGCATATATAATTAACTAACACACGACAGTCTTAGCAGGGAGGTAAGTAGATGAGGGAGGTAAGTAATCTCAAAGAACTTGCAGCTTTAATTAATGAAGGATTTTTATTACCCATTTCAGGTGGGTATTAAGATCTCCACTGTACAGGTGGCGACACAGAGGATAGAAGAGTTTTCATAAATGACTGCAAAGGCTAATGCAATTAAGCTGTATGGCCCTGAACATAACCCAGAAATAGGTCCCCCTTCATACACGATTCTCTCCCCCCAAAGTTGTATGCATATGATATACTAGTGAGTCCCCACTTAAAATGGGTCTCCATAATAATACATAATTAATCCTCCCTAGAAATGTGAGTGCTATGATGCCTGCAGCAACTTCAATATTGTTCTGGCTGAAGGGAAAAATCCCAACAGAATGAGGTGGAAAAATAAATATTCACAAGGGCAGAGCCAAGGGGAAAAAGCAGAGCCAGCCCTCAGAAGGAAAATGACAGCAGACACTGAGACTCCTGACAGTAGAAGAATTTCTTATTAGAAGCAAGCTTGCTTTCTTATTATGAAAGACTAAGTGTATAGTGGTGTTAGCATAGTATACAGACACAGCATAGTATGAAGGGGAAGAGTCGATAGAACTGGTTTTGAGTTCCGACCACCTACTAGCTCCATGTGGTATCTATGCCTCAGGAGTGGCATCTTCTGCCCCCAGCAGATCTATAAACTTGCTTCCCAAGCTTGAGATCTTCTGCCCCAGTTGTCCTAACAGCTGTTTGTTCCTTCTAGTGCCAACCCTCACAAACCGTTTATCTACAGCAGAGGCATTTTTTTTTTAACTTAGAGTCAATGAATTTCTTTTTTAACAAACATTTTGATAACCACATATCAACATTTCCTGTGTACTCCAATGTGTTTTATTTTATGCATTCAAAAACATTATTCCCAGAAAGGGTCCATAGGCTATATATAGACCAGACTGCCAAAGGGATCCAGGCTACAAACAAAAAGGTTAAGAACAAGCCTTGATCTACAATGATTGCTTCCCTTTAGCATTCACATTAAAGCATAAAATAAGTTACTGAAAACAAGTATCCCACAATCCATATACTGAGCTGCAGGTGCTGTCTCAATAGAAAATTTCCTTATGGGGCAGCTAGGTGGCACAGTGGATAAAGCATTGGCCTTGGATTCAGGAGGACCTGAGTTCAAATCTGTCCTCAGACACTTGACACTTACTAGCTGTGTGACCCTGGGCAAGTAACTTAACCCTCATTGATCCCACCAAAATGAGGAGGAGGAGGAGGAGGAGGAGGAGGAGGAGGAGGAGGAGGAGGAGGAGGAGGAGGAGGAGGAGGAGGAGGAGGAGGAGGAGGAGGAGGAGAGAAGAAGAAGAAGAAGAAGAAGAAGAAGAAGAAGAAGAAGAAGAAGAAGAAGAAGAAGAAGAAGAAGAAGAAGAAGAAAGAAGAAGAAGCAGCAGCAGCTACCCAGTCCTATCCTAGGCAGGTACTCTAGGTTTTATGGGTTTATTTATAAGTGAGCATGGCCTCCCTTTCCCTTCCATCCTTCCCATGGTGGCTGAGGCTCCTGATTGGCTACAGCTTCTCTGGATGCCATTTGCTCCACAACCCCAAGGTCCTTGCCATTGAGAGGTGGTGTGACTCCTTCCCAAAGCTGGTTGTCTGCCTTTAGCTCTGCCTACTGTCAGTGGGGCCTAGGCTCCAGGTAATGCTCCAGGATTAGAAATTCATTTCTTTGTAATCCTCTTCAGCCCAATGCTTCCCAGCACGTTCTGTGTCCTGAATATAGACAGTCTTTGCTAAATCAAGTCAGGCATTTATCTTTACCATTCTACGGATTCTTATGCTCCCCAGGTCTGATGCTCTACTTTTATGCTTTTTAAAAATTCATTTCTTTAAATAGATTCTGAAAAGGAAGTCAAAAGGACCCCCAGAAAACATCCAACATTCTAGGAGGCAGCCTGAAAACTCTTGAGGACATTCAACTGTTACCATCACCATCAATAAATCAAGCATTTATATGATGATGAAGACACTTTCAGATTTGTGAAGTCCTTTATCTCATTCAAAACTCACAACAACCCTGAGAGGTAGAAGCTATTATTACCCTCATCTTACAGATAAGGAAACTGAGGCTGAGAAAAAGAAAGTAGCTTGCTCAGGGTCACACAACTTGTGTCTGAGTCTGGATTTGAACTCCAATCTTCCTCACTCCAAGTCTCACACTATCAGATTGTTTGAAAATAGACTAATTTAGGGCAGCTAGGTGGCTACAGTGGATAAAGCACCAGCCCTGGATTCAGGAGAACCTGAATTCAAATCCAGCCTCAGACACTTGACACTTACTAGCTGTGTGACCCTGTTCAAGTCGCTTAACCCTCATTGTCTGCCCCCCCAAAAAAAAACAAAAGAAAAAAGGAAAAGAAAAGAAAATAGACTAACTTTTAACACATTTCAGCCCCAAGCCCTCTCATTAGCAATTAAGCACAAATATTAAAAATGAGTTTAGATACCTAGGGTCAAAAGATAAACAATTATCCAGCAACAACAAATTATAATTAAGCAAAATGGCTATGTGACTGGGTCCAAAAAAGGATAGCAAATATGTGACAAATCTCTGGGGAGTGGAGGGTAAGGTGGGTCTAAGAGATGTAAAATTTTAAAAAGATATCAATACATTTTTTTTTCAAAAAGACTAGAACTTGGAAAGTAATAAACACAAGGGTCAGCCCCTGTCCCCTAGGAAAAGAGGTCTTGAGGTCATTATCTTTCCATTAACCTTTCCTTGGCCCCTTCCTGCAGTCACAGACCCGCTGCCCCACATGCAACAAGATCTAGAAGTGTGTGCCAAAGTATGCCGAGTCCTCCAAAAGGATGGGGATACCACAGTCTGGGCTGAGGAGGAAATTGTTTCTTAGAGATAGGAAAAGCCCTGGAATGGTGCCATCGCAGAAACTTGCCCTAGTGTATTTATTCTTTCTTCAAACAGTCACAAACTCAAAAGCTCCTCAGGGTGACCACTAATCCTTTGCGGCATGTTCTGTTGCCTGTCTGTGTTCATGGATTGGGAAAAGGAGAAGAGTAGAAAAAGGGGAAAAAAAAAAAGAGATGACAAGGAGAAAAGGCCGACTTTTTCTAAACAAGAAAATTTTAGAATCATGGTATTTCAGAGTTGAAGGGGTCCTCGGAGATCATTTCTGCTGCTCTCATTTGACAGATGAAGAAACTGAGGTCCAAGGTCACTTAGCCATCAGAGTTCTGCTGGAATATTACCATGCTGCCTCCCATAGTAATTCATACAGTAATCCAGTTATACAAACCTCACCTTCCAATTAAGAATGTGACATCCTACCCTTGATTTTTCTTTTTGTAGGTTTAAAGGAAAATTACAATTAAATGTACAGTCATTTGCTTAATCCAGCTCCATGAACACTTGGAGGCTTAGATTTAGCCTGCCCACCAGGGGAGAGGTGTTTTTGTTTTCAGGTGGGGGGAGTAGGTCCTTCTTTCATTTCACTTTCTCTATAGAGCTCAAGATTTGGTTGGAGACTCTTAAAGATTTGCAGCTCAATGACTTCCCTATTTTTCCCCATTGTGATTCTAATCCTCCCCTCTAGCAGCCAAAGTTTATAAAGACAATACAGCCCTATTTATAATCAACTCTAATTTACTCACAGTTGATGTCAGGAAAAACTGGTTGCAGTTGATAGAGCTGGTGTGAGAGGCAGGAAAACCTGGGGTTTTCCCATTTCTGAGAGACTGGCTGTGTGACCTTGGACAAGCCACTTAATCTTTCAGGGTTCTAGACCAGAGATGTCAAACTCGAATAGAGACAGGGGTCACTAAACCATACATAAGGATCTCTGAAGACTGCATACTGACTTAGAAAACCACTTAGTATCTATGTTCTATTGTATTTTTACTTATTTGGTTGAATATTTCCTATTTACATTTTAATCTGGTTCATTTCTACCTATGTATGGTCTATGGCCTTGTGTTTGCCACATCTGCAATAGGCAGCTCTAAGACAATAAATTGGAGAGAAAGTACAGAATTGCCCTGGTATAGAATTTCATTACCCACAGTTCTCCATACTAATGAAATTTCAGTCCCTATCCCTATTTCTTAATTGAAACGGTCCTTGGTCCCTACCTACCTCTCACCCTTATCTGGGAGTTGAGGAAGGATGTAGATGTCCATTCCCACCCCATCCCCTTCTGTAGCTTTCAACATTGAAATGATCTCTGGAAAATGATCAAAAAGAGACAACCAGGCCTAACAAGAATGTTTTTACTGCTTTCCCACTTGATCCATTACATTCACAGTGCCAGCTTCACTCAACCCTGGGATTAGGTGGATGCTTGGAATTCCAAGGTCACTCTTCTCTTGCCCACTGCAAGCTGGTAGGTATCAGGACTACAGAGATGGGAAGGCGGGGGGGGGGGGGGGGGGGGGGGGGGGGGGGGGGCGCGCGGGGGGGGGGGGGGGGAGTGGCGGCACCAGCACCAGAGTGGGGCTGGGGTGTTGTGCTAAAGCTGATACACCTCACATTCCTGCTTAGAGTTTAAGCATTTTCCCTATTCCCTGTAATTGAGTGATTACAGACCTTGAGGTTCCAGATATTCTTAATAAAAATGATTATTTCCACCCACCATGCTTTTGTGTTCTTTTACCACTGGAGAATCCTACCTGCCAAATGAAATCCCACTGTGACTAGCTACTGAGAGGGGGGAAGGCCTTTTTTAAAAACTGGATAAGCCAAGAGTGTCCAAATTTCCCGAGCAGGCTTAGAAAGAAGATCAGTCCTCCAAAACAAAAACAACAAAAAAAAGGTTTTTAAGCGTATGAATACAGATGGCATCTAAAGAGCACAAAACTTAGTTTGCTGCTTGCTCCTCTTTTAACTAAGGATTAAAGACATTGTGTTGCAGTAGACAGAATGTCTGATTTGGAGATCCAAGACCTCGGTGTGAATCCTGTTTCTGACACTCACTAGGGATGAGGTCATGGGTCTCACCTCTCTGAGCCTGCACTCCCTCATTTATAAAATGGGAACAAATTGGATTTGTAAAGCTCACCTTATAGAATCCATGCTGCCTCTGATGGATGATTGATCATTGGGAGAATGATACAGTATGGTGGGTGCCTTAGACAAGTCATATCCCCTTTCTGGGTCTGTTTCTTCACTTGTAAAATAAGAAGGAGTTTGTCTAGTGTCGCTTTGAACTCTAAATTCGCTAAATCCAGTTTTGCTTAACTGTTCAAACTGTTCCAAGTATGTACTTAATAGAAAAGGTTTGTTTGGGTATTTGTTGGGAAATATCTGTTAAGTCTGAACAAAAGGTATCAACTACTTTGTTTAAGAGATCTTATGCTAATATTTATGGAAGACTTTTAAGCTGGAATTCTCCATTTATTATCTCATTTGATTTTCATCCTTAAAAAAATCCTTTGATGTAGGTTCTATTGTTATCCCCACTTTACCGTTGAGGTAATAACTGGGGCGGGCAGAGGTTCAGTGATTTGCCCAGGGCCACACAGCTAATAAATGTTTGAGACAGAATTTGAACTCTGGTTTTCCTGAGTCAGGAAGGCCACATAATTGCCCCTAACTATTTTATCCACTGGATGCCCGAAAAGACTCAGCTGGCGGTGTTATGTTATTGGCCAGGTTCCTACAAGTTTCTTCCAGACAGCCAACATGCAGAACAACATAGTAGATAGAGCAATGGATGAAACTGGAACCAGGAAGACCTGAGTTCGAATCTCACCTCAGATATTTACTAGCTGTGAGACCCAGGGCAAGCTATTTAACCTCTCTGTCCCTCAATTCCATACCTGGAAAATGAGGAGATTAGATTCGATGACCTTTAAGTAGCCTTGCAGCTCTAAATTCATGATCCTACATGATCTATGTGCTAAATTCCATATTAGCCCTGAATATTACTGAAATTAGCTGACCCTTTTCTTTTAATAGCTGCTGCCAAAGCCATCTTCACCTGTAACACGTACACCTGAATGACATCACACTACAAGCTCTCTAGAGAGGAAGCAGCAAGAATTTCTCCTTGGCACAGATTGTTCTGTCGTGGCAGGGTGAGTTACATCCTGCAGAAGATTTCAAAAAGCCCTGAAACGGTTTTCTTTCTTTCTTTTTTTTCTTTTCTTTCCCCTCTTAAGCCAAAAAATGGTCATGGCACACAACCAAAATCCATCCACTACTTTTCTGGTATTCAGAAATACAGTGCTTTTTCCAGAAGAAGCATCTGGATTAGCTAAATTGTTACCAAGGACAGTTATTAAACACAGATGATATTGCTGGGCTAAATAGCTTGAGACTGTTGCCTAGTTTTCCTTTATATTAGATTTCAGCTATTAACCAATCAGCCTATTTTCAGAGTATGAATTCCTAATGCAGATGGTTCTGAACTATTGGCTACAGGGCCCCAAAAGATAGACCAATTTTGTCACATGGAATGTCTTGTTGCTTGGTTTCCATTAAGGTATCTTGGCTTTTGGATAAACTGTCAAGTAAAACTTGGCATTGGAAACACAAAGTGAGTAACTTCCTTTGTAGAGAATCTGACAGCTCAGCTGTGTGTCAAGCAGATAGCTGCCTAATAGGGATCTCCAAAGGCTAATGCATCTTCCTTGGAAAGTTGCCTTTACCACAAGATGCCTTCCTTGGGATTTGGGCTGGGCAAAATTGAGGGATGATCTTTACCGGGAGTGAACATACCATTGGCTGGTAGGTCATGTCCCTCTCCACAAAGTGTTAGTTTTGGAATTAGAAAAAGATTTGGAGGTGCGAAAACATAATTGGAAAACTTTTTTTTTTCCCTGCTTAAAGGGCTAATTGATTTCACAGGTGTTTAATTATCATTTGCTGTGAGATAATACCTTGTAGTGCCATAAAAAATGGATTTAATTTTCAAGTGCTTGCAAAACCAGCACCAAAGCCAAGTTCGAGCTAAAGCTAGATAATTATTCTATAAATCAAACACACTGCCTCCTTTCTTTGAAATTTTTAATACTTGGCTATAATGATATCTGACAACCTTGAAACTAACATAAAAAGGATTTTTCTGCCAAGTGCCAAGAGGCAGTCATTGGAGTATTTCAGTCAGTCTGGTTCATTAATATTGAGTCAGCCAGCCAGGGGACCCTGGCTTCAGACATCCAAAACATGCCAACATGTAAAAGCAATAGAGTAGAGCAAGGTACTGTGTTTCTTGCAGATAGCGAATGGCCACTAAACTCCATAGAGAATTAGAAAATAATTCCAAACCACCCATATCGCAAAATCATAACCAACAAACTCTATTATCCAGAGCTTCAACTTGAATGTAGTGGACGATGAGGAAAGTTGAAGGAGGAATTATCTTTATCATTGAAAACTTGTTTATCTTGGGTCTAAAATATGAGCTCAGTGCCTTCTAAAGAGAACGAAGGCAAGAGGAGAAAGACTCAAGAAGTTTGGTTCTAGGTGGAGATGGGGGTAGAAACTACAGAATAGCTCTTGGTTAAAGCACCTTTGCCTTTCTTAGACAACGAGGTGGCTCAGTAGATAGAGTGCTGGGCCTGGAGTCAGGAAGACATAAGTTCAAATCTAGCTTCAGACAATTATTAGTCATGTGACAAGACACAACTTCTGTTTGCCTTAATTTCCTCAACTATAAAATGGGGATAATAAGAGTGCCTCATTTTGAGGAACAAATCAGACAATATTTGTAAAGCACTTAGCATAGCACCTGGCACATAGTAGGAGCTATATAAATGCTTATCTTCTCTTGACTCCAAATTTAAATGGATGTTCCATACAACAGTGCATATCACAACTCTGCTATCTCTGCTTATTCTGTCGTTGTTTTTCCAATAAGTTTGCCATAACTGGTCTACCCAATGTGCTGAAAAACTTTCTTGACATTGTGAGGCTAATAGTAGAGGACACAAGGCACCTATGAATTATTCCGGTGCCTTATCACATGACCAGCTCATTAATTTTTTTGATCATCTATTTCTTTGATAATATTCTTTACTCCACTCTTCTTCATAGTATGCCTTATGTTAGGTGTTGCAATCTGTTCCCACCCACCATGAACCTTTCCTTTGTCATCTGAGAGAGGCTCATTTTAAATTCTCCAGAAACTGTGATATTTCATGACTTCCAGTTATACAACAACACTAGTAGAATGTTAATATTAAAACAATGAAGCTTCCTTCTAGGGAGAAGTTTGGGAGTAAGAGCTTTCCAATTTCCCAAAGGCATTTCACAGTACTCCTGTAAATTCTGTTGAATTTTGGGCTCATTTCATTGTCTATTTACAGCATATGATCAAAACCAGCATACTCATAGATAAGCTTCATGGGTTGTCCCTTTGACTGCATGTCATGATATAGTTATTCTTTATCCACATGGACTTTCCTGTGTGGATAATTAGGCTAAATGCTTGAGTGGTTATGGATCACATCTAGAAGTCCCCACTATATTCTAGGGCTTGTCTGCCAAGGCTATCTTGCCATCTGCCCTACCACCAGGCATGTATCTTTACTTTTCCTCCTGTTCTAGACAAAGCAATCAGATCATTCATTCATTCATTCATTCATTCATCTGTTCCTAGCCAGAGCAAGATGTACATTATGGCAATTCACTTCTCAACACTTTTGAGTACATTTTCAAGGTGCAATTCAGTCCCCAGCTCTGGGGAATAATCATTGATTCTTTAAATAATCATATTTTCACAGTAATTAAAAACCAAATCCCCAAACTCCCTAAAAGCACCATGAAGCTTGAATGCACTTTAGCCCACAGACTGTCTCTAATGGCAAGATAGTACAATGTTGGGAAATGCCATGCACTTTCATTAATGCTGCTGAATTTGAGAAAGAGGCAGTCCAGCTTGAAAACAATTTAGAGAAGGGGGGGAAAAAGAATAAACAGCTCTTTTTTTTCCCCCCACATGGCAATTTTAGGGAACTGGGCCCCTTGCTGGGAATAATGCAAAGCTGGAGAGTGGCAGCCATTAACACCTGCCATCTGCTCTACCCCATCTCCTGACTGCTGGGACACTCCTGGCCACCCAGGGAACATGGTTCAGGAAATCTCTGCACACAGGTGTCTTTCCTTCTGTTACAGAGCAGAGGTTTTCTTGATGTCTTCAACAGCAGCTAAAGGGAGAAGGCCCAATGGAGGACTTTCAGTTATTCATGTATTAATTTGGCTTAGGAGTCCTGAATAAAAGAAAATCCATAAGTGGCATTTACAAAATAAAGATGCCCTTTGCACTTCTTTGCTTCTTATTCTAATTTTAGGATTATGGGACAGCCTCAGAAACTTTCAGCTCAGCATAACAAATATCTTATTTACCATGCTACCTCACTGGCACTGCTGGTTGTGCTTTAGCTGGGTTATTTTAAGAACTCAGAATTTCACTAGCTTCGGTAATTTCCTCAATGGTCAGAAATTGTAATGGTTCTGTACTTTAGTAATAATGATAATAGCTAACATTTGGATAGTATCTACTATGAGTCAAGTACTGTGCTAAGCCCTTCACAAATATTATCTCATTTTATCCTCACAACAACCCTGGGATGTGGGTGCTATTATTATAGCCCCATTTTACAATTGAAGAAACTGAGGCAAACAGAAATTGAGTGACTTGCTATATTTGAATTCAGGTCTTCCTGTCTCCTGTTCTGGCATTTTGTCCACTGAGCCACCTATCCTGTCTGATAGAAGGTGTGGCCAAAATTTATCCTGAGGGGACAATCTTTTGATGATAAGTCTCTATAAACCTAGGTAGGTCAGTCCTTGGACAACAGATATGCAGTCCATTGTCCAAACTAGATAGGCCTTGTCAGAATTTATATTCCACTAGCATAGTCTTAGAAGACCTCAGTTCATATCCATGCCACAATGAGATAATGGAGGAGGGTTTTAGTGAAAATAATTGCAATAAGGAGAATGATAAAAAGCATGCAACAAAAAATTTCATAGCATCATAGACAGAGTAAGAATGAATATTGTAAATTACCTAGTCCAATTTCTTCATTTTACAGATAAGGAATGTAGGCCCCAAGAAACTAAAGGCATTGGCCAGAGTGACACTGGTTATAAGTGGTAGAGACCCAGAATTTGAAGGGATGTCCTTTTCCCCAACTCTACACTCATTCCACTGTACAAGACCCTAGATCCATTTCTTTAAAACAAATTCCAGGAAGAAAAAATTGCTTTCTATCTAAGAAGCACATTCTTAAATGAGCAAAACTCAAGAACTTTGCATATGTATGTGTGGGGTTTGGGGCAGCTTGTTGGGATAGTGTGGTTTATATGCCCCCTGGACACCAAAAGCTACTGAGGAATTAAGTAACAGAGAAGTAAGATGCGTAAGGTTCAAAACACAGCATTTCAATAGCTCCTCTCAAGGGACTATGTATACTGTTACTGTATCTTTAAGAATAAATGAAAGAAGGGGCGGCTAGGTGGCGCAGTGGATAAAGCACTGGCCCTGGATTCAGGAGGACCTGAGTTCAAATTCTGCCTCAGACACTTGACACTTACTAGCTGTGTGACCCCGAGCAAGTCACTTAACCCCCATTGCCCCTCAAAACAAAAAAAAAAAAACAAAAAAAACCCAAACAAACAAACAAAAAAAGAATAAATGAAAGAGAGTTTAATTTTAACTTGTTATCTCTGAGATGTCTATGAGAAAACATTTTAACTATCATTCTGGAGAGCCTGTTAATTGTCATAGCTGGAGAAAGACTGTTTGAAAATAAGAGAGAAATTACTAAGAACTTCTTACCTGAGTGACTGAATCTAATTCCTATAGAAAAACTAAGCTGTGAAGATATTTTATAGAGAATTCTTGAGAGACTGTCATTCTGAGAGAGCTGAACTGTGGGGTTATGTTTCCAGAACTGAGGAACTTAGGAGTTGTCACTTATTGTTGGAGGTAACTCTGGGTGTGATATTTCTGACTATGATACATTGTTAAAAGATTTGGATGTGCCATTGTATTGCCATAAATTAACAAGTTGTATGAAAAGTAACACTGACATTTATATGGTCATGCTTTATAACACCGTGAAGGAAAAAAAGGAGGTCACCTGAATTGGTGAACAGGCAAGTTATTGCTGAGATTGCCTTTGAATAGTCCAAATTCTAAAGATCATAGGGACAACTCTCTTTAACGACATGTATTCAATTATCTTAAGCATCAGAAGGGTTATTCTTTTTTGTTACTGCTTTTTAAATGTTTTTTGTTGCCCGTTTTACTATCATTATTCTTTTAAAGCAGGGATTCTTAATCAATAGTTTCTTGGGGGATGTGTCTGTGAACCTCAGATTGAGAACTTCTGTTTTAAAGTAATTTACTTTCAATTTTATAAAAAGACTGAGCTTTTTGCTTAAACAAAGAGAAATATGCCCTTATTCAATTCAATTCTACAGTCACTTATTAAGAGACTACCAAGTGCCAGTCACTGTGCTAGTTGATAGGGATGCAAAGAAAGCTATGCTAATCCAACTTGACTGAGAGTGAACTTTAAAAAGGCACTGGATGGGAAGAACCCAGCAACAACTTACTTCAACTATGTTACTAAGAAAGCATTTAAAATCCAACCTTAATGTCATTTTTGTTTTCCTTTTCTGGAGGGGGATGCTGAGTGGATGAACAAAACCCTGATGTAAACTGGCAAAGAGTGCAATCTTAAACTCATTCTCCTTTCTCTGCCAATCATTTCTTTCTTAGAGTCTGTCAGCAATGCATTCACGAAACCTAAATCCCCAGAATATAAACATATGCATCTCAAATTCAGAATGCAGTGACTGAGCTTCACAATGTCACAAGAGATACCCACCGAGCCCTCAGCACACCAATCTTGCCGGGTATCTAGTACTAAATGTGCTGGCAAGCTGATGCATTATTTACACCAAGGTATTCAGACAAAGTATCAAGAACATGAAACATTCATCCACAAAGGGACCACTTTGTCGTTTTAAAATAATTATGTTTCTTTAAAGAAACCAACAAATTCCATTGTCTCCGAATTATTTATTGAGCCTAGTAGGCAAGTGAAATCTTTTTTTTTTCCCTGAGGCAGCAAGATTTCATCAGACTTGCTAAAATTAAGGACAAGCAGTGGAATGATAAGGAGAGTAGAGCAAAAATGGGGGAGACTTCTCAGTATTTCAGTGAAACTGAGAACAAGAGACATCACAGAGGTCTTAGGGTTCAAATGCCCTTCATCACACTCGACTTCAGAAACTCACAAGTATGGGGTATACTCTAATTACTTAGCTATTGGGATGGCATGAAACTTTGGACATCAAACTACACACTTAAGAATCTGAGAGCCAATATCCAGGTATACTTTCAAACAATTCTTCGGACAAATGAAATTGAACATGTCTTCTTGGCAAGTGAAAGTCACAGGGTTTATTTGCATAGACAGGGTAGTAATATGCAGTGGTTACCTGGTATCATCTCAAAGGTTCTTATGGAAGGTTAGCAAGTAGTATTATTACATTAAATGTAATTAAGAATTTATCTACCTGTAGCTGTAGTCATTCAATTCAACCAGTAGATGGGGCACATCCACATGGCAAGTCTTGGACTATGAGCCTCCCTCCCTTTACTTATGTGTGATCTGAGGAATCATCCACCCCTCAGATGGTTTGGTAGACTTCTCTTCCTTTTAGCCCCCTGCTGGAGAGCTTTGGAGAAGATACCTAGACTGCTCTCTCAAAACAAAACAAACATTTTAGGATAATAAATAGCTAAAAGATGGAAGGAACCTTGGAGCGCATCTAGAAGAAACCCCTCAATGTACAGATTAGGAAACTGGGGCACAGGTTAAGTAACTTGCCCAAGATCATATAAGTGATACATGACAGAGCTAGGAACTGAATCCAGCTCTCCTGGTTCCAAATGCAACTGCTTTCTTCACTACCCCACAAGGCTGCCTCATTCTTTCCCTAAATTCTAGAATTCTCTTCCTCCACACTTAGTTGACAAAACTTAAATGCTTTAGAGGCTGGGGTCTCCCAGAGCTGGACAATGTAGATAGTCAGACCTGGTCAATGTACTGTACATTTGCTTTTTTTCCCCCTTAACTTTTCCCCTTGGCTATATGGGATGATTCAGTTCTGGGACAGAGAAAATGCATCCAAAAATGACTATGATGTAAAACCAAGAGGTATCAATGTAATATTTTTAGTCTTCCAGATATATTCACTTTTTTAAAACCTCCAGATATTTTCATTAAAGATAATAATGAGGAGAGATAGAAGAAGGGATTTACTCCCTCCAAAAGACTGCCTGAGCAACTTGTTGAACACTACTGAATTCTAGATTTCACAATTCCCTAGCAGGAGACAGGAAATGCTCACAAGTGGCATAGCCCTCATGAGGTACTTTCCTCACAACCACCGCGTGATCCCACCACATCATCCATTTAGATCTGGAAAGGACCTCAGAAGTCTAGTCTGACCTCCACATTTAAAAATGAGACGACTCGGACCCTCAGAGATTATGTTGTTTTTGTCCTTAGTTCTCAAAGAGGACCATAACAACAGAATTATGTCATCACTTGCAGTGAAGGGCTGTGCAAAGTCACCAGCCTCACGCTCTCCTCCAGAGCCATCTGGGTCCATCCATTGATAAGATACAGAACAGCACAACTTGAAGATGGCCTGGATGTTTGAGGCAAACAGGGTTAAGTGACTTGCCCTGAGCTAGTAAATATCTGAGGTGAGATTTGAATTTAGGTTTTCCCAACTTCAGGGCCAGTGTTCTATCCACTGTGTTATCCAGCTTTCCCTCAGAGATGAAGTGAATGGCCAAGGTCCCAAAGGTATTGTAATGATTGGAATGACGCCACCTGCTGGATACTTACTGTAGAAGAGTTCTGCCCATGAAGGGAAGGTCTTTGAGGGCAAGACCAGGAGTCAGGAAGTGACGCGGGCTAGTGGGAGGAGGAAGGAAGAGACTGGCGCTCAGTCTCGCGCTCTTGCCTTTGGACTCTGGTGGAGAGCGGAGCTAGAAATGTGCTCTCCCTTTAATAGATAGGAATCTAGGCCTTTCTCTCTCTCTTTACCAAATTCTTCTTTTCCTTAATAAATGCTTAAAAGTCTAACTCTTGCTAAAGCTTATAATTTATTGGCGACCACTCATTAGATATTTTAGACAGACTAGCTAGAATTTTAGCCCTTAACAGTATTAAGCAACAGAATCAGGATTATAATCCAGGTCCTCTGGCTTTAAGTCCAGTATACTTTCCACTGATCCATGCTGAAGAATTATTATTTGTGTATCAATGCGTATTGAGAAATGAAAGCTTGCTTGGAGCACTGCTTTTGACTTATTCCAACAACAGAAGCTGCCAAAGACAGGGACAAGGAAAGGAGTAAAACTAACTGGGATTACAAGTAAAAGACAGTCAAGACAAACAGCAGTATGGAGAACTCCATATACAATTTTCATGATTCACCCCAACCCCAGATGTGACTTACTCTTTTTTTTTAATTTTTTTTTTTGTGAGGCAATTGGGGTTAAGTGACTTTCCCAGGGTCACACACCTAGTACGTGTTAAGTGTCTGAGGCCGGATTTGAACTCAGGTACTCCTGACTCCAGGGCCGGTGCTCTATCCACTGTGTCACCTAGCTGCCCCTGATTTACTCTTAAAATTCCACCCACCCCACCCAGCATTTTGTCAAGTTCTCACTGTTGTCCCTGGATGCTATTTTGCCACATGTATGTGTATATGTGTGTGGGTATACATACACATATATGGGTGTATGTGTTGTGTGTACATATATGTATATTTATATGTGTGCATGTATATGTATATATTCCCCCCTCCCCAATACATGCTATAGTGGCAGGGACAGTACCTGTATTTTCCTTCATATAGGGAACTCTCTGGATAAAGAGTCTACTTCTCACAATGGAAATAGAAACCTCCTCTGAAAATTATAATTTTAGGGTGTTATCTAGGTATAGCACTGCGATGCCAAGTGAGGTATCCAGGGTCCCAAAGCCAGTATGTATCAGAGGAAAGACTTGAACCCAAGCCTAGCTGTTTCTGAGGACAGCTCTCTACCCACCATGCATTGCCGCATCTTGTATATGTTGAACAATTTTAATTTGTCTACAAACTTCCCGACAGCTCAGGCTAGTCTGTTTTTCTTTTGTTTTAAATCTTTAAATCTCCCATGCCCAGCACAGTGTCATCACACAGTAGGCATCTTATAAACCTTAGTTAAAATTGGAACAGTGGTTTGTTGATCTAGACAAAATGAATTTCCTCCAGCAAATAATCTTGTTTCTTTTGAGCCCTATGCACACAGCAGTCACTCTCAGGGGCTGAAAATACCCAGAAACCTGTTTGATTTTTAGATTCAAGAAGAAACCTAGGTTTTGTCACCAAGGACAAATTACTCTTCAACTCCCCTCACTTTTCTACTTCAAGTCACCTAAACAAAATTCTTCAATGCCCAAGATTTGAAGTTTAAGATGGAGATTAGGGAAGGTGGGGAGAAGAAATTATCTGCTATAGGCAAAACACTACTTTTTTCTTACCTACTGAAAAAATACAATTAGATAAGCATGCACTAAGCAGCCACTGTGGGGCAAAGTACGGTGTTAGTAGGCACTACGGAACAAAGGATAAAATGAGAAATAATCCATGTCTTCAAGGAGCTTACATTCTTGGGGGCAGTGCTGGGGTTATCCTGAGCTCAGATGAATAAACAGAAGATAATTTGAAGAGGGAAAGAACGCTGTCAAAGGAGATTGAGAAAGATGGCAAACAAGAGGAAGCCTAAGGGAGGTCAAAGATTCTAAAAGATGAGAGGTAAAAAAAAAAGTGTTTCAGGCAGCCTGAGCAAACACCTGGAAGTGGAAGATGAAAATCTGAGTTCGTGGAACAACAAACAGGCCAATTTGGCTGGAGTGGAGAAAGGTAATAGCTACCAGCTCCATTTCATCTCTAGGTTTGGTACACTGGTAAAATGATTTCCTAGTGTCAAGTAGTATTGCTTGCAGCAGCAGCAACAACAACAACAACCATTGACATTTATATAGCACTTAGCTTTGCAAAATATCTTAAATTATCCCAGTTGAGAAGTTCCATTTGGAAAGGACCTTAATGATCTAACCACTCATTTGAAAGAATAGAAACTGAGGCCTACAAAGATTTAAGTGGTTTGGTCCAAAGTCAAATAGCTAGTAAATGGGAGAGAGAGAGAGAAAGAGAGAGAGAGAGAGAGAGAGAGAGAGAGAGAGAGAGAGAGAGAGAGAGAGAGAGAGAGAGAGAGAGAGAACGAGAACTAAATCTTATGACAGTTTTCTTTCTGCCATACAATTTCTAATAGCATGAAAGAATAAATGAATGAAAAAAATAAAAAATAATAAATGAATGAGTGAATAAATGAATGAATGAAAAATATTTTTAAGCACTTACTATGTCCCAATCATTGTGTTAGGAATACAAATACAGTATGTTCATTTTATGAATTGTATTGACTTAAGCAAAATGTCATTATAAGCACTGTGAATACCCCTCATATTGCTGGTTATAGTAGGGTTTTAAGGCCAATTCAATCATTCATTTACTTAGTCATTCAACAAATACATATTGGACACCTACTAATGTGGGAAATACAAACTGCCTCATTTTCTTTTCTGGTAAATGACATACAAGTCCGTCCCTCAAATAATAATAGCCTGCAGTCTATTCAGGGAGAGATGAGGTATATGCATGAAAAGTTCAGCAATGCAAGACTTAATAATAATAATCAAGGACAACAATATAACATGTTGCAAGGCAGAGATAGATGGTACCCAGTTCATCTGTCATGAATTGGAAAGGTAGTAGAAGTGCTATGGAATGATGGGAAGAAAGATCACTGTGGAATGAAACACACAGAGAAGGCTTTCATGGGAGACCTGGGATTTGATTTGACACTCGAAGGATGCTTATGCTTTAAACAGTTAAAAGCCAAGGGAGAAAAGGTCAGGGATATATGGGCAAGAAGGGGTGTTGTAATGAGTGGAAGTTGTATAGCGGCAGATTTCAGCTTGATGCAAAGAAAAATATAACAAGTGGAGCTATTGAAAAATGAAGTGGGGTTATCTTGGTAGATGTGGGAGAAAATATGGTGCAGTGGATGTAAAGAGCCCTGGAGTCAAAGACCTTAGGTTCAAATCCTACCTCCAACACTTGGGACCCATGTGAGTTTGGCAAGTTACTTAACTCCCTGGGCCTCAGTTTCCTTATCTGTAAAATGAAGTATTTGAACTAGATGCCTTCTGAGGTCCCTTCCAGCATTAGCTCTGTTTGATGACCCTGGGCCTAGAATTCCTTACCTATAAAATGAGAGGTGTTAGACTAGCTGGTCCCTCTAACTTGGAATCCTATCTGTGCCAAGTCTTTGAAAAAGGAATGGCCAGGGCACATTTAAGTGAAAGCAAGCACACCAATATTTGTTGCACATGCATGCAACAAGGAGGGGAACACTTAATATTAATATATTCAAAGTTGTACAAGAAAGTTTGATAAAACAGCCATCCCTATTGCATCTGTTTTCTGTAGAGAGAGGTGATAGAAGTAGCACATATAAAGCAATCTGCAAATTGACATCTCCTATAGGGGGAAGCTGAATTATCATATGTCATAATAACGAAGTAGACTGAACACACCCCTGTGTTGGCTTACATGGGCATTTTGCAGCTTCCAGATGAGCCTGGGTTTCTTGCACCAGCTCCCCAAAGAATAGTAAATTAGAGTGCTATCTATCTCCACAAACTTTCAAGCAGATGTTCTCCCTGTGCTTGCTCTCCCAGGTTCCAGATGGTTGCAGATACTGACTCCTTCCTCCTTCAGCCTCTCTCAGATCACACTTCAGACATGTCAGCAACTCTGGCTGATATTGGCAGCTGAAAGACTCAGTAACTTAAAGAGCCCTGTACAACACAATGGCATTTGATATAGGCATGTGAGAAACCATCATCTGTGGGAATTTACCATATCACCCACAGAATTTCACTACCTGCATCCATTTGTTTAATGAAGCTGCTCTGCATGTTGACTTAACTGTTCCTACAACCAGTTAACCCATTGCTTGCCAGAATGGGTTAATATCATCACACACTGAAAAAAAAGGATTTAATCTCCCGAGTATTGAGAATGGGGGAATAATGGTTTAAACTCTCAGGAACTGAAGCATGCTTAATAACAGAGTTGAAGCAGCCCCCTATCTCTCACACTATTTACTTCAATATATAAACTGTGATTTCAGTGGTGCAGGCAGAGCTATAATGAGCAATATTTTGCCCTTGGGCAAGCAGCACTGAATGTTGGTGGAGGGTGGGGGGGGAGGTGGAGGGTGGGGGACAGGAACAAAGTTCTTAGAGCTTCCTATTTTTAAATGACTGTGATTGCTTTACTAGATGCTAAGTTCAGCTGAAAAAAACCACAAGTGCACTTCGGTGCAAAGCTCTGGCTGCCCAGCTCTAGTTTTGGCTTGGCACCAATACAGATCCATATCTTAGTTAAATAAACTTCATGAGTTTTTATGCCTGGTGAGGGCAACTGGTCACCAACTGGTCATTTTCTGGTGATAAGCTTATCTGAACTTAGATGCTCATTGGATGACAAATATACAGTCAGACTGGTTCCAAATGCCAAGTCCATTTTGGCAAGACTTACTAGAGCTTGGTTTCACTGGTACAGACTTTGAGAACCCAGGGTCACTTCAAAAGCCATAAGGAATCAGTCTAGAGCTTTGGTGGAACCTCCTACCCTACAAAATCAAACAATCAGTAAACAAATCAACATTCCCTACATGCTAAGTCTCTTGGAGAAGGTGGGATTGGAGCCACTCCTTTTTTTTTTCAGGGCAAAGAGGGTTAAGTGACTTGCCCAGGGTCACACAGCTAGTAAGTGTCAAATGCCTGAGGCCAAATTTGAACTCAGGTCCTCCTGAATACAGGGCCAGTGCTTTATCCACTTCACCACCTAGTTGTCCCTGGAGCCACTCTTGAATGAAGCCAAGAAAAGTAAGAGGCAAAGGTGATATGTGCCTACAGACAACCTACTCCCATATTTTTTTTTAAAAAAAGGGTTTAGTGGTTTTCGGTTTTTTTGTTTTTTGTCAAACTATATAAAATGTTCTCTTAGAATCATCTTCAGAATTATGGGCATAGAAAGAGACAGCATGAGGACAGTAGATAAGAAGCTTTAATTAAAGATCTGAACAAAGTCACTCAGCTTTGTATGTGTTCTGCAATTCCACATTTTCTACTGCTTCCCTAAAGAGCTGATTCTAGGCCACAAAATTTGTTAAGTGCTTGCTACCTGTAAAATGCTGTTATATCATTAATCATAACAATACATAAATCACATTTATAGGGGTTTAAAGTTTGCAATACACTGTATGTGTACTGTTGTTGTTCAGTAGTGTCCTTCATGACTCCATTTGGCATTCTCTTGGCAGAGATACTGGATTGCTTTTACATTTTCTTCTTCTTCAGCTCATTTTACAGATGAGGAAACTGAGGCAAACAGGGTCAAGTGACTGACCAGGGTCACACAGCTATTAAGTGCCTGAAGATAGATCTGAACTCAGGAAGATGAGTCTTCCTGCCTCTAGGTCAGTCCTCTATCCACTGGGCCACCTAACTGTGTATATGTATATGTATACATGTATGTGTGTGTACATATGTGTATATTATATGTACATGTGTGTATGTGTATTAGTTGTTGTCCTTTGTTCTCAAAGAGGACCAATATGATTTCACTATGTTGGGTCAAGGTACAGTTATCTTGTAATTCTTTACCATATTGGAGATTCTCTATCCACAACATCTCACATATCCCCTTTTTCTCTCCACTTAAAAGGCCACAATGCTAGTTCAGCTGCTCATCACCTCTCACCTTGACTATTGCAATAATCTAATCAGACTCCCTGTATTCAATTTCTCCCCTTATCCAACTCACCCCAACATAGATGCCCAAGTGATATCTCTAAAGTGCAGAACTGACCAAGTCACTGCCCCACTCAAGAATCTCCACTGCCTCCCTATTGCTTCTATGATAAAATTGAAATTGCTCTGTTCACCATTTAAACCTAAGTGAACAATGTGACTCCAGCCTACCTTTTCGGGTTTATTGTGTATGGATGCCCTTCATGCAACAATCTCTGCACCAGCCAAACCAGTGTTCTTGCTGTTACCCTTACATGGTTTTCCATCTGCTTGTTTCTATGCCTGGAACACTTTGCCTCCTCCCATTTGCCCCTTAGAATCTCTTTGTTTTTGCTGTTGTTCAGTCATTTTTCAGTCATGTCTCACTCTTCATGACCTCATCTGGGGTTTTCTTGGCAGAGATATTGCAGTGGTTTTTCATTTCCTTCTCCAGCTCATTTTACAGATGAGGAAACTGAGGCAAACAGGGTGAAGTGACACAGCTAGTAAGTGTCTGAGGTCAGATTTGAACTCAGGAAGATGAATCTTTCTGATCCAACCCTGACTCTATTCACTGTGCCATCTAGTTTCCTTCAAAGCTCCTATATGAGACCTTTCCCTCTCCCTCTAGCTGACAATGCCTCCTCAGATTTACTCTGCATACATTTTTATACTCATTTGTGTGTACATGTTATTAATGTCCATTAGATTGTAAGTGCCTTGAGGACAGGAACTGTTTGTTACACTTTAGTTTTTGTACCCTCACTACATAATAGGCATTTAAGTGCTCGTTGATTGTTTAATTAGAGAAGGATTTAGTAAGAACAGGTAAGAAGGGAAATAGAATTGATGGGTAGAGCTTGGGGAGTGGGGGCAGAAGTGGTACTTCCATCTGGCAAGGAGGAGAGTCACATCTTGACACTGTAGGGAAGGGGGGAGAGGGTGCATAAGAGCATGGTGATTTTTAGAGGTACAGGACACCTATGATCGGGTTTCTCCCTTGTCCTGGTCAATCTAGTCTATGAATTTACTGCCTCTAAGTCATCCATCTTAAAAGTGGAAGATCCTTTTTGTTAATTGGGCAGAAAGGGGATGGATGGATATGATGACATGCATGTGTGAGGTATGCTGAATGTGCTTTTCCACATACACACCTGGTATAATTAATCCATATTATCATCACCTGTCCTTTCCCAGCTTGCAAGTGGGGAGGCCATGTGGCTGCTTTTTATGTCTCCTTTCATATTTTCTCCTAAGCTTTGTAATGTTCCCTTAGTGCTCTTAGACTAAATCCTTTTTGCACACAAGAGCCCAGAAACAGAAATCTATTACCACATCGCCTTCATCTTGATACCCAGACATAGCAGCAGCCATTAAGTGAACAAGCATTTATAAACTGCCTACTTTGTGTCAGGGATTTTATTAAGCACTAGTGATACAAAGAAAGCCTCTTCCTTTCCCCTCCCCACACCCCGGCTAAAAAAAGCCAAAAAGTCTCTGCTTTCTAGAAGCTCACAGTCTACTATGCAAATAACTATGGCCAAGCAAGATATATACAGGTTAAATTTAAGATGATCTGTGGAAGGTAGGCACTAGCATTAAGAGGGATTGGGAAATTTGGGAAACCAGAGGCTCAGAGGAATAACAGCATTCCAGCCACGGGGGAAAGGGAGAGGAAGGGGAGTCAGTCAGTGCAAATATATGGAATTGGCAGATGGGGTGTCTTGTTCCAGGAACAGCAAGGAGCTCAGGGTCACTGGATTCCAGAGTATTTGGGGGGTAAGGATGGGTAATCTTGAAGAAGACTGGGAAAACAGGAAGGGGCTAGGTTAGTTTGTAGTTGTCGCTGTAGTGGCAATTGTGGCAGCAGCAGTAATTTAGCATGTGCCTATGTAGCCTCTGTTAAAATGGCCAGGGACAGCTTCTCTAATTTTCCTTTGCCTCCTCAGTGTCTAGCCCATAGTAGGCACTTAAAGAATGCTTGTTGACAGATTGAACCAAACAGATCTCTTAAGGAGGTTCATTTGGACATGACTGGAGTCTGCTAAATAGTTCATTAACTTTCACACTCTCTCATTGTATGTACTTCATCTTTCCTGGTTTTGATTAGAGTGGATCATTTCACACACGCCATATTCTTCTGAGAGGGAAGGATGCCACAGTGCAATGTGAAAACCATCTATTCCTGCCAAAACTCCCCCAAAAGTTTGGCATGGAATGAGGCTTTAGGCATTAGTGCTACCTACAGGTAATGGTTCTGTTCCTGTAAATCCTGTAAATAGCCAGACATTCTTGGTGTCTAAAAATTCAGATAGTCTCTCAAATATTCAGGCAGAATTATGCCACATCAATTTATCTCAGTATGTTTCTGTACAAGAATGTCTTTTCTTTAAAGAAAAAAAAATAGTTTTATTGATGTTTTCCCCTCCTTCCCAATTATTCTCCTCTTCTGATAGAACCTTCCTTTGACACAAGCATATTCAGTCATTTTTCTTCACATATTTGGAGTTTTCTTGGCAAAGATACTGGAGGGATTTGCCATTTCCTTCTCCAGTTCATTTTACAGATGAGGAAATGGAGGCAAACAGGGTTAAGTGACTTGCCCAGGTCACAAAGCAAGTGTCTGAGGCCAGATTTGAAATTAGATCTCGCCAATTCCTGGCCCAGTGCATTGAGCTACCTAGCTGCTATACAAAATAAACCAACCCATTAACCATGCCTGAAAATATATGGTTCATTACAAATCTATATTCTACCTCTTTCTATCAAAAGGCCAAGGGTGTAGTCAGGAGAATGCCATTTCCATGTAATATCATTTCCTGAAGTGGAATAGATAAAGTACTGTGCTTGAAGTTCAAATTCCACACATTTATTGTGTGACCCTAGGCAAGTTACTTAATTATGTTCCTTAGGTAACTTAACTCTTTGGGACTTATGGATTACTCATGGATTGCCCCAGTGGAAGAAATTCTCTACACCAATCCTTCCCATATTATTTCCTAATAGATTTTTAGAATGGCCATTAAAGTTTGCTCTTCCAGGTGGGCCTCCCTCGTGCAAAACCTGATCTACAAAAGTCTAAGCATATAAAAAGTTAGACTTATGGGTTCAGACCTTTGATTTCATTAGTGTGGAGAATACCTCCTGGGTAAATTCTACCAGCTGATGCATATCAGCAACTTATGTGTAACAGACTTGTAGAGTTACCTGGGGACACTAAGAGATAAAGTGACTTGCCCAAGGTCAAACACCTAAATTTGTGTCTAATTAAGAGCTAGAGCATAGGGTCTTCTATCCCATTATATCATGCTACCTCTACAAAGAATTAGTCTTATTCTAAATATGGTCAAATAAATACTTATTCTAACTTACTGTTTTAAAGAATAATAAATACCAAGATAACATGATAGAACAGGAACAGAACTCCCTGCAATGCTGATTTTCTCCCATCATATTAAATTTTTATTGATATTTTGTGTTTTTACATCATCTCCATTTTCAAGCATATCTTCCCCATACACACTTACCCTACCCATCCCTTCTATTTAACAAAGAATAAAGGGTGGGGGGGGGGAAGAGGAGAGCATCAGTTTGGCAAAACTTACCAATACATCAATTAAATGAGAGCATGAGACATTGCACACCTTTATCCCAATCTCTGCAAAGATGTGTTACAGGCCTGTACCATCTCTTAATAAGAGGGGAGTTAATTTGAACTGTGGATTATGAAAGAATTCTTCACTTTATAAAAGGATTCATTTCAGGTATCTTTTAAGTTAAGATTCATTTCACCATGAACAAGTCACTTAGAACTCTCCTACCCTACCCACCTGCTCACCTTCTGTGAGCATCCAAAGAAATCATCTATGGGAGACCTGTAAAATGAGGGGGGATAGGATAATGATCCTATGATTTCTTCTAACTCCAAATCTTGGGAGCCCATGAACTGTCAAGTGTTATACAAGTATAAGGGCATCTAGGTAGCACAGTGGATAGAGTGCCAGGCCTGGAGTCAGGAAGACCTGAGTTTAAATCCAGCCTCAGACACTTACTAGCTGTGTGACCCTGGGCAAGTCACTGAATTCTATCTTCCTGGTTTCCTGATCTGTAAAATGAGTTGGAGATGGAAATGGCAAACCACTCTAGTATCTTTGCCAAGAAAACCCCAAATGGGAACAGACACAACTGAAATTACTGAACAACAAAAGACAAGTATAAAGAGGCATTCCTCGATTTACCGCCTTCCCTGAATCCCTAGAAAAACAGTCATCATGTAAAGTTAGAGAAACTTATTTTATCCCCTGAGTATGCCCCAGCACTTGATGAGTAGTAGCTACTGACCAGTTAGTAGAACATTTATATATACATATATTTTACATGGGCAGCTAGGTGACACAGTGGATAGAGTGCTAGGCCTAGGGTCAGGAAGACCTGAATTAAAACTCCAGCCTCAGACACTTACTAGCTGGGTAAAGTCACTTAGCCCTGCTTGCCTCAGTTTTCTCATCTGTAAATGAGTTGGAGAAGGAAACAGCATACAAATCCAGGATCTTTGCCAAGAAAACAGCAAATGGCCTTACAAAGAGTTGGAAACAATAAACAACAACAACAAGAACCATTTTATATACATAAAATTTTACATTTTTGTTGGCCGGTAATTTTTTTCCCCCCATAAAAGTATTTTTTAGGTTGTATCCATCTTCTAGGGCTTCATTTTTTCCCTAGTCATTCAAAAACCTAAGTGATATTTTCTTTGGTCACAGACCACTTCAGTTCCAATTACATTTGGCCAGGAAACCAACTCTGAAAACATAAGCATCCCTGAGAAGTCCTTGGACCAGTGTTGTGTCAGTGTGGCCCTGCCTTCTCCTGCCTCTTTTTCCCAAAATTGGTTTTTTAAGTGGGAGAAAATGTATAGCCTAGGAAACCATATCAGGGAGAGGCAGGCTATTTATGCATAAGATATCCAGAACAGGGGCAGGTGGCAGCCTAAGTTTCTGCTGGGTATCCGTAGGGCAGACAAGGGGAGGGGGAACTGAAAGGAGGGAGCGTGTAGAAGGAAATGTCTTGGGTCTCCATGGGCAAGTCAATTTTGGGCTTCTCTGCATAGGCTGCGAATTAGAGGCAACCGTCATGGTGGCTTGTGTGAAATGGCCACCTGCCCATTAGGAATTGGACTGGGATTACAAATTCATTCCATACACTCCACCAAACAGCTGTTGGAGAATAATGATTTTCAATCACTATGAACCTGGCTGGATTTGAACTAGCAACAGAGAGGTAAAGGGCTATATATCCTATTACCTGATCCCTAGGGATCCTTAACCCTTCTTTGGGGCCTTTCTCTCTAGCTTTGACCCACCATCTTCAATACAACTCATTCCTTTTCCTTCGTAATCTGGGCTATTTCATAACTTTATTACTCATGTGAATGCCTAGAATCAAATGATGTTCTCCAAAAAAAAAAAAAAAAGTAGATTCATCTACTCAGCAAACAGAAAGAAACAGACAAAATCTCTGATATAGTAACACTTGATAAGTACAGACAGGTTGAAACTTTGAATGAAAATAATCTTATTCTCCCATCTCTGGACAGAAGTGTAAAGAAAAGATAATAGATGAAATGGAGATTCTAGGGCTTTCTAATGATCCTCAGTAGCATAATGTCTTGTATTACCCATGGACAGCAGTTACTTCTGTTTCTTCAAGACAGGTGGTTTACAACAGAAACAATAGCATGATATTCATGATATTCAAGTCTTTGCTTCCATGGCCAGATCTGACTAATGGGTTAGCTGCTAAGTGGGCTGAATATAAGACATATGTGTGGGAATTTTCTTGTCCCAAGAGTTCTGGTGCTCTCAATTACAAGAAGAATTTGGAATGGTTCAAAATGTCCATGTCGTCCTCACTCAAAACAAAACTTGGGATTGTTTCTGCAACCCTCCCCCTCAAGACCAAAATAAACCAAAAACCAAACCAACAAACAAAACCAAACCAAAACAAACAAAAAACCCCAAAAAACAAACAAAACACCACACACACACACACACACACACACACACACACACACACACACACACACACACACACACACACACACACCAATCCCATAAATTTATCTGGGTCAATCAGCATTTGGCTGCTGCTGATTGTTACCAGCCTAGGAAAAAGGTGAACCTCCAGCTAAATACTTCATTTTTACAGCATCTGAATCATGACCCTAAGCAACAAAAGTGAACAGCACTTAAGTTTCTGAATATTCTTGGTCTACAATCCTGAACAAATGCTAACAAGCCATTCTTGGCCTCATAAAAATTGTTTGCTTACTTTCCCCAATTCAAAAGAGATTCCACAGGGATTTAGAAAACATTTAAGTTTCATTCCTACATATAAAAGTTTGCTTCCCACCCCCTTTACACTAAAAACAAAACAAAAGAAATTTCCTTATCCATCGTAAAAAAAGAAAAATCTCCCAAACCAATAATGGGTATAAAAGAATACCAAACTAAAAATAATAATAGCTCAAATTTATGTGGGGTTTTATAATTTACAAAGTGTTTTTCTCTTAACTACATAACCACCTTCTGCATTAGGCATTGAAAGTATTCCTATTTTACAAATGAGAACAATGAGCCTCAGATAAGGCATCAGACTTGTCAAAGATCATATTGTCAGATCCAGATTTGAATCAAGGTCTTCAGATTCAATACCCAGTGTTTTTTTTTTGGGGGGGGGGGGCCTGGACCTATGATTTCATTGGCATGGAAACTGTTCACCTGTGATTATTAACAACTTGCTGCAACTTACTCTTGGGAGAGTGGCCTGGCACACTGAGAAGTTATGTGACATTCCCACGGCCACAGAGTAAATATGTGTTAAAGGTAGGATTGAACCCAGGGCTTTCTGATTCCAAGTCCAGCTTTCCAACCATTATGAAGCATTCCCTCTTCTTGAAAGATTTTTAGGATGGGCACTAGGAGTGGGGGGGTGGAGTGGGGGAGAAGATGCAATGTATTACATATAAGATGCCATCTGAATAATTTGAAGTGGTACCACAACCACTATTACAACCAATAACAACCTTAAAATTTGAATAACAGTTCAATTTCAAACAAAAACCCTTTCTCCCCTAAGTTTGAAGAGGCTTTGACCCCAATAATTTTTTAAAAAATAATTTAAAATGTGACATAGCACATTAAAACTAAATTAATTAAACTGATGATGGCCAAATTGCTACTAAATTGACTTTGGGATTACTTCTGGGATTACTCACTTATTCAATTCAACCTCAAAACTGTGGCATGGCAGACTTTGCCTGAATCTCAGGGTGAAAGGAAAAACAGCCCCATAAAAATCATTCCCATGAGAAATTCTGTAAAAAAGACAATCATTTTGTTTTTCTAGGCTCTGAGTATTCAGTAAAATTTAACAGGTATTTACTGAGCATCTATGACAGCACAAGGCTTGGCACCAGACAAGTATCTTTTATTTTAGCAGCTGATTTACTGAGAGGTATTCATTGGGCACCAAATAAAAATGATGGATGATGGAGGATAGGACCACCTTTCATATTTATATGTTTTTCCTAGGATGACATTTCTTTCCAAATCCTGGTCATCTCGAAGTTCAGCAGTCTGTACTTAGTCCAACAGCAGTGAGGATACTCACAATGCCAAAGAATAACCATGGCATAGTCACATGCAATTTATCTGAAGCAGATTTTTAATTGCACAGAAGTACCCCCTCTGCCATCTACCTTCCTCCTCTACCTCTCACCCTGCCAAAAACTAATTTAAATAGGGTTCAAGAGATCTTAGATACCCTAACAATTTCCTTTCAGTAGCAAGCCTGCTTTGTGCTTCCTTCAGGACTTCCAAGATTTGTGCCTTCCTTGACAAGAGGCAATATGGTACAGGAGAGAGGCCTCTAGATTTCAAATAAAAAAGACCAGGGATCATAACCCACCTTAGACATTTATTTTTTTTTCCTCTTTTTTGGTGAGGCAATTGGGGTTAAGTGACTTGCCCAGGGTCACACAGCTAGTAAGTGGTAAGTGTCTGAGGCTGGATTTGAACTCAGGTACTCCTGAATCCAGGGCCAGTGTTCTATCCACTGCACCATCTAACTGCCCCCCCCCCGACATTTATTAACTGTGTGACCTTGGAAAAGTCATTTAACCTCTCAATGGCTCAGTTTCCCGATAAATGTAAAATGAAAGGGGTTGTACTTGATGGGTTTTTTTTTTAAGTGAGGCAATTGGGGTTAAGTGACTTGCCCAGGGTCACACAGCTAGTGTTAAGTGAGGCTGGATTTGAACTCAGGTACTCCTGACTCCAGGGCCGGTGCTCTATCCACTGCGCCACCTAGCCGCCCAGATTAGAAAATGCTGATGTACAAGGTCTTTTCTTTTTTTCTTTTTTTGCAGGGCAATGGGGGTTAAGTGACTTGCCCAGGGTCACACAGCTAGTAAGTGTTAAGTGTCTGAGGCCGGATTTGAACTCAGGTACTCCTGAATCCAGGGCCGGTGCTCTATCCACTGCACCACCTAGCTGCCCCAGCCTTTCTTTTTTCTATTTCACTTTCACACCAGTAATCTAGGCAACTAGTGAATTTCACTGAAGGTGTTAATCTGTATTGGTGGAGGGAATTTCCTAACCAAGGAACTTTTCCCACCAATGAACATATAGGTCCAGAATATAGCAGTACCAGAACCTTTGCAGTTCTGGTCACTGCTTCTAATGGTCCTCAGCCAAGAATTTACACCAGCCACATTCACACACACACACACACACACACACACACACCCCTCCCCTCTTCTCTGACACTCCATTTTCCTGATTGGTGACTCTGTCTGGACTATGATTTCAGCAGGGGCTCTGGCCATTTTACACTTTCCTCACTACAAGATTTCTACCTCTTCACCAGCAGTCTTACCACTGAATGGATATTCCTCATCTTTTAGTTTGTCTTTATTTGTAGTTTTCCCCTATTAGACAGGAGAACCCTTCAGGGCAGGAATTGATTTACTAGCTTGAATTTGTATACTGTGTTTATCACAGTTCACCACAGATAAAAAGCACTTAATAAATACTTTATCTATCCCTACAATGTATAAGATAATATGCTTTATATAGGATATAGAGACCCCTCTCCAAAAAAAAAAAGTCCTTGCCCTCAAGGGGTTTTCATTCTATTGTGGGAATATAGATAAACAAATAAACATATACATGATAATCTAAGTATCTCCAGGGCTTAGCTGAATGCTTTGCACATGGGAGGTGCTTAATAAATGTTTGTGGAAATGAAACATACTGCCTTTTCTCATGCCTTGTCAGTGTCCTGCTGAAACAGCTGAGAGCATCAGCTAATATTCTAGTATTTAATTTAAAATGGTTCCATATGGTTTCTCGGATACTTTTAGACACAATCAAGAAGAAATCAACTCTAATGCAGGCTTTGCTCATTTTATAACACAGTCATTTGCAGAACATAAATAAGGCAAGTTCTGGGCATATCCTTCCAGCAATCTCTGGAGCAGACATCCAATTCCGCCATGTTGTGGGTAAACATCCATATTCTCCCATCATGGCATTAGCAGGGTAATAAAGTAGTGGGATCTCTCTTCTTTCAGAAAACTGTAAGAAACACTTATTCCCAGCTATGTGAGTGGCTTTTGCTCACATCTGTTTCAGCCCTGTCCCCCAGAGATGTCTAAAATCTAATTAACCAATTAATTTGCAAATATATTCTAATTTATTCAAGGCAGATTTTCTTAGTGTTCAATTATCTGACAGTGAACCATATGCAGTACACGGGAGCAGGACTTCATTGATACACCAATGGTTACAAAACCTGAGAAAAGAAGTGCTCTTATATAGTGTGGTCAGCCTGACTTAATGAAGCCTCCATAGGAGGGAAAGGGAATAAACTTGTCTTTCAGAAAAGAGAAGTATAAATGCAAGAAAAACGTATAATTTAGAAAAATAAACTTGTATTTCATAGGTTTAAAGCTGGAAAGGTTGTCATTTATTTGAACTCCTTTATTTTAGAGCTAAGGAAACCAAGGCTATACAACTTGCCCAAGGTCCCACAGGATGTAAGTGGCATAGTCACAATTAGAATGCAGGTGATGTGACTTCAGGGGCAGCTAAATGGCACAGTGGATAGAGTGCCAAGTCTGGAATCAGGAAGACTCACCAACATGAGTTCAAATCTAGCCTCAGATACTCACTAGCTGTGTGACCCTGGGCAAGTCACTTAACGCTCTCTGCTTCAGTTTCTTCATCTGTCAAATGAGCTGAAGAAGAAAATGGCAAACCACTCCAGTATCTTTGCCAAGAAAATCTCCAAAATGGGGTCACAACAAGTCATACATGACCATTTTCCCAACAGAATGGATGGGGTTCAGGACATGAAGTCAGAACAGAGGAATCTGAGAAAATGACTACTTTCCCTAATCAGTTGTCATTGGTTCAGGATGAAGACACTGGTACCATGCAGAAATTAACACATGATGCTATGCTGAGAATTACTGTAAGCTATTTAGTTGTAGGCAGATCTCTGTTCTAAAACAAAGCAACCTCAGTAGGTAACACTGTTTATTCAGACAATCAACTTGCAATTTACTGTACTTGTACATTAAAAAAAAGGTGGTCCTTAATTGCTACATTGCAACATTTTATCCAGCTCAGTGACTGTATGGGAACAGATAACAGCTGGGAATAATTCTGTCAGCTATTAGGGAGAGATTACATAATTTATGATGAGGACTCCTATAAATAGTTTGGCACCTAAAAATAAGGTGTATGGATTTTAACATACTCCTTCTTGACGTGTTTAGATACTTAATAATTATGCAGCATTAAGGAGAAAAGCTGATTTTCTCATTATTGGTAGACAATTAAATGGTGTTAGATTTAACAAAAGGGAAAAAACATCCCCCCTTCTGACATGTTGCTATTATACAATGAATATGTTTGTAATTCTAATATTCAATGTATCCCTTTCTCCACCCTCAAAACATCTAACGAACATAAGGAGGGACAATTAAAAAAAAAAAACCCAAGGCTGGCATAAGGAGGGAATAGTGAAGGAATTCTGGAGAGTGGATTCATTCTCAGGTTTGATAGTAAAGATAATAGAGTGTGTTACGGTTTGTAAAGTGCTTTATGCTTATTATAATTTTTTGTCCTTACAAAACTTCTCAGAGGTGGGTGCTATTATTATCTCTATTTTAAAGATGAGGAAACTGAGGCAGGTAAAAGTTAAGAGACTTGCCCAGGATCATATAGCTGGCAAATGTTTTGAGTCAGGATTTGAAAAAAGGTCTTCCAGTCTGAAGAAGGGGTCTCATAGTTCTCACAGAACCTTTAATCTAGACCTCTCTATATAAATTTTTTTGGGGGGGGCAATGAGGGTTAAGTGACTTACCCAGGGTCACACAGCTAGTAAGTGTCAAGTGTCTGAGGCTGAATTTGAACTCGGGTCCTCCTGAATCCAGGGCTGGTGCTTTATCCACTGTACCACCTAGCTGCTCCCTGCCCCCCCCCCATATAAATTCTTGACTGAGGACCATTAGAAGCAGTGACAAGAACTATAAAGGTTTTGGTTCTGCTGTATTCTGTCTGGGTTACACTGCACCTGGAGTATTATTATGTTTGGTTCTGGTTGCCATAGGGTCACACAGCTAGTAAGTGTTAAGTGTCTGAGGCCAGATTTGAACTCAGGTACTCCTGAGTACAGAGCCAGTGCACCACCTAGCTGCCCCCTGGTTGCCATATTTTTAAATGGCTATTGATCAGAGCTATGCCAGACAAGAATCAAGAATTAAGGAGAATGGACTTTTTCAAATACTTGAAAGACTTCCCAGGAAGAAGAGTTACACTTTATATCTTTTGCGTTGGAAAGCAGATCTAGGATCAGTGAGTTGCAGTTGCACAAGGGAAAATTCAGGCTTGAAGTATGGGGAAAAGTTTCCCAAGAGGAGAAGTGCTTCAAAGTGGAGTGCGATGGCTCAAGAGGTTTTCAAAAAAGGATGAGTTGTACAATTCTTTTGTCAGCTCTGTTGTAGAGGGTACTCTCCTTCAGGCATAGCTTGGGATGGATAGTTTTGGGGGTCACTTTCAACCCTGGGATTCTGTGACCCTTGAATGGTATGATTCTCTATATTTTAGTAGAGGGGAACAGGAAAGAGAAAAAAATAGCCAGAGTGCTGAAGGATGGAATAAAGTTTTTGTTTCATCTGCTAAATAGTATATATACATAAATTTTATTGCTAAAATTAGCCACTGAACTATTTATATATTCTACTTTGTATTACTAGTTACTCATGTAGATTTAATAACAAAAAATGTTTTCCATTACATCCATAAGAGTAAAAACCCTAAGGAATATATTTTTTAAAATTCTGTATGCATCAGGTGGTTGTCTAAGATACAGATGGAAAAACAGGGCTGGGGGGGGGCATGAAGGGATTCTGGCTAAAATTCTCCTTCACACAATCCGCTTCTTGACCTCACAAGTTGATCCCAAGTCAGAATCATAAAATGTCAGAAGGGACTTGAAATATTGCCCAATTCAAGCCTTTGAATTTGCAGGTTAAAAAACATGCCTAGAGAGGTCATATGACTTGACCATGGTCACAAGTTATATGTGCCAGAGCTTGGACTTAAATCTAAGGCTTCTGATCCCAAATCTAGCATTCCTTCCTCTATACCTGGAAGAAGAGAAGCTCTTTTCAAGTTGCTGTTGTTGTTCTTCAGTTATTTCAGTTGTGTCCAACTCTTCATGACCTCATTTGGCATTTTCTTGGCAGAGAGACTGGAGTGGTTTGCCACTTCCTTCTCCAGCTCATTTTACAGATGAGGAAACTGAGGCAAACAGGGTTAAGTGACTTGCCCAGGGTCATAAAGCTGCTAAGTGTCTGAGGCTGGGTTTGATCTCTAGAAGATGAGTCTTCTTGACATCAACCCCAGCGTTCTATCAACTTAAACACCTAGCTCCCACTCTTCAAGTGTAGTTTTCTTTAATCTGGCACCCAGTAGCCACTTAATAAATGCTCAGAGTGGCTCTAGAGTGGCTTCTTCCAAACTAATATTTCTTATTTTTAAACAATTCATTCTCCTCCAAAAATGAGCCAAATATCTACATAAAGAGGATCTGTTCCTCTCCCTCTATCCTAACCCTTCCCATGAGAATTAATTTATGATCACTGTATAAATGCAATTCAACAAGTATTTATTATACACCTACTGTATACCAGGACTAGAGATGCAAATACAAAAATGAAAATGAATATTCATGTTGGGTTGAATCTGATAAAGGAATTGGTTTCTTAAACATGCTGAGCTTATTTATTCTATGCCAACATCTTGCCTTTAAAGAAGGGAAAAAAGACAGAATATGCTGATTCCCCAGATAGTAACACAGGAGCTGATACTTCTCTTACTTTGTGCCTACTTGGCCCTGTAAATAAAGTTAGCACTTTGCTGACAACATCAGCTTTAAAAGGTCTCCAATGCAAATTGATTCCAATACTGGTGACTGGTGACATTAGTAAATATATTCCTTCTCAATCTTCCTGACTGTCAGATAACAGAAATAAGTCACTGCATTCTAAGGCACCGTGTCGTCTTGCCCTAGTTCGTTTTCTAAACTTCTCCCAGTAAATTAGGAGTGTTCTAACTCCTCTTATTTCAAGAGAGAAGAGATAATGGCTGTTAGCATGGGGCCAGTGGACATTCTGTCTTTCAGGTGAGGTCAATGTTAGAGAGAAAGATCAAATGAAACAATGGAGAGCAAAAGAAACCAGAAGTAATCCAAGTTCTTCAACACTTGATGAAAAGTCTCCCAACTCTTGCCAGGGAGAGGACACATTACATGCCTAGAATGGGGCATGAATTGTCAACCACTGTCAAATGAATCCATTTGTTTTGCTTAATTCAACTTTGTAATGTGGTAGGGGAGTCATAGGGAAATGACAATGATGCCAAAAAGAATAACTAAAGAATTTTTTTTTAAAAAGCATTATGAGACTTTTAAATGCACTTATCAAAACAGGCCGTGAAACCTCTCCTTTCCTAGATGCATTTTAAGGAAAGAATACTAATGATAACTCACACTTAAACAGGATTATACTGTTTTCCAACCTTGAGAAATGAATTATGAAAGGATAACCACCTAATTTGTAGGTGAAAATATGAGTATGCACACACATATATGCATAGACAGCCTAACTAAAAAATGAGTAAAAGACACACACTCCACATTTTGTGTACACCCCCCCACACACACACCCCTCAGTTAAAAACAAGGTAATTGGGGAGGGAGGGCACTGGCAGTTGGGGGTGGTTCCACACAGAAGATGGTGCTTGAGCTGTGCACTACAGGAAAAGAAGGATTCTATGAGGCAGAGCTGAGGCATGGGAAACAGCTATTATGATGACAGGGATACAGTAAATAGAATGTCACGTGTAAGGAACAGCAATAAAGACAGTTTGGCTGGATTGAAAAGTGAAGAAGGGAGTGTAATGTCCAGTGAGGCTGCAAAATTAGGTTGGGGCAAGGTTTTGGATAGCAAGCTTAACAGAGGAGTTTCCATTTTCTCCTAGAGGCAAGCCATTTTAGTTGATCCAGTAGGGGGAACATTTATAGAGTGCTTACAGATGTGCAAAGTACATAAATTCTCTCATTTGATTGAGAAACTGAGAATCATAGAGGTCAAGGGACTTGGCTGTTGATGCGCTGATTAAGAACCATAGAATGATCATCTTGGGTTGCTTAGAGGCCTTAGAGGTCACCCTATGCAAACTTCCTCATTTTACAGATGAGAGAATTTAGGCTTAAAGAGGTTTAAATATAGGGGCAGCTAGGTGGTGCAGTAGATAAAGCACTGGCCCTGGATTCAGGAGGACCTGAGTTCAAATCCAGCCTCAGAAACTTGACACTAACTAGTCCATGTGACCCTGGGAAAGTCACTTAACCCTCATTGCCCCACAAAAAAAAAAAAAAAAGAGGTTTAAATACTTTGCCCAAGTCAGTAGTAGAGAGTCAGAATTTGAATCCAAGGTCCCAAACTCCAAATATAAGCACTTCTACTGACCACAATCTGTAAGGATACATTAGCACCTCAGTGACCTTTCCTGTCTCTTTTTTTCTCAAAATGACTGCTATGGTTTCAGAATCCTTTAGTTAATTCCACATGTCAACCTGCTCCATCCAATAAGCAATTCAATTTGCCTACGTGCCTACTATGGGCCACACACTGTATTAGGGATACAATGAAAAGAAAAAGAAAAGGGGAAAAAAAGGAATCCCTTTCCTCCAGAAGCTTACATTCTTTTAGGAGAAGAGGGAGAAGAGGGAGGCAGAGCATACAGAGATAAAAACAATGCCTAGACAAAATAAATGCTAAACAAATTAGGAGGGGAGCTGCTATTAGCTGGTAGCATGGGATTGGGGGGAAGAATGTGAAAAGGCTTCAAAGTATGAAGTATTTGAGCTTTGCCTTGGCTAGGCATTCTAAGAGGCAGGTGGGGAGCCATTCCAGGCATTGGGGAAGAGGCTGGGGAAAGATACAGAAGTGGAAGATTTGGAATGTCATCCCCAGGAATGAGATAGCAGACCAGTCTGGATGGAGAAAGAATTCACAATGTGAAATTTAGTCTCGATTCTAGAAAGATAGCATTTAGCCAAGTTCTGCCTTTTCCTAAGTGCACTTAATTTACATTGGTACCAACAACAAACAATTTTCCAATTTCACCTTAATGAGAGGAATAGGGTAAGAGTTGAGTGGAATGGAGGAGGGTCCTGGGAGAAGAAGAGGGGAAAAGTAGTAGGAAAACAATGGAAAGGTTGGAAAGGTTGTATATGGGGAAAACTCTTGATCTGAAGGAAGGCAGTGAACAAACTTTCAAATAGATGCTGTTGCTTCTTAATCTTTTGGTTCTCCCCACTGACCATTCCAACTAGCCTTACTCTTGTGCTTCTGAATTTCCTTTAGCTTACTGGGTTCAGTCCCCAATAAGTACCTTGTACGCTCTAGGACAACCAGAGAAGGACAATGGAAAAGACGTTAGAAGGCCTCTTCTTTTACTTTGGTTCTTACTACAGAGTGGTTGAATTAACTTAGTCCCAACCAACAGAAAAGAGGTTATTTTTAAGAAGCAGAAAATAAACCTTCTCTTAATAGGGGGTTGGATTAGATGCCCTTTTTTGGTCCCTTTCAACTCAAATTAACTTTGATTCCCTAAATTTATTCCACTCAATAACTGCCATTTTGGCTGAGACTTTTCCACTGCCCAGACCTCCCCCAACTTCCCCGACATGGAAAAGATCATACTTCATGGTCAAAAGAGAAATTAAATTAGCAGCTGTTATGTAGACCATTAGCATCTAAGTGAAATGTCCATCTTAAAGTAATTAAAAGAGAACTGATCCCTAGAGTTGAAAGGGACATAGATGACCAAGCCCATTTCATAGATGACAACTCTAAACAGAAGCTCAAGAAAAAAGAAAAAAATAAATAAAGCAGCTTGCCCAAGTTCATGCAGCTAAATGGAAGAAACTGAGTTACATGATATAAGGGAGAAAACACTTGGTTTAAAAACAAGAAGACCAGTTTTAAATCTTGCCTCAGCTGTTTCCTAGCTGTGTGACTCTAGGCACCTAAGTCACACTCTGGCCTCAGTTTCTTCATCTGCAAATGAGGTTAGGCTCTATTGTCTTCCAACTCAAAATCAATGATCCTACCTCTTTATATCTGGGACTCTTTTTACTTGGAGTCAGGAGAAACATGGGCCTGGATCCCACATATTCAACATTTATTAGACAAATGGTCATCCGTAAAGCACTCTCTGAGCCTCAATCATCTTACCTGTTAAAGGGGGATAGTAATGACTGTACTAGGGTGGTTCATGGCACAGTGGATAGAGCACTTTAACTGGAGTCAGGAAGACCTGAGTTCAAATCCAGCTTCAGACACTTACTAGCTGTGTGACCCTGGGGAAGTCACTTCACCCTGTTTGCCTCAGTTTCCTCATTTGAAAATGAGCTGGAGAAGGAAAGGGCAAACCACTCTAGTATCTTTGCCAAGAAAACCCCAAATGGGGTCACAAAGAGTCAGACAAGACTGAAACAACTGAACAGCAACAACAAAATGACTATACTCCCTACCTTCCAGGGTTATAAAGGTCAAATGAGATGATGTATTTAAAGGATTTTACAAACCTTACTATGCTTTACAAACCTTAAACTGCTACATATGTCACCACCACCATTGTTGTTGTTGTTATCCCCAGTTGACAGACCACTAACTAGAATGCTCTAGAAAGACTGCTAGAACTTATGCAACATTGGATCCTGAAGCTCAATTACAAAGACACACACACACAGTCTGGCGTGATAGAACATAATGACATTTGGAGGCCCAGTTCTATTCTACCTCTTGCTATTAAGAGAAAGTTTATTTTCTGCTTCTTAAAAATAACCTCTTTTCTGGTGGGTGTCACTGGTTGGGGGAGAGAGCAATAGTGCCTAACTGAAGCTGGTCTGGGAACCTGGAAACCTGCATATGCATTTTAGCTCTAAAATATTTATATATTCATGGTCACATTGGGGCAGTGAGGTGGTACAGTGGATAGAGTGCAAGGTCTGGACTCAGGAAGACTCATATTCCTGAGTTCAAATCTATCCTGAGACACTCACTGTGTGACCCTGGACAAGTCACTTAACCCTGTTTGCCTATTACCTCTGCCAAGAAAACCCCCAAAATGGGGTCAGGAAGAGTCGGACATGACTGAAAATGCCTGAACACCATCGTCATAGCACTCCTCATTACCTTACGTTCCTCAAATTTACAGTTAGAATGTGATCAATCAACAAGCATTTACTAAGCACCACCTTGATAACAAGCACTGTGCTAGAATACTAAAGATACAAAGATTTGGGGGTCTCTTGGGAGAGATAATGGAGCAGTTCGATGTTTCCTTCTACAGTTCATTTTACAGATGAGGGACAAAGACAGTAAAGTGACTTGCTCAGGGTCATACAGTGTCTGAGGCCAGATTTGAACTCCAGAAGATGAGCCTGATCCCAGGCCTGGTCCTTTTTCTCTCCTGCATCACCTAAGAGCTCCAAAAGGTTTGAGCTATCAAAGCTTAAATTTGCACTAATGCTTCTGGGGCATCACTTACAAAATATATACAAGGAGATTAGGGGAAGAGGTCATGAACTTCTGGGGATTAGTATATGCTTCTTGTAAATGATGGAGCTTGAAGTGAATTGAACCTTGAAGGTAAAAAGAGATTCTCAGGCATGTGGGAGAGAAGCAAGTGCATTCCAGGTATGCAGGACCCCCTTCCCTGTCAAAAGCAAACAGGGATGTATGAGAAGAGGAAGGAAGGAGAAGAGCACATTCAACTAATAACCATACATCATTTTATAAAATAGATTGCTGCCAATAATGATGAAATTCTCAAATCAACTGTTCAAAGAAATTCAAGACAATGGTCAAGAAAAATAGGAGAAATTTAAAAGAGGATACTGGATATCAGAAATCTTCCTTCAATCTCAATCTCTCTCTCATATAAAAATATGTGAGATATATATATATATATATACACACACACAAATACACACATACGCACCACACACACACACACACACACACACACACGACATGACACGCCTTGCAGCTAACCAAGAATCTGAGAACATTACAGAGGACCAATTTAAGCAGACCTAATGACTGAGCATCTCCAAAACCCTATATCTTAATTACAGGCTCTCTTTTGTGACTTTGTTCTCCTTTTAGATTCTTCACCTCTGCCCAGCACAGAGACTTCAATGTTTGCACTAACCTGTGGCCAGTGAAGCTGAAACAGCCAGTTCTTTCCTAACCTCATAAGGGAAGGTCACTGACTTAATGAGGGACAGATACAGGCCTTCAATGTGGACTCGACTGCCCTGAAACTAGGAGGGGCAGGCACGGGTAGGAGAGGGAAAGCAAAGCTTTATTCACCTCAAAACAAAACCTTAAGGGGGAATTTTTTTTTTCTTGCTGGCAAAAGTCTGCAAAGCTCAGACTTGTGGTTCCCACTGTAGCAAAACTACAGCTAAGAAGAGGTGAGAAAAAATAATTAGGTCCCAAATCTGCATTAAAACATTTTTGCAGGATTTTGTTCTTGAAGTGGAAAACTGTTCCCACAAGGTCTATTTTTAGCCATTTTCTCTTAAAGAGATCAGAAAACCTCTTCATGTTGAAATTTTCTCAGTGGGAAATCTTACAGTAATGATGCTTAGAGCCAGACTAAGAATGACAGAGCAGAGGAAATGAGTGAATGCCATCCGTCTGTGGAAATACAATAGCGCGACTTAAAACAATGCCATGGAAGGCCTATGGAGCTGCAGATCAAGGCATCAGCTCTGTTTTCTAATCTAGTTCATCTGTTAGCGGAAACCATTAGAGAATTGAACAGTCCAATGTTACAGGTAGAGCAATGTCCAGACTTTTAATTCTTTAAATAACCGATATCATAAATAGAGGTCAAGCCTCTGGACTATCTTTTGTTTGCTTGACATTTTTACCCCTTCATCATGGGATTTTGATGGCCTTTTAATACAACTAAGTAGGAGTCCCAATGTCTAAAGTGTGCACTTCCATTAAGAATCACAAAATCACAGGAGAACCTGAGTTCAAATCCAGCCTCAGACACTTCACACTTACTAGCTGTGTGACCCTGGGCAAGTCACTTAACCCCAATTGCCTCACCAAAAAAAAAAAAAAAGAAGAAGAAGAAGAAGAAGAAGAAGAAGAAGAAAGTAATATGTAGAGTTTATTATAGGGGCAGCTAGGTGGCGCAGTGGATAGATCACCGGCCCTGGAGTCAGGAGTACCTGAGTTCAAATCCAGCCTCAGACACTTAACACTTACTAGCTGTGTGACCCTGGACAAGTCACTTAACCCCAATTGCCTCACTAAAAAAAAAACCCAAAAAACAAACAAAAAAAGAATCACAGAATCCCGAGAGGCAGTTAGGGTGCTGTACTTGGAAACAGGAACATTAGGTCCAAATCCCACCGACACTTACTAGCTGTATGACTCTGGGAAAACCATTTGACCTCTTGGAGTCTCAGTTTTCTCATCTATAAAATGAGAATTAAAATGCCTGTAGTAGCTAGGTCCTTCACAGCTTTATTGTTGGGCTGATGGGAGATTGTATGTGTAAAGTACTAACCAAAAGTCAGGTCATTACCACCGTTACTTCTCCCTAGCCATGGCTTTAAATGAAAAGTCATCTCTATAAAATTGAGTAGAGTCAGGTTTACATCTACAAAAGAATAAGCTTTTCTTAGAAAAGTCAGGAGAGGTCAGAGAGAGGTTCAGGAAAGGGCTGGATAATATCAAGTAGTAGTAGTCATCTCAGCAATAATAGGATATTCCTCCTTTGTGGTCAAGTGGGATCTTTCCTCCATTCTTACATACAACAGAAGCATTCATGCATTAATTTTGACAAGTGTTTCTTATGTGTCTAATATATATCTATATACTGTATGTCACAAAAGAGACAAGGGCTATGAAGGAAAGTTAGATTTCACACTTGCCCTACATAGCCAGAAATGTCAAAATCCCCTCGATATGCAGTTCTAAGACATACACATGGATGTATGCATATTCTTTTCCCTATCCATGTAGATACAGTGTGTTGTTGAAAAAAAGACCCAGGCATTGAATAAGAAATCTTGGGTTCAGTTTCTGCATCTGATAGCAGCTGCACCTAGGGAAATCATTTAACCTCCATAGGTCTCAAGCATCTCCCTACAATTTACCTACTAAGTCATACAGAGGTTATAGAATGTGTTGGTGTTCCATCCCCCCAGTTCCCACCCCTACATATGCTGCAGTCCAGTGACACTGGCCTCACTGCTGTTTCTTACACAAGACACTCCATCTCGCAACTTTAGGGTTGTCCCCCATGCCTAGAATCCACTCTTTCTTCATTTCTGCCACCTGGCTTCTCTGGTCTCAGCTAAAATCCCATCTTCTGGCGGAACTCTTTCCTGATCCACCTTAATTCTAATGCCTCAACTCTGTTATTTCCCAATTAATTTGTCTATGCCTTGTTTGTACATTTTCACGTTGTCTCCCATCCCCCTCCTCCCATTCGAGTGTGAGCACTCTGGAAGCAGAGTGTATTTTGCCTTTGTAGCCAGCATAGGGCCTGGTGTATAGAGGCACTTAATAAATGTGTATTGACTGAGTGACTAATGCTAGAAAGTCCCTATCATTGACAAAAATCACAGACCCTACATAAGTATCTCCCTCTTGTAGTCACGTATATGCATGACTAGATCAGCACACTTATAATTACTTACTTTTTAGTCTTCCCTGATTTGAGCTGACTGGTCCATTTTGGAAAGGAAGTCACTCCTTTTTATGTCATAATCCTTATCCCAGAATAAAGGAAGGGAAGAACATAAGATGAGTGAAGCAAAATGAGCCAGAAAGTCTTGGGAAACTTGTTTTCACACTGATATAGGAAACTCCCTTTACTAAATGCACTGACATTTTCTCTGTAATTTATAGTCTTAGAGGGTTGTCTAGGACACTGGGAAGTTAAGTGATTTGTCCAGGTCCACAAAGCCAGTATTTGTCATGGGTCATGTTCTTGGTCCCAAGGCCAACTGAATAAACAATGCCACACTGATTCTGTAAAGGACTCACAGGAATTCAAATTTCAATGCTCTTAATAAAAAAGTTTTCCCTCAACAAGTACTTCTTTCCTCCCCTCCATCAAGAGAAACCCAAGAAATAATGAATGAAATTAATTTTTTTAAATTGATGAAACCAATGAACGAAAAGGTATGTAGTAAGTTCTTACTATAATATATGCCAGGCACTGTGCTAAGGGCTGGAGATTACAAATACAAAAATCAAGACAGTCCCTGCCCTTAAGAAGCATATATCCTAGGGGGCAGCTAGGTGTCAGAGTGGATAAAGCACTGACCCTGGATTCAGGAGGACCTGAATTCAAATACTACCTCAGACACTTGACACTTACTAGCTGTGTGACCCTGGGCAAGTCACTTAACCCTCATTGCCCAGCCCTCCCCCCCCCCCCAAAAGTATATATCCTTCCTGAGGAAAAAACCAAACACACAGGGCAGTGGGAATCAGGAAAGGTATCTTGATCTAAGAGATCAAAAGAATGGTAAGTGGAGCTATAGGACAACTGAATGATATACTTTCTGGGAGTAAATGTGTTGATTTGCTCACTGATTATGGTATCCAGAGCCAGAGTTGGAATAACAGTATGGATGGCTATATCTGGAAATTCTGATACCTATAGGACGCTGTCACACCATCTTAGTGAAGAAAAATGTCTTTTAAAAAGAAAAGTGAGAGAAAGGCTGATTTAACACAAACTTCTTGACTTTTCACTCTGCACCAATTAAAAAGAATTAGAATACTGGAAAGAAATACCTTAGCAATTCAAAAGGGCATTTTAGGCCTTTCGGTTTCTTAGCAACATGCTGAGTAACAGACATAAGTATTCAGCCATACCAGCATCAGATCATATCAGGGATTAGAATTTTAGGATGCTGATTTTCAGTTATTGTAATAGTTGGCAATGATGCTTCTATAATACTATAGAAATTCAGTCAATTTGAGGATTTGCGTTTCACTCATGAGGTCTCTAGCCTTCAGAAAGAGCAGGTGCGGAGGGGAATCCACTGAAGAGAAAATGAGATTTAAGGAGTATCTGATGACTTCTTCTGAGAAACATGAAATCGAGAGGGAAGAAGATAATTCCCCTTTCACCTCTCCCCAATCACTTAATAGATGGTTCTGGGCTATCCAGAATGTTTAGATTCACCATACGAGGTTTACTGCAGTCAAGGGGCAGCTTCAGGAAGTCTATTCCATTTGATTCAATAAATATTTATTAATTGCCTGCTATGTACCACACAATATGTAGTCCCTACCCTCAAGAAACTTACTCTAATAGGAGACAACATGCAAACAAACAAACAAAAAGTAAGCTATATACAAGATAAATAAATAATTAACAGAGAAAAGGAATTAAGAGAGGTTGGGGAAGGCTTCTTGTAGGAGGTAGGATTTTTTTTTGGGGGGGGGGTAGGGCAGTGAGGGTTAAGTGACTTGCCCAGGGTCACACAGCTAGTGTCAAGTGTCTGAGGCTGGATTTGAACTCAGGTCCTCCTGAATCCAAGGCCAGTGCTTTATCCACTGTGCCACCTAGCTGACCTGGAGGTAGGATTTTAATTGGGACTTAAAGGAAGCCAGAAAGGTCAGTAGTCAGAGTGAAAGCAGTAGAACATTCCAGGTTCACCTGAGGCAGAGTGGGAATAGGGGTTAGGTTGAACTTTGCTCCATATCCCTGGAGCTTTCTGTTCCAACACACAATCACTAGGTCTTGATAGAATTGGATCTGCCATTGGGGTTACGGGAGCATCTGTACAAACACCTCTTTTTCCAAGGTTAAAAGTCACTTCCAATGAATAACAAATATTATGTACCCAATACTAAGATAAATCTATTATAAACTAAGATCAGAGTTTTTAAAAGAAAGACAACAATTTTACCCTAATGTACACATTGAGATTAACCATACATTAATCATGCATTTGTCTAATATTAATAAAGACCAGACAGTGATGAGCAATACTAGGCACTTAGAGGTCCCCATCATTGATGAAAATCACAGACCAATTACATCCACAGCATGCCAGAGAGATATAAAAACTTCTTAAAAGTCAGAAACTCTCATTATGCCTTCGCATTCACAGTAACTAGCACAGTACCTGGCACACAGAAGGTACTTAATAAATGCTTATCCCTATCCATAAGATGAGAGTCATATCATTTAACCTAATTCCTGGACTTTTAGGTTGAGCTTTACCCATAACTTGATATGACTCTCTATGGCTTGATTTCCTCATCTATAAAAAAGAGGTTGGACCAGATGGTCTCTAAAGGCATCTTTCTTACTTTGACATTTCATGATCCTATAATCCTATATATGTCAAGTCAAGAAGCATTTATTAAATGCTTACTATATACCAACCACTGTGTTAACTGAAGGTAACATGACTGACAAAAATATTTCTACTTCACATTCAATATCTTCCTTGGAATGTGATTAAGTACTAGATTTATTAAACAGGCTGGTTTTCCTCCGCTGGAGAGACTACTCAGCTGAGAAGCAAGTTGACCTGAAAAAACATTAGCCAATTGCATATGTGGTTATGGAACTGAGGCTTGCCCCAATGCAGATGTCTGATTTGTAGTGTGGCAATCACTCACCTATATTTCTGCAAAAGAACATATTGGGGAACTCTAAAGGGAACTCACATCACCAGCTACTTTACAATTCAAGTCATGTACTTGTTTTGAAATGAAAAGGAAAACATCAGTTAGCCAATACACATTCCCATGTTCTGAAGCTTGACTGTAATTCTCTAGTTGAGGTGATGATGAACTATATAAAGAGGAAATACACAAAGCCTTTCCTACTGGACAAATCAACAACTCCTGTTGCTGAGAAGAACACCACATATTTACTTCTAATATTCTACTTCGCTACCTTGTCATGAAAAATACCCATGAAATAGCTTATTTATCTTGGACAGATAAATAAACATACCTACTCCTTCTCAGCAGAGAGGTGGAGGACAATGGGAGTAGAACTCTACATGCACTTTGGTTCTGCTTTGTTACAAAGGGTATTTAGTGCTGGAGGGTATGCTCTGTGGGGCAATCACTGTAGTATAAAATAAAAAAACATCAATAAAAGGGGAGGAGGATAAAATATATCCCTATAACCCATTTTCCCCCCAAGCAATAGTATTAAGAATTCAATTTGTGATAAACCTAACGGGAAACTCCTGACACTTAACGCTTCCATGATTACTTAAGCCTATTAAGAAAGCTGTGGGAAAATCTGTAAAGAAACCTTAAACCTGGTGAAGCATTAGTGGGGTATTTTTGTTGTTGCTGTTATTCTCATAGAAACAGCAGGTGGGGGATCTTGCTTTTTGCCTGGTCTCCTTTCATTTCATATCACACATCAATACCATCCCTCTACTAAACAAAGACATGGTACCATGATATTTCCTGATCAGCTTTAGATTATAAATATTATAAAAGAGTCCTGTGGTGACCTCAACCATGGTTACCTTGCTGGTGTTCCAGGAGTTCAGCTACACCAGAGTTCAATTCAGATCCTCTGGAGCATTCAATGTAATGCAACCAACACCTGCTCTGTGTGTCTGACACCATGCTGGGTGCTCAGAAGAAGTATTTGTTAATTCCATTCAAAGAATATATGTTATGTGCAAGACACTGTTGTTGTTGTTGTTTTTTTCATACTGTGGATAAAGGGAAAAAATAAGGGTAATTCCAGTCTTCAAGAAATGTATATTCTATTGGAGGGGATATTGCCCCCTTAGGCAAATAAGTTTAATATGCCATATAGAATGATGGGGAAAAGAGAGAAAGCCAGACTAAGTGTGCTAGTAAAATTTGACGAGGAAAGGATTGTCTGGTTCATGTGGCACAGGGGATAAGAACAATGGACCAATAGTCAAGACTTGACTTTAAATGCAACCTCAGGTACTTAACTAGCTAGCTTTGTGGCTTTGGGTAAGTCTCTTTATCTCTTAGCCTCAGTTTCCTTATCTGTAAAATAATAGCTCCTACCTTACCAGTTTGTTGGGAGGATCCAATGAGGTAACACGTATAGCTTTTTATAAACTTTAAAAGTGTTATATAAATAAAATGCTAGTTGTTATTGTATTTTTTTATCTGAAGTCTGAGGTGAAGAAGGAATCAAAGGAAGCCATCCTAGAAGAGATGGTGATGCATGGGCTGATTCTGAAAGTTGGGAGCTGGGGAAGGGGGACACTCCATCTTTGGACATGGGCACGTCAAGTTCAAAAAATAGTCACTAACCAAGTCCACTGATAACATAAAATACATAAAGGAGAATGTGATGAAATGAGCCTAGAAAGGAGGCAGAATCAGGAAAGCCTGAGACGGCAGATTAAAGAGTTTGTCTTTTACTGGAAAGTCTACAGGGAATCGTGGAAAGCTCTCTAGCAGGACTGACATTCACATAAGGGCCCTTAAGAAGCTTCCGAAATGTTCGAGGGACCAAGACAAACACATACAAACTATTAGTTACAAAACAGAAGAAAAATCACATCACATCACATCACATCACATCACCACGATACAGCACTACATGTCACAACACAACATAACAGTAAATTTGCTGGATTCATGGGCTAAAATACTCGCACTATGTACAGCACATTTTAACTCGTGATAAAGGAGGAAATTCAGTCCCCTTGTCACAGGGTTTCATTGAATTTGCCTATTATTAAGAAGTCATAATTTTTTGTAAAAAGAGAGATCTATTCAGTAAATGGCCTAGAACCTCTGCTATTGTAGAAGCATAAACTATGTTCAACATTTTCTCCTGGTCAAGTTGGGAAAGTATTCCTTTTCTTTATAATTTTTGTCTCACCGAAGCAGCTCATATAGCAGGGATTCTTAAACTTTTTGTGTGCTGTGAACCACTTTGGGAAAATCTGGTGAAGATGCAGAAAATGAAATACATAGGATTCCAAAGGAAACTAAATATATTGAAATACAATTATCAAAACACTTTTAAAAAGCCATTCATAGACCCCAATTTCGGAACCCCTGTTCTAGGAAAAAAAAAATCCTATTTCCAAATAAGATAGTTTCAGATTTTCACACATTTCCAGATAATTTAAAGAACAGTTTCTTTCTAAGTAAGACATTGAATAAGAAAGTGGAAATATCTGAAATTGAGCAGATTTGAATCCCAGCTTCGTAACTGTCTAGCAACTGTATGGGACCCCTTGATTAAGTCTCTTGGCTGATCTGTGCCTCAGTTTTTTTACCCGAAAAATGGAGACAGCAATCTATATATCTATCATCTTTCCATGCATGGGTGCCGTTGTGAGGAAAGAGCTTTATAAGCCTGAAGAAATGTGAATCATTATTGTTCAACTCTGCTTATCCTATCTCCCTTGGTCTTTGCTATAAGAACAAATAGCAGGGACTTACCCAAGTTGTTGAAACACTATCAACATATGTCAGCAATTCTGAGAAGCTAAGGCTCAAAAGAATTTAATCAAGTCTGCCTCTTGAGCTTTCTGGATCTTTCATAAAAGCACATGTAGGGATATTAGTTCCCTTTCTAGCTTCACCAATCACTAGGATCATCCTACTGCCTTCATAGCAGTCAACAAGCCAATCTGGGAATACTAAGGAAGACACTATAAACGAATAATACCTTCCACTGGATCTGTTTCCCAGAATGCACACATATGCAAGAAAGATAGATCTGGAATACTAGCAAGCTATGCAAGCTACATGTCCAATTGCCTCTTCAGAGACCACAGATCAGTTGTAATATAAGGCTAGATATCATTCTGACAGCTTTAGCAGATGAACTGAAGTCCATTTGGAATATTCTTTTTTTTTTTTTTTTAAAGAAAATCTGAATTGCATAAAAGTAGCTAGTCAATGCTGTCATATCAGAAAGGTGGAAATCTGATTCTACTTTCACATCTGGGAATTCCACACCCAGACCAAACAGCTTATGACTTATTTTAAAATGTTATTTTTTTTTTAAATCTATTTGGGTTTCTTTGGGGGGGGGGTAGAAGAGAGAAATCACTTTTCTTTTGTTCTTTTTTACTGATGCATTTTTTAAAAAATCATATTTATTTCAATAATATATTCCTACACACACAAACACACACACACACACACACACACACACACACACACACACCCTTGCCAGTCAGCCCTTTCTGGTTACAAATATTTTTAAGGGGAAAAAAAATTAAAACATTTCCATATATGACAGTATATGCAAATATCCACACAGCTAATTGGGGGGTGGGTGGGAGAAGAGAGGGTCATCCCTTCTCCTTTTCAAAGGAATTCAGAAAGCAGGAGAGTGACCCATGAGGTTTTAAACTTGTATAAATAAAGGTTAATATGTGACTGAGAGATGACCATCTGGTCAAATTACAAGGTTCTGCTCTGAAATCAATTTAAATGTTTTCACACTTAAACATAATCCACTATCCTATTCCTTGAATGTTCTTTCCTGGAATCAGTCTTTGCATATATAGGAGGGAAAGACAGTACAGAAACTATTATGAGAGTAGCCAGCAGCACCCCCCCCCCAAAAAGGAAGAAGAACAGAACTTTAAAGAAAGGTAGTGGTGGCATGGCACTGTACAAAAAGCACCCTTGATTTTGGACTAAGATGAAATAATTGAGATGTCAGTGCTACACAATCGATCTTAGGTATTTCACCATTCTCCTTGGGTCACAATATGTGTGTGTGTGTGTCCTCACACACATGTGCCACAGACATACATGCGTTTCACATATAATGTAACAATGTGTACGTGTACACACACATACATGCAAGTACACATGTATATATGTATCCCTGGGGAAGTTGATCTCTTTGGCTCACTTTATATTCATATATATGTGTATATACATATCTATAAATAGATATACACATACATCTATGTGTGTATGTATATATGTGCACATACATGTATATGCTTGGGCAAGTCACTTCACCTCTCTTTGTCTTATTCCACTGGAAAAGGAAATCACAAACCATTCCGGTATCTTTGCTAAGAAAACCCTCCTATACCTATGGCCCATGGAGTCATAAAGAGTTGGACATGAATGAACAACAAGTATTTCATAGACTGGATAAAGAATGAGACAGAGAAACAGATTAATAAAATAGGACAGAGATCTATATACAGCATATGTATATGTGTGTGTGTGTATTATGTTACAAATGTACACACATACATGCATATATCTTATTCTTCATTCTAAGTCTATGAAATACTTGGAAACAACTGGTTTTCTAGCATGCCTATTAGGTAGAGCAGTGGATAGATTTCTGGATTGGAGCCAGAAAGACTTGAATTTTAATCCTACCTCAGGTGCTTATTAGCTGTGTAAACTGTGTATTAGCTGAGCAAGTAACTCAACCTCTCTCATTTACGGAGAGTGTAAACTATTAAGAGGAGCAAGACAAAGATATGAAACTATAAGTCACAAAACATAGAAAATAATACAGTGGGAGAGGGGAGTCATATAGGGAGATTATGTGAGAAATGAGCATTTGCCAACTGGGGGTAGGGGGTGGGGATCAGTTTCCTCATCTGTAAAACAGGATTCCAACAGCAGCTACCTCTCATAGTTGTGATATGGATCAAATGAGATGCCACTTCTATAGTGCTTTGTTAATCTTAAAACATAAAATATAAATTCTAGCTACTATTATTCATAAAAAGGTCAAGTCGGTTATGCACCATTAATGGAGCTAATGCAGTTCCCCTTTCTTACACAGCCAGGGGGCAGGGAAGGCAATGGAGAACACTCTCTTGATCTGCTGCTAAGTGAGCTAAGGCGATCAGCAAACACCACACTCCCAAGGATGAACGAACACCATGCAGGCAAAAAGACAGACAAACACATCCTCTGGAAATCCAAGGCTGCCTAATTACTGCAGGGCCATAATCCCAACATTTTCCTTAATGGCAAGCAGGAAACAGAACACGGAATTTTCTTCCCCCCTGCCTGCCCCATGGAAATTAAGCTATCTGGACAGTCCCTAGCACCTAAATGTCCACATGCTGTGTTGCTTTATTAAACAAACACTTTCCAAGAGTTTGGAGTTTTAGAGCTCACTCCAAGTCTCTTGATTGATTAAAAAGAAGCCTTCCATTAAGTTCATTCTTTTCCCTGGCTCACAGAAGTAACAACCGGGGCTCAATTTCCCTTGATTAGTCCAACGATTTATATTCACTTTTCCAAGTGCTAATCAGCTTTCGCTTAAATGGATCAAAATGGAAGGCTAGAACAATTTCCCCCTTCAGACAGGGCTGGTGGACACCCACACCCGCCCACAGTGTAAATACTAGTCTATTTCAAATATGTATATGTCTACACACATATGAGGGGAAAAAAGGCCAAAAAAAGCCACACCACAACCACTACAAAATTTTACTACTGTCAAGTGGAGATGAGATATATACCCAACACAGCCTTCAAGGATTCATAGTAGAGATGGCTATGGCTGTTTGTTTTTTTTTTTAAGTCCCCTCCTTCCCCCAAGCTACATAGAAAAAGTCATCTTAATAGTCTTGCAGTGAATACTTGCCAACAATTCCAATGATACAAGTTTTTTAAAAGTCAGCAGGCACAGGCATCAATAATGTGAACCTATTAAACACTGTATGTGCATGTGTGTATGTGAAGGAAAGAAGGAAATAAGCATTAAGTGTCTATCATGTGCTAAGCACTTTACAAATATTATCTCATCTAATCCCCACAACAGCCCAGAGAGCTAGGTGCTTTTATTATTCCAGTTTTGCAGTGAGGAAACTGAGGCAGGCACTGATTAAGTGACTTGACCAGGGCCACACAGCTGGCTGGATTTGAATTTAGTCTTCTTGACTCCAAGCCCAGAACTCTATCCACTATGTCCCTTGAACTCTTTATGTAAACACCTTAGGTGGAAGCTCACCAGAGATTTATAAGCTTAATAGTAAATATTGTTCACATATAAAATGATTTTTCTTAATGCATAAAGAGCTTTTTCCCCTCTCATAAGAATTTGCCCTATTGTGAGAAAAAAAGGGAGGGCACCAGGGCTAAAGGGGGCACTAATTCCTTAAGCCCATATTAAGAATTTAGATTGTACAAGACCCTGTACAAGGCTTTGGAGACAAAAAGGCAAAAAATGAAACAGGCCCTTCCCTGTCCTAATGGAGTAATTAATGAGTCAGTAAATAAGCATTTCTTTATCTATTTTTTTATTTTGCATTTTCCTGGAGCTGACATTCAAACTGGGATATAACATATACAAGTATGTTGTTGTTCATCATTTCACTCACACCCCACTCTTTGTGACCCAATTTGTGGTTTTCTTGACAAAGATACTGGAGTGGTTTGCCATTTCCTTCTCCAGCTCATTTTTTTTCAGATGAGGAAACTGAGGTAAACAGGGTTACAGGTCACACAGCTACTAAGTGTCTGAGGCCATATTTGAACTCAGGAAGATGAGTCTCCCTGACTCCTGGCCTAGCATTCTGTCCACTGCAGCACCTAGTTGCCCATATATAAGTAAATACAAAGTTCTCTGAGGAGGGTAGGAGAGAGATAAGCTAAGAGACGAAGAACCTCTGTTTTAAAGAGCCCTAAAGATGCAAGAGGTAAAGGTGAGGAGAGAGAAATCATTCTGGTAATGGGAGAATAAGAAAGTAATGGTGAGGGGGGCAAGGAGGAAGAAAGGGGAAGATCTCAGCACATGCTACATCAGGTTTGAGGCACAGTTATGAGCATGAATGTCACTGAGCTGCCACAGGCACGAGTCACAGATGACAGGAGAAGGTAAAAAACACCCCACAGATTTCTCTTAAGAGACAATGCTATGCCTCCAGGCCTGCCTCCTCCTCTTCCTCCCCCCACACATTCTAAAATCATTCACTCTTTCTGAAGAAATACAATGTGTTCACTTGTGTAAGTTTCCTTAGTGACTATACTATGAAGAAGTCAACTAACTCCCTCTCATCTCCTGGCTCACCCCTGTTTTCTCCTGCTCCTGCATCTTCCTCCAGTCTTTGTTGGGAGGGGAAGTTGGTGTCTCTCAACTAGATCAAGCTCTTTGTGAACAGGATCTGTGCCTGCCCTGCCCCCACCCCAGTCTTGTCAAATCCCCACCCTTCTGGGAGGGCCTTGCTGTGAGACTGGCATATGGATTCAATTGCCTTATAATGAAGGGATGTTGGGCTTTCAGTACCCAGGTACTCTTGGATATGATAAAGAGTGGACCAGCTTTATGCTGTTCTGAACTCTTGTCCTAACCTAAAGCGTAATAGCAATACTTAGCACACAGTGGTCATGTCATGCAATTCAAAAAAGATTGTTAAGTACCTACTATGTGCCAGGCCCTGTGTTAGATGCTGGGGGTGCAGTGTCTACTACATACCAGGCACTGTGGATAGAAAGATTAAAAAAAGAATACAGGTCTTGCTTACATTCTACTGAACAAGAGTAAGTACAAATAAGTAAGTATGAATTGGTGCTTCCCTATGTCCTCAGTAAATACAAATTAACACAGGGAAGCACCAATTCATAACTGGCTTTCAAAAGACAGATTAAGGTTGATTGTATAGAACTGGGATTCATCTGCCTAGAGAAATAAGTTAATTTAAATAAGTCTACTATGTACCAGATGCTAAGCAAAAATAAGGAAGGAAGGAAGGAAGGAAGGAAGGAAGGAAGGAAGGAAGGAAGGAAGGAAGGAAGGAAGGAAGGAAGGAAGGAAGGAAGGAAGGAAGGAAGGAAGGACCTCAAGAAACATATTTGGTGGGAGAGACAACATGCATATGTTTCAGCATATGAAAGATACATTCAAAACAAATACATAATTATAAGGTAGCTTTTTGTGAGGTGTAAGGAAATACTATTATCTGGGATGGGGATTCTCATGTAGAAGGTGATGATTGAGTTTTGAAAGAAATTAGGCATTTTAAGAGGCAAAAGTGAGGAGGAAGTCGATTACAGGCATGGGGGACAACCTGGGCAAAAGCATGGAGATGATATATGTATCCATGAGATCACCAAATTGACTGGGTCCCATGCCAATGGCCATCATACTCCAAACAAAAGTTACACTGTTTCCTGCAAATGAAAAGGGCCTAATGGGGCAGGGAGCTTTTGAATAACAAGTGTTGGCTTGGATCATGAACAAGTAGCTCCATTTGGAGTCGCCAACTTTGTGCAAGACATCCTACTAATTCTGGGCTCCCCATCTCCCATCCCCACCCTGTACTGTGTTCAAGCTGACAGCTGGCTGGTTGCTCTTTCCTTTCCTCTAGTTCCAAAATGGATACAATTATTTTCTTTTTTTTTTTTTTGAAACAATTATTTTCAACTCCACTTTGGTATATGGTATGTAATAAAACTTAAGAGGAATGAAGGGGATTTAATGTAGGCACCATAAATATTACTACTGACGCTGCTAAATTAGGCAAACTTCAATGAGAAGAAAAGCGGGGTTTTGTTTTGTTTTGTTTTTACCATTAACAAATGCTTTTCATTAGATAGCTACCTTAAGCCAACTTGGATACTGTTAATAATGTAGCCCATGCTGAACGATTGTCTCCCACCTTATGAAAATAACAGCCTTTCCAGTGTGTAAACAGAGCTACTAATTTGCCAAAAGCCTATCTTGATTTATTCTATTCCCCGCTACTTCTTAATTTGTAATGTCAGATTATACCTGAAAGGCTAGACTTGGAATCTAAGAGACCTAAACCCAAATCCCTTCTCCCACGTTTATTTATTGTGTGACCACAGGCAAATCACCTCAATTCTCTAAGCATCCATTTCCCTCACTGATATAAGGGCAATAACATCTCTGCTCTGGTAGTGAACTCAGGCTAAGAGGCTCAAATGAGGTGTCATAATCAAGCATTTCGAAAACCTTAAAGCACTGTGTTGGCCATTTGCCAGTCTTTTTTTTTTTTTAAGCCAAGGCAACTCATTCAGTTTTCCAATGTACCAATAAGGACTTCCCTTAATACACTCATAACTCCTTAGCAACATGGCAGAGGACAGACTGTCAGCCTGCAAGTAGGAAAGTCCTGAGTTCAAGCCCTGCTTCTGATACATATGTTTGTAGGCCAGCCACCAAGTGCTCCGACTCCCCTAGGAAATGGTCTAAGACCATAAATCATAAAATTATGTTAGAAAAGGGAGTTTCCACAGCAGGAGTCTCCCACCCTAGTCAAGGCATTGGTCCAGATCTGAAATTCCTTATCATCATATAAAACACATCCAAGGTGCTCAGAAACAGTTGAAGTTGACTAAAGAAATTCTCTGTTACCCTGAAGGCACCTCAGATGTATATTTCCCTGTTTATTTATGATAAATCTGATGACCATAAGCACCACTATGAAGAAAATGATAGCAGATGGACATAATGCTTACATTTTACTTTTAAGATTCCATTAAAAACCTTAAAAAAAAATTCTCAGCAAAACCATCACACTTAAAACCAATCTAAAAGCTTGGTGACAATATACATGGACATCTTTGTAGGAGTGAACAAGTTATGCCACAATGAACAGTCTAGAGATTATGATGATAATAAAAATAATGGATGATATAATAATAGATTAAATAATACAATTATACTCATATAGATTCATGAACCCTGGAGACAGAGACAGGTGTACTTTTCAGACTTTCACTACTGGATGCTTAACAGCCTGGGAAATAGACTGGATAAAGTAATCTGGCTCTTTTCATATGGTAGAAAACCAAAGGCCTTCACAACATACAGTATAACTAAAACAATCCTATATTCCAATGCAGGCTACTTATTCATCAAGCCAGTGAAAAATAAGAAATCTTTTACTGGGTCTTTTTCAATCACCCATATAATACGGAATCCCTCTTTTTAAAGTTTATAGAGTTTCTTGACTATAATGTCAAGTTGGGCAGTTAGATGGCTCAGTGGTTCAAAGTCTGGAGTCTGGAAGACCTGATTTCAAATGCTACCTCAGATACTTACAAGCTATGTAATCCTCAACAAGTCACAACCTCTCAACCTCAGTTTCCTCATCTGTAAAATGAGGATAATTATAGCATCTACCTCCCTGGGTGGTTGTGAGGATCAAATGAGATAATGTGTGCACATATAAAGCCTAGCTATCATCATTAACAAAAATAATATTAATAATATTAATTAATTAATATTATCATTGTCATCATAATTCTGTTATTATGAGTCTACCTAACTGGGATGTCCTCTTCTCTGCTTCTCCACACCTTATCTTTTCTTCATGACCAGTATATGTCCCTGTTCCTCCTCCAAATCTTTCCTGATTGGCCCAACCCACAATGATACCTTCCCTCTGCTGAATTCCTGTAGCATTGATTATCTAATTAATCATTTATCATATGCTAACATACTGTGTTTTAAAAATGTATCTTATATTGCCAACACCTCAAAGGTATATACTTTTACTTCTTTTTATCTATCTAAAGGAAAATGGAAACCCCATGGAAGTAGCAAGTAGGATGCAACACAAGGCATATAATGAGGCACAAAGGTGAACGGGCCTCAAAAAATGCCATCCAGAAAGGTATAATAAAAAAAAATGGGCAAGGGACAGCCAATGGGCCACCTGTGCACTCCACTGGTATCCTTGCAAAGTCAAAAGGATTTGGAGCATGTCATTAGCACATTGGCTGTGCCCCATATGGCCAACATATGGACAAGAGCTGTGTTGGGTGGACAGGCATGGGTCAGTTGTCATTTGAACACTGAAGGCAATATCAACATCAACAAGATGATGGATTTAGAGCAGCATCCCTGCTGGCACACAAAACAATGTCTTATATATACAATAGGTGACCAATAAATGTTTATGGAGAGAAAGCTAGAGTTCATCCTATAGGCTTGAAACCCTGGGCAATATAACCCAAGCTCTCACCTCACCCTTCCTTATAGGCACATCACACAACAGGACTTCAACTGATATATTATATTGTCTCATTTGGTCTTTACAACAGCCCTCAAGAAGTAGGTGCTTTTATTATCCTCGATTCAGGGGTAGAGATGGGAACGGGACCTATTATTTCATTGGCATAGGGAACTCCCAGCTGAGGAAGCCCCTTCTGCCAATGTAGGTCAGCACTTTCTCTACAACTTGTCTAGTCTAAGAGGATTGCCTAGAACCTAGCTTCTTAAACTGTGGGTCAAACCCCATATCTGGTCAAGAAAAATTTGGCAACAGTAAAAGGTTATGTATACCTATTTTATATACCTATATACCCAGAGTCTTGTAAAAATTTCTTGGGAGAAAGTGGGTTGAATGGAAAATTTTTAAGAAGCCCTGGCCTAAAGCACTGAGAGGTTAAATGACTAGCCCAGGGTCCCATATTCAGCATGGGTCAGATGTGGGGCAGAAAGAATTTCCTCATCCTCTAATAAAGATAAGCAAAGTGAGGCTCTGGGGCTTGCCTAGGCATTAGGTTTTTAAGGCAGTGTTTGAACCCAGTTTTTCCTGACTCCAAGTTCTAGTGCTCTATCCTACCTTGTCTTCACATAGATTCTGTATGAAGGCAACTGTGGATGTATGTGTGTACGTAAGAACACATATGTACACTTATCTGTGTCTACACATATACATATACATACACACATTCCACATTTTTACACTTATCTGGAATCAGAAGAATGTGGCTTTGTGCTTTCTCCCTGCCTGCCCCTTTCACCAGCCACATCTACTCCATTCACTTAGGATAGGGATGATAGGGAGGGACCTGTGATTTCACAGGTGTAGGGAACTTCCTAGTGAGTAAACTTCCTCTGGTAATGCATGTCTGTACCTCTTTGATAACAGACAGTCTTAAAGGCTAAATCTCATCTGGAAGCAATACCAGATAAAGTCTAACCGAAATACACTCTGCACTTCCTATGCAGGCAACCCCCACCCCACCTCATGTCTAAAATAGGTTGCTTCGACTAATTAGTGAGTCAGCTTTGCTAATAAAGATTACAACAAGGCATTAAAAGCAACACTGAAGAAGGGAGTATTTATGTGGGTCAGTAGGGGTTTTCCTAAACATTTTGATTACAACTTTAACTGCACTAAAACACATGCAAAAGCCCTATCATTAAATTTAAACAGCCTGATGATATGCCGAACAAGACCAGGAGAACAGCAAATAAATTGCTGTAATCTGCCACACTGTCACTTACTCCTGTTCCTCAACAGCTGTAATTGACTAATAGGATAATAAGGTGGCAGTTTACAAATCTGAAAGCTATACTCCTTTGTTTTAAATGCCCTTGAGGAGAAAATGCTCCGAGTCAAGAAGACACAGTGGGGCGATCACAATCATCTCTCTTGATTCAACATTATTTAAAAGCTCTTCTCATATAAACTCAGACTAGAGAAGTCCCACAGCATCAGTCCATTCGAAGTCATAACAAATGTATTGGTGTTTTCACTGATTCATCTCCCAGGAGCCCAAGGATGAAGGGATATTCATAGGCAGGAATGAGAAAAAGAAGCCACAAGCAAGCAAGCCCTTCTTAGAAAGGGCTTCTTCATTTCCCAACAGAGAAGTGATGGACTCTGGGGACAGAATGGGACAAATACTTTTTTGGACATGGCCAATGAAAGGATTTGTTGTTGTTTTTCTGCCTATGTATATTTGTTACAAGGTGCCCCCCCCCATGGAGGGTGGGAGGAAGAAAAAAATAGCTTTTTATTCATTGGAAAAAATTAGTTTGATATTTTTTTTTCTTTAAAGAAAGGTTCAAAAATAGGAGGTGACACCTCTGATTGTCTGGCTAGGGCTTCAGACTCCCAGTCTGCTCTCTTTCTGGGATCAACCTTTTGCAGAATCACAAAATTTGAGAGTTAGGAGGGACCTCAGCAGCCATCTACTCCAACTCATAACCAAAAAGGAATAATTACCTGACAAATGGTCATCTAACCTCTCTGCTCAAAAACCTCCAAATAGGAAATCTGAAAGAGGTCATTTCACTTCTAGACAATTCAAATCATTAAGATGTATAGGGGGCAGCTAGGTGGCACAGTGGATAAAGCACTGGTCTTGGATTCAGGGGGACCTGAGTTCAAATCCAGCCTCAGACACTTGACACTTACTAGCTGTGTGACCTTGGGCAAGTCACTTAACCCTCACTGCCCTGACACCCCCCCCCCAAAAAAAAAATCAGAGAAAATGCATAAATCTGCTTCTTTTCGACTGACACCCATTCCTTCTGTGAGCATCTCTCACATCTTTAATCTTGGATGCTGAAGTTCTCCATGCAGAACAAAGACGGCATGTTTATTTATATATTTTTGGTTATCTTATCACATTTCTAGCTTGCTATCTCCTAAAACTTTCAGATTTTTTTTCTAGAGAAACTGATCTCTAAACGTATCACACTAGTTCAAAAGCCATCTTAGCCCTCAATGAGGAATTTCCATGGAATTTAAGACAAGTCTCTAGTGTGCTAATTTTCAAAAACTGCCATAGTAAGTAATTTTAAAGTTATACTGATGCCTTTTGTTTTTCACAAGGTAGTCATCCATCCTCATACCCCACTGAAATTTGCTTTGAAACAAAGAACAGCAGGTTAAGCAAAAGGAGTTTTACCTGATAGAGTACAAAACATTCTAGACCCACAGGTCCCCTGCACATCTGTCAACCCCAAAGCAGGAAACATTTCACCATGTGTTCCCCAGGACCAAGACTGGTTATTGCAAATGAATTTTGAGTTTAGCTGTCTTTTAGCACTTTCATTCACATCACCATAGTCCTTGCATATACTGTTTTTGTGTTTCTTTTTCCTTTATATTCATTAATATAATTCTTCCCATTTCCTCTAAATTCCTCATATTTATATTCAGATACCACAATTTACTCAGCTACTCCACTATCAATGGAAAACTCCTGTGTCTCCCCTTTGCTGCTATTTATTACAAAATGATGCTATGTTAAAAAGAGAAAAGAAAAAGAAAAGAAAAGAAAAAAGAATAGGGGGCAGCTAGGTGGTGCAGTGGATAAAGCACCGGCCCTGGATTCAGAAGGACCTGAGTTCAAATCCGGCCTGAGACATTTGACACTCACTAGCTGTGTGACCCTGGGCAAGTAACTTTACCCTCATTGCCCTGCAAAAAAAAAAAAAAAGAAGAAGAAGAAAAGAAAAGAAAAAAAGAAAGAAAAAATGCTGCTATTTTTCTGCAGGGTACATCTATCTATGCAATACACATATATACACATGTACAAATAATGCATGTACATATATATACCTATGTGCATGTACATGTGTTTGCATTATGTGTGCATACAGATGTGTCTATGTATGGACATGTGTATGACCTCCCTGGGGTATACTTCTAATAGCTTACTGGTCAAGGGGCACGAACAATTTGATGCTGTCATTTTCTAAGGTTCTATTTGTGTGAAGCTAGAATTTAGACCAAAATGAAACATAATGAAGAAGGCAGATGGGAGCAACATATCATAAATCCCCACAATTTAGAGTAGGTGTAAATGTCCTACCTTTGTGCAAAGGATCCTTCTGCTATTCTCTCTAAACTGTTTACCTTTCCCTTTTAAATGATATTTGGAAACCAAGTCAGCTATTCAGACATTGTTTGGAAGTAATATGCTACATAAAATCATACTCAGACAATACTGAACACAGAAGATATGGGTTCAAATCTTTGCTCTGCCCTCACTAGCTGAGTTACCTTGTATAGATCACTTAACTTCTCTGGGACTCAATTTCCCTACTTGTAAAATATGACTTCTGAAGTCCCTCTGAATCTATGATCCTATCATCATATTACATTTAATAAATTACTGTAAGCTTTGTCTTCAGGGGGAAAAAATTCATACCTCATATCTAAAACAGGTTGCTTCACCTAATCAGTGAGATATTATAAGCAATGATTTTTTTGTTTCTTAAACAGCATCATTTCCCAGATAAACTGCCCAAGAATGAAAGCTTTTTTTTTTTAGCTAAAAGACACAACACTATAGCATTTGAATGGAAGCAAAACTCTTCCCAAATAGCCAAAGTCACAGTTTCCAAAACTGCAGGGTGACACAAACCCATTCCATGCCAAGACCATATGGTAAGCTTACAGAGAGAACAGCATCCAGGAAGAGACAGGCCTTTGGAATCCTTTGAGGTTTCCTGGGCGAGAATGGAGTTTGGGCAGTGAGGCAGGAAACACCCAGGCTGACCTCTGATAGAGCCCCATAAAGTCAGTCAGTACATTTGCACTCCAGCAGACTGTTGAACTAATTCCCTGCAAACACTGACACCTGAGCCCCCTGGTAATCCCTGGTCACTTGTGATGCCACACTAACCTGTTTAATGGGAAGCGGCACCAAATGGCAAGCTTTACTGCCCGTGCCCAGGTATAATTTCCTCATTGGGACATCATCAATGCCGGAGATTAACTAGAGGAAAACACGCTGGCTCTGGAGTCAGAGGACTTGGGTTTTAGTGCTGGCTCATTGTTCAATAACAGTAGGACCTTGAACAAATAGGCCTCTCGAGGCTTCAGTTTCTTCCTCTATAAAATGGAGAGGGATAAAACGTGTAGTAGCTACCTCCACAGGGTTGTTGTGAGGACCAAATGAGATCCTATCAGCAAAGCACATTTTAAATCCTACAGTGATATGGTAAATGGGAGCTTTTATTATTTCTAGAGGCCAGCAGTGTCCTGGATGCCTTCTGTTTCCTATCGTTGTCAAAAATGACAGCATCAGTCATTCCAAGGGAAAACCAAAAGAGGAAGCCGGATTCCTTCCAGTATTTATGACATCGGTGGCTCGGTGTATGTTGGGCTTTTTTTTTTTTTAATGTTTTAATTCCAGAGAAATCTGTCCCTGTCGAGAATCAATCAAAAGTCACTTACGAGCAGTCACTCCAAATAAATCCCACCCTTCCCTGGGGACTCTGCTCCCTTCTAACCATTTCCTCCCATTCACCCACCACTGGAGGCCTTTTCATTGCAGAGAAAGTCGAGTGTGTTGGGCGGCCCCTACAGCTTCTGCCAGTGTCACTTCTGATTAGTCAGCCCTGGGCTGCTTCAGGCTCCTGTAAATTAAATGTGCTGTAAGGAACACACTCTGACATTCATTGCCCATCTACAATACAATGCCCTGCTTAATTGCAGATCCCCACTGAACTGGGGGAGAGGGGGTTGAGAATTGGGAGAGGCTGTGCAGAAGAGGGAATTAGAGGAAAAGAGAAGAAGCAAATGGGTGGATGGATGGATGAAGGTGCTACATATAAGCATGGAGATGAGTTGATATGAGAACAGAACTAGATGGATCTCTGATAAATTATTCACTGGTAAAAAATAAAGTAAAGGACCATCTTGAAAGCCCTTGCAAACCCTCCCCCCCCCCCCCAATGATGAACAAATCCACTAGACAGGAGTAATCCTAGAAGGCAGGATCAAAGGAGTTGTAAACCTAAGATGGGTGTGAAGTTACATCTAGTACAGAGATAACATCATGGTTTGCTTAGGCTCAGCCCCAACAACAGCAATGTGTGGGATACCAAGTAGGGTGGGGGAAAGCCCTGGGAGTCCCATAGCAACTTGTGGTGATTTCTACTAGAGACCTTCATCTATGAGTGGAAGAAAAGGAGTTTATAGATGGAATCTTTGGAAATAAAATCACAGATCATGGTCTCAGTCCACATTCCCCCACTACCACCCACATCACTCCGTGTAACCTAGGAGAAAGCAGAGATTGGTTTTCAGTTTGGCGTTTAATAAATGCTTGCCAAATTGTAGCCCCTTAAATGTAGAGCCAGAACTTTTAAGTAATGTTAAGTATGAAAAACCAAATAGAAAAGCACCCTTTTCAAGACTTGACAAATCATTACACTGGCCCTGGGTCTAATGGTACAGGAAGTTTGCCTGTAGTGAATTACCTTATTATAATCATGCAGATTGTTGAAAATAATGAGAATATGTGCCCATTACTAATAAGGACTGATATATCAAAGTCTCACCAAATATCCTAGGCAACAAGAAGTGGTCTGTTCTCTCAGGCCTAGATGTTTTTCTTCTTTTCCTACTGATCCACTTCAAAGGTTTCAGGCTGGAAACACTAATCATATTCTCATTTGCTTTAGCAGCTCATACACTCTCTCCTTCCTAAATACTATAGCCTCGATTCCACCCCAAGTGACATAAACCTGGATGGCACAAACCCAGATCTGAAAGGCTAACACATCTAGCAAACATATAACATATATGTATATGTACACACGTGTGTATATAAATGTATATATATTCATTCTTCTATCCATTGCTTTCTAGAATGGATACAATGCTGAAAAACGTGCAAATGACATTCTTATAATTAAATATTACTTTAAATAAACTGAGAAGCCACCACCTGTAAAAGATGTCTTTAAATACTTTTTGGAAAGAGAATTTCCTTTGGTGTTACACAAAGCCACCATCTAATATTTGTTTTTTCCCCATTTGGAATTTTGCATACTGTTCAACTTTATATACTCATTTACATATGCGCTTCTCCAACATATTTGCCTAACTTTTGCTTGGTCTAGTCCACCCTAGAGTTGAAGGTCCTGGAAAGCACTAAAAATCTGTTAAAAATACAAATTAGATGGGGGTGGGGTGGGGGGTAAGGAGGAGTAATAGCCAGCTGGCAAGCTGGCCTTTTTAAAAAGTATCAGGGAATTAGGCTACCGGGCATTAATCCTGCAATTTTTTTCTCTTCTGCCAAACTCTGAACTGCATGCATTAGCAAGCAATCATCCAGATTAAAAACTAGTTTCTACAAGGGCTTCATTTCAACAGACACTTTTGCTACCCCACTTCCCTTTTCTCTCCCTTCTCCATGCCAATTCCCCTCCCCCCCCCAAAAAAAATCGATAAAATAGAAACCAAGAGAAAAATACTGTAATCAAATGGTGCTTTGGTATTTAGGACCACAGGTGAAGAGCAAATTTGGGATGTAACTTCAGCACCATATTGCTTCTTCCAAGTCTTCTTCAATTCAACAAACATGAACTTGAACACAACTGACTGCAAGGCACAGTGCTCTGTTCTTAAATTGTGATGACAGATTACTTTTTGGAGCATTAAAACAAATGGAGTCTCTAATTTAAAATGAGCTCTCCTGAGGGCAATGGGCTCATTTTTGCCTGACCTATGCTAAGGCAGAAGGTTTCATCCATGAAGGAGAATGATCAATTCTTTTCTTTTATGTTCAATTTCTCTCCCTTTGTTTGCCTAATGTTTCCTTCAAAACTCCCCATAATGTCTACTTGATGATAAGATATTTAAGTATCCCTTGCAGGGTTCTTAACATTTTGTACCATGAAACCATATGGCAATCTAGTGAAACCTCTGGATCCCTTCTCAGAACAATGTTTTTAAATGCATAAAATAAAATACATAGGACTACAAAGGAATCAAAATATACTGAAACCCAATTATCAAAGTGTCAAAATAGTAATGCAAATATATTAAATATTAAAAACATTAACAAGAAAAATTCATGGATCCCTTATTAAGAACTTCTGATCAAGTCCAGATCTTCTCATTTCATAGATGATAAAAATGAGGCCCAGAGACATAAAGTGATTTGCACAAGAACACAGAGGTAGAAAGCATCAGAAGCAGGGTACAACCCACAGTACTGTACCTCTAAATTCAACACCCCATCCACTGCATTACTCACTGTTATAGATCATAGAACATCTGAGCTACAAGGGACCTTGAGAATCTAGTTCAATCATTTCATTTTTATAGATGAAGCCGCTCAGATCCAGAGAGGTTAGAAGGCCTGAGGTCACAGAGTAAAATGGTAGCAGAGTCAACATTACAACCATAATGTTCTGACTTTCAGCCCAGTGCTCTTTCTACCATGCCCTGTCTCAGCGCACAGTGTTACTATGATGTGAGACTGAAAATGCCTTTGTAGTGGAAAGAGTACCAGGCTAAAGATAGCATTCATTCAACAAAGAGTTTATAAAATCCCTGCCAAATACAAGGAATATATGTTAAATGGTAGGGATACAAAGATAAAAATGAAACATTCCCTATTCTCAAATTGTTGTTCACCCTTCATTCTTGAACAGGACCAATGACATGATGAGAGTGATGTCTTGACTTGAGAGTGAATAGGATTAAAGCAAAGCAGAGCTGTGCAAAGGCATGCTTACCAAGGGAGAATGGGGAGTAAAAATATGGACACAAATAAATTCAAAGTAGACACAAAGTTATTTCTAGATGAAGAAAATATCAATAAATGGGGGTTAGGGGAAAGGAACCAGAAAAAGTCTTGCATAGCAGGTGGCACCTGAACCATGCTTAGAAGCAACATAGGTAGCCTAAGGGTGGAGGTAAGAACAGAAGGCAATCCCAACACGAGGGACCACTTGCACAAAGTATAGGGGAAAAAGCTAGCTGGCTGATTTGACTGGAATGACAACCATAGGAAGAGGAGTACCATGAAATAAGACTGGAAGGGTAGTTATTTCTGCATGATCATGCCAAAGCAACCAATTAAAACTTCATTTCATCAGTGAGTGCATTTTGCCTTTACCAGAGAGCCTCAAACCAGCCGCACATAGCTCTTTCCTGAACAATATGCAGCTCTTTCAGAATTCTCATTTATATGCTAGAATACATATCACACTCAGTTCAAGAGGTCATACAGGAGGTATGACGTTCTCTCGGTAAGTGCTAATTACAAATATGACTCGGCACACACCTAAGTAATGGTGGGTCTCCCATGTAAATGACATCTAACTGGTTTGGTTGCTCTTCTGACTGAGGGATCTTCCTGTTTTGGCTCTGGGAGGACAAGAATTGAGAACAACTTGGTTCTTGTATTGACTCTGTCACTGGCTGAGATTTCACCTCCTCCATAAATTAAGTGGAGACTAAACATATAACCGTGTCCCATAAGTCTTGGTGCAGTTTCAAGCTATAAAGTTTAAAACTGCACCAAAAATTACTAATGGAACACCCTGTATAGTATTTGAAGGATGGAGGCAAGTTGTTTAAGGAGGAAAAGGGTCACTGGATCCACTATAATAATATTTCATTGGCAATGGATGAATAAACAAGCATTTATTAAGTGCTTAGGATGTGTCAGGCACTGGGGACACAAAGGCAAAAAAATAGTTCTTGCCCACAAAGAGTTTATATTCTAAAAGAAAAGACAACACAAAAGTAGGTAAACACATATTTGAAGGAAGTACAAGGCAGCTAGGTGGCACAGTGTTACCAGCCCTGGAGTCTGGAGGACCAGAGTTCAAATACAGCCTCATGGGCAAGTCACTTAACCTTTGTTTCCCTCAATTTCCTCTTCTATTGAGTGACTTGGAGAAGAAAATGACAAACCATTCCAGGATCTTTCCCAAGAAAACCCCAAATGGGGTCACAAAGAGTCAGACACGACTGAAATAACCGAACAATGATGTAGAAGGCGATGCGTGGAAAAGTCTGGAAAGAAACTAGGAATTCTAAGAGACAGTGTTGAGGCAGAGTATTCCAGGTATCAGGGATAGTTAAAGCAAAAAATATGGAGATGGGAGTTAGTGTGCTTTTTTTACTTTCCATTTTGCACATTGCCTAAATCAGAAGGAACCAGAACTTAAGGCCTAGAGTATACTGAATAAAGTCTCACTTTGTATACATTTTTTGACAAAGTGACTTGTTGAGTGATCTAATTAGGAAGAGACTTTAAGGACAGTTTAATCCAATGTGGAACTAGAGGTTATTCATCCAGTACGTCACAGAGCTATAATAAGAACCAAGTCCCTGTTCCATAATTCTTTGTATCTACCATACTGTTTTCATAATTGCTTTATTGAGATAAAAAAACACGCATTTTTAAGCCACCTCTCAGCAATTTTGAAGAGGATCTGTGTTCAAATCCTAGCTCTGTTACTTATTATCTATGAGTCCTATCAGTTTCCTCATTTGAATGATGAATGAAGTAGACTAGACAACCTCTAAAGTCCCTCATAGCCCTAAATCTATGATCCTATAATCTTAATTACACTTCAGTGACTAGTTGAACTCTATCCAGAGTGTGAAGCTTAATGAAGGCGGGGCATTAAACATCCTGAAAAGCATTTCTAGGCTAAGTTGAATGCAATGCAGAAGGAACTGAGAAAATACAAGCAAAGATTTCAAATGCTGCTTGGATCTCGACACAATTTATTTATGGTCAATGGTTTCTGCATTAGCTACTAAACTCAGACTGCAGCAGAAAGAGGGGAAAAAAATGAATGAATGAACACTGCTTTCCTGAGCTGGGATAATGATACCAATCAGGTCTGAAATGAGTGGGAAAAACTGTAGCTAAGACAGTCCTGATTGGTTTTGTTAAAACTGTAGGGAATATTTCTTTTCTCTACCCCCTCTCTCTCTCTCTCTCTCTCTCTCTCCCCCAAATCTCAACTGGGGGGGGCGCATGGCAGCAGGGAAGGCCAGAAATGAATGATAACAGAGCTTTCAGTGTTAGCCCAACAATATATTTTCAATCAAAGGTCACTAGCTGCCATATCTCTTTGACTGCCTTCATGCTGTTGTGATAGGCACCCACTTACACTGGAAGGGAAACTGGGCTTCCAAAGAAACGTTTATCAAGATCAAATGTGTATTCTCCCATCCAAAAAGAGAAATTATCTTAAACTGACAATTGTACAAGCTATATTCATATTTACCAACACTGGAAAGTCTAGCTTTTCAGATGGGTTTTTATTACTGAAATTGGTAGAAATGCAATCTGTCAGGCATTTATTCTAAACAGATGTCTCCGAGGCTTCAATGACAACAAGAACAACAACAATAATAATAGAAAAACACCCTATTTTTGAAACAAAGCATTTAGATTTTTTTTTCTTCTCCTCCCCCTTCCCCCAAGAAATCCCAAACCTGTTCATTCTCACTATTGTTTTTTTTACTCTTTCAAGCCCAACACCAAGTGAGGTTCCTTCTTGTTTTGGTGGTGAGAGGAGAAAAAAAGGAGAGAAAAAAAAATGTGTGTATGAATAATTAGGAAGACTCAAAACTCGTTTGCAGATGCTCTGCAATGAGCGTGCTGACAAAGTAACAATGACAGCTTGCTAACATGTTCATGGGACAACAGCTTCTCTTATAAAGTAGCTTTCAAGAGGATCAGATGGGTTCCCACTGGTTTAAAGAGCAGGAGTTCTGAAGCAGCTTGTGGTCTCCAGCTACAGAAGTCTATTAATCCAGTCTAAATGGGGGAGGAGGTAGAAAGCAAAGCAATGCAACTCAAAGGCCGTCTTCAGTGTTGTGTTCCATGAAACACATTTTAGATAGAGAACAAAAGCTCGTCAGCTGTATAAGACCTCTTCAAATGATTTCACTTTTCTTTTCCCTTTCAGCTGAAGAAGGGAGAGAGCCAGGAGCAAAGGGGCTTACTTTTCATTCAAGAGGTGGCTTTGTGGCTGGTGGCTAGAGTGCTAGACTTGGAATAAAGATGCCTTGAGTTCCAATCCTGCTGTTAATATTTGCTAGCTAGCTGACACTTATCCTTTCTCAGTTTTAGTTTTTGGTTGTTGCTGTTGTTCAATCATTTCAGCTGTGCCCAACTCTTCCTTGACCCCATTTGGGATTTTCTTGACAAAGAGAGTGGAGTGGTTGGTCATTTCCTTCTCCAGTTCATTTTTTTTTTTTTTTTAGTGAGACAATTGGGGTTAAGTGACTTGCCCAGGGTCACACAGCTAGTAAGTGTTAAGTGTCTGAGGCCAGATTTGAACTCAGGTACTCCTGACTCCAGGGCCGGTGCTCTATCCACTGCGCCGCCTAGCTGCCCCCCTCTCCAGTTCATTTTACTGATGAGACTTACAAACAGGGTTAAGAGATTTGCCCTGAGTCACACAGCTAGTAAGTGTCTGAGGCCTCATTTGAGCTGAGGAAGATGAGTTTTTCTGACTCCTGGACCTGAGCTTTATCCACTGAGTCACCTAGCGGCCCTAAATTTCAGTTTGTTCATCTGCAAAAAGGGAATGAAAACACCTGGAACAGGGGTAAGGTGGTTGACACATTTTAAAGCTCTCAATAAATGCCTATCTTTGTGAGAACAAGGAAAGAGGCCCATAACTTTTTCTAAGTTCTTATCTGGCCTTGGAATCTCAAAGGTACTTACAGATACTGTAAGTAGCTAAAAGGTGTGTGTCACTACACAGACTATCACCTCCCTAGAACTTAGTCTTCTCATACATAAAATGGGAGAGGTTGGACTAGATCAGAGCTTTGGAACCTGAGGTCTAGGAATTTTAAAACAAATGAACAATTCAATGGCTGCCATTTGATATAATTTTGGTTTCTTTTGTAAGCCTTTAAGTCTTATTTTATGCATTTCCAAACACTCTGGGAAGAAATACATAGGCTTTACCACCCTGGTTGATTTCTAGGTTCCCCAGCCCCCTACTGCCCCCTAGCTTTAAATTCTATGATTGGGACTCCAATTTTGGAGTCTCCAATTGGGTCTCCAATCTCCTTAACCAGCTCTCACATTCCATGACTGAGAATTAGCCAATCATTATAACTATCTCCAGGTCACAGATACACTGTCCCTCCTCAAAGCACCCAACTTAGAAACACTGCACCATTATGGAATAGGTCATAGGATGCCATTCCCTGAATTTCTTAGGCTTGGTCTAAAACAAAAGCCGGTCAACATGATTTCATCACGTTATTTTTGTTCCCTGTGGATTTGAAACCTATCCATTTCAAACTTGGTGAATGCTTTCCAGAGTACAAAGTCATCATCAAAAAACATGTTCTGCCAAAGTATTGTCTTTCCTGCTATGTGCCTCATAGCACATAGTCTGTCTAAAATATCTAATGAGTGGTCACCAATAAATTATAAGCTTTAGCAATAGTTTAGGCTTTTAAGCATTTATTAAGGAGAATAAGGATTTGGTAAAGAGAGAGAGAAAGGCCTAGATTCATCTATCTCAGGGAGCTACCATTCTCCTCCGCTCTCCACAGAGTCCTGGTGAAAGAGAGAGTCAAAGCGACAGCCTCACCCCTTCTTCCTCCCACAAGCAAACGTCACTTCCTGACGCCAAAGAAAAGCCGCATGGCCTTGCCCTCAGAGGCCTTCTCCTCATGGTGGAGCTTTACTACAGTAAGTTTCCAGCAGGTGGCATCACTCCAATTGTTACAGAGCACAAAAATTCTCATTAAAATAAAAAAAAATAATAATATTCTCAAAAGCTTCCTATGTCAATGTCACCAAAACCTGTGAACTGTCTTCAAATCCCTTGCCCCAAAGGGCAGAAATTGGATTTTTGTCACTTAGACAAGCTGTGCAGCACACTATTCCCTTTGAATAGTCAGTCACCTGGTGACTACACACCATTAATTTCTTCTATTTCCACTTCAAGGATCTATAATTTCGTTGCTGCGGTTACTCCCACCACTGACATAACCTCCTCACAACTTAGTAGAGAACTGTGATAAAAAACAACAACAAAACAACTCACCCCCAATCAGCCAACTTGGGGATTCATATCTCAGAACTTGTGTGGCAAACATGAGGCACCATAAGCTCACTCAAGAGGGATAACAGATGGAAAGCATTTTGGAAATCCTAAAGCACTATGTGGATGCGAAACATTATTAGTAGTAGCAGCAATCATAATAGCTAATAATAATAGATGATGATAATAAAAACAATAACAATAAATGCTTATTGATTGATTGAGCTTTCTTGGATCTCAAATAAATGAGTTTATTACTTAAACCTTTTCCACCCTCCAGTGATTCAATGGAGATAATGTCTATAAAAGCACTTTGCCAACTTTAAAGTAGTATATAAATGCCTTCAGCTATTATGATAACCATTACTATTATTTCCAGCTAGAGAGGATCTGCCATAGGTCACCTATGACTAGCATAGCCATGGGGAACTTGAGTCACTTCTAGGCCATGAGTAAGCATTAGAGAGCTTCAGAAGACCCTGACTAAAAATGCAGAGAAAGTCCATTTCCTTTATTGTTAAGACTGTCAGCTTTAAAAATTCTGTACAGGGCCCACCATACTTACAAAAGGACAAGAATCTAATTGCACTTAAAACAAATCATGTGTATTTAAATGAGTATAATAAGAGTTTCAGGCACTGTGAGAGAGTAGAAAGCATGCCTTTCAAATTCTGCCTCAGATGGTTTGTGTTTTTTTTAGCTAGGTGACCCTGGGCAAGTCATTTAACTTCTATGTGTCTCAGTTTCCTCATCTATAAAATGGGGTATGTAGCATCTACCACCCAGGGTTGTGGTAAGGATCCAAAGAGATAACAAAGTATTTTGCAAACCCTAAAGTGATATATAAATGCTAGGGCTAATGATGATGAAGATGAATATATAAGTGTGAGAAAATAATTATTAATAATGAATTTCTTGGGGACCCAATTTGAGTTGGCTCTCTCCCTCTCACTTCAGAAAGGTCAGTTCTTGAGAAAGTTCTAATCTCAGAGAGAGCCCAAAAGTACAATAGAAATGGAGATATAGACTCTCTCATTTTAGCAAATTGAGCCAATGGAATCAAGCCACACATATCTGGATTTTGCCTTTGCTCCTCTCTCCTATTAGGCTACAAGGTCATCTGGTAGAGCTCATTTTAATATGGACCACCCCCAAGTCATGCCAACCAATGGAATTGAATGATACTAACCAATTAGCTTTGAGCAGAGGATAGCAAACTGCCTCTATCAAAAGAGGATCACTGAAGACTCCTGGCAGTGGCCATCTTGGAATTCACTCTTGGCTCAGTTAAGCTGTCAGTTGGTGAGCACTCTCCTCTTAGGATAGGGGAGGCTGGTAAGACATATGCTTGCTCGCTCTCTCTCTCTCTCTCTCTCTCTCTCTCTCTCTCTCTCTCTCTCTCTCAGAAATATGGCGCTGAGGCTTTCCTCCTGCTTGTGTTAAATGTCACTTGGTCAATACTTTAATAATAAATACTTACTGCCAAAACAGGTGCAATAGCCATTGTTATATAGCCATTAATATATAAGTAGCAATGTTTTAGAAAAACCCAGCCTATCTCCTCCAATAATTAAAAAAAAAAAAAGACTAAAAGTAGGGAGAGCTGGGTTCAAATCCTGCTTCTGTGGCTTAAAAGTCATGTGAACAGAGGTCATTCATCCCCCCCCCCCCAAGTTTCAGTACTGTCATTCATAAAATAGGCATATTATCTATAGCTTCTGAATTCCAAGGTGGTTCTGTGGATCAAATGGCTAATGATTTTAAAGCATTTTAAAATCATTAAAACCCCACATTATTGTCAGTTATAAAAAGGTAAGTAAGCTTACATTTAAATATAGCACTTTATGATTATAAAGTTCTATATATACATTTTTTCATTTGTCCTTTACAATAATCCCACAAATTTAGGCAGTTAAAAGTCTTATCCCTATCCATTAGTATGGAAACTCCTTCTACCAATGAAGACGGGAACTTTTGTGCCTTAAGATATTGTTTTCATGGACTGCTCAGGCCAAAATTATGTCCCTGTGGTCAAACCTCTGGATACAGGGCTCTCTAAAACAGGTACAGTGGTTTTCAGGAAAACTGCTGCCAGGGCTTGTACTGGAAACCCTTCCCAAGGAGTAGGGCCTGCCAGGGCTGACACTCCATCAGCAGCTTGTGCTCTATGATCTAAAACCTAAGGTAGACAGTGGATACAAATGAGTATGATACAAGGTGGAATATTAAAGGGATAAAGGAGGAATCTGAAGTGCTCCAAAAATTTTGAGAAGACTGTTTTTGACTCAGGCAAATTGATGCCCCTGGCAGAATTCACTTGACACCTTAGTGCACATGCCTTTGACCTGATCCCTCTAGAATCTGAAGTGGTCCATAACTGGAAGAAGAGTATGCTGAGGAGCCTGTTATACACTGCAGGCTCTCTCTTTTCTTCATCTTCCCTTTGTTCATCTATACTGTGTGTCTCTAACTCGTTTGTCATAATCCAAAACCCTGGAAGGTTCCTTTGGGGTCTGACATAAAGGGGAAGGCTGTTAGCAGAGGATTCTGTGGTCACAGAAGCTAACTCTAGCCCAACCCAAGCAACCACTTCCTTTAACCCTGCTTAGAGAATGAGCCCACTGGGTTAGTAGGGAAAGAGGTCAACCAGGCTCCCTAAGGGAGCTATAGTCTATCTAAGAGATGCACCTTAGACTTATTGAAATGCAGGCTGTGCTCTCTGATCTTGAGCTAGAAGAGGGTCAGGCTGGCAAAGCTGGATCACACTGGTAGCCAGGGTCACTGTTTGGTATCATTATTTTATCAGCCAAGAAACAGTGAATATTGTATTGTTACAATAGTTTGCTCAAAAGCTCACAGAATTGTACTGCCAATAAAAGGTAAATGGTGATCCATAACCCCCCAACAGCTACAATTACCTGCGGAAACATCACTGGACACAATGCAATGATGAGGAAAAGCAAAAAGTCAGACATCTACTTCTACTTCCTCTCTTTCCCCAATGTCTCCCATCATCCGCAAAAGCAGCCGTTCCAATTCTGGAAGCTGTATACACTTCCTGATATAAACTTATCCCCTTAATTTGCAGTGCATGAGGACAGTCAAGATACCCTCAGCCAAGACATTAACTTTCAGTCTTTTAGAGGGTCATTGTCTTCTTCTGCTGCTGCTTTTTCTTTTTAAAATGTATTTTATTTCTCATTTGTGGAACAAAACAAGCACTTCCATAACAGAGTATAATAAAAAGATGATTGCACATGAAACTGTAAACCTATTAGGTACATCTATTCTTTTTAAATATGTAATATCATGTATTTTTTTCCCTTTTTTTCTTCTTCCTCCTCTTCTCCTTCCCCTTGCTCTTCTCTTTCTCCTTCTCCCTTTACACCTTCTTCATTTTTTAAAAAAACTGATTTAAAATCAGTTCTATCCTAATCCAGGCTGGAACTTCATGGGTTAACTCATATGCCCAGTCTCACTCAGGTCCTAGCTGGACCAGTTCATGCCTCCTTAGACAATCCAGTGAAACATTGCATATCATTTCAGATTTTTTTTTTAATGTGTTGGCTGGTTTTACAACAACAACAAAATCTTGTTCCTCTTTTTCTTTCTTATGAAAAAACACTATTACAACTAATAACTTTCTGAAAGGGGGATCAGGGACATAGGACAAAATCTAGGCAGTGTAGAAAAAACAAACATTTCTTTAAAAGACAGGTTTTTCTTTCAAGGAGAAGTTTGTATCATTAAAGGACTTTTGCTGTTTCACAAAAAGACAATTCAGTCCTGAGCTCTCATTCTCCTGTTTAATTATGGGCCCTACTGGATTCCTGAAAATCTAGGGAAACAATGTCATAATCATATTCACCTTCCAAGGACTGATCCCTGTGCTCTAAAGACTAATTGCCATTCTTTAGAAAGTCTCCATCTTTGTCCCATATTCACCAATATTGGGGGGGGGGGGCGCAGAAAGCTCACTACAGATTTCCAGTCTCTAACAAGATATCAAGTTACATGCAGCTTAAGTAGGAGAAAACTCTAGACTGATACACACACATACAGGACAAATGTATGTGCGTTTATACATACATGCACGCGCGTGCACACACACACACACACACGACAAATCTTAACATGTTAGCACTGTCAAGGCTAACCACTGACTAGGAAAGAAAGGAAAGAAAAAAAAATAGGGAATGAGAGTCACCACCAAAGAGATCCTTTCAAATTTTAAAAGGATCCTTAACAGTGGGTGAACTTTTGACACAGAGACAGATTCTTAGGTGAATTATTCCCTTGCTTAAGCCTTATTTATACCTGTTTAAAAGGTGTGTATGAGATATTAGCTGCTGCTCTATGATCTTCAGAATGACAAAAACTGTGAATGAACTGAGGTTAATTTTTAAAATTATTATTAATTAGAGCACACACACACAAATCTGACTCATTTTTCATTAGATCTTCAGACAGTTAGGGCTCAGTTTAAGAAACTAGATGCTAAAGCTTCAACAATGAACAATATTATTTGTTATTGAATATTATAATATTGTATATTTATATTTAAATATATATAACTATGTTTACATATAACATGTAGCATATTTCTATATAATATAAAACTATAATATAATTGACAATATTGTTGACAACAATAATAATTACTATTAACATATTGTTTACCATATGCTAGGCACTGTACTAAGCGCTATTAGAATATCCTTCCTTTTTATAGCTTAGGACACTGAGACAAAGATTAAGTATCTTGCCCAAGGTCATATAACTAATAAATATCTGAGGTTGGATTTGAATGTAGATACTCCTAATTGACTCCAGGCTCACTGCTCTATCTACTATATCACCTGGCTACCTCATAATAATAAAGTTAATAGGGGAGAAAATGGTTTTACCAAAATTTAACAGCATATGAGCATTTAGGGATCCTCTTTCTGCTCTGACTAAATTGTAAACGCTTTGAAGGCAAGGATCACAGGTCAGTGAAAAAAAAATTACATAAAATAAGACTCCCTCATTCATTATTCTGTGTACAGGGGCAGGCTGTCTGTGCCTCGGTCTGCTCCCTTTTAACAGGTAAACAGCTTTTACCCAAACATCTCATCACCAATTCTTTACCTCCAAAACTGATATCAAAAAACAAAACAGACTGAAAGGCAAGGATTACTTGTATGAAATTACAGTCATCATAAAACATGGCATCTTCCAATGATATGGGTAGATGACAATAGATAAGAACTTGCTAGTATTGATAGGAATCAGTACTAGCTAATATTGGCCAAATGCCTATTGGAGGATACCAGAAACCTTTTCATTTCTGAGCAGCATAAAACATGGTCAAAAAATGGCATTAGGTACTTATACAGAACATGCTGAGTAAAATGACATTAAGAAAAAAATCATCATCTTATTTGTTTTAAAAATAATTGTTAGGGTCAGCTAGGTGGCGCAGTGGATAGAGCACTGGCCCTGGATTCAGGAGGACCTGAGTTCAAATCCAGACTCAGACACTTAACACTTACTAGCGGTGTGACCCTGGGCAAGTCACTTAACCCCAACTGCCTCACCAAAAAAAACCCAACCAAACAACAACAACAAAAAAACAATTGTTGTTCATTTCAAAGGTCTCCCGCCCCCCTCCTTCAACAATGTCCTAAACAAGTGAGATTACTGCCTTGAGATGGGCAGCTAGGTGGAATGAATGAAAGAGTAAGTCTGGAAGACCTGAGTTCCAATTCTGACACACACTTAACTAGCTGTTTGACCCTGGGCCAGTCACTACTTCATCATTGTCGTCCTCCTCCTCCTCACCATCAACAACAGCAACAATAACAACTAACATTTATATAGCATTTCCTATGGTACTGTGCTAAGTGCTTCACAATTATTTTCTCATTTAATACCTTCCACAACCCTCAGAAGTAGGAATAAATATTATCTCCATTTCACATACAAAGAAACTGAAGTAAACAGGGATTAAGTGGCTTGCCATCGGTCATACATCTAGTAAGTGTTTAGGGCCAAATTTGAACTCGGGACTTCCTGACACCAGGGCCAATATCTACCCACTGTACCCCCAGGCTGCCTCTTAATCTCCCTCAATCTCAGTTTCCTCATTTATAAAATGGGAATAATAATAGCATCTACCTCATAGGGCTGTGAAGTCAAATGAGTTAATAAATTTATGTGCTTTACAAACCTTAAATGTCTGAGGGTTTCTGGGCAGAGATACTTGGAGTGGTTTGCTATTTCCTTCTCCAACTCATTTTACTGATGAGGAAATGAAGGCAAACAAGGTTAAGTGACTTACCCAAGATCATACAACTAGTAAATATCTGAGGCCAGATTTGAACTCAGGAAGATGAGTCTTCCAAACTCCAGGACCAGCACTCTATCCACTATACCACCTAGTTGTCTCCTAAATGTTATATAAATGCTAGCTATCATTATCACCGTCATCATTATTAAATAGCAATTTTGTAGCTACTTATTCCTGTACTCTGATCCCAGAATAAGAGATTTAGTGACAATTAAGATAAGAAGCATTGTTAGCTGCTAATCCCATAATAAGAAGAATACTTGAAAAGGGGCTATTCTGGATGTGGATCATCCCGTTTCATGTGTTCACTAGTCATTTGACTAATGGAGGTTGCAATTGTGCCTAAGGATGAATTAATATAATGTCTCACTGTTGAATCTCAGAGTTGGAAGCACCCCCAGACACCATCTTGTCCAACCTAAACCTTAACATGAATCCCTATTTCAACATTCTTAACAAGTTTAACCAGACTCTAATTAAAGACCTCCAGGCAGGGAGAAGACTACTACCGGAGACACTGCATATTTCACTTTTCAAACAGGTCTAATGCATGATAAATATGAGCAGCTAGGTGGCGCAGTGGAAAGAGTGCCAGGCCCCAATTCAGGACCACCCCAGTTCAAATATGAACTCAGATACTAACTACCTGTGTGACCCTAGGCAAGTCACTTAATCGTGTTTGCCTCCGTTTCCTCATCTATAAAATGAACTGGAGAAGGAAATGACAAACCATTCCAGTGTCTTTGCCAAGAAAACCCCAAATAGGGTCATGAAGATTTGGACACAACTGAAAATGACTAAACAAGAACAAGAAAAATTCATGATAGGAAGCTGAAATCTGCTTCTCTGAATCTCTACTCTTCCTCCTGCAGTAACGTAAGATGAATGCAATCAAAGTTCTCTACTACAGTCTTTCTGATTCCGGTTCTGTCAGTTACTAGTAGTGGCATCTTGGTAAGAAATGAGAACTCCCTGAGCCTCAATTTCTGCATCTGCAAAATGAGAATAATAATACTGTCATTAGCTACCTCATTGTTGTGAGAGAGCAAAAAATTATAAAATTTAAAGTTCTTTCTGAAGATTAGTAATTATTTCTACCCTAAGTGTTAGGATGATTAAATTATATACATGTATACATATATATATATAATTTTAATAAATGTTAAATATACTATATAATCAGATTTTGGAGGGGGATTCGATTTTTGATGTAAAAAAAAGAGAACAAATGCTAATTAAACACCTTAAAAATTTTAAAAATACAAAGGATAGAAGTTCAGAGAAAGAACAATAAGCAAGACAGTGTTAGCACTAATGTACCAGTTTGTAGTTTCATATACAATCCTCTTTTTGTCCTTGTTTGTATATAGAAATGTTCATATTTCATTATGTATATCAAGATCATAATAGAATTAAATCATAAAAAGTTCATAAAAAATTTAGTTCACTAAAAAATTAACATCAGGAGATAAAGAGACAGACAAATAAACAGGCATAGCTTTGGTGTAGGGGGCAGAGCTGACCTAGTAGAAGGGAAGACTTGGATTCAAGAATGGCCTCTAACACACATTGGCTGTATGTACCTAGGCTATTCCATAACCTCTCAGGGCTCTAGGTAATTCTCTGAGGCTAAGTTGCAGGGAAGGTATCCACATGCATTAGTAAAGATAGTTTTCTCATCAGAGAACTTCATATATCAAGGTATTAAGTCCACTCCTTATAAAATATACAATATAGTCATTCCAAAGCAATATACAATAACACATGTTCAAATTTGTGACCCAGCTGTTTGTTTATTTATTTATTTATGTGTTTATGTATTTGTTTGTTTGTTTGTTTATTTATTTTGCGGGGCAATGGGGGTTAAGTGACTTGCCCAGGGTCACACAGCCAGTTAAGTGTCAAGTGTCTGAGGCTGGATTCGAACTCAGATCCTCCTGAATCCAGGGCCGGTGCTTTATCCACTGTGCCACCTAGCTGCCCCCAATCCAGCTGTTTAAAACTCCTAGTAAAGACTTGTTTCGCTCTCTTGTAACTAGCTCAATCTACAAATAAGAACTTTTCCCAATTCAGGATCCAAATGAACCTGTTGCATTATCTATAGAAAAGGGAGCTTGCTAAAGTAAATGGATACTGTAGACATGATTACAAGGAAAGTGTTAACCTACTTAGAGAACCATTTTTCAACTACTAAAATATATTTGCTCTGAAATTATAGTATAAGCAGAAGTAAAAATCACTTAGGCCAATGTACTCTAGTGCTTTCCTTCACCTTAGTAAATAATTTTGTTGAATCTTTGAAAATAATAAAGCCATCATCTAGTAGCTGTGGCTCAGTTTCCTCATTTGTAAGAACAAAAGTCATACATTACCTATATCAAAAGTTATTCACAGGTTCATAAAAGAATAATCAAAACTGAAAGAAACCTCAGAAGTCATATTTTTGTTGTTGCTGTTCAGATGTTTCAGTCATATCAAACTTTGTAGCCATTTTTTGGCTTTTTCTCAGCAGAGAGACTAGAGTGGTTTGCCATTTTCTTCTCCAGCTTATTTTATAGATGAGGAAACAGAAGCAAATAGGGTCAAGTGACTTGCCCAGGGTCATAAAGCTGCTAAATGTCTGAAGCCAGATCTGAACTCAGGAAGAGAAGTCTTCCAGTTTCCAAGCCACTTAGCTGCCCTTCAGAAGTCACCTAGTTCTGCTGAATTTTACAGGTCACGAAATAGGCCCATAGAGAAGGGACTTGGTTAAGGTAAGACAGATAGTTACTGTGAAGATGCACTCCATAAACCCATCTATAAGTGATTCTATAGTTCCTATGCCTCCTTTAAAATCCACTTCAGAAGATCACCATCACTTCTCAAAGGTTATGCATGAGAGCAGGTCCTACCAAGCAGCACCCATAACCAGCAAAGCTAAGTTCTGATACTCTTATTACTAGGACTTGGGCAGTGACTGAAGGTGTCAATTACAGCAATTCACCAAGACTTTCTACTGGGATGAAGGGACACTGCAATCTGCACAGGTACTAGAATAACTACCCAGAGGAAATCAGAAATCAGATTTCTGAAGTATGTGTATATACATGTAATATAGGCTTGTTTTTCCTTGCCCCTCCAGGAGCCTGCTCTCCTATCTATCTGTCACACCCATAGCAGGGACTCAACTAGTATTTCTGGATGTTGGTGATGATAACAATGACATCAGAAACAATTCTGGGAAAACACAGTAAAGAAGCTATGTTTACTTGCTTGAGCTTCCAAAAAAACACCCTGTTACAGGCTGATGTTTCTTCCAGGAAACAATATAGAAAGGATCTAGCCACTGAGGTTATTTCTAATTCTGAAATTCAATTTGATTCTTGTATGATTCAGTCTGAGATCTGTCAGGGGTTCCAACAACCTAAAAACCACAGAGGTGTCTCCCTTACACCCTTTCACTGAAGCAAATTCTTAGGTTTGAATGAATTTATATGGCAAAGTCATAACTTTTCTCATGAAAATCTTTTGTTCAATTTTTACTTCACAAAAGTGTCTCCCTTTGGACCTTATTTTCCACATCTGTAAAATTTTGTTGGTAGCAAAACTTGCAAATAAAGTAGGTGCCCAGTGATTTGAAAATGGTTTAACAAATTACAGAACATGAACCTAATGAAATTTCTATTCTGTGGGATAAGTGATTTAGACATAAAGAATAATGTCATAAGTAAACCAGGGGAGCATAGAAAAATGTACCTGTCAGATCTACGGATAAAGGAAGACTTTATGACCAAACAAGATAGAGGAGATTATGGGAAGCAGAAGAGATGCTTTTGATTACATGAAATTAAAAAAGCTTTTGCACAAACAAAACCAATATAGTCAAAATTAGAAGGAAAACAAGAAATGGGCGGGGGGGGGGGGATTGCAACAAGTTACAAAGACCTTGATAAATGCCTCATTTCTCAAATATGTAGGGGACTGAGTCAAATTTATAAAAATAAGACCTATTCCCCCAGTTGATAAATAGTCAAAGGATATGAATAAGCAGTTTTCAGAAGAAGAAATCAAAGTTAGTGTCACATGAAAAAATGTCCGAAATCACCAATGATTAGAGAAATGCCAATTAAAACAACTCTAAGATACCACCTCACACCTACCAGATTGGCTAACATGACAGAAAAGTAAAGTAACAAATGCTGAATGGCATGTGGAAAAATGGAGACATTGATGCACTGTTAGTGGAGTTGTGAACTAGTCCAACCATTCTCAAGACCAATTTGGAAGTATGCCCAAAGGGCTATCAAACGGTGCATACCTTTTGACCCAGCAATATCACTACTATAACTCTGTATCCCAAAGAGATGAAAGGAAAATGAAAAGGATCTAAATGTACAAAAAATTATACCAGCTTTTATGTGGTGGCAAAGAATTGGAAACTGAGGGGAGGCCCATCAATTGGGGGATATCTGAACAAGCTATATTATATGATTGTGATGTTATACTATTATGCTATAAGAAATGACCAGCAAGGTGGTTTCAGAGAAACCTGAAAAGACTTATATAAACTCATGCAAAGTAAAGTGAGCAGAACCCAGTAAATACTGTATGCAATGACAGGAATATTATAAGGATGATCAACTGTGAAAGACAGCTACCCTGATCAAGAAAGACAATGATCCAAGACATTTTCAACATACCCATGATGAGAAATGCTATCCACCTTCATAGAGAGAACTGTTGAACTCTGAATGCAGACTGAAGCATACCTTAAAATTTTTTCTTTATTTTTATTGTGGTTTTTCAATGTGGCTAATACAGAAATATGTTTGGCATGACCTCATATGTATAACCGAAATCAAATGCTTGCCTTTTCAAGCCAGGGGGAGGGGCAGGAGGGAGGAAGGGAGATAATTTGGAACACAAAAATGATTTTTAAAAGATTGCTAATTTTTTTATGTGCAATTGGGAAATATTTAATAAAATAAAATAATTTTTAAAATAAGTTATCATTCTGTCATAAAATGACAAATATAAGGAATTTAGAGACTCATGGAAATGCTTATATGAACTGCTTTAGTATAAAATAAGCAGAACTAAGAAAAGAATATATACAATGTAAATGGAAAGATCAAAGAGGCAGCTAGGTGGTGCAGCAGATAAAGCACCAGCCCTGGATTCAGGAGGACTTGAGTTCAAATCCGACCTCAGACACTTGATACTCACTAACTGTGTGACCCTGGGAAAGCCACTTAACCCTCAGTGCCCTGAAAAAAAAAAAGAAAAGAAAAGTAAAGAAAAAAAGGGAAAGAGCAAATGCAATTGAACACTGTGTAATTCTGATGACCAAGCTTTGAAGAGATGAGAAAATGAATCTCTCTCCTTTTGCTAGGTGGCACAATGGATGGAGGATTGGGCCTGCAAGTCAGGAAGAGCTGTGTTTAAGTGATGCCTCAGACATTTGCTAGCTGTGTGATGTTGGATAAGGTACCTACTCTCTTGGCCTCAGTTTCCTCAACTATAAAATGAGGGGGTTGGACGTGATGTTCTCCAGGGTCCCTCTCTAAACTTGATCCTAAGGGAAGGGCAGGGGGAAATCTAGTGCTGTGAAACGTTGTAAATACTGTCAGACTTGGGTTATTCATTGGTTGGTTTTGCTGAACTTTTTTTTTTTAATTCTTTTCATGAGAGAAAGCTCACTGGGCATGGGAGAGGAGGAAGGGTATGTCTGGAAATGTATGTGATATAAAACAAAAAGCATCTTTAAAAAAAAAAATGAAAGGGTCGAACCAGATGACCTCAAAGTTCCCTTCAAGCCTTAAATCTATAATTCTATGTTAAAATACATTGGAAGATGACCAAAAAAAAATTCTTTAAAAAATATGTTCTTTAAAAGGGGAAGTTCTAAAAACACTTCAATAGCTATAGTCATATCAAAGGGATGGGTCCCCTTCCAATCCAAAGTAGATCTAACAACCAACCCTGGACTAGAGTAGGGGAGAAAAACCTAAGCAGGAGAATGAAAACGCCCTTGTCAGGAAGAGAGAGCCCCCAGCAGCAATCCTGCATTTCCTCTCTTTTGATCTGGAGGCAAAGCCTCTTTTACAGCCAGTGAATGGCTCCTCTAGTGACAATGGAATAATAATGGAGCTGTTGAAAGTGAAGGGAACAGTATTTTTAAACCCCAGCACTTTATTATCCTCTAAAGAATCTAATTCGACTCCTACTGTTTTAGAAATGGGTGTCCCATAACAGGTCTAAAGTGAAAGGGGGAGGGAGAAAGAGAAAGGTAGTCTCAGGGAAGACAAATCAAACCTGGGCATGATTGCCAGGGGGACCTTTGTTGAAATGCCTTTGAAATGTTTTGTCTTTCTCAATTATCTGCCTCTTTCTAGTAGGCTCAGGAGTCAAAAGTGGGGAGGGGGAGGTAGAAGGAGGAGGGAAGAGAATCTGTTACAGTCAGAAGAATGGCTTAAAGTACCCAGGTTCAGGGTTGTGAACCAAAGGCTCATCCTAAGGCGATGCCCTGCCACCAATCGAAACCACACTGCCTCTCTCAGAGCCTCAGTTCACTCATTTGTAAAATGGGCATAATACCTGTTCTATTTTCGGGGCTTCTGTGAAGTTCAGTTGAACACGTAAAGCTCTTTGCAAACCATAAAGTGTCACAGAAATACCATTTTGTTATTGTTATTATATTACCACGAGGAAGGGATTATTGGGCAGCTGGGGTGGACTGAATCAAGAAGACCTGAGTTTGAACCTGCCTCACACACTTAAGAGTTGTGTGATCCTAGGCAAGTCCCTGAACCTCTCAGTCTCACTTTCCTCAGCTGAAAAATGGGAATAATAATAGGACCTACCTCACAGGGTTTCTGTAAGAATCAACTGAACTAAAAGTAGTGTTTTGCAAACTTTAAAGGGTTATACAAATGCTGCTATCATCACCACAACCACCACCATCATCCCAATTTTACAAATTAAGATATTGAGGCTCAGAGAAGCTCACTAGGGTCCCAAGGCCAAGCAGGGACATAGGCATAGCCTCCTTATTTTTCCCTTTTATAATTCCTCATTTCCTTCAGAACCAGCTCTTATCATATTTTTTATCATAAAAGTAATTTATTATTTTCCAGTTACATGTAGAGACAGTTTTCAACGTTTGTTTTTATAAGATTTCTAGCTTCAAATTTTTCTCCCTCCCTCCCCTCCCTCCCCCAGACAGCCAGCAATCTGATATAGGTTATATATGTACAATCGCATTAAACATATTTCTGCATTAGTCATGCTGTGAAAGAAGAATCAGAGCAAAAAGGGAAAACCTCAAAAAAGTATAAACAGTATGGTTCAATCTGCATCAAGATTCCTCAGTTCTTTTTTTCTGGATTTGGAGAGCATTTTCTATCATGAGTCCTTTGGAACCATCTTGGACCATTATATTGCTGAGAAGAGTCAAGTCTATCACAGTTGATCAACACACAATGGTGTTGATACTGTGTACAATGTTCTCCTGGTTCTGCTCATCTCACTCAGCATCAGTTCATGTAAGTCCTTTCAGGTTTCTCTGAACTACTCCTGCTCATCGTTTCTTACAGCACAATAATATTCAATTACATTCATATACCACAACTTGTTCAGCCATTCCCCAATTGATGGGCATCCCCTCAATTTCCAAGTCCTTGCCACCACAAAAAGACCAGCTATAAATATTTTTGTACATGTGGGTCCTTTTCCCTTTTCTATGATCTCTTCGGGAAAAAGACCTAATAGTGATATTACACAGCTTTATAGCCCTTTGGGAATAGTTCCAAATTGCTCTCCAGAATGGTTGGATCAGTTCACAGCTCCACCAACAATGCCAGTAGTGTTGCAATTTTTCCACAGCTTCTCTTTTGTCATATTCTATAAGAGGTTTTTCCTAGGCTCCTATAGTTGTTGGTGTCATCCATGGGAAAACTACTTTGTATTTATTATGTATATGTTCTAATCTTGTACATAGTACATATGTACATGCTGTTTTTTTCCTGATAGAATATAAGCTCCTTAAGGGAAGGAAGTGCTACACTTCTGTTTTCCTATCCTTGTTTTTGAAAACCTGGGTTCAAGTTCTAACTTTGATACTTACTAGCTGAGTTACCAGGGGCAAGTCAATTAATATCTCAGTGCCCTTCTTTTGAGCTGTTTTTTTTTTTAATTCTGTTTTGCATCCCCTATCATAGTGTCTTAATAATTACTTGTTGATCGACTGATTGGCCTTTTGGGGTTCAACTATTCCACGGAGCATTCCAAATATCATAAGCCTGTTAGTTTTGCCTCTTAATGGTTGAGTGATATTGGGGCAAATCACTTGGCTTCTCTCTTTCTCTGGGTCTCACTTTCTTCAACTAGAAAATGAAGCGGGTGGATCATATGATCATTCCTTTTCTTTTCTGCATTGTCTCTTTTATTCAGTTATTGAGAAACAATTCCATAATTTAGATCTCTAAGAACTGATACACCCAATGACCAACAACTGAATGTTATGTCTCCAAGTACATTTGAATCCCTGTATCCTTTACAATCAACTATGATCATTTACATATTCTGTGATCTTTTAAACTTAATTTAACAAGGATTTCAAATGAAGTCTAAGCTATGACAAGCCTTTTTATCAGGATACAGTGAAAAAAGGAATCAGATTACTTAATTTTATCTATTAATTCAGAAGGTGGTCAGTCTTTGATAAAAATTGGGAGTGAATGTTCACGTGCAGTTATTTTTGATGTATAATCCTATTTTTTTCAAAAGTTCTGCTTACATAGTGATTTTTATAATGGTGAGATTACTCACATGAAGCTTTACACATTCATATATTTTGCATGATATCTGATGTGATCATTTGATCACATCTCTCTTGCAATCTAAAAACAACTGGAATTTTCCATTCCACGTAGGTAGCTATAAAGTTGTCAGGAAGTAATTGCCCATCTTTAAGGAACAGTTCTTTGCCTTCATCAATTAATATGTCCAAATGAGAATTCGGATAAGACTTCACAAGATGAGCAGCATCATGTGCTTCCCATTGACTTTGATCTGATCCCACATATCCACTGAAGTCCTTTTCTTCCAAAGGACAGAGCACTAGATTGCAGATTGGAGAAAATGCTGACACAGATTTGTATTTTCTGGGATTCTTTAAAACACAAATCAGAGTTCCCTGGCCTCCCACAGAATGGTCAAAAATAGAAATCTTCTCTGGGTCAGCTGGAAAATTGGCATTTGTCAGCTAAGGCAGCTCATCTATTATATGAGTACATCCTAATGACTGGTTTTCTAAGGTTCTTCAGTGGCATTCACATAAAAACCGGCACTAGTACCAAAGTTTCAGCTGTCATCTTCTCCTTAAATGTTTGTAGCAACATGGATTGGTGTCTGGTGCAATGACAATGAGGCCATGTTCTGTTGCATCTTGGTAATAACCAGATTTTCTAATAAATTTTTGTTCTATGCAAGTTAAACTGGCAAGCAGTAAAGTACAGGGCATTTCCTAGTCTACTGTGGGTGGTAAGTAAATCCCAAATTTCATTTTGCATTTTATTTCCACACTGTCATATTCATATACTTTCTAAAGCCCCTCAAAGCATTTGTTGCAGGAAATCTGTTACATGGACATAGTTTCTTTGCTACTCAGTTGCTATTGTTTTTCCACTCGAGTTGTATGATCTTCAATCAGTGTAGCCCATGGTAGAGAATGGTCACATGATCTCTTGAGGTCCTATCAACTGCTAATATTCTAAGTCTAAATTTCTTCAGGTTTTGGTCAAAATATTATTACATTTCAGTTTCCACAACTAGTAATTAGAGGCTGCATTCACTTTTCTCAACTAACTCAGCAGAATGGAGAAAAGTCAGAAATTTTAAGATATAAGTGGCCTGAAAGTGACTGGTCTTGGTCATCTTAAAGGAATGTTGATAAATTTAAATGATGTGCCTCATTCCTTACCCCTTAGTCACTTACAAGTGAACCAGGGAAGGGAAAAGGATTAATAGATTTCCCCTACAATGTCAGTTATCTGCTTTCCCATTCCTCTAAGGAGTGGTGTCTCTGACTAAGAACTTAATTCCACAGGCAGATTCTGAAAGACAAGCAGAAGTTATCTGTTTCACAAGAGACTGCTTGATCTTACATGTAAAGGCATATGAAAAAGTCTATTTGAGGTCCAAGATAAACTGGGGCTGGGGGCTGGGGGGTGGTGATAAAGAAGCTCCCTGTAGAGAGAGAATAATTAGAACCAGGGTGTTTCCCACTATCTAACAGCACCCCCCCCCCCCTTTCTGAGACCTGTTTATCTATGGCCTGGGAATCTAGGAAGACTGAGGCTCTGATTTCACTGAATATCTGTTAGGAAAGTCCTCTGAGAGTGAAAATTAATCAAAATGAGAAAGAAGTAGAGAACCATAAAAGCTTTGGATTGTTGCCACAGCCATCCACAAGCCTGGACCATGCTTCCTGCCTCTGCCACTGACAGCCTACTGACTCAAGAGGGTCAAAAGAAAGGAAGCTAAAGAGAAAGGAGATGCAAGGGGACTCTCTATACCCCCCACAATGCCTTGGGGACATAAAAGCTTTCCTTATTAAGAGAGAATCTCTGGAGTACATGTCCCAGATGCCTGTGGCTAGTCTTCAGTACATGAAGTTTGAGAAGAGAGTCTTTGGTCAATCTCACAAATAAAAGCTGGTGAGATAATGGAGACTTTACTTTTCAGGGTGGATGTGGGGAAGACCAGAGTCAGTACAGCAAAGACAGTTAGAAATGAGAGACTAGGAAAAGTAGTAGCTCTGTTTTGAGACCTTGCAGAGGGTAGGAAGCAGAGAGGACTAGGGTGGCAACTGGAGTAAGGAATAGTAATTGAATGGAGAGTCTGAAGGAAAATGTGTATATAACTGATACAAGATTCTTGAACTCTAGAATCTGGTTTGAACTCTGACAATGACTAGGATCCATGATAGGTATGAACCTAGAGCTTAAAGGGATTTAAGGACATCCAATTCAACCCCTTATTTTACAGATGAGGAAACTGAGGTTCGAAGAGATTCAATGACTTTGCCAAGGTCACAAAAGCACTAAGGTGGGATCTGAATCCAGGTCATCCAACTCTAGAGTCACTCCTTTTCCCATTAAATGAGCTACTACCTCCAGTACTGTGAATGCCCAAGGTAAACTGTCGTTTCTAACCTTGCCAAGCTGAAAACGACAGAAAACTGATTAGGAAGATCAGCTTCCAGCTCCAGTACCATGAGTTAACCTGACCGAGCCTTTTCTCCCTATTTATTGGGGAAGCATGAGATCTCCCTCCCACATTGTAGGTATACATTCTGGGAAAGTTTGCTGCTTGGTTTAATTTCTTGTTACTACTTTACAAACCTATTTCATAAAATACTTTTTACCTTTTGAATTCATGTGTCATCTGGTTTGATCTGTTAAAGGGGAACACTAAATGGGGGCTTATGAGTTACAGACTTCAATAAACAATATTCCAAACAGTGCCTTAAATCTGGTTATAGGTTTCAAGAGGTTGTGATATTTCTGGGATACAAGATGAAGGAAAATCATAGGTATTGATTTATTGGCAGGACACTTAAGCTGAGATTTTCTGGCTAATCTGTTGTTCAGAGTCCCATCTTCTATCAGAGAGGAAACAACCCATTAATGTGACCTATGAATGTTGAAGAAATGATAATGTTTAGAATCAGTCACAGCGAATGGCATGAATGTGAGGCAGAACAGAGTAGAGGACGGCATGAGACTGAACATCCTAGAATCTAGGATCAAGGTCTGGCTCTGCCACGTACTAGCTACGGGAACCTGAGTAAGCCACTACATTTTTCTGAGCCTCAGTTTCTTCACCTGTCAAGTGAATAAGTTATATTAGACAATTTCTAAGGTTTCTTTGATATCTAACCAGCTGAGATTGCTTACTATATTTTATTCTAGAAGAAGCTATCAATAGCAGTACAGTGTGTTGTATTTCATATATAAAAATTTTTCTTCTGACCCTAGCATGCAGCACATATTTTGTGCTGCTTCTCTGATAGTAGTGATAGATTTGTGCTGATTCATCCACACTCTTTCCCAGAACCCCCTGTAACTAATGGAATTCATTTGCAGGATGGCTGCTAAGGTTAAAGGTCAGATTAAGGTCTGTGGGCATAGAAAGAACAAAGCACAAGAGATCATTAGGATTTATCCTAGAGCCTTGATCATACAGCACCATTCTTTAGACAACTGGAGAGTTAAACTTGGAGAGTAAACTTTTTTCCCCCTAAAGTCCTAAACGTATCATCACATCTAAGATCAACACAATAGTTACTCAATTCAGTTTATCATTATTATTCAAGGTTGGGGGAGTAGTAAAAACAATAATACTAATGCTTTACACTTATCAAATGTCTTTAGAAAAACCTTAAGTGATTAGTTACATCAAACTCATTCTTCCTTAGGACATCCCTTTATAACACATGCTTCAGAAAAAGCCCAGGGCCAGGCATGCTAACTGACTTTTTTTCTAAACTAATGCTCCAAATGAAAAGCAGAACTGAAAAGTTCCTAGAAATAACATGTATTTCTAGGCCATCAGGGGAAAGATGATGGGGCTGTGGGGCTGATAAAGGATAGAAAGTTCACGGCAATTAAGTGTCTGGCTTACAGCTGCACCAGGATCTAAGGGATAAAGCGATGAGACAGGAACTGGAATTGGCATCTTTTCTCCCCTCTATAGCCCTATGTACACCACAGCATACAGTATGGCATTTTATCCTTTGCCAGCACTAGAGAAGTCTCATTGGGATCTCTTTAGTATCACTCAATAACTTATAGCCTTGACTGTTAAGAGGAGGGATAACATAGAGGACTGTTCTCAGAGTCAGGATGATCTGGGTTCAAGTTCTGACTCTGACACTGCAACCATAGGGCCAGTCACCTAACCTCTTGAGTCTCAGAAACCCTATAAGGTTGTAAAATACAGGCTGTGGATCTGTTTCAGTGGAGAGAAATTATCATACAAAAAGTTCCCTACCAAAAAAAAAAAGAAAAAGAAAAAGAAACTAGAGAGGAGATGGGGACTGGGGAGGGGGAGAGGGGAAGAGAGGGAACTGTTGCCTCCATATGCCCAGAGTTTAACACAGCACCTGGCATCTAATAAGAATTTAATAAATGTTTGTTGCTTAACTGATTTCAGATAGGGAAACCACAGCCCAAAGGTAGGGAACTAGCCCAAACTCATACAGCTAATTACTGTCAGAGAAAGGACTAGAATCCAGACCTCCTAAGTCCTCCACTCCATGTGAATATTCTAAGAAATGTGCTTTTAGCATCCAAAGAACAGAAAAATTTTAAAGGGTCTGTGTAGCTAGACTGTATCCTGCCACCTAACAACTGAATCATCTGTCAGTTTACATCACGACCATGAGGAAGCATTTAACAATCACTTTCCAAGAGCCAAGTTCAATCTTTAGAAAAATTCCTTCCCAGAAAAAAGTCCAAGTCTGGACTGCTGATTTCTGAATTTTATTTTATTTTTTAAATAATCAGTAAACTCCTTGACTGTAGGAAAGGTTTCTTTTGTTTCTGTATTTCCACTACCTAGCCTAGTGACAAGTTCTTTTAAAATGCTGGTCGAGGTCTTTTCATATGTAAAACTGAGGGGGTTGAGCTAGATGAGGGTCCTTCCATCTCTTTATCAAGGTTCCTATGAAGTCATTTAACCATATAATCTCAATGGCTTCATCTACAAAATAAATATGATTATGTAGTACTTATACCTCATGTGGTTGTTGTTAACTCAAAAGGGGGTAATGTTGTAAAGTACTGTGCAGATGATAAAGTCCTATATAAATGTCAATGATGATCATCACTGAATTGGAGGGAGAAAAGGGGTGGTGGACCTACTGGTATAAGCAAACAAAATGGCCCACCCTCAAAGCATCTCTAGAGGAACTGGTACATACAGGCCTCATAAGATTCAAGACAAAGAGTTGAAAGGGGCCTTACAGGTCACCTGGTCCAACTCCCTCTTTTTATAGATGAAGGAACTGAGGCCCCAAAGAACCTTTGTCCTCTCTTTCTACAAGACCCTAGAAGTTTCTAACATCTCCCCACCTGTGGACACAAAGTGAAACTAATGGCACCAATAGACCTTTACTAATCTGGAATTGCCATAGATGTGCTTGGGTTGATTCTTATGGTTGATCTGTGTGAACTCTGGGTGGGGTTGGGTGGTTTGCAATCCCTTTGAAAGGTTCCAAGCTATCCCTGGGGATCTGGGCTGAACTGCTCCTGGTGGCAATAGCTTGGGGTCTCTCTTAGCCACACACCCAACTAGAAGAAAGTGAGGATCCAAGCCCTTAACCTTTCCTGACAAACAGCTGTGGCTTACAAGTGTTTAATCTGATCGGCTCATATGAGTCACTGCTACCAAGAGATACTAGTGTCCTTGTAGTGGGTATCCAGTGGCTTATCCATTAGAGCATAATATAAGCCAAAGGCATTCAGCACCTACTGGTAATACCTTCTGAGACCAAGGTAGATCCCAATTCTCTATTAGGCCAAAGGTGAGAGTTGCGGTCCTTTAGAGTAGGGATTCTTAACTGAGAGTCCATGAACTTGATTTTTTTTAATGTTTCAATGTGGTTGAATTCCTTTGTAATTCTATGCTCTTTATTTTATATATTTAAAAATATTGTTTTGAGGAGAAGTCACAGGCATTCCCAGAATCCGCCCACCCCCCAAAAGCAACAACCTCTGCTTTAAAGTATTCTTGGTAGACAGCTTAATGAAGAGAGGAGGTGTACAGGCATGGATGGAGGTGCCACAGTAGTTGGTAACTGGTAACTCTCCCACTTGGCTATTTTTACTATGATGAGTAATGGTTAGCAGCTGCTCAGTCTTTTTGCTCTTTGAATTGATTTTTGACAGTTTATACAACAGCCTCAATTAGATCGAGTACAGCTTAACTAGCTTTGATGACAGAAAAATGGAATCATTCAAAAAAAAAAAGAGGAAAAGTAACTTAATAAAGGAGACAGAGCAAATCAGAGGGTAGAGAAAACAACTGAGGTAACTTCTCTTTGTGCAGCACCTTCTACTTTGCAAATCACTCTTGTATCTGATATCTTAGTCTCTTAATTCTCTCTTCCCTTACTCTTTCTTTATGAATTGGTCAAACAATTCCTTATATTGGATATAGGACTTTAAGTGCTCGATTTTGTATTAATTAAATTTCTGTATTTTTGTTCAAATTACTGATGCTCAATTTTGTATTAAGAATAATTCTTTTCCATCATCTTCCTGGAAATGTAGGAATGTGTTTTGCATGATAATGCATATTTGTTAGAAGTTTTTATTTTTATTTTTTAAATTTATATGGGGTAGAAGATTGGTAGAGAACATAAACTCTTATTAATTAAAACAATAAAATGAAATTAAAAAAAAATAGTTTTCCTCAGGTGCCTCATTGCTTATAGATTTACAGCTGGATGAGACCATAACGGACATCAAATCTGAGCCCCTCCCTCACTCTACAGGGAGTGAAACTGAACTCTAGAGAAACAAAATTACTTACTGGTAATACCAAACACATAGAAAGTAGCAAACCTGGGATATCAATCTTAAGGGCTCTGATTCTTAATGCAGTGGTCTTTCCAAGACCTGGAGGCAGGGGTATGATGTTAAAGGGGGGGAAAGTACCCAAGATCCACTTTGAACTATAATCTGCCTTACTGATATTTTCTCCATCACTTTCTTAAATCAAAACAACCAAGAAAACAACAAATCGAAGCCTGATTTGTAGAATTTGCCAATTTCCAAGGAGTAAAAACTCACACTGATAATTTAACAATTGCCTCTTCTGAGTCAGTTCAAGCTGGCTCCAACTCACTCCTGTCTAGAGATGAATATGGGTTTTCTGAGCCTTTGCCACCAGAATGTATGTGCTGGTGGGTTCTATTAACCTTGAAAGACTTGGAGGGTAAACTCAATGACGTAATATGCATCTGTTATTTGAGGACCAGGCTAGACAAGTTCAGAAGGCCTCATTATCAAAAGCTTGGACATCAAGTGATGATTGGGGTAGAAGGGAGATGGTCACTCTTAAAGGCTGTCTGCTAAAATGTGGAAGGCACCACATTAGTTAAGGGAATATCGGAGCCTCAGATTTTCAAAGGACTGAACTAAAAAATAATTCAGAAAAGAAACTAGAAATGCTGTGGCATGTTAGAACTAGTTTGAACCCATAATGTCACTGTTGCTTCCATTGTCTTCTGTGGATTTATTTTAACAAAATTGCTTTATGGTATTATTATTAGTATTATTTTAAATAAAAATGAAGCTACCCTGGAAGGTCTTAATGATACTAAGGCTTGACACAGAAAAGTTATTTATACATAAATTATGATACCATTGCCCATGTTAATGAGGCTGTCATCTCGTTCATGTGATTTACTGCCATCTTGTAATAGAAAAGCTTCATTTCCTTGACACCTGGGTGGTAATGGGACCCGATAATTCCATGCTGCAAATGTTTCCTCCTCTCGCCTACTAGAAGTGTTTTTAAGTCGAGTGCATTTTCAGGTCATAGTATTTCTGATATCAGTCTCCAGGGCCCACACACAGCAACAGCACGAGCACACACTCATACATATATACATACATATATGCATACACGCACACTCATACAAATTCACTCAGTCATTACTCAGGAGGTGCGTGGCCAATGCTTTTCTTAAATAGAATTATAATCGTGAAGATCGATGTCTTTTCTTCCTCAGCAACAGAGTTTGGGGAAGTGACAAGTATGAGTAATTAAAACTGGCAGGGACTTGGGGGAGAGAGTTAAAATTGACTGTGCAAATTAAAAATAAGGATTTGATTTTAAAAAAAGAATTTCATATTTTAGTTAAATGCTCTTAAAATCATGTTTTAAAAAAGAAACATTTTACAACCAAGTTTGCTGGAATATAGACAAAGGTACATTTAAAATGATGTTTATTTTCTTGCTCTGGTAATTACCAATACAAAGAGGCAGCAAAAGAGGGAAGAAGAGAGAGAGAGAGAGGAAAAGATTTTTTTTCAAGGAATAATATGATATAAAAGTACTTTGGGGGCAATCTTCCACTGACAACATACTTCTTTTAAACATTTTAGAATTTAAGTGTTAATATATACAAATATCTAGATAGCTACATACACACATACATATATGCTGTAGTAGCTGTTTAATTGTTTCAGTTGTGTCTGACTCTGGGACGCCTTTTTGGGGTTTTCTTGGAAGAGACACTGGAACAGTTTACCATTTCTTTTTCCAGCTCATTTTACAGATGAGAAAACTGAGTCAAGCAGAATTGTGACTTGTCTGTGGTCACACAGCTAGTGTCTGAGGCCAGCTTTGAATTCAAGTCTTCCTGACTCCAAGCCCAGTGCCACTTATTCACTGTGCTACCTAGCATGTATGCATGCATACGCATATGTACACACATACAAACATACACACATAAATAACATACAAACGTGCATACAGCAGAGAGGTGGCACAAGCTTAAAGTCAAGAAGACCAAGTCCTCTCTCAGACACTTGCTAGCTATGTGACCCTGGGTAAGTCATTTAACCTCTTGATTCAATTTTTAATCATCTGTCAAATGGGGATAATAATAGCAGCTAATTCAAAGGATTATGTGTGGAAAAATGAAAAAACTTGGAAAGTGCTTTGCAAACCTGATAGTGTGAAATAAAGGTTAGTCAATATGTATGTACACAAGTATGTGTGTATATGTCTAAAACGTAGCTTATAAACTTGTATATGTTGAAACACCAATAACCACTTTTTTTTGTTTTGTTTTGTTTTGTTTTTGTTTTTTCTTTTTTAGTGAGGCAACTGGGGTTAAGTGACTTGCCCAGGGTCACAGCTAGTAAGTGTGTGTTAAGTGTCTGAGGGGACCTGAACTCAGGTACTCCTGACTCCAGGGCCGGTGCTCTATCCACTGCACCACCTAGCTGCTCCAACCACTTTTAATAATTTCCATAAAGAAAAACATTTATGCCTAGAGACATAGACAAATCATCACTTGAGAATGACACACCAGTTGGAGACCCTGGTGGTACATTTGTATTCCTGAGACATCAATAAAAGGCAAGAAAGGTCCCTTCCTATGGAAGATGTATGGAAAATCAGTGACCAAAATTGTACATGTTTGGCAGGAATGAAGAAATTTTGATCTGGGTTGGTAAAAAGTATTTGTATATTCCAATGTATGGTGGGAAATCTTATTCTCCCCAAGGCACAGAGAATAGTTGGAAGGAAGAGTTGCCCCAAAATAAAGCTGACCAACATTAATGTTCTTTGGGCCCTCTATCCAAATTCACACAGAATATAAACTTTCTGATAGAATAGGACATAGAGACTGAGGCTTTCTGTGGTTGAAATTGAGGTAACTAGGTGGAGAGGGTGGAAAGGAGTATTGGATCTGTGGAGACAGGAAGACGAGTTCAAATTCAGCTTCAGACACTAGTATGTGACCCTGGGTGAATCACTTAACTTCTGCCTGCCTCGGTTTCCTCAAATGTAAAATGGGCATCATAATAGCACCTAACTTTTAGGTTGTTATAAGACTCAAATTAAGATAATAGCAGTAGAGAGCTTAGCTTAGTGCCTGACACAGAGTAGGTACTAAATCCTTGTTTCCTTGCTATCTCCCATAAAGAAAAGATCACAGTTCTAATACTGAACATCAAAGTTGAATTAAGGCTGCTTCATAATAACACGTAGGTAAAACTTGGCAGTGCAGAAAGTAATGCTCAATCACTAGTAAAAAGGCTCTAGGCTGGAGTCTCATCTCCATCACTTGTTTACCAGTGTGAACCTGGCAAAGCATAATCTCTCTGCATCTCAGTTTTCCATATCTGAAAAATGGAAATAATGCAATAGGCCTCAGCCTACATTACCAGCATTACTGTGAGGTTCAATGAAGTGAAATATCCATACAAAGTATCATCCAGCAAAGATATAAGCTGTATTCTATTATACAACACAGAGAGAGGAATTGTCTAGTTACTGGGTTTACAATATTCCAGGAAGTTCTAAATTTCTGCTTATTCTCCCAATTCTCTGGGGGTTTTTCTTTTTATCTGGTCATACCCAACTGGCTAACGTTAACATAAACCAGGTCCAGAGTCTGGAGAGGGGGCAAGCAGTGAATTTTTAAAAAAAGAAAGATACTAAAATTAAACAAGACTAAGGAAAAACAGGAAAGGTGAGGTTTTAATTGCACAGATGTTTGGCAATTTAAAGTTATGGTTCCTACATCTAATTTAACTGTTCCCCTTGGAGCATATGCATTACAGTGGGGTATTTTATTACATAATCATTAAACAGTGGGCAACACATTTACTTAGCAAAGATAACAATACAAGAAATAATCATTATAACAAACCTACTAGAAAGTTTAGCCCCAACTACTACCTTCCTATGGGTTACTGCAGTTAGTGTTTCCAGAATACTTTATACTTTCAAAATGGTTTCACAATCATTCATTAATTACTCTTCCCTATAGCCTGCAGAAATAGGTCAGCATTATTATCTCTATTTTAGGGAGGAGGAAACAGACATGGAGAAATTGAATAACTTGCCCAAGATGATAATATGGGCAAAATCAAGGACACCATGCCAATGAATTGCAAAGAACATTGAACTGCAAGCAAAATGAGGGGGTTTGGCCTAGATAACCGCTAATATTTATTTTATCACCAAATCCATGATCCTTTGCTCCCATTTATTTCATATTGTTAGGTCTCAGTTTCCTAACTGGTAAAATGAGGGGAAAGATTAACTTCCATCAACAGGTATAATTTTCTGAATGTCATCTCCCCAAGTAAACTGTAAACTCCTTGAGGGTGGGATGTTTATTTTTCTTTCTTTGTACCCCTAGCATTAAGCACAGCATCTGACACATAGTAAATACTTAATAATAAATGCTTGTTGATTTACTAATTAGATGGCCTATAAGGTTCCCTCCTGCACAAAATCCATAAGCCTATGATCCAGGCTACTTCAACTCTCTGGGTCAAAGTTTCCTGATCCATAAGGTGAAGGGGTTGGGCTAGAATATTATCTCTGAGGTCCCCCTCAGTTTGAAGGGTCTATGATTGTAAGAGATTCCCTGGCCTCACAGACCACTTTTTTCAGTACAGGAATTGTGATTTCCTCCCTAGACTGAGTCTCTGGGCACACATTCCCCTTAGATTGCTAAGGTCCGTGGTCCAAGAAAAGAAACAGACTTGGAACCATGTAAAACACTGAATCCATGGTAACAGATCAGCTTTTACCTTTTCACCACCTAAAATGGCAATTTTTTCTTTCTATATTTTAAAAACAGGTTCATAGTTTATAATAGTAATATCCTGGTGGGAACGGCATTTCCTGAGAGTAATAACTATCTAGGTTAAGGGCCTGAGGTAAAGCCAAGAGCCTGTAGCTCCTCAAGCTGAATTCATTAACTCCTAGGATACAACTTTCCCAGGAGCCCCCACTATTTTAATAATAAATAACAGCACTGGGTATGTTTCATCTGAGGATTCTGAAACATCTTACAAATATTATTCATTCTGCCTCACACGACCCCTGGAAGGTATAGTTAATAAGACATGTTGAGGATTCTGTCATCTCCTGAGAGAAGAAAAGTAACCAGTTGCTATCTATCCTTTACTTGAGGTTTTTACCTCTGACAACAAAAAAGCAGCAGTCGGGTGCATCTTGACTCAGAAAGCTCCATACTTGGAGTCGGGAAGATCTGGATTCAAATCCTGCCTCTAGTACTTCCTAGCCATGTGACTTTGGGCAAATCATAACATCTGTGAGCCTCACATTATTCATCTGTTGGGTGGAATTAGTAATAGCCTTTGTGAGACTCAAAGGGGATGGGGGCAAAGGACTGTCAATTCTAACACACTATATAAATGTCTAATACTATCATGATTATGAGAAAGAGAATAGCAAAGTCTACAGAGTGCTAGCTTAGGGTCAACAGAATCTGGTTTCAAATCCCTACTTCTGGTGGGACCATCAACAAGTTACTTAACCTACAAGAAGCCTTTTCTTAATCCCCTTAATGCTAGTCCCCATTGCTATTGATTATCTCAAACTTATTCCTCTCTATATTTCATTTAAACATAGTTATTTCCCATGTTGCCTCCCCCATTAGACTGTGTAGACACTGGGAATTAGCAAAGGTTGTTTTGCCATTGTGTCCCAGTTGCTTAGCCTAGTACCTGCAACGTTTGTTGTTTTTCAGTCGGGTCTGAGTCTTCATGACCCCATGGTGTTTTTTTGGCAAAGATGCCGGAGTGCTTTTCCTTCTCCAGTGGATTAAGGCAAATACAGGTTAAATGACTTGCCCACAATCACACAGCTAGTAAGTACCTGAGAGAGCATTTGAAGTTGGGTCTTCCTTACTTTGGACCCAGCACTCTAACCAATGAGCCATCTTCCTGATATATAGTGGGTGCTTAATAAATGCTTGTTGACACTACATGCCTTCAGCAATTCATCAGAACTTATCTACTAAGTAGGGGCTGTGCTCTTCATTGGTAGAAGGAGCTCCTACACCGAGAGTTCTCTCATAGTGTAGAAATCACAGATCCTTCCTATATGAATATTTGTGTAATGATAATGGCAGTGGTGTTGGTAGTAATGATGATAACTCAGAGACAACATAGCATAGTAGATAGATGTCCCTAGAGTTAAGATCTTGAGTTCAGCTCTACCCTCTGCCAAATACTTGCCAACTGACCTTGGGCATATAACTTAACCTATTAGTGCCCTAGTCATCTTCCTAACATACATGAAGTATTAAATCATTTTGGTGGAAGTTCCTCTCGGGAAACACCCACTTTTGATGCAATCTGGTCAAAATATTATTAATGTAACACCCTAAAATCATGCCAAGATACAGTAAAGAAAATGATCCCTCTTGCCACATGCTGGTTGTGTGGGAATGAATTCTACTTTCCTTAAGAGAGCCGAATGTGTTATTTATACACATCATATTTATATGTCTGTGCACATATAACAGTGGAGGGGAAGAAGAGAGAGAAAACAGAAAAGCAAACTGAGAATGGTAGCATACATCCATAACAATTATCCTGGGTGCCAACATATGCTATAGTCAACACTGTAAAGCAATATGGTGGCCCCATGGAGAACATGGACACCAGGAGAAACGAAATTATGAACCAAACTCCTGGACCTTGATAATCTTATGTGGTCCCCAGTTACAGAAACCTTCCTTAAATTCTTTCTTTAGTTCAAGGAGGAACTTGATATGGGTCATTTTCAGCTGGACTCTGCTATTAGAAGAGCTGAGGCCCTTTGGTCTAGAGGCTATGTCGACTGGCAAAGCAAGAGACAAGGGCCTTCATGAAATTCTCTACTACTGCTCTCAGGACCACTGTCCCTCCTGCACTTTTAGAGGGCACTCACTTCTTCATAATGAAGGGGAAGAAAACCCTTCAATCTGCCAGAAATCTATCTCCCTGCACTAATGACAGAGAAACCTAGCAACTTGCTTTAGAAGACCAGAGTTTGAATCATGCCTCAAACATTTACTAGCTATTTGACTCTGAACAAGTCACTTATCTCTGAGCTTTACTTTAATTTCCTCATCTGTAAAATGGGGTCACTTACTTTACAAGGTTTTAGTAAGGATCAAGAGAGAAAAAATTTATAAAATGCTTTGTAAACCTTAGGCACTATATAAATGCTGGTTGTTGTTGTTGTTGTTATTACTAAAGATTCTATCTTTTTTTTCTTTCAGTTTTATTGCTCTTGTTTTAAAATTATACATATTTACAGATTACTCCCATTTCATGAGAGGTCTATTGTAACAAGGTAAAAATAGAGTGACCTAATCTGAAAGTTCATGCAATATCTCAAATCTGTATCACACACACACACACACACACACACACACACACACACACACACACCTCTCTTTATATTAAAAAATAAACAGAAATATATTTTCTCTTCTTCCAATCCCCCCCAACCCATTGGGGGGAAACATAAAAATAATACTTTTTGTCATAAGTATGCATAGTCAAACAAAACAAATTCTCCCCAATGATTTTATAAATAGAAAAGCATGCCTCATTCCACACACTAAATCCATCACTTCTCTCTAACAGAGAGCATGTTTCATCATATTGATCTTCTGGAATCATAAATGTTCACTGTATTGATGATTAAAAGAAGGATGAGACAGTGGAAAGAATGCTTGAATCCAAAGAACCTGGTTCAAATCCCTGCTTTGCCACTTAATACCAAAGTGACCTTGAGCAAGGGAATCTCTCTGGCCCTAAATATCTCCACCTGCAAAAATGAGGAGGGGCTTAGACTAGGTGACTTCTGAGGTTCCCTTCCAGCTCTAAATCTATGATCTGGAAATTCTACAACTTCACAGAAGGAAAGCAGTCCAACACAAAGCCATGAAGTGGGTTCTGTGTCCTATATCACCTCTGTATAAAACGAAGGGGGACTTTTAGGTGGGGCTTCACTTAGAAATATTCTTAACTCTTGACCTTGTTATAGGAAAAATATGGATAAATTCAGTTCAAGCAGATATTGTGCATCTGTATATACCATGGCTTGGGGCCCTAGGTGCCCCAGTGGACAGAGCAACAGGCCTAGAGTGAGGAAGGCTCATCTTCCTTAGTTTAAATTTGGCCTCATTCACACTAGCTGGGCAAGTCACTTAACCCTGTTTGCCTGTTTCCTCATTTGCAAAATGAACTGGAAAAGGAAATGTCAAACCACTCCAGTATCTGCCAAGAAAACCTCAAATGGGGTCATGAAGAGTTGGACATGACTGAAAATGAAACAACATATACCATGACTGTCTCTTGGCTCCTTTTATCATAGTTAGCAATTACTAGGAAAACTGTTGTAAGGGGCTAAAATTCTAGCTAGACTGTCTAAAAATCTAATGAGTGGTCACCAAAAATTATAAGCTTTGGCAAGAGTTTAGACTTTTAAGTATTTATTAAGGAGCATAAGAATTTGGTGAGGAGAAAGAGGCCAAGATTCCTTCATCTATCTATCTCAAGGAGCCAGCATCTCAGCTCCACTCAAACTGAAGTCCCTGGTGAAAGGGAGCCCACTCACTCCTTCCTCCTCCCAGAAGCCTCCTCTCCAACAGGAAACAGGGCTGTCCCCACACAGGTCCAAGCTAATTGACTAGTAGCTCTGATTGAGAAGTCCCACAGGTGGTTCTATAGATGTAACTTCCAGACACTAAAGTCACATGGTCTCTAAATCACATGCTTTCTCCTCATGGTGGAGCTTCCCTACAGTATCTCTCCAGTAGGGGGTGCCAAACCAATTCTCACGCTGTCCAACACCAAACAAATGCAAGAGCACTCAAATTGAAGAGACAGCATGCTATTATAAAACACACCTAGGTCAAAAGACCTAGGTTCAGATCCTTGTATCTGAGAATCTACTTTCTTCCAAAGCTCAGCTCAAGTGCTACCTTCTACAAGTGAGTTTTTCTTTCATTTCCTCCTCACCAGCCCCCCACCTCACTTCCAAGCTATTGGTACCTTTCCTTCAAAAATTAACTCATACTTATTTTGATTATATTTGGCATATGCTTACATATATACAGGTTGTCTTCTCCAATCCTTTTATAAAAAATGCAACCTCGCCAAGGGCAGAAAGCTTCATGTTTATCTTTGTACTGTATGACTACAGAGGCAACCAACATAGTAGCATGATGGATAGAGTTGTGTTGGAGCCAGAACGACCTGGGTTCAAAATAGGCCTCTGATACATGTTGGCTGTGTGACCCTGAGCAAGGCACTTAACCTCTCAAAGCACTAGACAACTCTGTAAGGTGCAAAGAAGTTAATGATCTGAACTGACAGAGTTTCCTTTCCTGGGAGTTCCCTGTATCAGTGAGATTACAGGTCTCCAATTCCCTTTTGTATTCCCAGTGCCCTGCATGTAACAGGCACATAATATAGACTGACTGATTGACTCAGCCTGATTTTGACACCTATATGATTAATCTTGGGCAAAATATGGGTCTTAGTTCCTTCACCAATACAATGCTGGGGGTGGGGAGATAAACTTTAAAGTACCTTACAATTCTAAATCCATGCTTCCTGGCTATTTCCATACCATGCTTGCAACCCTACTCATCATCCCTCATCTCCCTCACTCCTCTACCCACACTGGAACGCTGGACTCTCACGTGTGATTTTGCCTCACTTTACCTAGGACTGGGGCTCCAAGACTTCTGGGTTGTCTCCATATAATGCTACCACCACTACCTTGTCTAGGTTCCCTTTTGTGTTATCTTACCCCATTTGAATAGAATCTCCTTGAGGAGATTGCATTGCCCTCCTTGAAGGCAGGGGTTGTCTTGCGCTTGCTGGAATTTGTATCTTAGCAGTGAGCCCTGTGCTGGGTACATAAATACTTAATAAACGCTTCATCCATTTATTTCCGATGAAGCAATTCCCAATGTTTTCCTTTTTTCCCCCAGTGTTTTCAATGAACACCTTGTTACTACGGAAGCTTCTGGTTATATTTTATCCAATAATTAGAGCTGCCTCTCTCATCATTATTTTTATTAAGGGTGCTAATCATTAGGAAAACTGGTTGATTTAAGTTTCACCTCTTTTCCCTGACCACTCTTCAGATGAGGTGTCGATAAATTGGAGAAAAGCAAGGAGTACAGGAAGATGGCTGGAAAGGAAGCAAGGGTCCTGGAAAATTCACCATTCATTCAGTGATTCAATCCACATTGCACGGCTGCTATGTGCATGACTTTGTGCTAGGGAATGCAAAAAATATGCATCAATTTTCTTTCTAAAGATGGAGAATATGCATCAATCTTCTATCTAAATGATGGTGAATGGGCTATATGCTTTGTATTTGCTGAGCAACACTGCAGTAAATTGTCAAGGCTACTGTAAAATGAACCTGAATGATGCTAAGTGAAAAGAGATCCCTTTGGCTTGCACTGCTAACAGAGGCTAAAAGGAAATTATCTATTTACACCTTTATGCAATATCTTTCAATCCTTCCGAGCACCAAAGTAATCAAAAGTTGCCAGTAATTACTGTGCTATGTGGCTCACACTGACCTCCCACTGGCCTTATGTGTTACATCATACACTTCAGAGGGAAATAATTATCACTACAAGCCTAAACAGATAGAAGAAATAGGAGATCTAGTCAGTTTCAGTCTTGTCCATTTTGAACTGGAACAAGGTTAAAAAGAGAGGAAGGAAAATTTATCACCATGTGAGTTTTAAGTACCTGAGAGACCAGATTAGGTCTCCAAAATTCAGAAAGTAAAGGCAACCTTCACGTCCCCATTTGCTCTCCGAATAGACACAAAGGTATTTGTTTAGATAACGAAATTATTTTAAAGATAAGCACTGTTTATACTAGTGTGTGATTCAGGTTTCTTACTTCTCTTGGTAATGCCTAAATAGTCCATTTTACAGGATAAAAAGTGCTGGGCTTGGATGCTTCCTAAATGTGCAACCAATGTAACTCATCATCTACTCAATCTTTGAGGCTGTCAATAATTCACGATGTATTTGTATGGCCTCGAACAAGTTCCTTACCCTCTCATTGCCTCAAACAACTCTAATAGACTATATAATGTGCAGAGCAGGGGATGAGCTTCATAGGTAAAGGGAACATTCTCATAGAGAGTTCCCTATACTGATGAAATCATAAAGTCTGGTCCAAACGAAGTAAAAAAGGCAAAATTATTACGTATTTTAGATATAAATAAGTCGAAGGCCTGTGATTATGTAGGTGAACTCCCAATTTGGTATTGCAATCTTCTCTAACTTATGACTACCTGAGAATTGGCAAAAGTCACACATCTAATAAGCACAAAAAGACTAAGGTGTTCCTGTGTCTTCCTGAAGGTAAGTGCAGCTCTGGATCCATCATCCCACACTAACCTCCACCCACATAAGATAAATTGATTAAAACACTGTGAATTGATCCATTGTTCTCCATAAATTGCACCCCTGGGTATTCTTAGCCTGGCTACTCTTCCACAAAGTCCCAACTTAACACAAATATCCTACTCGGGCACTGAATCCAAAAAGAAAATACAGAGATTATTAATTTCTTTCAACCCAAGCTGAATTGTAGGGTGTTACAAAATAGTTAACTTTAAAAGCTTAATCAAAGTACTGATCCCAGTTTCTACAAACTGCATAAAATAGGGATTCCTTCTCAAAATGCAACCAGTAGCTGGCCAACAGTTGTCACTAGACTACTGAATCCGAGGATGGATTGAAAATGTGTTCAGTTGGAAGTTATGAGTTTCCAGAACAACCAATGAATGACTATTAACCTGTGTGTGTGTGTGTGTGTGTGTGTGTGTGTGAGGGAGGGAGGGAGGGAGGGAGGGAGGGAGAGAGAGAGAGAGAGAGAGAGAGAGAGAGAGAGAGAGAGAGAGAGAGAGAGAGAGAGATTGTTATCTTTTAATGATATAATTATAAAGTACTGTGGAATCTTAAACTTCTGATATGGGCCAAGTTCATATAAAGAAATGACCAAAAATGTTATAATGTTATCCAAGTCCTCCAAAGAATAGGCTGTTAAAGACTCTTAGCATTTTCCTCTTCAGTTTATAAATAACTAACTCACTGTCCATCTCAGCAGTCCAACTAACCAAGTGACAAAGGCTAAGAGGTGGGTTACTAGACTATTATAGTCTAGACTTGAGAGTTCTCCACCAACTCCTATGATTAGTCTGATCCAAATTGTATTGCATATTCTTAATTGTCACATGGGCAATTAAAATATCTTTAACTATAGTGATCATAGGACTTAGACAACACTCAGGCTGGCTATCCTTCCTCATTTTACACATGAAGAGACTGACAAGAGAGGTTAAGTGACTCATCCAGATAATTAATGGCAGAGCTTACACTAGAACTCTGTTCTCTGAACTTTTCATAGCCTAGCACTCTTTTCCTTTGCCACTGGGAGTATGTATTACATTTGACAAATAAAATCAAGCAGTAAAAGACAGCATCCTTTTATATACCTATATATTCAAATATACAAATATCTGAATGGGGATTTGAATATATAAACATACAGCCCAAAATCTGCTCTAAAAGTTTATTTAATGGTCCTCAAAATCTCTCAAATCTACCACTGTGATATTTCTTCTTCTGCCTATCTTTCTCTTCTAAGAAATGTGGAAATACATCTATGTACATGTCCATGTCCTCCTCCTCCTTTTTTCTATGTGATGCAGAGGAGGGGAACAGATGGGGGACCATACTAAACTCAATTTAGGTGCTGGTTTGGAGGCTGAATTTTGTAGGCTTTCAAAGTAGGAATTATCTTCACTAGACCACTAGGGGCTGAAATATACAAGATACATCACCCAATTCTCTCCTTCACTTTTTTTTTTTTTTGCAGGGCAATGGGGGCTAAGTGACTTGCCCACAGTCACACAGCTAGTAAGTGTGTGAGAAATGGGTAGTTGTCTCCTCTCAATGTGGATATAACAGTCAGTCATACTCCCCTGACCTGTTTGTAGGACAGAGGTCTCAGATCCCCTCCTCCCCCTCAGGTTAGCAAGGTCACATGGTTCAAGGAGCCCTGGTCTCAATTAGGTCCTCTCCAGAGTTCTGTCCATATAAGGAAGTATAAGGACCACTCCTGAGTTATGCCCATACAAGGAAGAGGGGTGGGACTACTGTGTTCCGATTAGCTAGTTTTTGGGCATAGATTGTAACCCCAACCAGTCATGAAAAAGGGGAAGGTCCATTCGCGTTAGGGACTAGGGTATAAAACAGGGCCTGAGAGCCCCCTTTCAGGGAACCCACTAGCTGTACACTAGGGTGCTTCCTTCTTATGAGAAGAAAATAAAGCCTTTGTCACCTCGCTGCTGAGTTCCTGAGAATTATTGAGAAGAGGATGGATTTTTCCCTCACAAAGTGTCAAGTGTCTGAGGCCAGATTTGAACTCAGGTACTCCTGCCTCCAGAGCCGGTGCTTTATCCACTGCGCCATCTAGCTGCCCCCTCTCCTTCACCTTTGCAAGATTCTTAGTGTGTACCTCATGTCATTCAATCTTTGTTTTGTTTTAGGTTTTTGTTTGCTTTAAAAGGAATGATCAAGGTAGTTTGGTGCACAAAGGATTTGGGTTTGATTTTTAGGCAGATGATAGAATCAACCCGTGGATCTTTTGAAAGACCAGTGTAATTTATTTTTTAAATTACTGATGCCTTTTGTTTTTATACCAGTGTATGAAAAACTCTTCAACCTCCAGTGCCCTACCCAAACTAAACAAAGACAAGTCTCTTAAAACAAGTAAAAACATCTAGCCCCAAATCAAACAACATAGTAACCATGTCTGAAAGTATATACCTCATTGGGTATATACATTTCAGGGAGACACAGTTCACTATCAGTTCTCCTAGAACAAATCAAGTCATTAAGAGTAAACTGAAATTGACTGCTTCAATGGTTACAAGTTTCTATTCCTGTCACATATATAGTGTTCCTGGTTCTGCTGATTTCATTCTACATCAGTTCCTACAAATCTTATCAAGTTTCTCTGAATTTCTTACCTGTTCTTTCCAATGGCATAATAATGTCATGACATTCATACAATGCAATTTTTTCAGCCATTCCTTAAACGATGAGTCAACTTCCACTTTTTTGTTTCCATAAAGAAGTGCTGCTATGAATATTTTGATACAAGGCTGCCTTTCTTTCTTTCTTATCCTGATAGGGTAAATTCTGAGTGTTAAATTGATCTATTAAAAAAAAAACCTAGACAACTGAATTACTAGGCCTGTGCTTTGTTTCTAAACAATTTATCATCATCACCATCACCACCACCACCACCATCATTAAGGTGTTTACAATGTGCCAAGCGTGGGCAGCTAAGTGACATAGTAAACAGAGTACTGGGTCTGAGGTCAGGAAGACTCATCTTCCTGAGTTCAAATTTGGCCTCAGACACTTACCAGCTGTGTGACCCTGGGCAAGTCACATAACCCTGTTTGTCTCAATTTCCTCAGCTGTAAAATAAGTTGGAGAAGGAAATCTTTGCCAAGAAAACCCATATAAGGTCACAAAGAGTCAGACATAATTGAAAAAATGACTGAAAAACAACAATAAAATGTGCCAGGCAAAGTTCTAAGCACTTTGCAAGTATTACCAGACACAACAGCTATCATTATCCTCATTTTACAGATGAACTGAGGCAAACAGAGTTGTTAAGTGACTTGGTGGGAGTATAGATGAGATGGACTAAACAACACTAAAAACAGCAAAGATCTTAAAAGGTAAGTTGGAATAGATGAAGGAGCACTAGATTGGCATTAAAAGGCATGGGCTGAACTCCCAGTTCTATCCTTTTCTTAGACATAGGATCTGAGCTACAGCTTCCACATCTGTAAGATAATGATCACAATACACTCACTTCCTACATAATAGTTGCATTGTAAAAAGTGCTGTGCAATTCATAAAGTATGTAATGTAAATGGAGCTTTAATCAATGAATGCTTAAAGATTTGCAAAGCACTTTGTCAATCACAAATTCTCATTTGAGCTTTACAACAACCCTAGGGAACCCAGGTCTCCCACTCAAAATCCAGTCGTTTTCCCACTCTACCAAAGCTGCTTTCATACTCTTGTGAACAACCCTATGCCCAGTGCCAAAATAGCTAGGAAGCAGACTGATTAAAATAGGCTATCAGGTTACTTCTGCTCATGGCAATTGTTTTCTGCTGTCAGGATAATATCACTCCCAGCTGTAGGTTCTCCATAGTTTCCAAATAAGCTTATAGCAGAGAGCAACTAATTGTTATGAAACACTTCTCCCACCCCACCCCCATTCCCAGGAAATCTTCAAGCAAAAGCTGGATGACCACTTGTTGGCATGGGTATTAAAAAGATTCCTGTTCTGGTATTGCATGAACTAAAAGGAAATCCCTTTAAACTCAGAAATTCTAAGTTATTCTAGAAAGCAAGTAAAAATATGAGCAATAAAGGAATAACTCAAAATTCATTGAAAGACCCTTAAAAAACCAGGGAGACAAATGGGTGGGTAGTTAGGAACACAAGTTTCAATGTTCCCATTTACTCCCAAATAGTTCTTTGGGAATGCCACCTTTCCCATTGCCCAAAAAGCTCCTATTACCCTGTACAGGAAAAAGGATGGATCATTTAACAAGGAAGTGGTATTTAAAGGGAAATTTGGGGGAAATCCAGACAAGTTATTTGTCCAAATCATGATCAGTTATGTGAATGCAAGTCTCAATATGTAGATAGTCTCATTGTCTGCCTACTTGGTGAGTCCAAGGGTCACAAAATGGGTGATGCTGTTAGAAACCTCAAGAGAAAACTCACAGACTGGCAGCCCTAAAGGAGGATTAATCAGTTTCAAAGAAGGAAAAAAAGCCAAAGGCAAGAAAAATAATTTATCATTGGATAAATGAATTGGGTTTTGGCAATCTTGTGTTACTTTTTTTTTTTTTGGGGGGGGGAACAGGGCAATGAGGGTTAAGTGACTTGCCCAGGGTCTCACAGCTAGTAAGTGTCGTGTTTGAGTTCAAATCCATTTGAACTCAGGTACTCCTGAATCCAGGGCCAGTGCTTTATCCATTGCACCACCTAGCTTTCCTGTATGTTCCTTTTAATATTTTCAGTTAACCAAAAAAACCCAACAAAACAAAACCAAAAACAAACTTGGGATGTCAACATGCACCAACTATAATGAGTATATCTGAAACAGCTTAGAAGTTGCTGCCCATCTGACTCATTAGTAGAAGGGAACTCTTCCCTTCACCCAAGAAATCACAGATACTAGATGTATCACACTATCATCTGCTCCTTTACTTGGAATAGAAAAGTTGGCAGATTCATGATGGAAAACATAGGACAGGTTTGTTTTTCCCTATCTTATGATCTTTCTAAATGTAGAATGGAGGAGAATGAGAGGCCCTGGCAGTGTCCATCCGTTTTACAATACTTTGTTGTTGTTGAGTAATTTTTCAGTCATGTCTGACTCTTGATGACTCCATTGGGGTTTTCTTGGCAAAGATACTGGAGTGGTTTACCATTTCCTTCTCCAGCTCATTTTACAGACAAGAAAACTGAGGCAATCAGGTTTAACTGACTTGCCCAGGGTCACACAGCTAGGAAGTGTCTGAGGTCAAATTTGAAGTGGGGTCATCCTGATTCCAGGCCCAGCACCCTATCCACTAAGCCACTTAGCTGCCCCTGCACATTATTTTTCACATTTTGATAAGTAAGTTTTTCAGAGACATTACTTTAGGTATCAAGGTGATTCATATTTGGATAATTCTCTACATGCCTACAAACATACATTAAGAAATACATTCAAATGAGATTTAGCAATGCAGGCAAGATGAAAAAGAAATAACAGTGAGAAATGAGAGAGTGGGCCATGCAGAGAATTTCCAGGGCCTGTTGCTCTTAGTTTTTAAATTAAAGCATTTGCTGTCTGTACTATTATTGCCTTGCCAGTTTAGATGTGCTAACCACTATGTATTATTTATCTTCTTGGGTAAACATCCTGCCTCTCCAAATAGATTTTTAAGCTGTAAGAGGGAAGATATTCAGTCTTAAGCCTCTATCACAAATACCTATATAATATAGAATGCAGAGCTAGGGGAGACCTTGGACATCATTTAGTCCAACCATCTCATTTTACAAATGGAGAAAATGAGGCTCTGAGAGATGGTCATTTATGCAAGAAAGATCACTCAAATGACTAATAACAATAATAATGTCATTTATGGTACCACAGTGTTGTTGTTGGACCTTTGTTTTCAAAGAAGACCAATGGCATCCCAGGGGATATCTTGACGTGCATGGATCGGATTTAAGTGAGACAGAGTTGAACAAAGTCTTCAGCCTCACTCCCTCTTCCAGTCATTGAAGTCCACTGGCAAGACAAAAGTTAGGATGTCTGGCAATGGCCCTGAATGCAATGGGGGACTTTGGTCACTGTCTGGACAAGCTCTAAGCAACTCCACAGTGCCTGCCTCAGCTGCCCTCATGGCTGTTGGAACAAACTGTTCCCATTCACCCATTCCCCTGGAGGAAGACTTCACATGCTTTGGGTAGACATCCCCCTAACTCACTGACAGGTATGAGGCCTGTTGGTTACTCTCAATCTGGTTTAGCCTGCCTACTGAGATGGTTTTACTGGAGGGTGGCTACTGCTCATGCCAGAGCTTCTTGGAGCTATAAGTGAGAATTGGGTGAATCAGGTGGACACCAAAGATGGATGAGCAGCCCTGAAAAGGGCTTGGCAAGCCCTCACACCAGAGATGATAGTGTTCCTGAACACCCCAAACACCCCAGTACCATGGTATAATGGATACAGTGCTGGGCTTAGATTAAGGAAGACCATGGTTTATAGCTAACCTTAGACACTCACTAGCTGTGTGGCCTTGGGCAAGTCACTCAACCTCTGCGGCCTCTATTTTCTCCATGGTTAAATGATGGAGTTGGATTCAAATGTCTCTAAAATCCCTTCTAGGTCTAAATCTATGATCCTATGATGAAAACACTGAATATAAAGAACAGTGAGATAATGACTTATTCCAGGAACACTTCTATCTGAATCCTATCAAAAAAGATAACAATGATGAGTTTTATATGACACTTTAAAGTTTGCCAAACCATTCACTTGCATTCACTCATTACAGCCTAATAACTTGTGAACTAAATAAGGTCCTCATTATAGAGATGAGGAAACCAAGACTTAGAAAAGTTCAATAACTTGTTGATAGTCATATGCAGGAAATAAGAGGTCTCTAAACTCCTAATCTAGTGCTTTGCCCACCGTATTATGGAGCATCTCATAATAGGCATTAAATCAAATTAGATAATACAGGTAAAGCACTTTGCAAAGTTTAAAACACGATATAAATTGATGCAATTATTATTATTATTTCTAATCATCATCTTCATTATTAATATCAATATTATTGTGATTGTTATATTTGACGATGCTTGTGTTTTCTAATTCCTCAAGGCACATCACCTCAAACCCATGAAATACATTCACAATGTCTCCTTTTAAAACAAACAAATCGAATAGGCAGTGCGAACTTTAAAAAGTGAGCTCACACCACATTTTTAAAACACTAAGAGCTTGTTTTTAAAATTAGACTTCTATGGTTCCCACCTCAGCTAACACTCCTCAATCTCTTAGAGCCAACTTACTATTTTTGCCTTCATAGGACCTATCAGGACAGAGAGACATCCAAAGTGATCTAATGATGCCCCATTCTTTTAACATCTTGCTACAGAAAAGCTGAAAATCCATGTCTGTCCCCTTCCTTATTTATATTCAAAGGAAATCTGAAGGACAAGTTCTGGCCAAAGTCTTAGTCTAGACCCTAGCTTCTTAAACTGTGTGTCACAAACCCATATAAGGTCACATAACTGAATATGGGGGTTATGAAAAAATGTGGCAACAGTAAAAGGTTATGTATAACTATTTTGTATACCTACCTACCTGGCCAAACAAGCACAAAAATTTCTCAGGCAAAAAGGGGTCGTGAGTGAAAAAAGTTTAAGAAGCCCTGATCTAAGCCTCCTTGCCTTGAGTATCTCTCCCATTCAACTCATCATCTTACATGCCACTATTAGGGGGCATCCCTATCCCCTCCCTACCAAATGGTATTTCAACCACATGATCCCCCTTTAGATTTATGTTCTGACTCCCAATTTTTCAAACATAGGGAAGTCTAAACTCTTGCCACTGGATATCGGGGCTCATTAACACCGGGCCATACCCCATATCATTGCTACCATGGTGTCATGGTACCTTCCTATCACCTCCTGCTCCTGCTATGGAAGCCTGCTTGTGATCTCGCCAGTAAACCTCCTCCCTCAGAGTCTATACAGAAGTTATCACCCGTGCCCATTGTGGTCTGTAACCTCTCCCTCCAACAGGTTTGCATTTCAATACCTGACAACATGCTTTGCAACATTTTCCAGAATAGAGCACACCTGTGCATTTAAAGACACATATCTGACTGACAGAGGGTGGGGAGGTTGCCCAGGACATGATCTTCCGAGCAAAAACAGCCCAACGTACAAACAGTTTCTGCTGCTACTGAAATTACCTTTGCTGTGGGAACCTAAAGGCTAATCTTGTCACATTACTCCCTAAAAATTAAATTATCAAACAAAATTTGGGATGTCAACAGGCAGCAAATGTAATCAATGTGTCAAAAGCCATATTTATGTCTTAAATGTGCATTCAAAAATGTTTCCCAAGGTGCTCTCTTAACCAATATTGAAAACCTATGTACTTATATATATCAAAAGAGACCTCTGAGCATTTAATTTTGGGTTTGGGGCTATAGGTAGCCAAGGATTTAAACACAGTGATTCTTAAGGAAGGCAGCCATCTGGGATTCAAGGATTTCATCAATGAAGGGCCCCCAAGTATCATGGCAATGTACCCAAACTATAAAGAAATGTGAGTGTACATGTATATGCATGTGCATGGTATATACACAAACATATACATATATAACACATATATATTATCTATTTTCAGCTCTCTGAATATATATGTGTATATATACATATATACACACATGTGTGTATGTATGTGTGTGAAAGAGCCAATTAGGTAGCATACTAAATTACTGAATCTGGAATCAGGAAGACCTGCATTCAAATCCATCCTCAGACCCTGGGCAAGTCACAGTCTTTGTCTGCCTCAGTTTCCTCATTATAAATGAGAATAATAATAGCTACCCACCTCCCAGAGCTGTTGTAAGGATAAATGAGATATTTGTAAAACACTTTGTAAACCTTAAGGCTTAACTGTTATTATTAAAATTAATTATTAATATTATATATTTATTATTATTAATACCATAACTATTTAATGCCAGCTATTGCTGCTGTTGCTGTTGTTATGTTCATCTGTGTGCTTGATGAAGATTATCGCCCACTCCCACCAACCAACTGGACATTAGCTCTTTGAGAGGCAGGGATGCTATCATTTCTATCACTTTATCTTTCATACCTTGCTTGCTTAATGAATTTCCTGAACTGGATCAAAAGTAATTCTCTTTTTGGGCTCTGTATCACACAACTTAATGAGTTTAGCTAAGAGTCTTGAGACCTTTCTCATCTGAGACAGTTTTCAGGATGTTGTCCCTGGAAGTCATATCTTCCACAAATTAGAACATTCAGTTTTGTATTTCAGAAATCTATAAGCTCTTCCTTACTTCAGCAACAAAGGGAGCATCTGAAATCTGTATTTCCAGGCTAGCACAAGAGACCAAACACCAATCAGCTATTCTCTTCCACATTTTTTTGGTTCCACAATATAAAGACTACAATCTTTTTTTTTTCTTTTTGGCTGGGATGAGAAGGAAAAGGAGAGAGAGAGAGAGAGAGAGAGAGAGAGAGAGAGAGAGAGAGAGAGAGAGAGCGCGAGAGCGCGAGAGCGAGAGCAAGAAAGAGCGAGAGAGAGCGAGAGCAAGCAAGAGAGAGTGAGCGAGAGCGAGCGCGAGAGTGAGAGCGAGAGCGAGAGCGAGAGCGAGAGCGAGAGAGAGAGCGAGAGCGAGAGAGAGAGAGAGAGAGAGTGAGTTTAGAATATTATCTGTACTTAAAGACCCTTGGCCAGTGACCACATCAGCTTCCTAAAGGTAAGGTTGGAAGGAGCCACAGAGAACATCTCATTTAACCCCCTCCTTTTGTAGATAAAGAAACTGAGGCCCAGAGAAGTAAAGAGATTTGCCCAAGATAACAAAAGTAGTAGGCAAGAAAGGTGGGATTTGAAGAGAAGTTCTCTGTATCCAAATCAAGTTCTTTCTTCTCCTTCACAACCTTTCAAGGTTTATAGCCCTTCCCTATCTAATGCTATAGCTGCTTGTTGGCTCAGACCCACAATCAGTATTCACTTGACCAGAAATCAGAGGGAAGACTGGATATAACAGAGCATGGTTATTGTTTGGCCAGGGCTGATCTCCATGACCTTCCCTTTTGGAAGGGAAATCAGAGAGCCATGCAAGGACAGCCAAAGAGGAAGGGCTTAAATAATGATGGGAATCACAAAGAAGCATTGGAAATGTGATTCTCTGACTTACTCGTCACTGGAAAGAGAGAAGCCAAGGGAAAGAAGGGGAAAAAAAGATACTGTATCTTCTATTATCAGGACCCTCCCCCTCACTTTAATGTATCCCACGTGTCTAATTTAAAATCCTGGTTGATTTTTTGTGCTTTTAATTTAATTTGGTTTTCATTTGGCTTTTTTCCCTGAGTGTCTATGTGTATATAATATGATTAACAGCTTTATTCATTAAACAGCTCCTTCTTTACAGAGATTCCACCAGATTACCGGGGGCATCTGGGGCAAAATTTACCCTGTGATATAACTCTCTATAGCAAAGGCATCTTAATGCATCAGATTTATACTATATTTAATATAACCAAAGGCACATGTACAACATAAGTATCTATAGTTCAACTAATCAAATCATTAAAATGTCAATTTACACACACACACACACACACACACACACACACACACACACACACGCATGCATGGTGGGGCTTGAACAGCTGGCCTGGGTTCAATTCCATTGGAATCTTCCTGAATCTCTCTGATTTATTAAGTCTGACTGACTTTGTTTCCTAGCTGTGCCCCCTCCTAGTTCCTCAGCCCTGCTGTATGCACATGGTCTCAGCAAGCATATAAATTGGCAGGTGGCCAGAAGCCACAGGACAAAGCCAGCTCTTGTCAAACTGTTTCCTCATTAGCGGCTCATAAACAATAAAGGCTGTAGGGTTTTCCCTCTACATTCAGCAGGTTTCAGAGGCTCAACTCATTTGTTTAAATCTAAGAGGAAAGAAAATTGCTCTTGTGTCATCTGTGTCCTAGTGAGCAGTGGATTCCGTAAAAAGGAGTGGGTGCCTGCGCGCACACACACACACACACACACACACACACACACACACACACACACACACACAGAGGCTCATGATATGTAGTTTATTAACCCTGCCTGATTACAACACTTACTTCCTGTAGCTGAGTAATCAGCCTCCTATTTCTGGAGGCACACTATTGGACTTGTACAATCTACAATCAAAGATTGTTGCTTGCCCTCAGTGCCAGTGCTGATAAGGCTAAACCTTTGTGAGTTCTCAACTTCCTGGACTATAACAACACCCAAGGGCTTGAGGACAGCCTTCCCATAATGGATACACCAAAGAGTTTTCCAATGGCCTCCTTTCCATATTCCTAATTTATGTGTAGATACACCTGCCAGTCAAAAAGGTGGGAGGTGAAAAATAAAAACATCTACAAGATGACAAAATGTCTTACCCTCCTTTCAATGGAGAGGTGGGGAATGGTATGTGTGGAACATAGCATACTACATAATCAGATTCAGTTGATGTATTGGCTAGTTTTACATAATTGCTTTCTTGTTTCTTCATTCTCTTTTTTTATTCTTTGGTACAAACAATGTCTCATTGGGCAGAAGGATATTCAGAGATGAAGGCAACGTAAAAGCAGAAGATACTAATATAAAAATTTGAAAATACTAAGTATCTTACTTAAGTAGTAGTAACAGCATGGTCTTTGTTGGTGAGAACTTTTAATCCTTAACTATTCTGTAACTGCTCAAGGACTTTTAACATACATTAATGTGAGCCACACATATATTATAAATCCATTGCACACACACACACACACATACACACAATTTACATAAAGCTTAGGTTTGCAAAATGCTTTTCTCATAACAATGCTGTGAAGTAGGTAGTAAAAGTATGATCATCCCCATTTTACATGAGGAAACTGAGGCTCAGGTAAGTTAACTAATAATAGAGAACATTTACATAAGGCTTCAAAGTTTGCAAAATACTTTACATGTATCATTTGATCCTTATGACAATTCTCTGAAATAGGTGTTATTATCCTCATTTTTCAGATAAAGAAACTGAGGCTGACAAGTTAATTTATTTGTCTAGGACTACATAGTCAGTGTCTTAGGCAGAATTTAAAGTCTGGTCTTCCTGATTGCCAGCGCTACTGAGCTGCCTAAATGACTTGCTTATAAGTCTCCAAAGTAGTAAGTGCTAGAATCAGGACTTGAGCCCGGGTTTTCTGATTTTTCTGGAAAAAAATTATTTCTACTACGCCATGGTTATTGGTTTGTTTTGTTTTACAATATTAAAACAATTCATTTGAAGTTTTCTTTTTGCCCTTAATGAAAAAGTCTTCATTTCATCAGTCAACTTAAAACATTTCAACATGCTAAAGCTGGGAGATGAATGAAAAGTGAATAGTTGCATAAGCTCCATTATTAATTTGTAGTCAGATGATTTGGGTTCAAATCCAAACTCTTCCACTTACTACAGATCTGACTTTCAGCAAGTCATTTAATGTCCCTTGACCCTCAGGTGTCTCAACCTTAAAGGAAGAGGTTGGACTAGAAGGTCTCTGAGGTCCAATCTATCTCTATGAACTCTGAACCAGTGAAATGAAAACCTTGTCATTCATCACAGCAAATAAAGCACGGCAGGGTATCGGTGTCTACAACCAAGAAAGGACACTATGCCAAGATACAAAGGAAACTATGGACAATGTGCAACCCAAAAAAAGAAATTCACGCTAACCCAGAGCATGGAGTTTAGCCAGCCTTCAATCTTCTGATGTGAGAATAGGGCCTGCCAGATGTTTTCACTTAATGAAAGACCATGCGGTACCCATCAAAACTTAAAATAAATTACATCTTTTCTTAAATAAACAAAAAGTTGCTATCCACCTTTGCATCCCTGAATGGATTCTCCAGATCTCAATCCATCTAAGCCTACCCATCTTCCATGACTCCTGCCTTGGTCTTCCTCTGTATCCTCCCATAGGGGATTAATCCAACATGCTGCGGGCTTTCTTCTAAATCTCTTGACACTGGCATGGAAACCAATGGAATCTGTCTGCTGTCCATCAGTCATCCCTTGGCTCGGGATACATGACTTAACCAACTTCCTTATCCAGTCACAAATCTCTCTAATAGTATCCTTTATGCTACCTCTCTGATCTAATTTTTTTTTTGTTGGAAATATAATATAGACCATTCATGTCAACCATATGCTATTTGGCTAACAGCAACCAAGGCTATCAGTTTAACAGTTATTAAATTCTTATATTCCATAGCTCCTGACCTTGTTCAATTGAAGGTAAACATTCCATTAATTTACTTTAAAAATAAAAAATAAGAAAATGAGGGGCGGCTAGGTGGCGCAGTAGATAAAGCACCAGCCCTGGATTCAGGAGTTCCTGAGTTCAAATCCAGCCTCAGACACTTGACACTTACTAGCTGTGTGACCTTGGGCAAGTCACTTAAGCCCCATTGCCCTAAAAAAAAATAAGAAAATGGAATAATGTTTGTTTACAAAATGATTTAAGGTTTGCAAAGTATTTATTATATATGTACATATATGTATACATACATATATATATATATATATATATAGTTAATTAATTACACTCACATGCCACAAACCTCAAATATCACCTTTATATAACAGAGTACTGTAATGGGAAGACCACTGAACTGGAAGTTGAGAGACCAGGATTCTAGATCCAAGTCTTCCACTATCCGTGTGACATAGGTGGCACAGAGGATAAGGCACTGGCCCTGGAGTCAGGAGGCCCTGAATTCAAATTTGGTCTCAGACACTTGACACTAGCTGTGTGATCCTGGACAAGTCACTTAATCCTGATTACCTCAAACATCCAGGGCCATCTCTAGTTGACCTGATATGTCTCTTGCCACTGGACCCACATGGCTCTAAAAGAGAAAGTGAGGCTGGTGACTTTGCACAACACTGCCTCACTTAAATCCAATTCACTGGAAATCATGACATCACCTCCTGATGTCATGGTCCTCTTTGAGAATGAAGGACAAACAACAGCAGCACCAATCTGTGTGAAATAAGGAGTCTCTAACTTCTCTGGGCCTCACTGATATCACTTCATAATTAACTCCAAGAAAACAGACACTTTATGTATTTCAGCCAAAATGAGAAGAATCTATTCATTTTTCTAACAACTGAATTAAGTATGCAACAAGATCAACAGTTTCTCCTAGAAGTACTTGTCTTAATACTGACAAATCCAACATGACTGAGCAGCCTATAGAAATTGTTTTAACTGAGAAGGAAAAAAAAAATCAACTCACAACCAATCTAGTGAGGAAATTTTTTAATCTCTATTCACAAGGGAAATAAATAACAGAAAAATATGCACATCATAAAATACATATATAAATAAAGTGGTTAAATATAAGGTAGTCTGAGAGAGAGGGAATTCGTAGTTGGGTCAAACCAGAAAAAACTTCTTAGAGAAGACAGTACTTGAGCTATATCTTAAAGGAACAGAGGATTTGATTGATGTATTAGGGGAGTGGGGGAGGGAAACAGGGGAACAGTAAGGGATAGGGAAATCATTCTTACTTAGGACTCTATTTGCAAAACTTTTCTCCCTCTCCTTCTTCTTTCTCCCCAACCCTCAAAAACGAAATCTTAGAAAGGGAAAATGTCTTGTGCCAAGTCAAGGTCACATAAATAGTCATTAGGTTTCAAAACCCAGCTTTTCTTATACCAAAAGTCTAGTGATTTTGATAGGGTGTTCCTTCCCATCACCTCTAATAGCCCAGAATTCAACTTTTCCCCTATCTGTACCTCTTTATACCACAATACATATGACCTGCTAAGAGGATTCAAAGATCGTATTCTTGCTTCTAGTACCAAATGAAATATTTTCAACTCATGTTTGAAAATATGGCTCAGATGTTGGGTTACACAGGACTCTCCATGGCTGCTAATTAGAAAAGGTAATTAAGGTTACAGATAAAATTCTTGGTGACAGAAAAATAAAGTAAGAATTACTATCTTTTTGCTTTATATTTTTGTTTAAAGCATTACATATTAATAAAATATTTATTTTTTAAAAAAGAAATCAGAGTTAGTATCCATAGGTAATCCTAGTCTCTAACGTTATGTAACCTCTACGAAGAATTTAAAAAAAAAAAAACAACCAAAAACCTTTCACTTCTCAACTGCTCATAAATATTTCATGATACTATGTTTCTGGGGGACCATAAGTATTATCTAACCCCAACACCTTTATTGCACAAATGAGGAAATTCAATTCCAACATCAAACCCCAAATTTGGAGGTTGTTTTAATTTGAGCTCATGCTAATAGGTTCTGTCTTCATCTCTTTCTACCTCACTTTCCCCATCTGCATTAATATTGGAATAATGATTTTTCATCTTACATGGGTGATTGAGGCTGTTAATCAGAACCAATAAAAAGTGATTGCAAGGCACTTTTTAGTGAACTCTAAGTACTATATAAAAGCTCCAGAGGACTAATCCCTTGGCCCTCTGGGGCCCAATCCTGCAGCCAGTTACACAAAAGGCATGGACAGGCCAAGGCGTGCTGAGAATCACCCAGGGAGCCAAATAACCTACAGTATAGGACCCAGCATGTACCTTGGAATCTCAAGGGGAGAGACAGAAACATATTTTCTACAAATGGCTTCGACCCTTGCCAGAAGTACCATGTGCAGGCTCGCAGGCTGTTTCAGAATACAACAGGCATTGTTCCAGAAGAGGATTGGGGTGGGGGGGCATCCTTAATTATTAACTTTTCATGTTTCCATGTGGGACTTTATGATGAGCCCTCTTTGCCATCTGGCATTGATCAGGGGACTTTCCACCACTCTCTTTTGAGAAAGTGAAATTTATATTAGGGGTGGGGGAGAAATGGGGGGAGAAAACTGCATTCTTCAGGTTCTACATTGGGAATATCTCCAAGGATTCTCATTCTTCTTTATTCATCTACTCCTTCATCAGAATTTAGAAATGGAGAGAATGAAGATTTGGAAGGAGGTTGGAGGAGGTTGGGAGTTTCAAGACATTTATGGGACATGCTCTGCAGAAGCTTGTAAAAGTATTACTGCTACTTGAGCCAAGATGTCTTATAAAACCTCCCAATGTCTAAACCAGAGATCCGTTCTTACATGTAACAAGGACAACCATTCCTAAGTTAATAATTCTACTTAGGATTTTGAGGGAAGGGCACCCCTAATGCTAGGTATATGTGCCTCACCCACATCAACAAGGCAATACTAATGAATTTTGACAAGAAAACAGGGGGAAAATATTCAATGTCTTCTCTACTCTCACAGATCTTAGCAGAAATAGATGGTGTACTAGACCTAGAATTTTGGACTTCAGTTTAGATTTCAGACACTTAGGACACACTTTCAATTGCCCAAAGTCAATTAAAATGAGCAGCCATTGTTATAGGGGATGCCACTGTCTTTATGGTTTCAGAAGGCTTGGGAAATTTTAATATTAATTAAGCTTGGTTCTTTTCTATTTTGACAATTAGATTTAGCACTAAGAGCTGTCACAAGGCACACAAATCATCATTTAATTCATGGACATTATTACACTTTTTCCCCCATGCAACCTAATGGATCTGACTTTATATGTCATTGTAATAATGGCAGAATAGTATTCATAGGTCAGTATTCTCCTAGTCCCTAACTATTCCCTGACAGGTTGAAAGTTATCAAACCTGCAGTCAGTGAGGCTTATAAAATATGAGTGTACTAATCACCCCTTTACTCAACAATTCTTATTGAGTGAAACCTGTGCTATTAAAAATGGCTGCTGGGAGATAGAAAGAGAATAACAATTACTCTCTTCAGGCACCTTCAAGTCTAAAAGGAGAATCAAGAAGAACAAATAAAAATAAGAAAATGATACACTAAACAGAAACAGAAAAACCAAAGCAGAAGCAATGACTAATATGGGTTCCAAATGATACTGGAATAGAATTCCTTACTTTCTGATGAAAGAAGTAGTGGACTACAAGTGAAGCATCATATATCCTCTGTCAACTGCAAGTCTTCTATCAGCCAATTTTGTGCTTTTGGTTTTGGTTGTGTAAGGGAAGAGAGGTGTGTGTGTGTGTGTGTGTGTGTGTGTGTGTGTGTGTGTGTGTGTGTGAGATTGTTATTTTTTAAAAGAGCATAAACAATTAGCCCAGGGGGCAGCTAGGTAGCACAGAGGATAGAGCACCGGCCCCAGAGTCAGGAGTACCTGAGTTCAAATCCGGCCTCAGACACTTAACACATACTAGCTGTGTGACCCTGGGCAAGTCACTTAACCCCAATTACCTCACTAAAAACAAAAACAAAAAACAACAACAACAACAAAAACTCCAAACAATTAGCCCAAAGTGGTGTTGTGTGGGCAGCTATTATCTCGGTTTCACCACAGAGTTAATCCAAAATTCTCATTCTTCATCTCCTAATATCTTTTTTTTTAGGTTATGATTTCCCCCCTCTTCTGCTGTGAACACTGCATTATATTCTTAAGTTACTTTATTTAAAATTTTTAAGGCAACGCTGTTTCTACTGGCTAACTTCCCTTCCCTCTATATCTTTTGAATATAAAGATAAATGACTTATTCTACCCTCCGATGGTCATGTCCTTTGAATTGCATGAGTATTGGGAGTTCATAACGCATACAGCTGTACTGTAATAGCTTGTTGAGGTGCAATCTATGATGTGACTATGATGATGGAATGCACCAATGCCAAAATCCAGTGGACTGAAACTGTGACCTCTGTCCCACTGGACTCCTCTGTCCCACTGTGATGCCTGTTTAAACCACTGCTGATGGGAACAGCTTAATTTCATATTAATGGTAGACACAGAGAAGGTTGGTGGGGCACGGAGGGGAGGAAACAGGCTTTCCGAAAACTGGCTATACAGCAGTAACAATTCAACAAACATTTATTAAGTATCTCATTTATTAAGTACCTAATTAAGTACCTAACTAAGCACATAATAGGTTCTCTTTTTCTCTGTTTAGAATGTTATTTTCCAAATTACATGTAAAAACAAATTTTGACATCAATTTTTTTTAAACTTTGTGTTCCAACTTCTCTTCCTCCCTCGATTCCCACCCCACCCCACCCCCGCCCCCAAGAACTCAAGCAATTCAATATAAAGTTATACATGAGTAGTCATGGAAAACATGTCCACATTAGCTAGGTTGTGAGAGAAAACAGATAAAAACAAAACTTCAGATTAAGGAACTGAAAAAAAAATGCTTCAATCTGTTTTCAGATACCATCAGTTCTTTCTCTGTAGATAGATTACAATTTTCATAAGTCCTTCAGAGTTAAATTGGATCATTGTATTGCTGGAAATAACCACGTGCTTCCCAGCAGATCATCTTATCCTATTGCTGTTATTTTGTATACAGTACATTTTACTCTGCTTCAGTTCATGTAGGTCTTTCTAGGTTTTTCTGATAGCATCCTGTTCATCATAACTTTTATATAGTACCTTAAACTTGACAAAGAATTTTCTTCACAATAGCCCAGCATTTCCCTCCATCCTATTCCCTTCCCATGATATCTACTCTATTTTCTATCTTCTTTTACTCTATTCCTCCTCAAAACTTTCCTGTAGGGTTAGATAAATTACTCCTCCCATTTGGGTGTGTATGTTATTCCCTCCTTGAGCCTACTCTGATGAGATTATGGTCTTTGAGCTAAATCTGTGTTCTAAATTTTCATCCTCCCTTCCTCCTCAGCCTTCCCTATGAAGTCAAGCAATTCAATATGTCATAATAGGTTCTTAATAAATATGCCTTATATTAATTCGCATAAGCTAGAGGATTTGAGGGGGGAGAATGTGAATTATAAGGAAAGACTCCATGATTTTCTAGCCAAAAGATCATTTTTGTAATGACCTTAAATGGTAGTCATAGAGCCAATCATGACCCATTGTAATGACCTATTAAACTGACTAGGTAACAAGGGCAGCACAAGTCAGAATTAGTCAAGAAGGAAGGGGCATTCAGAGGCCTGCTGTAGTGCCTTTACCGCATCTTGGGTATCTTCTTTTATTCACTGTTCTTTATTGGGCTTCTTGGAACCAGGAAAAGCTGCCCAAAGCTCACAGAGTTGGCTTTCTTCCTCAAACTGGCTATAATCAGGAGATGGTTATATACAATGGGCATGCTAATGAAGAAAGAACCTCAGAAGAAGTTTTAATACTTGTTATTTTAGCTATATATTTTTGTAACTCTCCAGCCTGGCATCCTCTTTATTTGTATCTTAGAAATGCTGGGAGTTTCTCTGTGTATTAGAATGAAAGATCTTAGAATCTTTACTTTTAATATTTTGCATCTCAGTGACTATCAACTCTGATCAAGACTCAAGAGGGCAGATATCTATTTTTCTTTTCAGGCTACACAATAGCAATCCTATTTGAATTTTTTCTATTTGGAGAGGTAGGATCAAATATATTGGGGTTTCACACTCCAAATCCTAATCCCTAGGTCTCAGAGGAAAATGACAAAGGGAAATGCCCATGAAATTTTCTAACATTGAATACCTTAACTGTGGTAGCCTTTTGTTCCCCCTAAACATCTTTGAATCAATGTAGTTTCATTGGCTCATAGAATTTAGAACTGGATGCGAATTCTGAGATCACTGAGTACAACAGCCTGATCTTACATATTACAGAATGGATAAGTTTTTCAGGTCCTAGAAGATCATCTACTCCATCCCAGATCAGGTGTCCCTAATAAATGGTCATCTAGACTTTGCTTCAAGACTGGTACTTAGTAAAGGAAAATGTACTTCCTCCCTAGGAAGCCCATTTGGTTTTGGAGCAGATAATTTTGTTAGGAAATTTTATGATTTTGGGTTTTTTTGCCCTTCATCAAACCTAAAACTGGATTTAAAGCTGGATTTAATTTTTTTTAATTTGATTTTAGTGAGGCAATTGGGATTAAGTGACTTGCCCAGGTTCACACAGCTACTAAGTGTTAAGTGTCTGAGGCCGGATTTGAGCTCAGGTACTCCTGACTCCAGGGCCAGTGTTCTATCCACTGTGCCACCTAGCTGCCCCCTGGATTTAAGTTTTAACAACTCCCATTCACTGCTTTCAGTTCTTCCTTCTGCATCACAAAATAAAAATTCCTTGTCCCTCTTTCACATAATAAGAGAAAACTGAAGCCAAAATAATTTTAAATAACTTGCCCAAGTTAGCCAGGTACCAAATAGTTAAGCTTGAAAACTGACGCTACGTCTTCTAGCTAGTGTCTAAGATGGAAAAAGTCATATCCCCACTGTGTTGAGTCCTGGTCAGACCACAGTACGTAAGTACCATGTTCATTTTTAAGAAGTCCATTTCAGGAAGGATTCTGACAAGCTCAGATGTGTCCAGAAGAAGGCAGCCAAGATGGTTAGAGGACTGCAGTCCATGCCACACAAAGTCTGATGTTTGTCCTAGAGAGGAAAAGACTTTGGGAAGATTAAAAAAAAATAATAACCATCTTCAGATATCTGAAGAATTTTTCTTTTGTGAAAAGGATTGGACTTGTTCTGCCTCTGAGAGGGAAACTAGGACATTGTGTGGAAGCTTGCAGAAGGGCAGATTTAGGCTTAAGGACTTAGGCAGCTATATGGTACGGCTAAAAGAATGTGTGACACAGTCAGGAAGAGCCGAATCTGAATCAAACTTGGATTCTCTACCTCCTGGACCAGTTGTGTTTCCATTATATCAAATGCCTGCACCATATTGTTCTCATACACACACACATTCCTCAGCTCAGTTCATACATTAGATTAAGCTGCTCTAGAAGCAGGCATGTGGCATGGTTGGTAGAGGTGAGAGATGGGAAGAAGAAGTAGACTGTTTTGAAGCTCAACACATACAGGGAAAAAAAATCCAACTTGGTTAAGGGAAGAGATGACACCTGGTACAATGAGCAAGACAAAAAGCATGTGGGAAGAATATTTGAAGAAATTTAGGAACATGCAAATTGACGGAGATAGATGTACATTCTAAGTTATTAAAGGATTAGTATAGTGTATAAAGCATTGTACTTGGAATCACAAGAACATGGCTAAAAATCCTGCCTCAGACACTTACGATCTGTGTGACCCTGGACACATTTTATATGTGCATTTGTGGGCATCTAGGTGGCACAGTGGATAATGTGCCAGGCCTGAAATCAGGAAGACTCATCTTTCTGAGTTCAAAGCTGGCCTCAGACACTTAATGGCTGTGTGACTCTGGACAAGTCACTTGTCTGTTTGCCTCAGTTTCCCCATCTGTATAATGAGCTAGAGAAGAAAATGTAAAACTACTATTTGCCAAGAAGAGTTGGGCTGAAATGACTGAAACTGAGTGTGTGATTGTATTTTATTCTATTATATATCATATACACACACAGTCAAACTTTTGGGATACTGTGTGTGTTTGAATGTACTGAATATATATATAATGTGCATTATATACATATATATGTGAGTGTGTATGTATGTATATGTATATATTTCACAGAATGGCTAGATGTTAAACTGGAAAAAGACTATTGTGGTACTTAAATTAAAAGGAAGTTAAGCAAAGGTGACCTTGGTGGTTAATTTCCACTAATTCTGACACTAATACTCAATAAAAGAAAGAATACATATCAAAGTAGAATAATCTGTAAGCTTGGGAAGGCTCAGAGGATTGGGAATGGAGTAATTCTTCTATTTGTGAAAAGCAAAATTCAGCCCGACTTGTTCTTGAGTCATTTTTTAAAAAATCATAAAATCTGAGGATTGAGCTAACAGATGTTACATCTTTAGAACTTAAGTAAAAATGTGGTGTTGTGTGTCTAAGAATACAAAAGGAAAATATCTGTCTAAGTCATAAGAATTGAAAACTGGTGACAAGATGTAGTGCCATACTGACTTAGGGGAAAATGTGTAGGAGAGAATAGCCTTCCCAATGAGTTAGCAGAGTAGCACTGCAAAGCTTAGTAGAGAGCTCCTAAAAGTAGGCATAAAGCTCCACACCAGCCAGAGAATTCACATGAAATGGACTTGTCTCAAGGGTTGAATTTATCCTTGACATTGGCCATTGTATTGAATACGCATAGATTCTGGGTTTTGTCGGATAATTCTTGCTGTTCCTCATTTTTCCAAGAAAGATGGTGCCAGTTCATGTTCCAATTCATTTTGCTCTTGAAATACACAACAATGCAAACTTCTCTTTGCCAAGGTCATAGCTAGAGGAAAGTTGCCATATAAAATAAAGAGGGAGAGCCTTCCTGATCTCACCAAAATGAGAAGCCGTTGGCACACCGGCGGTATTCTAGGTTTGATGAGCTTAGCCTGACTGCGTTGGGCCTAAAGCCATTAGAAGAAAGGAGTTGGAAGAAAGAGCAGAATAGGCAAAGGATTGTTTTTCCAATGGATCATTAAGTAAATGTCTTATGAATGTGTGAATAATCAAAGTATCTGTGGTCTTACCAGTGCAGGGAAACTCCAGAAACAGAAAATTTATACCAATTAAATAAGTCTTAGAGCAGAGGTACTTAATCTTCTTCTTGTCCTGGACCCTTTGTCAGACCAATGAAGCCATGGACCCCTTCTCAAAATAAAGTTATTAAACACATACAATATACAGAATCACAAAGACAGCCAATTATATTGAAATTGTTGTTGTTGTTCAGTTGTTTTTCAGTCGTGTCCAATTCTTTGTGACCCCATTTGGAGTTTTCTTGGTAAAGATACTGTAGTAATTTTCCCTTTCCTTCTCTAGATCATTTTACAGATGAGGAAATTAAAGCAAAGAGGATTAAGTAACTTGTCCAGGGTCACACAGCTAGTAAGTATCTGAGAACAGATTTGAACTCAGGAAGATATGTCTTCTTGAGTTTAGGCCCAGCACTCTATCTACTGTACCACCTAGCTGCCCATATTGAAATACACATAGGTATTTAAAACAGAAAAAAAGTTTTTGACCCCAAGATAAAAACCCCTGGGTCTAGAGAGTTGCTTGAGGTATGCATAAGTTAAGTATCTTTCTCTGGGTCATACAAAAAATGTTAGAAGCGAGCTTTGGGCCACCACTCTAAAAACTATCCCATGCAGTGATTTATTTCATGTGAATAATGTTCAGGAGTTTTATTCAAGTTCAATTTGAATGCTTCCAAGTTAACCAGGCAGACCCTTTTTGGAAATGGACTAAACATAGCTTGTTAATTAAAGAAGTTGATTTTCAATTTAATCTACCAGCAGAGGTAGAGAAAGTAAAAGGAATATTCAGTCTTTGCTCAAAGATGACAAAAGAATGGGCACTTCCATTGGTTCTTTTCCTTTGAAACAAAGGCCTCATTATTCATTGTGCTTCTTCAGGTACCTCACAGTATTTTGAACCTTCACTGAGATAGAAAGCAAATTAAATCAATGTCCAACTGAAATAATTAGAAACTGATCATGGGCACACTTCACTCCCTGCTTCAAAGCCAACAAGATTATTTTTTTATGTGGTCTTTAGAAAATTATGGGGGGCAGCTAGATGGCGCAGTGGATAGAGCACCGGCCCTGGAGTCAGGAGTACCCGAGTTCAAATCCGGCCTCAGACACTTAACACTTACTAGCTGTGTGACCCTAGGCAAGTCACTTAACCCCAATTGCCTCACTAAAAAAAAAAAAGAAAAAAAAATTATGGGAATTCTGTACTTTACTTTCTTGATATGTAGCATGTTGTTTTCTAGGGAGCCAATAGAGGTTTGAAGGGATAGAAATCTGTAAAATATACCAGGTACACCATTATGACTTCCCAAGCAGAGCATTTCTATAATATTTCAAAAGATCTGGATTTTTATCATAATTTCTTTAGGCCTAAAGTAATTGGTCTCCTTGAGTTTGGGGGGACAAGAAAAAAAGTTACAACTTCACCACCAAACTGGTGGAGCTGAGCTCTCTGAATTTGGCTGGGCTGGTCCTCTGACAACTAACACAACAGGTTAGTAACAGGTCCTACTTAAAAGCTTCTCCAGCTTGGTAGAGCATAGCAGAGCTTATCCACTGCAAGCATCATTTTCATGTACCCAGGGCTGCTTCCACAACCAAACAGAGTATCAGGTTGGGATTTCAGTGAAAGAAATGAAATATAAAGAAAATAAATTTAACCTTTTGACAACAATCATTGTTAATAAACAGAAAATCAATTATAGCTGGGAAGAAATTTACTTCAGACAGCATGTTAAAAGATGGAATCATGGAAGTCAAAGAAGGTTACCTGACTTATGTAAGGCCAGAGTTTTATTTGATCAGAGCTGAGCCTAGGAACCATGGCTTCTGATTTCCAATCTCAACTTTAACATAATTTTAAACTGTCCCTATGGCTCAATGGCCTTTGGGCATTTATATCGGGTTTCTTAACATTTTTTTTGTACCATGGACCCTTCTGGCAGTCTGCTAAAATCCATATACTCAGAATAATATTTTAAATGCATAAGATAAAATACATAGGATTGCAAAGGAAAGCAATTTTATTGAAACAGTTTAGATGTAGATACAGATGATACAGATACAGATATAGATATAGATATACAGATGTAGATAGATATGGATATGGATATGGCTATAGATATAGATTGTAGGGGCCAAATTTAATATGGGGAGAGTTAATTGGGTAGTTCGCCATAATATTGGGGTTCAGAAAATGAGGGGCCTCTAAGTCCAAAGTTTCCTCCCTTCCAAACTGCCTTTTTAGTTATTTCTCCAAGGCCAATAAGAAAGGAGTTTAACAGCTTCTTTTCCACAAACAAATCAGGTTTTATTAATAGGAATAAAATATACAGCAAAAGTAAAATTAATTAAGTCAAGGACAAGAGAAATAGGGAAAAAGAAAAATGGATAAGCTTCCTAGCTCTAGCAAAAATTGACACAATCCCCAAACTTACTTCCAGCTCAGCTAATTAAAAGAGCTGGGCCCATTTTTATTAACTCACCACCTGGGGTCTGTAGTTTCAATAGGAAACAGCTGTGCAGCCTCTCAGCAGTCTGCTCCCAGAAGCTCACTAATAGGAAAGATGAGCTCCCCTCAGCGAGTGTTCCCTTTTCTACTTTTTACTCTCTCTCCTCCAAAAGGGGAGGTCTTTCAAGCTGGATGTCGGAGAGTGGTTCCCCTACTGACATCAGCAGCATATGTCACTCAGGGCAGGCCAGGTGTGCCCCATATCCAATCATCCCTAGCTGGTTTCCCAAACAGTACTAGATCATTCAGGTGGGACCGCTGGGCATCTGCCAATTTCCATTATTTTATCACAAGATATAGATAGAGATATAGAGATATATAGAGATATAGAGATAGATATATAGAGATATGCATATATATATATTTAATTATTTTAAATTTTACAGACTCCAGGTTAAGACCTTTACCGACGATTTGGCATAAGATTAAGAACAACTGAAAACAGGATATCAATCCCACATAAGGAAGTTGTGCATATCTATCTATCTACTTACCCATCCATTTGTTTATTTATTAATTTAGGATAGCAATTCTTTTGTGCATATTTTCATAGTTTCAGATGAGGAAGTAGAGTACAATGGAAAGAACTCTGGTTTTAGATTCAAAGTGCTACTGTTGTTCAATTGTAGAAGTCATCTCCGACTCTTTGTGACCCCATTTTGGGGTTTTCTTGGCAAAGATAACTGTAGTGGTTTGCCATTACAGATAAGGAAACTTAGGCAAACATGGTTAAGTGACTTGCCCAGGGTCACACAACTAATAAATGTCTGGATATGAATTCACAAAGATGAGTCTTCCTGATTCCAGATACTACACTCTATCCACTGTTCCATTTTAGCTGCCTTAGAATCAAATACCTGAGGTCAAATCCCAGCCCTGACACTTGTCTGTCTCAATGTTCTCCTACAAATAATTCATTAACTAGAATGTGCCAAGAAGCAGGAAAACAAATACAAAAACAAGCTAGTCTATGCTCTCAAGAAGCTTATATTCTAAAAAGGGGATATAGAGCATAGAGGTTAATGGTGGCCGGGGAAGGGAGTTCTGGCTTAGGTAGCCTCTCAGATTTTGAGTGGTAGTAAATTGTCATACCCTTTCCAGGGGCCATGCTACTACTGATTTGATTATTGTTTCTAGAGTAAGAGCAAGAGGTAGAAAGTCAAGGGTCCAGGGAGGTTCACTTCTCCTTCCAGGCCAAGGTTTCCTTATTTATGAAATGAGAGGGTTCATGGCACTCTGATTCCTATTACAAGGCAAATTCAGGTAACAAATACCTTGGGTCACCTCAACCATAACAACAGAGGCAAAATTTGGCCTCTGAAATCTCACTCGTGGTTTTACTGATCTCTTCTACTCTTCTGAGGGGTGTACTTGAAATGATTTTTCTGATTTTAGGTTCTCTCAGTAGTAGTAGAATGTTGGGTTTCTTCCAATATTGGGCAAGCATTTCAGGTGAGTTAACTTAGTACTGCAAAGAGCTATTATGATTCACCTTAAGCCTGATATTCTAATTTGTGCTCTTTTCTTTACATTAGGATTCTGAATCTAACAGCACCAAACCATTCTGGATATGGCTAACATACCTACAAGGTAACTTAGTGAGGGACTGGGCAAATCTAATGGAAATCTCATAAAGGGCATCAAAAATCAATAAAATATGTTCATTCTTTGACCAAAAACATATCTGTTTCTGGTAAGTGTCCCACCCATTATGTAGAGTATAAGCTAAGGGATTCTTTTGTTTGTTTGTTTGTTTGTTTGGTTTGGTTTGGTTTGGTTTGGTTTGGTTTGGTTTGGTTTGGTTTGGTTTTTCCGCAGGGCTATGGGGGTTAAGTGACTTGCCCAGGGTCACACAGCTAGTGAGTGTCAAGTGTCTGAGTCCGGATTTGAACTCATGAACTCCTGAATCCAGGGCCAGTGCTTTATCCACTGCGCCATCTAGCCGCCCCTAAAAATCATTTTTTTTTTTAGTAAGGCAATTGGGTTTAAGTGACTTGCCCAGGGTCACACAGCTAGTAAGTGTTAAGTGTCTGAGGCCGGATTTGAACTCAGGTACTCCTGAATCCAGGGCTGGTGCTCTATCCATTGCGCCATCTAACTGCCCCAAGCTAAGGGATTCTTAACCATTTGTTGTGCTGTGAACACAATGGCAGTTTGATGAACAACCCTATGAATTAAACATCTCCATTTTTAAGTTGAGAAAACTAAGGCTGGATGGCTAGGTGGCACAGTGGATAGAGCACTGGCCCTGGATTCAGGAGTTCCTGAGTTCAAATCCAGCCTCAGACACTTGACACTTACTAGCTGTGTGACCTTGGGCAAGTCACTTAAGCCCCACTGCCCTGCAAAAAAAAAATAAAGAAATAAAGAAAAGAAAAGAAAAGAAAAGAAAAGAAAAGAAAAGAAAAGAAAAGAAAAGAAAAGAAAAGAAAAGAAAAGAAAAGAAAAGAAAAGAAAAAAGAGAAAACTAAGGCTGAGTGACTTAGCCAGGGTCACTCAGGCTGAGGCAGGAAGAACTGGGTTCAATTCCCACTTGAGAAACTGTGATGCTGGGAAGTATTTTCCCTCTCTGGGCCTCCGCTTCCTCAACTGTGAAACAAGAAGGGTAGGCTCAATGTCTCCTCCAGTTCTAAATGATCCTAGGACCTTGATCAAGCACTGTGTACTATTTTTCCTTATAACCCAATAGTGTGGGTTGCCTTACTTCTCCTAGAAACCAGCTGGAACTGAAGGCATCCCTGCTATTTCAGATTGGCTTGGAAAAGAAGGATCCCTTTGCTGAGGTATCTGTGTGTGGTTTCCCTGTACAGCAAACTCAAACCAGATTTGCTACCTAGTCGCTGCCATTAGTTCTCTTTCATCTACTGTGCTTTGTGGAATTATCTCATCTGACTTCTAGTTAAGCGAGTACAATCCCCAGGTTAGGTGGTGCATGAAACACCTACATCTTACACCAGGGGCTACCTTTAATCCAGATGGGCTGTGCACTCAAGTCCTCTGTTCTTACCTTTATCTGTGTTGTCACCTCCCATAGGAAGTATTTATGACAAGTATAGGGGCCCCTGTATGACCTCAAAGTGCTCACTAATGGGAAGATTAGTTTTCCATTATTGGTCTGTATATTATCAACTCTGCAGATTATTCACAATAACTTACCCTGCTTACTGGCTCCTTGTTCTACCTCTAGCAAAGGTCAAGATCCTCTCAGGAAGTGTTAGTACTTTTATGATCTTAAATGAGCAATAACTAACAATGATTCCAAAAGACAATGATGATGTATGCTCCTGACCAGGAGCAGAGAGACCAAAGGTGCAGAATAAGAAATAGATAGAGAGATAGATATGGATATAGATAGATTGAATATGGCCAGTATGGGAATTTATTTTGCCAGACTGTGTATAGTTGTTAAAAGGGCTTTCTTTTTGCCCCCCACAATGACAATGGGGTACGAGAGAGAGAAAATAGATAAATTATTTGGGGAAAAAAATTAAAAATTTAAAAGATCTTAAATGAAATAAAACATGTAGCCATGAGAAAAAGTCCAGAATGAATTGCATGATTTAAATGGGTTTTTTGAGTCTTAATTCCATTCAATTCAAAAAGCATTTATTAAATGCCTATTATAAGCAGTGTGCTAGGTACTATGGAAACACAAAAATTACCATGTCACCTCCCCACAGAGTTTATCTTCTATTGCACAGAACAACAGAATACAAAATAAATACAAAACATACACAAATTAAAGGGGATGGGGCACATATTCTCTTTTGTTTGGGAGTCATTGGCTCTTTGAGGCAGCTAGGTAATGAAGTGAATACAGAACTGGGTTGGGAATCAGGAAGACCTGAGTTCAAATCTCGCCCCAGACATTTACCAACAGCATGACCTTGGGCAAGTCACTCAACCTTTGCCTCAATTTCCTCATCTGTAAAATAAGGATAATAGGACCTACTTCTCAGGGTTGTTGTGGGAAATTGAGGCAGAGGTTGAGTGACTTGCCCAAAGTATTCTAGCACCCACCATTGTCTCTGGCATTTAGAAGGTCCTTAATAAATACTTGGCAATTGACTGACTGAAAACTGAGGTCTTGTGGTTCCAACTCCAGGACTCTTGCCACCACATTTACATAACGGGGTCAGATTAGATAATCAATTCTAAAACTTTTTGCACTCAGGACCCCTTTAGACTCTTAAAAATTATTGAGGGCTCACCAAAAGTGCTTTTGTTTATGTGGGTTATCTCTTAATATTTGTTATATTGGATATTTAAAATCTTCACATTATGAAAATAATTTTTATCTCAATGACCCGCCCCCAAGGGTCCACAGATCACACTTTGAGAACCACTGGGTTAAATGGTTTCTAAAAGTCCCATGCAGCTGTAGAATTATACAATTTTTGTGCCTGTAGATTATCTAGCACTTTCCTTTCCATCATTAAAATTTCCCCATTTTTCTATAACTGGGAGCTTTATTAGATTACATGATCCTTGAAGGGTGTCTTGTTATTCACCTTTGTATTATATTCCCATTACCTAGTATGCTATACTATACACAGTAGATAATTAAGAGACATTTGTTGAATTTAACCAAATACTAAGATTTTTTAAAAATATATAAACTAGATCTTTTCGATAAGAGAAAGGGAGTAAAAAGGATGTAGGAGAAGCTACTACCATTTCAGATTTGGAAAATATATTCGCAAATGACATGCCATGATTTTATAAGCATTTCTACCTTGGTAAATGAAGTGATAGATTTGAAGCATGTCAAAAAACAAACAAAACAAACAAAAAAGATTTGAAGCAGACTAATCTGCTTTTCCAGGCTTTTAAAGACCAGAGAGTTAAAATTTCCTATTTAAGTTGAGCCATTTGATATAGAAAAATCATTCCACTGCACATTCTCCTTGCTCCATGCCTCTCTGACAACACAGTGTACAACACACACACACACAAACATGATTGGCCCCAAGCACACCAGAGTTGAAACCAAAGAAATATTAAAAGCAGAGAATCTACTTTCTTCATTTTTTTGGAGAGCATTCCATGACTATCTCCTCCAGCTGATTTATAGGCTGAGAGAGCAGAGCAATGGGTTAAATACTTAACCACTGACTAAACTAAAATCATTTCAATGAGATACACAATGCCACTGAGTAAATGATCTGAAGAAACCATGTGTTTTTAACTTTGCAGTGGTCAACTTCAACCCAGATCCTGCTTTAAACATCTAATAACTCCTTGTATGGCAAGATCCAGGGCTTTTCTCCTCCACATTATAAAGGGCTTTGGGGAGGGCTTGTTTTTGTTTGTTCTTACCTTGTAGGTATTTATCTGTGGTACTAGTGGTAAGAACACTGAACTGGAATCAGGAGACCAGGGTTTGGAACCCAGCTCTGCCACTAATTTGTTGCATTACCTTCAGGCACTCATTTCATCTCTCTAGAATTTGCTTACAGGTTTCTCATCTGTAAAATGAAGGGATTAGACTAGATGACCCTCAAAGTCCTCTTCAGTTGGAAGATTCCATGATCCAACTGAGCGCATTGTAGCTTAGTCATGGAATGAAAAGATGGCAGCTTAAATTGCTAGGGTGACAGCCTCAGTGGGTAGCCACTAAACCACAATACTTCATGGATGTGTGATTTCATACATATGGGTATTCCCTCCAGCAATGACAGACATCCCAGACCCATTTGTAGTAGGTCCCCAACAGTTCCAGTGGTCAAAGGCATTTATTACCTAATGGGCAGCCAGCTGGCAATGGGCCTTCTCCCATTTTGGAGCTCTGATGGTACACATACTCTGTCACAGTTGCTGGGCTCAGACTGAAATTCCTTCCAATAAGTTCCTTGAGGGCAGGGAATCTCTTGTTTTTGTATTTCTTCACCAGTACATAATAAATGTTTCCATTTCAAAAGCAAAGCCTCTGGGGCAGCTAGGTGGCCCAGTGGATAGAGCACAGCCCTGGAGTCAGGAGTACCTGAGTTCAAATCCGGCCTCAGACACTTAACACTAGCTGTGTGACCCTGGGCAAGTCACTTAACCCCAATTGCCTCACCAAAAAAAAAAAAGGAAAAAAAAAGCAACGCCTCTCATAACCCAAAGTCACCTAAATCCCATCATAAAGGAACAGAATAAGATTTAGGGAAGGAGGAGACAGAAATGGATCATAGTGCATTTTAATCAGAGTCAGTTTCTCTTAATGTGTTTTGTTTTGTTTTGGTGAGGCAATTGGGTTAAGTAACTTACCCAGGGTCACACGGCTAGTAAGTGTTAAGTGTCTGACACTGCATTTGAACTCAGGTCCTCCTGAATCCAGGGCCTGTACTCTCTCCACTGCGCCACCTAGCTACCCCTTAATGTGTTTTTAAAACTAAATTAAGAGGCAGCTAGGTGGTGCAGTGGATAAAGTACTGGCCTTGGATTCAGGAGGACCTGAGTTGAAATCCAGTCTCAGACACTTGACAGTAGCTGTGTGACCCTGGGCAAGTCACTTAACCCTCACTGCCCTACCAAAAAAAAAAAAAAAAAAACCAAGAAGAAGACGATATAGATTTATCGTGGGGGTAGCTAGATGGCACAGTGGTTAAAGCACCAGCCCTGGATTCTGGAGTACTGTAATGATTGGAATGACGCCACCTGCTGGAGAATTACTGTAAAAGAGTTCCGCCCATGAAGCGAAGGTCTTTGAGGGCAAGACCAGGAGTCTTTTCTTTGGCGTCAGGAAGTGACGCTGGCTAGTGGGAGGAAGAAGGAAGAGACTGGTGCCCTGTCTCGGGCTTTTTCCTGAGGACTCCGGTGGAGAAGGGAGCTAGAAGTGCGCTCTCCCTTTAATAGATAAATGAATGTAGACCTCTCTCTCTCTTTACCAAATTCTTATTCTCCTTAATAAATGCTTAAAAGTCTAACTTTTGCTAAAGCTTATAATTTATTGGCGACCACTCATTAGATATTTTAGACAGACTAGCTAGCATTTTAGCCCTTAACAGAACCTGAGTTCAAATCCGACCTCAGACACTTGACATTTACTAGCTGTGTGACCCTGGGCAAGTCACTTAACCCCAATTGCCTAAAAACAAACAAACAAAAAACTATATTAAGAACACCCCTGAGAAGGCTGCTTAGACATCCACATGTTTGAGGCCACTGTGAGGGAATGTACTTTAGACTAATACCATAATCTTTATATTTGATGGGGAGGGAAGACTGCAAAAAAAAAAAAGTCTCATTGGCAGTTGGGGGTTCAAAAAAAGTTTCCAAATATGAATAAGAACAGATCTCATCTGTTTAAGATACTTAACTATTTCTGTTGAAATGTGGTTCATTATAATTACATGCAGACCTCTGTAAAGATAAAGCTATCAGGATTAGATGCTGGAATGATTTTATCCTATTTAACCAGCTATTAGTGTCAGCTCTTTCTAAATACAGAGGTGAAAAACAAGACTAGCAAAGAAAGAAATGGATGCCTAATTTGTTGGAGATGGTGGGGAAAGAGGTCACACACTTTGATTCCATTAGCAAGTCATACCACAGCTTTTCCTCTTAAAGTTTCTTTAAAATGTTTACAGATCAAATTGAAAAGGAGCATAGCAACATAGAGGACAGATGCAGCTTAACCCTCATTTTATATATAAGGAAACCAAGGTTGGAGGAGAGTAGAAAACTAGCCTAAGGTCATAGAGGCAGTCAACAATAAATAAAAAGGGAAATGATAAAAAAACTCAAGTTCTTACTACAAAACATGAAATCCAATCCAACAACATTTAATAGAAGCCCACTATATGGATGACACTTAGGCACTGGAGAGAGACAGGGAGAGAGACAGAAAGACAGACAGAAAGGCAGACAGACAGGCAGACAGGCAAAGATCCAACCTCTACCCTCAACTTAAACACTACTAAAGGGGTAAAAGAATCAGAAGACAGCACAAGGCCGTTAGACACTCTCAGAAAAAGATCCCAGGTACCCAGGAGAGCGAGCATACCAAGAAAAGGATGTTTACAGGAAATGTGTGGGGTTCAGTTCATAAAATTCAACTCCAACCAGTCTAAATCTAGAGAGCTGCAAAAGGCACAGGTATGGGGCACTGTTCTGAAGGTATTCTAATACCTGGGACATATGCAGAAATTTTATATGAAAGAAAACTTTCTAGAGAATTGCAGGGCACACAATAATGTGGGAGTGAGTAGATAAGAACTTAGAGATTTCCAACTGGGGCCTCCTGCACCCCTAAATGGGGGCAATGTGGGGGCAATACCTCAGTGCAGTTTTTGGTCCTGCTTAATATTACAAGGAACAGGATGAGAAGCTCTACTCTCAGATTTTCAATTACTGCACTTTACAAATAGGGAAGGGAATAAGCATTTTCTATAGATTTATATAAGCAATGCGCTAAGCACTTTACAAAAATTATCTCATTTGGCGATGAGAAAAATTTTTACAAATGATTTTGATCCCGGGGGTATATAGGTGGCAGGAGCACCAGCCCTGGAGTCAGGAGAACCTGAGTTCAAATTGGCCTCACACACTTGACACCTACTAGCTGTGTGATCCTAGGCAAGTCACTTAACCCCAACTGCCTCACCCCAAAAAAAAAAAAACCAACAACAACAAATGATCTTGATCCTGGTGAGAAGAGGTCGAGCCCATTAGCTGAAAGGTCCCCACATCTGAATGTGACAGAAGGAGTTTTAGGGGCATTCCCTAATAAGCAGCTACTCTGGGCATCAAGAAAAGGCTACCATTATGTCATTGAAGTTATTCAAGAATGGCTATTCTTTCCCACAGGAAGGAAGCTACATCTCCCAAAGGAAGTTGTGTATGGGGAAATATTCTGGTAGAGAGGGAAGACAGAAACCTCATTTCTCAATCTCTGAGGGCATTCTACAAACAACTACATAGTTGGCATCACAGAAATACAGGCTGCTGTTAAACTCACACCTACTTAAAGGGTAGGAGAGGAAGGACATCAGAAACCACTAGTACAGAGTCTAACAGTAATTTCCACTTGTGGTCTGAGTTCCTCTGCATGGGATGCCTAAAATTAAATATGCCAATAAAATCCTCTTTTGGTTTCTGAGTTCCCTAGAACTGGAAGGTTTTAAGGAACAGCCTCAAGTATTTAAGAGATCCCTCTCAGCATGAAATCCTATGAAATTGGATAGATCACTGTATGTTATCCAGATGCTGTGGCGGGGGAGAGGAAAATTACAACTTAACACTGTGGAAGACACTGATGACCTATGATCAGGTTTTAGTATCACTGATTTGTTTGTTTCTGACGGCATGACAATGAAAAGTCGAGGAAGAAAAATATCTTTTTGATATGAGGATAATTTCAGGTGATAAAGTAAGCAGCATGTTTGAAACTCCAGGAGAACTTCATACTTCATGGTCTAGGCCAATTTTCAATCATGTAAATCAAAATGATATTATTGATATTTTTTTCCCCCACAGGAGACAATAAATGAAATTAGATTGGGAGGAACAATGGTGGAATGAAAGCATCAACAGATTTCCTCATTTTGAGATGAATTATTTATGTATAGGGTTTTTTGTACAAGATGCCTTATTCAGGCACAAAATGTAATAAGAAAATTGAAAAATTAGTTTAAAACTGAAATGTTTAAATTTTGGGCCTTAAAAATTAAGAAAAGTTCCAGAAAATGTAAGCCCCTTGAGGGAAAGAACAATTTTGGTTTTTGCCTTTGTATTGCCTATACCTAGTATGCCTGAGATATTGTATAAAATGGAATGCATCAATATTTTATAGATAATGCAAATAAAAATCCATCTTTACAGTCTAAAAAGGCCTATGATATTGTGCTTTCCTGAGAAAGTATTCAGAAAGCTGTGAGAGGAATGTACCTCTCTCTACAATGACAAATTCAAGGATTAAAACAGTAAGATGATATTCTGAAAACATAGCCATTCTTTCCTTTTCATTGTTTTTGATTAGGAGCCACAACATGTTAACCAGAGCTGCAATTAAAACAGGGTAGCAAAGACACTGACAGTGCTCGTACTCCTCCAGGAGTTAGAAACAACTGACCTTAGCACCTAATTAGCAAAAAAAAATAACTAAAAATAAGAGCCCACCAGATGGTATGCCTTCTCTCCTCCTCACTGCCAGATGATATATTCCCTGGCTCAACCAACCATGGTCCCTCCCCCAGCAGAAGCCTAGCAGTGTTTGGGGTCTCTCCCTTGCCCCCAACTGAAATTTCCTTTAGAAACTTTATTTCGGGACGTATTTTGTGGTGCTTATCCTGAGTATTAGATTTCTTTGTTGTAATTCTAACATTAGCAAGCAGTTTTGAACACCAGAAAGAAAAAGGTTGGTTCCTCCGCCCCATACCCAAATTCACTCATCTGTATCTTATGGCCCCCAAATCAGTACCCCCATAAAGCTAATTAATCAGTTTTAATTGTCAAAGCCCTAAGTTTCCTTCAGGCCACTGTTTAAGCCTAGTCAGCCTTTCACTTTCCAAAAATGACAAGAAAACCATATAATGCCAAAATGGCATATAATGGCAAAAGAAGGTCCCTACCGACTAACACTGTGGCTATATAGGAAAATAGAATCTATTTTCCACTGATCTTTTCCATTACAGTTTCCAGGAATATACCATTTTGAAAAACAGGAATGGTCTGTAGGTCATCTCCATTATGGATATGGATGCCAACATGCCACTTTCACTTCTCTACATGACCATCCTCCCAAGAGCATCACCACTGTCCCACATGCAGATTTGTTTTGCTACCTATAAAGCTATTGGTGTAAGGCAAGTTAATGGATTTTATGTATAAATGTAAAAGGAAAAGAAAAGAAAAAGACCCTGACAAATTGGCTAATTTGGGAGCTAGCTTAAACTGGTGAAAGTTCTGAATTATAGAAATTTAAGATGAATGCAAGTGTTACTTTTAATAACCAACTGTAAGTCAACTTAGCCTAATGTGCATTCATAACGTGGCTTAGAGAAATCCTTAAGGGATCTGTTTCAATAAATAGAAAGATTTTAATTAGTATATTGCCCTTTGTAAGGAAGTGTTTTTAAAGTGCTTGGAAATTTAAGTGCTACTCTCCATGAGGTCTTTCCCGATTCTCACAACACCCCCTCTCCCTCAGATATCTCTGTCTCTGTCTTTCTGTCTGTCTCTCTCTGTCTCTGTCTCTGTCTCTCTGTCTCTCTCTGTCTCTCTGTCTCTCTCTCTCTCTCTCTCTATATATATATATATATATATGTGTGTATATATATATATATATATAAAATGTATACACACGAGAATAGAATATATGACATTTAAAAGGAAAGTGAAAGTTAGTGAAAGTAAAAATGACTTTTTTCTCTCCTACAAGTTCAAGGACCCCCTTGAAATCCATCCATGACCCTTAGATAAAGAATTCCTGGTTTAAAGTTTGCAATATCTATGCTAAATAATATAGTACATTTGGGGCTATCTAGAGAGCATACTAAAAAGCAGAGACATCACCTTTCCAACAAAGGTCTGTATAGTCAAAGCTATGTTTTTTCCAGTAGTAAAATATAGTTGTAAGAGTTGGGACTATAAGGAAAGCTGAGCCCTGAAGAATCAGTGCTTTCCAATTGTGGTGCTGGAGAAGACTTTTGAGAGTTCCTTGGACAGTGAGGAGATCAAATCAGTCAATACTTAAATTAATTCAGGTTATTCACTGGAAGGTCAGATAGTGAAGCTGAAACTTAAATACTTTGGTCACATAATGAGCAGCTAGGACTCCTTAGAAAAGACCTTGATGTTAGGAAAGATTGAAGGCAAAAGGAAAAGGGAACAGACGGCAAAAGATGAGATGGATAAATAGGATTACAGGAACAATGAACATGAACTTAGACTTCAAGAGAGAGTGGAGGATAGAAGGGTTTGGCATCCTATGGTCCATGGGATCATGAAAAGTCAGACATGACTGAACAACAACAAGGACTTTCTCAGTGATCAAAGTGCTTGATTCAATGGAGTTCCATTTCATATTTACTGTAGTTATTTTAAAAGATACATAAAGAATACCCAGGGATGGCTGCTAAACGCTATTCCCTAAATAACCATTCAACTTGGTTAGACAGATGGAAAGAAGACTAGCTATCACAAGAATAATTCAATAAACTAAGTGAAAGTCAAATGCAGTTAGTTCCGTTTCTAAAATAAGGTCTGTACAATGTGTTTTACCTCAGAGTTTAACTCCTCATCTTCAAAATACTCACTAAAAGAAAAGCCACCACCTGTAAGATTTCAGAAATCCATTTGGGAGGATGGATGACAGCCAGAGTCAATCTTGCCTTTAGCAGGGTTACTATTGCTAGCAAGGGAATGAATGAGCTGTTAACCTCTGGCTTTCTGGCTTGTTGCCCATCACCCACAAAGAGAAGGAACTTCTCAGGCTGAGTTTAGGGTTAGGGATGTGCTTGATTTGTTTTGCCAATGTTTCCTGAAGGTAATCACAAAAACAGAGAACATAATGCAAACATAATTCCATAATTGCATTATCATAGAATTTTTTAATTGTAAGATAAAGGCCAAAATTTTTGCATGGTTTAAGTTAGGCTATACATTTTTTCTTTAATCTCAGCCATAAAAAATGAATTAGAATTAGATTACAGAATGGCCACAGTCCCAGGTATTAGCCAACACCATCAGAATACAAATATTCAATAGCACATATGTCCTGATTATCACTGCTCAATTACAAACTGGAACTCCATCAAGGTAGCCCATCCAAGTTTCTCCTCTCAACATCAGGAGACTGACAATGTGACACAGTTTTTTCACTCACTGTCTGAATGTTCCCTCCCAAGACCATTAAACTAAAGTTGACATTCTCAGGTGGAATTTATTATTTGTATTTGTTTAACTAATTGAATTTGTGAGATTCAACATCAGGCCTAGTACAAATTGTATAGCACAAAGAAGCTTGATTTTTGTAGCTAGATTTTTGACAATCATAAGTGACATTTATGTAGCAATTTAAATGCTGCCATAAAGCCTTTTTCTCTGATTCCTATTACCTCCTTCCCCTTTCAACAGCCCCACCCTAGTTAATCTTATTAAATATGAACCTTTTAAAAAAAATTTTAATAATGAATCATTACTAGGAATGCCCAATCAGTCAGGCAACTAGCATTTATTAAGTGTCTGTTGTTGTTAAGTCTTTTGCAGTCATGACCCCTTTTAGGGTTTTCTTGGCAAAGATACTAGAGTGGTTTGCCACTTCCTTCTCCAACTCATTTTATAGATGAGGAAACTGAGGAAAACAGGGTTATGTGACTTGCTCAGCAACCCAGCCAGTAAGTGTCTGAGACTGAATCTGAACTCAGGAAGACGAAATCTTCAGGCCCAGTATTCTATCCACTGTGCAACTGTGCTGCCCTATTAAATATCTACTATATGCCAAGCACTGTGCTATTTAAATTATACTATTATCCACTAGAGTACTGAAAAATATGGGGCTTTTTCCCCTTAAAATTGGAAATGAGTAGATTTTTGCTACTGAATATGTCTAACCTCCAAAGAAAATATGCAATAATGGCCCCCGCATCAAGTCTTTAATTCCATTTGAGGCACCATTATTAAATGTAACATGATTATAGACAAAGACGGTGATGTTTTGAGTCAAAACTTTACTTTATAGAGAGAACAGAGAAAGACAATTCTCTTTTGGTAAAATGAAGTCCATGAAAGTCAAATGTTCCCAGGAATCACTTATTTAATTAGCCAAACGACCAAGAACAGAACTGTTTTATGACTTAATCTCTTGCCAAATGGGGAGGGAATGAAGTAGACCGATGAAGAGCAAATGGGGTGATGCTGAAAATCCACACGACATATTTCTTATAAAGAGACAGCAGCCCTGTCAGAAATGACACATGCCATCATCCTCTTTTCCCTTCCATGGTGCAACATCCCCTCCCCAAACCATGATCTCCTCACACCTTGAAGCCAAGATACTAAAATATGTCTTGTTTGTAAAGGTTCGATGAAAAAATCCAATTAATCAAATATGTAATCAAACCTCTTGATTCTCTTCAAGATTCAGATCAAATCCCACCTTCTGCTGGAGCATATTTTCAGTCATCAGCCTCCCCACTAACACTTCCTCCATTGCTAGTAGCTTCCCACTGATAGTCCCTTCCACTTAGATTGTATATGTGTGTGTGTGTGTGTGTGTGTGTGTGTATAATACACACACACACACACACACACACACAGAGTTATTTGCATGGTCTCTCTCCCATTAGAATGTGGGCAGGTGGGGCAGCTAGGTGGAGCAGTGGATAGAGCACCGGCCCTGGAGTCAGGAGTACCTGAGTTCAAATCCGGCCTCAGACACTTGACACTTACTAGCTGTGTGACCCTGGGCAAGTCACTTAACCCCAATTGCCTCACTTAAAAAAAAAAACAAAACATTAGAATGTGAGCAGGAATTGAAGGAAAAAAAAGCCTTTGGATCTCTAGGACTTAGCACGGTTCCTGGCACACTGTAAATCCTTAATAGATGCTTGTTGACTGACCGGCAAACATTAAGTTCTTACTATTTAGCAGACACTGTACTAAACACTGGCAATACAAAGACAAAAGTGCAGCAGTCTTTTCCTTGAGCATGATCATTCTAAGGAATTGTGTTTTTCAAATGTGGTTTGGGACTTCACCTTGTCTAATTAGATACGAAAAAATTTCTACTGCTATGCAATGGCAAACGTTGTTTTTTTTGGGGGAGGGGGGAATTCTTTGTACCCCTAATACTTAGCCTAGCACATAGTAGGCACTATGTTTGTTGAATGATTAGCTGATGGGGAAAGGGCTGGCAACTAATTTTTAAAACATGCATAGAACTTTCCACTGACTACTCAGATAAGAAAGGTAATTTCTCTCCCCCCTCCCTTTCTGTACTCTCTTTTTCATTTTTAAAAACTGGTGTATATATAACTGACTTTTCCTTTAAGTGAAGGCCTTCACAGCAATTGAGAAACCAATTTTCTGTCAAGACTTTATTGCAATGTTATCAGAAAAACTGGATACTTAAGGGGCAGGTAATCTTTTATTTCATGCATAATTGCCATGCACTGTATTTTGATTTCATCCTAATAGCACTAAGTGCATTTTAAACAAACCCTCAACCCACCCAAATGAAAACCATTTTCGCTTCTCTGTTGCACTTGTGTGCCAATGATAATTAACACATCTAGGGAAATTCAAACCCGATCTGATTAAATCATAACACACCATAAAGGTCTTCGTAAATAATCCTTTGAAGAGCCCAGCAGAGAAAAGCATGAAAAGAAGAAATTGTAGGAAAGGAAGATGATTATAGCTGTGCACACTATACCTAAGGGTGACCCTGGCAAGGTGAAAGTTAATTTGAGTCCCCAAAGTAAACTCAATGAATTCAAATGCCTGAGGAAATAAGAAAAGGAGTCAATAAAAACAACTCATGGCCCCTGCCGTAATTCTCTTCAGGTCCTTCCAAGCCTTTCCATTTGGCCTGGAATAGATGGAATCATGTTTCCTGTTCCTCATAAGCCTCAAGGATAAGAATTATTCCAAAACTGAGTCATTTTGAACTGGAACCTAAGGGGACACCCATAAACCCTAAAATGGATGAACGATCTGTTGGATATGAATATAAGTGAACATTACTGTGTGGTAAAAAAAAGACTGATGATGAAGAATTCAGAGAAAACTAAGAAGATATGCATGAATTGGTGCAGAGGTAAATAGACCTAACTATAAGAACAACATATGTAATAAGTGCGACAGTAAAAAAAGCTGGAGACAATACCTCCCTCCTCTCAGCTGAGAGGTGGAGAAGTAACCAGGTTACTGTAGGCATTATTGGTGTTAGCTGCTTTGTCCATTTGGCTTCAGTGTTTCTCATGTCACGGGAGAGAACAGATTTAAGGTTGATTTAGGGGTAAGTTATTTCTAAAAATGACTGTGGGGGCAGCTAGATGGCGCAGTGGATAAAGCACTGGCCCTGGATTCAGGAGTACCTGAGTTCAAATCCGGCCTCAGACATTTAACACTTACTAGCTGTATGACCCTGGGCAAGTCACTTAATCCCAATTGCCTCACAAAAAAAAAAAAAAAAGACTGTGATACTGCATGTACCTATAGTGCATGTACGTTTGTATACACACATGCACGAATATGCAATACATACATACATACATACATACATACACACACACACACACACACACATACCTGGTTCTTATCTCTCTCTTACATACACATGCACACACAAAACAAACACACCCCAGAGAGATGAGAACCAGTTTTCCCAAAGAAAGGGAGAGAGTGCTGATGTGAAAGGCTGTGACTTTGTCTTGGCAGGCCAGACAGCTGACTCTAGTATGTTTTATGAGCAAACATGGCTGAGGCTGTGTGGCTAGTATTCAGTGGAACCTATCATCAGTATTGGAAAAAGAGTATTCCAGACACACATCTAACTGACCCTGAAGCCAACAATGTCCCCCATTGTTCCCAACAATATGTATGCTGTTTGACTTTTGACAGTATGGTAGAAAAAGTAAAGGATGGGCAAGGCAGCAAGGACAGTGGAATAAGAACTGGATTTGGATCATATGACCTGACTTCAATCTCATTCTCTCACTTACTACCAGATAACATTAGGGCAAACCACTGTACTTCCCTAGGTCTCAGTTTCCTCAGTTTTAAAATGAATGGTTTGACCTAGACCACACATGTCCGCCATGTAAACAATGGGGACCCAAACCAAATCAAAACATAATGGGGAAATGTTTAACGAAATGACACTATAATACAGATGATCTTTGCCAAGAAAACCCCCAACAAGGTCACAAAGAGTCGGATATGACTGAAAAAAATAAATCAACAATAAGCACACAACAAAAAGATGAGCTGATATGTGGAATTTAACTTTTGAAGCAACTTCTAGAGTAAGCTGATCAATCCAGATTCAGTTCTGTCTCTTATACCTCCTAGGTCTATGGTACTGAACAATGACCACAGATGTTTGATTTTAGGCAATCCTAAAAGCTAAGAAGAGAGCCTAAGAGTTTGAGAGCTGCTGTTCATCAAATCATTTTGTAGCAAAAACTATTTATGAATCCCTGTCACCTTCATTTTCTACCTTTTACGTGGCAGGCACTTGAGTCAGTCTGTACAGGTGCTCTACTTAACTGTGTTTATGGACAATACTGCAAGATTCTTTAAATTCTGGAAAATGTATGAAAATGTCACATCAAGTATTCATGCTTCCTCTAACCTCTCGACAAGCAAACTGTGTGTAGTATATGAGTGAGAGAAAGGAGGGAGGAGAGAATGAAAAGGGCATAAAGAAAAAAGGAGAATGGAGAGGGAGAAGTGGGAAGATGGGAAGAAAGTAACAATGAAAGAGCTTACTAAAAAAGATTTCTACCTACTGAGTAAACCCTAAACCACAAAGGGAAAAGAAAAATGACTGCATTTTTCCCCCACATTAAGATCAGAGTATAAATTAGGAGTGCCTCAAAGGACCTGAAACGCAATATTTTTTTTATGATACAACTGGGAAATATACACTTCATTGGCTGGATCCAGAATTCCTTGATTATCTGATTTAAATAAGTAGAGGCAGCCAGCAGGGGCAGATTGGAAAGAGCACTAGATTGAGAGGCAGAAGTCCTGCAGCACTAACTACCAGAAAGCCTTCAGCAAGTCATTTAACCTCCACATCTTCTTCTGCAAAATAAGGATCTCGAAGGGCCTATCCAACTCTAAAATGAAATGAGCCTATGACGGTGACCTACTTGAGCCCATCTGACTAAAACAGACTGGTGGAGCATCTCTTTGAGGTTGTTATTGACTCACTCTGTTGGGAGCTGCCATCTCTTCTCTCTCATTGTTCATTCATCGCTGCTCAATTTGAACGGTGACAGAGAGGAACTCATCCCCCCAAGGATTACCATCCAGACCCTCCAAGAGGAGGGGACTACATTTTAGATCTCAGATATTTCACATGTGCAGCTGCATGTCTAGTCATTCTTCAGGGCCTTTTTGTGAATGAACAGATGTTACTGATTTTCCTATTTGAGAAGGGACTGGCACAACAACCACTTAAGGCAGGTTCCTGAAGCTATGTTACTCTAGAAACTTTGGCAAAAACCTTTCAGCTCAGCGGGAGGTAAAGACTTAAACAGTAATATTGGTGGCTTGCTTGCTAAAAATTCTTAGACATATAACTACAGTGAACCAGCAGTATGGTTTAATAACAAAGTGATGTGGCCCAAGAAATCAAGCAGAGGATTTACCGGGGTGGGGGGAGGGGAGGACCTCACAATGCTGTTTACTACCCATGTGACCTCGGAAAGGTAGGGTCACCTCTCTGGGCCTCAGTTTCCTCATGTGTTAATTTAACCTCTCATGCCCCCAAATAACTCTCTAAGACAAAATGTTTGCTGAGCAGCACAGGTACAGAATGGTTTCCCCATGGAGGAACCTTCCTTATACCAGTGAAATCATAAGTCTGGGTCCACTCTCCAACACTGCCCCCCATAAAAAAAAGAATGGGATTGGATTAGATGACTTCTGAAATCCCCTTCCACTCTAAATCATATGATACTGCCATTTTCTCAGTTAAAGGACAACAGAATTTTGAGGATGCCATATAGAAGCCATCAATTTATATTCAGGAAAGACTTTTCTCTGAGTCTTATGTATTATGAAGATTCAATTCAAAGTTTATAAACTGTTCATGATTACTAATGATTTAACTGCAATCAAATGCCAAAGACATTCAAATTAATATTGTTGATGGACAGCCTGAAAAAAAAAAGTGTTCTGCCAGACCCACAGAACAAACATGCTTTTGAATGAATTAATTGCAACTTGGTAAATTATAGATGCTTATATAATTGTCTGCGTTCGAATTTTTTCAAAAGCAATCCTCCTTTCCTCTGCTTTCTCCCTCTTCACTCCCTTTATTCTCAAGGCCCATGCCAACCCATTCAGAATCACCGAGAGGACAATTCATAACGAGTGACAACATAAACAGAAAAATGAAATAGAGCTTAGCAGTGAAATAGGCTCCTGGATTTGCAGACAGGAGTAGCTGAGGCCAGGGTGCCCTTTGCAGTGCTTTCGAATGCCTGCCAATTTATTTTCCAGAGCAGTAAAAGTTGTTGAGAAATATTCAGTGTTTTCTGCTTGAAGAGCAAATAAATAGCAAGGGTGCTCGAAGCAAATAAAATTAGTACGTAATAGGGAGATGTAAGAAAGGTCAATTGTTAAAGGAGGAAATATAAAACCACTCTTGCTCACATAGCATGAAGAGGTGAGGAGGTGTCAGGGGAGTAACTTCATTATACTATAAGTGCCTTTTTTTTTTCCCCAAGCAAAAAAAACATTGTTGGTAGAAAATGTAGTGTAATACCTAGAACTTTTCCCCTTGGTGAACCTCTCTTAGATTCAGGGAAAATAAGACCTGACCAGGGCATCAGATAGAGATTTAAGTCTAAACTGGACCTGATTTTGCTCAACATTTAATTTTCCCATTTTCCTCTACATTACTCTACTCCCCACCTCCTCCCCAATTCTTCTACATCTTTCTGATCTTGCATGAGATCAGAAGAGAAGAAAGGAACATGAATTTATTAAGTACCTACTATGTGCTGGGCACTATGTTAAGCACTTTACAAATGTTATCTAATTTGAGCCTCACTACAACCCCAGGAGGTAGGTGCTATTATTATCATCACCATTTTACAGTTGAGGAAACTGAGGTAGATAGCAGTTAAGTAAGTGCCTTGCCCAGATCATACAGTTGTTAAGGATATGAAGCCAGATTTGAACTCACAGAACCCTATCCACTACTCAGAACAGAGCTGCCTTATACCAGAAGAATGGATATTCTCAACAGGCTTCTGCCACTTAGTAAATGTTTCACCATGAATAAGTCATTTTTAATTTCTGGATCAATTTTAGTTTCTGTACCTATAAGTTGAAAGGCTGGTTTAGATGTGATCCTATCATTAATTTTAAGTAATTTGGGGGGGGGGGGCGGGGCAATGCGGGTTAAGTGACTTGCCAAGGGTCACACAGCTAGTAAGTGTCAAGTGTCCGAGGCCGGATTTGAACTCAGGTACTCCTGAATCCAGGGCTGGTGCTTTATCCACTGTGCTATCTAGCCACCCCCAATTTTAAGTAAATTTAAGGTTCATTCTTTGGTTTGAAAAACGTAAACTCTCATGTGAACAATTGCCACTGCATTCTTAGTGGTACAATGAAATCCAACAGAAATTTAGTATGCTTTTGAGGCAATAATTACTTTTAGCGGATCCCTAAAGACCAGTACTCTGTCCTCTTGAGATTGCCAACCAGTTGTGGTAACATAAAGTCCATTTTCCATATATAAAGAAGGACCTGAGGCAGGTAGATAGGAAAGAGAACAGTGGATTTGGGGGTAGAAGACTGGCATTTCAATGTTGTCTCAGACACTAGCTTTGTGACCCAAGGCAAGTCATTTCATCTTTCCACCTGTTTCATCTGTAAAATGGGAATTATATTGGAACCTATCTTACTGGCTACTATGAGTATACAATTATTATCTGAGTCATCCAGAAATCTTTTTTTTTAAAAGTCAAGTAGGAGATTTAAGGTGTTTTCTAATAACCACATTATATCCAATAGAACATAAAACTCCTTAAGGGTGGGAAATAATTCACTTTTGGCTTTGTCTCCAGCACTTAGCACAATGCTTAGCACATACATAATGTTTTCTGAACTGAGTTACACCATAGAAAGCCCAGGACTAATTAAGTAACATCAGGGATCTAATAAATACACTCTTCTCCTAATATAGAATGTCCCAAAAGTTTCAGTTCAATTTTAAGCTTTAATAAATTTAAGGTATTATAATCTAGTTCTTTTTTATTAATTTAATAATTGGATTCAATAATATTCATTTTAACTCTAAGTTACCAACACTTTAAAACTGCACTAAAACTTTTAGAACAACCTGTATAGCCTGAAACTAAGTGCTCACTCTCATATTTAATGTTCTCAGATGCTATGAAATGTCTACTGAATTGTAGGTCTGATTTTGCTGTGGGTAGATCACACACATACATACACACACACACACACACACACACACACATTACAGCTGAATGATGGTCAGTTTGTTTTTTGCTTTCCTTTGTTTTGTTTTGAGTTCATATATCTATATATCACCTTGTAAGTGCTGACTTCCCCTTAAGGCGGATGTCCAGGGATGCAGCTTGATGACAATGCCATGCCTACTGGAGCAGAGAATAAGCCTCTGAAGATGGGGAAAGTCTTTTCTCCATTGTGGTATTGCCACGGTTCTTTTACAGGCATAAATATTTTTCATAGGTACATCACCCACAAACAGAATGTCAGAGCAAAAAAAAAAAAAAAGAAGAAGAAGACTGGACTATCAAGGGAATGAAAAAGAAGACATGCTTGCTTTATGTGATGTCAGTTCTAAGATCAGACATTTATTAAGCATCTACTATTTACCAGGCAGAAGGAGAGTCACTAGAGATACAGAAAGAAAAATAAAAGATTCCTGCCTTTAAGAGGCTTACATTTTATTAGGGGTTCAGGAGCTTGGTTAGGCAAAATGGAGACACATAAGTACACAGAAAACATACAAATTAAAGAGAGTAATTTATGGCAAAGGAAGTGTTAGAAACGGGGAGGGATTGCTCTAAGCCTGGAACAAGTGATAAGGGCAGGGAAGCCAAGAACCAACTTCTATCATTAACTATGAAAACAAGCTGTTATAATTAAAGCTATAGAGAATTATTCAAATTTCACAGGATACAAGGATGACAATAGCATAAAAGTCCAAGGTCACACCACTCATAAGTGGTAGTGCAGGGAATAGAACTATCTTGCTGTTAAATAAGACTTTTGCCTGTCTGGTTCAACAGACAAGGAATATATAAACCTGGACATAAAATTATTTAGCTGGGCACTTTAGTGGTTATCATATAAAGAGGTGTAGAAGCTAATGTCACTGTGACAGCCACAACCAGTCAAATACAATTATCCACCTTAGTACCATGTTGCCAAAGTCAAAGGATGCTTTTCTCCTTTCTGTTAATAATCGATAATCTGCTTCTCAGAGAGAGTACTTTGTAAAGAGGTTTGAGTGTTTGCAGTAATGTAATGTAATCAAAAATTTTAAGTGTTGCTATTGTTTAAATAATATTATCTTTTTTTCCCTAAGCATACTAAAACTAATACATCCCAAAAAAGTGACCACCTCCTTAAAGTAGCCAACTGATGTTGATCAAAAGATTTTCTGAACAGCCTTGGTAGAAGCCAAACATTATCTTTTGGAGTTGATTTCTGGAACTGGTCAAAGCCATCAGGAGGAAAATTTTGTGAATAAAGAAGATGGAAAAAACTATTTGTGATAAAAAACGAGGTGCCTGTGAAGTAATTAGACTGGATTTCTTGTGTTGTTTGTGAACTGAATCCAGAAGCAAGTGAGGGCCCCACTTTTGTGACTGCTGGACATTGAACAACCTGAACACAATTAATTCTCCATTTTGCTATGTATCATACATATTTTGAACATTAGGTTGAGAATAAAGTGACCCCCTAAACAAGAGCAAGGTTTGTAATAACACACCACAGCAAGGAAAATAAAGCACCAAAAAATAAGGTCAGTGAATGACTAACTAATGATCAGTATAAGTGGACAGCATCTGACACTCTTAACAGACAAGAGGCCATATAGAGCTTGTTAAGAAAGAAATGTAACATGTAGAAACTTCAGTATAATACTAATTCAGGAAAGTGAAGAGGACTGGACTCAGAATCAGAAAGACCTGGCTCATTTCTCCCTTTGGGTTTTAATGAAGTAACTCTATTAGGTTTCTATTAACCCAAGGTGGAGTTCTGGCTCCTGCACTGATTTGCTATGTAGCCTATGTCAAGTCATTTTGTGACCCCCTCTTTTTAAAGCCTCAGTTTCTTCATATGCTAAATGGGAATCATAATCCCTACTCCACAAAGCTTCAGAAGGACATACATCAAAGTCCAACCTCTCACATGATAGCTCTGTAACCCTGGACAAATCACTTAATTCTCATCTCCCCCATATAACTGTCACAGATGATTTATTGATCTCTATCAATGGAAAATGTTTCCACACTGGGAGTTGCCCCATCATAATGAAAACCTAGGTCTGGCCCTAATGTCTACTGATTAGCTGGGTTGATTAAATGATGTAAAACTTTGTAAAATGTAAAGATTTCTATAAAATATAAGCTATTATAAATAACAATTCCTTTTTGGGGGGGGGGGCTGAAGCAATTGGAGTTAAGTGACTTGCCCAGGGTCACACAGCTAGTAAGTGTTAAGTGTCTGGGGCTGGATTTGAACTCAGGTCCTCCTGAATCCAGGGCCAGTGCTCTATCCACTGTGCCACCTAGCTGCCCCTTAAATAACAATTCTTACATTGTAAGGTTAGAACTTTACCAAATTATTATGTACATTTCCAGACTTCTCTCTTTAAAAGGTGCTTTGAAAACTCAGAAGTTTCCTAGTACTGGATGCTTCTCTAAAGATGCTTAAAAGATTAGGAAAGGGGATTTGTGAAATAATAACAATTTACACTGTCAGAGAGGTTTTTCATTTACAAAGCACTTTATAAAATGCCACAGTGGATAGAGAGTACTGTACTGGGCCTGGAGTCAGGAAGACCCAAGTTCACATCCTGACTCTCATACTTAACTACCCACGTGACCCTGTGATCCTAGGACAGTCACTTAACCTCTGTTTGCCTCAGTTTTCCCAACCTTAAAATAGGATAATAATAACACCTACCTCCCAAGACTGTTGACAGAATCAAATGTGATAATATTTGTGAAGTGCTTAGCACAGTAGCTAGCACTTGGTAGGTTCATAATAAATATTTGTTTCTTTCCTTTGCTCCCTCATTTTCTTCTTTCTTTTCTCTTTCTCCCTTTCTCCTCCCTTCCACCAAGCCTATTAAATAGATAGTAAATTATAATTATTATTATGATACCCATTTTAGAGATGAGAACACAGAAGGCAAGGTGATATGATTTGCCCAGAGTCACCCAGAGACAGAGAAGTCCCCTATCTCCAGGTGTTCTTCATACTATAACCACATCCAAGTGGGATGGATGAGCTAGTAGATGATATTTCATGTCCCTCCCAGCACAGAGATTCTATAACTGTGAAGTTGCCGAGTAGACGGAATATCATGGGTGAAGGATTACTAAATGAGAAATTACAAAGCCAATTTCAGATACAAAATATTCCAGAAGGAAGACCAGAGAGAAGCACAATCAAGCAGGACAGCTTTGAAAGTTACAGCTTGAATTTCTTAGATACTTAAAAACAAGTTGTCCATAATAAAGACACATGAAGTTTCATATATAATCTTCCTTTTCTATTCTACTATGTACATAGAAATATCCATTTTATGGGGTGTGTCTTAAGTTCAGAATTAAAAAAGAAAAAGAAAAAATATTTCAGACCAGGGAGTATCTGGTATAAGAGAAAGGTCCTCCTCCAAATGTTACAGCTGATTTTGATCTTACCATCAGCACCATATTTTATACACTTATACTTTTATTTTAAACATGTAGGAAGCAAACCTAACTAAAGGACTGAGTGTTTTTGTTTTGTTGCTGCTAGCTTACCACATGTTTTGTGTTATTTTATAACAAATGGCAGTTCATAAAGAAATTTACTGAGGCAGAGACAGAACCTGGGACAGAAGATATAGATAGATAATGTATGTACAAAACAAGAGGGGAATAAGGGGGTAACAGGGAAATGAGGACCCCTTTTCCAACTAAACAACAGAGGGAGAATGAGCATGGAAAAATATGGGGGTCACACTGGACTCTCTAAATATTAGTAGTCAATTTCTTCCCCCCCACTCCACAAAAAAAAAATCCATAGATTTGAGGGATTGGGGTTTTAGTGTTGTTGTTTTTTAAATACACCTTATTTCTCTCCATCCTGACCTCTCCACCCCATTGGTGCTGAGTACAAGAATTTCAGTACCTTGCAGCACAGGCACAGATTTCTGCAACTCCATTGTTAATGACACTGTCTAAGAATGCCAGTGTGAACATTAATAACCATTACTGATCACCAATGAAATTTTGATCACTTGAAGATTTGTCATAATCCCTTCCTCCCCCCAACCTAACTAAGGTGGCTACGGGTGAGCACCCATATTCCCCAGAGTAGCAGAATTATAAGGGGGCACTGTCAGTGACCACATCAACTACCAATTAGAAAAAAAAAAACTATGAAGCAGGTGTTAAGAAAATTGGTTTAGTAAAACACTTTAATTGAAAAGTTTCTGTTAATGACTTCAGCGCAAAAAGACTCCTTGAACATTCATTGCAGGAACATATTTTCCTTATTTTCATGCATTTTAATGCCTTAAATGTGCTCTGAAATAAATATGGGACTACACTAAAGCTGCACCATTACATTCCCTACAATATCATGAAATTGAACATAAGGGATGCTTTCATCAATGGCCACCCCCTCAAACTGGGATATATTTCCACAATTAACTCCTAAAGCTCAGCAGTGCTTAGCACAGTGCCTGGTATATAGTAGGCGCTTACAAAGTGTTTATTGACTAGAGTGGTGCTCAGGTACCATTTTGTCCCTGCCCTAGGTCCCTTATCCTGGTACCAGGGAAGCCAGAAAACCTGACTGAATTTGGCAGCCCAGAAAAAACAGAATGGAAAGGCAATTCCTACCAAAAGAAAGAGAATTGTACAGAAAGAAGGCAGCACAAAGAGAGATCCTCTCAATTTTAATGATGAGGCCACTAAGGCCAAAAAAGTTAAAGCAATTTGCCTAAGTCCACACAATCACACAAACCGTTCACATGCTTTTCCCAAGACTTTTTACTGCTTCTCTTGTGCTATTCTTGGTTGGCAAACAGAATCTAATCACATCCACCATATATCCTTTTCCACTGCTCTTTGGATGAACTTTAAGTATTTTATTTTGCGGTGATGATGGTGGTGGTGGTGATGAAAATGATAAAACCTCTGCATAGAACTTCAGTTTACAAAGTGCTTGCCCATACACGAACTCATTTGATCCTCCTTTCAGCCCAGTATAGGCATTATTCCCATTGTACAGATGAGAAAGCTGGGGCTCAAAGAACTTATCATTATTGCTACAAAAACTACTCACCAAGTGGGTGAGAGAGCTAGTACTCAAAGCCAGGTCTTCTGAGTCCACATCTATCCAGTACTTTTCCCATCACACTATAAAGACTTCTAAATGGATGACAAAATCAAACCCGATTGGCCAGAGCAGCACATCAAACCCAAACTACATCCCTGAGTAATGTGGGTTAAAGGAGAGTAGAGGATCATTTGGGCCCATTTGGGCCCATTTTCTTTTTTGATTACTGATCACAAATTGGCATTTTTTGAAAGCCAATTTTGGGGGCTCTTACAGTTTTATATCATGAGACCTCAAGCAGAAAAGATGACCAAATCATTACAGAAATGGGAAAGAAAAGGAGAGCAGAGACAGAGAACACCTAAGGTCATTCATAGTAGTTTTGTTTCTCATTAACAGTCAATAATACTGATTAAAAGAGAGTTGGGTTTTTTTCATCTTTTTTTTTTCAAACTAGACCAGGCAAAACAGTTTATGGTATATGTATTATCTTGCCAAACAAATAAATAAATAAATAAAAAGTTCTGTAGCTTGGCTCCTAATCTTTTCCTTTGAATAGATAAGCCAGCTCTTTTGATCTTCCCAAACCTATGTAAGAGAACCAAAGTGCTTCAGGGAAATACATATATAAAGTCCTGTTTATTTGGATCACTCTAACAAAAGCAAGGGAGGAAAATGCCATTTAAACCACACTACAGTTCAGTTTATTTCTGCCCAGTCTTCCCCCTATTCATCTCCCAGCTCTCCCAAAGCTCTGTGAGTTAACACAGATGTTTGCGAAGGTGAATTAGCAATGGAGGCTTTCATGTAAAGTTTGTAGACACTAAGCAAAAAGTAGCCCAGTTTTAATGCAAGCACCCCCTGCCGTGCAAAGGACGCTGGTTTCCTGTCTAAAATAGCTGGAAGCGTTTTATTAATCCAAAAAGGGTCAAAGCTTCACATCAACATCCACTGATTGCAAGATGCCCTTTAACAGAATTGCACCAGAGCATGAGATATTGTCACTGACTCTATCAAATCAACGGTCTCAGGAACTCACACCAGTGAAGGGCAGAGATAATGATATAGACAAAAGGGAGAGGGGGTGGAAGAGAGATTGAGAAAATAGCCAACAGAATCAAAATAGGATTCTCTGAGGGGGTTGGGGGGAGAAGACAAATCACCTAGAATGACCTTGCAAACTTTATCAAACAACCTTATGTTTAAAATTATTTAAGTAATTGTTAGCCTAAAAAGTTATAATGTTGATAGGGTGCCATATCTTCCCTGGGTTCTGGTTTTCTCATTCTCATAAAGGGTTAGGCTAGATGAATTCTAAAGTCCTTTTCAGTTTTAAATACCATGATCCTCTAGCTAAAAATCCAGCTAATTTTATGCATTATAAAAAATAAATTATTCTAACTGGCAAAGAGGTCCCTCACTCACACACAAGCAGAGAGGTTAAAGATTCCTACTCTAAATAATCTTTCAGGAGAAAAATGTGGCAGAGAAGCAAAAGTACTGGCTTTGTACTCATAAAAATGGTTCAAATCTTGCCTCTGAGACCTACCATATGTGTGACCCTGGGCAAGTCACTTAACCTCTCCAGATGTTAATTTCCTTATCTGTAAAATGAGGGTATTGGACTAGATGGAATCAGATTATTCCAGCTCTAGAGTATTACAATAAGCACTAAAGTAAATTATCCAAACCCCTCAAAAATAAAATCCCCTTCCTCAACGACAACAAAAAGGAAACCCACTCTCTACTCTGAAGGATTTTATAATCTCACATCCAGTCTTCCTATTATCAGTTCATAGTCCCTAGGAGGTATCTTATTTAAGGTAACCCCTCAGTTTTACCTTCCATACTTCTCTACATCTCAAACCTTCAGGAAAAGCTAGCCTCAAACAGCTTTTCTTAAATATTCATCACAGTGTACACAGTAAGTGTTTAATGAATGCTTTTTCCATTCATTCACACATTGTCATTTCATCTCTCTCTACAAGCTAGGTTCGTAACTCGCAAAACCATGGGAAACCTCTCTATAAATCTTTCACACTATAGCTTATCCTATTTCCTCTCCTGGCTTTCATCAGTAGGGACTCTTTACCGATGGACATAAAGCTTAGTAAAGAGAAAGCCTCCTTGGAAAATTAACCAGAGAACTACATTAACTACACATTTCTCCATCATCTATGATTTTAACCCACTCCCCAGTACTTTAACCCACATGATCTTTAATTAAATAGGGTCATTTGCTTGGGTGGGGTGTGTTTTTCTTTTGTTTTTTTATTCTCTAATGTAAGTTTTTCATGAAAAAGTTCAGTCTGGCTTCTCAGCACACAGTATGATCAGTGGAGTTAGAACAGGGCTTAGTGTCCTCTAGCTAGTAATAAACAAGCAAGCCAAACTGGGGGGCCTCCATAGAGCCAGTACAAACATACATTCATGCTGAGAGGGTGGCTCCCTGCCGAGGATAGCACAACAAGGCAGAGGGACCAGTTGTCTGCTTTCCTTATTATTATTACCAGTTGTCCTTCATGAAAAAGACAGACATTTCTTCTTTACCCAGGGCCATATAAAGCTGCTTCTAGGAAGATGCTTTGTGTTCTCAGTGACTGAAGAGACATTTAGCCAAAACCGTTTTAAAATTTCCCTCCATACCCACCAAATTTTATACATGCGTAAATGCTAACAGAGGCTTTTTTCTTGCATGAGAAATTAAAGGCTTTTAAAAAACATAATGAAGAAGACATTAATTCAAACCCTACTAATCCAATTTAATTCAATAAATATTTATTATGTGCTATGAATTCTGGAGGGGCAGAGAGCTGTCCTTAATATCAAGGAAATCTGGGCTCAAGTCTCACATCTGAAAAACATCGGTTGTGTGACCCTGGGTAAATCACCCAACCTCTCATTGTCCTGGGCACCTCTCTGAGACCATAAATAGCAAAGAAAATACAGAACTGCATTGATTGAACAAGCTTTCTCACCTAGGAGTTGGTTTCCTATGCTAATGAAATCATAGAGCCAGACCTTACCCCTTTTATGTGCTCAGAGCTTAAGAAGGGCTAACCAGGCTGGACAATTCCTATGCTCAAGTTGAAATTTACAATTGAGCGAATGGAAATGAATGAGGAAAAAAAAATACAACCCAAACATTTATTAAGTGATTACTATGTGACAAGCACTGTTCTAAACCCTGGGGTTACAAATCTATAAGCAAAGATAGTCTCCTCCCTCACGGAGTTCATGTCCTAGTAGGGAGAGACACATAGGGGAGTGGTGGCCGGGACAGGGAACTTTGGTGGAGAATTTCACAGGGATAGCAAGGTGAGTCACAAGGGGTATAAAACCATATTCAAATACAAATGTAAGATACATTCTGAATGTGAAAACACTATGCAATAATGGAGAGGATACTGGACTTGTATAACCTCTCTCTCAGCCTCAGTTTCCTCATCTGTAAAATAGAGATGATCACAATAGTGCCTGTCTAACAAATGAGATGCATGTAAAGTTCTTTGTGAACATTAAGAAGCTTCATAAATATGAGCCATTCTCATCTATTAGTAATCATAATAATACTAAATTGTTACTATTAAAAGAGTGCTATGAAAGTTCAGTATTATTAGTGATTAGATAACTATTCTCTAAGTTAGGAAGACCTGGTTCCAAGTCCTGATTCTAACATATACTGGCACAAGTGATAATCTCTCAGTTGATGCCAGGCAACTAAGACTTAAATTCCATCGAAGGTACAGAGATCTGCATTGGTAAAGTGAGTTCCTCACTGGAAATATCTATGCAGATGAAATCACAGTTAAAATAATAAAATTAGAGTTCTAACTATCTCATTTGATTCTCACAACAATGCTGTGCAGTAGGTGGAAGAGGGAGAGGAAACTGAGGCAGAGGAAGGTTAAAGGTTAAACTTTGCTTTTGAACATTTTGTACTACAGTTGCTATGACCTGAGGCCCCTTGATCGGCCTTGAGGCCTCTTACAGGAGGGGAGAGGTGAATGGAAATGTGGCCCAAGTGCCTAGGTGCTGGGTGAGGTGCTAATTGGGTGACTCTTGTAACCATAGTTAATAATTGTGATAATAATGGTAACTAACCTTTATACAGAACTAAAGGTTTGTAAAGTCAGATGAAGTCAGCAAGAATGTTTTAGGAAGGGAGAAACAAGCATTTATTAAGTGCTTTCTATGTGTCAAGCACTGTGCTAAACACATTACAAATACTGACATTTGATACTGTCTTTTTCCTCTTTTTGTATTCCTAGCAATTTGCACGATGCAAGGCACACAGCAGTCACTTAATAAACTGCTTCAGTGCTTGATCCCCATAACAATCCTGTGGGGTGTTATTATTATCCCCATTATATAGATGAAGAAACTGAGCCAGAGGTTAAGTTGCCCACCATCACAAAGCCAGTTTCTAAGGCTGAATTTGAACCCAAGTCTTCCTTAACTCCAGGCCTATCCACTGTACCATTTCACTATCTTTAAAAGGAGCATGGTATACTGGAAAGAATTATGCCAGAAATGGTATACTGGATATAGTATAGTAGAAATGTTATACTGTAAAGAAGTATACTAGGAATTAGCAAACCTGGTCTGTAAACCTAACTTGATTACTGGCTATTTGACTTTGAGCAATTCACTTTCTTCGGGCCTCAATTTCCTTCTCTATAAAATGGAAGATAATGGAGTCCGTGTTGCTTAAAGTCTCTTCTAGCTATTTCTGTTCTGTGATTCGTTGTCATTCCTTCCTCCTTTTTCAATAGCTATGTATTATACTTATACTCTTTGCCTAGTTCTGTATTATGTATCCGAATTATTCTTTTGGTCTTTATGATAATCCTGTTCCAAGGTAGGGGAGTAATGTTATGATGTGAATCAAACTAACATTCCTTCTCCTAGTGTGCAAGCACATCACAACCATATTATTTCTTTGTAATTGCAGAAACGGGGAGGGTTAGGCCAGTCTGAATGAAAAATTTTGTAAAAGAAGAGAAGTTTTATTTCTTTTAAGTGCATACAGCAACTGGAACTAGGCTACTAACTACATGCTTCTTGGTATAGCTCCTTGGGGACCAGCTTTAATGAATGGATGAGAGTGCTCGGCCATTAACATTCCAATTGTTTTCAAGTTAATGTGTACTTCTAAAGTACCAGAAATTCTCAGTCTGTCAGTCAGTCAATAAGCATTTATTAAGGACCTACTCTGTGCCAAGCAGGCCGTTAAAGCAATCTTGCCTTGAATCTTAGAATCGTAGGACCCATCCAAGCCTTTCAGTAAGTCATCTATAGAGAATTGCTCAGTGATTTGGAGTATTTAATCTGGCTCCTTAACAAATCTTAAGGGGACTGCTTTTTATCCCTTTTATCTCTCTATAGGCCTCAGCTACCTCCTTTTCTGGCTACATCCAAAAAGAGTTTAATAGTTGTTATTATTATTATTGTTGTTGTTGTTATTGAACTATTTTCAATCCAAGACTGGTACACCTAGAGTTGGAAGGAACCTTTCCATCAGTTAGTCAATTCATTATTAAGTGCTTACTATGAGTCTGATCCTGTGCTAATTGCTCTGGATATGGAGAAAGGCAGAACCATCACCAGGGTCCTTAAGGTGCTCCCATTCTAAAGGCAATATGCAAATATGTATATGTATGTGTGTGTGTGTGTGTGTGTGTGTGTGTGTGTGTGTGTGTGTGATTTATATACTGTAAATGGCAGTTCATATCAGAGAAAAGGGACAAGCTGTGGAGGATCCGGGAAAGGCTCCCTGCAGAAGGCAGGACTTCACAATTATTAGACTGTAAGCTCCTTGAGGACAGGAAGTATCTTTTGCCTCTTTCTGTATCCCCAAAACTTGGCACAGTGCCTGGTCCTTAATATATGTTTAGTGACCATTTAATTGATTGATTGGATTTTAAAAGAAGCCAGAAGATGAAGAGTATTTGAGGCATGGGAGCCTGCCAATGAAAAGACAAAGAGTATCGGTGTTAAGCAATTCACCATCTTAAAGTGCTTTACAAATATTTATTATTATATTTTGAAGCTTGGGGGTCAGTAGTAACAGAGTGACTTTCTGTCTTCCTATTTCTCCTAACATCTTGGATCAACACGTAAATTGGGTATGTTTCCCAAGTATTTAAAGGATGAGGAAGGAAGGGAAAGAAGTAAGCTGGAGGGTCAGCTAGGTGGCGCAGTAGATAGAGCACCAGCCCTGGAGTCAGGAGTACCTGAGTTCAAATCCGGCCTCAGACACTTAACACTTACTAGCTGTGTGACCCTGGGCAAGTCACTTAACCCCAATTGCCTCACTTAAAAAAAAAAAAAAAGAAGTAAGCTGGAAGATCTCAGGCATGGCAAACAGGGAGTTTATGTGGTTAATGAATGGGTAAGTGACATCTAGCATGTAAAGGGGGACCTGCAGAGGCCATTATAAGACAAAATTCCATATAACATCTGACAATGAATATTTAAATATTCTGCATAAATAATAAATTTAATCATAGGGAAAATAAATAATAACATAACAAGATGTTATGACCTGAAAGTTTAGGTGGTGGGGTTTTTACCCTTCCAAGCAAAAAATGTCTGGAATCTCTCTGACGCACACCTAAGCACACAAAGCTGGAAGGGACCCTGGAAGTTATCTTGTCCAATTTGCCTCATTTATTGATGAGGAAACTGAGGCTTCGGGAGATTAAATGACTTGCCCAAGCCAGTGTCCTTGTTGAACAGGGACCAAGGCAACATTTGGTCTCTAAATCCAGTCCTTTTTCCATCTGACCATTCTGCTTCCTGAGCACACAACCCATTTGAATACATCAAATAACCCCACAGGACCAACACATACTCATCTCAGAATCTCACAACACTTGGTCTTTAGGTTGAACTCAGACAGCAATCCAAGAGATTCAAATACCTGCCAATTTGCTTTTCCGTAAAAGCCATCTTTTGTCTTCCCCTGCCCTATAAGCAAATACTTTAACTTAAACAAGGGTGTCACAGAAAATGAAATTTTGAGCCCTGACTTCAAAGATTTCTGAGCTTTTAATTCATCCTTTTTTGTTCTGTTGGAATTCTGGAATAAATATATAAATGGTTGGCTAAGGCATCCCCTTCTTTCTCTCATTAACAATCTGATCACGGCATGATAGCTAGAGTACTCTATAGGAAAATGGACACCTGCAAACTAGGCTGAAGAAATGTCCAAGGATGGTCCAGCACTGGTCTGGAGACTAAGGGCATCAGTTCAAATCCTGTCTCTGACACTTAGTACCTGTATGACCTTGCACAAGAAACTTAACCTCACTGGGCCTCAATTTTGTTGTTGTTTTTATTTTCAGTCATGTCTGACTGTTCGTGACCCCTTTTGGGAGCTTTTCTTGGCAGAGATACTGGAGTGGTTTGCCATTTCCTTCTCTAGCTCATTTTAAAGATGAGGAAATTGAGGCAAACAGGGTTAAAGGGCTTGTCCAGGGTCGCACAGCTAATACGTGTCTGATGCTGAATTTGAACTCAGGTCTTCCTGACTGTACCATTTAGCTGCCCAAGGCACCTCTTACTGCTTGTGACTTCCCTCTGAGACAGTCTCCCATTTCCACTGTCTATAGCTTAGATGAAGAAAACGGTATGTTGTCTTCTCCCTTTAGAATGAACTCCTTGAGGGTAGGGGCCTTGATGTTGCCAAGATCCCTCTTCCATTTGCCCCTGCTCTCCACCATGCTAGGTCAAGCATTCATTACTTCTGTTTCCCAGCTCTAAGAAGTCTGCTTTTGCCTTATCTTGCTAAAGCCCAGGCCTCCACACCACTTCCCAGCCTGTTCTATGTCATGCTCACCCACTCCCCGCCTCCCCCATTCCAGCTCCCTTTTAGAATGTAAGTTCCTCGAGGGCAGGTACTTGTATTGGTATCTCCAGTGCTTACCATAGTGCCTGATACACAGAGTAAATGCTTAATAAACATTTTATGGACATCTATTGTGTAATGCCTATTGCCACATCTGGGCTCCCTGCTTTCATCCTTCTGCCCTCTCATTCCCCCTTCACACAAGTATCCTAATAATCTTCCTAATGCATAGGCCTGCCCTGCTATTGGATTTCCCCAAGCACTTTAGGCGCTCTAGAGCCTCTGTCTTTACAGTTTTATTTCATATTCCTCTCATTCATGTACTCTGGGTTCATGCCAAAACTCCTAGGTGTTCTCTAATTTCTTCCTGCTTGGATCTACCTCTGTGCATTCCCGCAGACCATCAGCCTGGAACTTACTCCCTCTGCATCTCTACCCACTGACATCATTCCCTGGCGGTTCCATTTCAGGTCCCACCTTTTCCATGAAGTCTCCTAGGTTCTGTCCTTTCCAGCTGAAAGTGAGCTCTCCTTCCTCAACTTCCCTCTTCTTTTTCCCCCCATATCACGTTCCACCTTGCATCATATCCACTTATCCACATCCTATACCCCTCTGCCTCCACCCTGTCACCCATATACTCATGAGACTATAAAGTTCTTGAGAGTAGGAAGGTGAGGGTAGGAAGAATGGAAGCATGGTACAATGGGAAAAACACAGCATCAAAGATTAAGACTTGAAAGGAACCTTTGACTTGATGTTGGCCAACCACTGACTTTCTCAAATGAAAAAGCTGAGGCCATAGAGAGGAAACAACCTAATACTGGAACCTAGGTCTTTTTTTTGGGGGGGGGGCAGGGCAATGAGGGTTAAGTGACTTGCCCAGGGTCACACAGCTAGTAAGTCAAGTGCTCTCTGAGGCTGGATTTGAACTCAGGTCCTCCTGAATCCAGAGCCAGTGCTTTATCCACTGCACCACTTAGCTGCCCCTCCCTTTCCATTTATTTATTTATTTATCTATTTAGCGGGGGAACCTAGGTCTTTTGACTCCCCATTCAATACCCCTTCAACTTCATAGAACTTCCTTTCCTTGATTAAAAGAAATATTTACAGCACCCTAAATACAGTGTGATTTAACAGAGCGAGAGCTAGCTGATGTCCAAGAAGAACTGGGTTCATCCAAGTGCAACCTCAAACACATGGTGGTCTGTCTGTGTGACTCAACCAAATCCCTTAGTCCCTCAGTGACCTCAAATGGTGGTGGCTGTTTAGTTGTTTCAATTGTGTCCAACTCTTTTATGACCCCATCTGGGGCTTTCTTGGCAAAGATCCTGGAGTGTTTTGCCATTTCCTTCTCTAGCTCATTTCATAGATTGAGGAAATTGAGGCAAGCAGAGTTAAGTGACTTGCCCAGGGTCACATAGCTAAGGCCAGATTTGAACTCAGGAAGATGAGTCTTCCTGACTCCAAGTCCAATGCTCTATCCACTGTGCCATCGAGCTTCCCCTAAGCAACTATCTAAATTACAGACTTGCCAATCTGTATCTGAGGAAGGACTTGGCTTTCTACTCTGGGAGTTTTCCATTTCAATAAACCCGTAGGCCAAGCTTCCCCACAAGAAAATAATATATATGAGGTAAATAACTGGACTGAACTTTCTTTTCTGCTCCTTCTCTACTGCCCCATTGTCCCTCTTTTCCCACTTTTAAAAGAATTCACATAAAAATTCACCATAAAAAGTAGGATCTAAGAAAATCATTGAGAAGTTTAATAGTTGAACTGAAAGTCTCAGAGTTTCACAGTCTCATGCGGATTGTTGACTGATTCTGTTATTTTCTTCATCTCCTTCCCAATGTCCCCATTGCCTTTACTCTTCTTTTTAAAGATCACCACCTCTGGAATAAAAATAAAACCTATGCCAAGCAATTTATCACTTACTTTAAAAGACATTCATGGCATATATACTCACACAATATCTTTTCAGTTTTTGTCAGTGCCTATCCTTGAAAACAACAACCAACTTCATGACCAAATGCAATTCATGCATAAAGTTTGATGTTGGTCAACAGTCTATTTTCTTCTTTTTTCCTTTTTTTAGTGAGGCAATTGAGATTAAGTGACTTGCCCAGGGTCACACAGCTAGTAAGTCTTAAGGGTCTGAGGCTGGATTTGAACTGAGGTACTCCTGACTCCAGGGCCAGTGCTCTATCCACAGTGCCACCTAGCTGCCCCAACAGTCTATTTTCTGCATGTGGGCCAGGGAATTTAAATGGGTTTGAGGAGAGTGGACAAATGAGAAAAGTCTTTAAACTGTATGCCAGCTACACAGAAGTAGTAATAGGAACAGAGACAGAAGGGACCCTGGTAGTATGCTCAGACACTCACCACACCACAATTCTGCTGTGTGTAAGGGATGTGAATTTCATTGTTCAAGACAAAAAGTAGCAGAGATGTTACAGAAACCTAGATCATCCAGCTGCAAATCCGACACTCTTTCTTAGAGTAGGGTCAGAGAACAACTATAATCTTAAATCTTGAACTTGTCACAAATGCATGTCAGAATTTTGCAATGTCCAATGTACAACAGAATTGGGTTTTGAAATTTCCTTTGTTTAACAAGATTAGGAACTGGCCCTCTAATCTGACCATGATGCTCAGGCTTGAGAGACAGGGAAAGAGAAAGGGGGAGGGAAGGAGAGAGAGAGAGAGAGAGAGAGAGAGAGAGAGAGAGAGAGAGAGAGAGAGAGAGAGAGAGAGAGAGAGAGAATATGGGGTGGGGGGGGGTTGGGTTAGGTTAAAAGCATCACTTTTCAGTCTCAGGACTTGGATTAAAAGTGGAAATGTCTGTAGACATTTTCTGCCAAATAGCAAACTTATCTAAGGATCTGAAGCATTTATATATTAACAGCTTTCTACTTTGAGTGATTCCTGAGCTACCTTCTGCTAACACCAGAAGGGAATTAGAAGAGATGAGGACATGAAGCAAGAAAGTACTTTGGATGGAATGAGGTGATTTTTATCTTCAAACCTGCTGGGGCTGGTACCAACATTTTGGTGGGCAATTTTCCTTGGGCTCTGAATTGGAAGTACTAAGAAGAAAAAGGAAATTGTTGGTGTTTTAGGACTAAGGAGAACATTTCTGGGGAGTCATCCATTAGACTGTGAACTTCTTGAAAGTAGGGACCTTCTTTTGCCTTGGTATCCCGAATGTGTGTCTGTCTGTCTGTTTCTCTCTCTCTCTCACCTACCAATTCCATCTCCAAGAATCCCTAGTTTCTTTCAAGAGTGACTTCTGGGGGGCAGCTAGGTGACGCAGTGGATAAAGCACCAGCCCTGGATTCAGGAGGACCTAAGTTCAAATCCAACCTCAGACACTTGACACTTACTAGCTGTGTGACCCTGGGCAAGTCACTTAACCCTCATTGCCCTGAAGGGAAAAAAAAAGTGACTTCCTCAAGTCCTGTCACCTTCAAAGACCCAATAGTAATCCTCCCTATTGTTACTGCCCTCCCCTCTCTTATCTGTATTTTGCACTTATTCATCTGCATATACGATCCCCCTTCCAAACCCGACCCTCTCCCTGACTATTGTCTCTCAGGTTAAAAAGTAAGCTTCTTGAGGACAGGCACTAGCTTTGCTTTTCTCTACGGCACCCCCCATTCTCCCCTCACCAGAATATCAGTGTCTGAAATGTAACACTTCCTAAATATTGGCTGACTTGACTTGGTTTTCTCTTCTGGTCCTCATTGCTTGGACCACAGCAATCATTTGCAGCTTCAGAAACAAAGTCATTTGAAATGACTTGGGCTCTGTCTACACTGAGTTTTCTGGCTACAGTGGGGCAGAGTCTGAGCCAAATCCTGGGCTTTTCTGCTTTACATAAATGGAAGACTAACTAGATATAGTATTTAAAAAATAAAATTTAAAAAAAAAGTACAACCTTTCACCCAGAAACACAAAAGAAGCAAACTCAAGACCAGTAAGAGGCTGTAACCACTTCCAGATCAAGATCATGGCAACCGAAGTTGTGAGTGGAAAGGCATGTCTGGGGAGGAGGTGGGCAAATAGTGGGCTTTCCCCCACTGCCCTATTTTACCTATGGGGAAGTTTAACTCAACAGCTCTGCTCCCTGCACCATACTCAGTTTTGTCACTTTCAGTTACACCACTATAATACTAATTTTTAAATTGAAGATACCAATGCAGGCCCCTCATTTTACAGATGAGGAAACAGATGGAAGAGGCCCATAGTCTAAGTAGTGTAAGGTCCCACAGGGAGCAAAAGGCAGTTCGGAGTCAAACCCAATCCCTCTGATTCTAAATTCAGCAGGCAGGTCTCCCGGCAGTAATAATAGCCACGGTCACTTCCAATGTGACACACTGGCCTAGTTGGCACCGAAAAATCTAACAATAACGTAGTAGAATCCTGAAAGAAGTTGTTTTGTCACTGTGGTTCACCAAGACACCCAGAGACAGGCTCTTGTTTATCCAAATCAAAGACAGGAAGGGGGGAGGGGGCATTTACAGAGAAGGGCAGCATAGCCTATGGATGGAGCTTGTCTTGGTGTCAGAAAGATCAAGGGTTCAAATCCTGCCTTAAAGAATTACTGAGTGGATATCTCTGAGCAAGTCGTTTAATATTTCTTGGCCTCCATTTCCTCACCTATAAATTGGAGATAATAACTAGCACTTTCCTCACAGGGCAGCTGGAAAGATCAAATTTTAAAAATCAAATGAAATGGTGTCTATAAAGTGGTTTGGAAGGCATAAAGCTGCATAAATGCCGGCTATTATGTTATTGTTAGTATCCTTATTATTATTATATATGGAAAGGTATTTCCCCCCCTGATTCATGATGAGAAGTGCTCATTCCTTTGTCAGCAAGGCAACAAAGGGGAAAGAGTGTTGGATTTGGAATGGGGTGGGGAGGGGAGTTTAACTTTGACTTTTCCTGGTTAGCTCGGACCTTGGCCAGATTACTTAACCTCAGTCTCAGTTTCCTCATCTGTAAAATGGGGATAATGATAGCATCTAACTCACATTTTTGATGTGAGGACAAAATGAGACAACATAGGTAAAGTGCTTTGCAAATATTAAAATACTACATATAGACTAGCTCTCATTAAGTTGGCATTTAAAGTCCTTTGTCATCTGGATCCAGCCTATCTTTCTAGCCTGGCTATAGATTTTTTAAAAATTATTTTATTTTAAAATTGTGGAACAAAACAAGCATTTCCATAATATAGTATAATAAAAAAAGGTAATTGTACATGAAACTGCAAATCTACATTTCTCCTCTTCATGAATCTATAGTCCAGCTCAACTGGTCCTACTATTCCTCACAGAGCCTTCTTCTATCTATCCCCCATCTTCAAAATGTTCTCCCTCCTTACCTTTGCCTCCTATCTTTAAGACTCAGTTCAAATTCCACTTCTGCAGGAGGTCTCTTGCTGCTCACCTTCTTCCCTCTACCCACTGATGCTAATCGAGTCAAACCAGCAAGCATTTATTAAAGGTCCTACTATGGTATGTGCCAGGCACTGTGTTAAGCTCTGGACATAAAAGAAAAGCAAATAGCAGTCCCTAACCCGGAGGATTTCTAATAGTGGAGATAACATGGAAACAACTATGTACAAACATATATATGTATATACAAAATCTATGTACAAATATATGCAGGATAAAGTGGAGATAATCAAAAGAGTGAAGGTACTTGCATTAAGGTGGAATGGAAAAAGCTCTTTACAGAAAGGGAAGAGAGGGTAGCTGGAATTTAAAGGAAGGAGGGAGGAGGGGGGAAAATTCCAGGCAGCCGGTGAAAATGTATGGAGTTGGGACATGGAGGGTCTTGTCTGAGGAACATCAAGGTCTGTGTCTCTGGATTGAAGACGGGGTATGGGATGGGAGGACGCGTAAAGTATAATACTGAATAAGTAACGGGAGAGCAGATTATGAAGGGCTCTGTACCCCCAAACACAGGGTAGTGTTAGTGTCTTCCCTCTACAATTACTTTCCACTTACACTGCATAGATCTTATATGTGAGACATGCTGTATGCATGTGGTGTTACCCATCTTTACATCCCCAGAGTTGAGCATAGTATCTGGCCAATAATAAACACAATAAATTCTTGTTGACTGACTTTCTCCTCTTAGAATCCAGGGCTTCCTTCAATGTTCAACACTTCCCCCAACTCTCCCTAAATTACTTCTTTTATTTGTTTATATATGTTCATGTTGGTTCTTCCAGGAAGGCAGGTGGTACAGTGGATAGAGGGCCAGGAATGGAATCAGAAAGATCTAAGTTCAAATCTGACTTCACACTGGCTATAGGATCCTAGGCCAGTCACTTAACCCTCATTCTGCCTCAGTTTCCTCAACCATAAAATGAAGATAATAGCAGCATCTATGTTCCAAGAATCAAAGGAGATAATATTTATAATAACATAAAGTATAATAGTGCCTGACACAAAATAGGCTCTTAATAAACGCTTGTACCTTTCCTTCCTTTTTCCTTTTTTCTTTCTTTCCTTCTTTCCTTCCTAACTTCTTTCCTTCTTTCCTTCCTTCCTTCCTTTTTCCCTTTCTCCAAAAGCATGTAAGTCCCTTGAAAGAAGAGACTGTTCCATTTTTGTTTTTGTTTCCTCAGTGCCTAGAACACATTAGGTGCTTTTAAATGCTTATTGATTGTTTGAATCTCACATCACTTTGAAGTAGTAAACTTGGGGATAAACAGTATGTCATGCACACACAGTCTGGCCACACAATACTCAGTCATACGCTGAGCTCCCCCAAACTCCACAGCCATAGGTAAGCCTTTAATATGTTAATTCAAGATGAAAAGCAGCAAGCTGGGTTGAGGTGTTAATATTTTACCATTTTTGTGTCAAAGCCCAGCAAGAACAACAGATGACATACCCTGCATGGAAAAGCTGTTCCGCCACCCAGAGAGTTCATTAGACGTCATCATCCATTTTTAAGTCATAAATCAGAACAAAAACACAGACACAAATGAAAGAGTATGGAATTTAATAGCTTGGTGCAACGTTGGGTTTTTTGTTTGTTTGTTTTTTAAGTATATTATTTTCCATTGCCCTTGAGAACAATAATAATAAACACAGGCAGAGCAATTTTGCTTCAAGACCACAGATGAGGAACAACTGACTTAATTCTAACCAAATTCCATACAACCCAGACCACCCGACTACTGGGCACCCGTTCAGCATCTATCAAACCAGAACCTTGACAATAAAGTTGGACAGGAAGAAAAGGCTGGGCTTCTGAGCACCCAGATGACATCGTGAATCATTCCAGTCTAAGAGATAAAGAGCTACATGTATGCTGAAGCCAATCAACCTTAAAAGAATACTTCCCCAACCAACAAACTGCTCATTAACCCTTTACATCTTCCCCAGTGCCTGTGAAGCACTATGGACTAAGGGACATATTAAAGGCAGAAGAGCATTAGAAACCAGGTTCTCCGGCTCCAAATCCAGTATTCTTTCCAAGGTTCTAAATTGCCCAGTAGTATCTAATTAACTCTGAACTCTCTCCCCCCAAAGTCCCACTTTAATGCTGCACTGTGGCATAAAAGTGACTCCAAAATCCCACAGGCTATGTAAGGGGAGTACAATTTCAAGCAATTTCTGACTTAGAAATAATTTCATGTTACCATGCTGGAAAGGTTATGAGTAGCTCCTCTCAACAGACTACAGCTGCTTTTTTTTGGTTTTTTTTTTGTTTTTTTAAGTTTTATTGATTTTTTTGTTTTGACATCATAGATATTTAAATATTATTCCCATTCTATGAGAGGTCTCTTATAATAAAGTAAAACAGATAAGGAAAACTAATAATACAGTGACCTCATCTGACATATTTCACATCTGTTTTTTTAAATTAACAAATCTATTTTTTTCTCCCTCCAATCCCCATAGGAGAAAAAAAAAGAAAAAGAAAAACAAATTTCTTGTAACATATGCATAATCAAGCAAAACAAATTTCCTTAATGGCTGTATGTACACACATAAAGGTATCATTCTGTGCCCTAAAATTCATCACTTCTCTGTCATGAATAGGATGTGTTATCTTTGATCCTCTGGAATCATGAATGGCCTTTGTACGGGCCATCATCCTTACAGCTTTCAAAATTATTTATTTTAACGGTGTTGTTGTTTTTGTATAAATTATTCTCTTCGTTCTACTCATTTCAATCTCCATCAGTTCACAAAAGTCTTTCCATGGCTTTTTGTAATCATCTATTTCTTCATTTCTTACAGCACAATAATACTCCATCAAATTCAAGCATCACAACTTATTCGGCTCTTCCCCAATTGATTGCTTTTCTATTAGTTTCCAGTTTTTCACCACCAAAAAAAGGGCTACCACATATATTTTTGTACATAAAGGACCTTCTCCTCTTTCTTTGCTCTCTTTTGGGTATAGACCTACTGGTGGTATCACTGGGTAACATGCTTTTCTAGGACCAAACTAGCAAAAAGCAGCAGGGCTCATCACTGGTAGGCTGGTCAACTGATGACATATTCTTTGGCCATGCTAACCCAACTCTCCTCACAGCCTTGAGAAAAATGGGGGCCAGCTATTATGGCTCCAGATTCACAGATATAAAGACGGCACAATCATCCCCTTGAGGCTGACCCCGTTTAGGGCTAATGGTGTTTCATGTATCCAGTGCAGGAGATAAAACACTTTTCTCTCTCAAACCTAAAACAGACCATCCATCCCTCCCTCCCTCCCTCCCTCCCTCCCTCTTTCTCTCTCTCTCTCTCTCTCTCTCTCTCTCTCTCTCTCTCTCTCTCTCTCTCTCTCTCGACTTATCTTGAGAGACTGCTGAAAAACAAACCAAGAAATAAAAGCAAAACCAAAAAACAAATACCAGCTCATAAATGTGAAGAGCTAGAAGGAACCTTAGGTGTCATCTAGTCCAACCCTGAGGAAAAGTGAGACCTGAAGAGGTAGATTGACTTGCCCCAGGTCACTCAGATAGTCAGAGATCAGATTAAAACCCAAGTCCTCTGGTTCCATTGCCTTTGCTTTTTCTCCTATTCCATGGGTCATCAGAAGGTAAGATGTCAGGGATTCGAGCCAGCCACTCAAATCAAGCAAGGAAAGAAGACCCCATGAATACAGTGACAGTTATACATTCTGAGCTCCCACCATCCACACTCCTGCTAGAAGCTATTCCCAGTACAAAACTTTTGGCAAAACTGAAAGCCTCACCTATCATATTTCACAACCACCACATGACTGATTTAACTCCTGCCTCACATTAATGGGACCAGAAGCTCAGGTGAATAATACTTCGGGGCTCTAAGACAGGCAAGTGTTATCTTAAAAAAATCATGACTGCAACTTCAGAAGCCTGTCATGTACATTATAAACTCTTCCTTCTGCTATTGTAAATATTAAGGGTTGCATTAAACATTCAGGAGATCTGCTTCTGGGCACATAATTAGGGAGAGCAAATATTTGTTAAAGTAAACCTCCCCGGGACCTCCTCTTTTAGACTAGCTAAAATTTTGGAAGCAGATGGATATACCGATACAAAGGCTTGGCCCAACATCTTCTCCTAGCCCTGATTACTCTACTCCTGGGAGGCCCATGAATCTTTTTAACAAAGAAGAGGCTTATAGGCCTCATACATTAGCACCGAGCTTCCTCCCCGGGCCTTCCTAGCTTCCAGCTCCCTGCAGAGGCTCTGTTGACACTGCTCACCCACACCTCCTTTGCAGCCCCTTTGTCTTATGACAAGATAATCAGCACAGGCTAGATAACCACTCTAAGGAGAGGAAGTTAAGATGGTTCTCAGTCCATGGTACAAAGGCTGTAATAACAATGAGGATGGAGAAGTCTGGATGACATGAGAACAGACAGCTGTAGACCTCAGTATCTGTGACTTTCTTCTTCACCGAATTCTTTCTTGCTACCACAACGGTGACACCGTCAAGCAGAAAAACACCAGCTTTGCGCCTTTGACTGTCATCTCACAAAACTCAATATTTCAGTTCCCAGACAGCATCTTGCTGCTTTCACTTCTGTTCCATGGTAAAAACTCTTCCTTGCTACCAGGGGGGTACATAACGAGTTCAGCAACTAAATTACAGGGACTCCTTGGGAGACAGATGTTTTCTGCAGATAACTTGTTGAACCATTAGAAATGGGGACTTGGAGGGAAGGGGCAATTTTCTTTGCATCTTTTTTTCCCCTTTTTTATTTCTTTAAGTCACCATGATTAAATGAATGGGGGAGCTACAATCTGTTCTGTCCCTCTCCTGCCAGTGGGTAAAGTCAGAAAAAACTTGGGGAATGGGGACCCATGGGTAGACACATAAACACATCTCTATATCATGACAGACAAAAGAAGAAATACTGATATTTCCCTATCTGAGGAAGCGATTAAAAACATGAAAGACCACTGCAGAGCAGAAGGGGAGGTCTGAGAGTAGCCTCTGGCTTTTTTCTTCTTTCTTTAGGGGAAAAAATACTCACATATTTTGTCATTCTCTGGATGCTCTCTATATAGTCATGTGCTGAGCAAGTGGGGGAAACAAGTAAGACCCTTAGAATGTAGCTGAAACATTTAGGCACATAAAGCCCACGGGAAAGACAAAATAAAGTAGGATAGAGTGGGAAGTCTAGTCAGGTCTATAAAGAGTGCAGAGGGAGAGATCAATACAAGTTGTTAAATCATATTCTTTATTGGCAAAAGGGTATAAAGCTTATGTAAATTAAAGAAAAGGCTGAAATCCCAATATTCAAGGCTAGATTAGGCAGTCAACCTATGGATAGAAGGCAGTATGACATTGGATAGAGATCCAATCCAAGGAAACAGGAAGACCTGAGTTCAAATTCTACCACTAACAAATGCTAGCTTTCTGGGACTAGCAATGAGTCACAGCCTCTGGGAGGCATGAAACCAGTAAGTTTCAGAGGAAGGATTGGTCTGCATCTGAGGAGGGAGCTTTAAAAACCAGGTTGAGGAGGCAGCTAGGTGCAGCAGTAGATAAAGCACCAAGCCTGGATTCAGGAGCACCAGAGTTCAAATCCGGTCTCAGACACTTGGCACTTACTAGCTGTGTGACCTTGGGCAATTCCCTTAACCCTCATTGCCGCCCCCCCCAAAAGGGATAATGCTGAATCTTGGTTTGGGGGCAGCTAGGTATCTCAGTGGATAAAGCACTGGCTCTGGATTCAGGAGGACCAGAGTTCAAATCCAGCTTCAGACACTTGATACTTACTAGCTATGTGACCCTGGGCAAGTCACTTAACCCTTATTGCTGAAAGAAAGGAAGGAAGGAAGGAAGGAAGGAAGGAAGGAAGGAAGGAAGGAAGGAAGGAAGGAAAGGAAAGGAAAGGAAAGGAAAGGAAAGGAAAGGAAAGGAAAGGAAAGGAAAGGAAAGGAAAGGAAAGGAAAGGAAAGGAAAGGAAAGGAAAGGAAAGGAAAGGAAAGGAAAGGAAAGGAAAGGAAAGGAAAGGAAAGGAAAGGAAAGGAAAGGAAAGGAAAGGAAAGGAAAGGAAAGGAAAGGAAAGGAAAGGAAAGGAAAGGAAAGGAAAGGAAAGGAAAGGAAAGGAAAGGAAAGGAAAGGAAAGGAAAGGAAAGGAAAGGAAAGGAAAGGAAAGGAAAGGAAAGGAAAGGAAAGGAAAGGAAAGGAAAGGAAAGGTTGAAATCAAAAGCTACAGAAAAAAAAAAGCCTCTGGATTCACAGACATTAACTAAGTAGCATCTGAAAACATTTCTGGCAACATATTTCATCAATCCTCACTCTTCGTTTGAGATATATGATCTTTTGGCACCCATGGTATCATATACTCAGACCTGGAAAATGTCAAGACCACAGAGCTGACCAAAGCATCGACCAATCATGATTTCAGAAGAACAATGATGAAAAATGCCTCCCACTTGGCAGAGAAAAGATGGATCGGAGGCACAGAATCAGACATGCATTTTCAGACTTGGCCAGTGTGTTGATTTGTTTTGTTTGACTATACTTATTTGTTTAAACAGAGAGAGAGAGAGAGAGAGAGAGAGAGAGAGAGAGAGAGAGAGAGAGAGAGAGCGCTTCTGCTTGGGGTAGGAAGTTAGTAGGATAAGTATAATATAGTAGAATAGCGGATAAGATATGGGGTGGGGGGGAGGATCAATAAAATATTTTTTAAAACAGGAGAAAAAAGTAAGCATAGAAGGAGGCACAAATAGAATAATGTTGTTACCACCTTGTTAAATATGAATAAATATGTGTGTATAAAGATAAAGATATATATATATATTTTAATTTAAGTAGTAAAATTTTAAGTAGTAAAAGTTCACAGTGCCTTATGTGATATTCTTCCCAGTTCTTTGTATCTGGAAATTTTGTGTTGGTGATTATTATGTTTATAGGGGAATAAATAGAACTAGAGAGTATCCTGGAGTGTAACCTTATAGTCTAAATTCTAGGTTGGTCCCACTGTCATCAATAGAGATTAAAGAAATTACTGACTCATAACTAAACATTCAGGTAAAGTTGGAAAAATTTCTAAATTTGTGTCCCTGTCTTCAAAATTTCTAGAAACATATTCTAGAAGTATATTCTAGAAAAGGAAGCAAATCCCAGAATATCTAAAAATACTTTTTTCTTAAACCCTTTTAAAAATAAAATTCTAAATAGGAGTTTAGAAACCCCATATTAAATCATAATGACCAGCTCAATCTAGGCAAATCCCTAGTGCAACAATTTCAGCAAATCTCAAGATATGGAGCCAGCAAGCCTAAATTTGTTACAGAAAATGTTCATTTGACAGTACCTTGTACATGTGGCAGTGACTGAGATATTTCTAACTTAAGTCAACAGTCAGATGCAATGAGGTAAAGCCAGCATTTTTCCACCAGTGTAATAAGAACACTCAGCTGACAGGTCTGAATTCAGAATCTGAGCACCATGGAACATCAGCTGTTTCTGTTTTCATTTTCAAATAAATGGATTTCGTGCTTGGTTGGGAAATAAATAGGGTTCCATAAAATGTAATGCAGAACAGGGGAGAGAGAAGCTGGATTTTTAAAGTACCATATATAATCAAAATAACTGAGACAACACTCCTCAAAAATTACACATTTTCCCAAGCTTTGACTTTCCCATCACTTTATCTTATCACATTACTCCTCCCCCTATGACTCCTTAACCTTTCACCCTTATTGGAATTCTTGATTTAAACTATCCAGAAAATAGATGGGAGCTTTTATTCTACACAACCAGCACAAACAATTAACAGGTTTCTTGGTCCCCATCCCCAAGCACATTTAAACATCTGAGCCTAGTCCACTCAAGCTCAACTCCTTAGTAGGGGTCCCAATCAATATTTGTTTTCTATTTCAATCACATGTAAAGAGTGTCTTTTGTTCCTCTCTTAGCTTATGTTTAGGATAGCCAATACCAAATGTGGGAAGCTCTGAGTCAACATGCATGCCCCAGTGAGAGACAACTAATTCACAATTCATCCTTGATGTTCCCTTGGGCTTTAGGTTTTCAAGGAGATAGAACTGCCCTCTCTACCAGTGTCTACATAGGCACCACATGGAACCAGAGCCACTATCAGAAAGAATGATTGGTTGGCCACTGGCAGGCCTCTCTTGCTCGGCACG